>NC_090382.1:80730816-81930816 GCF_036365525.1 Heterodontus francisci | reverse complement strand
ACGACAACCAGCCCATTCCAGGTATAGTCTAGTAAACTTTCTTTGAACTGCTTCCAATGCATTGACATCCTTCCTTAAATAAGGAAACCAATAATGTACAGAGTACTCCAGGTGTGGTCTCAACAATGCCCTGTATAACTGAAACATAACCTCCCTACTTTTGTATTCAATTCCCCTTGCAGTAAATGATAACATTCTATTAGCTTTCTTAATTACTTGCTGTATCTGCATAATACCCTTTTATGATTCATGCACTAGGGCACTCAGATCCATCTGCATCTCAGAGCTCTGCAATATCTCACCATTTTGATAGTATATTTCTTTTTATTCTTCCTGCCAAAATGGACAATTTCACATTTTCCCATATGATACTCCATTTCCAGATCTTTGCCCACTCACTTAACCTATCTATATCCCTTTGTAGCCTCCTGATGTCCTTTTCACAATTTACTTTCCGACCTATCGTTGTGTCATCAGAAAATTTAGCAACCATACCTTCGGTCCCTTTACCGAAGTCATTTATATAAACTGTAAAGAGTCAAGGGCGGCATAGTGGCGCAGTGGTTAGCACCGCAGCCTCACAGCTCCAGGGACCCGGGTTCGATTCTGGGTACTGCCTGTGTGGAGTTTGCAAGTTCTCCCTGTGTCTGCGTGGGTTTTCGCCGGGTGCTCCGGTTTCCTCCCACATCCAAAGACTTGCAGGTGATAGGTAAATTGGCTGTTGTAAATTGCCCCTAATGTAGGGAGGTGGTAGGGAATATAGGATTACTGTAGGGTTAGTATAAATGGGTGGTTGTTGGTCGGCACAGACTCGGTGGGCCGAAGGGCCTGTTTCAGTGCTGTATCACTAAATAAATAAAATAAAGGTCCCAGCACTGATCCATGCAGTGCACCACTTGTTACATCTTGCCAACCATTTATGCATACTCTCTGTTTCATGTTAGCTGGCCAATCTTCTAACCATGCCAAAATGTTATCCCCTACACATCGAGCTTTTATTTTCTGCAATTACCTTTGATGTGGCACCTTATCAAATGCCTTCTGGAAATCTAAGTACAGTACATCCTACTTCTTCAAAGAACTCCAATAAATTGGGTAAACATGATTTCCCTTTCACAAAAAACCATGTTGACTCTGCCTAATTAACTTGAATTTTTCTAAGTGCCCTGCTATAGCGTCTTTAATAATAGCTTCTGACATTTCCCTATGACAGATGTTAAGCAAACTGGCTAGTAGTTTCTTGCTTTCTGTCTCCCTCCCTTTTTGAATAAAGGAGTTACATTTGCTATTTTCCAATCGAATGGAAGCTTCCCTGAATCTAGGTGATTTTGGAAAATTAAAACTAACGCATCAACTATCTCACTAGCCACTTCTTTTAAGACCCTCGGATGAAGACCATCAGGACTGGGGACTTGTCAGCCCGCAGCTCCAACAATTTACTCAGTACTACTTCCCCTGGTTGTAATTTTCTTGAGTTCCTCCCACCCTTCCATTTCCTGATCTACAGCTATTTCTGGGATGTTACTTGTACCCTCTATGTTGAAGCGCAATGCAAAATGTCTGTTCAATTCATCTGCCATCTCCTTATTTTTTCTTATTAATTCCCCACACTCACTTTCTATAGGACCAACGCTCACTTTGTTAACGCTTTTCTTTTTAAATATCTATAGACACTCTTAACTATCTGTTTTTATATTTATCACTCGCTTTCTTTTGTACTCTAATTTTTCCCTCCTTATTAATCTTTTCATCATTCTTTGCTGCTTTTTCTATTCCATCCAATCTTCTGACCTGCCATCCATCTTTGCACTATTATATGCTTTTTCTTTAAGTTTGACACTATCTTTAACATTTTTAGTTAACCATGGATGGTGGGTGCTCCCCTGGGAATTTTTCTTTCTCATTGGAATGTATCTATTCTGTGTATTCTGAAATATCTCCTTAAATGTCTGCCACTGCATCTCTATTGACCTATCCCTTAACCTACTTTGCCAGTTCACTTTTGTTAGCTCTGCTTTCATGTCCTTTATTTAAGTTTAAAATACTAGTCTTAGACTCAATCTTCTCTCTGTCGAACTGAAGGTTAAATTAAATCATATTATGATTGCTGCTGCCTTGGGGTACCTTCACTATGAGGGGTCATGAATTAATTCTATCTGGTTTCACAATACCAGGTCTCGCATAGGCTGCTCTCTGGTTGGCTCCAAAATGTGCTGTTCGAAGAAACTATCCCGAAAGCATTCTATGAACTCCTCATCTGGGCTAACTTTTCCCATCTGATTTTTCCAGTCGATATGTAGATTAAAATCCCCCATGATTATGGCAGTATATTTCTGACAAGCTTCCATTATCTCTTCCCTTGTACCCCGTCCTACCATGTTGTTACTGTTAAGGTCCTATACAGCACTCCCACAAGTGACTTCTTGCCTTTATCATTTCTCATCTCGACCCAATCTATTTCTACATCCTGGTTTCCTGAACTTAGGTCATCCCTCTCTATTGTGCTAATACCATCATTAATTAACAGATCCACCCCTCCACCTTTTCCTAGCTTTATGTCCTTCCTGAATGTCATGTACCCTTCAATATTCAGGTCCCAATCTATTTAATCCTGCAGCCATGTCTAAGTAATGGCTATCAGATCATACTTATTTATTTCTACTTGTGCTTTCAGTTCATCTGTTTTGTTTCGAATGCTACATGCATTCAGATACAGAACCTTTAGTTTTGTCCTTTGTCCAAGGCTCTAACCTTGTCTGCAGATTTGCTCTTAGATTTGTACTCACTGTCCTTTCCTGTCACAGTCTCTATCTTTTCCCATATTAATACCTTTCTCTCTTGCCTGGTCTCTATTCTTTGATTTACCAAATCTTCCCAGATTTAATCCCTTGCCCCCACTATTTTGTTTAAAACCTTCCCTACATCCCTAGTTATGCAGCTTGCTAGAACACTGGTCCCAGCACAGTTCAGGTGCAGACTGTTACAATGGTACAGTCCTCACTTACCCCAGTACTTGTGCCAGTGCCCCACAAACAAGAATCCACTTCTACCACACCAGTCTTTGAGCTGCACATTTATTTTTCTAATCTTATTTGTCCTACTTTAATTTGCACGTGGTTCAGGTAATAATCCAGAGATTATTACCTTTGAGGTTCTGCTTCTTAATTAGGTGCCTAGCTCCTCTTACTGACTATGCAGAACCTCTTTCCTTGTCCTGCCTATGTCACTGGTACCTACATGGACCACAACGCCTGGATCCTCCCCCTCCCACTGTAAGCTCCTCTCCAGCCCTGAGCAGATGTTCCAAACTCTGGCAATGGGCAGGCAACACAGCCTTCTGGACTCTTGCTCTTTTCTGCAGAGAACAGTGCCAATCCCCTCAATATACTGTCCCCTACTACCTCTACTTTCCTTTTTGCTCCCCCCACTTGAACAGCTTCCTGTATCATGGTGCGATGTCCAGTCTGCTCATCCACATTCCAGCCCTCTCTTTTGTCCATACAAGCTGCAAGAACCTTGAACTTGTTGCAACCCTCAGATTTAGACTTCAAGTCTCATCATGGCCAGGGTTGAAAAAGACCCATAAATTTGGTAATTTGGCCATCTGGATTATGGCAACAGCTCAACTGGTTCACTAATATCCTTCAGGGAAAGAAAACTGGAATCTCTACATGGCCTAACTGACATCCAGCTCACACAATATGGTTGATTCTTATTGCCCTCAGCATAATTAGAGATGGACAAAAACATTGGTGTCACACATATCCGAAGAATAACTAATACAAATAGCCATGACTAGCTTTTAAGCTTTCTATCAAGCTCTCAATAAGTTAGCAAAGATGCATTGCTAAATTACAGTTTTCCAATTCACTATTACAAGGAACTAAAATAAAACAAACCATACAAATCTTTACACTGAAGTTCACCAGACATGCCACCCACCTGTGCCAGTTCACTGTTGTCTACAAGGCCATCACTGCTGATGTCAAAGTACTTGAACATGTTTTCCACCAAAACCCTCTTCAGCATTGTTGTGTCCATCGTAATATTTTCTTGTTGAAAATACCTCTGACTTTGTAGGTCCAGCAACATGCTCTTCAGTCTGCTGTACTCTGCCAATTTACACCGCTCACCTAGACAAAAGACAAGACATTCAAGATTGCTCTTTATTATTTTGTTGGGGATCAGGTGATGTTATAGATTAGGAATTCTGCCCTTTTGGATCTGGGATCTAGATTCCAATTTTTCTCAGATTGATGGGGAAAAAAACACTTCTCCACCATCCAGGAAAAGCACCGAGGTCTGGATGCTGTGGAATAGTGGGTTAAGTGTAAAATGCTTTGTGCTGCAATGGTTGATTGCTGATCTATGCACACAATTGCCATGTTGTAGCATTTACTGATCTCACCTGGAGTGGTGAAAACAAAAGAAAAGGAGTATAAGGTCACTCCCACACACTTTCTGGCAGTGGCACGGCATTAATGCAACCTCTTGGTTACTGGATACCCTGCAAAGGGAGACTAGCAATAGTTCAATTAAAAATAAATTAATGTATCAACCTCATTTTCATATTTTAAATGAACTCTTCAAAGATAAACATATTCTTAAGATGGCAAATATAACCTATTTCTGTAAACAATTCCCAGTATATTAAAATGACAACCTTTTAATTGAAATAAAATTATTCCTATTTTATTTTTAATCCCACTTACAACTAAGAAACTGAGGAAATCCATGGAACTTCGCAGAAGGAAAACAAACCCAAAGAGAGTGGTGTTGGTTTTGAAATAGTGAATAAAAAACACAACAACCTGAAGACCAATCAGAGCATTAATCTACATAAGTTAGTATAATAACTATCATACATTTTTACAGTATAAAATCTATGATTATTAACCACTGTTGTTGAACAAATAACACATAGAAATGGATTTTCAGTTTATTGGTTTAATCTTCCAGTTAGTGGAGGGTGTTGTATTATTAAGCAGTGCAAGTTATAGGATCCCTATAATGATTTATTGTCCCTTTGTTATCACACCACATCGTGTTGTTGTACTGTTGAGTATCTTTCAAAAAAACATTTTTTTCAACAATCTGGAAGCGAGATGACAACACTAAATGCACTGCTGCTATAGGAAACCAATCCCCACAACCTCTCTAAAAGTGTTTGTGTGAGAATACAATTTATGTCACACTGACATGACTTTTGTTGCTTGCACCAGATGAAAATAATTAATGGATCTTTTCTCTTTCCCCAAAATGCTGATGAAATCTTGAGTGGAATACTCTGGCCATGATATTAGAAAAATAGAAACAAACTTTACTATCGGAACATAGTAGGCCATTCAGCCCCTTAAGCTGTTCTTCCATTCAACTAGATCATGGTTGAACTGTATCTTAATTCCATCTATCTGTCTTGGTTCCATAATCCTTAATATCCCTTTCCTATCACTAATCTATCAAGCTCAGTTTTGAAATTTTCAATAGACCTGGCCTGAACAGCTTTTGCAGGAGAATATTCAGATTTCCACGACAATGTGAAGAACTGTTTGCTGACATCATCCCTGAATAGTCCAGCTCCAATTTTAAGGTTTTCCCCCTCATTCTATACCTCCTCACCAGAGGAAATAGTTTCTCCCTATCTAGCTTATCAGAGCTTATCTAGCATTATTCATCTTAAACACCTCAATTAGATCACCCCTCAATCTTCTATAATCAAGGGGGATGCAAGCCTAGTTAATACAACCTTTCCTCAGAAGTTAAGCCTTTTTCCCTAGTATAATTCATAAGGTCACCAGGAATTGGACTGAGATTGGCAAAATGCCTTTCACATAGGACCCTTACAGCCAGCAGACAGAAGAGGCTTTTATCCTATCAGTCTGAATTGGACTTAGATCCAGGATTCAAGGTGAAAAGCCAATGTCCAATCACCCAATATAAATAGGTCATGTAATATTATGAAACTGACATCTGGCAGGATAATTAATTATTCAATGCATTGAAAACACTTAGACATATTGTTACTTTCCACTCCCTGTTACTCTTCTGAAGGCATTGACTCATGCTGGGATACAGACTGATAAGTGCTGGGCTGCATTCAGTATCTTTCACAAGTAATCATTCCATATATTCCTTTACCTAAGAATTTAATTTTTAAACTTTTACCATTTATAAAGCTTGGAATACACAAGATGGGTGGAAGTAGATATTTTGTAATTAGCAAGGGTAGGGATGGAGAATGGAGATCTGGCTGCAATTTCAGTTGGTCCTGTAGTTTCTGGAGTTCTACAGTACTGCAGTCAGTACTGCCAGTTTGCCAGTATGGGGAGGTCCTTCATCTCTTTAATCTGTTATTACTGTGGAGGGGAAATCTGCAGTTTCACAGAGTTGTTGAAGGTGAACCTCAGCATTAACAAAGCTAGGGGTTGACTGTGAGGCTCAGCTCACTGATTGATTCACAAGGGCTGGATGTTTAGCCCCCTCCAGGGCCGGGAACAGAGATGGGCATGCGCTAAAAATAGCGCCGGCAGTCAGTGTGCCAGTTCCCCAGCTCGACCCTGCCCCCAAGCTATTTTCCCAGAGGCTGGATTGGGCGGGGGGTGGGGGGGCAGTGGGTTGGTGTCAGCAGGGACACCTGCCCGCATGCAGCAGGTAGCCAATTCAGGTTGTTAATGGCCTCTTAAGGCCAAATGCAGGAGACCGACTGGAATTTTCCAGTCAGCATCCAGGTTCCCAGAGGTAGCGGGGAAACAATTCATCTGCCTGGAGGTGGCCTTCCAGTGGCAGACTGGGGGGCCAGCACTCCGTGCAGGCTTAGAAGCTCTCCCTGCCTGGCTGGGTACAGCAGCAGCCACAGGCTGCCCTCTAGAGGGGCTTCCTCCCAAAATTGGGGTGACCTGGCTGCAAAGGCCATTTTTCATTCAAATTTTAAAAACATTGGAGAGAGGGCGCCTCCATTTTGAAGCACCCTCTCCCTTACCTACTTGCCATAGCATTTTTCTGCTGCTTTCAAGCTTTTAGGGCCTCGGGCCCACCAGCCTCCACATCCAAAAGACCATCCTCCACCATTTCCACCCCCTCCAGCATGATGTCACCACAAAACATATCTTTCCCTTCCCTCCCGTCAGCATTCTGAAGGGACCATTCCCTCCATGACACCCTGGTCCACTCTTTCATCTCCCCCCCGATACCTTGTCCCCTTCCCATGGCACCTTCCCATGCAATCTCAGGAGGTGTAACATTTGCCCTTTTACATCCTCTCTCCTCATCATCCAAGGCCCCAAACACTCACAGAAACATAGAAAAATAGGAGCAGGAGTAGGCCATTTGGCCCTTTGAGCCTGCTCTGCCATTCAATATGATCATGGCTGATCATACAAACTCAGTAACCTGTTCCCTCTTTCCATCCATATCCCTTGATCCCATTAGCCCTAAGAACTATATCTAACTCTTTCTTGAATATGTTAAATGACTTGGCCTCAACTGCTTTCTGTGGTAGAGAATTCCACAGCTTCACCACTCTCTGGGTGAAGAAATCTCCTCATCTCAGTCCTAAATGGCTTACCCCTTATCCTTAGACTGTGACCCCTAGTCCTGGACTCCCCCACCATTGGGAACATCCTTCCTGCATCTAGTCTATACAGTCCTGTTAGAATTTTGTAGGTTTCTATGAGATCCCCTCTCTAAACTCTAGCGAATACAAGTCTAATCGGCCCAATCCCTCATCATACGTCAGTCTTGCCATCCCAGGAATCATTCTGGTGAACCTTCGCTGCACTCCCTCCATAGCAAGAACATCCTTCCTCAGATAAGTAGACCAAAACTGCAGAAAATATTCCAGATGTGGTCGCACTAAGGCCTTGTATAAATGCAGCAAGACATCCTTGCTCCTGTACTTGAATCCTCTCGCGATGAAGGCCAACATATCATTTGCTTTCTTAACTGCCTGCTGCACCTGCATGCTTACTTTCAGTGGCTGGTACACAAGGACACCCAGGTCTTGCTGCACCTCCCCTTTCCCAATCTATCGCCGTTCAGATAATAATCTGCCTTTCTGTTTTTGCCACCAAAGTGGATAACCTCACATTTATCCACATTATACTGCATCTGCCATGCATTTGCCCACTCACTCAACCAGTCCAAATCACACTGGAGCTTCTCTGCATCCTCCTCACAGTTCACATTCCCATCCAGCTCTGGGTTGTCTGCAAGCTTGGATATATTACATTTAATTCCCTCATCTATGTCATTAATATATATTGTGAATAGCTGAGGTCCTAGCACTGATCCCTGCGGTACCCCACTAGTCACTGCCTGCCACTCGGAAAAAGACCAGTTTATTCCTACTCTTTGTTTCCTGTCTAAAAAAAAACAGTTCTCTATCCATGTCAGTACCTTACCCCAATCCCATGTGCTTTAATTTTGCACGCTAATCTCTTATGTGGGACCTTATCGAAAGCCTTCTGAAAGTCCAAATACACCACATCCACTGGTTCTCGCTCATCTTTTCTACTAGTTACATCCTCAAAAAATTCCAGTAGATTTGTCAAGCATGATTTCCCTTTCGTAAATCCATGTTGACTTTGTCTGATCCTGTCGTCGTTTTCCAAGTGCTCTGCTATTACATCTTTTATAATAGACTAACCGGTCTATAATTCCCTGTTTTCTCTCTACCTCCATTTTTAAATAGTGGGGTTACATTAGCTACCCTCCAATCTGTTGAAACTATTCCAGAGTCTATAAAATTTTGAAAAATGAACAGCAATGCATCTACTATTTCTAGGGCCACTTCCTTAAGTATTCTGGGTGTAGATTATCAGGCCCTGGGGATTTATCGGCCTTCAATCCTGTCATTTTCCCTAACACCATTACCCTACTAATACTGATTTCATACAGTTCCTCCTTCTCACTAGACCCTATGTTCCCCAACATTTTTGGGAGATAATTTGTGTCCTCCTTTGTGAAGACAGAACCAAAGTACGTATTTAATTGGTCTGTCATTTCTTTGTTCCCCATTATAAATTCCCCCGTTTCTGACTGTAAGGGACCCACATTTGTCAGCACTAATCTTTTTCTCTTCACATAGCTATAGAAGCTTTTAGTCAGTTTTTATGTTCCCTGCAAGCTTACTCTCATACTTTATTTTCCCCTTCTTAATCCATCCCTTTGTCGTCCTTTGCTGAATTCTGAACTGTTCCCAATCCTCAAGTTTGCTGCTTGTTCTGGCAATTTAATTTTCTCCTCTTTGGATCTAATACTATCCCTAATTTCTTTTGTAAGCCACAGTTGAACCACCCTTCCTGTTTTATTTTTGTGCCAGACAGGAATGAACCGTTGTTGTAATTCATCCATGCGCTCTTTAAATGCCAGCCATTGCCTATCCACTGTCAACCCTTCAAGTAATGTTCCCCAATCTACCATAGCCAACTCGCGCCTCATACCTTCATAGTTTCCTTTATTTAGATTCAGGACCCTTGTCTTGGAATCAACTCTCTCACTCTCCATCTTAACGAAGAATTCTATCATGTTATGGTCGCTATTCCCCAAGGGACCCTGCACAATAAGATTGTTAACTAATCCTTTCTCATTATGCAATACCCAGTCTAGGATGGCCTGATCGCTAGTTGGTTCCTCAACGTATTGGTCCAAAAAACCATCACGTACACACTCCAGGAATTCCTCCTCTACAGTATTATTGCTAATTTGGTTTGCCCAATCTATATGTAGATGAAAGTCACCCATAATTACAGTTGCATCCTTATTGCACCCTTCTCTAATTTCCTGTTTAATTCCATCCTCTACATCAACACTGCTGTTTGGGGGTCTATATACAACTCTCACCAACGTTTTCTGCCCCTTGTTGTTTCTTAGCTCCACCCATACAGATTCCACATCAGGATTCTCTGAGCTAAGATCCTTCCTCACTATTGTATTGATTTCCTCTTTTACTAACAATGCTACTCCACCTCCTTTCCCTTTTTGTTTGTCCTTCCTAAATATTGAATACCCTTGGATGTTCAGCTCCCATCCTTGGTCACCCTGCAGCCATGTCTCCGTAATCACAACTATATTGTATCCATTTACATCTATTTGCGCGGTTAATTCACCTTATTGCGAATTCTTTTCTTTTTTTTTTCTTTTGGGCCTCCTTATCTCGAGAGACAATGGATACGCGCCTGGAGGTGGTCAGTGGTTTGTGAAGCAGCGCCTGGAGTGGCTATAAAGGCCAATTCTGGAGTGACAGGCTCTTCCACAGGTGCTGCAGAGAAATTTGTTTGTTGGGGCTGTTGCACAGTTGGCTCTCCCCTTGCGCCTCTGTCTTTTTTCCTGCCAACTACTAAGTCTCTTCGACTCGCCACAATTTAGCCCTGTCTTTATGGCTGCCCGCCAGCTCTGGCGAATCGAATACTCCACGCATTGAGACACAATGCCTTTAGGCTTGTCTTTTTAACATTCTTAGTCATCTTAGCATTATTTCGCACTATGGTCCTACTTGTTTTTTGTCCTTGATTTCTATGCCTTCCACTTTTGTCTTTTTGTTTCCTATCTTTCATTTCTATCCTCGTTTCCTTCTTCTCAGTCTTCCCACTCAGGTTCCCATTCTCCTGCCATTCTAGTTTAAATCGTCCCCAACAGCACTTGCAAACGCCCCTGCGAGGACAGGTTCCGGTCCTGCCTGGGTGTAGCCCGTCCTGCTTGTACAGGTCCCACATTCCCCAGAACTGGTCCCGATGTCCCAGGAATCTAAATCCCTCCCTCCTGCACCATTTCTTCAGCCACGTATTCATCTGGTCTATTCTCCTGTCCCAGGTGAAGCAGTGATTTACTTGTACTTCTTTCATATCGTATACTGTATTCGCTGCTCACAATGTGGTATCCTTTACATTCGGGAGGCTAAACACAGACTGGGTGACTGCTTTGCGGAGCATCTCCGCTCAGTCTGCAGCATGACCCTGAGCTTCTGGTGGTTTGCCATGTTAATACACAACCTTATTCTTATGCCCACTTTTCTGTCCTTGGCCTGCTGCAGTGTTCCAGTGAAGCTCAACTCAAGCTAGAGGAACGGCATCCCATCTTCCAATGAGGCACTTTACAGCCTTCTGCTCTCAACATTGACTTTAACAATTTCAGACCAGGACCCCAATTTTGATTGTTTCCCCCCCCGCCCCCGTGCCAGTCTTAAACTTGTTTTTCATATTTTTGCTTTTGGACAGAGCTGTTCATTATTCTGCCATTAACACTCTCCCTGAACAAATGTTTTGTCTGTTACTACAACTATTACAACTGCATTTGCCTTTTGTTACATGACATACTTGTCATTTAATCTCTCCCACCCTCTGTCCTAACACACACCTTCCCTTTTGTTCTTCTTCTCCCCTCCCCCCTTTCACTTGCTCAAAACTATTACATTTCTAACCTTTGTCAGTTCTGATGAAAGGTTATTGACTTGAAATGTTAACTCTGTTTCTCTCTCCACGGATGCTGCCAGACCTGCTGATTATTTCCAGCACTTTCTGTTTTTATTTCAGATTTCCAGCATCTGCAGGATTTTGCTTTTAACTCCTTTTTAAACTCTAGCTACTGGAAGCTATATGAAAGCTGTAGGCAGAAAATCCTACTTTTGTCATCGCAACAGCAGTACCAGACTTTGTTAGAGAATCTCTGAAAAGTCTAATGTGCAACTGGAACAATCAGAAGCACTGATCTTTTGAAGGGAAACACTCTCAACCAGAATGGATATATCTCCAGAGTTATTACAACACAGTCAGTACTTAGTAAAATGTCAATGGAAAGAAAATGAAATTCTTAAGTAGATTATTCATCAATAATTACTTTAAAAAAAAAGTTTAGGGGATAATTTTGTGACAGCATTCTTGAGGCCTCATTGCTCAATGAGGAATAATTGTGAAGGAGACTTAAAAATGCATTTCAACACTGGGACAAATATATAGGAATTTAAGGGAGTACAAAATAAGAAGAAAGCCATTCAGCCCCAATTCCTTGCAACAAGTACAATTTGTTCCACCATTGTCTGCCAAGGTGGGAATGATGTCAGATAGAAATTTCAAGAAAATAACTCACTGTAAAGTTTTAAAATAAAAACAGAAAACACTGGAAATACTCAGCAGCTAAGGCGGTATCTCTGGGCTAGATTTTCTTGATTGCGTCGCAATCCCGATGTCAGCCTCAGTTCCATGTTAGGAACACGGAAGAGGACATGGCGGGATGTTGGGCGCAGTCATCAGGAGGCGGCCAATTAAGAAGCTACCTCCGGAAGCCCTGTCCAATTAAGGGTGGCAGGTGGACCAGGGAAGCGGGAGGCCCAATAAGAGGGCCCGGGGTGATGTGAGACTGGCAGCCCCACGGGGAGAGTTGGGAGCTGCTGTGGCAAACAGGCGAGCATGAGGGCACCTCAACTAGAGAAGCACCTTCGGTTGCCTGCAGAGAAGTCAGCAAATAAAAAGGCCTGAAGCTGGTACGGCCATTGGGGTGGGGGGGAAACCCCTTCCACAGGAGCAGTGACAGATTCCTGTGGCCTTGCCATTGGGGCATGGAACCTCTGTCTCCGATGGCTACCCGGCCTGCTGTCGCAAGGCAGCCTCCAATGAGGTGGCAGTCTCCACACTTGGGGGGGGGGGGGGACTGCACTGACATCGATAAAATACCGGCGCCGTTTCAAAATGGTCCGTCAGTGGGGCCTTAATTGCCTCCATGGAGTGTGCAGCTGACCCTGGAAATGTCCCCTGGAGACAGGAAATCATCGGGGAGCCATCTCAATGCTCCCCCGCCCCCAAGCTATTTTCCTACTACTCCCCCTGCCTCCAACCCCATCTCCACTGGGCCGGAAAAATTCACCAATTTCTCAGATCCATAATGTTTCATCAGGACTGGAAAAAAGTTCGAGGTGTACAAGTTTGAAGCAAGTACAGAAGCAGGAAAAGGCCAGGGGTTGGGTTTGTGGGGTGGGGTGGGGGGAGCGGCTGATTGTGGGGAGGGTGGTGGAGGTGGGGAAAGAAGAAAAGTGAAGGTCTATGCTAGGGTCGAAGCAGGAGACATTAAATAGCAAGAGGGATGATGCTTTTTTGACTTTTGATTCTGCTGTTTTCATTTACACCTTGCAAGACTCATATGAAAAGTAATCAACCTGAAATGTTACCTGTTTCTCTCTCCACAGATGCTGCCTAACCTGCTAAGTATTGCCAGCATTTTCTGTTTTTATTTCAGTTTTCCAGTATGTGAAGTATTTTGCTTTTGTCCTCTAGATACAGCTTTTTTTTCTTTACTTGTTCCATTACCATCTCCTTTTGCATTGCACCACCACCCCTTTCATCATTTAACCTCTCCTACTGTCCACCTTATCACAGGCCTTCCTTTTTGATTTTTCCTCCTCTCCTTCTTTCCCCTGCCTCTGCACTTGCTTAAAACCAGTTACATCTCTAACCTCTTCCAATTCTGATGAAAAGGTCATCAACCCAAAATGTTAACTTTGTGTCTCTCTACACAGAATTTACCTGGCCTGCGGAGTATTTCCAGTATTTTGTATTTATGAATTTCCAGCATCTGCAGTATTTTGCTTTTGTTTTGTTTGGCTAATGAAAGTAATTAATGAAGAACTCTTGAGCATTACTCTAACATTGTAATTTACATTACTCAAACCCTAGGTCCCATCTATCCTCTCAGGTGGATGTAAAAGATTCCATGGCACTATTCAGAAAAGAGCAGGGGCGGTTTCCTGGTGTCTGGCCAATATTAATCCTGCAACCAGCACTACTAAAACAGATTAGCTGGTCATTAGCACTGTCACGAACATGTGCTATGGCGAATGATGATTTTTTAAAATCCATCGGCTGGAAAACTGAATTAAATTTTTTAAAAGGAAAAAAGGAACAGATAAAAGGTGACCACTAGCTGCTAAAATGGCCACCACAATTTCCATCACTATATCCCACATTCCAAAGCATCGAAGTTAAGATGAATTGTCTGGCCAGTCCCCTCCCACACAATGACTTGGGGAATTTTGAGTGAATTACCTGTCCTGCTCCCATTAACAAGACAATAAACCATCACTTGGAACATTAAACTGGTGGAGATGAACCACTCATATCTAATCACTTGAACAATGGGTCACTGGTTGAGAGAAGGGAATTCCTAGACATGAACTAATTAAGTTGCAAGAGGAAATACACACTGAGCCATCATGTCTAATCACTGAGTGATGGTCAAGTGACAGACCCACCTTTTGTGTATTTAACCTTCAGTTTTCTCTGCGAGACAAGCAACTAGACACTGAATAGAATAGACCCATTGGGGTCCCTCCTCCCTCTTTCTCTTTCCAATCCACCTTACAAGTTTCGAACCCTGCCTGCTTGCTGTAACCACCTAGGCCTACCACTGCTGCAGTCAAGACTCTTTAAGGAAATCATCGGCATCACTGCTCTCCAGGAGAACCACCAAACCAGCTGTCTACACCTGCAAGCCAGAGGCCTCAGGACCACTGAGTTCAGCCAGAAACCAGCCGAGTCACCAAACTCCACAGACTGTATACCACTTTTTATTGCTGTGGACTCTAATCCGACCAATCTACCCTTCCCCACTCTGTCACCTATTTGTATGTGTGTGTGAACCTCGATGGTATGTGCGTATGTGTGTGGGGAAGGTGGAGCATAGCTTATTATTTTACTTAGATCGGTTTAAGCACAATATAGCTAATCTCTTTCTTTGTTAAATTGAACTGTCCAACTGGCTGTTTTATGATGATAGCAAGTAAATAGTTAAACACTCACTGAATTGATAAGTATATCCACTTTAAAAAAGAAATAAACCCTGTTGCAGTCATACAAGGAGGGGGACAAGAGGGGAGCCCTTTGACCCCTCCTCACCTGATCGTAACAAGTACATTTCAGGTGTGGGATCTGGCTGTTAAAAATTGGTTACTGTGATTCCTGCATTACAACAGTGACTGCACTTCAAAAATATTTTACTGGTTGTAAAGCACTTTGGGAGATTCAGAGGTTGTGAAAGGCTCTATATAAATGTAAGTCTTTTGTGTATGTGTGTGCGTAAATTGGCTACTGCATTTCCCTAAATCAGTGACTATCCTAGGAAGCATTTTGGGACATCCTGGGGACATAAAAGTTTGTTTCTTCTTTAGCCAGCCCTGACGACAAATGAAGTTCAGAATTTTAATGGAAAACCATGGGTGCCGATGTTGGGATCAAATATGCGCTCCGAGCCAGCTTCGGTGGGCAGCAGGACTATGGAGGCTACTTTACCAGCAGTGGCCAATTAAGAGGCCGCCACCTGGAGTACCATCCAATTAAGGACAGCGGTTGTAATGAGAAGCTTTTTACGTTGTCTGATGCAACATAAAATGAGATGCCTGGAGTTCAGTTGACTGAAGATCTCAAACAGGTTTATTAACAGTTAAGTGCAAACAGTGCAGAGTTAACTACTTACAGGGCTTGCCCTTGGTGTTACAGTAGCAGAGTGAATCTGTCTTGCAGTCAATGACTGCAGCCTGGTACTTAGCTCATTAGCACACTAAACTCTTAATGGTATATTACTCTTAAAGGCAATCACACAGCGTCCCTCATCTTTCCAAAGAGAAGTCTTGTATGCTAAAATTAAAAACACATAACATTAGATATCAAAATTATTTACACATGGATGGAGATTATGAACTTTACAAATATAGAGGCTCAAATGTCCATATATTGTCTTGGTGGTTTGACTACTCTTGCTTGGAGAATTCACATTTTATCTGTTGCTTTCTTTTGGAGGTTTCTCTCTCTCTGCATTCAGTTTTTGTTGCTCTGCCTTCAGCCTGCTAACATACTCTGTTGTTTTCTCAAGATGACCACCAATGAAGCCTTGTCATTCTTCGAAAGTTCCTGCATCTCATCTCGAAGAGCTAATAGACAATGCTTCAATTTATTCCTCCTCAGGACATTGCATGTCCTTCATCTCTCCTCATCCACCACGTCTGAAGGCCTGGGAGTTAAGGTCATGGACTTGTTGGGGGAAGAGTACTTGGTTTCATGGAGATACCTGTTAGTTCTGGTCCATTCTGGTGCTGGCAGTTCTCTATAGAGCAGAAGTGAAAGAATGGCATAGTTGTGCTGTTGCTGGGTTTCCAGACTGCACCGTTTGATGCTGTTCAGAAGTCTGTGAGTGGGATCCCCGCCTTGGAGATTTCCCCTTGGCAATGCTCTTGTGGATAGTTATGACATTGGAGGTCCTTACACGCTGGTAGTCCTGCCACTGCTGGTCCGCTTGTGTCTACTAGGTAGAACGTTTGTGGTTTCCATGTCGACTTTCCATATCTCCATTGCATTGCTAATGTGCCACTGCAAGGGCTGGCTAAACCCACTGTATGCAGATAACTTGGCAGTTATCGGTTATATCAGAGACTTCCAATGACTCCGGTACATATCTTTGAGGATTCGGACTGGTAGGATATTTGCACTAGCGCTGGTGTCAATCTTGAGCTTGAATGTATATTTGAAGCTTTCTTTGAGCACGTGATGTTGATGGTGGCGAAAGCTTCCAGTTGCTTGACTTCACCAACATGGTGTGTCAAGTTCATAATGTGGAATGCTGGCTCATCTTCTGACTGAGACTTGCTCCGACCTGAGTCTTGCCTCAGGTCCATTTTGCTGCGGACCTCATGTATCGGCTTGCACTTATGCAGGTCGCTGCCACTTTCCTTGTTGCTGTTGCCGTGTTACTGTGCCTGTCTTCTGTTGGCTTATGTCCTACCATGTCTTCTGGCTGTGCCTTTCAAGCAAGAATTCTTGCATAGGCGGGCCCAGTGTCCTCTTGCACCGCATACCTTGCACAGATCTCGAAATGCAGGACAATTTTGCCCTGCGTGGGACAAACCACACCTATCACACAGTTTGCTTGCTCCTTTTGACCTGGTTATGGTGCCAATACTGTTGGTTGCACCTAGTGTTTGCAGGTGCTGTTGTCCAGTTACAATGGCTTTGTATTTCCAGCCATCTTCCAGCAGCGCATCTATGCTGTGGCCTTTCTCTTTCCCTAAGAGGTCTTTCTGGAATGCTTCAATAGGTATTGATACAATCACCAGCTCCATTATTTGGTCCAACAGGTCAGTTTCTCAGAAGTCGCATTCATTGCCCTTACTTCGGCATCTGCGGATGAACTGGTCTGTTGATTCCTGTGGCTGTTGCCTGTAGGACATCAATTCTAGGCGGTGAATTTGAAAACTCACTCTTAATTGGAGCTGATCTTCCAGCACTTTCCATATCTTTGTGGGATCTTTCTGCTACTGCTCAGATAATCCAGAGGTATTGATTCTGTGCAATCCCTCATTTCCAGTTGCTATCATTATTTTTACAGCCTGCTTTTCTGATTCTACAATTATTTACTTGATCTGTAAAGTGTAACTTCATTATTTGTTGGAACAGTTTCAACTTGGATAGGTTACCCAAGGCATTCCAGTTCATGCTGAGAAAATTGGTATCCATGTTACTGCTGTTCTTTTGCTTTAAAACCTGCTTTATGACCTGGTTCTGTGACTCTGTACTGCTTTCCCTTTAAAAATTCTCTTCTTTAGATTGGCTGGCTTGATTGACAGGAGCAGCTTGCCTATTTATCTAGCTTCCAGCTTCTGGTCTATCTGTTTATACAGCTGTGAAATGGACATTTCAAGTTTTTTTGCTAGAGTTTGTTTATACAGCAATTCAAGAGGCAATTTTTCATGGTTGAATGATGTTAATGTTTTTTTTTAAACTTTGACTGAGTGAATGAAAGCTCTTCACACTGGAGTGACTTAATGGGTTTGCTTTTATAGCTCCAGCTGTGAGCTGCATGAATGGAGGATTCCCGTGCTTTTTGCTATCAGACACCTCATGTAATGATGCTGGCCTGATCAGCATGGAAGAGCCTTTGAAAACAATTGATCAACCTGGATAGGGATTGGGTTTTCCTTGTTTTTTTGTTTTACTGAGCCTTTAAAGACATCGACTTTGCAAGCACCATAAAGCATTTTTTTTAAACGGGAATTCCTGTACTGACGGCACACTGACTCTCCTGCTCACAATAATAGATTTCCAGCCTGTCATTCAGCACTCTGCCTTTTGCAGCTTGAGGTGAGTGTTTTCCTCTTTACACTGTTGGGCCAGTGTTTGTTTTAATTTTATTTCTTTTAGCTGTAGGTAGTTATTAAAACTGTTTTCCTGTGGTCTTCAATCTTGGATTCTGTCTTCTCACCACAGCTACCACCATGTAATGAGAAGCTTTTTATGTAGTCTGATGCAACATAAAATGAGCTACCTGGAGTTCAGTTGACTGAAGATCTCAAACAGTTTTATTAGCACCTAATAAGTATATACAGTGCAGAGTTATCTACTTACAGGACTTGCATCCTGGTGTTACAATAGCAGAGTGAATCTGGCATTGCAGTTGTGATACTTAGCTCATCTGCCTACGAAGATCTTAAGGGTACATTACTCAAAGGCAATCACACAACAGCGGCCTGCCTCTCCAAGTTGCCAGCCCAATCAGAAGGCTAGCAGCTCTGAAGCACCACCGATAGAGGGGACTGCTGCTGAGATTTCCAGGACAAAGAGAGGGTGCCTCCATCTTGAGGCTCCCTCACAGGTAACTTGGAACTTTTATCACTGTGCCAGGACCAGGCAGGCAGGCTCCACTGAGGCGTTGCGGAAGTGGGGGCAGCCATTGCAGCCAATGAGCCCCTCTGAGGGCCATGAAGCAGGAAGAAAGGAAGGCACATGCCGGGAAGCCGCTTCAATCTACCTGGCTGTCTCCCCACATGGTGGAGGCGGGCGGTGCATTCCATCGCGAGTAAAATGCTGGTGGGGACATAAAATGACCATTAATTGGATTAATTACCGAGCTGCTGCTGTTCCTGCTTCTGAGAATATCGTGTGGTAGTGGGAAGACAGCAGGCTTTTCTCCCGACACCTTC
Source organism: Heterodontus francisci (assembly GCF_036365525.1). NCBI lineage: Eukaryota > Metazoa > Chordata > Chondrichthyes > Heterodontiformes > Heterodontidae > Heterodontus > Heterodontus francisci. The sequence continues at coordinate 81,911,864 of NC_090382.1, read as the reverse complement.
TCCCACCATTTTAGAAGCTGTGCTGCCTCCCACCCTGTCTCCAGAGGGATGGTAAAATCCTGGCAGATATTACTATTATCCCAGCAGAAATAGTAGATTGTGTTCCACTGAGTATTTGATTAACTGTATCTCTACTTATCCTTGTAACCTCTTCTACAATTCACCAGATACACATTGAATTAATCAGCACAGCATTAATTATTTTCGATGGGAGTCTGTTCCACATTGAAAAAAAATCTGCTGTTCAATCTTTGAGGCTTGGCACTTTTTCCTCAGATTCCAAGTACAGTTGCAAAATCATGCCAAATTTGCTGGTGTGAGCATTATGCCAGGAAGCAGGATACTGAAACTAACCATATCCACTGAACTGTTTTCAATCAAGTTCCATGGAGAAGCAACCACAGAGAAGTGAAGTATACAAGGTTCAGACTATTTGCTGGCTTGTAGCCACTTGAAAATACCAGAATCTCCTTTTTTTTATATTTTACTTCAAAAATATATTGAAATATTTGAATGAACAGTCATTCTTATCAACATTTGATGATACAGGGTAAAAATGGATCATAATATGGTCAAGTTAGATTCAGGGAAACAGAATTAAATGGTAAGACATAGCACGATAAAATTGGCCATGTCTCCCCTTTCACATCCCATTCTGTTTACTTTCTCCATTCAACAATGTCTTCTTTTAGCCTTTAGGGCAGGAACTGTTGGCAGGAACAGTGGCGCAGTGGTTAGCACTGCAGCCTCACAGCTCCAGCAACCCGGGTTCAATTCTGGGTACTGCCTGTGTGGAGTTTGCAAGTTCTCCCTGTGAGTCTGCGTGAGTTTTCTCCGGGTGCTCCGGTTTCCTCCCACAAGCCAAAAGACTTGCAGGTTGGTAGGTTAATTGGCCATTATAAATTGCCACTAGTATAGGTAGGTGGTAGGGGAATATAGGGACAGGTGGGGATGTTTGGTAGGAATATGGGATTAGTGTAGGATTAGTATAAATGGGTGGTTGATGGTCGGCACAGACTCGGTGGGCCGAAGGGCCTGTTTCAGTGCTGTATCTCTCTCTCTCTAAACTAAACTAAACTTCCTTGCACCTATTTTCAACATCTACTCCACACTGGCTGACAAGAAACAAATCTTTACGTTTCAGGTCGGTTCTGATGAAAGCTCATTGACCGGAAATACTAACTCTGCTCCTCTCTTCACAGATGCTGCCAGACCTGCTGAGTATTTCCAGGACTTTCTGTTTTTATTTCAGATTTCCAGCATCCACAGTATTTTGCTTTTAAGAAGCAAGTCTTATTGCTTAAAGTGAATTGCCATCACAGTTCCCCCACCTTACCCATCTGATTCCACTGATGTTCCTGCAGGCCTCATCTTAATCCGCTCCATCGAATGGCCTTACCAAAAACTGTCTCAGATTATCTTTCAGGAACAGTCTAGCCTAGTTGTTCCTGCCTACTACTACCTGATTTATGACAAATTTGGGAGATAGAAGAGGAAATGAGGTGGAAAGACCTGCTGCTGAATCCCTGCCTAAAAAAATCTGCGATCTGCAAATTTCCTGTAGGCCACTTGCTAATCATATTAGATCCCTAATGGTTTCTCCTCTTCTAAAGCTTGTGGTCCACCTTTAAAAAAAAAGTACTTGCCGAAAATAGGCCTTACTGGTTCTGAGGTAGTATGTTGTGAGCTTGTTGAAATTTTGCTGCAGAATGCTCAGCAAGTCAGGCAGCATCTCTGAACAGAGAAACAGAGTTAACAGCCAGAACCAGCCAAAACGTCGGAGTGCGGGGGCGGGATGGGGCGAGGCTGAGCCCACCTCCGCCGGGCTGGGGAGCCATGCTGAGATTTTTCACTCCCCGAGCCCTTAATTGGCCTTGGGTGGGTCTTCCACCTCTCTGAGGCAGGAAGTTCCACTTAATGGAGCTGCCGGCCAATCAGTGGGGGCAGTGGCCACTGCTGGGACCGTACCCAGTCATTGGCAGCAAGAGGGACAACAGCCCCAGAAAGAAGGTAAGTTCTTTGGGCCTCGCCGGAGACAATCTGGCCCTGGTGAGGCAAGTAAGGTTGCTTAGGAGGAGGAGTGTTATGCAGTGGAGGCGGTTGGGCCTTGGGGGTAGGCCCTCCATGGGGCATAGGGTGCCCGATCAGGATTGCACCCCCCAGCCCGCAAGAGGGCCGCCAGGCTTTACCTGATGGCGTCCTGGGGGTCTTTGCCACTCGGCAAAGAGGAGGCCCTGAAGTGGCAGTTAATTGGCCACTTAAGGACCTTGTTTGACCTTTTTTTTTATTCATTAACGGGATGTGGGCGACGCTGGCCAGGCCAGCATTTATTGCCCATCCCTAATTGCCCTTGAGAAGGTGGTGGTGAGCTGCCTTCTTGAACCGCTGCAGTCCATGTGGGGTAGGTATACCCACTGTTAGGAAGGGAGTTCCAGGATTTTGACCTAGCGACAGTGAAGGAACGACGATATAGTTCCAAGTCAGGATGGTGCGTTACTTGGAGGGGAACTTGGTGTTCCCATATATTTGCTGCCCTTGTCCTTCTAGTTGGAAGGTGCTGTCTAAGGAGCCTTGGTGCATTGCTGCAGTGCATCTTGTAGGTGGTACACACTGCTACCACTGTGCGTCAGTGGTGGAGGAGGTGAATGTTTGTAGATGGGGTGCCAATCAAGCAGGCTGCTTTGTCCTGGATGGTGTTGAGCTTCTTGAGGGTTGTTGGAGCTGCACCCATCCAGGCAAGTGCAGAGTATTCCATCACACTCCTGACTTGTGCCTTGTAGATGGTGGACAGGCTTTGGGGAGTCAGGAGGTGAGTTACTCGCCGCAGGATTCCTAGCTTCTGACCTGCTCTTGTAGCCACGGTATTTATATGGCTACTCCAGTTCAGTTTCTGGTCAATGGTAGCCCCTAGGATGTTAACAGTGTGGGATTCAGCGATGGTAATGCTGTTGAATGTCAAGGGGAGATGGTTAGATTCTCTCTTGTTGGAGATGGTCATTGCCTAGCACTTGTGTGGCGCGAATGTTACTTGCCACTTATCAGGCCAAGCCTGGATATTGTCCAGGTCTTGCTGCATTTCTACACGGACTGCTTCAGTATCTGAGGAGTCACAAATGGTGCTGAACATTGTGCAATCATCAGCGAACATCCCCACTTCTGACCTTATGATTGAAGGGAAGTCATTGATGAAGCAGCTGAAGATGGTTGGGCCTGGGAGACTACCTTGAGGAACTCCTGCAGTGATGTCCTGGAGCTCAGATGATTGACTTCCAACAACCACAACCATATTCCTTTGCGCTAGGTATGACTCCAGCCAGCGGAAGGTTTCCCCCGTGATTCCCATTGACTCCGGTTTTGCGAGGGCCCCTTGATGCCATACTCAGTCAAATGCTGCCTTGATGTCAAGGGCAGTCACTCTCACCTCACTTCTTGAGTTCAGCTCTTTTGTCCATGTTTGAACCAAGGCTGTAATGAGGTCAGGAGCTGAGTGGCCCTGCTGGAACCCAAACTGAGCATCACTGAGCAGGTTATTGCGAAGCAAGTGCCGCTTGATGGCACTGTTGATGACACCTTCCATCACTTTACTGATGATTGAGAGTAGGCTGATGGGACGGTAATTGGCCGGGTTGGACGTGTCCTGCTTTTTGTGTACAGGACATACCTGGGCAATTTTCCACATTGCAGGGTAGATGCCAGTGTTGTAGCTGTACTGGAACAGCTTGGCTAGGGGCACGGCAAGTTCTGGAGCACAGGTCTTCAGTACTATTGCCGGAATATTGTCAGGGCCCATAGCTTTTGCAGTATTCAGTGCCTTTAGTCGTTTCTTGATATCATGCGGAGTGAATCAAATTGGCTGAAGTCTGGCATCTGTGATGCTGGGGACTTCAGGAGGAGGCCGAGATGGATCTTCAACTCGGCACTTCTGGCCGAAGATTGTTGCTTATGCTTCAGCCTTATCTTTTGCACTGAAGTGCTGGGCTCCCCCATCATTGAGGATGGGGATATTTGTGGAGCCACCACCTCCAGTTAGTTGTTTAATTGTCCACCACCATTCATGGCTGGATGTGGCAGGACTGCAGAGCTTAGATCTGATCCGTTGGTTCTGGGATCGCTTAGCTCTATCGCATGTTGCTTACGCAGTTTGGCACGCAGATAGTCCTGTGTTGTAGCTCCACCAGGTTGATACCTCATTTTGAGGTATGCCTGGTGCTGCTCCTGGCATACCCTCCTGCACTCTTCATTGAACCAGGGTTGGTCTCCTGGCTTGATGGTAATGTTAGAGTGGGGGATATGCCGGGCCATGAGGTTACAGATTGTGGTTGAGTACAATTCTGCTGCTGCTGATAGCCCACAGCGCCTCATGGATGCCCAGTTTTGCATTGCTAGATCTGTTCGAAATCTATCCCATTTAGCACGGTGATAGTGCCACACAACACGACAGACGGTATCCTCAATGTGAAGGCGGGACTTCGTCTCCACAAGCACTGTGCGGTGGTCACTCCTACCAGTAAAGTCATAGACAGAAGCATCTGCAGCTGGCAGATTGTTGAGGACGAAGTCAAGTATGTTTTTCCCTCTTGTTGGTTTCCCCCACCACCTGCCGCAGACCCAGTCTAACAGCTATGTCCTTTCAGACTTGGCCAGCTCAGTCAGTAGTGGTGCTACCGAGCCACTCTTGGTGATGGACATTGAAGTCCCCCACTCAGAGTACATTTTGTGCCCTTGCCACCCTCAGTGCTTCCTCCAAGTGGTGTTCAACATGGTGGAGTACTGAGTCATCAGCTGAGGGAGGGCGGTAGGTGGTAATCAGTAGGAGGTTACCTTTCCCATGTTTGACCTGATGCCATGAGACTTCATGGGGTTTGGAGTCGATGTTGAGGACTCCCAGGGCAACTCTCTCCCTACTGTATACCATTGTCCGGCCACCTCTGGTGGGTCTGTCCTGCTGGTGGGACAGGACATACCCAGGGATGGTGATGGCAGTGTCTGGGACATTGTCTGTATGGTATGATTCCGTGAGTATGACTATGTCAGGCTGTTGCTTGACTAGTCTGTGGGACAGCTCTCCCAACTTTGGCACAAGCCCCCAGATGTTAGTAAGGAGGACTTTGCAGGGCCGACAGGGCTGGGTTTGCCGTTGTCGTTTCCGGTGCCTAGGTCGATGCCGGGTGGTCTGTCTGGTTTCATTCCTTTTTATTGACTTTGTAGCGGTTAGGTACAACTGAGTGGCTTGCTGGGACATTTCAGAGGGCATGTAAGAGTTAACCACATTGCTGTGGGTCTGGAGTTACATGTAGGCCAGACCAGGTAAGGACAGCAGATTTCCTTCCCTGAAGGACATTAGTGAACGAGATGGGTTTTTACAACAATCGACAATGGTTTCATGGCCATCATTGGACTAATTTTTTTTTTGAATTCCGGATTTATTAATTAAATTCAAATTCCACCTTCTGCTGTGGTGGGATTCGAACCCATGTCCCCAGAGAAATACCCTGGATCTCTGCGTTACTAGTCCAGTGATAATACCACTATGCCACCACCTACCTGGGGCGGGCAGGCCATTTCTTGCCGCCACTGCCCCGCTAAAACGCAGCTGGGGCAGGAAGGCATTGGGAACGCCCCCACCCCCGCTTCCCACTCAATTTTACAGCTCCCCCGCCCCCGCCACCAGTCCGCTCCTGTGGGGGGCTGTAAAATTCCAGCCAACGTTTCGGGTCGATGACCTTTCTACATTACCTCTGTTTCTCTCTCCACAGCTGCTGCCTGAACTGCCGAGTAATCACAGCACTTTCTGTTATTAATTCAGAATTCCGGCATCCACAGCATTTTGCTTTTGTATTAATATTTATGCTTTTTCTCTCTCAATCTGGCTGAAAGCAGCAGAATTACTGTTGGCGCTTCATAGTTCCGATTTTTACCCTCATCAATCCTGCTCCACTTGAGGATACTATAAGCTTTGTGAATAGGAAAAAGCATCATTCACTCAATATCCAACTGTTGTGTGCTGACAATCAATGCATACTCTTCAGGCAGTTGCCATGATTCTTTCATTTTACACCAGCCTAGAATACTCATTTCTCATTCTCATTTCTTACTGGTGAAAGGAGGCTGGATGGCTATTCACTATCAGAATTACCTGCTGCAGCAGTAGCTCATGGCTCCAGCTTACTTTCATACTCAGCACTGATACAATGACTCCTGTATCTCCCTGCAATATGATCAAGCAGACCACAGGAATTCTGAAGGCATGTTTCAGGAAACGTAGCTCATAAAGGACTTTGTCACTTAAATAAGACACATGCTGCTGCAAAATCAGCATCATGATCCATAATCCAACTTTGACAACTATATCCACCCATCTTTTACAGGCACGTAGTTCTCCACTACCACTAAGGCTTCCATTAGTACGAAATTCTGTTTTTCCTTCTTGTAGGCATCTCCCCAACTTGCCCAAAATATTTTGCTCATATCCCATCAGTAATAAAAAAATCTTTCAAGGCAAACAAATCTGCAAATCTGTGTGCTTTTCTACTGTTCCTTAGCACTTTTTCTTCCCTTAGTGCTGACAATTGACCTCCTTTAAATGAAAAACTCCTACTTCTTCTCATTGTTGTATCAAATGTAGGGTAGTTTGAAGTGTCTGACAGATGCATTCCAGCAGCAGAAACAGAATACTGAGGGAAGAATTTGTCCTCTTTGGTTGTTTTCTCCTTTAAGAAGGAATTTGAAAGTGTGAAGGTGCGAGCAAGTATTTTTTCATGGGTGAGAACAGGTGCAGTCAAGGAGCACATATATCTCATTTGTGTCTTTCACTGTTTACCTCCACATTAGGCTGTGAGTGAAGAAACGTTTACAGCTGAAAGAAGATCCTGTAAAGGGTCTTGTGTTACCTTGCGAATATTTCAGGTATGTGGTACTTGGTGCTCCAACATGGAGGGCAAGGTAGATGAAATACTGAGAACTGGATATTGCTTTAGCTCGAATTCTGACTACCACCTGATGAAGCCAGTGAACTTCTCGCAGCATTGGCACTTGTTGCAAGCCACCTCCATCTATTGGGCCTGCACTGTGCCCTTTATGGGTCTGCTTCTCTCAGCGTCAAAAGCTTGGTATGCCTTTAATGTTTTTCTGACAAAAAACACTTCAGTTGAAGACTCTGCATAATTGGTGACTACTTAGTGGGATTGGTGCACTGACAAACCATGAGTTTGAGACACTGCAATGAAGGAAATTGTTGTGGGCAGAAAATGGCTGAACTACTCCTTTAAGCTGAGATTTTCTGAATCTTCCTCCTCCCTTTCCTAGAGGCAGGCTCAAATAGTGCTACGTGCCCACCCTAAATATAAAGGAAATTCAATCAGAGCAAAGGGCTGGGTCACCCTGGTAAACAGAATTGCAGTCCTCGCACAGTTCCAGTGGTGACCCTGCCATGGAGGAGGAATAAGCCTTCCAAGTATGACATATTAGTTTCAAGCGTGATTAAAACTCAGGGTCCTCGGGCCTCTCCTTCTAGCAAATGATCAAAAGCACAGTTGAACTGTTTGACCTTTGATATACATATTGACAAAATACAATTCCATAATGGAACAGTGTCTACGTTCAGGGATTACACTGCTGTTATACCGAGCATATTCTTTCTGAATTATGAAAAAAAATAAAAATTAAATCCATTTGCTAATACAAGTTTATTTATAGCTTTATAAACAGCATTTTTTTTGGGGGGGGGGGCGCAAAATATGTCATCATTTTCTTCTAATTGTGTCACTCCTCACTCTGCAACATTGCAACCAAGTAATGAGCCTTGACAATTTAAGAAGCCTTTCCAAATGTAGCAGACAAAAGAAATTTAGCAACACATTTGCTTTGCAACTTAACAGCTATGCTGGATCCTAGCTTTTGTACTTTGATTTGATTCAATCATTTTTCAAAGAAATAGCAGGCTGTATTGTTATTTTGGGGGAGTTCACATAAAATAAATTGAGATGGCACCACTGCTATTTCATCATCATCCACTGATTTCACATCAAGTATATTGATGCCTTTTGGTATTGTGTGCTTTCGCCTCCTATATGCCAAACTGTACAACAATGCAATAGACACAAAAGTAACCATTAATTTCATCAGGACTAAGATGAGCATCTGACTGGCAACATATAATTGTGTTTGAAAGGATTTCACTCATATAGAGGGCCACTGTAGATAGTTATTTCTGTCAGCAATATCATTGCAATACATTCTACTTCGTATTTCTGCATCCTTGGACAGATAAATTATCGATAATTTTAACGGAACATAAAGTGTGATTGTTTTTTTTTGACATAGTATGCAAGACTATCTTATTTTCAAGTCAAAATTCCATAATGAACTACATCTATCAAACCTGCATTCTACCATAAAGGTCAGTAATGATTTAAACTAAGTTGTTATGACAGATCATTAATCTGAACTCTTCAATTATCTTCTTCACTGAGAGGTCTCAAACTCAAGTGGAGAAATCCAGTTTCTTCTATAAATTGTAGCTGACAATTACCGCAAGGTCTTTTCTTTATAAATATTCATGCAGCGAGTGCAAGCAATGACCTTTGCAAGTGCTTAGAAATGCTGGTGAAGGAAATGGGATTCTATCTGAAAAGTCAGCTTTAATGCTCAGTGGAGAAATAAAATAAAGAGAAAATTTGAATGTCATTGCAATCTTGATAACTTTTTTGTTCATAAACTGCTTGGGGCATTACATGTTACATGTCTGGAAGATAGACAAAAATGATATACTGTGTGATATGAAAGCTGGTTTCACTGGAGGACTAGGTGGCATAATGGGTTAGACATTGATCAGCTCAGATCGAGCTCAGGCTGATACGATGAAAGTCTCATTTGACTGTCAGCATCTTACATGAATCAAGCTTAATGTTTTATATAACATGTAATGGACATGGACTCACATACAACTAACAATGTCAAAGTTACGAGTCAGGATGTAGAGACTACACCTTCCATCAATGTCGACAACCTCACTCTGGAGGTCGTCGACAGCTTCACATACCTTGGATCAACAATCGCCAGCAACCTGTCCTTTGATGCCAAAATTAGCACCAGGATTGCCAAAGCCACAGCTGTCATGTCAAAGTTGAGAAGACAAATGTGGACCAACAGCAAACTAACCAAAAGTACAAAGCTCTGTGTGTACTCGGCTTGTGTTCTCAGCACCCTCCTTTACAACAGCAAAGCATGGACAACTTATGCAAGCCAAGAAAAGCAACAGCTTCCACCTCTGCTGCTTCAGGCAGGACAGAGTGCCGAATACGGAAGTACACCAGCGTGCAGGGATCCCCAGCATGTTTGCCCTCCTGAGTCAGCGGCGATTCCGTTAGCTGGGTCATGTGAGCCGAATGGATGACGGCCGCATCCCCAAAGACATGCTCTATGGCAAGCTTGCTATTGGCATGAGACCAACAGGTTGCCCAAATCTGTAATACAAGGATGTCTGCAGCCGAGACCTCAATTTGACCAGGATTGGAATCGATACATGGGAAGTCCTTGCTGCTGACTGGACGGCTTGGAGACAAGCAGTCAGGAAGAGTGTAGAAAAAGCAGAGGACAAAAGAAATGACCAGATGGCGGAAAAGAGAGCCTGGTGGAAGGAAAAAACATCAGTCAACCTTGGGCCAACTTTACTCATCTGCGCCAGCTGTGGAAGGGATTGCCACTCACAAGTCGGCCTCAACAGCCACAACAGACAATGTTCAATACAGAAGTGATATACATGCTGGGCACAGTACATTGTCTCCCGAGATGGACAGATGTCATCATAAGTTTCTCATTCTTATTAGCCCCTAGGCTACCCTCTATTTCTGGTATGTAATTTTTGTCTTCTACTGTGAAGACAGACACAATGGCCAGAACGTTGTTCTGCCGTCATCGAGCTTGGCGGCGGGTGAAGGAAGCAGGACCCGGCCCGTGCCGGCTGCATGTCAGTGAACCACCCACACTGTTCAGTGCAGCGGCTCATTTGAGTGGATGGAGCAGGCCGCACCCAATCACATGGAGGGGCAGCCTGTCCATCACTGGCAATGGCGTCAGCTGCCTGTGCGCAGGCGCTGACGCCAGTTTTAAAGTGCTTGGAGCCCTTCCAGGATTTGTAAAGAAATCACTAAACATTCTTATAAACAATTAAAACCAGTTTTTGGACCTCTCCCACAACCCCCCAAAATGTTAGATACTTTCCCTCACCACCCCAAAATACTTTCATTTTCCAACTGACCTTTCCCCCCGCAAAGTGCAAAGACTATCAACTGTACCCCTCCCCCGCCACCGCCCCGCACAGGAAAAATGACGTGCTCCCCACTCCCAACCAACGTAACGCCTCAATTCCCCAGACGGGGATCGGAAGGCACGGGAGTGCTGGCCAGTGACACGAAGATCGCAACGGGACCGGAGGCGGGGGCGGGCTTGCAATTATGCCAGGTATATAAATTTATTTAAATATGTAAATGCCAGGCCCGTTGCCAAGCGGCGGGTGGGGGGGCGTCACGAGGCCTCTCGCCTCCGTGAAGAACAGGCCGGGCCCTCATGGTGTCGGGGTCGGGAGTAGGCCTCTTCCAGAGCGATATTCAGGCATACCTCGCCACAGACCCCTACGCCTGGGGGGAACTAAATTCAGCCCAATATACTTGTTCAACGTTTCTGCCAGTTCCTTGTTCCCCATGATAATTTCTCCTGTCTCTGCCTCTAAGGGACCAATGCTTATTTTAGTTACTCTCCTTTTTATATACATGTAAAAGCTCTTACAATCTGTTTTTATATTCCTGGCTCATTTACTCTCATTTTTTTGATTTTCATCAACTTTTTTGCTGCCCGAATAAGAACATAAGAAATCGGAGCAGGAGTTGGCGATTTGCCCCCTCGAGCCAGCTTTGCCATTTAATAAGATCATGGTTGATCTGATTGTGGCCTCAACTCCACTGTCTCCCCGTAACCTTTGACTCCCTTGTCAATCAAAAATCTGTCTAATTCAGCTTTGAATATATTCAGTGACCCAGCATCCACTGCTCTCTGGTGTAGAGAATTTCAAAGATTAACCACCCTCAGAGAAGAAATTCCTCCTCATTTCTGTCTTAAAAGGGAGACCCCTTTATTTTGAAACTGTGCCCCTCGTTCTAGATTCCCCCATGGGGGGAAACATCCTCTCAGTATCTATCCTGTCAAGTCCCTTCAGAATCTTATATGTTTCAACAAGATCACCTCTCATTCTTCTAAACTCGAGTATAGGCCTAACCTGCTCAACGTTTCCACATAAGACAACCCCTTCATCCCAGTGAACCTTCTCTGAACTCCTTCCGATGTCAGTATATCGTTCCTTAAGTAAGAAGACCAAAATTGCCCTTTGCTGGTACCCTTTGCTGGTTTTGAAAACACTCCCAACCCTCAGGATTACTGCTGTTCTTTGCAAGATTATAAACTTCTTCTTTTAATCTAACACTATCTTCAATTTACCCAGTAAGCTTTGGATGGATCTTTCTTGCGGAGTTTTTTTTTAATGAAATGTTTTTGTGTTGAACATTTTGAATTGTTTCTTTAAATGGTTCCCACTGTTTATTTACTGCCATACCTTTTATTCTATTTCTTTACCCAATCAACCTTAGCCAGCTCTCCCCTCATACCAATGTATTTGTTCAAGTTCAAGATTCTTGTTTGCGACTGAAGTATATCACTTTCAAACTTAATATAGAATTCAGTTGTATTATGATCACTTTTTCCCAGAGAATCTTTTACTATGAGATTCCTAATTAAACATGCCTCATTGCACAATACTAGATCTAAAATAACTTTATCCCTAGTTGGCTCCACAATAGAAGCATAGAACCATAAAAGATTTTGGCACAGAAGGAGGCCATTCAGCCAGTCGTGTTGCGCCAGCTGAAAAAACTGGCCGTCCAATCTAATCCCACTTTCCGGCACCTGGTCCATAGCTTTGCCGGCCACGGCACCTTAGGTGCACGTCCAGGTACCTTTTAAAAGAATGGAGGGTTTCTGCCTCCACCACCATTCCTGGCAGTGAGTTCCAGACACCCACCACCCTCTGGGTGAAAAAGTTTTCCTCATGTCCCCTCTAATCCTTATACCAATCACCTTAAATCTAAGCCCCATGATAACTGACCTCTCCGCTAGGGGAAACAGGTCCTTCCTGTCTATCGAGGTGCCTCATAATGTTTCACACCTCTAGAAAGTCACCCCTCAGCTTCCTCTAAGGAAAACAACCCTAGCCTATCCAATCTTTCCTCATAGCTGCAACTTACGAGCCCTGGCAACATTCTTGTAAATTTTCTCTGTACTCTCTCCAGAGCAATTATGTCCTTTCTGTAATGTGGTGACCAGAACTGTACACAATACTCCAGCTGTGGTCTAACCAGTGTTTTATACAGTTCCAGCACTACATCCCTGCTTTTGAATTCTACACCTCAGCCAAGAAAGGAAAGCATTCCATATGCCTTCTTCACCACTCTATCTACCTGTCCTGCCACCTTCAGGGACCTGGTGATGTGCACTCCAAGGTCTTTCACTTCTCCTACCTCTCTCAATAGCCTTCCGTTTATTATGTATTCCCTCACTTTATTTGCCCGTCCCAAATGCATTACCTCACACTTATCTAGATTGAATTCCATTCCATTTGCCACTTTTCTGCCCACTCAACCAAACCATTGATATCTTTCTGGAGTCTACGGTTATCCTCTTCACAATCAACTACACGACCAATTTTTGTGTCATCAGCAAATTTCCCAATCAAGCTTCCCACATTTAAGTCCAAATAATTAATATATAATAGCAAGGGACCCAACACTGAGCCCTGTGGAACGCCACTGGAAACAATTATCCAAATGAGGTCAGTGGAGAGTAAGGGTGTAGTAACTAAAGCCTGTAAGGAACTAGATAATGAAGTCAGCGTGACTAAGGGAAAGAGTAGGCAGGGAGCAGATGATGAAAGCAAAGGGACTGGTGGTCTGAGGTGTGTTTGTTTTAATGCAAGAAGTGTAGTAGGGAAGGCAGATGAACTTAGGGCTTGGATTAGTACCTGGGAGTATGATGTTATTGTTATTACTGAGACTTGGTTAAGGGAAGGGCATGATTGGCAACTAAATATCCCAGGATACCGATGCTTCAGGCGGGATAGAGAGGGAGGTAAAAGGGGTGGAGGAGTTGCATTACTGGTCAAAGAGGCTATCACAGCTGTGCTGAAGGAAGGCACTATGGAGGACTCGAGCTGTGAGGCAATATGGGCAGAACTCAGAAATAGGAAGGGTGCGGTAACAATGTTGGGGCTGTACTACAGGCCTCCCAACAGCGAGCGTGAGATAGAGGTACAAATATGTAAACAGATTATGGAAAGCTGTAGGAGCAACAGGGTGGTGGTGATAGGAGATTTTAATTTTCCCAACATTGACTGGGATTCACTTAGCGTTAGAGGTCTAGATGGAGCAGAATTTGTAAGGAGCATCCAGGAGGGTTTTCTAGAGCAGTATGTAAATAGTCCAACTCGGGAAGGGGCCATACTGGACCTGGTGTTGGGAAATGAGCCGGGCCAGGTGGTTGACGTTTCAGTAGGGGACTACTTTGGGAATAGTGATCACAATTCCGTAAGTTTTAGAACACTCATGGACAAAGACGAGAGTGGTCCTAAAGGAAGAGTGCTAAATTGGGGGAAGGCCAACTATACCAAAATTCGGCAGGAGCTGGGGAATGTAGATTGGGAGCAGCTGTTTGAAGGTAAATCCACATTTGATATGTGGGAGGCTTTTAAAGAGAGGTTGATTAGCGTGCAGGAGAGACATGTTCCTGTGAAAATGAGGGGTAGAAATGGCAAGATTAGGGAACCATGGATGACAGGTGAAACTGTGAGACTAGCTAAGAGGAAAAAGGAAGCATACATAAGGTCTAGGCGGCTGAAGAAAGACGAAGCTTTGAAAGAATATCGGGATTGTAGGCGCAATCTGAAACAAGGAATTAAGAGGGCTAAAAGGGGTCATGAAATATCTTTAGCAAATAGGGTTAAGGAAAATCCCAAAGCCTTTTATTCATATATAAGGAGCAAGAGGGTAACTAGAGAAAGGATTGGCCCACTCAAGGACAAAGGAGGAAAGTTATGTGTGGAGTCAGAGAAAATGGGTGAGATTCTAAACGAGTACTTTGCATCGGTATTCACCAAGGAGAGGTACATGACGGATGTTGAGGTTAGGGACAGATGTTTGATTACTCTAGGTCAAGTCGGCATAAGGAGGGAGGAAATGTTGGGTATTCTAAAAGGCATTAAGGTGGACAAGTCCCCAGGTCCGGATGGGATCTATCCCAGGTTACTGAGGGAAGCGAGAGAGGAAATAGTTGGGGCCTTAACAGATATCTTTGCAACATCCTTAAACACGGGTGAGGTCCCGGAGGACTGGAGAATTGCTAATGTTGTCCCCTTGTTTAAGAAGGGTAGCAGGGATAATCCAGGTAATTATAGACCGGTGAGCCTGACATCAGTGGTAGGGAAGCTACTGGAGAAGATACTGAAGGATAGGATCTATTCCTATCTGGAAGAAAATGGGATTATCAGTGATAGGCAACATGGTTTTGTGCAGGGAAGGTCATGTCTTACCAACTTAATAGAATTCTTTGAGGAAGTGACAAAGTTGATTGATGAGGGAAGGGCTGTAGATGTCATATACATGGACTTCAGTAAGGCATTTGATAAGGTTCCCCATGGTAGGCTGATGGAGAAAGTGAAGGCGCATGGGGTCCAAGGTGTACTAGCTAGATGGATAAAGAACTGGCTGGGCAACAGGAGACAGGGAGTAGCAGTGGAAGGGAGTTTCTCAAAATGGAGACGTGTGACCAGTGGTGTTCCACAGGGATCCGTGCTGGGACCACTGTTGTTTGTGATATACATAAATGATTTGGAGGAAAGTATAGGTGGTCTGATTAGCAAGTTTGCAGACGACACTAAGATTGGTGGAGTAGCAGATAGTGAAGGGGACTGTCACAGAATACAGCAGAATATAGATAGACTGGAGAGTTGGGCAGAGAAATGGCAGATGGAGTTCAATCAGGGCAAATGCGAGGTGATGCATTTTGGAAGATCCAATTCAAGAGTGAACTATACAGTAAATGGAAAAGTCCTGGGGAAAATTGATGTACAGAGAGATTTGGGTGTTCAGGTCCATTGTTCCCTGAAGGTGGCAACGCAGGTCAATAGAGTGGTCAAGAAGGCATACGGCATGCTTTCCTTCATCGAACGGGGTATTGAGTACAAGAGTTGGCAGGTCATGTTACAGTTGTATAGGACTTTGGTTCGGCCACATTTGGAATACTGCGTGCAGTTCTGGTCGCCACATTACCAAAAGGATGTGGATGCTTTGGAGAGGGTGCAGAGGAGGTTGCAGGGATATGCGTGGAAAGTTCTTTACGCAGAGGGTGGTGGGTGCATGGAACGCATTGCCAGCGGAGGTGGTAGACGCGGGCACGATAGCGTCTTTTAAGATGTATTTAGACAGATACATGAATGGGCAGGAAGTAAAGAGATACAGACCCTTAGAAAATAGGCGACAGGTTTAGATAGAGGATTTGGATCGGCGTAGGCTTGGAGGGCCGAAGGCCCTGTTCCTGTGCTGTAATTTTCTTTGTTCTTTTCTTTATTCACAAAAACATCCGTTGACTGCTACCCTTTGTTTCTTGGCCCTGAGCCAATTTTGGATCCAACCGTCCACGTTCCCCTATATCCCATGGGCTTTCATTTTACTGACCAGTCTGCCATGTGTGACCTTGTCAAATGCCTTACTAAAATCCACATGGACCACATCCACTGCACTTCCCTCATCAATCCTTCTTGTCTTGTTATTGTCCCAGCAAACTGTTGCAAAAGCTTTCTACAAATTCATTTTTTAGACTATCATTGCCAATTTGATTTGTCCAGTCTATATGGAAATTAAAGTCGCCCACAATTATTACATTGCCTTTGTTACAAGCTCCAATTATTTCTTGCTTAATGTACTGACCAACGGTATAGCTACTGTTAGGGAGTCTATAAACTACTCCCACCAGCATTTTCTGACTGTTTTTATTCCAAATCTCCACCCATACTGATTCTAATTCCTGATCTTCTGAACCAAGATTGTTTCTCACTACTATCCTTATGTCATCCTTTACTATGAGGGCTACTCCTCCTCCCTTTCCATTCTCTTGGTCTTTTTGAAATGTTGTATACCCTGGAATATTTATTTCCCAACCTTGGTCACCTTGTAACCATGCCTCTCTAATAGCAATTAGATCTAAACCATTTATCTCTATTTATGTCATGAGCTCATCTAACTTATTGTAAATGCTTCACACATTCAGATAAAGAGCTTTTAATTTTTTTTACTGCTATTCTTTGCATAGATGTTATTTGTTGATGTACAATTACAGTTAAATTCTCTGTCCCACTCTACTTGCCTTTACCCAAATTGCTACACTGCTCTATTGCTTTGACATTTGTCTTTAGATTTCTAAGTCGCCCTTCACATGACCCAAAGGATGGTGCCAGAACTGAGAGATTACAGCTATGGCGAAAAATTGAACAGATTGGGGCATTTTTCCTTTAGAGGAGAGTACACTTAGAGGAGACAGCAAAAGAGTTAACATTGCAGATCAGTGACCCTTTGTCACTTCAAATGATACGACACAGAGTACATTGATTCCTGGGGCAGACAATGCCATAGGCCGCTATTTAGGCAGCTCGTGCGGCGTTCATCAATGATATCGATTAGAAAAACTGCGCAGACTGCACAAGTAGTGGCCCCCAGCATAGTTTGCCAGCAAGGATTGACATAAGGCTGCGTATTTCCATTTGTGTGATAGTCCAAAACTAGGGGTCGTAAATACTAGACAGTTACTAATAAATCCAATAAATAAGGAGAATTTTCCTTACTCAGTCGTTAGAATGTGCAATTCGCGACCACAGGAAGTGTTTGAGGCAAATAACGCAGATGCTTTCAAAGGAAACTAGATTACTGCACAAGAGGAAAGGGAATAGAACAATACACCATAAAGTTGAGATGAGATAGATGGAATAGCAGGACACTCACGGAGTATAAACACCAGCTTAGACTAGGTGGGCTGAATGGCCTACTTCTGTGCTGTGTATTCTATGTAATACTCATGTGTTTATACTGACTGGGCTGTAAAAAATGCCCCAATGCCTGCTCTGTCCTGAAGTGACACTCCCTGTTTTGACCTGCCACTGCTCTTGCAATGAAACTCAATTGTGGATGAGTTTTTCTTTGCACCAGTTTTAGGAGATTGGAAATCTTGATCTCAGAAAACTATCACTATTCCCACTGCAGCACTTCATCCCTGGAGTGGTAGTGGTGGATGGAGGATTCAGGAGTGGGGGCAGTTGTGTGGAAATAATGTCAGAATGCACTAAGGAGTGACAGGGATGAAATATACCAGCATGAATTGAGGAGGAGGTTTGGCAGAGAGATCTTCTATTAATGTTTTGAGAAAGCAAAGCATCTGTGAAGCGGGAGGACAGCTACTGAGGTCATTTTGGGGAAGGAATAATCTGGTTGAATATGGGAAAACTCAATTGTAACTTCGTTCTGTTATAATATTTTAGATGAAAAATCTATCAATTGCAATGTAAAAAAAAATTGCAAAATGAATCAAAATGCAATGTTTTTAATGTAAAGGTTTAACATTTTTCAGGTGTTCACACTTGCAGAGATATATGGAGGTGTGGAAGAGAGTTGACACCATTTGGGAGAAGTGTGCACAAGTTTAAATCTGCTCCTTACACAGTTGCTGCCAATTTATGAAATTATTCTGCTTTGGACTCATGCCCAGTGGGAACTGTGTTTGAATTGCTGAAACACATTTAATGTTGTATCTTCACAGCCATCAGAGAGAGTGTTTCTTTCCATCCATCTGGGCTGGATAAAACCTTCATTTCAGGATGCATCAGTCCTCAAAATCAAACTGAAATCTTTGGTGATTTTATTTCAGAAACTTAATTTAATGAGAGGCCCTAAAGTGAAGTGTAAAGATTCTAATTTAAGGGCTATGGTAGTAAACTCCTGTAGCTGGCGAAGGGAGAACAGCACGTCAATGATGGATCTCTCTGCTCGAATGCCGCACTGTGCCTCAGGGTAGAAACGCTCAGCCAGCTTCTGGAGTCTGTTTAAAATGACTCGAGTGAAGACTTTCCCCACTATGCTGAGCAGGGAGATTCCACGGTAGTTGTTGCAGTCACCACGGTCACCCTTATTCTTATAGAGGGTGATGATATTGGCATCGCGCATGTCCTGTGGCACTGCTCCCTCATTCCAGCACAGGCAAAGCAGTTCATGGAGTGCTGAGAGTATAGCAGGCTTGGCACTCTTGATTATTTCAGGGGTAATGCCGTCCTTTCCAGGGTCTTTTCCACTGGCCAGAGAATCAATGGCATCACTGAGTTCCGATTTTGTTGGCTATTCGTCCAGCTCATCCATGACTGGCAGAGACTGGGCTGCATTGAGGGCGGTATCAGTGACAACATTTTCCCGAATGCCGCGAACAACAGATGCCCCTCTACGTTGCTTTCATAGATTTCATCAAAGAGACGTGGTCTCTTCAGACTACTAGCAAAGATCGGATGTCCACCAAAGCTACTACGTATCATCACCTCATTCCATGACAATATGAAAGGCACAATTCAGCGTGGTGGTGCCTCATCAGACCCCTTTCCTATCCTGAGTGGCGTGAAACAGGGCTGTGTTCTTGCACCAACACTGTTTGTATCTTCTTCTCACTGCTGCTCTCACATGCGTTCAAGTCTTCAGAAGAAGGAATATTCCTCCACACAAGATCAGATGGCAGGTTGTTCAACCTTGCCCGTCTAAGAGCGAAGACCAAAGTACGGAAAGTCCTCATCAGGGAACTCCCCTTTGCTGACGATGCTGCATTAACATCCCACACGGAAGAGTGTCTGCAGAGACTTATCGACAGGATTTCAGCTGCCTGCAACGAATTTGACCTAACCATCAGCCTCAAGAAAATGAACATCATGGGACAGGACGTCAGAAATGCTCCATCCCCATCAATATCGGCGACCATGCTCTGGAAGTGGTTCAAGAGGTCACCTACCTAGGCTCAACTATCACCAGTAACATTTCTCTCGATGCAGAAATCAACAAGCGCATGGGAAAGGCGTCCACTGCTATGTCCAGACTGGTCAAGAGGGTGTGGGAAAATGGCGCAATGACATGGAACAGAAAAGTCCGAGTGTTTCAAGCCTGTGTCCTCAGTACCTTGCTCCATGGCAGTGAGGCCTGGACAACGGGGTGGCACAATGGCGCAGTGGTTAGCACCGCAGCCTCACAGCTCCAGCGACCCGGGTTCGATTCTGGGTACTGCCTGTGCGAAGTTTGCAAGTTCTCCCTGTGACTGCATGGGTTTTCGCCGGGTGCTCCGGTTTCCTCCCACAGCCAAAGACTTGCAGGTTGATAGGTAAATTGGCCATTGTAAATTGCCCCTAGTGTAGGTAGGGAATATGGGATTACTGTAGGGTTAGTATAAACGGGTGGTTGTTGGTCGGCACAGACTCGGTGGCCGAAGGGCCTGTTTCAGTGCTGTATCTCTAATTAAATAAATAAACATATGTCAGCCAAGAACGACGTCTCAACTCATTCCATCTTCGCTGCCTCCGGAGAATCCTTGACATCAGGTAGCAGGACCATATCTCGAAAACAGAAGTCCTCGAGGCGGCCAACATCCCCAGCATATACACCCTACTGAGCCAGCGGCACTTGAGATGGCTTGGCCATGTGAAGTGAATGGAAGATGGAGGGGTCCCCAAGGACGCATTGTACAGCGAGCCTGTCACTGGTATCAGACCTACTGGCCGTCCATGTCTCCGCTTTAAAAATGTCTGCAAACGCGACAATCCTGTGACATTGATCACAAGTTGTGGGAGTCAGTTGCCAGTGATCGCCAGAGCTGGCGAACAGCCATAAAGGCGGGGCTAAAGAGTGGCGAGTCGAAGAGACTTAGCAGTTGGCAGGAAAAAAGACAGAAGTGCAAGGAGAGAGCCAACTGTGTAACAGCCCCGACAACCAATTTTATCTGCAGCACCTGTGGAAGAGTCTGTCACTCTAGAATTGGTCTTTATAGCCACTCCAGGCGCTGCTTCACAAACCACTGACCACCTCTAGGCGCTTACCCATTGTCTCTCGAGACAAGGAGGCCAAAGAAGAAGGTAGTAAACTATTGCCCTCCAAGTTAGAGAGGGGCTAAAAGCCTAAAAGTGGTTAGCACTGCAGCCTCACAGCTCCAGCGACCCGGGTTCAATTCTGGGTACTGCCTGTGTGGAGTTTGCAAGTTCTCCCTGTGTCTGCGTGGGTTTCCTCCGGGTGCTCCGGTTTCCTCCCACAAGCCAAAAGACTTGCAGGTTGGTAGGTAAATTGGCCATTATAAATTGCCACTAGTATAGGTAGGTGGTAGGGAAATATAGGGACAGCTGGGGATGTGGTAGGAATATGGGATTAGTGTAGGATTAGTATAAATGGGTGGTTGATGGTCGGCACAGACTCGGTGGGCCGAAGGGCCTGTTTCAGTGCTGTATCTCTAAACTAAACTAAACTAAACTAAAGCTGAAGCTTGAGGGCACAATTGTGAATTCATTCCTCATAAACCACTTGCAAGAGTTATATGGTGGCGAGTGGGAATTTTAATCTGGGTGTGTGGGGGTGTTTGGGTGTGGGTTGGTGGGGAGGGGTTTAATTCTGTGAAAAATGTGAGCGTGTCAGGAAGTCAGCTCCAAACCGTTGACTTCCATATTTAATTCCAGCTCGTTAGGCTGTGTATGCATAATCCCCTTGGGACAGGTGAGGTGTCAATTTTAATATGCTAATCGCTCAATTACCTTGATATTAACATGGCTTTTGTTAACTGTGGGTCCATGGTTTTCCTGGCTTCCTGGAACTCGCCAGTGAAAGCAAGGCAAAAACACAGCGGCAATTAAGGGGACTGAAGACATGACAGGGAAATATGCCATTAAGCACTGACACCTCATAGCTGCTTTCTTGGCTGCTTGTGTTAAAGGCTTTGCTCACAACGCTTGTGCTGAGAGGTTACTTTTACAACTTCGGAGGTATCACCTGCGCTTTGGAGGTTTGTTCATTTGATCTGCACTTTAGAGCTCTGATCTATCCAACCAGCATGGGTGTCACTTATGCTGTGTTGCTTTGGACTCAGATGAGGATAAAGGTGACCAGCACCAGCAGGAGCAGGAGCAGCAACAGCCTGCAGGTCCACAAGAGAGAGGTACAGCTTGCAGGAGGCCATACCCAGCAAACAAGGTCTACGGGAAGAGGATAAGCTTTCTTGACATGTTGGAACACCTTTGTCTTGGCAGGCTCAGGGTGTCAAATAAGTTGATGACCGACATTTGCAGTCTGCTAAAACAAGACCTGCTGCCAAGTGGGCCTGGCAATCATGCTTTACCAGTGGCTGTCAAAGTCACTACTTCTCTCAACCTCTTTGCCTCTGACTCATTCCAGGGCTCTGCCGGAGACATTTGTAGGATCGCACAGTTGGCAGCACATAAATGCATACAACACGTGACTGAGGGCCGGCAGTTATGTACAGATCTCCTGCGATGATGCCAGTTAAAATGAGCTCAGGTTTGCAGCTTGTGCTGGTTTCCCACAAGTGCAGAGCATCATTGACTGTACGCATATGGCAATTAAGTCCCTCCCAGATGACCCAACAGTTTATCAACCGCAATGACTTTCAGTCCATTGTTACGATTGAGGTGGGAGGGTGCACTGTCTTTTCTAGTCCGGCTTTTCCACAGGTCACAACATATATTTTTAAATGTTTACCCAGTTACCGATTCAGTCAATCCTACAATAAAGTGCATCGATAACATTTATTTAATAAGCAACAAAATTATCATTTATTATAAAACAAGACTTATCCAGTAATGGAGCAAAGCATTTTCATACAGATTGAAATATTAAAGTTCCCTTTTACACAGACACACACAGACACACACACACACAGACACACACACAGACACACACGGCTGGATTTTACGTGTAGCGGACAGGAGCTGGCCACCGACTTAAAAGTCAGTGGTGAACTCGATTCTGCCCAGCCCTGGAATCTGTCCCGCATTTTACGGGTCCCTGGGCTTTAATTGTTCCGAGGCGGGACTTCCCCCTGCTTGAGGGAGGAGGTCCCACCTCATTGAGCTGCCGGCCAATCATCGGGCTGGCAGCTCTTAGTCCACCGGGAGTGGTGGCCACTGCTGGGACTGCAGCCCAGCCAAGGACATGGAGCCAGGAGTCCAGGTAAGTTAGAGTTCCCTCGCTGGGTTAATCGGTCGTGCCCTGGCAAGGCAAGGGTGGACATGTGGGGGGAGGGGTGTGTCTTGGGTCCTGGGGGTGGTTGGAGAAGCAGGGGCAGCCCTCAATCGGGCACCCTGTGCCCGTTTGACAGGGCCCACCCCTGGGGCGCTGAGACTCCGCCAGCTTTCACTGGGCGGCCTTTCACATCTCCTGGACGCCCACCTGCCATGGGTAAAATCCCCGTGGAGGCCATTTAAGTGCCTTGATTGGCCTGGGGTAGGTGGCCCATTTCTCCCCCCCCCCCACCACCCCTGCTGGCCCATGTAAAGTGGGGCGGAGGCGGCAGTGGATCAGGAAGGACTCCCAGAGCCTCCCCCTCAATGTTACGCCACCACCTCCCCCCCACCCCCCCCCCCCCCACCCACCCACCCCCATCACCATCCGGCTCGCTGGGGTGGCGTAAAATTCTGGCCACAGAATAAAATACAGAAATTCTCTCTGCAGAAGTCCGTTTCAAAAAAAAAGGCAGAAAAAGATTACTTTGTATCTGTTAATTCTTGAAAAATAAAGAGAAGATATGGAAGGAAGTCTGTTGTCCCTTTTTTGGTCTGGCATCTGGATATACAGAGACAGGTTACTGGGATTTTTTTAGAAGCAATTTGTTCTGGAGATGTTGACAATTAATCTGGTAGGCTTTCCAGGAGATGTGTGGCATCAGGAGTTTCAGCCAACACATACTTGAATTGGAGGGGTTTCTTTCAAACAGGTAGAGAAAGAGATGCGTGGGGAGTTTCTTTTTTCTTTGGCAGGCAACACCAACTGTCTTTAAAACAGTTCACATCCTAACTGACTTGAAAACAATATCCAAAACCCCAAAACAGAAAGTCAACCTCTTGACCTCCATAAACCTTGATATGTGGCTTCTCTGTAAACATCTTCCCCAGGTCATCAAGGTTTCTATCATTTATTAAGCTTAAAGTACATGACTTCCAGAAAAGTTGTTTTTAAACAACATCACAGTGTCTTTTCAATGAACTGTCAGCAACAAAGTTCAGCTTCTATGAAATCTTCAGCCTTCCAATGAATCCGCCTCCACAATTTAAATATAAGTCCTCAAAAACATATTAAAAAAATACTTATAGAAGCACTGTCATAACACCATAAATGTGCAGCCAGCGTGCCACCACAAAAAGATATTAAAATAGGTGAGTGCACAATTTCAGAAAAGCTGCCACGATGTTTCATATTGCGGCAGTCCACCTTCCCTGATCTCTTCTTATCAACTGGCTGCTCAGAGACAAGAGATACTCACTTAAGTGAGGAATCCAACTGATGAGACCCAGGAGCGCTACAATGAGAACCATATGACAATCAGATGTGTTATTGAGTGAGCCAATGGCATGCTGAAGATGCACTTCAGGTGCCTAGATAAATCTGGTGGGGCTCCAGAATCGCCATGGTATGCTGCACTCTGTATAACATTGCACAGCAGCAAGGTTTGGTTCTGCGGGAGGAACAAGGCGTAGAGTACAGAGCCTTTTCAGGCAATTTCAAGGCTGAGGTGGAGGGAGAGGAGGACAAGAAACGTGATGTGATTAACGCACCAGCAGCATTGCTGACAGGCACCCGGGATGCCCTCACTATTACAAATTCACTTAGGTTCCTTCATTTAGGGTAACTGCATGCAAAATCCACTTTGCTGATGACACAAACAAAAGTAGTTCTCCAAATTCCGACAAATTACATGTTTGGAGTATCCCTTTGAATACTGGAGTTGGAATTGCATCGTGCAGGTTGTCATCAAACTCATTCACACTAATTTGTCAGGAAACCTGGAAATTAAACAGTAATGCAGTGGCTGCGTTAAAAAGCCGCTGACTGACGCACTGGACTTCCGGGTTTTCCATGTGCAATTGGATCACCCACCCTGCCCCCCATGCCACATTTAGTGTGTCGCAAAGCTAAATTTAGTGCATGATCATGTAGGCAGAGGATTGTATCATAATGTGATGAGGTTATTGGGTCACTTGAAATTGTCTTGATTTTTTTTTAAATGCGAATAAAAAGCAAACTTAAAAAATAAAGTCACTGCATTTGTCTTTAATTTCAGCAGACATAGCAATGGTCCTAATGCAGATTTAGCAGCCGGCCAACCAAACTGTCAGCCAGAGATTTTTAAAGCAGGTTATTTCAGGCCATTAGACTACTGAAATAGGTCCCCAAGATTGCCATAAGATCACCATCACCCATGAAGAATAGTTGGCAAACTTATTGTGCTTGTTCTAATGCATGGCACAATGGCATAAGCCACACAGAAAAGTAGCATTGTGCCATGGTTGTAACCAGTGAACTATCCATCACTCTGTCTCTTTGAAATAACACCATGTCTCTTTAAACCAATCATTTATTTGGCAATGTGTTCATTTCAGATATATGTAACATCTAATCTGTGAGACATTTGCTGAAACACAGCAAGTAGCCTGCTTTAAATCAAACTCTGCGGACAGCAAATTGTCCTTTGAATATAAATCCTACATTTCAACCTCGGAGAAGTATAATATATGTGACTAGGAAAGATCTAGCTCTTGTTTCCTGTTTGGATGTTGGCAGTTTCTATTTTATAGCTGGAAAATAGAAAGGTATAGTGCAGATATTTTTTTCAAACTAGCCTTTGCTTTCATTCTGCTGAAATGCCAACTATTTTGAAATAGAACTATTCTGAAATGCAACTGTGAGCACTTTACGAATAGAACTTGTTCCAGCAGTGGGGTAGAGTTCCATGTTATTGCAAAGAATATGTGGGGGACCCCTTATATACTGACATGGTAAATCTTCTCAAAGTTCACTGCAACAAATGAAAATAATGCCATTTTTCTATTTTATAAAATAACTCTGCTCAGGGGACTGATTAAAATAAATGCTTTTACTAAAAATTGGAAGCTGGAGTTGGTAAGCTATTGCCTCCCATGACTTTGGAAGGGACCAGCAATAGAGCACTAGCACTCTCCGCCATATAATAGAAACTGTCAACATAAAAATGAGAAATGGTAACTAGACCTTGCCAACATCACGCACATTAAACTCTCTCTCATTGTAAACCCAACGTTAATACTGAAGGGGTAATTTGCTGTGTCTTGGATTTTGATGTAAAGCATTTCATTTACTGCACTGAAGAAAATAGATCATAGATGAGGTTGAAAATCTACCTTCAATTAAAAGACCACAGAAGTGATGACTGGCTTAAAGGAACACCGTAGCAGTGTTATTACATTCTTTTAAATAATTCCATGCCATGGGCTGCTGATGCCTGCTGTGGAAAATGCCATGGCTGGAATTTATGTGGGGCCAGCAGCCCTGCCCATTGGCAAAAAAGTTAGTGGCGAGCCTGCCCCCGCTGGGCCTGGAAGCCGCACCGTAATTTTACTTGGCCCAGACCCTTAATTGGCCTCCGGCAGGACTTCCGCTCCTGTGAGGTAGGAAACCCCACCAACAAGAGCTGCCGGCCTAGCGGCAGGCCAGCAGCTCTTGAGTCCCAACAGCGTCACCAGGAGCAGTGGCCACTGCTGGGACCCGCAACATGGACGAGGCCCAGGAATACAGTTAAGGGTGTGGGGCCTTGCCGGGGACAATCAGCTGGGTCCTTGCAAGGCAGTGGGAGGGGTCGCTCAAGAGGATGTGGGAGATACTCCAGTAGGGGTGGCTTGTGCAGTGGGCGGTACCCTCTGTCAGGCACTGGGTGCCCAATCAGGAGGGGCCCGCCGAAGTCCATAAGGAGGCCAGCAGGTTTTACTGGGCAGTTTTCTGAGCTACTGAACCGCCCGCCCGCCGCTGGTAATATAACAGCAGCAGCGGGAGGAGGCCCTTACATGACAATTCATTGGCCACTTAAGGGCCTTAATTGGTCTGGGGTGGGCGGGCCGTTTGTCACTCCCCCGCCGAAGGTAAAATTGCAGCGGGGTTAGGAAGGTGACAGGAACAGCACCCCCCGCCTCACACTCAATTTTACGCCTCCAGCCTGCTCTTGTGGAGGGCATAAAATTCTGGCCAATATCTGCAGTAGTGTGAATCCTAATCGTTAAGAGTGATTCTTTGTGTAATCTTCTTATTTTGATTATGGAAAGTTGTCGGCAAAGACTTTTGCAAATCACAATTTTATAATCTGCATCAAAAGTTGCCATCACATCCCAAAAATGTTGTTCCAATATTTCCATGTGGTGTCACATCACGCTCCCTCTGAAAAATGGTGTGAATTCCCTGTAACACTGTTTTAAATCTGAACAGATATAATGAGTAGCAGCATGGCATCATCATCGCCGATCTAGACACTCCAACCATCCCCAATATAAACCTGCTGTAGCGTCTGACAAGCACTTCATCAGGTGGCACTGTGCTTCAGCAGCCAACAACCAACCCTAGCATTTTTATACTTACTCTTCAACCATTAATGGCAATTGTTAAAGGGTATTAAGAAAAACATTGTTCCCAAGCTCATGTAGTCATTCTGCACCTTGTTTTCTTCGACATAAAAGCGCAAAGATGAAAACAATTAATTCTGCCTGACATATATTTATTTAAAAATTATGCATGGAAGTAAGTTCAAAGAAAAATTCCTGCCTCGGTACAAGACACATCTTGTAATGAATGAGATCCTGGAGGCTCAATTACGTTTTTTTTTCCTTGCATGTGAATTAATTGCAGGGGAAGATCTACATGATGCTTAGTGAGACCTGGAGTTGTCTCTTCACTTATTCTGTCCTCATTTTACAGATGTGTGTGGGTTAGATAAGATAACTGAACTATATGTTAGTGTAGTGATAGCAAGAGATTTCTTAGAAAAGGCTGTTACAATATGCCTATCCACAGAAAATACAATGGAAATAATCAATAACCAGAAATTAAAATGCTGTTTTCTTACTTTTTGAATAGGGTTAGAATTTAATTTCTAGCTCTACTTTTATTAGAATTAAGTTTTTCCTCATCAAATTGAATGTTATCAGCAGCAGGGACTTTTTATACAAAAGCAAAATGCTGCAATGCTGGAAATCTAAAATAGAAACAGAAAATGCTGGAAATACTCAGCAGAACTGGCAGCATCTGTGGAGAGAGAAACAGAGCTAACGTTTCAGGTCGATGACCTTTCATCAGTACCGGAAGAAGTTAGAGATGTAACAGGTTTTACGCAAGTGCAGAGGTAGGGAAAGGGGGAAAAATAAGAAAAGGGAAGGTCTGTGATAGATTGGAAGGCAGGAGAGATTAAATGACAAAGGAGATCATGGCACAAGGCAAACAAGTGTGGTAATGAGTCAAGTTAAAAAACAAAAGCTGGGTCTAGAGGAGGTATAAAATGAAAATAGCAGAATCATCACCAACAGCTGCTGCCCGAAAAGAAAACAGGGACGAGGTTATATTCTGAAAGTGTTGAACGCAGTGTTAAGTCCAGAAAGCTGTAAAGTACCTAATTGAAAGATGAGGTGCTATTCCTTAAGTTTATATTGAGAATTTTTCTCATACTTGACTTTTGGTATTAGCATTGCTCTGGTAAGACACCATTTTACTGCAGACGAAAGTTTATACTCAATAGAGAGAATTCTTAATGGTCACTTTATATGGTGACACCATAAATATATTCAAAAAGAATGTAGTTACATTTCCCATTTTATCTTGACTCTATTCTCAATAAGCTTCCTTTACTTGACCAGCTGCTTATCAACTCTTTGAGTGAAACAGACATTATAGTCTACTATTGATAAGTCAAATTTATTTTTGTGCTTAAAAAATTTTAACTATCTAGAATTTGAATTAAGCAGCACAGATAACAAGATAGCAAAGCAAGAATTTAATATTAAAAAAAGTTAGAATTATCAGTAATTTGAGTTGTGACTTGAATTAAGAGCAAATTTCTATTGAATTATGGAGAGATTTGTGCCATGATACCAGACATTAACTTATATGACTATTATATTTTGGCATTCTCCAGCCAATGGGCTTTCTCTATTTTAGAGAAAATGTCAATCTCAGAACTTTTATCGTTTTGCAAAACCCTCCTGTTCCTGATCTAGAATGCTGCCTTAGTGACATTATCTGCAGGGATTGGGCCAGCTGACATTTTTGGGATGATGGTACCTGCTATTACCCATCCATAAGTTCTCTTGACTCCACAACTGCTACTGTCAGTGTGCCAATCTAAGAGTAAGTCTTGGAAAAGACATAGGGCTGAATTTTACACCCCCGCCAAAGAGCGGGAATGTGGCGGGGGGGGTGGGGGTAGCGTAAAATGGAGCAGGAGGCTCCGGGGACCCTTCCCGATCCGCTCCTGCCTCGACTGCCACTTTACACAGGGTGGCGGCGGTGCAAAACAGACCGCCCGCCCCAAGCCAATCAAGGCCCTTAAGTGGCCACCTGCCTCCACGGGGATTTTACCTGTGGCTCGTCGGACAGCCGAGGACTGAGAGAAACCGCCTGACAAAAGCAATGTGGCTCTCGATGGGCCCGGGGAGGGCCCTCATGATCAGCCACCCTGTGCCCGATGGAGGGCCGCCTCCACTACCCCAACCACCCCCAAGACCCAACACACCCCCCTTCCCTCGCCAGGGCCTGACCGATTATTCCCGGCGAGGCAACCCAAAACGTATCTTGGTTCCAGGCTCCCTGGCATCTTTTCTTCAGGTTAGGCTGTAGTCCCAGCAGTGGTCAGCGCACCTTGTGGTGCTGCTGGGACTGAGAGCTGCCAGCCCGCTGATTGGCTGGCAGCTCGATTAGGCAGAACTTCCTACCTCAAGCGGGTGGAAGTTCTGCCTCAGAGCAATTAAAGCCCGGGGAACCCCAAAATATGGGTCAGATCCCCAGGCGAGGCTGAAGCGGGTTTGCCATCAACTTTTCAGTCGGTGGCCGGCTCCCATCCACCGAGGGTAAAATCCCGGCCATAACTTATTTCAGCTGAATATTGGGAAGATCGAAATCTTCCATAAACTCCACTCTCTTGCCAGTGAAGACATCCCCTTCCTTTTGTGTGATTGCCTTTAACAGTAATGTACCTTTAAGATCTTGTTATGTTAATGAGCCAAGTACCAGGATGTAGTCATGTGACTACATGCCAGTCCCACTCTGTAACTGTAATATCAAGAGGCAAGTTCTGTAAATAAGTAGCTCTGTACTGTATATATTAGTTAGCTGTTTAATAAACCTGTTTGAGGTCTTCAATCAACCTGAACTCCACGCATCTTATTTATATTGCATCAGGCAACAAAAAGAAGCTTCTCATTGCACTTCTGTCCACTTATTTAAGGTCAACCAAACCAGACAAAAACTTGGCATCTTGTTCAACGCTATGTTGAACTTCAAACCTCACATCATTCCGTCACCAAAACTGCTTATAAAATAAAAACAGAAAGTGCTGGAAATACTTTCATCTGAAAGGTCACAAACCTGAAACGTTAACTCTGCTTCACTCTCCACAGATGCTGCTTCACCTGCAGAGTATTTCCAGCACTTTCTGTTTTTATTTCAGATTTCTAGCATCTGCAGTATTTTGCTTTTACCAAAATTGCTTATTTCTGTTTCCTCACAGTGCTTGCTTCTCACCCCATTCCATCATCAAAACCCTTATCCATCCTTTTATTATCTCCAGACTTGATTATTCCAGTGCTCTCTTCACTACTTTTCCTTCATCCACACTCCATAAACTCCAATATATCTCAAATGCAGCTGCTCATATATCTTGATTGTTTATCTCTCACTTCATTGTGGACCTATACTGACTCAATGTCCCCTAAAGTTCTTATTTTTGAAAACTTCCTTGATCTTTGTTCCATCCTACCTCTCCACCCAGACCTTTTCAGCCTCTTGTAGCTTTTGATTTTCTGATTCTGGCCTCCTGCAATTAGGAACTCAGCGTTGGTTCAAATCTCTGGCACTGCTTGGTGCATTTTGCATTTCGGGATTTTAGTACAATTTAGTGCTATTGTGGAGAGGGAGAACGGCAAATTTACATGCATGCAAAATTGAGACTTGGCAGAGGTACTAAAGAAATTATCCCATGTGCTGTTTGCCCCAGCGAGAGAGAGAGAGAGAGAGAGAGAGAGCGCGATGCTGGCATGAAGCAGATGCTGTGCCACTGTAAAAGGTTACTCCACAAGAATTAATCATTTGGGTTGTTGGTACTTTTTCTCCACATGAATAACCTTGTCTAATTCCGCTCTACTACTCTCTCCATATACATACATAGATATAAATTCCCAGTTGTACGAATTTAGGCAATCTACTTTAATAATTGCTTAACTCCCAAGGTGGAATAGCCCATCAACTCTGTCTAGACTCATATATAAAGAATACCTGCTAGAGCACCATACAGTAGACACACTATGTGCTTTTAACCATAGCCCAACATATTCTGTGTAAATAAATTTTTCTAAACTCCCTTTTACTTTTTATTCGGAATATGTAAAAATTTCCCTTAATATTCATTATTTCCTTAAAACCCTTCATAATTTTAAAGATCTGTATCAGGTCACCCCTTAACCTTCTCAGCATTAACAAAAATACCCTAACCTCTCAAAGTCATTCCTAATTATGACCCCTTGTCATATTTGCTTGTTTATGGATCCTGACATAATTTTAATTAAAAATATTGTGTTTCTCAGTTTTCTTCCTCAATTCCCCACTGCTCCTCTCCTGACTGTGCTGATTTATGTTGGGCTACAGATAAAAGGGTCCAATAGATCACAAAGGTGACTGCGGTGACTGCAACAACTACCGTGGAATCTCCCTGCTCAGCATAGTGGGGAAAGTCTTTGCTCGAGTCGCTCTGAAC
The DNA here is from genome assembly GCF_036365525.1 of Heterodontus francisci. Classification (NCBI taxonomy): domain Eukaryota; kingdom Metazoa; phylum Chordata; class Chondrichthyes; order Heterodontiformes; family Heterodontidae; genus Heterodontus; species Heterodontus francisci. Next base: position 81,880,718 of record NC_090382.1, on the reverse strand, counting down.
AGGCTCCAGAAGCTGGCCGAGCGCGTCTACCCTGAGGCACAGTGTGGCTTTCGTGCAGAGAGATCGACTATTGACATGCTGTTCTCCCTTCGTCAGATACAGGAGAAATGCCGTGAACAACAGATGCCCCTCTACATTGCTTTCATTGATCTCACCAAAGCCTTTGACCTCGTCAGCAGACGTGGTCTCTTCAGACTACTAGAAAAGATTGGATGCCCACCAAAGCTACTAGGTATCATCACCTCATTCCATGACAATATGAAAGGCACAATTCAACATGGTGGCTCCTCATCAGAGCCCTTTCCTATCCTGAGTGGTGTGAAACAGGGCTGTGTTCTCGCACCCACACTTTTTGGGATTTTCTTCTCCCTGCTGCTTTCACATGCGTTCAAATCCTCTGAAGAAGGAATTTTCCTCCACACAAGATCAGGGGGCAGGTTGTTCAACCTTGCCCGTCTAAGAGCGAAGTCCAAAGTACGGAAAGTCCTCATCAGAGAACTCCTCTTTGCTGACGATGCTGCTTTAACATCTCACACTGAAGAATGCCTGCAGAGTCTCATCGACCGGTTTGCGTCTGCCTGCAATGAATTTGGCCTAACCATCAGCCTCAAGAAAACGAACATCATGGGGCAGGATGTCAGAAACGCTCCATCCATCAATATTGGCGGCCACGCTCTGGAAGTGGTTCAAGAGTTCACCTACCTAGGCTCAACTATCACCAGTAACCTGTCTCTAGATGCAGAAATCAACAAGCGCATGGGTAAGGCTTCCACTGCTATGTTCAGACTGGCCAAGAGAGTGTGGGAAAATGGCGCACTGACACGGAACACAAAAGTCCGAGTGTATCAGGCCTGTGTCCTCAATACCTTGCTCTACGGCAGCGAGGCCTGGACAACGTATGCCAGCCAAGAGCGACGTCTCAATTCATTCCATCTTCGCTGCCTTCGGAGAATACTTGGCATCAGGTGGCAGGACTATATCTCCAACACAGAAGTCCTTGAAGCGGCCAACATCCCCAGCTTATACACACTACTGAGTCAGCGGCGCTTGAGATGGCTTGGCCATGTGAGCCGCATGGAAGATGGCAGGATCCCCAAAGACACATTGTACAGCGAGCTCGCCACTGGTATCAGACCAACCGGCCGTCCATGTCTCCGTTATAAAGACGTCTGCAAACGCGACATGAAATCGTGTGACATTGATCACAAGTCGTGGGAGTCAGTTGCCAGCATTCGCCAGAGCTGGCGGGCAGCCATAAAGACAGGGCTAAATTGTGGCGAGTCGAAGAGACTTAGTAGTTGGCAGGAAAAAAGACAGAGGCGCAAGGGGAGAGCCAACTGTGCAACAGCCCCAACAAACAAATTTCTCTGCAGCACCTGTGGAAGAGCCTGTCACTCCAGAATTGGCCTTTATAGCCACTCCAGGCGCTGCTTCACAAACCACTGACCACCTCCAGGCGCGTATCCATTGTCTCTCGAGATAAGGAGGCCCAAAAGAACAGATAAAAGGGTCCAATAGATCTTCAGAATACCTTGCATTAGTGACCATTTTTTATATGAGTCTACAGAGTCCCCTAGCTATGTATAGAATCATAGAATGGCTACAGCACAGAAGGAAGTGATTTGGCCTATCGTGTCTATGCTGGCTCTCAGAGAGCAAATCAGCTAATCCCACTTCCCTGCCTTTCTCCCGTAACCCTGCAAATCTTTTCTATTCAGGTAATTATCCAATTCCCTTTCCAAAGCCAAGATTGAACCTGCCTCCATCACAATCTCAGGCACTGCATTCCAGACCCTAACCATTTGCTGCATAAAAAAGTTTTTCTTTGTGGCTGTACCATTGTGGGTCACCAGGTGAGCCTGATCGGTCTTTTCACCATGCATTTATACCCTTTCATTTATAGCAGGGTGGTGGGTTCATGAAAACCAATCAGAAGTGAGAACTCTAGCAGATTTTCTCTTCTTTAAGTTTCAGGGAACAGGGGTTAATTTTAGCATCCCGACTGCCAATTTAGCTAGTATCAGCTAACTCTGCAGAGATTAGGAATGAAATCTGAGACATCCTAGTTTTATGATTAAGTTACATAATGTCTTTTTTTAATTCATTCATGGGATGTGGGCGTCACTGGCTATGCCAGCATTTATTGCCCATCCCTAATTGCCCTTGAGAAGGTGGTGGTGAGCTGCCTTCTTGAACTGCTGCAGTCCATGTGAGGCAAGTACACCCACAGTGCTGTTAGGAAGGGAGTTCCAGGATTTTGACCCAGCGACAGTGAAGGAATGGCGATATAGTTCCAAGTCAGGATGGTGTGTGACTTGGAGGAGAATTTGCAGATGGTGGTGTTCCCATGCATTTGTTGCCTTTGTCCTTCTGGTTGGTAGAAGTCGCAGGTTTGGAAGGTGCTGTCGAAGGAGACTTGATGCGTTGCTGCAGTGCATCTTGTAGATGGTACACACTGCTGCCACTGTGCGTCGGTGGTGGAGGGAGTGAATGTTTGTGGATGGGGTGCCAATCGAGTGGGCTGCTTTGTTCTGGATGGTGTCGAGCTTCTTGAGTGTTGTTGGAGCTGCACCCATCCAGGCAAGTGGAGAGTATTCCATCACATTCCTTGTAATTGGCAGACAGCCTTTGGGGCGTCAGGAAATGAGTTACTCGCCACAGGATTCCTAGCCTCTGACCTGCTCTTGAAGCCATGGTATTTATATGGCTACTCCAGTTCAGTTTCTGGTCAATGGTAGCCCCTAGGATGTTGATAGTGGAGGATTCAGCGATGGTAATGACATTGAATGTCAAGGGGAGATGGTTAGATTCTCTCTTGTTGGAGATGGTCATTGCCTGCCACTTGTGTGGCGCGAATGTTACTTGCTACTTATCAGCACAAGCCTGGATATTGTCCAGGTCTTGCTGCATTTCTACATGGACTGCTTCAGTATCAGGGGGGTCACAAATGGTGCTGAACATAGTGCTATCATCAGCGAACATCCCCACTTCTGACCTTATGATTGAAGGAAGGTCATTGATGAAGCAGCTGAAGATGGTTGGGCCTAGGACACTACCCTGAGGAACTCCTGTAGTGATGTCCTGGAGCTCAGATGATTGACCTCCAACAACCACAACCATCTTCCTTTGCATTAGGTATAACTCCAACCAGCGGAGAGTTTTCCACGCTAATGACCCTGAACAAACCAATCACGTTTAGGTCCAAAAATATTTGAGTGATCAAAACGTGAAAGGTGCCAGGGGATGTCTTTGAATTTATTGTTGATTAATTGCTGCCCTCACTGCCTTTGTACCATTCCATACCTGTGCCATCATTATACATCAATAGAATTAAATATACATTAGCATATTTATCCATCAACACTTAATGAGGTACTGTGCCAATAGATATCTTTGCCCCATGGTAAGGAGAACCACTATTAATGTCACTTTAAATATAATAGCGAATTCCAATAATAAAGGACTAGTCTCTTCTATTAGGGAAGTATGTTGATAACAACCTTAGCAACTAACTATGGGCCAGGTGCAACAGGAGTGCTCACCCCAGCCCCTTCAGGAAGCATTTGACTTCCTTCCTCCCGATCATGGCATCTCACTCCCTCTAAGCTGTGATCACTCCCTCCTCCCTTCACCTCGCCAATGCGTTGACCTTCTCCCCCATAATGGCCTCTCCCCACCAAGCCCCGATCTCCAACCTTGTAACCACTAAGCACTAATCTTTGGCCTTTCTACTTCCATGGTGGCCTCTCTCCCCGCTCCATCCCCCAAGACCTGATTGTTGGGGACTGTTTCCAAGGGGCCCGGCTGCAGCCTCCTACTGCTGATATTCCTGTTAAGTTCAGCAGGACATACACATCCTTGGGCTCGGTGCATTCCATGGCTATTTCTGATCTCCCCTGCTTCCTCATAAATATCAAGACGAAAGAGTTAAACAGTCCTGAGATGAAAGGCAAGGAACAAGAAAAATGAATTAAGCAGCTGGAAGCTGCAAACATTCAGTCCACACATTTTAAATGCTTCTGAAGGTTTACAGAACTCTTGTCATATGTTGATTTTATTGATTCTAAATGAAGGAGGATTGGCCCTTAGGAGGAGATCAACCCTTAGCTTAAGAAAAATAAATGTAATAATGGCACCATGAGGGATTCCATACAGTAATTTAGAACAGCAGATGGAGAATGCTTATTGCTTTTAGATTAATCAACAGAATAATCATTTAAATACTACAAATGTTGGATATTGATGCATGATGTTCTTTTTTTCATGATTTGTCATCCTCACATTCTGCTTAGTCTAGCCAACCACTGTTGAATCAGATTGTAGTTCAAGAAAGGTGGAGAGTTGATGTTTACTCAGCCAAAACGGGAGAAGGTCAGGAACTGAAATATAATAATAGTTGGAATGATCCAATTATCCTGACCCTCTGCATGTTGATCTTTTCAAAAGGGCATTGTGGTTACAGAACGTGCAATTGTCAAGGCTCTCTTTTGCTGGCATTAGACTGTATTTTTGACCTTTGAGCCAAAAGTACAGTCTGACACTGTTGATACAAACTGGTATGAGAAAATCACAGACAACCTTGAATAGCCAGGCTCATATCAATCTGATATGACACTGATAGTAACAAAACATAGGATTATAGGAACAAGGAACAAGCCCCTCGAGCCTGAATGAGCCATTCAATGAGATCATGGCTGATCTGAGATCTAACTTCATACATCCCTTTGTCTATATTCCTTATTACCTTTGCTTTGCAAAAAACTATCTATCCCAGATTTAAAATTAACAATTGATCCAGCATCAATTGCCAATTGTGGAAGAGTGTTCCAAACTTCTACGACCCTTTGCATGTACAAGTGTTTCCTAATTTCACTCCTAAAAGGTATAGCTCTAAATTTTAGAATGTGTCCTTAGTCCTAGTCTACCCAAACAGTGGAAATAGTTTATCTCCATCTACACACAGTACAGCACAGTGGGGGTGGCACAGTGGTTAGCACCGCAGCCTCACAGCTCCAGCGACCCGGGTTCAGTTCTGGGTACTGCCTGTGTGGAGTTTGCAAGCTCTCCCTGTGACCGTGTGGGTTTCCACCGGGTGCTCAGGTTTCCTCCCACAGCCAAAGACTTGCAGGTTGATTGGTAAATTGGCCATTGTAAATTGCCCCTAGTGGAGAATGGTGGGAATATGGGATTAATGTAGGGTTCGTATAAATGGGTGGTTGTTGGTTGGCACAGACTAGGTGGGCTGAAGGGTCTGTTTCAGTGCTGTATCTCTCTATGATCTTATGACTCTACCCTATCTGTTCCCTTTAATATTGTGAAAACTTCAATAAAATCACCCCTTAACCTTCTAAATTCCAGGAAATACAACCCTAGCTTGTGTAATATCTCCTCATAATTTAACTCTTGGAGTCCAGATACATTCTGGTAAACCTACCCTGCACTCCCTCCAAGGTATATATCCTTCCTAACGTGTGGTGCCCAGAAATGCTCACAGTACTCCAGGTGTAGTCTAACCAGGGCTTTGCATAGCTGAAGCATGACCTCTGCCCCCTTGTATTCTAGTCCTCTAGATATAAATGTCAGCATTCCATTAAGATTTTTAATTACTTTCTGTACCTGCTCATGACATTTGAATTATCTACATACCTGAATCACCAGGTCTATTTGGACCTCCACTGTTTCTAATTTTTCACCATTATAAAAGTATCATGTTCTATCCGTTTTAGGTCCAAAGTGGATGAACTCACCTTTTGCTTACATTGAAATCCATTTGCCACAGTTTTGTCCATTCACTTAATCAATCAAAAACTCTTTGCAGGCTTATGCTTCTATCTACACTGCTTACAATGCCTTCTATCTTTGTGTTATTGAGAAATTTGGATATGTAACTTTCTATTCTATCATTTAAGTCATTAATAAATACAACGAATAGTTAAGGCCCCCAACACAGATCCTTGTGGGATACAACTAGTCAACCCTGCCAATTAGAGTACTTGCCTATTATCCCTACTCGCTGTCTCCTGTTTCTCAGCCAATTTACTAACCAGATCAATCATGTGCCTTCAATTCCAAGAGCTTCAGCTTTAGCCAACAGTCTCTTATCAAATACCTTCTGAATGTCCATATAAATAACATTCATAGACATTCCCTTGTCCACTACTTTATCCACCTCTTCAAAAAATTCAATCAAGTTTGTCAGGCATGACCTGCCCTTTACAAATCCATGCTGGCGCTCTCTGATCAGCTGAAAATACTGCTTTAATTCATTTGGAATAAAACCTGATATTAAAGTGGCTTTCTTTACTGCTGTTCTATTATAATGGATTAAGAGAGATGACCAATGTTTCAGTTCACCTTAATTAGTAACAAATCTCAGTGCATTTGTAACTAGTTTAAAAAGCTCGAAGCATGTGTTTTCATGTATGCGAACAGCTCTAACCTTCCCATGTTCCCCCCATTACACTGTCCACAAAGTGCAGGTACAGTGTAATTATGGCATTAATCAGGTAAAAAAATTACACCTTGAATACATTTGCGCAATACCTTTTCAGGAAGACCGAGCAAGATTATCCAGTAACAGCTACCAGAATTGTCAAAAATACAATGAATAAGTCACCCTTCCACTGTTTATGACCCATGAACCTGAGCATGACAGGCCCAAAATTAAACAAAAACAAGAAATGCTGGATTCACTCAGCAGGTCTGGCAGCATCTGTGGAAAGAGAAGCAGAGTTAACGTTTCGGGTCAGTGACCCTTCTTCGGAACTGACAAATATTAGAAAAGTCACAGATTATAAACAAGTGAGGTGGGGGTTGGGCAAGAGATAACAAAGGAGAAGGTGCAGATTGGACCAGGCCACATAGCTGACCAAAAGGTCACGGAGCAAAGGCAAACAATATGTTAATGGTGTGTTGAAAGACAAAGCATTAGTACAGATTAGGTGTGAATACACTGAATATTGAACAGCAGCAAGTGCAAACCTGAAGAAAAACAACCTGAAAAAAACAGTGGGTAAGCAAACTGAACAAACTAAGATGAAATGAAATAAATGCAAAAAAAGATTGTAAAAAATGTAAAAAGGAATGTAAAAAAAAAAGGAAGAAAAAATAACTAAAAATGAAAGTAAAGTGGGGGGCTGTCATGCTCTGAAATTATTGAACTCAATGTTCAGTCCGGCAGGCTGTAGTGTGCCTAATCGGTAGATGAGATGCTGTTCCTCGAGCTTGCGTTGATGTTCACTGGAACACTGCAGCAATCCCAGGACAGAGATGTGAGCATGAGAGCAGGGGGGGAGTGTTGAAATGGCAAGCAACCGGAAGCTCAGGGTCCTGCTTGCGGACTGAGCGGAGATTAATCCTGACTTAGTTTATGGTTTAAAAGATCAATACATTTTACATCTCTGATCTGTAATTTACGAATTGACATTGCTGAAGAATAGAATTTGCCCATTTGTTAATTCACTGATCGAGTGCACAAAAGGTAAAGCATGTGGGACATCAACAATAAAGGTGATTTTTTTCATTGTTACCATCAGATCACAGTCTGAATCAGAGTTCCACACATGGAATTTGTTTGACTCCAAATAAAAAGTGTATGCTGTATAGGTGCCAGTGTGATTGTACTTCTAGACAATGAGTGCCACAAACACATAATATACAAGTGACAATGTCGTTACTGTGTTATGATCAGTTGGGAGTATGAGGTGCTTAAATTGCCTATCACAATTGGACCTGCCTGGAAATCTATTTCTACAACTAGTAAATTGCCTGTGGCAAATTTAAATTTTCTATGTACAAAATGGCGACCGAGTTAGGACAGAGACTTCAGAAACTTGCTCCACAGAGTCATCTTCAGACAATGAGTTACTATCCAGGACATTACAGTTTTCTTGACTGGTACCTCTGTCACCATCTACCCACTCCAGCACTGGCACATTTTGACTCGAGTATGTATGATCTATAGGATGCACTGCAGCACCCTGATCGAGGCAACACACTGCACTTCCCTGTCCTGCGATCTCAACCACCAAAAAGGACAAGAGATGCAATGTTCTCGTATAGGTCACACATCATCCTGACTTGGACATATATTGACTTTCCTTCATCGCTGGTTGAATATTTTGGACTTCATTACCTAAATCTATTGTAGGAGTATTGTCAGTACAGGGACTGCAGCCTTTTGCTACTGCTCCTTTAGTTCTCTTCTTTGGTTTCCCCTTAATGAATCCATAAATTCCTTCTACCCATTGCACATGTTTCAGAATTAGATGAACTTTTATGTATCTTATTCTTTCTTTGTGTGGAAGTCATCTCAGTAAAACTCTAAAAAGAATTATGTTCTTTCCATTCCAATAGACAAACAGCTAAATAAATCTATTTGTTGACTGCTTATCTGTTTTCTTTCTCTGATTCGGTCCAGTTGTCTTCAACATCCAAACTGGTGTTTGACATTTACAGTGTAGCATCTCGCGCCAATTACTGCTATCAAATTGCTCATACTCCTAAGAGAGGCAACTAATGCTCACATTTTCATGGACAATTAACAACAGCCACATCATGCAATCCCAGGCAGTAAATCTAATATTCATTGAGAATTAATTAATGTTAGTGCTCCATGGACTAAGCAATATGTATGCAGATAATATCACACTGGTTTTGGAATGCATTTTTTTCCATTTGTTTGTTGAATTATCCCTGTGAAATTACCAATTCAGAAAACGCAGTTTTAGGGCTTCACTCAATGGTTGTGGATAAATGCACTGCCCTACTGATGCATACAGATCAGGAAAGTCCCAGGTTCAATTTCTGGCTTCTACTGAGTTAACTGATCTCAGCTGGGAGAACAGTAGTGGCATTAAAATTGGTCTCAGTGTCTGTGGGCTAAGGAGGAAAGAAAAATCATCCAGGGTTCTGACTCCTGATCACTATTCAGTGACACCTGTTGTAGTGAGTGTGTTTGCCTGTGTCAGGAATGGGTTCTACTCTGATGTCACTCACCATCAATTAACCTGCCAACACTCACAGTCTAGACTCAGATGTAAAGAGGGTGGTTGGCCCTGTGGAACTATACCTTAACATGTGACACCGCTTTCAGAAAAAAAAACTGCAAAAAAAACCTCAAGACAACTACAAGAAGAAGGATTATTTTACTTTTTTTCTAAACTTACATCACATTTTAAAGTTATCTCCCTCAATTGCAGCTCACCTGTGCACATGTGCTATCCAAGATAGAATGAGGAAGTAACCTGCTTCTATGCCTTGCACCACACTGCTCTGAACTTAGCTGGTAGGATGTACTCGAATGTTGTCACACACGAGAGGAGGGAGGTGACACAAACCCTAATGATTCTCTCCCTTCCTCACTAGTGCCCTCATTCAATATCAGAACAGTCAGATGAATGATCTGCCACCAGGTCCATTGTCTATATTGCTCTGCAACCAGCTCCATGAGTGGCCACGTCCAGGTGAGATGGATGTGCAGGAGTCAGTTATGGGAGATGAGGAGAAAATAACTTAGAACTGTTGGGTTAAACGGCCTGTTTCTGGGATGTCTATGGTTCCACAAATAGTTGCTTGAAATAGAGTAATATTAAAGGGGATGAGGAGAAAGCAGGAAAGTGAGATTTGATGAGATGAAAAAACACATTGGTGCGATGGGCCAAATGACAAGCAGGATTTTCCTCACTTGTCCTTCCTTTTAGTGGGATTCTAGAGTTAGGTGGAGACCGCTCATGCCACATACCCACACAGCAGAGGACCGGAGTGTCCCCATGGTCAGGGAGGAGAAAATTGGAAGAAGCATCATAAAATTTTACAGCAAAGAAAAAAATTCTGTCTGCAATTTACTGCCAGCTCCACAGCACTCCTGACCTCTATTGTTGGCCGCTATCAGTCCCCCTTCTGCTGTCCTCCTGTCCTCTTGCCGCATACCCCAAGCCCTGAACATAACCATGGCTGCTGCTGGCAAGGCAAGTGATCCAAAATTCAATTCTCCTGAGGAATGAACTGCCTGAGAAAGTGAGACATGTGCTGACAACTAACCTGGAATTTTAGATTAGGCCTTCAGCCCAATTTTGGTCTGCCCTCAAGCCTTTGCCCACATAGCATCGAGTCCAGGACCAAAAACAGGCCATGCCAAATTTGAACCCCAGTTTTTAATTGGCCATTCTCAGCCTTTGGATTCTAAGAACGCTGAATCTTAACATCTAAAGGCTCCTAACAGCAGATAAATGCCTTGACCAGAAAATGTCTAAAGCGTTTGCTGAAGAGCATCTTGTTATTCCATTGGCATCCTGCTATCTGTCCACACTCAATAATAATTCTGCTGATCTACTATCAAAGGCTTATCTGCAAAATCAGCATCAACTGTAACAGGTACATTGAGTTAACATCAGAGGCATTCCTCTCCAATAAACTGACAATACCAGTTGAGTTGTGACCTGCATGCTTGTTTTATTCACAGATTTCTCAATGCACTTGAACCTGAACCCATCTGCAACTAAAGCATATCCTGAGGTAAGCAAGATTAACACAATGTGCGCTGAAACCAACTTTTAAGATGATTAGGTTTTGAGTCTTGTCCTGTGTGCCACAGCTAGTAATATTTACAAATATGCTAAGATTATTGTTTTTTGCATATTCATGACTATTTTTGACCTTTAATCAAATGATAATTGTAAAATAAAATGCAATTTATGTGTGGTGTTTATTATTAGATTGAGGTGAGTGCCATACCTTTCCTGTTCCTGTTCGACAACTGACTGGTCTTAGAGAAATTTAGCAAAATTCTAAATGTTCGCTTAAGCTTAACATTAACTTTTTGTGCAGAATAGCAAGTACAGAAAAGGCCAGAACAGTCTTAACACAAAATACATGTGCTGTCCAGACCCTTTTCAGAAAACTGTAAGTAATTTGAGGCCATAAAACATTAAAAACAAAAATATGTCCCAAGATTTCCCTATTAGTTATTTTGCTAGAATGTTAGTTAACATTTGTATATTTGCTCTATTGCAGAATCATCCACAACTATGTCATGCCTTATGGAAAATTCTGCAAATTTTCGAGAGCTGCAACTTAATAACTATTACAGCTGTTATACTCCAATTTTTCCACTCCATTATACACATTTCCTGATCATAGATAGGCAATATGAACTGTTGCTAAGCCTGTGCATTTAAGATAACAGCTGATATACCTCTTAAACCCAGTTGAAATAAGACACAATCCATGTAGAGAAATTGTAGTGGACATAGTAACGCTCTGTGAGATTGTTATTCTTTTTTAAAAAGACAGAGTGGATTCCGAAATGAGCTCTCCAAAGACCGGCTATTTTGTATTCATTCTTTGGTTTGGTTTCAAGCTTTTGACAATATCAACATTCAGAAGTATAACTGGCCATTTACTTCATGACCAGGTGACACAAGCACATCTGGACACCAATCTAGGCTGTTCAGTGATTGTGTAATTAAAACAATCCTTTAATGCCAGACTGAGTATACTTTCCACCATCCGCTTTCTGCCAAAACTGCTGCCGTGCAGGTGTGACCTTTATTACTGAATTACACTTTGGTCTCCGTGCCAATAGTTAATTGTATATTAATTGTGCTTAATTGTATGAAGGTGGAGGGCATTAATTTGGGTTTCACTTTATCACATATAAAGAGACAGAAACTGTGGTGTGGTTGAGTGAGGAGGTGTATGATTGTAATGTTTCACTCTATAAATAAATGTAACTGAGTAAAGATTGGCTCCAATATTATCCTTCACCAACTGGCTTTCGGGATTAGAACTCCTATTCCTCTGGCACTTTCGTCTTTGAACACTTTTTCTACCCCCTTAACTCCCCTTTAAAACTCTTGTTGCTTACCACCCCCCAAGGTCCAACCTGAGCATTTTTTCCCCAGAGATATCCTCCCTTCTTTCCTTAGCCTCTGTATTGAGTGATTTCTCATGCTCTGGATTTCAATCTCCTTCTCAATTCCCCTTACCCTTGCTTTTCTGAGTACGTTGACAGCCTGCCCTCCCTTAACCATATTTACCACACTCTTGATCCTTGTCCTGTCCTATGACATCTCTGTTGTATTTAAAAGTGATGTCCCTTTAAGATCTTAGTATGCTAATGAGCTACATGCCAGGATGCAGTCATGTGACTACTAGCCAGATTCACACTGTACCTGTAATACCTAGAGACAGTTCCTGTAAATAGTTAGTTCTGTATTGTATATATTAGTTTAGCTGTAATAAACCTGTTTGAGATCTTCAACCAACTGGACTCCATGCATCTTATTAATGTTGCATCAGACAACATTAAAAGAACTCATAACATGGTGGCACCTCCTCATTATATGGTGGCAGCAGTGGTCAGAAGATAAAGTCTAAGATTGAAGACCACAGGGGAAACAGATTTAAGAACTATCTTCCTACAGTTAAAACAGAGAAAGATAAAAAGAAATACTGGCCCAAACAGTGTAAAGAAAAAAAAATCTTACCTCAAGCTGTAGAAGACAGAGCTCTGAAGGACAGGCTGCAAATCATTCACTGTGTTCGGGTGAGTCATTGTGCTGTCAGTAGAGGAATTCCCGTTGAAAAAAAGCTTTGAGGTACTTGCCAAGTTGATTTTTTTAAAGGCTCAGTTAAAGGAAACAACAGGGAAAACCTAATCCCTATCTTAGGCTGATAGATTGCTTTCAAGGGCTCCCCTCCCAGCTGATGGAAGTAGGTGCCATTACAGGATGTACCTGACACCAAAAAGTGCGGGAATCCTCCATTCACCCAGCTCAAGTTTTTAAAAAATCATCAAACCACTTGAGCATGAAGACCTTTCACTGACACAGCCACAGTTTTAAAAAACTCATAAAACCACACAAGAGTGAAGAATTGCCTACTGAACATCTGTATAAACAAACTCTAGCAGAGAAAAAGTAACGCCTGAAATGCCTATTGCACAACTGTGGAAACAGACAGGTAGAGTACTGGAAGCTAGAGAAACTGACAAGCACTGCTAAACACCTGCTTCTGTCAATCAAAGCAGCCAAGGGAGTATTTTTTAAGGAAAAGGCGTACAGAGTCACAGAGCAAGTCTTAAAATAGGTTTTAAGCAAAAGAACAGCAGGAAGATGGATACCAAATTTCCCAGCATGAACTGAAAGGCCATGGATATCCTATCTGAATTCCAACTTTTCAAACAAAGAAGGCAGTTATGCTTTACAGATCAAGTAATTACAGAATCAGAAAAAACAGGCTGTAAAAACATTAATAGCAGTTGAAAATGAGGGATTACACAGAATCTATACCTTATCTGAAGAGGACCAGAAAGATCCTGCGAAGATATGGAAAGTGCTAGATCATCAGCTCAGATTAAGAGTGAATTTTAGAATTCACCACCTGGAATTGATGTCCCACAGGCAACAGCCACAGGAATGAATAGACCAGTTCATCAGTAGATACCGAAGTAAGGGCAATGAATGTGATTTCTCAGAAACTGAACTGTCAGACTGAATAATGGAGTGATGATTATCTCGACTCCCATTGAAGTGTTTCAGAAAGACCTCTTGCGGAAAAAGAAAGGTCACAACATTGATGTACTACTGGAAGATGGCAGGAAATATGAAGCCACTGTAGCTAGACAACAGAACCTGTAAGGACTAGGTACAGACAACAGTATCGGCAACATAACCAGGTCGAAAAGAGCAAGCAAGTTGTGCAGTAAGTGTGGTTGGTCCCAGTCACCACGACGTTGTCCTGCATGTCAAGACCTGTGAAAGGTGTACGGTGCAAAAGGACACTGGGCCCACCTATGCAAGAATTCTGGCTCCAAGGACGCAGCCAGAAGTCACAGCAGGACACAGACAAACAGATGACAGGTGCAACAACAGGGCAACAGCAGCAAGGAAAGTGCCAGAGACTGGCGTACACGTAAACTGATACATAAAGTCCACAGTGAAACAGATCTGAGACAAAACTCAGAGAAAAGTAATTCTCAGTCAAAAGATGAACAGGCATTCCACATTGTGAACTTGACACATCATATTGACTAAGTCAAACAACTGGAAGCTTTTGCTATTATTATCATCATGTGCCCAAAGAAAACTGCCAAACATACACTCAGGGTCAAGATTGACATCAGTGCTAATGTAAGTATCCTGAAAGATATGTACCAGAGTCATTGGAAATCCATGATATAACCGACAACTGTCAAGTTATCTGCATACAACAGGTCACCCATCCCGTGTCATGGCACATTGACAATGCAATGCAGTTATGGAAAGTCGGCATGGAAACTGCAGATATTCTACTTGGTGGACACGAATGGGCCTGCAGTGGCAGGACTACTAGCATGCAAGAACCCCAACATCATAACTATGCACAAGAGCATTGTCAAGGAGAAATCTCCAAGGACCGGAACCCACTCGCAGGCTCTGACCAGCATCAAACATTGCAGTCTGGAAATCCAGCAACAGAACAACTATGCTGCATCTTCACTTCTGCTCTCTAGAGAACCGTCAACACCACAATGAGCCAGAACAGGTAGGTATCTCCGTGAGACTAAGTACTCTTCCCGCAACAAGTCCTTGACCTTGAGCCCCCAAGCCTTCAGATGCGGAGGAGGATGAGGAGAGGCAAAGGACACACAATGTCCTGAAGAGGCAGAGGAGGAGTGAGTTGAAACATTGTCTGTTAGCGCTTCGAGATGAGGTGCCAGAGATTTCCAAGAATGACAAGGCCTCAAAGGTCGTTACCTTGAGTAAAACAACAGAGTATGTTAGCAAGCTGAAGGAAGAGCAACAGAAATTGAAAGCAGAGAAGGAGAAACTTCAAAAAGAACAGCAACAGATGAGATGCAAACTCCCTGAGCAACAGTTGTCAAACCACCGAGACGATATATGGACTTTTGAGCCTCTACATTTGTAAACTTTATAATCTCTATACCTGTGTAAAGAATTTTGATGTTATCTAATGCTATGTGTTTTTTAATTGTAGCATACAAAACTTTGGAAAGAAAGGGGATGTTGTATAATTGCATTTAAGAGCGATGTCCCTTTAAGATCTTAGTATGCTAATGAACCTCATACCAGGATGTAATCATATGACTACTAGCCAGATTTGCTCTGTAACTGTAACATTTAGAGGCAGGTCCTGTAAATAGTTAGCTCTGTACTGTATATATTAGTTTAACTGCAATAAACCTGTTTGAGATCTTCAACCAACTGGATTCCATGCATCTCATTTATGTTGCATCAGACAACATAAAAAGAACTCATTACCTGGTGGCAGCTCCTCATTACAATCTCTACTCCCATCATAAGCAACACCATCTCTGACAACTTCCTTCATCATCCACATCTCTCTACCTCCTTCCTATCCCACTCCCTTCTGTGTCCATCACTGAAAATAAAACTCACCCAAGTCACATACAATTGCACTTTCTAAATTCTTACTGGATAGTCAATGGTCTCCATTTGTTACAATACCTGAGCAGTCATCAATCTGCAAAGCACTCCCCAGATAGGCCTTTGATGTTCCTGTTCCCACCAAAATCTTTACTCCCTCCCATGCTGTCAATGCTCCTTGTATGGCCCACATCCTTGCTTCCTGAATTGATACAGAGTTGAGTATATCTTGTGTGTAACTGGTTTAGCCACCCAATGCCAAATCTGGCTGGAATACATCAAGTGCTATCAGACTTCATGTTCCTCTGCCAAAACCGTTCACTACTCCAGGATCATCCTGGACAGCAAAGATAAACCGAGCTTCATTTAAACAAGCCAAAATAGTTCCTCAACTCTCCCAGCCTTTGTCTTAAACCTGTGTCTTCCCTAGTTTCTCTGACATCTCCCTTCACTCCCTAAACTCATCCGGTGCTTTCATAGAGGTGGACACCCGAGCTAGACATCTGCTGCAGAGTACAATGTAGCTGCCAGTTACTGCATTGGCATTTGGATGGAAGACAAAGCTTTTGAGACCCCAAAGGAGCCCTATAGACTTAACAGTGACAACTTGCAATTTCTGCACATCCCAGGGGTCAGTACTAGGACCACTGCTTTTCTTGATATTTATTAATGATCTTGACTTGGGTGTACAGGGCACAATTTCAAAATTTGCAGATAACACAAAACTTGGAAATTTTGCGAATTGTGAGGAGGATAGTGACAGATTCCAAAAGGACATAGACAGGCAGATGGAATAGGCAGACATTTGGCAGATGAAAAATGATGCAGAGAATTGTGAAGTGATATATTTTGATAGGAAGAACCAGGACAGGCAATATAAACTTAAGGGTACAATTCTAAAGTGGGTGCAGGAACAGAGAGACCTGGAGGTAGTATATGAGCACAAATTGTTGAAGGTGGCAAGCAGGTTTAGAAAGTGGTTAAAAAGGCATATGGGACCCTGGGCATTAAAAACAGAGGCATAGAATAGAAAAACAAGGAAGTTATGATGAACTTTTTATAAAACACATGTTTGGCCTCAACTGGATTATTGTATCCAATTCTGGGCACTGCACTTTAGGAAGGATGTGAAGGCTTTAGGGATGGTGCAGAAAAGATTTAAGAGAATGGTTCCAGGGATGAGGGATTTCAGTGACATGGATAGACTGCAGAAGCTGGTGTTGTACTCCATTGGGTAGAGAAGGTGGAGAGGAGATTTGATAGAGGTGTTCAAAATCATGAGGAGTCTGGACAGAGCAGATAGGGAGAAACAGTTCCATTTGGTGGCGGACAGAACCAGAGGACACTGATATAAGGTGAATGGCAAAAGAACCAATGGCAACATGAGAAAAACATTCTTACGCAACAAGTGGTTAGGATCTGGAATGCATCACCTGAAAGGGTGGTGGAGACAGATCCAAATGCAGCTTTCAAAAGTGAATTGGATAAGCACCTGAACAGAAAATATTTGCAGGCCCACGGGGAAAGGGCAGAGGTGTTGGACTAGCTGAATTACTGTTACAGACAGCTGACACGGGCATGACGGGCAGAATGGCCTCCTGTGTTCATTGAGTGTTCTAATGTTCATTGAATATCTTTCTTTTCAGCTGTGTACCCATGAGTTCTGGGTCGTATAACTCTGAAACCACTGGCAGCCTGCTCCTCCACCTCTACTAGGAGGTGGGCACATCCTCCTTCACCTCCCACTCCTCTGAATCCTTTCTGCTTAGTGAATCACCTGATGGCAATTGCTTATTACCACTTTCTAATTCCTCTTGGGAAGGAGTGTTTGAGCTGGTGCATGGAAGAGAGCTAACAAGGGCTTCAGGTGGTAAGCTGATGGGGGCTGTGGCAAAGAATGATGAGCAGAATGAAGCTGCTGGAAATGACAGCTGGATTGGTTGCTTATCCTCCTCCTCATCATATGTGACACAGGAGAAAAACCTCCTTTCTGAGAAAAATCTCACTGACTCCCTCCTCTTGACCTTCATCATTATCATTATCCTCCAACTGCACTCCCTTTTGCTGAGGTGGATCTACGGGAAAGCACAAATGGAGGTAAGATTGGGTGAGCATTATCTTTCAGGATTAAAGCGATAAAGGAGGTGGTGAGTTGTAGTTGTGTCGTGCTTCGCTTGGATGCTGGGGAACAGTATATGGGCTCAGTTACCACCATGTTGCTAACAAGATGCTGCCAACTTTGCTGTCTCAATAGCCAAATGAGTACCTATGAGCTGCATGGTCTTGTCCTCAAAGTGGGTGTTTGATTTAAATGTATGGGCATTGGGTTTAAAGGTGGGTATGCTCTCTATGGTGGCCTGCCTTTGGTGGGCATTGTGCACCTATGACACCTGCAAAAAGGTTAAGGTTGGCACCTGAGGAATGTGAGGAAGATATGGGGGGGAGGGGGGGGATTAGGGTTCTAAAGAGTTGAAAAGGGTTTTGTTATTGTGCAAGTCAGTTATTGTATGCCAAGGGAGTTGTGTCGTCACTTTTGTAATGTGAGCAAACAGCACCAATTTGCGCACATTAAAATCCCACAGACTGCAATGAAATAAAAATGGTGTTGGTTGAGGGTTAAGTGCTGACCAGGAAAAAAATAAAGATCAAGATTTATAAACTTACTAACAAAAACAATGTTAAAAAATCTGGTAGCTTGTTCACTTAGGCCTCATTTATAGAATAAGACTCCTTTCAGAGACCAACAATGAATTCATTATAAACTGCTGCAGTGGGAAAAGTGGACTTTTATTCAGTTGACTACGGTCATGGGAAAAATGTTATTCAAGCCTAAACTGTTAAAGATCTGACCCCTTATTGAGCAGATGAAATTCACTCCATAGCAGAGCCTGATCATAATATGTTCTGGTTACTCCAGGCGAGGTGAAGTTCCATTATTGTCTCTGAACCTCAATAAGATGAACCCACTGATTCTTCTCTCCATCCCACAGGTTTGAAACAGTGAGACTTAACTATATAAAACATGCATGGAATGTTAAGCATGTAATGCAATGCAATCTAAATATATAAATCAGATCATCAGGTTTAAATGCTTCTGGCTGTTTTACTTGCAAAGAATAAAACATATCTTATCATGTTTCTTGTTTCTGTACCAAGGGATACACTAAATGAATAGTTTACTAAAACAGAACTGACAAGTTGTCAAAATGCAACACCTAGGATATCATTTGATGATTCTCATACAATTTAAATTAGACTCCCTTGTTGGAAGAAATCAATTTCCCTAACTGTCATGGGCTGCTGCCATTTACTGGTATCACGAGCATTCAAGATTAGTAACTTATCTCGGCTGCAATATTGAAAATACTGAATCAGAAACTTGCTGGGCCTGTGAAGACGAGCTACCTGTGGTTACTGGAAAGTAATCTCCATTGGCATATTACACAAAGGCAGTCTTATGCTTTTTTGTTGGCACATGTGGATTCAACGCTTTCTGCTAAAGTCCAGTGAGCGACTGTACTGACCATGCACTAGCTCATCCATCCAGAACTATCCTCCAGTCACCCATCACAGCATCCAGCAGTTTCCTAGACTCCAAGGATTTTTCTTCTATTACCCTACCTGGAAGTTGTTGTACAAAGAATTTAACATCAGTCTTAAAGTTGTTTCTCACCACTTTGAACCCATATTACATACCTCTATGAGGTTACCTTTTAGTTGCCTCCTTTCGAGTTTAACAAGTCCAGGTTTCTTTTACCTTTCTTATAAACTTGGTCTTATGAGGTGAGGAATCAACTGTTATGGGCTGGATTTTGTGCGGTCCCATACGGCGGGATCGGAGGCAGAGGAGCATGGAGTATCCATGATGGGTGGCGGGGGAGTGGTGGGTCGGCAGGGCAGAGGGCCCGTCGCCTCCGCATCACCCAGCAATCTTCCTGGGGGCGAGATAGGCTGATGACGGCCTTACCAGCCAGTGGCCAATTGAGGCCCTTAAGTGGCCTATTAACGGCCTCTTCCCGCCGCCGCTGGGATCTTACCAGCGACAGGAAAGGCCTCCGCTATGTGGGGAGGACACCTTGTAAAACGAGGTGCCCTCCCTCTACGCTGTGGGTGAGGCGCTCCTTCGTGGGAAATTTGTGGTCCACAGAGGACCCCCACCGGGAACCATGACTCCACCCCGCGCCCCCCCACCCCAAGGACTGCACCACCCTGTGATTGGCCAGCAGCTCACGGAGGGGGGCCCCATTCCTTTAAAGACTTTGAAGGGATGGGAATCCCTCCTCTTCAATCTTTAATTGAAAAACACTGGAGGATCGCTCCGGGTGCAGTGGGGTGGGGGAGTGCGGAACTGTGAAAATGCAGAGGCGTGGATCCCCCCTGCCTTTTTGACCTGACACCAGGAGCTCTGCCTCCTACACAAAATCCAGCGCTATGTAACTATTCACTGCATTGACTCCAGGTTTGAATGTATGCATTAAGTTTCAGTAACAAAACTGGGCATGATACCCGTGGTGTAGCCTGACGAGCGCACTATACAGTTTTACAATGATATTCTTTGGTTTATACTCCAGACATTTGACTATATAGCTCCACACGTTATATATAGAATCCACTAACACCCCATAATCTCTTTCTACTTCAGCTCTAGCTATTTCAAAACAATTCATGGTGCGCATATACCATCCAATTTGTTCCAATATTCAATAATTTGTGTTTAAATCCATTTTAAAATTTCTCCGATGATGACTATTCCCAAGCATTCTGGGTGCTGCTCTGTAATACTCCTCCCTGAGAAACAAAACAAAAGGCCACCAAACTGAACTTCACACATACAGCAAATTTCTTTCTAATTTTTAAAAGATTATTGCATAAAAGTTGCACACATTACATGAGTAATTAATGAATTGATGAATTCAATTGTTAATACAGTCTTGAAGGAATTATATAACTGATGAGTGATTGCTGCAGGTAGTATAGTACAGTATGATCATTGTAATGGTTATGTTACTGGGCTAGTAACCCAGTGCTCGGGACTAATAATCCAGAGAATGTGTGCTCAAATCCAACCATGCCAGTTTGAAAATTTTAATTTTTTTTTCTAATATCTGGAAATTGACTACGAAGATTGTCATAACAACCCAGCTGGTTCAGTAATATCTTTTAGGGAAAGCTGCTGTGTTTACGTGGTTTAGCTTACTGTAATTCCAGTATCCTGTACATAACCCTTCCAAAAGGAAGAGATTAATGTTCATCAGGAAAAAGATAAACAGATGATCAAACTGCTGAGACAAAGGGAATGCCACTTGTGGGAATTAAATAGGTCATGTTCACTAATGCTCTGGCATTCTCCCTGATTAAAAGCCCTGATTTTAACTTGCTGTTGGAAGTTGTGCAGCTGTGGGCCAAGGCGGATGGCACACTGGCTGGCCCTCTGCAGCATGCAGCCCAGGCGTTAAAGTCTCACCTTGACAGACCTTACCAGTTTTCCACCCAAACCTGACTGGAAGCTAGCCAGTGAACAGGAGCAGGATTTTGAACAGCAGGAGGCTTCTGTCAGGGACCTGAAAGGATGGTTCCCACAACTCAAGTAAGTGACTGGGAGCAGGGTCGGGAGGGAATCACAGTTAGGGGAGAGTGATGGAAGCCAGGGCAGGGGAGGCCCAAGATTTCCTTGCGGACCTTGGAGGTGACCTTCTGACCATCAAGGAAACGCAAACTAAAATAAAAGGAGCCTTCTTTTGGGTCCCTACTGGATAATTGCTTTTCATTGCCATCCTCAGGTTAAAATTGCAGTCAGCCCTGATGACATTATCAAAGCTTGATCTGCATATCTAAAGAAGGACCATGCTGTTTTCCAGTGGGCTTCCCTCTTGCCTGCTCAAAAGAACATATTAAAATTATATCCCCTGTGAAGGCAGCAGCATTGGAGCGCTAAATCGATGTGGCCATTTTAACTGCCTGTCCCTATGTTTGCATGGAAGTACAGGGTTAAAATTGGCTCCAAAATGTTCCTTCAGGCATAAGTTAGATAGAGGCCACAATAGGACATTTGGGACCAGATATGTCAAAGGATTGGGCCTTTATTGGTCTATATTTTCTTCTATTCTGTAACATGCATCACACAATTCCAGCCAGGAGGCCAGAATTGGAGCAGCGCAGATATCTCAGAAAGTTTTAGGGCTGGAGAGGTCAGAGAGATAGGGTGGGCAAGGCCATGGAGGGAGTTGAACACATGGATGAGAATTTTAAAAGCAACATGCTGCCAGACCGGGAGCTAATATAGGTCAGCAAACATTGGGGTGACGGGTGAGTGGGACAACTCCACTCTATTCCCAATATCACCCACACTGCTGCGAGGACGCATCAAAAAATAAAGGTCAAGCGTCACACTGGGTTCCTCTCAGGTGACTACTTGTGTGTAGCTACACAGTGATGCTGGCAACATTTAGAATAACTTGGCTGCTCAGCCTTTTAGCTGTGGATGGTACATGACTTGAGATACCAGAGGGGAGAAAGTAATGTGACAAAATATGAGCATAAAAAATCAATATAATTTGACAGTGCTCTGTAAAAAGTCTCAGAGATATATGATACACTGAAGCGGAAAGGTTTTCAGCAGAATTCAGAATAACCCACATCCAGAAGATATTACAATGCAGATCAAGTTCTATATTTATGGAATTTCTTATTTAGCTCACAGATTTAATGAATATGAAGACATGCTTTGAATTAAATCATTTATTTGATTGTTGTAGTAAGCTATCAGGAATGCTATTCTAACATGAACGTGAGCATTTCATTGAGTGCCGGAATCCTGGAATGACAGCTGCTTACATGTTGTAAGGATCTCTATTTAGGAGAAAAAGCATCTTCTGGGGAAATGGCTAACAAAGGGAAATATGAACCATTCAACGGAATGAAATTAGCAAGAAAGTTAAAGGCATAGGTCAAAGATCAATGTTTTAGCAATTGCAGATTAAATCAAAGTCATATATCCAGTCAATTCAAATACACTGATGGAAAATATGGCCTAGAAATTTGTTTAGGTCAGTTTTCAAGCTCCAAGTGGGTGCAGGGAACAATCCCAAAGATGGAGGCAGGAGAATCATGAAAAATTGTTCCTTGGGCTTCATCTAACTAATTGCTGTGTGCTGCTGTCACCTGTCTAAGGTTGCCAACTCTATTTGGATGCATTCCTGGAGATTTGATCACAGGTGGGAAGTAGTTCTGAAGTTTAGGGAACATCTCACAGGACACATTGTCCAGCACCAACATTTCTAAACTACTCCCTGGGCTCAGTAAAGGAAAGTTTTGTCAAGAAAACACGATATGCCAAATGAGAAATTTTTAATTCATCGATGGAAAACTTTCAGGAAAAATTTAATGGAGAAAATCTTATGGTTAACTTTTAAAAAACTGGCAGCCAAGATGGCTACAGCAATTTGCATCTGTAACATCTTTGCACAATACAAAGTCCCAACAAGAGCTAAAAGTCTAACAAGAAGCCCAGCCAGAACAATGCTTTGGCGAACTGAGTAGATTATCCAGACCATCCTCGTTAGCGGGACATTCAAAGCCATCTTGAGGCATTCATAAGTGGAGACATCCCTTCAGAGGATAAACACTGACAACACCATCTGAGAGAGCTTTTGGGTTTTAGCTTTGGACGCCATTAAAAATAAAGGGGATTGAAAGAACCATGTGACCATCTGTCTATCTCTGAAAACACTGGGAGTTTTATTACTCTCACAAGAGACAGGCAGTAACACAGACTGTGCAGCAGGAAAAGGTTGCATGTCTCCCTTTCTCCCCAGAAAACATCAAGTTTGAAAACCATTTCTGACTGTGTTCCCACCAAGCCTACAGACTACTACAGCCAGAGACCAGGGGAAGAGAGACACCTACCAGTCTGCCCTCAAGAAAGCCCTGAGCAAAGCAGGCCAACCACAACGTGCACTTTGACCAGCCAAGGACTTCAAGAATACAGCTTCAACTGGAAGACTACCGGATCATATACTTCACAGACTGTGTATTTAAGTTCCATTTATTCTGGACTCTAATCCAACCACCAAATCTATTTTTCCCTCTGTAATCTGTTTGTGTTCGTGTGATTCACGTCATTCACTGGGGTGGTAAGCACAACCACTGTTTAAAAGGAATAAACCCTGTTGCGGTCAAATAAGAGGTAGAGCAACAGGGGCAACTGTGACCCCCTCCTCACTTGGCCATAACAGTTTTCATAGAATGATAGAAAGTACATCACAGGAGGAAGCCATTTGGGCCCCTGGTGCTGGTGCTCTTTCCTGTAACCCAATTTCCCCAGATCTTTATATACCTCATTTACAAAAATGTATTCCATTACCTTTAAAGTGTTGCTATGCTGCAATTGAGTTTTGGGTCTCCTGCCTCTTCAGCAGCAACCTTTAGATAAATCCTTTGGGGGTGGCGATGCTAGGGTGGGGTTGTGGAGTGGTGGCAGGTTCTAAGAAAATCTGGAGAGGGGCCGGCTCCTCCTCACTTAACTTCATCTTAAATAAAATAATTACATTTACCTTCTCAGGGGCAGCCACATCCTCATTTAGAAAAGCTCAGCAGAGCAAGCTTGATGCTTGCTCCACTAGGGGAGCTCAATTTCCCAGAGGGGTTTTAAAAAAGAAATCAGGCTTCTAATTAGCATGTGCAAGGACCAAAATACATGTCTTAGGTGGCTACTCCAGATGCCTGAACAATCGCCAAACTCAATAGCTTGGATGATTAACAGGTATTTCTAGGGGCACAAGGCATTGCTCCCTGAAATTAGGCCTTGTTGTGCCTATTTCATGCCCTTAAAACAGGAGCAACAAAGTCCAATTTTTACCTATCCCAGTAAGAATTTCCAAAATCCATTTTTTTTCTCCTCTTCTTTATTTCTTTGCACATTTCTACAGGTACCAGTAGCCCTCTGATGCCTCCGTGAATAAGTTATTTTTCAACCATGAGCCTAGACGTTGAAGGCTGCCACATTACTTCAGCATTGCAGGGAGGGGAGGATAGAGGTTTCATAACTGAAGTTCATCTAGTTCACATTTGATATCCACAAAGACACACTTTCCAAAAAGAGTCATTAATGTTAATTCAAAATTGGAACTGCATCTGAATTTCTCCTCCCCAGCATGTGATACCAGAGTTAACTCTAGTACCCTACCCCTGCCTTAGTTGAGATCTGGTAGTTTAGCACAGATCAGTGACCAAATCTTTCTGCTCTATAGGGATCAATACCCAAACACATTATTGACAGAGCCTTTAGGTGTGTTACAGATTCTTGGCAGGGTAAGTGGACAAATTGAGAACCCGAATGAACGTCTCTATAAATATTGTTTTGCAATCAACTGCTGTGCAAGGATATGTAAGGTTTGGATTCCCATCTGATCTTTCCCCCTTGGAGAATCATCTCTACTTAATGCCACCTAGACCTTCCTATCTCACCTGAGATAATGAACCCATCAATGGAGGAATTATTGGCATGAAAGCACGATCTGTCAATTCTGTACATTACTGCATTGGTACATTGCTACCGTATGCAGCCCCTATTTATAATTCTCCATTGTCTGTACTGGTTAAAGTACATGACTGGTTAATGCTTCTAAAAAATACAGAGGATTAACAATTTGTACTCAAGGATCTTGTCTAATCCTAAATGTGCCCATTAGAAGACAATAGAAAATGTTCTGCGCTTTCCTGCATATAATTAGATAAAGCTTGCTTCTTGAACATCTGCCTCTCCTATCTAATGCTTAACAGGCTAACAAGAGAATGATTAAAGTTACTCTCCTGACATTAGTAATAGGTGAAAACAGACCAGACAGATGAGCAAAGGATCTAAATTAATCTCAAAGTATCTGGAATCACCATTTTACAGAACAATGTGAGTTGGTGGGTTATATGTGCTAGTTAGATACTACTATCTTACTAAAGCAACATTTTTTTCTAATTCTAAGAAGTTAAATATTATCCTTCCATTGGAATTCTCTTAGGTGAAATTATTTTAAATAAGCTCTTGAACAGAACTGTTAATTCTTGGAGTATTTTCTCCTCACACACCTTTTCTCTCTAATTTTTAAAATCTTATTAAAGTACGAGATTTTTGTTCTGATGAAGGTTATGCAGCAAAATATTACCTTGCCCTTTCACTTTGACCTGCTGTGTAATTCCATCATTTGCCATTTTCTCTTTGTAGTTATGAAATTATTCCATGTATTTTTGTTGAGAGCCAGGTAGACACCCGGCAGGGAGGGAGTCAAAATAAGGCAAGTCACTTAAGGCCTCTGAACCTGTTGCCTTCCCGTCATGTCCTGATATCACCCTGCTCTTTTGACCGGGCAAGTGGGAGAAGCAGGGTCTAACTTTCAACAGGCAGATCGGGCCCTATAACGCCATCAGGACCTGACCTACAATTTCAATCTGAGATCTGAGCATGGGAGCAGTTTCAGCTTCCCCCATCAGACAAAACTGTCGGGAGCTAGATACTAGGCCAGAAGAAGCCTTGAAGGTGTAAGATTTGATAAGATAGGGGTGTTTAATACCCCCTTCTAAGGTGGGAACAGACTTGGCAGCACAAAGCTTGTTATGAATCAACTTTATTGAGATAAAGGTAAGGACAAGCTTGTTAAGTTTTCAGATGAACCATTTTCACAAACTCAGGCAGTAATTAACAGTCTAACACAGATACTACCCGTATTAGAGATTGGACGGCAGAGTGCGCGATAAAGGCCGGCTACTCGAACCGAACCCGTGGGACCCGACGACATGTGTCGAGTTCGGGTCAGGTTGCACTTCTGGGTCCGGCAGCACTTCTGGGTCCGGCATTTGGGCTCGGATGGGGTCGGGCCAGGTCAGACACGCTCTTTCACAATCTCAGGTAAATAGCTCCAATGTTAGTGTAATGTTTGGATTAGAAAGCTGGTTTTGTTACAGTTATTTTAAGCTTGTGCAACAAAGTGAAAAACGGAAGGTAGGTTAACTGATAGTCGGGTTGGGTCGGGCACGGGAAAAAATGGAAGGACTCGGGCCAGGTCGGGCTTGGGCTCGGATGTGGTTCTGTCAGGCTCAAGTCGGGTTTCATTTGCAGACCCGAGCCGGCCTTTAGTGCACGACTCTTTCCCTTGCAGCTTTTGATCTTCAAGTTTTCCTTGTTGGTCTCTCGCTCTCTTCTCTCTCTTGTCTCATGTTCGAAAATTCTCTGCCATACAGTATCAAAGACAGGACTTCTTTTATCATAAGAACATAAGAACTAGGAGCAGGAGTAGGCAATTCAGCCCCTTGAGCCTACCTCGACATTCAATACGATCATGGCTGATCTCATCTCAGCCTCAACTCCACTTTCCTGCCCATTCTCCATAACCCTTCAACCCATTACTAATTAAAAATCTGTCTTTCTCCTCCTTAAATTTACTCAACGTCCCAGCATCCACCGCCCTCTGGGGTAGTGAATTCCACAGACTCATGACCCTTTGAGAGAAGTAATTTCTCCTCACCTCTGTTTTAAATCTGCTACCCCTTATCCTAAAACTATGACCTCTTGTTCTAGATTGCCTGACAAGAGGAAACATCCTCTCTACGTCTACTTTGTCAATCCCCTTAATCATCTAATATACCTCAATTAGATCTCCTCTCATTCTTCTAAACTCTAGAGAGTAAAGGCCTAAACTGCTCAATCTCTTTTCATAAGACAAACCCCTCATCCCTGGAATCAATCTGGTGAACCTCCTGTGAACTGCCTCCAATGCAACTACATCCCTACTCTAGTCAGGGGACCAAAACTGTACGCAATACTCCAAGTGCGGTCTCACTAATGCCTTGTACAGTTGCAGCAACACTTCCCTACTTTTATATTCTATTCCTTTAGCAATAAATGCCAAAATTCCATTTGCTTTCCTTATTACCTGTTGTACCTGAATATTAGTTTTCTGCGATTCATGCACGAGGACACCCAGATCCCTCTGCACCGAAGCACTCTGAAATTTCTCTCCATTTAGATAATAATTTGCTTTTCTATTCTTCCAACCAAAATGATAACCTCACGCTTATCCACGTTAAACTCCATCTGCCAAATTTTGGCTCATTTACCTAACCTATCCATATCCATTTGTAAATTTCTTATTTCTTTATTGCAACTTACTATCCCACCTATTTTAGTGTCATTGCAATTTGGCTATAGTACCTTCTATCCCTGCATCCAAGTCATTAATATAGATTGTAAATAGTTGGTGCCCAAGGACCAGACCCTGTGGTACTGCACTAGTTACATCTTGCCAACCAGAAAAACACCCATTTATCCCGACTCTCTATTTTCTGTTGGTTAGCCAATCCTCTATCCAAGCTAATAAATTGCCCCTAACCGCATGTGATCTTACCTTGTGTATTAACCTTTTGTGAGGCATCTTATCAAATGCCTTCTGGAAGTCCAGATATACTGCATCTACAAGATCCCCATTATCTACTTTGCTTGTCACAGCTTCGAAGAACTCTAGCAAATTAGTCAAACACAATTTACCCATCATAAAACCATGCTGACTCTGATGGATTGCATTTTGACTTTCTAAATGTCCTGTTATTACTTCCTTAATAATGGATCCTAACAATTTCCCAACGACAGATGTTAAATTAACTGGTCTATAGTTTCCTACTTTCTGTCTCCCTCCCTTTCTGAATAAGGGCGTTATATTAGCTTTTTTTCCAATCCACTGGAACCTTTCCCGCATCCAGATAATTTTGGAATATTATAACCAATGGATCCACTATCTACGCTGGAACTTCCTTTAAGACCCTAGGATGTAGGTCATCAGGCCCTGGGGACTTGTTTGCCTTCAATCCCAATAGTTTGCTCAATACATTTTCCCTAGTGATGATTATTTTTCTAAGTTCCTCTCTTTCTATAACCTCTGCATTACCTGTTACTATTGGGACGGTACTCGTGTCCTCTACTGTGAAAACTGAGGCAAAATACTGATCTAGTGTCTCCGCCATTTCTGTGTTCCCCTCTTGTAACTCCCCAGTCTCATCCTCCAAGGGACCAACATTTACTTTAGCTACTCCCTTCCCTTTTATATACTTATAGAAGCTTTTGCTATCCGTTTTTATATTTTCCACGAGTTTTCTTTCATAATTTACCTTTGCTATTTTTATTACTTTTTTAGTAACCCTTTGATGATCTTTAAAAGTTCCCAATCTTCCAGCCTGCCATTGGCCTTTGCAATATGGTATGCCTTAGTTTATGTCTTTATGTTATCCTTAACTTCCTTGCTTAGCCATGGATGTTTTTTCCCCCTCTTAGAATCTTTCTTCCTCTGTGAAATATATTTTAGTTGGGAGGAATTGAATAGCTCCTTTAAAATCTGCCATGCTCATCAACTGTCCTACCTTTTAGTCTTCCTTCCTAGTCCACTGGGGCCAAATCTATCCTCATGCCCTTGTAATTACTTTTGTTTAACTCCAGAACACTAGTGTGGGACTCCAGTTTCTCGCCCTCAAACTGAATTTGAAATTCTAGCATGCTATGATCACCCTTCCCTAGAGAATCCTTAACTATGAGATCATTAATTAATCCCACCTCATTACACAATACCAAATCTAGAATAGCCTGCTCCCTAGTTGGTTCCACAACATATTGCTCCAAAAAACAATCTCTAATGCATGCAATGAACTCTCCCTCGAGGCTACTTTTGTGAATTTGATTAATCTAGTCTATACGCATATTAAAATCACCCATGATTATTGCCGTAACTTTCTTACAAGCCCCCAGTATTTCCTGGTTTATACTGTGCCCCACTGCAGAACTACTGTTTGGGGACCAATAGATTACTCCTACCAGGGACTTCTTTCCCTTGCTATTTCTTATTTCTACCCAGACTGATTCTATGTCTTGATCTCCAGTGCCTATATCGTTTCTCACTACAGCACTGATCTCTTCCTTTACTAACAAAGCTACACCACCTCCTTTTCCTTCCTGCCTATCCTTCCGAAATACTGAGTACCCTTGGATATTCAATTCCCAAACTTGGTTTCCCTGCAATCACGTCTCAGTATTCGCCACTAAATCATATCCATTCGTTTCTATTTGCGCTGTTAACTCATTTATTTTATTCCGAATGCTTCGTGCGTTCAGATACAAAGCCTTTAAGTTTGTTCTATTCTCAAATTACTCTACTCTTGTATGATTCCTTGGTACAATATGACGTTCACACGTTCTGTCCCTTCCTTTTATTTTCTGATAACAATCAGCCTCATCACTAAGATGCACCCCTACCTTCTCCTTTAACTTTGACCCTAATTTTCCATGCAACTGAACCCTCCCCCGCACCCCCCACTATTTAGTTTAAAGCCCTATCCTGGCAGCTTTCCAGTTAACCCTCCCTCTCCCAATCAGAGATTAGTCTTGTATTAAAGGATGCCTTTCTTAACCACCAAGGATCGTTTGTGATGGTTGCTAACCTTTCAGATTTGCACAAGTAGTACCCCTTTGTGTCGACTACTTTATCCCAACGCTTTTACATTTCGAGGATGCTTTTCTCACGACGAGACAAATCTACTCAGAAGATGTTTTCACTGTCTGCTCTCAAGGACTCACCCTTTTGCTGCAAGTAAGCATTTTAAACTTGATATAATCTCCCAGAATCCCTCTGTCTTGACATCTTGTCCATACTGTGACCTATTTCCTAAGTTTTCCCACTTTACCATACTACAAAGAAGGGTTCCACTAAAGCGAAATGTTAGTTTATAATTAGTTAGTTGTTAGTTTATTATAGCTGGATTTCAACAATTAGTATGCTGGTTAGTAACTTTTAATAACCTAATGATCTTACAAAGGCAACTTTTATTTTGGGTTTCTTTGCGAGCCAGGAGGGGCAGGACTGCTGCTCTGAATCTCACAAGGAAGCCTTGTGCCTCCCTTACACCCTCCTCCAGAACGTTGCCAGATCCTTTTCATTGCCCAATCCTTACCATTGGCCTTCCGCATCCCCCCCCCCAAACTCGTTCCACAGGCTCCACCCCCAACTGACTGTTGGGGACCATTCACATGCCCCCCACCTCCCACCAGATATCCATTTCCGTCCCATGGATAGGTAATCAATCTGGCCAGATGTTGAGCAGGACTGCAGAATTTTATTTAAAAGAGGCCCGGCTATCAAGATCATAAGGGCTTTTACACCACCGGTTGTGCAAAGTTGGGTGGCAGGTCAGAAGATTGGACA
Source organism: Heterodontus francisci (assembly GCF_036365525.1). Lineage (NCBI taxonomy): Eukaryota > Metazoa > Chordata > Chondrichthyes > Heterodontiformes > Heterodontidae > Heterodontus > Heterodontus francisci. The sequence continues at coordinate 81,850,099 of NC_090382.1, read as the reverse complement.
GAATATAAAAAGTAGCAAAGAACGACTAAAAGATTAAAAAGGAGGGAAAAATTAAGAGTACGAGAGAAAGCCGGCGAGAAATATAAAGACAGATAGTAAGAGTTTCTATAGATATTTTAAAAAGAAAATAGCTAACAAAGTGAGTGTTGATCCTATAGAAAGTTTTAGGGAGTGAAGAGTGGGTCTAAGATTAGTATTTTAAATGTAAATAAAGGCAATTATGAGGGCATGAAAGCAGAGCTAGCCAAGTGAACTGGCAAAGTAGGTTAAGGGATAGGTCAATAGAGATGCAGTGGCAGACATTTAAGGGGATATTTCAGAATACACAGATTAGATACATTCCAATGAGAAAGAAAAATTCCAAGGGAAGACCCACCATCCGCGGTTAACTAAAAAAGTTAAAGATAGTGTCAAACTTAAAGAAAAAGCATATAATTGCACAAAGATGGGTGGCAGGTCAGAAGATTGGACAGAATACAAGTGAAAGCTGGCTAGGAATATAAAAACAGATAGTAAGAGTTTCTATAGATATTTTTAAAAAAGAGTTAACAAAGTGACCGTTGGTCCTATAGAAAGTGAGTGTGGGGAATTAATAAGGGAAAATAAGGAGATGGCAGATGAATTGAACTGGTATTTTGCACCAGGCTTCACCATAGAGGATACAAGGAACATCCCAGAAATAGCTGTAAATCAGGAAATGAAAGTGAGGGAGGAACTCAAAAAAATTATAATCACCAGGAAAGAGGTACTGAATTGTTGGAGCTCCCCGGGTCCTGATGGACTTCATCCTAGGATCTTGATGCATTGATTTTGATTTTCCAAAATTCCGTACATTTGGGGAAAGTTCCATTAGATTGGAAAATGGCAAATGTAACTCCTTTATTCAAAAAGGGAGGGAGGCAGAAAGCAGGAAACTACAGGCCAGTTAGCTTAACATCTGTCTTAGGGAAAACGTTAGAAACTATTCTTCTTCTTCTTTGGCCTCCTTGTCTCGTGAGACAATGGGTAAGCGCCTGGAGGTGGTCAGTGGTTTGTGAAGCAGCGCCTGGAGTGGCTATAAAGGCCAATTCAAGAGTGACAGACTCTTCCACAGGCGCTGCAGATAAAATTGGTTGCCGGGCCTGTTACACAGTTGGCTCTCGCCTTGCACTTCTGTCTTTTTTCCTGCCAACTACTAAGTCTCTTCGACTCACCACACTTTAGCCCCGCCTTTATGGCTGTCCGCCAGCTCTGGCGATCACTGGCAACTGACTCCCACGACTTGTGATCAATGTCACAGGACTTCATGTCGCGTTTGCAGACGTCTTTAAAGTGGAGACATGGACGGCCGGTGGATCTAATACCAGTGACAACCTCGCTGTACAATGTGTCCTTGGGGATCCTGCCAACCTCCATGCGGCTCACTTGGGCCAAGCCATCTCAAGCGCCGCTGGCTCAGTAGGGTGTATATGCTGGGGATGCTGGCCGCCTCAAGGACTTCTGTGTTGGAGATACGGTCCTGCCACCTGATGCCAAGGATTCTCCGGAGGCAGCGAAGATGGAATGAATTGAGACGTCGCTCTTGGCTGACTTATGTTGTCCAGGCCTCACTGCCGTAGAGCAAGGTACTGAGGACACAGGCTTGATACACTCGGACTTTTGTGTTCCGTGTCAGTGCGCCATTTTCCCACACTCTCTTGGCCAGTCTGGACATAGCAGTGAAAGCCTTTCCCATGCGCTTGTTGATTTCTGCATCGAGAGACAGTTTACTGGTGATAGTTGAGCCTAGGTAGGTGAACTCTTGAACCACTTCCAGAGCGTGGTCGCCGATATTGATGGATGGAGCATTTCTGATGTCCTGTCCCATGATGTTCGTTTTCTTGAGGCTAATGGTTAGGCCAAATTCGTTGCAGGCAGCTGCAATCCTGTCGATATGTCTCTGCAGACACTCTTCAGTGTGGGATGTTAATGCAGCATCGTCAGCAAAGAGGAGTTCCCTGATGAGGACTTTCCGTACTTTGGTCTTCGCTCTTAAAAGGGCAAAGTTGAACAACCTGCCATCTGATCTAGTGTGGAGGAAAATTCCTTCTTCTGAAGACTTGAACACATGTGAGAGCAGCAGGGAGAAGAAGATCCCAAACAGTGTAGGTGCGAGAACACAGCCCTGTTTCACACTACTCAGGATAAGAAAGGGGTGCCAATATGTTGAATTGTGCCTTTCATATTGTCATGGAATGAGGTGATGATACTTAGTCGTTTTGGTGGACATCCGATCTTTGCTAGTAGTCTGAAGAGATCACATCTGCTGACGAGGTCAAAGGGTGAGATCAATGAAAGCAACATACAGGGGCATCTGTTGTTCTTGGCATTTCTCCTGTTGCTGGCGAAGGGAGAACAGCATGTCAATGGTGGATCTCTCTGCTCGAAAGCCACACTGTGCCTCAGGGTAGACACGCTCAGCCAGCTTCTGCAGCCTGTTTAAAGCGATTCGAGTGAAGACTCTCCCCACTATGCTGAGCAGGGAGATTCCACGGTAGTTGTTGCAGTCACCATGGTCACCCTTGTTCTTATAGAGGGTGATGATATTGGCATCGCGCTTGTCTTGTGGCACTGCTCCCTCATTCCAGCACAGGCAAAGCAGTTCATGGAGTGCTGATAGTATAGCAGGCTTGGCACTCTTGATTATTTCAGGGGTAATGCCGTCCTTTCCAGGGGCTTTTCCACTGGCCAGAGAATCAATGGCATCACTGAGTTCCGATTTTGTTGGCTATTCGTCCAGCTCATCCATGACTGGCAGAGACTGGGTTGCATTGAGGGCGGTATCAGTGACAACATTTTCCCGAATGCCGCGAACAACAGATGCCCCTCTACGTTGTAGGGACCGAAGGTATGGTTGCTAAATTTGCTGATGACACAACGATAGGTAGGAAAGTAAGTTGTGAAGAGGACACAATGGGGCTACAAAGGGATATAGATAGGTTAAATGAGTGGGCAAAGATCTGGCAAATGGAGTATAATGTGGGAAAATGTGAAATTGTCCATTTTGACAGGAAAAAAAGAAGCATATTATCTAAATGGTGAGAGATTGCAGAGCTCTGAAATGCAGAGGGATCTGGGTGTCCTAGTACGTGAATCGCAAAAGCTTTGTTTGCAGGTATAGCAATTGACTAGGAAAGCTAATAGAATGTTATAATTTATTGTCAGGGAAATTGAATACAAAAGTAGGGAGGTTATGCTTCAGCTATACAGGGCATTGGTGAGACCATATCAGGAGTAAAGGCCTGCTTAGGTCGGGAGAAAGAACCCTACCCAATCCCGACCGATTCACAGCGGATCCTAGCCCGACCCGAGTCCCTCCAATTTCGCCCCGAGCCCGACCCGACTGGAGCCCAACCCCACTCGACCCGACCATCCCTTGACTTACCTTCCGACTGGGAAGCTCCACGAAGCTGCAGCGCATGCGTGATGACATCATAGTGATGTCAGTTGTTCACTGCGCAGACTCAGTTTCGTCCCGGACTTCCATCTCAGGTAAGTTTTTTATTTTTAATACTTACCGGCAGAGCACTTATCGTGTGTGTCCAGCCCAACCCGACCCGAGCACAACCTGGACTCGACCTGATCCCACTTGAGCCCGAAAGCCGGACCCGGAAGAGGGGCCTGACCTGACCCAAACTCGACATATGTCGTCGGGTCCGGATCGGGTAGCAGGCCTTTAATCCGGAGTACTGTGTACAGTATTATTTAAGGAAGGATATAAATGCATTGGAAGCAGTTCAGAAAAGATTTATTAGACTAAGACCTCGAATGGGCAGACTTTCTTTTGAGGAAAGGCTGGACAGGCTAGGCTTGTATCTGCTGGAGTTTAGAAGAGTAAGAGGCAACTTGATTGAAACATATAAGATTCTGAGGGGTCTTGACAGGGTGGATGTGGAAAGGATGTTTCCTCTTGTGGGAGAATCTAGAACTAGGGGTCACTGTTTAAAAATAAGGGGTCACCCATTTAAGACTGAGATGAGGAGAAATTTTTACTCTCAGAGGGTCATGAGTCCTTGGAACTCTCTTCCTCAAAAGGCAGTGGAAGCAGAGTCTTTGAATATTTTTAAGGCAGAGGTAGATAGATTCTTGATAAGCAAGGGAATGAAAGGTTATTGGGGGAAGGCAGGAATGTGGAGTTGAGGTTAGAATCAGATCAGCCATGATCTTATTGAATGGCGGAGCAGGCTCAAGGAGCCAAGGGATGTACTCCTGCTCCTAATTTGTATGTTCGTATGCCATGTTCATCACTTGCTACTGGGCTTCTATAGATTCTTCCCCATGAGAAATGAGGCCCAAGTCTCTATGGCTCTTTTTAAGTTATTGTCTCCTTAGAGAGGAGAGAGAGATACAGCACTGAAACAGGCCCTTCAGCCCACCGAGTCTGTGCCAACCAACAACCACCCATTTATACTAATCCTACATTAATCCCATATTCTCTACCACATCCCCACCATTCTCCTACCACCTACCTACTTACGCTAGGGGCAATTTACAATGGCCAATTTACCTATCAACCTGCAAGTCTTTGGCTGTGGGAGGAAACCGGAGCACCCGGCGGAAACCCACGCGGTCACAGGGAGAACTTGCAAACTCCACACAGGCAGTACCCAGAACCGAACACGGGTCGCTGGAGCTGTGAGACTGTGGTGCTAACCACTGCGCCGCCCTTCTCCCTAATTCTTTGAAGACCTGATTTTGCCAACTAACAGAGACATACATTATTTATACACAAGCAGGTGCATGCCCTGCTCCCAGGTTAATATTCATTATTCTCTGAGACAGTGCTTTGTGCCAACTCTCTCTGCTTGTAGGGAGATGCTTGGAGTCCACTAGATGTCTCCTTCTGGCTTCATGGCTGAGATAGTAACTCAGATTGGAGATGAGGAATGGTATGAACTCAAGTTTTATCATTCTGGTGTGGCGCAGTGCAGTACAACTGGATTACAGCATCACTCTTCCTTACCCATGACACATTTTGAAAAGAAACTTAATCCTTTCCATTTAAAAAAATATGTATGTAATATTTTGGCATCTGGACTAAGTGGATTGCTTTGTCACACAACTTGTTTTATTGTAGTCCCTTTACGAAAGATGGAACACCAGGGCCAGTATCACGCAATAACGAAAATAAAGCAGAATGAGAGAAGCAAAAATGCTCTCAGTAAGCATAAATTTCCACTTTCTCATTGATCATCAAATAAAACTTGTCTCTTATAATTACAAAACTCAGATATTACATCTATTATATTCAGAAGGATAGCATATTCAATCAATCATATTAATTTGGTTTTGTTTGCCTGTCTAGATTTGACTAATTAGACAGTAAAGATTTTAGAAAGCTTCTCATCAGAAAGGACAAGTACTTCTTTATAGAACTTGGGAGTTAAAGGAATGGCCTACAAATAAATTCTGAGATGCTAATTAGACCATGAAACAGATGTCTCTTTGTAATTCAAGCAAGTAAAGAATGATGATATTGCCAGCTTTAGTAGGTTATCTATGGAAGCAACCATTACAGAACCGCTGAATATTATTGGTAAAATAAAAGAACTATAATATTCGTTAATGGTCAAAATCAGGTTTGAAATTTTTTTTTGTGTTCTGAATGATTGATTGTGAAAAGGTGTTTCTGTCCAGTGTGTTGATGTTTGTCTATGTGAAGGATATGTTAGATATGGTAGATGACCAGAAGCAGCGATGGCGATGAGAGCAGCCGGGGTATAAAAGGAGCGGAGAGTCGAGGCCCAAGACCAGAAGAAGCAGCAGTGGCGGTGAGAGGGGCCGGGGTATAAAAGGAGCGGACAGCGAGGGCCGACACCAGAAGCAGCAGCAGCGGCTGTGGTGAGAGCGCTTTGTTCTGTTCAGTAGACCTACTTGACCAGGAAAAATCGAAGTGTGACGTCACAGGAGGGCTGGTAAGTGATTGGTGGGTATTTCTTTACTTCTTTTGTGTCTTGTGTTGTTTTTTTCTTGTTTTTTTTTTGGTTTTGGTCAAGTAATTTAAATCAGGCGATGTCATTCCAGGTTAAGGGTACACTTAAATAGTTTTTTTTCTTAAATACTGTGATCCAAATTAATTAATTAAATAGAATAGAGATGGATGGGCAGGCGATGTGTTGCAGCTGTAGTATCTGGGAGCTGGTGGACGCCGATGCAATCCACGATGACCACATCTGCAGCAAGTGTTGGCTCGAGGACCTTCGGCTCAGAGTTGATGAGCTGGAGTCTGAGCTACGGACACTGCGACACATCAGGGAGGGGGAGAGTTACATGAACACTGCGTTTCAGGAGACAGTCACATCCCTTAGATTAATTACATCCAATCTGGACCATGGTCAGGGACAGGAGGGTGTGACTGTGATTGAGGCAGGTATGGGGATCCAGAATTTAGCTTTGGAGGAGCCTCAGCCAGTGCCCTTATCCAATAGGTATGAGGTTCTTGCTCCGGTGTGGACGAGGGCACAGGCTGTAGGGAGGAAGAGCGAACTGACCACAGCATTGTGGTTCAGAGCGCCATTCAAATGGGGGGAGAAAAGAAAAATGTAGTTGTAGTCGGGGACAGCATTGTTAGGGTAATAGATACTGTTCTCTGCAGGAAAGATAGAGAGTCCCGAAGGCTGTGTTGCCTACCTGGTGCCAAGGTTAAGGACATCTCCTCTGGGCTGGAGAGGAACTTGGAGTCGGAGGGAAAAGATCCAGTTGTTGTGGTCCACGTAGGTACCAACGGCATAGGTAGGACCAGAAAAGAGGTTCTGCTGAGTGACTATGAGCAGCTCGGGGCCAAATTAAAAAGCAGAACCACAAAGGTAATAATCTTCGGATTACTACCTGAGCCATGGGCTAATTGTCATAGGGTAAATAAGATTAGCGAGGTAAATGTGTGGCTCAAAGATTGGTGTGGGAGAAATGGGTTCCGATTCATGGGACACTGGCACCAGTACTGGGGAAACAGAGAGCTGTTCCTTTGGGATGGGCTTCACTTGAACCATGCTGGGACCAGTGTCCTGGCGAATCGTATAACTAGGGTTGTAGATAAGGCTTTAAACTAAATGGTGGGGGGGTGGGTTCAATTGAAGGGAAGTTTAAAAAGTCAAAAAGTAACGAGAGAGCAGAGGTGCAGGGCAGTGAAGGAACATACATTAACCAGAGTGTGACAGGGAGGGACAGAGAATACAAGCACAAGAATATGGCAGAAATTAGAACCAGAGTAGGTAAAAATGGTTAAAAAGTCAAAGCTTAAGGCTCTTTATCTGAATGCACATAGCATTTGTAACAAGATAGATGAGCTGACGGCACAGATAGAAATAAATGAATATGATTTGATAGTTATCACTGAGACGTGGTTGCAGGATGACCAGGACTGGAATCTAAACATTCAAGGATATTCAACGTTCTGGAAGAATAGGCAGAAAGGAAAAGGAGGTGGGGTAGCTTTGCTATTAAAGGAAAGGATCATGCAGTCGTGAGTAATGATATAGGTGTAATAGATCGTGATGGAGAATCAGTTTGGGTGGAAATAAAGAATAGCAAGGGAAAGAAATCATGGCTGGGAGTGGTCTATAGGCCCCCAAAGAGTAGCCTCTCTGTAGGACAAGATATTTATCAGGAAATAATGGAGGCGTGTAAGAAGGGCACTGCCATTATCATGGGTGATTTTAATCTGCATATAGACTGGACAAATCAAATTGGCAAGGGTAGCATGGAAGACGAATTCGTACAGCGCCTCAGGGATTGTTACTTGGAGCAATATGTTGCAGAACCTACTGGGGAACAGGCTATTTTAGATTTGGTATTGTGTAATGAGGTAGGATTAATAAGAGATCTCATAGTGAAGGATCCTTTAGGGGGAAGTGACCAAAACATGGTAGAATTTCAAATTCAGTTTGAGGGTGAGCAACTCGGGTCTCAAACCAGTGTCTTCAACTTAAACAAGGGCAATTACAGAGGTATGAAGAAAGAGTTGTCTAAAGCAGGCTGGGAAGGTAAATTACAGGGGAGGTCGATTGATGAGCAGTGGCAGACTTTTAAGCAGATATTTCATTATATTCAACAAACATTTATTCCATTCAGAAGGAAGGACTCGAAGAGAACGATGAACCACTCGTGGATAAGAAAGGAAGTTAAGGAGAGTATCAAATCAAAAGCAAAGGCGTACAAAGTGGTGAAAATGAGTGGTAGGCCAGAGGATTGGGAAGTTTTTAGAAACCAGCAGCGGATGACTCAAAAACTAATAAAGAGGGAGAAAATTGATCATGAGAGTAAATTGACAAGAAATATAAAAATGAACTGTAAAAGCTTCTATGAGTATATTAAAAGGAAGAGAGTAGCTAAAGTAAGTGTGGGGCCCTTAGAGGATGAGAATGGGGAATTAATAACAGGGGAGAGGGAAATGGCAAGATAATTTAAACCAATATTTTGCATCAGTCTTCACGGTGAAGGACACTAAAAACATCCCAACAATAATAGATGAACAAGGTGTAAATGGGAGGGAGGAACTTGTAACAATCTCTATCACAAGGGAAAAGGTGCTGGACAAACCGATGGGACTAAAGGCAGACAAGTCGCCAGGACCTGATGACCTGCACCCAAGGTTTTTATTTATTTATTTATTTAGAGATACAGCACTGAAACAGGCCCTTCGGCCCACCGAGTCTGTGCCGACCAGAGATAGTGGAGGCATTGGTCATAATATACCAAAACTCATTGGATTCTGATAGGGTACCAATGGATTGGAAAACCGCTAATGTGACACCCCTATTCAAGAAAGGAGGGAGACAGAAAGCAGGAAACTATAGACCTGTTAGCTTAACATCAGTCATTGGGAAAATACTAGAGTCCATTATTAAGGAGGAAATAGCAGGACATTTAGAAAAACATAATGCAATCAAACAGAGTCAATATGGTTTTATGAAAGGGAAATCATGTTTGACAAATTTGTTAGAGTTCTTTGAGGATATAAAAAGCAGAATGGATAAAGGGGAACCAGTTGATGTTGCGTATTTGGATTTTCAGAAGGCGTTCGATAAGGTGCCACATAAAAGTTATTACACAAAATAGGAGCTCAGGGTATTGGGGGTCATGTGTTGGCATGGATTGAGGATTGGCTAACACACAGAAGACAGAGAGTCGGGATCAATGGGTCTTTTTCAGGTTGGAAAGCTGTAACTAGTGGGGTGCCACAAGGATCGGTCCTAGGGCCTCAGCTATTTACTTTCTACATTAATGATCTAGATGAAGGGACAGAGTGTAGTGTATCCAAATTTGCTGATGATACAAAAATAGGTGGAAAGGCATGTTGTGATGAGGACACAAAGAATCTGCAAAGGGATATAGATAGGTTAAGTGAGTGGGCAAAAATTTGGCAGATGGAGTTCAATGTGGCAAAGTGTGAGGTCATCCATTTTGGTAGGAAGATTAAAAAGGCAGATTATTATTTAGATAGAGAAAGACTACAAAATATTGCAGTACAGATGGATCTGGGTATTCTTGTGCATGAAACACAAGAAGTAAGCATGCAGGTGCAGCAAGTAATTAGGAAGGCGAATGGAATTTTGGCCTTTATTACTAGGGGGTTAGAGTTTAAAAATAGGGAAGTCCTGTTACAACTGTGAGAAGATGTTTCCACTAGTGGGGGAATCTCGAACTAGGGGACATAATTACAGAATAAGGGGGCACACATTTAAAACTGAGATGCGAAGGAATTTCTTCTCTCAGAGGGTGGTGAATCTCTGGAATTCTCTGCCTCAGAGAGTTGTGGAGTTGGTCACGAAATGTATTTAAGGAGGAGGTAGATAGATTTTTGAAATCTTGGGGAATCGAGGGTTAGGCCGAGCAGGCCCGAAAGAGAAGTTGAGGACTGGGACTGATCAGCCATGATCTTGTTGAATGGCAGGGCAGGCTTGAGGGGCTGAATGGCCTACTCCTGCTCCTATTTCTTATGTTCTTATGATCAGTTCTGACTTTCAATGGGAGGAGTTGAATCTGAGCATGGTTTAAATGTTTGGAAAGTGTTTCAAATTTGGGGCTGCTGTAGATACCTTCAGCCACTCCTGTATGTGATCCTAACTGCCTTAGATTAATGGGAGTTGACGTCCACTGCCCGAAACCAATTTGCACAATGAACCTGCATTCTGATCCGAACTGGATCTCCACATCTTACACAGATGCATTTCTTTAATCTCTCCAAATGTAAACTGAGTTAATGCTATATGAAGTAAAGTTTGGTTAGAAGTATAAGCTTCATTATTTCACCATAAGATGAAACAGAATGATAAGAACATAGTTGCTTAGTTCAATTAATACAACTTATATTCACATTGACTTATATTGACTTCAATGGGAATGAGAAGAAAGGTGGAATGTAAAACAGGCTCCAAATTCGCTATCATCCATTTTGCACTACCGACCAAGGCCAATTTGACACTCAGTGGCTGCAATTGTTCATTTCTTATAGAGTGAAGCAACAAAACTGCTTATAGTTTGGCACTCTCGCCTCTGAGTAAGAAGGGTGTGGGTTCATGTGTCAGCTCAGGGAAGCACAAAATCTGGGATAGTACTCCAGTGCAGCACTGTCAGATGTATAGTATTTCAGATGAGATATTAAACTGAGCCCCTGTTTCAGTTGGATACAAAAAATGCCATAGCATTATTCAAAGAGCAGGGGAGTTTTCCCTGGTATCCGAGCCAATATCTATGCTCAACAACACCACTAAAAGAGATTATCAGGCCATCTTTGTCTGTGACTGTGTGACCTTGCTGTGTGCAAAATGGTCTGCTTTGCGACATCTTGAGGCCATGAAAGGAGCTATATAAATGCATTTCTTTCCCTCTTTTGCATGGGGTTCTGCCCAAGAGCTTCTTGCTCATGATATTAATTGAGTTGGGATAGCTATTTTTGAAATATCTGTTCTCAGATTGCTTGCAACAAGCAGTTTTAAAGCATGCACTGATGTCTATAACATATGAGAGATTTGTGAGAATTCAGTTGAACAAATTGCTTTTCTTAAGAATGTGTGTATGATTATTGCCCAGAATGTGGGAGTCTTTCAAATGTCAGTTGATTAGAATCCAGGACCAGCATGTTCCTGTGAGGAAGACGGATAGGTTTGGCAAGTTTCGGGAAACTTGGATAACACGGGATATTGTGAGCCTAGTCAAAAAGAAAAAGGGCTGGAAGGCTAGGAACAGACGAATCCCTTGAGGAATATAAAGACAGTAGAAAGGAACTTAAGCAAGGAGTCAGGAGGGTAAAAGGGGTCATGAAAAGTCATTGGCAAACAGGATTAAGGATAATCCCAAAACTTTTTATACATATATAAAGAGCAAGAGGGTAACTAGGGAAAGGGTTGGCCCGCTCAAGGACAGAGAAGGGAATCTATGTGTGGAGCCAGAGGAAATGGGCGAGGTACTAAATGAGTACTTTGCATCAGTATTCACCAAAGAGAAGGACTTGGTGGATGATGAGCCGAGGGAAGGGAGTGTAGATAGTCTCAGTCATCTCATTATCAAAAAGGAGGAGGTGTTGGGTGTCTTGCAAAGCATTAAGGTAGATAAGTCCCCAGGGCCTGATGGGATCTACCCCAGAATACTAAGGAAGGCAAGGGAAGAAATTGCTGGGGCCTTGACAGAAATCTTTGCATCCTCATTGGCTACAGGTGAGGTCCCAGAGGACTGGAGAATAGCCAATGTTGTTCCTTTGTTTAAGAAGGGTTGCAAGGATAATCCAGGAAATTATAGGCCGGTGAGCCTTACATCAGTGGTAGGGAAATTATTGGAGAGGATTCTTCGGGACAGGATTTACTCCCAATTGAAAACAAACAAACTTATTAGCAAGAGGCAGCATGGTTTTGTGAAGGGGAGGTCGTGTCTCACTAATTTGATTGAGTTTTTTGAGGAAGTGACAAAGATGATTGTTGAAGGAAGGGCAGTGGATGTTATCTATATGGACTTCAGTAAAGCCTTTGACAAGGTCCCTCATTGCAGACTGGTACAAAAGGTGAAGTCCCACGGGATCAGAGGTGAGCTGGCAAAATGGATACAGAACTGGCTCGGTCATAGAAGACAGAGGGTAGCAGTGGAAGGGTGCTTTTCTGAATGGAGGGCTGTGACTAGTGGTGTTCCACAGGGATCAGTGCTGGGTCCTTTGCTGTTTGTAGTATATATAAATGATTTGGAGGAAAATGTAGCTGGTCTGATTAGTAAGTTTGCGGATGACACAAGGTTGGTGGAGTTGTGGATAGTGATGAGGATTGTCAGAGGATACAGCAGGATATAGATCAGTTGGAGACTTGGGCGGAGAAATGGCAGATGGAGTTTCATCTGGACAAATGTGAGGTCATGCATTTTGGAAGATCTAATGCAGGTGGGAAGTATACAGTAAATGGCAGAACCCTTAGGAGTATTGACAGGCAGAGAGATCTGGGCGTACAGGTCCACAGGTCACTGAAAGTGGCAACACAGGTGGATAAGGTAGTCAAGAAGGCATACAGCATGCTTGCCTTCATCGGTCGGGGCATAGAGTATAAAAATTGGCAAGTCATGCTGCAGCTGTACAGAACTTTAGTTAGGCCACACTTAGAATATTGCGTGCAATTCTGGTCGCCACACTACCAGAAGGACGTGGAGGCTTTGGAGAGGGTACAGAAGAGGTTTACCAGGATGTTGCCTGGTCTGGAGGGCATTAGCTATGAGGAGAGGTTGGATAAACTCGGATTGTTTTCACTGGAACGACGGAGGTGGAGGGGCGACATGATAGAGGTTTACAAAGTTATGAGCGGCATGGACAGAGTGGATAGTCAGAAGCTTTTTCCCAGGGTGGAAGAGTCAGTTACTGGGGGACATAGGTTTAAGGTGAGAGGGGCAAAGTTTAGAGAGGATGTGTGAGGCAAGTTCTTTACACAGATGGTGGTGGGTGCCTGGAACTCGCTGCCAGGGGAGGTGGTGGAAGCAGGTACGATCGCAACGTTTAAGAGGCATCTTGACAAATACATGAAAAGGATGGGAATAGAGGGATACGGTCCCCGGAAGTGCAGAAGGTTTTAGTTTAGGCAGGCATCAAGATCGGCGCAGGCCTGGAGGGCCTCATGGCCTGTTCCTGTGCTGTACAGTTCTTTGTAATAGTGATGTACATAAAAGATTTTAAAAGTTTGGCTGTGTGCTGTCCTCAGTTAGCAAACTGGTCTTTTTTTCTGCACTTGACACTTGTCAAACTTTCATCATCACTGAAAACTGTAATAAATAAAAAACTGTGTGTCTGTGATGATGGCTCCTATTAATTCCAGAGTGGCTCCAGACCTTGATTTTGAGAGGAATGTGGGTTAATCATAAATCAAAGTCAACTTATTTTGAAAAACGAGGGAAAAAATGCTCCAGACCAACTGCCATTTCGATTAACTGATTTGTAATCTCTGAGGACTGGAAGTAGAAAATGAGAAGCATGTTCACTTTAACAAGACCAATATCAGGCGATTTAACAAAAGAAAAATAAGGAGTGTTATTTTCACCATCAAAGCCATTTGGGAAATGCAATTTCTTCCTGTAAAAGTGTTCCTGAGGCTATTCTAATTTTAAAAGTTAAGTGTCCTTTTCCTGGCCTATATAGAATATATTTGAAAACTACATCAAAAATTATATCCTGTTTCAAATGCCTGACTTATTCAAATGTTTCAGGTTTTTTTTAACTGAACGTGCTGCTTCAGAGTAATTTCCATAAAAGTTAAGAGAAAATATTCCCGCAAAGTATCAAAGAAGTTCTTCGAAGATATTTTAGTGGATCTCTTGTGATATCACACACAGTAAGTTGAAGAAAATGCTATTTTCTCATACAGTGTACACCATACAACACACAATGTACTGGAAGTATTATATTATACGTCTATATCACAAATGACATAAGGGAATATGAGGATAGTGTGGGGAAAAGGCATTCAAGTGGATGATCAGCCATGATCATACTGAATGGCGGGCAGGCTCGATAGGAGCAGGAGTAGGCCATTCAGCCTATGTTCCTATGAATAACAGAATGCTATTACATAAGTTGCACTTTCATAGAATTGCTCATAGGTAATAAAAATCTTTCTTCTTCGAACTGTTTCTTTTGCATTGACTTACACATTCTGTGTCTCCATATTTGTGCTTCTATCCCACTGTTTCTTTCTCCCACTCTCTGGATGAATCTTATGTACTATCCCCATTGTCATATCTCTCTCTTTGTATAACAAGACTAACGTCTGGGCCTGGGACACAATGGCAGAATCTGGGCCCTGGAAGTGTGAAGAGTGCAGCATGAAGTGAAGAAAAATGCTGCTCCTTGGAAGAGTTTTGCAGCTGCAAAAAAAATCTAATGGCAGCCACGTGCCCAAATGCACAGGTTCTGAAGATTGCTAAAACTAAGAGTATCAGATGGTCTCTAATGGGAGATATCAATATCAGCAGGAAATTTGTACAGCATTACCAAAGCAATAAATTACCTCACTAAGAGAGTTTTGGGAACAGTGTGCAGGTACAAGGCTCAAGTAAAGGGTCTTTTTTTATTTAAAAAAGGCAGCACAGGCAATAATAAATCTTAAAGGGGCATCAGCTGAAAAATAAATGTTAATTGGGGACAGAAGAAATCCCCACTTTGTGAAAATGTATAAAGTTCACTGAGGCAAGCCAATATTAAAAACAACCTGGAGAAAATTAGAAGTAAACGAGGATAAATCAAAAAGGAAACAACAGAGGTAATAAAATAAAATGAAAAAGTGGAAAACAGAAGTTACAAGAATGAAAGTGGAGTATCTGGCAACGTAACATTGAGATGATGGTTAGTAAGTGCCTCGGTTGTGGAGTGTTGGCAAACAAGAACGCCAGATATTACTAAGGTGATAAGTTGCAAAAACTGTCTTGGTCAGTAAGCTTAAAGAAAGAGTTTAGAAATCATGAAGCATGCTGTGAAAGGGCTTGATCTCCTCAGTCATCAGAGTATTGTACAGATCAAGAATTCTTTAGTTGGAATTATCTCATGTGATAGATTACTTGACTGTCTATCCTGTATGATTCTATCAAGTAGAATTTATTTTAAGACTTTTTTGTTTATTAGATGTCGATGACCTCCCAGTGATCCATGGACAAGAAACAAAGGACTTCACAAGTATGTGGGATGATCTGAAGAAGTAAAATGAGTCCAGCATGCTTGTTCCATGTTCCTCTGTTCTTCAGTTCCACACATTTTTTTCTCATCTCTGACACTCTAAGCTTCCCTGAGATGAGCTTCAGAAGATGTGCTTATGTATGGAATTTGAAAACCTGATGAAATCTAGTTTATTAGATTTAGTGGAGCTTTGATTAGTCCCCTAACCTCTTTGCCCAACCAAATTTTCACTGCCATAGCTTACAATGCTATTGCACAAAAAAAGAGATACAGACCAGACTTTTAACAGCAAAGCAAGTGACAATATTAACAGATCAATCTTTGAGTCAGTAAACAGGTCAATACTGTAATTATGGGCCGGATTTTATTCCAGCGACAGGGGTCCAGGCGGCAGGCCAGCAAGCAGGGGGAGACCACGCCTCAGCCCTCTGTCAGACCTCCTGTGCTATTTCACAGCGAGCAGGCAATTAACTGCCCGCCATCAGAGATGCTGTCCCTCTAAAGGACAAGCTCCCACCTCCAGAGCTGCCAGCGATTCAGAGGGCCGACAGCTCTGCAGTACCGGCAGTGCCAATGGGCATGATAGCCACTACTAGTATTGCAAGAGGCTCTGCAGAGGAAAATAATAATAAAGGCCCCAAGACAGGTGAATAGGGTCGGAGTCGCCGGGTCCGGGTGCGGGATGTCAGTGAGGGTGGAGGAGGTCTTCCGGGGGTGGGGTGGGGGTCAGCCATCACAACCAGGGGGGCCCTCCAGGGGCCCTGGATTGTCCCCAAAGGAGGGACTTACCCCCATCCCTCTAGGATGTGTCACTGCGTGGCAGCGCGTCCCTCTGCCTTCCATTAAATTGAGGTGGAGGTGGGATGAGGCCCTCAATTTGCCATTAATTGGTCATTTACGGGCCTCAAATGGCCAGGGGTGGGAAGGCCGTCCTCAGCCTTCCCCACCCCTGACATCGGGAAGACAACAGGCACTCCAACCTCGCCTTCCCACGCAATTTTGTGAAATCCCAGCGCCCACCCCCGTCTCCGTTCCCAATTTTAGGGGGCCCATAAAATTCAGCCCCATGTTTCACAGAAAAGTATGTGTTCTCCAAATCTGTACTGTAAAAGAAAAGGCACAAACACAGGCTAGAAGCTCAAAAAATCCAAATATTGTTAAGTTTAATCAAGCAGCGGTCATGAAATCTGTGTTATCTCCATTCAATTCAAGAGGAATTAAACATCAACTTTAAAAAGTGAATGGAAAATGTTTGTTACTTAACACATGTAAGATTGGGAGCATTTTTACGCTTGTGATATGGTGTGTTACAACCAGGTGAGAAAAGTGTCTAGGGGTCTTTTATTGTCTTCACCTGGTCTTACTGTAACAGGATTTAATTTTAAACACACTGTGTTTGAGCTCCCCCTTGGTGAATCCTTGTTCAACGCTTTCCAATTATAAGGCAAAGAAATGAGCATAAACAGGCTTTCTTCGGTTTGAAGAAGAAAATGAAATTTATTAAAACTTAAACTCTAATTTGGTTAACGTCTACAGATACACGCTGCGGCCCGTGCTAGCATGCATACGCGATACGCACATGCCAATAGAGACAGAAAAGAGCAAGAGAAAAATAAAATGGAGAGGTCTGAGGCAATATCCGAAGAGTTTCTTGTTTACTGTAGTCCTTTTGTAATAGTCTTGCTTTCGCTGGGGCCCAGTATTCTTAAAACTTGTTCACGTCGGAGACTTTTCTCCGTGTCTTCAATGGGTCTTCCGTTCCGTGAGAAAGAGATGAGAGCAGACAGGAGAGAGGTCTAATCCAGTCCAGAAGCAAACAGCTTTCTGAGTTTCTTTCTCTTGGCAAGTTCAAATTCAAACAGCCAGTTAGTGATGTGACTAACTCCTGACTCCACAATGTCTGTCCACCATCTACAAGGCACAGGTGAGGAGTGTGATGGAATACTCTCTACTTGCCTGGATGGGTGCAGCTCCAACAACACTCAAGAAGTTCAACACCATCCAGAACAAAGCAGCCCGCTTGATTTGCATCCCATCCACCACCTTCAACATTCACGCTGTTCCTTCACTGTCACTGGGTTAAAACCCTGGAACACCCTTCCTAACAGCACTGTGGGTGTACCTACCTCACATGCACTGCAGCGGTTCAAGAAGGCACCTCACCACCACCTTTTCAAGGGCAATTAGGGATGGGCAATAAATGCTAGCCTAGCCAGCAATGCCCACTTCCCATGAATGAATAAAAAATAAATAAATAAATAAACTGGCCTGACCAGGTCTTCTGTGTATTGGAGAAGCAGGGACTGGGTCCTTTGTTCCAACACTGTCTGCCAGCATGCAATATCTTTCCAGTCAGGGGCTTGGCAATTCCGTGTGATAGGCCCTCTTTTCTTCCCAGCCACAATTTTAAGTTTTAACGTTCATGTGGTGAAATAATGTGTGCCTCAGTCTTGGCAGGTGGGGGCCGGCATGAAGGTGTAATATGTTAAAGAACCAAATCAGGGTGCCATGGTTGTAGAGGACCCAAACTCTGATGTCATTAAAGATCTTAACTTTCAGTTTTCTGTGCTCAGAAACATGTTACAGAAGCCAGGTTCCTCCTCACGAAGTAGGGAAGGGAAGTAAAAAAAAGATGCACACATTTGGGATGCTGTCATATGCCTAGTGGTGGCTCCTAGTGGTCAGCTCAGAGATGCATTGGGAAAAAGACAGTTTCTTGCCTTCTTGTCCACAGGATGTGCAAGGGAGAGACTGAATAATAAGTAAACCCCAGTAAGCTGGTGCTGGAAAAAAATAACGGAGCAGAAAATGGAGTCTGGAACGAGTAATAAAATGATGGAATAAAAACAAGAAATGCTGGAACCACTCAGCAGGTCTGGCAGCATCTGTGGAAAGAGAAGCAGAGTTAATGTTTCGGGTCAGCGACCCTTCTTCGGTTCCGTTTTTATTTCAGATTTCCAGCACCCGCAGTATTTTGCTAATAAAATGATGGGTCTGATAATCAGGTTTGAGCATTGGGACTGGTTCTCTTTGGGTGTTGAGTGCCTGCAGTCCTGAAGGCAGACCTCATTCTATAATGTGAGGTCAACTCTTTATCATAAAATCACTGGGAGCACACAGGAGTACAGGAATATAATTTACAGTACCAGCTGTTCATAAAGAAGTATTCATCAGCTTTAAAAGGGAAATGCCTCCAAGTGTTAGAAGCAAGCTCCAGAAGTAAAATAACACCATCCAAAGATGCAGTTTCAGAGGTAATGTTCAATTGGATGAATCTCTTTGGATGAAACACCTTTCAGCCAACAGTAGCACTGGGGCAGCTTAGTTGAATATGGTTGAAAGAGTCAATGTTGTCTCACCTCTGCACCAAACCTGGAAGCAGATGAAGCATAAACTTATTGGGCTGAAGAAGGTTGCCAAGCTAAGTACTGCTTACTTTGTATTTCATTTTACAACGCTGTCTCATGAGGTACGACCTTCTCTGAAAGCTTGGTGCGGTATTACAAAGGGAATATGCACAGCAATCTGCCAACTGTTCAAATACTTTGCAATTGCACAGACACAGAATATCCAGCTTTACTATTATCATCATGCATTTGCTGATTAAATATGGCTAGCGACAACCATCAAGCATACTGCCCACCCAAGCTACATGCTCACATACACATAGAAGGTGCTGCTGCTCCTGGTGACACACTCACCTTCTCAAAATCTGACATACGCTCCTTTTCTACTTATTGACAGAAGGTGGCATCTAACCTACAGCACGACTCATTAGAACAAGCAGCAAACCACCACAAAAAGGTTAAATATTCAGTAAACGTGTAGCTAATGCATCACTGCTTCAGTTCACTTATCCATTTACTGTTTAATGAATCTGTGGCAGTTAATAACCCATTTCACCACCTTCTGTAATTGAAGATGATATGCAAGAGCATGTGATGTAATCTCTTTTTTTTGGGCCTCCTTATCTCGAGAGACAATGGATACGCGCCTGGAGGTGGTCAGTGGTTTGTGAAGCAGCGCCTGGAGTGGCTATAAAGGCCAATTCTGGAGTGACAGGCTCTTCCACAGGTGCTGCAGAGAAATTTGTTTGTTGGGGCTGTTGCACAGTTGGCTCTCCCCTTGCGCCTCTGTCTTTTTTCCTGCCAACTACTAAGTCTCTTCGACTCGCCACAATTTAGCCCTGTCTTTATGGCTGCCCGCCAGCTCTGGCGAATGCTGGCAACTGACTCCCACGACTTGTGATCAATGTCACACGATTTCATGTCGCGTTTGCAGACGTCTTTATAACGGAGACATGGACGGCCGGTGGGTCTGATACCAGTGGCGAGCTCGCTGTACAATGTGTCTTTGGGGATCCTGCCATCTTCCATGCGGCTCACATGGCCAAGCCATCTCAAGCGCCGCTGACTCAGTAGTGTGTATAAGCTGGGGATGTTGGCCGCTTCAAGGACTTCTGTGTTGGAGATATAGTCCTGCCACCTGATGCCAAGTATTCTCCGAAGGCAGCGAAGATGGAATGAATTGAGACGTCGCTCTTGGCTGGCATACGTTGTCCAGGCCTCGCTGCCGTAGAGCAAGGTACTGAGGAAATGCTCAAGGTAATGAGCAAGCTGAAATACAGTATTAGGATTGTCATGAAAACCCACATGCCAAATGGAAAAATATTAATTTCATTGGATGAACCTTGCTTGAGACTTTGCTGGAAATTCTTACAAATTCTTTTAAAAAGAGTAACCTGGCAGCCAAGATGACCACTGAAATTTACATTTGAAACACCAAAGGATTAGATGGGAGACAACATGATTGATTCAAACTAGCCACAACAATGGGATGCTCTCTGATTAAATTAACTGAAATGGCTTTATCAACATGGTCAAGAACCATTTGACTTTGAAAGAGCCAACCCCCTCCAAGTGTGACTGAACAGCTTAAGGTGTGGTGCCTTGAATCTGAGGGAAGATTCCAGAAGGGCCTCATGAATCCAACAAAGAGGTTTGGGAATGTCATGTGACTGCTGTGGAGCTCTGGAGAGGCTAAGCTTTGTCAGTCAGAAAGCAGAGAACAGCATCTGAAAGCCATCAAGAAGGCAGTTTTCTTTCTCTCCAGTAAAGATCCAGAGAAGCCTCGGCTGAAACTGCAAAAGCCTCAAACCTACAGACCAGCACAGCCAGCAACTAGGGGACAAGGATCAAACCCCTTCTTCTGCCTTCCAGAGCCTGAGAAGCAAGCCTGCAACCATTCACGTGGCCCAGTGAGGACTTCAGGATTACAATTTCAACTAAGGACTCTGGGATTGATGTTCAGTATTTAAATTACATTTATTACAGACTACTCCAACCACCCAACTCTGTTTTTCCCTCTGTAACCTATTTGTGTGTGTGTGTGTGTGTGTGGCTGTCGTGTGAATATGTACATGGATGCTGAGCATATTTTAGTAATTATAACCGGTTTAGAGTTTTAAGGATAATAAACTTACATCTTCCTTGTTTAAACTCAAGAAAACCTGTCTGATTGGTTCCTTGGCAATTACATTAGAGGAACAAGAGCAAATGTTCACTGAGGTGATAAATTCAAGCACTGTGTAAAAAGGATAAACCCTGTTGCAGTCAAACCAGAGAAGGGGTAAAAGGGTGAGCCTGAGACCCCTTCCTCACCTGGTCGTAACAGGATTATCAGTTAGATTCCTCTACTCACTACAAATTACCTAGATATTGGGCAGGTGAAAAGACATTCTAGGTCACAGGGAGAAAGAATTTCCTATGGCAGTGGGCTGAGATGTTGAAACTGAGAAAAATATTGAGTAAATATCTGTAAGACTTAACACAGATGTCTTTGGTTCCTCTTCCTCCACAACCTGAAACTCTAAAGGGATAACTAGAGAAATACCCATAGAGGTATCTTCCTGAGAAAAAATGGCAGAGACTTAGTTGATTTTTTAAAATTATAATAGTCTTCTAAAGTTTTACATTTAAAGGGTTTAGTCATGGCAGGAGAGCTTAAAGCCGTGGTTTGCTCCTCTTGCTTCATGTGGAAATCCGGGAAAATTTCCAGTCCCTGGACCAGCATGTGTGCAGGAAGTGTGTCCAGCTGCAGCTCATGGAAGCTTGGGTTTCAGAGCTGGAACGGTGGCTGGAAACACTGTGGACCATCCACGAGTCTGAGAGCATCGTAGATAGCACGTTTAGAGAGGTGGTCACACCGCAGCTGAAGGGACTTGAGGAAGGAAGGGGATGGGTGACCACCAGGCAGTCCAAGAGAAACAGGCAGGTAGTTCAGGAGTCCCCTGGGGTCCCGCTTGCAAATCGGTATTCCATTTTGGCAGCTGATGAGGCTGGTTCCTCCAGCGAGTGCGGACACAGCCAAGCTTCTGGCACCACAAGCAGCCTGTCTGCACAGGAAGGGGGAAAGAGAGGAAGAGCAATAGTAATAGGGGATTTTATAGTCAGGGGAACAGATAGGCGCTACTGTGGCCGTCAACGTGACTCCAGGATGGTGTGTTGACTCCCTGGTGCCAGGGTCCGGGATGTCACTGAAGGGCTGCAGGGCATCCTGAAGGGGGAGGGTGATAAGGCAGAGGTCATGGTACATGTTGGTACCAATGACATAGGTAGAAAGAGGGATGAGGTCTTGCATCAAGAATTTAGGGAGTTAGGCAGTAGATTAAAAAGCAGGACCTCTCGGGTTGTAATCTCTGGATTACTCCCAGTGCCACGTGCTAGCGAGTACAGAAATAGGAGAATAGCACAGATGAATGCGTGGCTTAAGAGTTGGTGCAGGAGGGAGGGTTTTAGATTCCTGGACCACTGTGACCGCATCTGGGGAAGGTGGGACCTGTACAAGTGGGACGGTCTACATCTGAACCAGACGGGGACTAACATCCTTGCTGGCGGGTTTGCTAGTGCTGTTGGGAGGAGTTTAAACTAATTTGGCAGGGGGAGGGGACGCAGACTCCTAGCAGAATAGGGACACAGCTAAACATAGGAAAGCAAACAAGTCAGAGGGAATACAGCGGAAGTAAGTTTCAAGGGAGTAAGACCAGGATGGATGTCCTCTACTTTAATGCCAGGAGTACTACAGGTAAAATGGATGAGTTAAGGGCAAGGATTGACATGTGGAATTGTGATATAGTAGACATCACAGAGACATGGTTGAGGGAGGGGCAGGATTGGCAGCTCAATATCCTGGGATATAGAATCTTCAGGCGAGCAGAGGAGGGGGTAAAAGAGGAGGGGGCATTGCAATATTAGTTAAGGAGTCAGTTACTGCAGTAAGGAGAGATGACATCTTGGAGGGGGCATCGAATGAAGCTTTATGGGTAGAGTTTAGGAATAAAAAAGGGACAGCCACATTGCTAGGTGTTTAATATAGATCCCCAGATAGTCAGCAGGAAATTGAGGAGCAAGTATGTGCGCAATTCGCAAAGGTGTGTAAAAATAATAATAGGGTAATTATATTAGGTGATTTCAACTTTCCCAACATTAATTAGGATAGTCATCGTATTAAGGGCTTAGATGGGGTGGAGTTCATAAAATGTATACAGGAGAACCTTTTAGCTCAATATGTAGAGGATCCAACAAGGGAGGATGCAGTGCTGAACCTAATTCTAGGGAATGAAGCCGGACAAGTGGTTGATGTGTTGGTGGGGGTGCATTTTGGTGATAGCGACCACAACATGGTACAATTCAAGCTTGTTATGGAGAAAGAAATAGACAAGTTGCAAAAAAAGGATTTGGATTGGGGGAGAGCGAATTTTAGTAAAATAAGGCAGGATCTGGCCAAGGTAGACTGGAAAGAGTTACTTGTCGGGAAATCTACAGAACAGCAGTGGGGGGCATTCAAAAAGGAAATGGGGAGGGTACAGGCCCAACATGTTCCCTCTAAGGTAATAGGTAAGAGCAACAAGCCCAGAGAACCATGGATGACCAGAAACATTCAGGGTACGATGAGAAGGAAAAGAGAGGCTTTTAGAAAATACAAGGAGAGCAAATCAACGGAAGCATTAGTGGAGTACAGAGAGTGTAGGATGGAGCTTAAGAAAGCAATTAGGAGAGCAAAGAGGGGATATGAGAAAGTTCTGGCTGGTAAAAGTAGGGAAAATCCCAAGCTTTTCTATAAGTATATCAATGGGAAGAGGATAACCAGGGAAAGAGTAGGACCCATTAGGGACCAAGGGGGAAATCTGTGGGTGGAGCCAGAGGACATCGGTAGGGTGTTGAACGAAGACTTCACATCTGTCTTCAACCAAGAGAATGAGGATGTAGATATGGAACTCAGAGAGAGAGAGACTGTGAGGTCCTTGAGCAAATTGTCATAGGGAGTGAAAAGGTATTGGAGGTTTTCGGCAGGCTTAAAAGTAGACAAATCTCCAGGTCCGGACGATTTGTGCCCCAGGATGCTGTGGGAGGCGAGGGTGGAGATTGCAGAGGCTCTGATCCAAATTTTTAATTCCTCTCTGCCCACGGGGCAGGTGCCAGAGGACTGGAGAACAGCTAATGTGGTCCCACTATTTAAGAAAGGTTGTAGAGATAAGCCAGGGAACTACAGACCAGTGAGTCTCACGTCAGTGGTAGGGAAACTATTGGAGACAATTCTGAAGGAGAGAATCTATCTCCACTTGGAGGCAAAATTTGATTAGGAATAGTCAGCATGGCTTTGTCAGAGGGAGGTCATGCCTAACAAATTTGATTGAACTTTTTGAGCATGTGACCAGATGTGTAGATGAGGGTAGTGCAGTTGATATAGTTTACATGGATTTCAGCAAAGGCTTTGACAAAGTCCCACATGGCAGACTTATCAAGAAAGCAAATGCACATGGGATACAGGATAACTTGATAAGGTGGATTCAAAATTGGCTTAGCTGTAGGTGACAGAGAGTGATGACAGACGGCTGTTTTAGTGACTGGAAGCCAGTGTCCAGTGGCGTACCACAGGGATCTGTGCTGGGTCCCCTATTGTTTGTCATTTATATAAATGACATAGATGACTACGTGGGGGGTAGGATCAGTAAGTTCGCGGATGACACAAAGATTGGCCAAGTGGTTAACAGTGAGGTTGAGTGACTTAGGTTACAGGAAGATATAGACGGGATGGTCAAATGGGCAGAAAAGTGGCAGATGGAATTTAACCCTGAAAAGTGTGAGGTGATACACTTTGGAAGGAGTAATGTGACACGGAAGTATTCAATGAATGGCCGGACACTGGGAAGTTCCGAGGAACAAAGGGACCTTGGCGTGTTTGTTCATAGATCTCTGATGGCAGAAGGGCAGGTTAATAGGGTAGTGAAAAGACATATGGGACACTTGCCTTTATCAATCGAGGCATAGATTACAAAAGCAGGGAGATCATGTTGGAGTTGTATAGAACTTTGGTAATGCCACAGCTGGAGTACTGTGTGCAATTCTGGTTGCCACATCACAGGAAGGATGTGTTTGCACTGGAGGGGGTGTAGAGGCGATTCGCCAGAATGTTACCTGGGATGGAACATTTAAGCTATGAAGAGAGGTTGGATAGGCTTGGGTTGTTTCCGCTGGAGCAGAGAAGACTGAGGGGTGACCTGATCGAGGTGTACAAGATTATGAGGGGCATGGACAGGGTGGATAGGGAGCAGCTGTTTCCCTTAGTTGAAGGGTCAGTTATGAGGGAACACAAGTTTAAGGTGAGGGGCAGAAGGTTTAAGGGGGATTTGAGGAAGAACTTTTTTACCCAGAGGGTGGTGACAGTCTGGAATGCACTGCCTGGGAGGGTGGTAGAGGCGGGTTGCCTCACATCCTTTAAAAAGTACCTGGATGAGCACTTGGCACGTCATAACATTCAAGGCTATGGGCCAAGTGCTGGCAAATGGGATTAGGCAGACAGGTCAGGTGTCTTTAATGCAGACTCGATGGGCCGAAGGGGCTCTTCTGCACTGTATGATTCTGTGATTCTGAGAGCTTTAAGAAATGGAGAGTATTGCAGCCGGATGGCTAACAGCTAAAATTGTGCAAAGCATGAAGGGAAAAGTTGCCAGCTTTACAGAAGGAGAAGGACTGTGAAACAGCTGCAGTAGTTGTTTAACGAACCCACCAAAAACTGTCTTTTGTCCGCCACGTCAGTTGACACCCTAGTTTGAGGGTCAACATTTTGGCATCCCTGGGTGGGCACGGTTAAGTGATCGCCTTAAAGTCACACCGTGTCCGACCCACAGACGTGCCAGACAAACAGCAGAATGATGGATGCCTATCCAGAGTGGGAGAAGGAGCTCCGGGAGTACCTAAAGCATAAATGGCCCAAGTAGTCGAATATGCTGACAAGGTTTTCGAGGGTCCGGGACCCATTGGACAGAAACACTGGGAAGAGGCTAGGAAAGAACAAGCGAAACGCGCCTCTAAGCTTAGTAAGGCTATAGCTATAGCCAGTAGTTTGAGGGGATTGTGTGAAAAGGAAATGGAGAATGTTAGGTTAAAAGTGGAACTCGAGGGGACCAAACTACAGTCAGAAGTCTCAAGGCGGGAGACAGATGACTTGAAAAAAAAGGTGTGTGAGGAGGAGTGTAAAGCACAAATGTACATTACTCATATGAGTCAGTTTCAAACTCAACATGAACAGGTGCACCAGGAGAGAGAGAGAGAGCAGTCCAGGAGAAAAAGGCAGCTAATAAGGCGGGTGTCCGACTTAAATGAAAGATGTTACAATTTGCAGGCAGTCCTGAAAGCGCTGGACATGTTCCACTTACAAGGGCAGCGTAAAGGAGCCGACCATAGTAAGTGACAGCGAGAAATAGATAAATTAAAAGGTCGACTTGCCGCCAGCCGAGGTATGAGATGTGCTTTTCGGGAGACACAAGGGAACGATGATGACGATGTGGATTGGGGCAGTCGAGATGAAGCAGTCCACAGGTATGGAGAACGAGAAGAGAAAGGAGATCATGACAGGGGCTGGGTTGATCGCCGCCACAATACATCAACAAGCTGGTGGTCCCTTCTGCACCGCCTGAGACGGCACCAATGAACCTGATAACGATGACCCGAGGTGCGCCTGCTGAAAATGGAAGTACTTCTTATAGTACTCCCCTTACAGTGGCACAATTGTTGGAAATAGCCAAGTATGTAACGCCGCTGGAGCCGGGACAGGACACTTGGGAGTTCTTTAGTCATTGTCATAGACTTGGAATCCTACCTGGCTTAGATGCAAGGGAAGAGCAAAAGTTAGTACTCGTGTTTGGGGAAAATGATCCTCACTGACTGCCTGAGGATAGAGCTAACGGGGAAGCGACCTTCGAGGAAACCAAAACCGCCATTCTGTCAGCTATGGGATACGACAAAGGGGACCCTGTTGATTTACTGAGTAAGTGCAGGCAGCAAAAAGGAAAACATCCAACAGTGTTCGCCAATAGATTGTGGATCTATTTTAACAATGTCTTTGGGCCAGGCCTTAACCGGGCAGAACTGGAAGCCCCTAAGAGAACCTGGTGGGTCAGAACGTTGATCACTCATGCCACGGAAAGCAGTAGGAAAGCATGCGAGCTTTTTGACCCAATGGCCATACTGAACAGTGGGCAGTTAGGTGCATGACCCTCACCTGGGGAAGGGAGGCGCAGGAGAATGCAAGGCAGCGGTCTAAAGAAGGGAAAATGAACCCGGTTAAAAATCAGAGTCAGGGCCCTGTATGGAAAAATGAAGGTCGAAGAGGGGGACGGGGAAATAAAAACTCCCAGCAGCCTCCAGCCCCGTATGCTGCCCCAGTAGGCAGAGGCGGAATCAAAATCAAAATATCTATCAGGGCCAATGTTATAATTGCAGTCAATTGGGCCATTATGTCAGAGAGTGACAGGAACCAGTCCCCCCTTTGGCGGGGTGGGGGGTGGTGGCAGAAGAACACAGAGAGATACAGCACTGAAACAGGGCCTTTGGCCCACCGAGTCTGTGCTGACCAACAACCACCCATTTATACTAATCCGACATTAATCCCATATTCCCTATCACATCTCCACTATTCTCCTACCACCTACCTACACTCGGGGCAATTTACAATGGCCAATTTATCTATCAACCTGCAGGTCTTTGGCTGTGGGAGGAAACCAGAGCACCCGGCGGAAACCCACGCAGTCACAGGGAGAACTAGCAAACTCTGCACAGGCAGTACCCAGAACCGAACCTGGGTCCCTGGAGCTGTGAGGTTGTGGTGCTAACCACTGCACCACTGTGCCACCCTCCAGCTCATCAGTGAATTGTTAGCCCTCCTTACTTCTTTGGCACTCAAAGTTAACCCTAAAAAGGCCCAGATTATGAAATCCCAAGTTACGTATTTAGGAACTACGGTAACCTATGGTAAGCGGGAAATTGAGACTAAACGTATTGAGGCAATATTACAATTACCCCTCCCCAGGGATGTGAAATCCCTCAGATCCTTTTTAAGACTAGTAGGATATTGTTGGAACCATAATGATGGTTTTGCCACCAAAGCCTCCCCACTGTCAGACTTCCTAAAGAAAAACGCCCCATGGTTGTGGACTGAACAACACATTCAGGCCATTCTGTAACTGAAACAGACACCTTGCAGGTGTCAGATCCAGCACTCCCCTTTGCTCTGGAGGTTGCTGCAACGGACGCTACCATCTCGGCGGTCCTCTTGCAGGAGCGTCATAGGAGACTCGGACCAGTTGCGTAAGCATCCCGACTTCTAACCCCTGTAGAGCAAGAATTTTCTGCCTGCGAGCGACATCTTCTGGCAGTTTTCTGGGCGGTATAGAATTTCGCGTCCATCATTGGCCTTAACCCTTTAACTGTCCTCACGGAGCATACACCCATCCAGCTATTGCTGGATGGACGAATCAAAAACGGTACCATTAGCCAAAATTGTGTAGCCCAATGGACTCTAATGTTGCAGGGTTGGGATATTGCAGTCAAGCGGATCAAAGCACTCACTTTCCTCGCTGACAATCTCAGTTGTAGTGGTGAGCTGCATGAATGTCAGGTATTGACAGTGAATGATCCCAAGGGACCATTTGTGACAAAACAAAAGGCGGGGGGGAGGCTGGCAATCAGACCCTAAACATTTTTGTTGATGGATCCTCCATAGTGGAGGACGGAATTAGGAAAACAGGATGTGGCATCTATGCAGACGACTACCAAGGTACACCGCTAACAGAGATAGCTTTTAAACTGCCAGCTAAAATGAGAGCTCAGACGGTCGAGTTAGCACCGATAATTTATGTGGTCAGCCACCCCGACAAATTTCCCCCACCAATAGATCTATCTTTGCAGAGCATGCATGTATGCCCTTGTGGGAAGCAAGAGACTTTGTATCAGCGGACGGCAAACCTTTACCGTCTGCGCCCTTTCCCCAGCTGGGAACATACGAGCAGACGAATTGGCAAAGCAAGGTACCCGAGAGGGAGAACCATGGCAAATCCCAATAAGTGAGCAAGTAAACGCAGTCACTGTCAATCAGACTATGGCTGAGGACCTTATACAGGCCCAAGGTGTGGATAATGACTTAAAACAAATCCGAGATGGAGCATGCCCTGCAGCATATAACAAATGGAGAGCTAAAATACACATTAAGGATGGATTCGTCCTTAAGTACGGGCGTTACGTGTTACCAACCTAAGACCGCAACCAGGTAATATACCAATGACATGATATCCAGGGGCACCAAGGAATAGAAACAACCTCCGAGCGAATGAAAAGCTTGTGTTGGTGGCCTAACGTTGACAGGGACGGAAAGCACCATGTGGACAATTGTTTGGTGTGTGCCCAAAATAATCCTGATCATTATGCCAACAAGGGAGAACTTAGATACACTAGACCAGTAAATGGACCCTGGACAAACTTACAAATAGATATATAGGCCCTCTGCCATGATGCAAGGGGGGATATAAGTACATCCTGGTAATCGTCAACACTTTTAGCGAGTGGGTCAAAGCCTTCCCCACTAGAACTGATACAGCTAAAATAACGGCCGACATATTGGTGCAGCAAGTATTTACCAGATAGGGACTCCCGTACAGTATTGAATCCGACCAGGGTACCCACTTTACCGCCCAGGTCATGCAAAATGTAATGGCCTCATTGGGAATAAATCAGAAATTCCACATAGCTTACCATCCGCAATCTAGTGGTATAGTAGAAAGGATGAATAGAACCCTGAAAGACATGATCCGGAAGACTGCGCAACAGAACAATTCTACATGGAATGTGGTCCTACCCTTTGTCCTAATGCTGGTACGTAACACTGTATCAAGCTCAACAGGTTTTACCCCTCACATCTGATGACAGGACGTCCCGAGAGGAATTGAAGCCCTCCTGGGGCTCGACCTCTGCGAGCCTGAACTAACGGCTCTCAATCATGAGAAAGCCGTGCAACAGTTATTAGACAATGTCCAGGCTGCACAAACGGCCACCATGGTCAAAATGGGTCAAAAGAAGAAAGGTAGTAAGGCATATTTTGACGTCAGGGTGAAGCCTATCAAATATGATGTAGGACAGGGAGTTATGCTCCAGGTACACCAGCCAGGCATATTCTTGTCCCCTAAGTATTTCGGCCCCCACTCCATAGTGGACAAAGCTAGTCCTTCAGTGTACAAAGTCCTGCTGGACTCTGGGAAGACCGGATGGTATCATGTAAACCAATTAAAATTGTTCAGCAAACAGTAACCACCAGCATCATGTGTTGATAGACGCATGCGAAGCGTCATCTCCAGCCCCTATCCCTCTGCCACTGCCACAAGTGCCGCAAGCGGGGCAGTCCGCAGGGAACGCTCAAGGGACCCAACAACAACAACCACCCCTGAATCAGGGCCAAAGGCGAAGAAGGCCTAGGCAGATACCAATCTCCCCGACTCGGACTTGCTTACGGTGGAGCAGGTGTTTAAATCGCCTGGATGATCATATAGATCTCAGCCAAATTAATTGGCTATAATAAGAAACTGTAAATAAGAGCAGAAATTACCTTGTATTTTACAGATAATAAGTGATTTGAAATGAACCTGTTAATCGTGTTTATGACGTGTGGACTGCTAAATACCACATCCACCGAACCAAGGTCTGACCCGGCCTGCAATTTCAGAGAACAGCCATATGGAGAGGTTGTGATATCCAGGGAATACAAAATGGCTTCAACCCATGATGCATTGGAAAGTAAGGGTCATCCATTTCATGGACCATTCCCGGGGCCACAACTGGATGGCGAGGCACCTAGTTCGGTATTTACCTGGACTTGCAATGGATCAAGTTAGCTGAAACCGCCAGACATTTGTCAAAGTCATTCAGAAAGTCGAGGGAACAGGGCGAAAGATTGAAACAATTAGAGTAACCAACTGGTGGGATGATATTTTGAATTGCGATACCAACGTACAGATACATCCATGGATAAGAATTGTTTCGCACATTGTGATTATTGGTATGATTGTGATTTTGATGTATCAAATGTTTAATATGATTATGTTTAAACGTTGGAAAGTTGAAATGGAAAGGAAGTTG
This sequence comes from Heterodontus francisci, assembly GCF_036365525.1. NCBI lineage: Eukaryota > Metazoa > Chordata > Chondrichthyes > Heterodontiformes > Heterodontidae > Heterodontus > Heterodontus francisci. The sequence continues at coordinate 81,819,487 of NC_090382.1, read as the reverse complement.
GAACTGGACTGGTATGTGCGAAAACGCGAACAAATGATAGACATAACTAAATGTAACATAGCATGGACTTGAATATCTGCTGTCACGAGGTGGGGTATGATCAGGGCTCCTTCATGATCCAATTCGCTAACGCTTAATGGATCAAAGGGGGGACTGTAGCTGGACGGCTAACAGCTAAAATTGTGCAAAGCATGAAGGGAAAAGTTGCCAGCTTTACAGAAGAAGAAGGATTGTGAAACAGCTGCAGTAGTTGTTTAACGAACCCAGCCTGCTGTGATAAGATGTGTTCCGAATGAGACTGCTAGACAAGGACAAAAAACAAGAACAAGGCAAGCAGATGTATTTTGTTTTGCTTTTAACTAGCACTAAACAAAACGGATGACTCCAAGTCAGGGGTGTACGTGACTAAGAACATTCTCGAGGCTGGTAACAACTGGATAAAAAAGGGGAGGCTAGGAGCCTCCAAAGGAAGAAGACTTATAGGACCATCGCGGAAAGGGAACCCTGAGTCCACTTCAGTGAAGAGAACCCATCAGAGGGAGACTGATCACCTCGCCTCGCAATGGATAGTATTTAAGTCCAAGCTGTGGGTCTTGTGATTTATATTAACAAGTAACAAGTAGTTTAACAAGTGAAATAACAGCAGATAAGTGATTTAAGTATTAATAAAAGTGTTTATACGAAGTATCTCGTGCAGGTGTCTTTTGGCTGCCATGTCAGTTGACATCCTAGTTTGAGGGTCAACAGTATCTTTATTTTGTCCAGGATAGCTAAGTCATAAAGCAGCTAAACAATTTAACAGGTAGACAGGGGAAGAAAAACTCTGAGATCACTGGAAAGAAATACAGCAGCTGCTTATAGAAAGTGGGAACCATAACAGTCCTATTTAAAACAAGGGACTCAATGTATGGGAGAATAACTTGTATGCAGAGCTTGTTTTATATGGACATTTAAGAGCCTAGTCCATAACCAGTGTGGAGACCTTTCAACATTGCAGGTGGCTCAGGGCTATATGAGCACTCAGTAGATCTCAGCGCCCCATAATGCAGGGCAACAGTGTGTAATAGCAATAGCACTACTGACAGTGCCCTGCCCGTCTAGAATACAAAGGCGGAATCTTCTCACAACCTAGTCACTGTCAGCCTATTGTGCCTCACAGTCACCCTCCACAAATGGGGTGGAATTTTATGCTGGCAGCGGGAGTCTCGACATCGGGGGAAACCATGTCACCTCTTGTACGGAAGGCCCGCTGAATTTAGTACCAATCAGGCACTTTACTTGACAGCAGCGGATCTTCTGTACAACTTAGGACCCTGTCGCTGGAATTCCCAGCCCTGCAGAGCTGCCGGCCAATCAGAGGCCAGCAGCTGCAGCGCCACCGTGGAGGCAGTGGCTGCTGCAGTGGTTACAGTGACCAGACACCGATAAGTGCACTAGAACCAGGCTCAAGGTAGGTCAGGGCCCCTCCCCCACCTTTCCGGTGCTTGGTCCCTCATTCAGGCACTAAGTGCCTTTGAACAAGGGACCATCCCACCCACAGCTGGGAAGCAGCCTGCACAGTTTTTTGGACCATGCCTCTCATGTGGTGACAGGGCTGCCCGCCGCACAGGTAATTTTGGCTGCAACAGGAAGAGGCCCTTAATGAGGGGGTAATTACCCAGTTAAAGGCCTCAATTGGTGGCAGGGCAGGAAGGCCATTCACAGGCCTTCCTGCCCCGGGCTAAATTTTGGCAGAGGCAGGATGGTGGCAGCGCATCCCACCCAATTTTATGCTCTCCCTGCCACCAAATCCACTGTGGGTGTTCTTCTGTCCTCTCCACACACGCCATTATGAACACTCACACCTCTCTGCTTTCTCTTCTTGAAGGAGAAGAAAACACACAAGTTGGCGAGAGGCAGAGACCCAGGGATGGGGGAGCTGGCCCTCCAGTGACAGGTCCTTGCCAATCACTGGCAATACCTGCACACCTTTCCACTGGGAAGGAGGTCTTGTTCCAGGAGGCTGTGACGTGCCATGAGAGCCTGAGCCTCCTGAGGCACTGGTGCTCAGACATGTTGTTAGAGCTGACCCTGTATCTGTAGACCCCATGTTGGGGGTCATGCCTCCTTCCGGTTGGATCTCGGTCTCCATCGCATTTGCCCTGTGATGGAATATGTGGCTGAGGAGAAGGCAGCTGGTGCTGCTTGTGGTGTTGCTCCTGCTGCTGGAGCATTTGACAGTGGTATGGTCTCTGCTCTTGACCCTCAGCAGAGGTGGAGCTCCATAAGATGCTCCCATGTCATGTTGAAGGCTGGCAGCAGGGAAATGCAGCTAAAAGTGAGTGAAATGCTAGACAGGTGAAGTGCCTTCCAAGAAGCTGGTAATCTCCTGTCCAGTAGTGAAAGAACTCTCTGAGAGAAGAAGTGCTTTCAACAGTCTCTCAATGACCATGACTGGAACTCCTCAGTGTAACTGATCAAAGCATTCCCAACTCGTCAGTTTCACTAAAGAAGCTCTTTCCAATGTGCACACACCTTGGTGACCCTGGCAAGCTGCTGACAGGTCAGCAGAAAGGTTACCTGGCTGATAAATCCATGAATCAGTGCTAAAACTGGTTTTAATTGGCTTCCTAACTCCTCAAACACTTCTCAATTGACAGATCCAAGAGAGTTTCCTGCTCTGCTTCAATCCCACCCAAGGGAAAGCCAGAAGAGGATGGGATGAAGTCTGGATCCCGACCTGACATCAATTTCAGGGATTTTCCCACCCGCACGGACTAGAATCCACCTCCACCAGGCTGGGAAAATTCTGCCCAAGTGTCAGTTCAAGCCATGTAAGTGCTTGTTAGCACTCATATTTATTAAGCATATCTTTGATCTATTAATGTGACCAGAAGGAAGGAAATTTCACTGTGATGCTGCCCATCAGAAGAATGCTCCACGGTGATAGGGACTGTTGACTTCTTTTGTAGGCTGCCTGAAATGATCATTTTCTGTTTATTAAAACAATCATGATAGTAGCATGGATACACATATAGTCACAGCAAAAACAAGCAGCCAAATAGTTTCATAATGAAATCTTGGCACATTCTTCATATTCTATAGTTTCAGCACAGACTCATCTGTGCATTGTTTAGCTTGTAGAATCCTTATGTCTACAAACTGTAACAAAGGCAGGTTTTATTTGTTGCAAATGCTATTAAAAATTTTACATAACAAAATTACAAGGTTAGGTTTACGATCAACGGACTCTTTCAGGATCCATGGGTAGGATTTTGTGTTTTGGGTCCAGACCCTGACGTTGAAGTTAAATGTTTGTGCCGACCCTGCAGTATGTCGAGATCAATCACCCAACACAGATTTTGCCTCGACTGGCCAATTAGTGGCCAGAGGGCGCACCTGTCGTCCAATTAAGAACAATGGGAAGGCTCTCAAAGCTGGAGGGTCGAAAGGAGGCCCTCCAGCACCAAAGGAGCTGCAGCCTACTGCTGCAGGCAAGGGAGAGAGAGGGTGCCTTCATCTTGAGGTGCCCTCTCAGAACTTTAAAAAAGTTTGAACTAAAAAATGACCACAGCTGCCAGGCCATCACTGTGAAGGGGAAACCTCTCCACATCGCAGCCTGTGGCCGCAGTTGTGGACAGGTAGGCAGAAGGGGCCTCAGAGTCTTCCTGGAGTGCTAGCCCACCACCCACCCCACCATGCTGCCGGGTTTGGGGGGGGGGGGCAGTTAGCCTCTGATCAATGGCCTTAATTGGCCTCTTTATGACCTTAATTAGCTAGCTGTTTGCAGCAGGTCGTCATTCCGCCCCCGACCTGGCCTTCCCCAAAATGTCTTGGGGTTGGGATGGTATCATCAAACTGGCATGCCGGCTGGCTGCACGCAATTATGTGCTTGCCCCACTCTTTTCCCGATACTATCAGCCCATGAAAATCCTGCCCCATTTTGTCATACTTTTAATCTCCTTTGGGTTAAATTTGTTAATGGGTTTCAACTTTAGTGAAAGCACATCAGAAGTCAATAACTGCTGGGTCACATGGGTAGAATCGCATTTCAGCTAGTGCCCTTTGATATCAGTCTTTAATGGAGAGCCTGTGATCTTCTGAAACTTTAAAAGTAAATCAGAGTTTTATATTCACAATAACATAGAACAGTGGTAAGAAAAACTTTGATTGCAAACTGACAATATTTACCTGCAGTAGTAAATGGAGAACAGAGAATTGTTCAACAGTAACTGTCTTCAAAAGAGTGTCTGAAAGGCCTACACTCATGAATACATGACGTAAAATATGTACTATCTTTCTCTTTCCTTCAGTTTGCTCGCTTATATTTCTTGCCTTTCCCCTCCTGAAGGCTGGGGATGTTTTCATAAGCAGCAGCGGGGCTCCAAAAACTCAATCAAACACCATTTGTCATGTATGAGTCTTAACATGCTGAAAAGTAGAGTGTGCCAATGGGTGAAGGGTAATACCAAAAACATAAAGAGTGGAAAGGGACATATCTGCGATGACACATTTGATATCAACTTGCATTCATTTACTACACTGTCCTTTGTATGACCAGTGATTGCTGAATTATCTAACCTCAAAGATAATGGAACCTTAAAGTTACAGGCAAATTACAGGTTACAGAAAATAGCTGCTATACCTCATGTAAGAGATGCAATGTGACACCTCTCAGAACATTCTCTCATTAATTACTAATCTCTGCTTAGCTCATTCAGATCACCCCTAGATGCAAATTCAGAGAACCTTTGAGACTTGGGGTCAATTGTTGGTTTTCATGGAAGGATGTGCCATCTGGGTTGAATCACCTCCCTCGTCTATTATCACCTCCCTTGTCTATTACCTTGGTGAACCCTTTCTTCGTGATGCTCACAGTATGTGCTTGGGTTGTTGTTCAGGCAATCAAATTCCAGGCCTCTTGGAGACACAGGGAATTGAAAAATCACAGAAATCATTGGAAATGAAGTTTCTTACTGTTTCCAGCACATTAGTACACTGAAACAGCACAGGACATTTTTTTGGTGGGGAAACTTGTGTGAAGTCTATTTTCGGTGCATCTGCCATCTCCCACAACAAAAGCTGAGTACCTCCCCACAAGCCCCATGGCCTTGTCCTCCAAATGGGTGAGGTGCTTAAAATTGGGAACATCCCCTCTGGAGTCCTGCCTTTGGCATACATTATGCACTAATTTGACTTGTAAGGCAACAGAGTTAATAAAAGTAAGGTTAATAGTGTGTACCAACTGGCATGGGAGACGTGAAGTAGAGATGTGAGGTACAAGGCTATTGAAGTAGAGAAAAGGGCTTTAGGGTTGTTCACTTAAGTACTGCTGTAGTGCACAGCTATAGTGCTGAGGCTGAGTTGGAACAGCCCTCAACCAGAAAGCATTGTGAATGATTAGTTACGGAATTTTTCGAAGGATGAAAATTGTGCTGGTGCCCAGGGTGGTATAGAAGAAAAGGGTGAGGAGTGTAATATGTTACCTTGCTTGCTCCATTGAGGATGTGAAACCATTTGGTCTGCAGTACTGGTGATGAGGGAATTGGCTGTCAGTCAAAAATATTGCTAAAACCTGCCCTGAAGTTATTAGAGAGTGAAATGCCTTTCTGTCTTCGTCTTGACTGATTGGCAGTTCTTTATTTTGACAGCTCTTTATTTAGAGACATTGAGACTGGGATAAATACTGGAGATTTCTCTTTCATCTGTTGTTCAGTCTAATCGTCAAACAGGTTTTGTGCAGTGGGCAGAAATTTTGCACCCTCATACAGCCATTGCATTGTGAAAGTCTTCAATGATTCCTCTAAAAACCGCATCACATAATGATAGTTACAAATAATAGTACTTTAATTCTTTGTGAATTGATCCTATCTCTGTTAATTTCTAAGTATTTGTACCAATAATAACTTGCTGCAAATGAGTTTGGTTTTATTTTAGCCCAGATATAAAGCTTTGACAGTGCTGCATTTCAGAGTAAACAACAAAATGTGTTGCACATCCCACATGGTCTCTGGTGTAAACTTTACATACAAACATATGAATTAGGAACAGGAGTAGGCCACTCGGCCCCTCGAGCCTGTTCCGCCATACAATAAGATCATGGCTGACCTGACTGTAACCTCAACTCCACATTCCTGCCCACGCCCAATAACTTTTCACCCTTTTGCTCATCAAGAATCTATCTACCTCTGCCTTAAAAATATTCAAAGACTCTGCTTCCGCCGCCTTTTATGGAGGAGAATTCCAAAGACTCACGACCACCTGAGAGAAAAAATTTCCCCTCATCTCTGTGTTAAATGGGTGACCCCTTATTTTTAAATAGTGACCCCTAGTTCTAGATTCTCCCACAAGAGGAAACATCCTTTCCGCATCCACCCAGTCAAGACCCCTCAGGATCTTATATGTTTCAATCAAGTCGCCTCTTACTCTTCTAAACCCCAGCGGATACAAGCCTAACCTGTTCAACCTTTCCTCATAAGACAACCTGCCCATTCGACCATTCGAGGCATTAGTCTAGTAAACCTTCTCCGAACTGCTTCCAATACATTTACATTCTTTCTTCAATAAGGAGAACAATACTGTACACAGTACTCCAGATGTGGTCTCACCAATGCCCTGTATAACTGTAGCATAATCTCCCTACTTTTGTATTCAATTCCCCTCACAATAAACAATGACATTCAATTAGCTTTCCTAATTACTTGCTGTACCTGCATACTAACATTTTGCAATTCATAGTTAAGGTGTGTTAGTTCTGTGACACATTGGCCCAGATTCTGCAGTCAGCAGTGAAGCAAGGGTGCTTGCTGCTGACTTTGAAGAAAGCCTCGCTGAGAGATCTAGTAATCCCTGTGGCAAGAACTTTGCAGCTGTCTTTAATGGGCATTCCCAGCATCAAGCTGCAGTGATGTCATCAAGCTGTCCAAACATGCACTCACATTAAAGAATTTTCACAGACAGCAAACGAGGAAATGAAAAGCACTAATAATCAAATCACTTCTAAAAAATGTTACACAGAGCGAAATAAAAATTGGGACATACCCATGAAGTGAAGGTAGAAGTTGAAATATCACGAAAAAATTTTAATTTTTTTTTAATCGAGTAATCAATCACAATGGAGACATTTAACAACATTCCACATATTTTTTTCAAGGCCAAATTGGTTGCTCAGCAGTAATTGTTACTCATGTTGTGTGATCGCCTTAAGAGTGATGTCCCTTTAGGATGCAGTCATGTGACTACAAGCCAGAGTCACTCTGCAACTGTAACACCTAGAGGAAGGTTCTGTAAATAGTTTGCTCTGTACTGTACATACTAATTTAGCTGTTCATCAACCTGTTCGAGATCTTCAATGAACTAGACTCCACGCATCTCATTTATGTTGCATCAGACAATATAAAGAACTCATTACGACTCAGATCACCATTAAAAACCCAGTTACACCTCATCAAACAAGACTTAACTTTATATGGGGTTTCTAACCGCAGTATGAAAGAGGAAAAGGGAGGGTTCTCGCCAGATCAATTGATTTCGCTGATTGTTGGCTTGGGGTGGGGTGGGGGTGGAGGTGGGAGCAGGTCAGCCTGTTGTGGAGCAGTGAATGACAGACTGCAACTTCAGGATTTCTGCGCTCATCTACACATGCACGAAATCCTAAAGTTGCGGTTAGATTCAGAGGGGAAATGACCCTCAGCACAAACAAAAGTGTTGGGAGCAAGCCAAAATACTAACAGACTATATACACTACCTTCTTGTGTATTCCAAACGAGTTAACCATTCAGCAAGCTTGATGCCTTCTATATAGCAAAATTCCTCAATAAGGTTATGTCTTTAATGGGTAGTGTTACAACAGCATGCTCCGAAGTATAGTTCCATAATTGTTCATAACAATTTAGGGAAATACAAACACATTGGGTTGAATTTTGTCGTTGCAGCTGAGGTCCTGACGACAGGCTGGGAAGCATGGGGTGATCTCTCCTTGGCCATTTGCGGGGACCCTGGCTGCATTTTACCTCTGGCAGGTAACTAATTAGTTGCTGTTGGGGCTGCCATCCCTTTAAAGCCTCATAATGGATATCTGCTGCAAACCATTTTAAACATTTTTTATCAAATTTATTTCCATGAAAACAAGTAGATTGATAATAGAAAATTGAATTCCTGTTAAGAACAATCTTTTTTCTTAAATTGACAATTCCTAAATGTTCAGAATAAAAATGACTATACAAATCATTTAAAGGAGCACTGTGACCACTTATAACAATAAAAATGGTGAACTGTTTGGGAGGACTAAGAGTGGGAAGGGCTCAAAATGAGACACTTTTTTTACACAAATGGTGGTAGAAGTTTAGAACTCTCTTTTGCAAATGGCAACTGATTTTAGATCAATTGTTAATTTTTAAAACTGAGGTTGATAGATTTTTGTTAGCCAAAGTTATCCAGCAATATGGGGCAAAGACAGATAAATGGAATTAGGTTGCATATTAGCCATGATCTCATTGATGATCTCACAACAAATTTGAGGGGCTAAATGACCTACTCCTACACCTTAGGGTGTATTTTCCCATCCTCTTGTTCTGCTAATTTTCTACCATCCTACCCACTTCTCATGATGGTGCAGATTCCTTGCTACGATAATGGATACCTCCGATACCTCATCCAAGTGATTGACCATTCTTCCTTTGAGAACAAACAGTGTCAGCAGCCTATTTGACCATGGAGGGCATCACAGACAATCCTGAACCTTTCAACAAACAAGAGAATTGCTTCCAGCAGGGGCTGCTAGTTAATAAAAAACAGCAGGCACCTTACCTGATTTCCCCCCACTCATGCTAGACCGCGGTGCATCTCTTTTATTTTACAATTAAAGCTGTATGTTGCTGCACTCATGCAAAGTGCAGTGACGAAAATACAGAACCAAAACTGAAGAGTTATAAACATTGACTTTTCCTTTAAAAAAGTGAACAATATGCTGTAAAGTGGCCGCCGAAGGTCAGACAATCTGACCCTGTATATTCAAACAATCTTACAGTTTGTTAAGGACAAAAGGATACATTCCAAGTTAAGAGGTATCAGTTACACCCATCCTGAACCCATCAAGAAACATTCCTGAATTGAATGGGTTCTTCTGAAACAAAGAAGGTGTGAAGTAGCTACATCCTGGTGCATTGTTGATCACCACAGGGAGAGGCCCTGCATCTCCTAACAGAAGCAAAATGTGAGAGATTTGTACCCTAAACAGCAGCTCTCTGGAGAGAGAGGGGAGAGATCACAACATCCCAAAAGGCTGTCCAGCCAAGAGCTCTGAAAGATCATAACAACATCCCAAAAGCCTGTCCAGCTGAGAGCTGCGAGAGATAAAGCAAAAAAACAAATAACGAGCCCTGCTGCAAATTCTACCCTTCAACTCAATGCAACAGAGAACTAAAAGTGACCACCGCCTCCAGACTGAAGTCTCAACCACTAGAAAATCTACAAACAACCCAGGCCTGCAACTTTAAAAGAGAAACTGTCCTCCAAGAAGATTCAACAGGTTTACCATGAACGCTCAACACTTACCTTACTTCAAACCATTTATTCTTTTTCTCCCTATCTGTCTATTCTAATGAGTGTATGTGTGCGCGTGAATGCATGCATGGGTGTGGCTGTGACCATTCTGGTAATGAATATTTTTCAATATATAGTTAATCTTCTGTTTTAACCCCACAAGAAAACCTGTCACTGTCTGTTTATTTGACAAATAAAACACAAGGGTTTAAAACCCTAGTAACAAAAACACTTGAAGTGGTCATTTGGGAGGTGAACAGTGGGAACCACCCACACCCATTGCCACCTGGTTATAACAATGTTTTTCACCACATGTCCAGCTTGCATAAGATTCCATATAATCAAAAAGATGCTGCAAAATTTGTTAAATGTGGATCCATAACCCCAATGTACATACTTTTGCTATTGTGTAAAACATTCATTTGTTCAACATTTTGATGTCTATAGAAACTATATGCATTGCCATGGACAATTAAGAGGAAGAAAAAACAGTCCTGTTCTTAGACACACGGCTGGATTTTATGTGCCCCCTTGAGGCAGGGCCAGAGGTGGTGGGGGCACGGAGAATTGCAACGCGTCGTGGGAGGCTGAGGGCCCATCGCCTCCCCGTTGCTAAGCGATCTTACCAGTGGCAGGATAGGCTGACGATGGCCTTCCCACCCTTAGCAACAATTGAGGCCCTTAAGTGGCCGATTAACAACCAATCAAGTGCCTCTTCCCACTGCTGCTGGGATCTTAGCGGCAGGGTGTGCCTCCACCATGTGGGGAGGTCACCTTGTAAAATGAGGCGCCCTCACTGCGGGCTTGTGGGGGAGGGTGGGGGGGTGTCCTTCCTCCATGGGCAATCTGTGGCCCACAGAGGACCCCCACCGGTAAAAGCTTCACCCCCGTCCCCCCTGGACTGCACAATCACCCCCACCCCACCCCCTCGCTGGGCCCTTCCAACTGGCTGTGGCAACCCCACCTCACCTACCTCTGGTCCGGGGTTCCAGTGCTGGGCCTGGGTCCTGGGCCTCTGCAGTACCAGCAGGAGCCACCACACCCGGTGGTATTGCCGAAACTGCTGAACTGCCGGCCCTCTGATTGGCGGGCAGCTCATAGAAACAGGATCCCTGTCTTTGAAGGGACGGGGATCCTGGCTCGGGAAACTTTGATGTAAAAAGACCGAAGGATCGCCCTGGGGGTGGGGTGGGGTGCGGGGTGGTGGGGTGCAGGAATTGGCTGAGGCGGGGCTCCCCCAGCCTTGTCAGCCCGGAGCTGGGAGCCCTGCCTCCAGCACAAAATCCAACCCACAGTGTGCACAGAATAGACCATATTATTTAGATATAGACTGTTGCACTTTGAAGGAGAGAATTTAAAAAAAATTACAAGCAATATATTCATTATGTAGATACATTGGAACAATTAAATGTATTTATAATTTGTTTTGGTGTTAAAGAATGTGAATATAAATCTTCAGAGCCCCCATTAGCATTTTCTGCAAAACACATTCAATTGTTAAATCAGAAAGAAAAACTGGCAGACGGGACAGAGAACAAACAACGGGAAACATTCAGAAAGGAGATATCTAGGGGACTGCTATGGTCATGTTCCCGTTTTGCTGGTAGTTGACGTCTGTCATAAATAAAGACTAAACTGACTTTTTTTTAAATATACATGTGTCGTTGTGTCAGATTTGACAGGCCTGAACCTAAATTATATTTAGAGACACAGTACTTAACACTTGACTTAACAGAACACTGAAGGTCACTCAAAAAAGGCAAGAAAGCCTTTTCATAGTTTCACTGCTGAGAAGCCAGGAGGAGCAGGTGAGTTGCTGCTTGTGAGCCGGTTTGGCATTGGCCAGAATTGGTCAGGTCCTGACCAGCAAGCTGCGTCTAGATAACTGATTGGCTTCCAGAGCTTATTAGTTTAATGGAAACAGGGTCGGAGATCCACTGTCGATCGGACCAGAGGTTGACATCTTTGGGCGTGCATTAGGATTGCATCTTGCCAGAAACTGGTGTGAGTTGAAATTCTCCCGCTTGCATTCTTATTTTACTGTATTTTGCTTCATCCATATTACACTGGAATGGGTGCAATTTAAAATATGAAAACATAAAAAATGTTTTCAGAGAAAATTTTTTCAAGATGATCTTCTAATGCATTATAAGACAACAGAATGAGAATGAAGCTCAGTGTGCACTTTATCCAAAGGTCACAAATATTTGACTGCATGGAATGAACAAATTCAAAGTCAGTTCCATTTTGGGTGCTCCTTAAATCTAGGTCGAGACAGGAACAGCACCGAGCACAGGCGAAGTTCCTTCTGCTTCACAGCTGGAAACTCAACACAGGGTCGTAATTTTAAAATTCTATTCATATCAGAACAATTTGTCCTTCAGGTCTTCAGCTTACAGGAAATTAATTATATCCCTGTCTGTCTGCTACCTGTTAAAAGGCAACAAAGTATATTGGTATGTTTATATTTTGGGAGAGGGATGCATGGGGGCACTATTTTGTGAAGTGAGACCAATCCTTCAGCGAGATGAATTGCATAGGCCTAGTGCGGAACATGCATGCTAAAGCAGAAAGGAGTCATCCTTTTTATTTTTCTTTGTCAGCTGAAAATCCTCGCATAATGGATTGAAAGAGTCCAGAAGCATATACTTTGCAACAATAAGACAAGAGGAACACCCTGAATACTAAGATAAATGATCACATTATTTTTAATTGGATGTACAGGGAAAACTTGGTACCAAATTGACAAGTGATGTTCACTTGCAGATTGTGTTCTGTTGATTACCTTACTTAAATTAACTCTGTGTTTTTGCATCCTACTTTATCTTGTCCCTGTAGATATGTGTTATTTGAGACAGTATTATGTAAATTCACAGCACCTCACTTCTAATGATTGGAAATGTTGCCAGGCATTAATTATGGTCTTGAATAGTAATAGCACATTACCTTAGTTGTGAACATTTTAAGTTACTTCATTTCCTGAATCTGCTAGCTATTCTGACATTTTTATAACTGTGCAGGATCTTGTGCGATAATTAGGTTAGCAATGGGGTATAATATATAATCAGCAATGTTGGAGAAAGTATAGGTGATATCATGAAATGTTTTTATGTATTTATATTTTTTCTCCGTCATCACAGTGCAAGAGAAGGAAACAGCATGATAGAAACCAATAGAAAAACAGAGAAAAATACAACAAAGAGAGAGTGAGAAAAACTAAGGGCGAGAGGATTTACCCACAGAAGTGGGAAATGAACATGAGAATAACATATGAACCAATGTTGAATCAGCAAAACAACAATAACAACAACTTGCATTTATATAATGCCTTTAACGTGGTAAAACTTCCCAAGGTGTTTCACAAGCAGAGTTATCGAACAAAATTTGACACTGGACCACTAAAGGAGACATTAGGACAGGTGACCAAAAACTTGGTCAAAGTGGTAGGTTTCAAGGTACATCTTAAAGGAAGAGACAGAAGTAGAGAGGCGGAGATGTTTAGGGAGGGAATGCCAGAGCTTAGGGACTAGGCAATTGAAGGCACGGCCACCAATGGTGGAGCAATTAAAATTGGGGATGCTTAAGAGGCAAGAATTGGAGGAGCGTAGAGATCTCACAGGATTGCAGGGCTTGAGGCAATTGCAGAGATAGGGAGGGGCAAGGCTATGGAGGGCTTTAAAGAAAGAATGAGAATTTTAAAATAGAGGCTTGCCGGACCAAAGGAGAAATTCATTTAAACTCTGAAAAAGTGATGGCTCAGTGCAATCAATGAACGGCATCTGTAGTCCACTGATACAAAGTAAACACATTCTCCATAAAGCCCGTTTGAAACTGTAAAAAAGGTTTTCTTTGGATGAAAGCCAAGGGTTCACATCTTTTATTTTGCATTTCTCATCAATTTTTCTTCACATTATTCAGTACCTACAAAACACAACAGCCAAACGATTGTTGAAGAGAGCTGTAAAGAAACAAGCTGAGCAGAAAAAATTCAGGGTCAGAAATTTCACAGCGCTAGTCTTGCAACTCAAACAAAACCTTTTATTGAATGCCTGATTCCAGGAAACAGAATATACAAAAGAACACACATGGAGGTCCTCATAATTTTTATTCTTCTACAAATGAGGTAACTACATACCCAGTTAATAGTAGTCAATATGAGAGACATAGATCTCTGGAATTCATTTAGTTTCTAGTTTTATTTCATTAGATGAGCACAACAAAGGAGGGGAGGATGTACAAAGGATTCAGCACAAAAGATTTCCTCTGATCTGTGACATTTTACTGCTTTTATCAATGAAATTCTCTTCCACAGAGACCTGCAACTTAGGATCTCTTCTTGTACCATGGAGCTGTTCCGATGACATAGGTTTTCAGGAGTAATTCTATTATAAAATGCATGGAAACTAGTACCTAATCACTGTTCTGGGGGGAGTCAACTAAGATGACTCTACTGTATACTCAGTTGGTACTAACTTTCCCAATCATGTCCACCTCTGGGTCAGTGCTCAAACTTATATAGTGAAACCACTCTTAGATATATCTATTGAAGAGAATTATGACTTTAACCCCTCATAGGGACTAAACCAAATCAGGAGTACATCCCTATGAATCTCCTTTAAGTAAGTTCAAACCAGACAAATTCTTATAGACAGTTAGTTGGGTCCAAAGAATTGAACTAGCTTTCCCTCAAAGAAAGAAATCTAACAGAGAATATTACCATCTTTCGGATAGCCTATTTTTAAAATAATTATGGCTAAGTCATAAACATCCCAGAAATTATATGGGTCTGGGAAACTCTCTTCAATATGTATCTCTCCACTTAAAGAGACACAAAGAGGGGGTTCTTGTAGTTGTATACATGATGCTACATGAGATCATTTATTAACTTTGATATATTTATTAAAGAATTTAACATGACATACACTTTTAAGTGGATAAGTATATCAATATTTAATATTACTAAGAGATGTAACACATAATCTTATTCCTAACATAGAATCCAAAAGTTTAATCTTATAGAGTCATAGAGTCATACAGCATAGAAACAGGCCCTTCGGCCCACCGCGTCCGTGCCGACCATAATGCCTATCTATTCTAATCCCACCTGCCTGCATTAATTCCATATCCCTCTATGTCTTGCTCATTCAAGTACCTGTCCAGATGCCTCTTAAATGCCGCTACTGTTCCTGCCTCCACCACCTCCTCAGGCAGCTCATTCCAGATACCCATTATTCTTTGTGTGAAAAATTTACCCCTTTGATCCCCTTTAAACCTCTCTCTCATCTTAAATCTATGCTCTCTAGTTTTAGTCACCCCTACCATGGGAAACAGACTCTGGCTATCTACCCTATCTATGCCTCTCATAATTTTAGATACCTCTATCATGTCCCCTCTCAGCCTCCTTCGCTCCAGGGAAAACAGACCCAGCCTATCCAATCTCTCTTTATAACTCAAGCCCTCCAAACCAGGCAACATCCTTGTGAATCTTTTCTGCGCTCTCTCTAGCTTAATCGCATCTTTCCTTTAGTGCGGCGACCAGAACGGTACACAGCACTCCAAAAGCAGCCTAACCAACGTTATTGCCCATCCCTAATTGCCCTTGGGAAGCTGGTGGTGAGCTGCCTTCTTGAACTGCTAATCTTGCTAATGTTACAGCAAAATATCCTAGAATATCCATTAAAATTTAAAGTAAACTTTTATTTTAAATTCCCCGAGTAAACCATGGAGTGAGAAGTATTGTTTGAGGAACTCAATACTTCTAATTTTGTACTTCAGATAGCCTCATGTTTATACTGATTCTGAGGTGTCATATGACCTTTTAGCATATATGCGTTACCTTTCTGTGTGTATTTTTCTTGCTTTCAAGATCCATATTTGGTAGTATCATTAACTGACATCTCCACTTAATGTTTTACTGGAATTCCTCTGTTCTTGAAGTTGTGAGCATTTATCTGGTCAAAATGTTTATAATTGTGTTTACTTGACCTCTTGTTCCTGTAAGTCCATTTTATTGTTTTATTATCTATAATGGTATTTTATGGTAGATTGAACCCTCTTTGTAGGCCAAATTGCCTACATTTACCAATACAATCAATTAATCACATTTATAGCTACCTTTTACTGATGTCACACTGGATATTTCAATGTGTGTGTTTATCTTCCAAGCCCCTGGCAACAAAGATTTTATTCTAACATGGACCTTGACATTTTTTAACTCTACCTTCTTAAATGGGAATGTCAGTGAGTATTGAAAACGGACCATTTATTCAATCTTTAATTCTAAAAGGTATAATATATTAACTATATCTGAAGTCTACCTAATTAAGCATATTTTACCTATATTCCATCACACAATAACCTATCAGGATATCTGTACAGAATAGCACAGTCTGAGAGGATGCCCAGGAGAATGCCTCCACAGCAGATAGTGGGCTGAATTTTGTTGAGCTCCCGCCGTTGGGCTTCGTGACAGGAGGTGGGTGGCGGAAGATCGCTGAGGTCCACCATGGAGCCTGATCCTGGGATTGCCGGGCCCGATCTTCCCGGCAGCAGCAAAGCTCCGTGGCAGACCGGCCCCCCCCAACACTCAGCGACGGGACCCAACCTTAAATATTTAAATAAAGGACGTGAATAAATTAATAAACCTTTCACTGCAATCTTGCCGGCTGTCCGTGATCTTGAGTGCGGCAGCTGGCACTCATGTGCCTTCACTTTCTTGTCCAGCGAAAGCTGGTGCCACGGAATTGGGGAAGTGGGGAACTTCAGACTTTTATTGTAGTGTGTATGTGGGGGGGGGGGGGGTGGTAGGGTAGGGATGACCTCTGCACTTTGTGCAGTTGTCGGGGGGAAGGTCACATATTAAATACAACTGTTTTTGGGGGGGGGGGGGGGGGGAGGAGGGCGGGGAAACGGGGCATCCATTTATTTGATTTGTATTGGGTGGGGGGTGGTTACGGGACAAAAATCCCAGTGGCGGGAGAATAAAATTCAGCCTCTCCTGACTGCATACCAGCCCTGGAGACATTACTTCAATGTTTGAAAAGTTCCAGATGAGAAGAATCGTTGCACTGAAAGTAACACGCATGATGCGCTGTCACTCCTAAAGCACATTGTGGCTTCATTGTGTGATTCCGACTATTTACAGAATGTCACTGTGTGTGAATGCAAATTTTGACACAATGTAAATTACAATCGGGTAGAGTTTGTGTTTGTTTGTGCTAGTTATATCAGTGCATCCGGGTGGAATAGGCAGAACCAATGCAAAGCCTCAGGGAATTTTAAACATAACTGAGTTAATCCCAAAACTTAAGTTTGTATTTTACATTGATTTAAGGTTCAATTGGCCGAATCAGGCCCCGCCCACAAAAATAGCCATGCGCCCAGGACCAAATTATGATATTCTGGTGATTGCACTGGTTTGAGAAGTTTCTTCAAATCACATTAATTTTCTAAGGCGCAAAGGGACAAGTAGGCACCCTTTAAAAGATTTCTTTTCATCTCAAAAAACACTTCATTTACTAAGAAACTGACCATTCTACACCAATGAAACCATTAAAGGGTTCAGCAAAGTATTGTTAAAGTCATTTTCAGTGCTTTTGAATGTGGTTGCTCAAAGATGGAAAACTGGACACCCTTGTTAAAAATGACTATTTTTGCTGATAAACCCATTTTCAGCTGTATTAGTAAAACTGTACCAGGTTTCCACTCTATATCAAGGCATACTTTGTAGTTGGAACATTTTAAATCAAAAGAAAAAATAATGATTGTGTTCTATTACGCTTAATGGACCTTAATAAGCACTCTAACATTTAGTAAGTTAATGACTTAACTAACACATGGCATAAACAGAATAGGTGATGAATATGCTTGTGAGATGACTTACATCCCACTCAATTTCATTCTTTGAGTCCACTGCTTTTTATTGCATACCTTCTAAAAAGCTATCTTCCATGTGAATTAAATAGTTAATGATACACTCCAACAGATGAAATATTAATTTATATTTATACCAAGGTGTGAGCCTTGGCTCAGTGGTGGCAGTATTTCCTCAGTCAGAAAGATTCAAGCCCCACTCCAAATTTCAGCACATAAACTAGACTGACACTCCATTGCAAAACTGAGGGAGTGTTACACTGCTGAAGTTGCTGCCTTTCAGAGAAGACAGTAAATCAAGCTTCCATCAGCTCTTTCAAGTAGACATAAAAGATCCCATGGCACTGTTTGAGGAAGAACAAGACCCTGGCCAATACTTATCCCTCTACCAATATTACTAAAAAAACAATCTATGTGATCATTTATCTCATTGCGGTTGGTGGGGCCTTGCAATCCACAAACTGGCTGCAGAGCTACCTGACATTATAATGGTGACTAAATTTCGGAAATACTTTATTAGCTCCAATGCGCTTTGGGACATCCTGGGATTGTGAAAGGTGTTATATAAACTCAAGTTCTCTTCTTTCTCTACTGCTAATACGTTTGACGTTTTGAAGAAACAAGCTGATACACGCTGACTTTTCTACATTTCCTCTAAGTTCTGCAACCTAATTTGTGTGACATTTTCCTTGTGAAAATAGTAAGAATTTTTTTTTAAATGTGCCCGATGTTGTATAGGATGGGAAACTGGCTAATGCAAGAAAACATCTGTCAAGGGTGAGAAATGTTTGTATTGTTAAACTTAAAAGCTAATGCTCTCCATGACCATTTTAAAAGTTATTGATGGCTTGTAAATCTCGCTAACATTTCACCCCTGATGAGCTACACACCTGAATACTAGAAGGATATATGTTAGTACTATTGAAGTCTGCTGGCCTGTTACTGACCCGTAGACCCGGAATTACCATATATATCAAAAAATTATTGACCTGCGTCAGCAGAAGAAATATTATTTTATATTTACAACAATGTCATATAACTTGATTGATAACATAGAGAGAGGCAGGAAATGATTATAAGACAGTGCTGCATCAACCAGGTGCCATATAGAAAGTAATGTTCTAGGTGAGATAGATGAAATGGTGACTTGCATTGTGGGCAGTATCTACATGTGGTGTGTGGCATTCAGTTGCTCTCTCCTGGTATAGAATTGAGTGGGTTTGGAAGGGAGAAATCTTTGCTGACTCATTGAACATTTCCAATCAAGTCCATTCAGTGAAATTTGAACATCTAATCTAGAGGAATCATTTGGCTCAGTGACTGAGATGAAATACATTTCTGTAGATTTCAAAATTGTACGTCAAGAGTACCAGTATCAATCAAAACAACAAAAAGTCTTACGAGTTATTAAAGGATTAGATGGGGACAATTTTCATGAAAAAAGTGGCTAGTATACTTTTTTTGGTCAGAGCAGAAGTTTTGTTATTGTTTTTGTTGTGATAACATTTCAATGCAATAAATGCACCAACTTAAAAAATATGAATGAGGTGTCCCTTTGAAAAATAATTGAAAACTGCTTAAATATATTACTTATCTCTTGATTTTTTAAAGCACAAATTGCTTTTGAAATTTATAAAGCACAGCCATCATCATCCAGTACAATAAAGTGCCTTATTTATGGCGTACTTTAGAAAATCTGGCCTTTAGGCACTTGATTGAGAAAGATCCTTTCAGAATGTGGGCATTCTTACATAAATATCTTGTAGTCTCTTTGTTGCAATAGATGTACATGCAGCATCTATTCCACCTTCAGCACCGTACCACCCTCCCCTCCGCCTCCAAAATTTTCCTATTCACTTTGAAATAGCCTGTCAGTCTATGGGGAAATTTGAGTTGGACTCTGGGTATGCCTCTGGCTACCACTAAAGAAAAATGTGCATCACTTTTCAATATGGGATATTTGATAATATTCTTCAGAGATATATTGCTCATCAATATTGCAACATGATATATATTACAGGGTCAATAAAACTGTTGCTGAAAATAAAATTATTAAACTGCAGCAGCTCTCATGCAACTATAATTATACTTCAGGTTCAACGTAATCAGGAGTGATTAGACCATTTCTTGCAGGCCGCAAGCCTTTCTGATGCTGCCAGCAGTACAATGGTCAATTTTGTTGCTGTCTGTATTCTCCTCTATTTTTAGATTTTGTCTTTGGCTCCTCCATTTTCTTCCCCATAGGTTTGTTTAATCTCTGCAGAGGGATCCTTTTGAAACTTTAACAGTTTTAGATATCTGTCTTTTCTGCTGTTTGAAAGTAAAAATACAAGAACAATTGAGAACTGGCAGGCACATCTAAGGACAAAGGGCTGAATTTTACACCTCCCCCAAAGAGAGGGAAGATGGCGGGAGGAGGTGCATAAAATGGGCGGGAGGCTCGGGGGCCCTTCCCAACCCACTCCCACCTCCGCTACCACTTTACACAGGGCAGCGGCAGCGGAAAACAGCCCACCCGCCACTTAAGGGCCTCTGCCCACCTCCATGAGGATTTTACCCATGACAGGCGGGCGTCTCAGGCCTGAGAAAATCTGCCTGACAAATATGCCTGCTCTATGACGACCTGGGAGAGCCCTCCTGATCAGGCACCCTGTGCCCAATGGAGGGCCGACCCCACTGCCCTAACCACCCCCAACACGCCCCCCGTTCCCCCAATTGACCCCACTTGCCTCGCCGTGGCCCGACCAATCACCCATGGTGAGGCAACAAAAACTTACCTTAGTTCTGGTGCTCCCCAACATCTTCTTTTGAAGCTGGGCTGCAGTCACAGCATGGCCACCATTCCTGGGGACGCTGCTGGGACTAAGAACTGCCAGCCCACTGATTGGCCGGCAGTTTTATTAGGCAGGATTTCCTGCCTCAAGCAGGTGGAAGTCCCGCCTCAGAACAGTTAAAGGCTAGGGACCCGCAAAACACTGGTCGGATCCCCAGGCCAGGTAGAAGCGGGTTCGCCACCCACTTTTCAGTCGGTGGATGGCTCCTGTCTGCCAAGAGTAAAATCCCGGCCAAAGTTTTTTTTTATAGCCCTTCGAAATAAGTGGTGGTTCAACAGACTATTTTTCCTATTAATGTACTTCACAAATCCTTAAGACAATGAAAGACTGGGTTTAGCATTATGTTTCAGTGTATCTCTGTGGTACCACTCTGATTTTTGAGTCAGTAAGTCATGGATTCAAAGCCCACGAGGACATAATCCACGCTGAAGTTCTGATGAATGCCACATTGTTAAAGGTGCCATCCTTTGGATGAAATATTAAACTGAGGCCCCCATCTGCCTGTTCAGGTGGTTGCAAAATATCCAAATGCACTATTTGAAGAGAATCAGGGAGTTTGTCTGATTTGCTGGCCAACATTCCCCTCAATTAGCACTGCTGTTACGATCAGGTGAAAAGCGGTCGAAGGGCTCTCCTCTTTTCCCTCTCCTTGTTTGACTGCAATAGGATTTATTTCTTTATAAAAAGTGAATGTACTTGCCAATTGAGTAACTGTTTCACTATTTACATGCTATGATCATAAAAGAATCAATTGGACAAGTTTTCTTGAGTCTAATAAAGAGGGTAGCTTTACTGTACCTAAACCATTCTAAGTAAAATAATAAACTACAAAATTTATCTCTCACACACACACACACACGCACACACAGAAATAGGTTACAGTGTGGGGAAGGACAGACTTGTCGCATTAGAGTCCGGAGTAATAAAAAGGGGTATTCAGTCTGTGGTGTTTGGTAACTCGGTTGTCTACCGGATGAACTTGGTGGTCCTGGGGCTTCTGACTTGTAGATGTGGCCAGCAGATTTGGTGATCCTTCTGGAAAACAGAGATGTGGATGAGGTCCTTCATGGGGTCTCTGTCTGCTGTAGTGAAGCTTAGGTGGCTATGACCATCAGGTAGGGTTTTAAACTTGCCAAATAGACTGGGAGAGAGGGGGGGGGTCCCCAGTTCGGTCTCTTCTGATCAGTGTCAGTTGCTTGTTTGCTGCAGAGAGAGAACAGCCAGCTTAAAACACACAGATGGTGGGCCTGTCACGTCATGGTTCAGTGTGTATTCCCTCTTGCAACTTAATTAGTTCATGTCCAGGAATTTCCCTTCTCCCAATCAGGGTCCCATTGTTCAAGTTATTACCTTTGAGTGGCCTATCCCCACCAGTTTAATGTCCCAAGATTGCCTTTAATGTTTCGTTAATGGGCACTGGCCTGGTAAAGCACTCCAAACTTCTCAAGTCATTGTTCTGGAGGGGACTAGCCAGACATTTCGACTCCCCCTCAATGCAGTGGAATGCAAGGTATTTGATGCAAATTTTCATGTCCATTTTACCTGCTAGCAGTCACCTTTTAAAAAATTTAATTCAGGTTTCCAGGCGATGAATTAAAGAATTATCATTCGGCATAGCAAGTGTTTGTGACACTGCCAATAACAGATTAATTGATGATTTATGTAATTTGTTGTTTATGGGACCTTGCTGTGTGCAAATTTTCTGCTGCTAATAATTTTTCTGTTAGATATCAATTTGCAGCTCTATTATACAATGGCTCTTATGCTTCTTTCCCTGTTCCAACAAAGCATTTCCCAGCCATAGGAGAATACAAGTTTCCATTTGAAAAACAAAAGAACAGTGCCTTCATGTTAGATGTAATCTATTGGCTGTGAAGCACCTTGAGATGCCTAAGAATGTGAAAAGTTCCTTCATTCCATGTAAATAAGCTGTGTTCTATACACTATAACTAAGGCGATGAAATAACGAGCAAAAAGAAAAAGAAAAGCAGATTATTGCCTTAAAGTTTCAGGCTTCAGGTGTGTTTATATATCTAACTCTTCCTCTTCATTTTTCTCTTCCATTTTCCCAAATGGGTCTCACAGCTCATGCACCGTACAGATGATAGACAAGTGCCAATCTAAAACCTTGTGCCGAGAACGATGAAAATGACCGTCCTCTGGTCTGTCCTTCCTCTCTGAGAGGAGAAGGTATCCAATAGTACAGGGCACTTAGCCATGTTTCCCTCTTCTCCAGACAGACTTCTGCATTAATATGCCACTGTGCTTCATCTCTGTCTACAAATCTAGTTTATCAGTAAATGACCTGCAATTTTTCATGTACCTGCCTTTATAGTAGGGCTTCAAGTAACCTCAGGCATAGTGCAGAGCACATTACAACCTTGATCTGAAAAGTCTATGTAATTTATTATAAATGAGCCATGCTAAGTTATACATGTTGTACTCCAAAAGCCAGTTGGCAAAGGATAGTACAGGAGCCAGTCTACTCAGTCTAACATTTACTTACATAGTTAAACAATACAAGCATACACTGCTAACTCCACCACTGAATTGTTTCACTAAGTGCCTCTTTTTATATGCTCAAGTGAAACTCCAGTTCATGCCCACCACCTGCGTACAATTAAACATCACTAATATATAATTAACAGGTTCCCTTCTTTTTCTTTAAATAAAAATTAGAGTTCGGGTTAATATGCACAATCAACATTTCAAAACAAATCAAGAACCTCCAAATTCTGTACAAAGCATTACATTACAAGACACCCCTCCTTTAGGACACCTAAAAAATTCTTTGTTAATGCATTTATTTTTAGTTTATGGCTCGCATCCACACATTTAATTTTAGAGATTTTCTTTCCAGCTGTTTGTTTCAAGCCAGCAAGTTCAATCCATAACCTTTTCTCACTCACGCTTTTTGTAGAGTGTACATTAACCCACAATGAATGATTACCTACATAACATTCAATGGGTATAGGAACATAGGAGCAGGAGTAGGCCATTCAGCCCATCGAGCCTGCCTGCCATTCAATACAATCATGGCTTCCCCCTTATTTTGAAATTGTGTCCCCTGGTTTTATACTCCCCAACCAGGGGAAACATCTTAGCTGCATCTACCCTGTGTAGCCCTTTAAGTATTTTGTAGGTTTCAATGAGATCACCTCTCATTCTTCGAAACTCGAGAGAATACAGGCCCAGTTTCCCCAATCTCTCTTCATAGGACAGTCCTGCCATCCCAGGAACAAGGCTGGTGAACCTTTGTTGCGCTCCCTCTATGGCAATAATGTCCTTCTTAAGGTAAGGGGACCAAAATGGCACACTGTACTCCAGGTGCGGTCTAACCAAGGTTCTATACAATTGAAGCAAGACGTCACTACTCCTGTACTCAAATCCTCTTGCGATAAAGGCTAACATACCATTAGCCTTCTTAATTGCTTGCAGCACCTGCATGTTGGCTTTCAGTAACTTATTGACAAAGACACCCAGGTCCCTTTGTATATCTACATTTTCTAATCTCTTACCATTGAAGAAATACTCTGCATATCTATTCCTCTTACCAAAATGGATAACCTCACATTTTTCCACATGATATTCCATCTGCCACATTCTTGCCTACTCGCTAACTCTGTCCAAATCCCCTTGAAGCCACTTTGCATCTTCCTCACAACGCACCTAGTTTTGTGTCATCCGCAAACTTGGAAATACTACATTTGGTCCCCACATCCAAATCATTGATATATATTGTGAACAGCTGGGGCCCAAGCACTGATCCCTGCGGTACCCCACTAGTCACAGCCTGTCAATGTGAGAATGACCCGTTTATTCCTACTCTCTGCTTTCTGCCTGTTAACCAATCCTGAATCCATGCCAGTATATTACCTCCTATCCCATGTGCTTTAATTTTGCTAACCAACCTCCTGAGGGGGAATTTATCAAAAGTCTTCTGAAAATCCAAGTATACCATGTCCACCGACTCCTCTTTATCAATTCTGTTAGTAACATCCTCAAAAACTCTTAAAAAAATACTATCTTCAGTATGTCCATTGTATAGAATCTCACTTAAAATATTTGACAAATAGAATTCCATATCTACTGCCTACACAAGAGCCAGTGTTTCAGCAGCTGAAGTGCTTTTAAATTAAAAATTATAAATTAAAATTTAAATTAAATTAAATTAGGAATTTGCAAGTTCTCCCTGTGACTGCGTGGGTTTTCGCCGGGTGCTCCGGTTTCCTCCCACCGCCAAAGACTTGCAGGTGATAGGTTAATTGGTCATTGTAAATTGCCCCTAGTGTAGGTAGGTGGTAGGGAATATGGGATTACTGTAGGGTTAGTATAAATGGGTGGTTCTTGGTCGGCACAGACTCGGTGGGCTGAAGGGCCTGTTTCAGTGCTGTATCTCTAAATAAAAAAACACTTGTTATTTTCTTAGCTTCACAAGCTAAGGGACAACATCTCCCATTTTCATCCATAAGAACTATTATAAAACCAGCTGCACACTCAATAGGAAGATTAGCATGTAAAGAATCACTAAAAATGATTAATTTCATGTCCTTTAGGACACCAAAGGATGGGAACTTAAGAATGCATTTCTCCAGATTTACTGTTTTAAATGTTTAATTTGTTGTTAAAACATTCTTGACGTTTGGGTGTTGTTCCATCATAGTACTTAACTCCAACACATCAAAACTAGCATTTGATCTTGTGCTCAAGTGCTCAACCAGTTCAATTGACCAATGAAGCTTTGCAATTGCTCTCACTTCTTTAGATGTAACACCATCTTCTGTGATGGCCAAGCATGATTAACCAGAATGGGAGTAACATTCACTAAACAGGATTGTAGATTTAAAGTTATTCCAGCACTTTTTTTATTTGTTCAATGGGTATGGGCTTCACTGGCTATGCCAGCATTTATTGCCCATCCCTAATTGCCCTTGAGAAGCTGGTGGTGAGCCGCCTTCTTGAACCGCTGCAGTCCATGTGGGGTTGGTACACCCACAGTGCTGTTAGGAAAGGAGCTCCAGGATTTTGCGACAGTGAAGGAACGCCAATATAGTTCCAAGTCAGGATGGTGTGTGGCTTGGAGGGGAACTTGCAGGTGGTAGATTTCCGATGCATCTGCTGCCCTTGTCTTTCTAGGTGGTAGAGGTCGCGGGTTTGGAAGGTGTTGTCTGAGGAGCCTTGGTGCGTTGCTGCAGTACATCTTGTAGATGGTATACGCTGCTGCCACTGTGTGTCGGTGGTGGAGGGAGCGAATGTTTGTGGATGGGGTGACAATCAAGCGGGCTGCTTTGTCCTGGATGGTGTTGAGCTTCTTAAGTTTTGCTGGAGCTGCTCCCATCCAGGCAAGTGGAGAGTATTCCATTACACTCCTGACTTGTGCCTTGTAGATGGTGGACAGACATTGAGGAGTCAGGAGATGAGTTACTCGCCACAGGATTCCTAGCCTCTGACCTGCTCTTGTAACCATGGTATTTATGTAGCTTCTCCAGTTCAGTTTCTGGTCAATGGTAACCCGCAGGATGTTGATAGTAGGGAATTCAGCGATGGTAATGCCATTGACTGTCAAGGGGAGATGATTAGATTCTCTCTTGTTTGAGATAGTCATTGTCTGGCACTTGTGTGGCACAAATGTTACTTGCCACTTATCAGCCAAGGCCTGGCTATTGTCCAGGTCTTGCTGCATTTCTACACAGACTGCTTCAGTATCTGAGGAGTCGTGAATGGTGCTGAACATTGTGCGATCACCAGCGAACATCCTCACTTCTGACCTTATGATTGAAGGAAGGTCAAACTACTCTGTTTAATATCTGAACCAATATATTTAAAAGCCCCAAAAGCCTGACTTCAAATGTTAAATTCTACTCTAATCTTATTAATAACACATTTCTCAAATTCTGAAGAACCACCCCATAAGAAATCATCAATATGCAACATGAGAATGCCTGAAAGTTTCCCTTTATGCGGGGATCTGGTTTTAGTTTAACAGAACCCATTGTCAGCAAAACAAATCTCACCCCAAAATACCACACCCTGGAAGCATCATTCAGGCCATAGATATATTTGTTTATATGTCATAGTTTTCCTTCTGCATTTGCTGCCTCTTTGGGCAGTTTTAGAAACACTTCTTTCTGAAAGGTATCGTCCTGCAGAAATGCTTCTTTTCTACACTTCCATGAGAGCCAAAAGAGCTAAAAAGATTTTCCAGATTACTTTTCCAGCTGTGGGAGAGTCCACTCTAACATCTGCATCACACAGTCCCTCTTTAGAACTCCGAGCAACTAGTCTCGCTTTACCTTACAAGTACCATCTGCAAGGACTTTTTCGGTACAAATCCACCGATGTGACCAGGCTGGTTGCCCCTTACCTGATACCTTAGAATAAACTCCAAACTCTCTCCACCTATCTAATTCCCTTTGTTTTGCCTTTCTTATCAGTTTATCTTCAAGTTTATAGGCAGCCATCAAAACTTCACAATCATGAGGGCTTCAGCTTCTCGTTCTATTCAGAGACTGTTCTGTGGTCTTCATTTCATTGTGTAATCTAATCAAGCTATGGCCTCTAATTGCACTTTTAAGTCTGTAAGGACTATTACTGTGAGATCTCCCTCTCGCACTACCGGAGGTGCTTTTTCTGGTATGTGATTGCTTTCTGATGTAAGAGTCACTTCCGGACCCATTATCAGAACTTGCTTTCGTACTCTCTGCTCTTTGACCCTCATTTTACAAGTCCAGGGACCTTGCTTCTTGGCCCTGATTCTGAACCTTCAACCAATATTTAAGTTTGCCAGCAGCTATTTCTGCGCATCCGTCAATTGGAATATATGTCACCTGAGTACCCACACTGGACATTTGGCCTTTGGATGTGATAGCTCTGTCCTGTGCGTCATAATCATTCACATAACCACGACTCAGCTTTTCATCCACTGTATTTTGTTCCACAGGACCTTCATCACAAAACACATGAACATTTGAGGTACAAGGTGCCTTGTTTACTTCTATCAGCTGCTCAGAGTCCGAGATTTATAGTTAATCCAGACTATTCATGAATAATAAATGTTAACAATTTGATTGGCATGTTTGATAAGTATAATATTACCATCACGACCTATTAAAATACCAGCACTTTTCCATTCCCTCTGATCCTCTCTTTTATAATACACAAAATCTCCTCAATTAAATTCTGTCTTGGATGCTCTTATATGATGCCTCAGAGCTCTCCAAAATTTGTCTGAGACCTCAGATGTGATGAAAGCCCATTTCCCTACATGTAAAGCATTCAAATGTGCAGAACAAATGGAACTAATTGTAGAACCTTCTAGAACAGGGAGGACTATTACACAGCACAGAAGGCAATTTGGTTTACGTCCATAGGCCAATAGGCTTTACTAAAGAAGAAGATGCTGCCCAAGTCATGGTGAAAGAGGAGGTAGTTGAGACGCCGGTTGGGCTAAAAATTGATAAAGAGGAGGTATTAGATAGGCTCTACTTAAAGTTGATAAGGCACCAGGAGCGGATGAGATGCATTCAAGGATGCTGAGGGAAGTAAGGGTGGAACTTGCGGAGGCACTGGCCATAATCTTCCAATCTTCCTTAGATACAGGGAGTGATGCCAGAGGACTGGAAAATTTCAGATGCAACATCCTTGTTCAAAAAAGGCTGCAAGGATAAGTCCAGCAACTACAGGCCAGACAGTTTAACTTTGGTGGTGGGAAAGCTTTTAGAAAGGATAATTCAGGGCAAAATTAATAGTCACTTGGACAAATGTGGATTAATTAAAGAAAGCCAGCTTGGATTTGCAAAGAGCAAATGATGTTTAGCTAACTTGCTTGAGTTTTTTGATGAGGTAATAAAGAGGATTGACAAGAAAAATGTGGTTGATGTGATGTACATGGACTTCCAAAAGGCATTTGATAAAGTGCCGCATAACAGGCTTGTCAGCAAATTTACCACGTTTGGAATAAAAGGGTCAGTAGCAACATTGATACGAAATTGGCTGAGTGACAGGAAACAGAAAGTAGTTGTGAACAGTTGGTTTTTGGACTGGAGGAAGGTGGGGTTCCCCAGGGGTCAGTTTTGTGACCCATGCTTTTCTTGATATATATTAATGGCATTGACTTGGGTGTACAGGGCACAAATTGAAAATTTGCAGATGACACAAAACTTGGAAGTGTTGTGAGCTGTGAGGAGGATAGTGATAAACTTCAAGAGGACCATAGACAGACTGTGGAACGAGCAGGCAAGTGACAAATGAAACTTAATGCAGAGAAGTACGAAATATTTCATTTTGGTAGGAAGAATGAGGTGAGTCAATATAGGTTAAAGGATACAATTCTAAAGGCAGTGCAGGAGAGAAGGACCTGGGGGTATATGCGCATAAATCATTGAAGGTTGAGAAAGTGGTGAATAAAGCATATGGGATCCTGAGCTTTATCAATCGGGGCATCGAGTGCAAAAGCAAGGAAGTTATGATAAACCTGTATAAATACTGGTTCGGCCTCGACTGGAATACTGTATCCAGTTCTAGGCATCACATTTGCGGAAGGATGTTAAGGCATTAGAGAGAGTGCAGAAAAGATTCACGAGAATGGTTCTGGGGATGAGGAACTTCAGTTATGTAGATAGGTTGGAAAAGCTGGATCTGTTCTCCTTGGAGAAGAGAGAATTCAGAGGAGTTTTTTTTATTCGTTTTGTGGGATGTGGGCGTCACTGGCTCGGCCAGCATTTATTGCCCATCCCAAATTTGCTCTTGAACTGAGTGGCTTCCTAGGCCATTTCAGAGGGCATTTTAAGAGTCAACCACATTGCTGTGGGTCTGGAGTCACATGTAGGCCAGACCAGGCCTGATCATAACAAGAACTAATCAGATAGATTTTCTTGAGTTATAAAAGGAAGAGATTAACTTTATTGTACCTAAACTGAACTAATGAAATAATAAACAACACGCCAACTTTCACTCACACAAACAGACACATTCTGGAGGTTTACACACACACAAACAGATTACAGAGTGGGGAAAGGTAGATTGGTTGAGTTAGAGTCCATTAAAAAACAAGTATACAGACAGTGGGGTTTGGTGATTTGGCTGGCTTTTAGTTGAATTCGGTGGTCCTGAGGCTTTTAGTTTGAATAGGTCGACGAATGGTTTGGTTGGTCTCTTGGAGATAGTGATGTGGATGATCTCCTCAAACATGTTTACTGATTGTAGCCGAAGTATGCAAAGGTGGTCAGTCAACAGGCCGGATTTGAAAGCTTTCAAGCTGGACTGGAGAGAGAAAGAGAGAGACCCCTCACCCCAACTCAAGTCTGCACATTTCAGAGTCCGTGTCCTCCCTCTGCTGCAGAGTTAAAACCACAGATGGGGAGGGGTTTGTCACATGACAGTCACTCAGTCATTCAAACACAGTAGTTAGCAGTATTTCTCTCTTGTTAAAAAGAACAGTTTTGGTTCTTGCTGGGTTATGAGCAGACATTTTGTCTCCCTTCTCACAAGCATTGCAGTGTAGGAAACAGTGTTGCAAATTAGGTAGCCATCTTAAGCTGCCAGTAAAGTCATCCTTTTAGCTAGTCTTTTTAAAAATGCCTTTAAAAAAAATAAATTCAGATTTCCCATCAGTGGACCAAAGAAAATTATCATTTAACAAAGCACATTGACATAACACCACCAAGCAAACATGCGCGTGTTGCTTTCTGGCTCCGGGGCGGCGGGGGTGTACCTCGTTAAAACATAACATAAGAAATTGATCTGCCCCAGACCTCAACTCCTCTTTCCTGCCAGCTCCTCATAATCCTCAACTCCTTGATATTTCAAAAATCTATCAACCTTCTCTTTAAATTCTTTCAGTAATCGAGCCTCCACAAGTGTCTGGGTTAGAGAATTCCAGACATTCACTACCCTCTGAGAAAAGAAATTCCTTTGCATCTCAGTTTTAAATGAGTATCCCCTTATTCTGCAACTATGTCCCCTAGTTTGAGATTCCCTCACTAGTGGAAACATCTTTGCAACATCTACTCTGCCAAGCCCCTTCAGAATCTTGTACGTTTCAATAAGATCACCCCTCATTCTTCTAAACTCCAGTGAATAAAGGCCTAACCTGTTTAGCTGTTCTTGATAAGTCAACCCCTTCATCCCAGAAATCAGCCTCATGAATCTCTTTTAAACTGCCTCCAATGCCAGTATATCCTTTCTTAAATATGGGGACCAAAACCGTACACAGTACTCCAGGTGTGGCCTCACCAACACCCTGTACAGTTGTATCAAGACGTCCCTATTTTTAAACTCCAACCCCCAGCAATAAAGGCCAAAATTCAATTTGCCTTTTTAATTACTTGCTGCACCTTCCTGCTAACATTTTGTGTTTCATGCACAGGAACATCCAGATCCCTCTGTGTTGCACTTTTTTGAAGTCTCTCTCCAATTAATTAATAGTCTTCCTTTTGATTCGTCCTACCAAAGTGCATGACCTCACACTTTCCTAAACTCCATCTGCCAAGTTTTTGCCCACTCACTCAACCTATCTATATTCCCTTGCAGATTCCTTATGTCCTCATCACAACATGCCCTCCCACCTATTTTTGTATTGTCAGCAAATTTGGATATATTACACTCTGCCCCCTCCTCCAAGTCATTAATATAGATAGTAAATAATTGAGGCCCTAGGACTGATCCTTGTGGCACTCCACTAGTTACATCTTTCCAAGCTGAAAAAGACCCATTAATCCCGACTCTCTGCCTTCTGTGAGTTAACCAATCCTCAATCCATGCTAATTTCTTCTCTCAGAGAGTATTGAATGTCTCGAATTCGCTAACCCAGAGAGTTGTGGAGGCTAGATCACTGAAAGTATTTAAAGATGAGGTAGATAGATTTTTGAAATATTGAGGAGTTGAGGGCTATGAGCAGCTGACACGAAAAAAGAATTGAGCTCTGAGGCAGATCAGCAATGATCTTATTGAATGGCGGGGCAGACTTGAGGGGCCGATTCGCCTACACCTGCTCCTATTTCTTAATACATTACCCCCAATACCGTGAGCTCCTATCTTGTGCAATAATCTTTTATGTGGCACCTTTTCCATTGTCTTCTGGAAATCTAAATACACTACATCTACCAGTTCCCCTTTATCAACTCTGCTTGTAATATCCTCAAAGAATTCTAGAAAATTTGTCAAACATGATTTCCCTTTCACAAAACCATGTTGACTCTGTTTGATTGTGTTACGCTTTTCTAAATGCCTTGATATTTCTTCCTTTATAATGGACTCTAGCATTTCCCCAATGACCGATGTTAGACTGACTAGCCTACAGTTACCGGCTGTTTGTCTCCCTCCCTTCTTGAACAGGGGCGTCACATTAGCGGTTTTCCAATCCGCTGGGACCCTCCTGGAATCCAGTGAGCTCTGAAATATTTCGACCAATGCCTCCACTATCTCTGCAGCCACTTCCTTTAAAACCCTTGGATGTAGGCCATCAGGTCCTGACAACTTGTCTGCCTTTTGTCCCATTAGTTTGTCAAATATTTTGTCCCTCATGATAGAGGCTGTTACAAGATCTTTCCTCGCATTCGCTCCTTGCTTATCTGATATCTGTGGGATGTTTATAGTGTCTCCACCGTGAAGACCGATGCAAAATATTGGTTTAAATTACCTACCATTTCCCTGTTCCCCGTTATCAATTCTCCAGTCACATCCTCCAAGGGTCCCATGCTCAATTTACCTACTCTCTTTTTATATATCCAGAGAAGCTCTTGTTGTTTGTTTTTATATGTCTTGCCAATTTACTTTCATACTCAATTTTCTCCCTCTTTATTAGCTTTTTAGTCATCCGTTGCTGGTTCCTAAAAAACGTCTGGCTTACCACTAGTTTTCGCCGCTTTGTATGCCTTAGTGCCTGAATGAGGGACCTGGCATCGATAAGGGGTGGTGCTTACTACCAACCACATCTTTCATGTAAATTTCATCCAAGAACTCTAATAGAAGATCCAAACCTTTATCAGTATCCAACTGACAAGCATTCAGTTCACAAGATACTTTATTTCTGATTTTACTCCTTGTCAGAATACCAACGCCTTACCATGTTTCCTCTTTGGTAGGTCTTACGAACACTGGACTTTGTGGTATGATTATGCTTTTAAAAACTGTGATTTTTAATGTCGTGTAGGAACGATTCAGAGGAAACATGTGATCTCATACCAACTCTACCTACATACAAAACAGGGAATCCTGGTTACCATGTGAACGAGGAACCCAGATCAAAGACATTGTTCAAAGCAGAAGGCAAGGTTGTGACACTTGTAGAACAATGGGCTTCACTCTGTAAGACTCATATCATAAACAGGGAGTCAGGGACTCTGAAGGTATAAACTCAAATTGAAAATTTTAACACCTGGAAATAAAGGAAGTGCCAGGTGGTTATCCTATGGCCAGACTTGTGGATTCTGCATACTGTAAAAGACAAATGTCTACTGACTTTTGATTCAACAGACTTTCAGAAATCAGGAGGCTGTTAGGAAGACTGGAAGATAAAAACCATCAGTGGCATCCTGAGAAGAGAGAGAGAAACCATCTGTTCTCAGTACACGGGGTCACCAAAGATCGCCTTATTCATGGAAGTCCAGGTCGAAAGTATTCGGAAGAAGTAAGCGACAAGGACATTGACTTTGAGAAGGACTGGAGATCCAACCCATTGCAACTGGGAGGAATTTGGGACTTTTAACTGCAAAGATAATGCTTCAATGAAGATATTGTGTAACATATAAATGTGGTGTACAGTTCTCAAGTATTTTAATAAATGAAAGTTTAGTGTTTTAGATAAGTACTGTTTAGTTAATGTTGATCTTTAGTTTAGGAGTCATAGTAAAAGTCTTAAAACATGAAATCTTGTCGCGTAATTCTTTAAATTGGTCTGTGAAGTTCATATCTCATGTTTTAACAATAATGATCTCACTGAGGTTGTTAATAGTAGGGACATGACCCGTGCCCACATATTCACTTCATTCTTCCACTGGTCATATGGTTCAGACTCCAAGAACATTGGAGCATTATCATACCCCAACAATTTACACTTGCTCTCTGCCATTTCTCACAATGGCTCCTTGGATCAGAATTTTCTGTTTGAATTTTCTTTTTAGCTTCCAACCTTCACCTTTAAGCAACCATTCTCTGATACCATGTTATACTCTGGAAAACCACCTTCTAAAGTATAGAACTGGATCCAATCTTTACTCAGTCTTACATTTATTTACATAGTTAAATATTACAAGGATACATCTCCTAATTCAACCACATCACAGTTTCAATAAGAGACATTTAGGACTGGATTTTTAATCTGGGTTTGGGAACCCAACAGTTAGATCATTTTTAGGTCCCAACCTTGCACTGCATCAGCATCAGTCACGCGACATGATTTTTAAAGGGACAGGCCCAAATTGGCTCAATTAGAGGTGCTGGGTGTGGGGAGGAGGTGGGAACTAGTTCTGGATGGTGCTTTTAAAAAGGCAAATGGCAGCCATTACTGGAGGAATGGAGCAGAAAGGAGAGCAGTGAGCCAGCAGCCTTATGGCCCACACACAAGTGCCCAAACGCTCACGCTTCAAGTACTCAAACCACTGTGCTCAAGCAATGACAACTTTGTGCCACAGCATCAGCACCTCAGTTTGACTATCCTTTTTTAACACAAGATTTTACACAGCTCGCCACTGTACTCCCGACAGCTGTGCACTAATGTGTCCCAGACCGTTTGCTCTACCTGTTAGTACCTTTGAAAATTTGATTCTGTCCCTATCTAGCATGTTAACGATCTCATCAATCAGCTTAACTGCAAGTTAATTGGAGGCATGCAAGTTGCTGCTGCCACCCAACCCCCCCCCCCCCCACCACCACCGCCACAAAACCACTGCCCTCCCTTTAAAAATTACAGCATGGCACGAAGGGGTCAGAAAAGTGACATGCCATCCGAGAGCATTATTTTCAGAGTGTGCCTCCACTCTCCAACCTCGCCCCCATGGGAGATTAAAAATTCGGTATCTTTGTATGTGCTCAAGTGAAATAAATGTAATTAATTTACAATTAACTATACAGTGGCAATCCTACAACTATCTGGTAAAACATTTTTAAGTCTTTTTAAACTGCTATCCATAGACGCAGCAAGAGATTTCCAAACAGAGGCTGGAATTTAACACACCCCACCACTCCCCAAGAGCGGGCTAGGAACCAGGGTCGGGTTCGTAAAATCCTGTGGGAGGTGGGGGATGCCATGTCTGTCACCTACCTGCCCCTGCTGCTATTTTACCAGTGGCGTAGAAGGTGGCAAATGGCTCACCTGCCCCAGGCCAATTGAATCCCTTACATGGCTAATTAATTGCCACTTAAGGGCCTCTTCACATCACCACTGGTATTTTACCAGCACAGGGAGCTACTTCAGAACCCGAGGAGGCCGCCTAGTAATACCTGGCGGCCTCCTTGCAGGCTGGGATGGGGGCTCACCTGATTGCACATCCTGTACCTCACGGAGGGCCCCCAGCAGCACGGGCCGTCAACCCCCTTCAAAAAACAACCCCCCACCCCCGGTCATAGACTCCGCGCATCCCACCTACCACCAGACTGGGGCTTAGCCAATTGTGCCCAGCAAGGCCCGACCCTTACCTATCTTTTTGGAGGCTGGCGCTTATCATCCTCTTCTTGCTGGGTGCTCCTGGTGGCACTGCTGTGATTGAAGAGCTGCCGTCCCTCTTATTGACCAGCAGCTCTTAGAGGTGGGACATCTTGCCTCAGAAGAGCAGAAGCCCCGACTGAAACCAATTAGGGGCCTGGGTCACACAAAATAGCAGTGTGGTTTCAGGCCTGTGGAGAAGCGCTCTCCCCTGACATTTCAGTCGGTTGGTGGGGCCACCACCTCACCATTAAATTCTGGACACTTTTCAACCTTTACATATATTTTAAAAAATAATGCATGAAATGAAGTTAGCTTTTTAGATAGTTTCAGATGCTTTATAAGAAAAAATATTGCACTGTAACAGTAGGCAAGGGTAGCAAAGCCAGGAAGTCTTGGAACCACTAGCTTTAAATTAGAACAGGCTGGTACTGTAGGTCTCATTGTCTCAACAGAAAAGTGTTGCAGCTGGGATGCAAAGAGGTAAGTGAGACAGAGGAGACTGGAAGGATGAGATCAATTTAAAAATGGAAGAGGCTGGACAAACAAAGAATGTTAATCGGTGAGCTGGGAACCTACTAGCTGACCGACCACATGCCTAACTATGACCATCACTCGTGTAATTTCCTTTTGGCTCCACATACTACCTTCATGTAAAGTTGAACAAAGCACCCAGAACTAACTTTCAAGATCCCCAGAAACAAAGATCCTGGGAAGTCGGATACGTCTGTCCATTTGTAGGTAAAAGTTGACAAGGAATAATCTAAGAATCCAGAAACTCATCAATGAAATCAATAAAATCATTTTAACTTATGCACTGGGTGAAAGATGAGTGGTAGTGAATTAGCTGCTGGTTCTGCATCCTTCCCGATTTTCTTTTCCATTAAAGTCAAGAGAAAAGAAAATTTTCTTTTCCATTAAAGTCAAGAGAATAGAAAATGTGGCGTCATGCAAAATGCAGCCTGCTGAGCTATTGCTGATTTCTCACCTAGCGATAAATGGAAACATTAACTCCAATATGTATACTAAGCCTGCACAGAAATTATAATTACACAAGTAGAATATACATGAACAATTCATCCATGCCACTAATTCTAATCTTATCTGCATCCTCAAATAACAGTAATAACAGATATATTTTACAACAAGTATATGCTTTGCCTTAATCACTCCAGAATGGCCCCTTTATTAGCAATTTAGATAGCAGGAGGAAAGCATGATGACAGAGCTTTCATATTTAACAGGACTAACATGATTCATTTACAACTAATGCATGGAACAATAAATCAAAATTTAATTGTGTTCAATTTTACATACTGCAATAAAGCGCATTTCTAAAGGAGTGCCTTTTTATTTTACCTTCATGATAAATGTCACTAATTGTGATCAGCACTAAAGCAATCAATGCTGTAATCATTTTTTTTTAAAGGAAGGCAGATGACATTTTGTCAGGCTTTTGCCAATGCTGCCGTGTAAATGGCTAGCTCCCTCTTCAACTCTGAGTCTCTCCCTTTGTTGAGGAGCTTAGCCTCAGTTTGAAATCTAGCCAAGATCAAAAACTTGCTGCATGGTGAATTGCAGGCACGCACACCCACACCTTACCAATTCCTGCTGCAGTGCATTAGCACTCAAATATTTTTCTATAATACATTCTTAAGCACGCTTGCTGGAGAAAGGGTTGTTAGAGAGGGATAGGTTGTGTGTGTATTTGTGGTGAGCTATTAATTTTAGAAGTGGTAATTGGTTCATTTTGTGGCAGGTGCTGGTTGGTGTTTGGTAATTTTCTTCTATGTGAAAATGGATTTCTCTCAATCAACACTGTTTTAAGGTGGTGGCTTGTGCATTTCCCGATCTATAATATACACACACTGATCCCGTTAAATTGCTGCTCTAGTATCATAATACTGTAAACACCTTCCTTCCTGTTACGTAGCTTAAAGCCACATGTAAAGAAAAGCTTTCTAAACATGGGTGATTATTGTAAACCAACAAAAAGCTTAAAAATTAATTTTGTTTATATTACCAGAAAACTGTCAAAACAGTGTGTTCTGCAGGTTGTCACATATTTGGATACCTGTGTAAACTGTTTGAGCTTTGCTCCATAATTTACAATTCAGTTTGAACCTTCTACCTCGTTACAGCCTAGTAACGCTCCTTGCCATCTTTTATTCTCTACTGTGTACATAGCAGCTTGTTCAGACCATCTGTAAGATTGCCATTTTATAAAGGCGTTGACAAGTCAAGGAACTCTCAGGTGCCTAAGATAACTCATGTTTTAAGCACAAGGTATAGAGTCTCGTACAAAATTTCAACAGGGAATATTGAAATTCAAAGCACCTCGCCAAATACGTCTCTTCAATTTAATTGCATCAGGAGGGATTACAGTCTTGAAACATAAGGCCCCAGAAGGCAGACAGGCAGGTCTTCCCCATGATTTTTTATTACTGTGAGCAATATGGCTGTCATTTTCTGTCTCTGCCACAAACTCTGTTCTTTACTCACCAATTCCATCCCTTGCCAGCCATTGTCCCAGGTTGAGCCATTAAGAGCTAAAGAATAAATAAGGAGAAATTGTTTCCACTGGTAGGACAGTCGGTAACCAGAGGACACAGATTTAAGATGATTGGCAATAGAACCAGAGGGGAGATGAGAAGAATTTTTATCTACCTCTTTTACCAAGCTTTTGGGCACACCTGCTAATATATCATTATTTGCTTCTGTGTCCACGTTCTCCCCTCTGATTACACTTCTGTGAAGTGCCTTGGGACTTTTTCTACATTATAAAGGTCTGAGACAAATGCTAAATTGTTGTTATTGGAATATTTGAGTAAAGTGGGCTATTCAACTATGTGTTGTCACTGACCTTTAGGTGTTCAATTAAGAACAAAGTGTAATATCCCAAACTCCTGCAGTGCCATTTACACATCAGTAATAGCACAAGTTTGTTGGGAAACTAAAAGAAAATTGAATCCTCCAAAGGAATACTGTGAAAATTATAACCTCAGATTTTCACTGAGTGAAGAATATTTTTCATTTTGATTAAATGCTTTCCACATTTGTTACTGATATTGAATCTGACCTATATTAAACCTGCACTGCGGCAGAATCAGCTTGCTACAGGTAATGAAGAAAAGACAAGATTTTTACAGTGTATTTGACAAAGGTGTGTATTTCCAGAAATGTCTTTCCAGTTGCTTTGCTACAGCTGATGGTCTCTTTAACATCTGAATCCTTAAATTAGTGACACAATGTACTCCTTTAGGTAAGGAATGTCCATTCCACACTGATAACACCAGTCCTTTTCAAGTTTTAATATTTGTTTTTGTCACACAACTAATCACAAATCCAATGCAGGACTTCACGAGGACATAGACTGGTGTAATGGCCACACACATGGCAGATGAAATTTAATGCAAAGAAGTGTAAAGTGATGCAATTTGGTAAGAAGAATGAAAAGAGACAATATAAACTAACTGGTATAATTTTAAAGGGGGTACAAGAACCTGGGGGTGTATGTATACAAATCTTTGAAGGTGGCAGGACAAGTTGAGAAGTCTGTTCAAAAAGCATATGAAATCCCTGACTTTATAAACAGAAGCATAGAGTACAAAAGTAAGGTAGTTATGCTGGAGCATTACGTCCAATTCTGGATGCCACACCTTAGGAAGGATGTCGAAGCCTTAGAAATGGTGCAGAGGAGATTTATCAGAATGGTAACAGGGACATAGGACTGCAGTTATGTGGAAAGACTAGAAAGTTGAGGTGTTCTCCTTACAACAGAGAAGATTTGATAATGTTGCTCAGAATCATGAATGGTTTTGGTAGAGTAAATAAGGAGGCTGCTTCCAGTGACAGCAAGTTCAGTAATCAGAGGACACAGATTTATGGTAACTGGAAAAAGAACCAAAGATGAGTAGAGTTTTTTTTTTACACGGGAAATTGTTGTGACTTGCAATCTGCAGTCCTTTGGCACTGCTCCCATATCTAAGGAGGATTGGAAGATTGGTGGTCAGAGCCTCCGTATCTCAACCTTTACTTCCCTCAGTATCTTAGGATGCAGCCCATCCAGACAGGGTGACTTTTCTACTTTGAGCAAAGTCAACCTTTTAAGTCCATCCTCTTTATTTTTATTCTATCCAATTTCTTTACAACTTTTTCCTTTACTGTGACATTGATAGCATCCTCTTCTTTGCTGAAGACAGATACAAAGTACTAACTTAGTAGATCAGCCATTCCCTCTGCCTCTACTAAAAAAATCCTTTTTGGTCCCTGATCAACCACAATCTTCCTTTGACTGCCCTTTTCTTTGTAAACACTTATAAAAGGTCTTTAGTCATTCAGGGAGCTCCAGCTTTGGATTTCCTTCTTTTACCCCTCCTGGGAACGTATCTAGTCTGTACCCAAACTATCTCCTCTTTGAAGGTCTCCCATTGCTCATTGATTGTTTTACCTTCCAATCTTTGATTTCAATCCACCAGGACCAGATCCCCTTTCAATTCACTGAAATTAGCTGTCCTAATGAGGATTATCACATTTGATTGTGTCTTGTCCTTTTCCATAACTACACTCAACCTAATGAAATTATGATCACTGTTTCCCAAATGCTCTCCATTGAAACATGCTCCACTTACCCCATTTTTTCCCCCCAGAACCAGATCCAGCAGTACTGCTTCCTTCCTTGCTCGGCCTGAAACATACTAATGAAGAAAATTCTCTTTTGCACATTTCGGAAATGCATCCCCTTTTACATGAGTATTTTCCAAGTCTATATTAGGGCAATATTATTTTCCCAGTCTATACTATGATAGACAAACTAGATCAACCTTTTTATTGAACAATTTCTAAGTTCCTATGTTCAAGACCATTTGAGAGGGCCAGCAAAATTTTGGTTTAAATCCCATCTGACAGTGCAGCACTTGTTAATACTGAATTATGTGCTCAAGCATCTGGAGTGCTGCTTCTGACTTGGAGGCAAGTATTCTAACACTAAGCCAAGGCTGAAAACTTAATATTTTAATTTACTGCCAATAACTCTTCTCACTGCATAGCCAATAGCTAGGCATGATTCAGTCCCCATTTTAAAGTCATACATTCTGGCCATATTTCTATATTTAGGGCTAAAAATCAGGTTAGGCCTGTTAGCAGGCGCGGGTATCACAATGCGTGATTACTCCACATCTGATGGAAGTGTTGCAGGCAGCATGCCCGTCATCACCACTGTGATACACAGCACAGCATTAAATGTGCTATTAAGTGGCTGCATGCTCAGCAGGGGGGCCAAGTTTGTGTGAGGCTATCACCAATTTAAGCTAGCTTACACTTCTTAAAGCCAGCCTGCACCTCCTAAAGGTGCCTTCTAATTGCAGCAGGGGCTGGAAGTGGCTGTGGAAGAGTTTCTCAAAGGAAGAAAGAGGAGCAATGAAGCAGCAGGCCAGAGAGAGGGCTCCCACATTCTCCAATGTGGAGGGAGTGGAGAGGAACAGAATGGTCAAATTTCCACAGGGGACCAGGAGGCCCTCCAGATATACACGTAGAAGGGAATGGGAGCAGATAGCCATGGAGGTCAACACAAAGAGTCTGTCCCAAAGACCTGGCTGGGGTGCCGGAATGTGATGAAACATATGGGTATTATAGGCTTAATTAGGTCGAATTTAGATATAATTAATATATTATACCTTTTTGAATTAAAGATTGAATAAATGGTCAGTTTTCAAGACTCACTGAAATTTCCCTTTAAGAAGGTAGAGTTAAAAATTCCAAGCTCGTTCAAGGTTTCTGTTACAATGGAATTAGAACATGACACAAATTGAAACATCCTGTGTGACGTCAGTAAGAGGTAACTATAAACTTAATTAGTTGATAGTGTTGGTGATGCAGACAGACTGACTCAAAAGAGTTCAAGGTACCATAAAAAAAATTACAGATAAAATAATAAAATGAAATGGTACTTACAGAAACAGATGCCAAGTAAACACAATTATAAACATTTTGACCTGATAAAAGCTCACAACTTCAAGACAATGGCATTTCCAGCAAATAAGATAAGTGGGGATGGTGGCTAATGATATTACCATATATGGATCTTGAAAGCAGGAAAAACACACACAGAAAGGTAACACCTATATGCTAAAAGGTCAGATGTTAGCTTAGAAACAGTATAAACATGAGAGTTTTGAAACCAGAAACCAGAAGTAGTGGATTCCTCATGAATGCTTCTCAACCTATGGCTTACTCGAGGAATTTAAGGTAAAAGTTTACTTTAAATTTTGATGGATATTCGAAGATATTTTGCTGTAACATTATCAAGGTTAAACTTTTGAATTCTATTTTCGAAATAAGATTATGTGTTACATCTCTTAGTAATCTTTGTGGTATACTTAGCCACTTAATAGTGTACTGCATGTTCAATTCTTTAATAAGTATATAAAAGTTAATAAATCATCTCATGTAGTTGTATACAGAATGCTACAAGAACCCCCTCTCTGTGTCTCTTTAAGTGGAGAGATACATATTGAAGAGAGTTTCCCAAACCCTTATAATATCTGGGATATTTATGACTTAGCCATAATTATTACAAAATAGGCAATCCGAAAGATGGTAATATACTCTGTTAGCTTTCTTTCATTGAGGGAAGACTAGTTCAGTTCTTTAGACCCAAATAAGTGTCTATAAGAATTTGTCTGGCTTGAACTTAATTAAAGGAGATTCATAGGGATGTATGCTTAATTTGGTTTAGTCCCTATAAGGGGTTAAAGTCATAAATCACTTCAGGAAAAAGTTCAATCACCTCAGACAAGTGGTCAAGTCTTCAAATGCCATCTGCTACCCACAGCACCAACCTCACATACTGCTCAATGCACCCACCCCCAACAACTTGATGGTCGGCACAGACTCGGTGGGCCGAAGGGCCTGTTTCAGTGCTGTATCTCTAAACTAAACTAAACTAAACTCTTAACAATCAGGACTCATGCCTAACATGCATATGCTCCACCTCACCCTTACACGCTTGCCACTGCTGCAAGCCTCAGACCTAGATTTCACAGCTTCCACATATTTCCAGCTATGATAAGCACATCAACCTAACATATTGCAACACACTCACTGACACTCTTCCCGCCCTCCTGCAGGTCAAGGTGGTACATCATAGGCGGCTACAGAAAAGCACCATGGTTGCATGTCCACAGCCCCTTGGGGGAGACGGTGTTCCGAACTGCTGGCACAACAGTCACTGAGGCCGTTGCAATTGGCGTCATTGAAATCATCCAGGATGATGGTATGTTCCTGCTTTTTGCACCTTCTCAAATCCCACTTCACACTCATCCTGCAATCTGGCATGAAGTACTAGCTGCAAATGGTGTGAGTACGCACCACTTTTTTTATTTGCTCATGGAATGTGTCACTGGCAAGGACAGCATTAATTGCCCATCCCTTATTGCCCTTGAGATGGTGGTGATGAGCCACTTGCTTTGCACCCACACCCCCTTCCCTCATCCTAACCCTCCCCTTCTGCCTATATGCTTTTAGATACCCAAGATGATCAGATATTGCAGCCTGACGAAGGGTGAGAAGAAGAACACACCTCTGAGGAACAAGCACTGCCACCAGCACAGATACTCAATCTGTACGCGGAGAGTCACTGGGCACAAGCGGATTGCAGCAAGG
Organism: Heterodontus francisci; assembly: GCF_036365525.1. Lineage (NCBI taxonomy): Eukaryota > Metazoa > Chordata > Chondrichthyes > Heterodontiformes > Heterodontidae > Heterodontus > Heterodontus francisci. Next base: position 81,776,956 of record NC_090382.1, on the reverse strand, counting down.
CTGGGGGAAGGAATAGCCCATGTGCCAGCTCCCAGGAAGGCGAGGGTGCTGATGGGTTCAATGGGACAGGGCACAGGAAAAGGCTGATGGGAATGTACACAGAGATGCTTGGTGCAATAACAGGCCTGCCAGAGATCTTGCAGTCATTGTCAAGGAGCATGGAGGAGTCCAGCTCCAAATTAGCACAAAGCTTCGCATAGAGCTTGGCGTCATCCTTTCCAGTGTGGAAGTGGTGGCCAACTCCATGATAGCACCTGCAGACCTAGCCATGCTGCAGCACCTGATGGTTGATGCCGCCGCTTCCATTGCTTCTTCTTCTTCTTCTTCTTTGGCCTCCTTGTCTCGGGAGACAATGGGTAAGCGCCTGGAGGTGGTCAGTGGTTTGTGGAGCAGCGCCTGGAGTGGCTACAAAGGTCAAGTGACAGACTCTTCCACAGGTGATGCAGATAAAATTGGTTGTCAGGGCTGTTACACAGTTGGCTCTCCCCTTGCGCTTCTGTCTTTTTTCCTGCCAACTGCTAAGTCTCTTCGACTCGCCACACTTTAACCCTGCCTTTATGGCTGCCCGCCAGCTCTGGCGATCGCTGGCAACTGACTCCCACGACTTGTGATCAATGTCACAGGACTTCATGTCTCGTTTGCTGACGTCTTTAAAGTGGAGACATGGACGGCCGGTGGGTCTGATACCAGTGGCGAGCTCGCTGTACAATGTGTCCTTGGGGATTCTGCCATCTTCCATGCGGCTCACATGGCCAAGCCATCTCAAGCGCCGCTGACTCAGTAGGGTGTATAAGCTGGGGATGTTGGCAGCCTCGAGGACTTCTGTGTTGGAGGTACAGTCCTGCCACCTGATGCCAAGGATTCTCTGGAGGCAGCGAAGATGGAATGAATTGAGACGTCGCTCTTGGCTGACATGCGTTGTCCAGGCCTCGCTGCCGTAGAGCAAGGTACTGAGGACACAGGCTTGATACACTCAGACTTTTGTGTTCCGTGTCAGTGCGCCATTTTCTCACACTCTCTTGGCCAGTCTGGACATAACACATTCCCATGTGCTTGTTGATTTCTGCATCGAGAGACAGGTTACTGGTGATAGTTGAGCCTAGGTAGGTGACCTCTTGAACCACTTCCAGAGCATGGTCGCCAATATTGATGGATGGAGCGTTTCTGACGTCCTGTCCCATGATGTTCATTTTCTTGAGGCTGATGGTTAGGCCAAATTCGTTGCAGGCAGTTGTAAACCTGTCGATGAGATTCTGCAGACACTCTTCAGTGTGAGATGTTAATGCAGCATTGTCAGCAAAGATGATACTTAGTAGATCGGATGTCCACCAAAGCTACTAAGTATCATCACCTCATTCCATGACAATATGAAAGGCACAATTCAGCCTCATCAGACCCCTTTCCTTTCCTGAGTGGCGTGAAACAGGGCTGTGTTCTCGCACCCACACTGTTTGGGATTTTCTTCTCCCTGCTGCTCTCACATGCGATCAAGTCTTCAGAAGAAGGAATTTTCCTCCATGCAAGATCAGGTGGCAGGTTGTTCAACCTTGCCCGTCTAAGAGCGTAGACCAAAGTACGGAAAGTCCTCATCAGGGAACTCCTCTTTGCTGACGATGCTGCATTAACATCTCACACTGAAGAGTGTCTGCTTCCATTGCAGCACAGGCAGAAGCCAGGCAATGTCTGAGTGCTGCAGTGGAAACTTAAACTGGAGTCATGAGTTCTCTGTTTGTTGCCATGCAAGCCCAGCTTAATGCCATGAAGGCTCAGACTGCTGGTATCTTGGCTGCAGACACCAGTGCTCAAAATGATTTTCAGGGTCACACAGCAGTACAGCAATCTGTGCTCCAGCAATGGCAGTGGCTCAGTGGTGCACGAACCCACTGTGCACTCTCCGAATGACAGCATTCATGCTCCCATGACTGCCACTTTGCCAGTGCCCCTGCTGTTGCCTCCCAGCCAGCCAGCCCAGACCGCTGCTGCCCATGCTGAAGTGGTGCAGCCTGAAGCAGGGCCTCCAAGATCTAGAGCTGCTCAAGGTTGTCCTACCAGGCCGTCTGCAGTCTCCTCCACTGAAGGTCAGCAGCCTTTCACCAGCTATGCTGCAGCCACTGGGTAGGAGCACCAACACAGACAAAGGAACACAAAGACAGCCACTAAGGGAAAGTACAAGGGTGGACAGTTGAGTATTGTCTGTATATTGTATGTATAATTGGAATCATTATTGGATAAAGTTGGCATGGAATGATTAGTTTGTGGTGTATTTTATTTCAGGATTTTGATGCTGTGACAGTCCATAACAGAGGGATAGAAAGGTGAGGAACTGTGCAGCAATGTTGAACTGGGGATTTTCTTCATGAGAACCGGAATCTAATGAGGTGCTCACGGACAGTCCGTCTGGAGTGATGTTGTCCTGGATGTGTCCGCCCCTCCTCCTCCTCTTTCACCTCCTTCTCCTTCAAGGTGGTTGCCGTACACCTGATGCCTTGAGCTACGCCCTCATGATTGGCAGGTTGTGAAGGATGCAGCAGACCACCATGAATCACAAGGCATGCTCTGGAGTACTGGATGGCTCTTTCCAAGTTGTTCAGGCAGCAGAACCATTGTCTGTGAACGTAGATCATTTGCTCCTTAATGTTCCTGGTCACAACATGGCTTTTGTTGGAGGAGCGTTGTCCATGTGTGATTGGGTTGCAGAGGGGTGTCATTAGCCACGTGTACATTGGGCATCCCTTGTCGCCGAGCAGCCACCTTCTCGTTTGACATGGTGGCTTGAAGGTGGCAGGAATGGCTGATTGGCACAGGATAAAAACATCATGACTGCTGCCATATAAGCAGGCATTCATCAACATGATGGTCTGTGCGTGGTTGCACACCAACTGCACGTTCAGAACATGGAACCCTTCATGGTTCCGGTATATCTCCCTGTTGATTGGGAATTTTTTTAGGAGCCAGCAGCGGATGACTAAAAAGCTAATAAAGAGGGAGAAAATTGATTATGAAAGCAAATTGGCAAGAAATATAAAAATAAATAGCAAGAGCTTCTACGGGTATATAAAAACAGAATAGCTAAAGTGAGCGTGGGACCTTTGGAGGATGCAACTGGAGAATTGATAATAGGGGACAGGGAAATGGCAGATAATTTAAACCAATGTTTTGCATCGGTTTTCACGGTGGAGGACACTATAAACATTCCACAGATATCAGATAAGCAAGGAGCTAATGGGAGGGGAGATAGAAACATAGAAACATAGAAAATAGGAGCAGGAGTAGGCCATTTGGCCCTTCGAGCCTGCTCCGTCATTCATTATGACCATGGCTGATCATCCAACTCAGTAGCCTGTTCCGTCTTTCACCCCATGCCCTTTGATCCCTTTAAACCCAAGGGCTATATCTAACTCCTTCTTGAAAACATACAATGTTTTGGCCTCAACTGCTTTCTGTGGTAGCGAATTCCACAGGCTCACCACTCTCTGGGTGAAGAAATTTCTCCTCATCTCAGTCCTGAAAGGTTTACCCCGTATCCTTAGACTATGACCCCTGGTTCTGGACTCCCCCACCATCAGGAACATCCTTTCTGCATCTACCCTGTTCTGTTGGAATTTTATAGGTTTCTATGAGATCCCCCATCACTCTTCTGAACTCCAGAGAATATAATCCTAATCGACTCAATCTCTCCTCATACGTCAGTCCCGCCATCCCAGGAATCAGTCTGGTAAACCTTCGCTGCACTCCCTCTATAGCAAGAACATCCTTCCTTTGATAAGGAGACCAAAATTGCACACCATATTCCAGGTGTGGCCTCACCAAGGCCCTGTATAATTGCAGCAAGACATCCCTGCTTCTGTACGCAAATCCTCTCGCTATGAAGGCCAACATAACATTTGCCTTTTTTACTGCCTGTTGCACCTGCACGCTTACCTTGTAAGATCTTGTAACAGCCTGTATCATGAGGGACAAAGTATTTGACAAACTAATGGGACTAAATGCAGACAAGTCGCCAGGACCTGATGGCCTACATCCAAGGGTTTTAAAAGAAGTGGCTGCAGAGATAGTGAAGGCATTGGTCGAAATATTCCAGAACATCCTGGATTCCGGGAGGGTCCCAGCGGATTGGAAAACAGCTAATGTGACATCCCTGTTCAAGAAGGGAGGGAGACAAAAAGCAAGAAACTATAGGCCAGTCAGCCTAACATTGGTCATTGGGAAAATGCTGAAGTCCATTATTAAGGAAGAAATAGTAGGACATTTAAAAAAGCTTAACACAATCAAACAGAGTCAACATGGTTTTGTGAAAGGGAAATCATGTTTGACAAATTTGCTAGAGTTCTTTGAGGATATAACAAGCAGAGTTGATAAAGGGGAACCGATAGATGTAGTGCATTTAGATTTCCAGAAGGCATTCGATAAGGTGCCACATAAAAGATTATTGCACAAGATAGGAGCTCACGGTATTGGGGGTAATGTATTAGCATGGATTGAGGATTCGTTAACTCACAGAAGACAGAGAGTCAGGATTAATGGGTCTTTTTCAGGTTGGAAAGATGTAACTAGTGGAGTGCCACAATGATCAGTCCTAGGGCCTCAATTATTTACTATCTATATTAATGACTTGGAGGAGGGGGCAGAGTGTAATATATCCAAAATTGCTGACAATACAAAAATAGGTGGGAGGGCATGTTGTGATGAGGACATAAGGAATCTGCAAGGGGATATAGATAGGTTGAGTGAGTGGGTAAAAATCTGGCAGATGGAGTTTAATGTAGGAAAGTGTGAGGTCATACACTTTGGTAGGAAGAATCAAAAGGAAGACTAGTATTTAATTGTAGAGAGACTCCAAAAAAGTGCAGCACAAAGGGATCTGGGTGTTCTTGTGCATGAAACATAAAAAGTTGGCATGCAGGTGCAGCAAGTAATTAAGAAGGCAAATGGAACTTTGGCCTTTATTGCTAGGCGGTTGAAGTTTAAAAATAGGGAAGTCTTGTTACAACTGTACAGGGTGTTGGTGAAGCCGCACCTGGAATACTGTGTACAGTTTTGGTCCCCATATTTAAGAAAGGATATACTGGTATTGGAGGCAGTTCAAAAGAAATTCTCTAGGCTGATTCCTGGGATGAAGGGGTTGACTTATCAAGAACGGCTAAACAGGTTAGGCCTTTATTCACTGGAGTTTAGAAGAATGAGGGGTGATCTTATTGAAACGTACAAGATTCTGAGGGGGCTTGACAGGGTAGACGTTGAGAAGATGTTTCCACTATTGGGGGAATCTCAAACTAGGGGACATATTTACAGAATACAGGACACTCATTTAAAACTGAGATGCAAAGGAATTTCTTCTCAGAGGGTAGTGAATGTCTGGAATTCTCTACCCCAGAGACTTGTGGAGGCTAGATCACTGAAAGTATTTAAAGGAGGTAGATAGATTTTTGAAATATCGGGGAGTTGAGGGCTATGAGGAGCTGGCACGAAAGAGGAGTTGAGGTCTGGAGCAGATCAGCCATGATCTTATTGAATGGCAGGGCAGGCTTGAGGGGCCGAATGGCTTACTCCTGCTCCTATTTCCTATGTTGTTAGTTTGAAATGTGGTGCCTGCAAATCCACATGTATGCAGACCCTCTTCTTGCATACAGGGCTTGGTGACCTCCCAGATCTGATGATGCATGGTGAAAATAAGAAATGTTGGTGATATTACCAGCTTCAACCTGGAAGGATCTGCTAGCATTGAAAATGACAATCATGGTGAGCTTGATGGCCACTGGCAGTGCTGCCCCCGCCCAGCTCTGCGGCTGCAGGTCTGGTTGGAAGAGGTGGTATAATTCAGTGATCACTTCCTTGGTGAAATGTAGCCATCAATGATGCTGCGCCTGGCTGAGGTGGAGGTGGGAGAAGTGCTCGCTGAAGCCCCTGTGTGGGTAAGGCCTTCTATTGAGAGCCCTCCTCCTCTTCCCTTTGCGCACAGCTTCCCCTTTCTGCTGTTTCTGCTTTATCTTCTTGTCATGCTGCAGCCCAAGAGGCAATGCAACCAATGCACCCATGACTGGGAGCAAGTTTTCTGCTCAGAAGCCTTTCAAATTTGCACCACTTCTTCCAAAGATCCAGCACCAATCTCTTCTGATTGAAAGAACTTATGTGAGCTCCTCCAACAACACAGTACACAGCACTTCCATTAAATCTGCAGCGGCAAAAAAAAGTTAACAGCATTCTCACCTAAAAGTTGCATACAATCCCTTTAAATAACATTACTGGGGGACCCTCATTCAACAGAATGCATGTTCAGCTGTGTGGGTTTAAGAGCGGGCATTAACATGACCTGTGAGGACCAAAATGGCCGATTGGGCACCAAATCAGCGTTAGACGCTGTGGTTAGATGGCAGGGACATAGATAGGCTGCAGAGCTGGGCTGAGAGATGGCAAATGGAGTTTAATGCGGAGAAGTGTGAGGTGATTCACTTTGGAAGGAGTAACAGCAATGCAGAGTACTGGGCTAATGGGAAGATTCTTGGTAGTGTAGATGAGCAGAGAGATCTTGGTATCCAGGTACATAAATCCCTGAAAGTTGCTACCCAGGTTAATAGGGCTGTTAAGAAGGCATATGGTGTGTTAGCCTTTATTAGTAGGGGGATCGAGTTTCAGAGCCACGGGGTCATGATGCAGCTGTACAAAACTCTGGTGAGGCCGCACCTGGAGTATTGCGTGCAGTTCTGGTCACCGCATTATAGGAAGGATGTCGAAGCTTTGGAAAGGGTGCAGAGGAGATTTACTAGGATGTTGCCTGGTATGGAAGGAAGGTCTTACGAGGAAAGGCTGAGGGACTTGGGGTTGTTTTCGTTAGAGAGAAGGAGGAGGAGAGGTGACTTAATAGAGACATACAAGATAATCAGAGGGTTAGATAGGGTGGATAGTGAGAGTCTTTTTCCTCGGATGAGGATGGCAAACACGAGGGGACATAGCTTTAAGTTGAGGGGTGAAAGATATAGGACAGATGTCAGAGGTAGTTTCTTTACGCAGAGAGTAGTAGGGGCGTGGAACGCCCTGCCTGCAACAGTAGTAGACTCGCCAACTTTAAGGGCATTTAAGTGGTCATTGGATAGACATATGGATGTAAATGGAATAGTGTAGGTCAGATGATCGGCGCAACATCGAGGGCCGAAGGGCCTGTACTGCGCTGTAATATTCTAATTCTAATTCTAATTCTAAAGGACATTAGTGAACCAAATAGGTTCTTATGATGATCTGGTAGCTTCATAATCACCACTACAGATACTAGCTTTTTATTCCAGTTTTAATTTATCTGTGGATCATCAGTCCAAGCCTCTGGATTACTAGTCCAGACACACAACCACTATCCTACAGTTCCCATACCATACTGTGTCGATTGGCAAATAGACCCCCTACCTCCACTCTGCCAGCCCTCAACAAGGGGTTAGAGTATTAGTTCACTCATCAGTTTCCTGCACCAATATTTATTGTACCAGCCAGTGGGTTTTGTTCGGCATTTTTGTTGCCCTTTGTTCACCTTTTGAAAGGCTGAAACCTACATTAAAGTATACATTTATAATGGCTAGCAGCAACATTATTAGCATATGTCACCTCTTACCTTTAAATGGGAAAATGCCCTTAACTAAAAAAAAATGACTAAAAAAAGAGGGATAAATTAGAATGAGAGTAAATTAGGAAGAATATAAAAAACAGTAAAAGCTTCTACAAGTATATAAAAAGCAAGTAGCTAAAGTAAGCATTGGTTCCTTACAGGATATGACTGGGGAATTAGTAATGGGAAACAAGGAAATGGCAGAGACTTTGAACATTTTTTTAAATCTTTCTTTGCAGCAGAAGACACCAAAAGCATCCCAAAAGTAGTAGAAAATTATGGGGCAAAAGGGAGGGAAGAACTCAAAACAATCACTATCACTAGAGAAAAAGTACTAGAAAAACTAATGGGAATAAAGGCTGACAAGTCACCTGGACCTGATGGCTTGCATTCTAGGGTCTTAAAAGAAATGGCTGCAGAGATAGTGGTTGTAATCTTCCAACATTCCCTAGATTCTGGAAAGGTCCCCACGGATTGAAAAACTGCAAATGTAACGCCCCTATTCAAGAAAGGAGAGAGACATAAAACAGGAAACTATAGGCCTGTTAACCTAATATCTGCCATTGGGAAATTGCTGGAATCCATCAGCAGGACATTTAGAAAATCATAATAAAATCAAGCAGAATCAATGTGGTTTTATGAAAGGGAAATCGTTTGACAAATTTATTAGAGTTCTTTGAGGATGTAACCAGCAGGATGGATAAAGGGAACCAATAGATGCAGTGTAGTTAGATTTCCAAAAGGCATTTGATAAGATGCCACATCAAAGGTTACTGCACAAGGTGAGACCTCATGGTGTTGGGGGTAATATATTAGCCTGAATAGAGAATTGGCTAAATAACAGGAAATAGAGTGTCAGGAGAAATGGGTCATTTTCAGGTTGGCAAACTGTAACTAGTGGACTGCCACAGGGACCTGGGTGTCCTCATACATGAGTCACAGAAAGTCAGCATGCAGGTACAGCAAGTAATTAGGAAGGCAAATGGAATGTTGGCCTTTATTGCAAAGGGGATGGAGTATAAAAGTAGGGAAGATTTGCTACAACTGTACAGAACGTTGATGAGACCGCACCTAGAGTACTGTGTACAGTTTTGGTCTCCTTATTTAAGGAGGGATATACTTGCATTAGAGGCAGTTCAGAGAAGGTTCACTAGATTGATTCCTGGGATGTAGGGGTTGTCTTATGAGGAAAGGTTGAGCGGGTTGGGCCTATACTCATTGGAGTTTAGAAGAATGAGAGGTGATCTTATTGAGACATATAAGATTGTGAGGGGGCTTGTCAGGGTAGATGCTGAGAGGATGTTTCCCCTGGTGGGGGAATCTAGAACTAACGGGCACAGTTTCAGAGTTAGAGGTCTCCAATTTAAGATGGAAATGAGGAGGAACTTCTTCTCTGAGAGTGTCGTTAATCTTTGGGATTCTCTACCCCAGAGAGCAGTGGAGGCTGGGTCATTGAATATATTCAAGGCTGAGTTAGATAGATTTTTGATCTACAAGGGAGTCCAGGGTTATGGGGAGCAGGCAGTAAAGTGGAGCTGAGGCCACAATCAGATCAGCCATGCTCTTATAGAATGGCAGGAGCAGGCGTGTGGGGCCAAATGGCCTACTCCTGTTCCTAGTTCTTATGTTCTTATTTACTCATCAATCCTTGTAAATTTATATATGATTTCCAGCACACTCTTAGGGCTGGACTTCATGCTGGAGGCAGGGCTCCCAGTGCCGGGCCGAAAAGGTTGGCGAGGCGGGGGTGGGGGGGGGGGAAACACCAACTTTGCCTTTTCGTGTTCCCTCGAAACGATCCTCCAGTCTTTTTAAATCAAAGTTTCAGGGGCTGGGATCCCTGTCCCTTTAAAAACAGGAGTCCCACCTCCAAGAGCTGCTGGCCAATCAGAGGGCTGGCAGCTCAACAATATCATTGGCGCCACCAGGAGCGGTGTGCACTGCCAGTACTGCAGAGGCCTTGGACCCAGGCCCAGCACTGGAACCCAGACCAGAGGTGGGTGAGGCAGAGTTGCTGGGGCCAGTCTGGAAGGCTCCGACGAGCGGGTTGTGGGGGGTGGTCGCGCAACCCTGGGGGGTAAAGTTGTTCCCGGTGGGGGTCCTCCGTGGGCCACAAATTGCCCACAAAGCAGGGACCCATCCATGCTCACAGGGAGGGTGCCTCATGTTGCAAAGGTGTCCTCTCCGCTTGGCAGAAACATCCCCTGCCGCTGGTAAGATCCCATTAATAGGCCACTTAAGGGCCTCAATTGGCCTGTGGGCGGGAAGGCCGTTGTTGGCCTATCCTGTCTTCAGGAAGATCGCTTGGCAATGGACCCTCCGCCCCGCTGCTCTCCCACCACCCGTCGCGATACTCCGTGCCCCCCCGCCTCCGACCCCGGGTCAGGGGCTATACAAAATCCAGCCCTTAAAGTGAGTTCCTAATATCATGCCCAATACTAGCCTGGATCTTACCTACACTATCTAAATTAATCTGATCTTGACAAAGGTCAAGCACACTAACAGTAAAGCAGATGGAATCAAACTCTACCTCACGAATCCCGAAATGGAAATTCTACCATGATCGTCTGAATTTTTCCTTGTGAATGGGAGGAAAATATTCTATCCTACAATTTCAATCTGAAACTAATTTTGTTTATTTTCAGCATTCTGTGGAGTCCCTGAAACCTGAACTCTTACGATAATATAATGACCAGAACTCATGAAACCTTAACATTTGTCAGCCTCAACAAGCATCTTTCAGATGACATATTAAACCAAGGCCTGTCTGCCCTCTCAGGTGGGCATAAAAGATCCCATGAGACTATTTCAAAGAAGAGCAGCAAAGCTCTACCCAGTATCCCGGACAATATTTATCCATCAACAAACATCACAAAAAAAAGCTTATCTGGTTATTATCACTGTCATGCAGACCGACTCGACCCCCGCAACCTGCCATGAATGAGGCATATTGATTTTGTCATATGAACATTGATTTGAAAACTTGCTGAAGTGAAGAAATGACTTTTTGAAAAAAAAAAATCATCAGGCCCTTGGCTGAAAAGACATTTGCATATTAACAGACAGTGCTTGGGGAGACAAAGGGGTTACTTCCCTTATCCAATTTAACCCACCATGGAATTTGAGCAGCAGACATTGAAGGTGAGGGAGCTCAAATTTCAGGATGACTACTGGGATGGCCGAATCCACAAACAGACGTGGTCAGACCAGCTGGTCACGTGACTAGCCTGCTTGGCAACCTGGTTTTTCTGAATTGTACAAAGAGTTTTGAACAGAGAGATGGCAGTATGCTCCTGGACTGAAGAAGATCTTTCACATCTGGTTCTCCCTCTCTTTCTCACGGAACTCCAAATCCACTGAAGACACATGAGCCCCAAGAGAAGGATCTCCTACAGCGAACAAGGTTTAAGAAGAATACTGGGCCCCAATGAAGAGCAAGATCTACCTACAATCAAGGACGCTACAGTGAGCTATAAGAACCAGAACAAAACCCCTCTTCAGAGATTGCCTCAAACTTTTCCACTTTATTTTCTTCTACTTTTTTCTGTCTCTATCTGCTTATGTGTATCGCGTATGCATGCTAGCGTGGGCACGTCGTGTTTCTGTAGGCGTTATCCGAGGTCGGGTTTAAGTTTATGTTTAATAAATTTCAACCTTTCTTCTTTAAACCTAAGAAAACCTGTTTGTGCTGGTTTCTTTACCTTATCATTGGAAAGCAGTGAACAAGGAATCACCGAGGGGGAGCTAAAAACAGTGTTTAAACTTAAACCCTGTTACGGTAAGACCAGGTGAAGGCTGAGTGGGAACCCTAGAACCCTTTCTCACCTGGTCCTAACAATCACAGTGATGTTTGTGGGACCTTGCTGTGCACAAATTGGTTGACATGTTTCCTACATTGATTACACTTCAAAAAACTACATCAGTGGCTGTAAAGTGCTTTGGGACATCCCGAGGTCAGGAAAGACATTAGATAATGCTATTATAAGTCTTTCTTTTCTCATTTTTTTAAGGCATCACTAACTCTAAAAGGGACAGACGGTTGCCTTTCCCTTGGTTACAGCAGATAAAGGTATGAGGTTTTGCTGGAAATCTGGGATTTTTTACAAGTGGAAGTGGCCCAATACCTGCATCTATATCTCCACATTAAGGGTCTGGATCATCACAGGGTCCATTCAGATGCAGCTATCCTCACCTAAACAATCCCCATTCCTCTAATCTAGTCTGCCCACCTTTTAAATAGTTTCTTCTGTTCCTATCAACTCCTCAGTGATACAGACCAGTGAGCACAACAAGAAAGTGCATAAATAAGGACCTGAAATAACTGTGAGCAAGGCTATTATTTGAATTCTACATGTGAACCCATTCATTTTAAATCAACTTATATGTCCATTAAAATTGAGGAGACAGGAATTTGATAAGAATGTTTACAATAATTTCTGAACTTATGCACATGGATATAAGCAGATTTTCTTTTTAAATTACATGCTTGTTTAGTTACACTCATACTTTCACTTAGCCTGCTATTTTTTAATCTAACACACAATGCACTATGTGTAATATGTCCCTCAAAGATTTATGAACTCTGACATTAGAATGCATATATAAAGAACAAAGAACAGTACAGCACAGCACCAGGCCATTCAGCCCTCCAAGCCTGCGCCGATCTTGATGCCTGTCTAAACTAAAACCTTTTGCACTTCCAGGGACCGTATCACTCTATTCCCATCCTGTTCATGTATTTGTCAAGATGCCTCTGAAACGGCGCTATCATACCTGCTTCCACCACCTCATCTGGCAGCAAGTTCCAGGCACTCACCACCCTCTGTGTAAAGAACTTGCCTCGCACATCCCCTCTAAACTTTGCCCCTCGCACCTTAAACCTATGTCCCCTAGTAACTGACTCTTCCACTCTGGGAAAAAGCTTCTGACTATCCACTCTATCCATGCCACTCATAACTTTGTAAACCTCTATCATGTTGCCCCTCCACCTCCGTCATTCCAGTGAAAACAATCCAGGTTTATCCAACCTCTCCTCATAGCTAATGCCCTCCAGACCAGGCAACATCCTGATAAACCTCTTCCGTACCCTCACCAAAGCCTCCACGTCCTTCTGGTAGTGTGGCGACCAGAATTGCACGCAGTATTCTAAGTGTGGCCTAACTAAGGTTCTGTACAGCTGCAGCATGACTTGCCAATTTTTATACTCTATGCCCCGACCAATGAAGGCATGCATGCCGTATGCCTTCTTGACTACCTTATCCACCTGTGTTGCCACTTTCAGTGACCTGTGGACCTGTACGCCCAGATCTCTCTGCCTGTCAATACTCCTAAGGGTTCTGCCATTTACTGTATACTTCCCACCTGTATTAGATCTTCCAAAATGCATTACGTCACATTTGTCCGGATGAAACTCCATCTGCCATTTCTCCGCCCAAGTCTCCAACCGATCTATATCCTGCTGTATCCTCTGACAATCCTCATCATTATCCGCAACTCCACCAACCTTTGTGTCGTCCGCAAACTTACTAATCAGACCAGCTACATTTTCCTCCAAATCATTCATATATACTACAAACAGCAAAGGACCCAGCACTGATCCCTGCAGAACACCACTAGTCACAGCCCTCCATTCAGAAAAGCACCCTTCCACTGCTACCCTCTGTCTTCGATGACCGAGCCAGTTCTGCATCCATTTTGCCAGCTCACCTCTGATCCCGTGTGACTTCACCTTTTGTACCAGTCTGCCATGAGGGACCTTGTCAAAGGCTTTACTGAAGTCCATATAGACAACATCCACTGCCCTTCCTTCATCAATCATCTTCGTCACTTCCTCAAAAAACTCAATCAAGTTAGTGAGACACGACCTCCCCTTCACAAAACCATGCTGCCTCTCGCTAATAAGTTCATTTGTTTCCAAATGGGAGTAAATCCTGTCCCGAAGAATCCTCTTGAATAATTTCCCTACCACTGACGTAAGGATCACCGCCCTATAATTTCCTGGATTATCCTTGCTACCCTTCTTAAACAAAGGAACAACATTGGCTATTCTCCAGTCCTCTGGGACCTCACCTGTAGCCAATGAGGATACAAAGATTTCTGTCAAGGCCCCAGCAATTTCTTCCCTTGCCTCCCTCAGTATTCTGGGGTAGATCCCATCAGGCCCTGGGGACTTATCTACCTTAATGCTTTGCAAGACACCCAACACCTCCTCCTTTTTGATAATGACATGACCCAGACTATCTACACTCCCTTCCCTAGACTCATCATCCACCAAGTTCTTCTCTTGGGTGAATACTGATGCAAAGTACTCATTTGGTACCTCGCCCATTTCCTCTGGCTCCACACATAGATTCCCTCCTCTGTCCTTGAGTGGGCCAACCCTTTCCCTGGTTACCCTCTTGCTCTTTATATACGTATAAAAAGCCTTGGGATTCTCCTTAATCCTGTTTGCCAATGACTTTTCATGACCCCTTTTAGCCCTCCTGACTCCTTGCTTAAGTTCCTTCCTACTTTCTTTATATTCCTCAAGGGCTTCGTCTGTTCCCAGCCTTCTAGCCCTTACGAATGCTTCCTTTTTCTTTTTGACTAGACTCATAATATCCCTCGTTATCCAAGGTTCCCGAAACTTGCCAAACTTATCCTTCTTCTTCACAGGAACATGCCGGTCCTGGATTCTAATCAACTGACGTTTGAAAAAGACTCCCACATGTCAGATGTTGATTTACCCTCAAACAGCCGCCCCCAATCGATATGTATGTATGTTAGTGATTCTTGAAGTTTGCTCCTGCTGAATATGAAGAAATCTAAACATTCCACAAATCAGATGAATCGGATTATCAAGGACCATGAGTGTCAGTCATGCACTATATAGAGTATACAACATTTCACTGCTATTCTAAGACCAGTTCATTATACCCTCAAGATCACAAGCAATTTGTTTGCAAGCCATAATGAGGAAAATATTTCACTGAAGAGACTAATATCATAAGCAAGATGTTTAGAATCAAATATTAAAAGCTTAAAAAAAAAATTCTGCCCTTTGTTCATGGAGGTAAGATAGTAAGATCCCTACCAAGCATTGCTCTGGTAAAGATTACAGCTAGTAATATAGAGCAGAGATTGAAGCTGTTTGATTTTTGTGTGATTTATACACATTTTACAATCCATTTACCAACAAAGCCTTTGAAGAATTATTCCAACCTTAACCAGGTCTAAAATATTGAGAACTAGAAACAGCAGTGTGGCTGCATAAGTGAACTGGAAAACAATATTTTACAGTCCACTGTTTTTTAAGACAAAAAAATCTTGATCCTTAAAACTAAGAAGAAGGTCTTTTGAAAGGGATAAAATGAAAGCCAGACAGAGGTAGTGGATATGGCCTTTGAACTTCTGTCAAAAAATTGGCATCTGTGTTTGAGTGCAGTCAAAATTAGCAACTTCTGCATTTTAAAATTCCTCTGGCCATTTCTCAGGTGAAGACAAATTAATTCCCTCCAGTGCAGCCAAGTTATTGACCTCTATCTCACATGAAGTACAACTACAAAGAATGTGCAGTTTCTTCCACAATGAGCCGTTAGGAAGTGGGCTAGAGAATTCTGAATGACCTCCACATCTCTTTCAGAACTTTATGGTGCCAGTTTACCTACATAAACAACAACATTTGAAAAATAAAGGCACTTGTATAAACCATGCTGGAGCATTTCAATGTGAAATATACAATATTTTAAGTATTATTTTGCTCAGCAAATACTACCCTCATTGTGACACTTTAGTGAAGAAAATCTTTTCCAAATTCTAGCATGTTTAATACAATGAAAGCACAGTATGCCATGCAATACACACATACATGAAACTGGTATTGTCATTGTGCGAAAAGCTCTGTAGCCATATTCATACTGCACTCAGCATATTATATGCTATTGAATTGACCTATAATCACAGTGGGCATTATATGCATACTTAAATCCTTCAACTGTTGTGTTTAGCTTTTGGGTAGAGGTGATCTTATAAAGAATCCTCCTTATGTGATTTCATGACATTCTACTCTAGTAACAGAGAGAAATGCTACCCGCAACCCACTGTTTCTTTTCACGATGAAACCAGAATGAGATATGGCAACATAAGTCTTCACTTAAAAGCAACTGGAACCAATGCCCTTGCAGAGAGGGTAAATTGAGCTGTGACGAAGAATTAATATTAGTACAAAAAGGAAAGTGGCAATTTAAGGTGTAATCCTGGTCGGGAGATAAAAAGTTAGTAAGAAATAGTTGAGGTCGAATTTGAGCAGGATTTTAACAGAGGAGGAGGGATTGAGCAGCTACTATGGGCGGCACAGTGGCGCAGTGGTTAGCACTGCAGCCTCACAGCTCCAGGGACCCGGGTTCGATTCTGGGTACTGCCTGTGTGGAGTTTGCAAGTTCTCCCTGTGTCTGCGTGGGTTTTCTCCGGGTGCTCCGGTTTCCTCCCACAAGCCAAAAGACTTGCAGGTTGATAGGTAAATTGGCCATTATAAATTGTCACTAGTATAGGTAGGTGGTAGGGAAATATAGGGACAGGTGGGGATGTTTGGTAGGAATATGGGATTAGTGTAGGATTAGTATAAATGGGTGGTTGATGGTCGGCACAGACTCGGTGGGCCGAAGGGCCTGTTTCAGTGCTGTATCTCTAATCTAATCTAATCTATATAGGGCAATTGAACAAAGGCGAGGTGATACATGCATTAATTTGAAGGAAGTGATTGTCAGTGTTGCTAGGCACCAAGGAAATGGCAGGTGAGAGCTTACAGAGCTGAGACTGAACATTTACAGGGGCAGCTTAAATATTTGTGTTTTTTTTGCTGTTGCTGGGTACTTTCCCATTTGCCTTTGTGCCATTTTCTGAAGAGCCGACATTGTTCTCCTTCATCAACTCCCATTTCAGACAGAGCGCAATGGTTTTTTGATTGGGAATTCCCTTCTACCTTTGGTCCTACGGGGATAGAGCATGGGGAGCATCAGTTGCAGAGGCATCAGCGGAGCAGGCGGCATCACATGAAAGGCACCTCCTCACTGGAATATACAGGAAGAAGATTTCCTATCTGCAGTTGACTAAGCAGTAGTGACTGTGGAGGTACTTCCAAAAATAAGCCATTAGAGTTATGCCACATGTTGTAAACAGACCTAGAGCCCATCTACACCACAGGCACCACTTTGTGATGGTTGAGAAATCCACCACTACCCTTAATTTCGATCTTGCAGGATCATTCCAGATTTCCACTGGGAGATCTGTAACATTAGCCGAAAAGCTGTCTACAGATGTATGAAGCATGCCACAGATGCTGTCTTGTTCTCTAGATCTGGTGAGGTAATCTGCTTTCTTAAGGAAACTAAGGCACCATGACAGGGCAGCCACTCTTGGTCACCAGTGCACATCAACATTTTATTCTGTAATTTGCCTGTAGCAAACGTCTCTGGCCTGATGCTTGCAAGTGAGTGAGTAATGGCACACGTGATGAAGAGATGGAAAATCTGGATCTACCAGGGCCTGTGTTTTTCTACAGGTAGTTCGTTAGTATGGCTTGCTGAGCGGCAGAGTCTATGTCACGATTAATAAGATTGATAGGAGGGCTTCACAATATAGACTGCTGACAGGTCACGTGGGGCATAGTGGGTTGAGTAGCAGCAGAAGCAGAATGTCATCAAGAACCTTCAGCTAACATCTGCCTTTCTATTTTTCCATTGGCAGTGTGGCCACAATGCACAGTCAAACTAGGAGGACCGAAGTCGGCCTGTAAATGGGTCTCGTGCTTCATCTAACTAGCCTGATCAAGCTGCAGGCCAATTACACTTCCATTGACAATTTGCCCTTGTACAGGAACGAACTGTGGGACAACTGCCTCGCAACAGAGGCCCTCAGTTAAGGGCAGCATAAGGGGGTGGGGGCGTGTGTGTATGTGGGAGGACATGGAGGAGGAGGTGATTGCGATTGACAGGAATGTGGAACTGGTTGAAGCATTCCTTCTCCTACTGGCTCCACATCACTTTAAAAAGCTCAACTTTTCGGTGGAGGCCTGTTCTTAGGCCGTAGATGCTGAGTTGAGGGATCCTAAAATGGGCATTAAACACCTTATTAACACATGTAAAGGGTCTACCACCTGTGTTAAACCGCTGTCCAGGGTTGCCTAAAAAATGGCCTGACTCAATTTTGATCAGGCATCTGTGGGGTGCAGAGTGTTGATCCCCAGAATGAACAAACCATAAAACAAATGCAACGAGGTCCAATTTCTACCCCTATCTCTCATATCATAATGATCCTGAAGTTAAAATATATAGGAAAGAAAATGCTGGTACCATGCCAACCAGTGCCCAATTCTAAGCACTTAGGTGCTTTGGGGAATGGCTGCAAGGAACTGGATTAAAATTGTGCACAGCTGACAGGAAGGGAATAATTTCACTCTGTCCGGCTGGACCAGATTTGAATAGTGATCAAATTCAATGAACCATGGACCTTTGGGAAGTCAGAGTTCTCACATTTCAAATGTATTTCAACATAAATTCAAGAAGAATTAGCTATGCTCAAAAGAGGGATGGGCATTACCTTCACAATCTCACCCCTCCCACAGTGCAGGGAGCACAACAGTAAAAAAAAGTTTATGAAAACCTTGTGGTCATCTCTGTTGTACAATATGCCACCATATGAAATAATACATGAAATTGAGAATAATTTATTAATGACACTCTGAGTCACCTCCATTTATAATATATGACCAGTTTACCTCCCTCCTTCCATTTAATTTAATTTTTTTTTTAAGAGATACAGCACTGAAACAGGCCCTTCGGCCCACCGAGTCTGTGCCGACCATCAACCACCCATTTATACTAATCCTACACTAATTCCATATTCCTACCACATCCCCACCTGTCCCTATATTTCCCTACCACCTACCTATACTAGGGACAATTGCTAATGGCCAATTTACCTATTAACCTGCAAGTCTTTGGCATGTGGGAGGAAATCGGAGCACCCGGAGGAAACCCACGCAGACACAGGGAGAACTTGCAAACTCCACACAGGCAGTACCCAGAATTGAACCCGGGTCGTTGGAGCTGTGAGGCTGCGGTGCTAACCACTGCGCCACTGTGCCGCCCAAGCTGATGCATTCAGTTATTAGAGGACAGAATTTCTAAACATGAAATGAGAAATACAAATGATGGGGGAAATTTTATGCTCTGCCCCGCAGTGGGTTTGGAGGCGGGGAAAGCATATAAGAGGGTGGGAGGGTAGCAGGAGGGGACCCCATCATTTTACCGCCTCTGCCAAAACTAAGTTGGGGGGGGGGGGGGGGGGGAAGGCCTATTAATAGCAATTAATGCCCAAGTAAGGGCCTCATCCTGCTTCCGCTGCAATTAGCTGAGTGGCAGGTGGCCCTGTCGTCGCATGGGAAGCACAGCAGGAAACAACGTGCGGGCTGCTTGCTGGCTCTGGGGTTGGGGAGGTGGGGGCGGGGGGTCCCTTGTTAAAAGGCACTTTGTGCCTTTGGATAGAGGGTGGACTGCTGAGAGCCACCCCCCTGCTCTTGCTGCCAACCCTCGTACACCCATTGGTGCCTGAACGAGGACCCTGCCTTCAGATTGAGGGTGGGCTGCTGAGAGCCACTTACACCCCCTACACCTCCTCCCCCGTGACCCCCACCCTGCAAGACTCCTCCCGCGTTGACCTATCTGTGGCCTGGGTCCAGCACTGCTGCTGGGCCTTGGGTGGGTGCTCCACCACCAGCAGCCACTGCCTCCACGGTGGCACTGCTCAGTTATTCAAAACCTGCCGGCCTCTGATTGGCCAGCAGCTCTCAGAGGGTAAGACTTCCATTGCCAGGGTCCTTGATCCTGTGGAAGGCCCGCCACTGTCCGGTTAAATGCCCAATTGGCACTTGATTCAGCTGGCCTCCCAAAGAAGAGGCGACGCGGGGTTCTTGCCATTGCTTTTGCCGGACATCAAGATCCCCGTCCTTCAGATAAAATGCTGCGAAATGTCCCTCCATGATGAAGTATTTACAAAAAGATGCAATAACAACAGACATCTCTATTTCCCTCAGCACCTTCAGTTATAACACAACTGTGTCATTTTAATTTACTGTTGTTTTATTATTTAAAAAAATGTTTATATTCTGCATATTTTTCCTGGTCATTATTAGGTCCTGGTGATATATCTATTTAAAGCCATCACCCACTCCCAACTCCTTTGCATAAGAGACAACAATGCTGACCTATTTTGAAGAGGGTCCCACATCTCCACCACGCTGTTGTAGGGAGGGTTTTTTGAGTGAGTAGAAGGGGAAAAGAGAGATAGCCTGCGGCCACCCCACCCTGAGGCAACCAGATTCATAACAGTTTTGACAGAAGCTTGAGAGCAGGTTATCTGTACTGTTCAAACATTGTGATTGTCATTGAAGGATGAACAAAAGGTGTTGGAGAAAATAGGGGAATCTTACCCTTACATGTCTCCTCCACATCCCAAAAAAAATGTATTAATGTTATCCACTGAGAATTGTTATTCTTTTTTATGGTGGAGGACCAATTTCATAGTTCACCTGTTAATGCTGGGATTTCACTGAATTAACAACCACAAAGAAAATGTTTCAAAGTATATGTGGGGAAACAAATAATAATTTAATATGATAAAGCCCTGCAGCTTTAAAGAACATTATTGATGCACAAAGTTATTTATAAAGCTTTTCTTTGCTTTTGTGATAAAGATACTGATGCTTTCCAGTGTTTTTCCAGCCCTTCCCTTATCAAAGCATTAATGATTTCCGTCAAGAAATCATCCAGAATTGTAGATTTAAAAAACAATTTTTCTTCCTCTTGTTATCCATCATATGTGCTAATAGAAAGTCTTAGGTGGTGCCATGGGTTAGCATAATGTCTTTTCACCCCAGTGCTTGAGTTCAAAATCAGCCCATACACCTGAAATTCTGCAGCTAAACAGATTATTTTTGGAATGAGTTTGCCAGCTTTCAATCTAGTTCCTGATGAGAATAGGGAGAGACCACTTAACTGCTCACAGAATGTCACTGAATTGATCTTCTTATCCACAAAGACCATTATAGTTTACATTTATCCTGTATCTAACCAGACCCAGGACAGCTTAATACTGATAGTGGAAAGAAAATGTTCAACATGAAAGCAAAACATTCTCATGAACGTACTTCCATTGTTAATATTTTGGAGAACTTTTCTTTCAAAGTCTGTGGAAAATATCTGAGGAGATGCTGGACTTGTTTATTTTTAAAGAGTCACTGGAAGGACACTTGGGACTTTGTTTAAAAACACTTACTGGAAGTCACATGTCTTAAGCTAAGTAAACAGCTGGAGCCTTATAGACTATGGAACTATTTGGAGTTGTTTACAGAGAAGTCACGTGCCTAGATTTATGGTGGTCAGGAGTTTTTTGGTTTCGTTTGGGACCGTTTGAAGGGCAGTTGGTGTGTAATCTTCTAAGAGAGAAGCCATCCAACTCAGCCTTTGCCACCTGTTTTGAAAACTATTCCGAGAATCCAACATGATAACTGAAACCACAGATGTAGTAATGTGATGGAATATAGGTATAATAGGCTTGATTAAGTAGAATTTGGAAATAGTGCATTACGCCTTTAGAGTTAAAGATTGAATAAATGGTTAGTTTTCAGAGCTCACTGAAGTTCCCCTTTAAGATGGTAGAGTTAAATATTTCAAGGCCTCTGTTAGAATAGAATTGTTGTACCAGGGGCTTGGAAGATAAACACATTGAAATATCCTGTGTGACCTCAGTAAGAGGTAGCAATAAAACTTAATTGGTTTATGGGGTTGCTGTTCAGACAGGTCGGCTCCAGAGGTTGGTTTGGAGTGCCATGGAAAGGGTACTTACCAATAAATGGAATGTACTCACAGGAGCAAGAGAAATCAAATAAACATAAATATAAACATTTTGATCAGATAAAAGCTCACAAACTTCAAATTCCAGTAAAACATTAAATTAAAGATTTGGATTTTAAAGGGAACACAAGAGGGTCACATCTAATGCAAATGTCATATGACACCTTAGAAATAGTATAAATACAAGGTTTTGCAGCAAACAATTAGGAGTGTTGAATCCTCAAACAACACTCATCATCCCATGCCTTATTCGGGAATTTAAGGTACAAGTTGACTTTAAATTTTGATCGATATTCTGGATATTCTAAGATAACTTTGCAGTAACATTAGCAAGGTTACATTTTTGGATTCTATGTTAAAAATAAGAATATGTTTTACATCTCTCAGTAATATTTGATATTGTGATATTGCATGTTAAATTCTTTAATAAATGTATAAAAGTTAATAAATCGTCTCATGTAGTATTCTGTATACAACTACAAGAACCCCCTCTCTGTGTCTCTTAAGTGGAGAGATACGTATTGAAGGGAGTTTCCCAGACTGTTATATCTGGGATATTTATGACTTAGCCATAAAAATATTAGAAATAGGTTATCCGAAAGATGGTAACATTCTCTGTTGGTTTTCTTTCTTTGAGAGAAAGCTAGTGCAATTCTTTGGACCCAAATGAGTGTCTGAGAATTTGTCTGGTTTGAACTTGATTAAAGGAGATTCGTGGGGATATGCTCCTGATTTGGTTTAGTCCCTACAAGGGGTTAAAGTCATAAATCACTTCAGTAATTCTCTGGAAAAGTCTGCAAGACTACTCCTTGACGTCTCCTGAACAGAACTGCTCCAGAAAGTCCCAGTGTCAGACGTCTACGTGTACCGGGACACTAGACCGATAGCCACCTGGAACATTTCATAACTTATCCTTTTCTTCTTCAAGAATTAACAAGTATTTGGCCAAAGTATTTTTGTTTTTGTAAAGTTGACCTCTGCAGAGAAAGTTTCTTTATTTTTTCTTTAACCAGGGTGTATGTGTTAGGTTATTTAGAAGGGAATATATTTATACTTTCATATTTCAACCTGTGTGTTCATAAGCTTTGCATCTTTATTGAATAAGTCTTGTTTTATAATAAATTAATAATTTTGTTGTTTATTAAATAAACTTGGTTGGCGGATTTATATTCTGAAACGGATAGATAAAAGTATATAACTGGCCATATTCATCATTGGGTAAAATATTTTTAAATATATGTTGTGACCAGTCGAGTAGTGGGACTAGAGGGAGACAGCGCACTCCTCCAACCTCGGTCGTAACAATATACATTCATTCATACTTTTCATTCCTGGGTCTCTCTTTTCCCTTCTATAATACGCAAGGACCTCCTATAGCATTGCTCATGGACAAAAGTCCTTTTAAAAAAGGTCCCCCTCTGTTAGTATTTTCTGATGTCTCCCACAATGATTCTTTCTGGCTCCTGCGTGTCATTTTTCTGTTTTTCTTTGACTCAATCTCCCTGCATGACTCTCATGCATTTCTCTCTGTATCCACTCTGTTTTTTCTCTGATTCTGGTTTTCTTTCTCTCTTTCTGTGCTAAATATAAGCCAACTGTCACCTTTTAAATGACTTTATGTGACCTTAGTATGATTTGGTTAAAGTTGCGGTGGCTACAGCTATGCGTGATGTTCTAAAGGGTTTTTTTTCTCCATCAATGTCACTTCAGTTCTGTTTTGCTTTCTTTCACTACTCTTCATATTGGGGAATTTGCTCCCAATTGAGCCTGTGCTTTTTATTTATTTTTTCACTTTCTTTGGGCAAGAAATGTTGAGGCAATGCTCATTTTGCTTACCAAATAGACTATCTCAACCACTGGCATTTAACCTATCATATTTCATCTCACCTTGAGCCCACGGGATAGATAAATACTAGAAAAAACAACTAAGTACTATATTTTCTTCTCAATACTAGCCAATCCAAAAATATTCCAATTACCCATGTAAGCAAGGCTGATTCATGTGGTCATGCAGCCAACTGCTTCATTTACGCCCCTGGTTTCTTTACCAAGCATAACGCAGCACTAAATGGTCACAGCCAGAGGGATATATTGGCTATGATTGATCCAGAAAATATTTACAGTGGTTTACTCTCAAATAAAAACTACGAAGAGCTTTTTATGATGATTCTGGGCTCTTGGTGCCTTATTGGGAGTCCTCAAAAATCCTGCAGCCTGAAAAAACGCAGAACTGCCTTCTTTGAAAACATGAAAACTGCAATGTTGTTACTGGCATCAGGTTCACACAATTGTAGTGATCTTTTTTTTTTACAAAAATGGGCTTTGTTATTATTTCTTGAAATTTGGAGATGGTTATGCAAGTAGCTTAGCCAATCAGTGCCAACTCCATCGCCCCACGTATAGACACACAGTGCTGGAAATAGTTTAATGATCTCACAAGGCTGGCCAAGATAAGTGAAGGTACAAGTACCAATACACATCCTGAAAGAATGCTCACAGTATGACTCACCTCAGCATTTATCAGGTCCCCACAGTAGAAATGACAGTTAATATGCTCAGGAAACATCATGCACCATCACAACCCACCCCACCCACACCCCACCCTCCCCCCCCACACCCCACCACATGCACATACTTCTTGCCCAGCATTCCAATACCCTTGACAAAATATGGTAATACCATACTCAAAAGAGAAATGACTGCTGCTAGCCTGCATCTGAAATCATTCTCACTGTGAAATGCTGCAGGCAATCGGGGGCCTTTTCAATTTGTATTCTCCTTGCAAAGAAAACATTTTCTGATAATCAGCTGCAAAGAACTGTCATAGGGGTCGGAATGGCAACTATCAGACCTTCAAGTGTGTACGAGGAGAAAGGGCTTCAGCACCTCAAGAGACACACAGGAGAGGCAGTAGGAGATTCAAAAGTAGGAGGCAAATTGCCAGGAATTGGTTGGTAATAGCAGGGTGCACCTACAGCATAGTGAGCTGTTACAATCTCCAGACATACACCTTTATTGGAAGGTCACTTATTGCTTAATCACATCTTCAAAATCACATGCAAAATGTTACTCGATTAAATATATTTTCTGTGCAGCACTCCTACATCCTGCTCATAGAAGTACAGGGCCTTTTTAAATGGTATAGTAGCACAACATGCAGCACGCCACAATCATTCAGTTTCTGCCACACCTGCAGGTAAGAAAATAGTCCAGAAACTATGGCCTCCACTAATGCAAATTACAGGACAATATGATATTTAGAGCAGAGATCAAGAGAAACCTTTTTACAGGGAGAGTTGTGATGCTGTAGATTTCATTTACCAGGTTAGTGATTGAGGCAGCTGCTGAAGATTAGATGGGTGGATGAAGGAAAAGAGGATAAAGAGATGTAGGAACAGGGTGAGTAAATGTGATTCAGATTCTTTCTTCATGTGGAAAGTAAACACTGACAAAGACTAGTTAGGTTGAATGGCCTGTTCCCATGCTGTTACTTTTTTGATTTCTATGTGCCATCTCTGAAACACTGTACTGGCCTTCACAATGCTACTTTTCTAATGTCACAGTTTCCTGGGGGGGGCTATATAGAGGCAGAAACACAGGAAATAATAGGGTCCATTCAACCACCTCGAATATGCCGCCATTTAAACATGGGGGGCTGGATTCAAAAAGTTTCCTTTTCGTTTGATGTTGAGGTTAAACACCACACTTTTATTTATCTACCTTTACTACCTTTAGGGAGGTCATGTTGGAGTTGTATAGAAAGGGAGGTCATGTTGGAGTTGTATCAAACTTTGGTAAGGCCACAGCTGGAGTACTGTGTGCAATTCTGGTCGCCACATTACAGGAAGGATGTGATTGCACTGGAGGGGGTGCAGGGGTGATTCACCAGGATGTTGCCTGGGATGGAACATTTAAGCTATGAAGAGAGGTTGGATAGGCTTGGGTTGTTTTCGCTGGAGCAGAGAAGACTGAGGGCTGACCTGATCGAGGAGTACTAGATTATGAGGGGCATGGACAGGGTGGATAGGGAGCAGCTGTTCCCCTTAGTTACGAGGGTCAGTTACGAGGGGACACAAGTTTAAGGTGAGGGGCAGGAGGTTTAAGGGGGATTTGAGGAAGAACTTTTTTTACCCAGAGGGTGGTGACGGTCTGGAATGCACTGCCTGGGAGGGTGGTAGAGGCGGGTTGCCTCACATCCTTTAAAAAGTACCTGGATGAGCACTTGGCACGTCATAACATTCAAGGCTATGGGCCAAGTGCTGGCAAATGGGATTAGGTAGACAGGTCAGGTGTCTTTAATGCATCGGTGCAGACTCGATGGGCCTCTTCTGCACTGTATTATTCTGTGATTCTGCGATACTGCTGTTAAACCAGACAAATGAAGCCAGCTTTACTGAGAAAAATACTGGCCAAGGTCTCACAAAGCATTTAACATCCAGAACACAGTCTCTTCAGATGACCAACTGCACCATTTGTTGCTATAACTTTATGGAGCTTAAGTTTATTAAAAGGGTTTAAATAACATGCATCTGACTGGTAAGTGATCACTGAGAATGAGCCACTTTCATGTTAAACATGTTATGTGGCAGAATATGCTAATGTCACAGCATGAGTTAGTCATCAACAACTTGTCTTGGTCTAATGACACATAGAGCACTGTGTCAGACCAAAGCAACTGCATTACATGTAATTTTGGGGTCAAGTTTCTCTGTGATCTAAGCCTAGGAATGTAATTTTCATTTAATGGTAAAGATACACGATAAAACCTTGAAAGCAACTGTTCACCTCTCTCAAAGTCACAACCAAAAATTACATAAGAAAAAAAATCCATTCAAGAATTATTCAGTATTCTGCAGATTTCTGAAAAGTCATATGAATATTTTCATATGATCATAACCTGCTCTCTGATGCAGGGTTGAACACCATTAACTATGACAACAATAAGTGGCAGAAAACAAATAATTGCTACAGACCGTTCTCCACTTTCTTATACACCAGATTCCTTTCTACCCTCAGGTTTTTGAATTTGATCAAAATCACCATTATCTTCCCCAGAGTACCATGACATGACCATGCCCAAGGGCCAGGTGGACTAAGGACTGAATTTTATGGGCCCCAAGCAATGGGAGGTGAGGAAACTCATAAAATTCCATTGGAAGGTGGGGAGTGGAGTGCTCATTGCCTTCCAGATGCCTTCCAATTTAGTCTGGCCTTCCTACCCCTTGCCAATTGAGGTCCTTAAGTGGCCAATTAAAGGCCACTTAAGGGCCTCATCCCACCTCCACCTCAATTTAATTGAAGACGGAGGGGCCTGCCTCCATGGGGAGAGATCACCTGGTAAAACCTGGCAGCCTCCTAGCCGGATCGGAAGGGGGCGTCCCTCCTTTGGCAGCAATCCAGGGCCCCTGGTGGGACTCCCGATGGCGAACGCCTCTCCCACCCCGGGAAGACACAATACACTCTCACCAACCCGACGCCCTACCCCTTCGCTGGGGCCTGCCTGAATGACCCCAGCAACCCCAACCCCACTCACCTTTCCCAGGGTTTCTGATCTCCTCGGTACTGCAGGGCCTCCTGCAGCACTGGCAGTGGCCACTGCTCCCAGTGATGCTGCCAGTACTGCAGAATTGCCAGCCCTCTGATTGGCTTGCAGCTCTTGGAGGCGGGAGCTCGTCCCTTAATGGGACGGCGCCCCCGATGGCAGGCAGTTAATTGCCTGCCCACCATGGAATTGCAATGCGGGCCGACAGAGTGCCGAGGCAGGGTCTCCCCACCTTCTGGCCCGCCGTCGAGACCCCTGTCACCAGACCAAAATTCAGCCCCATGTGTCTATGGGGGGACACTTGGGTAAGAGTGATCTTATCATAAAGTTTGGATTAGTATTGGAGACGTGAAAGGAACAATCTAAAGAACTTCTAAATTGGAAGAGTGCTAACTTCTATGGGATGAGACTGGATCCAGCCAGGGTCAAATGGAACCAAAGTCTGACAGGAAAAATTGTAATGGAACAGTGGATGATCTTTAAAGAGAAGATGCTTCAGGTGCAGACTGGGTACATTCCAACAAGGGCAAAAGGTAGGGGAACCTAAGCCAAGGCTCCTTGGATGATGATGGAGAAAGAGAATATATGATAAAATGAAAAAAAAGGGTGTATGATGCTTGTCAAGTGATTTCAGCAAGGGACACCCAAGCCAAATACAATAAGTTGAGAGAGGAAGTGAAGAGGAAATTAACACTGGCACAGAGAGAATATGAGAATAGAAAGGAAACCCAAAAATCTTCGACCAGAATGTAAATAATAAGCAAGTAGTATGAGGCAGGATGTACTATTAGGGACAAAGAGGGTGATGTATTCTTGGAGGTACAGGGTAAGGCTAGAATATTTAAGGTATTCATTTCAAAAGAGGATGCTGACAAGATATCGGAAAAAGAGGAGATGGTACAGTTAATGGATGGGGTGTAAACCAATAGGCAGGATGTACTGGAAAGGCTGGCTACACTTAGTGTGGATAAGTAGCCTAGTCCAGATAGCTTGCATCCAAGTTGCTAAAGGAAGCGGGGGTGGAGATAACGCATGGGCTTGGCATAATCTTCCAATCTTCCCTAGATAAGCAGTGGTGCCAGAGGATTGGAGCATGGCAAATGTGACATTCATGCTAGGATGCAAGGACATTCCTATGAATTATAGGTCAGTCAGTTTAACAGCAGTGGTGGGTAAGGTATTGGAAACAATAATTAGAGAAAAAAAATCAACAGACACTTGGAGAGGTTTGGATTAATTAAGGATAGCCAGCATGGATTTGTAAAAAGCAAGCCGTGCTTGACTAATCTAATTGAATTTTTTGATGAAGTAACAGAGAAGGTTGATGAAGAGAATGCAATGGATGTTGTCTATATGGATTTTAAGAAAATGTTCGACAAAGTATCAAATAAAAGGCTGGTTAACAAACTTGAGGCTCATGGAAGGGAAGAGTCAGTGTCAGCTCGGATAGAAAATTGGCTTAAGCCCCGGTCATTCCCCCAGGTATGGCTGCTATTTTTACTCCTTCATGTCGAAGGGGCACAGAGTTAAGCTAATCTGGCAGACAACTAGTTTAACCCATTGTCAGATCTGATTAGATCACACTAAGCACCATTGAGCCTTGCTCTCATGAGAACATAAGAAATAACAGCATGAGTAGGCCATTTGGCCCCTTAAGCCTGCTCCACCATTCAATAAAATCATGGCTGATCTGATCGTGGGCTTAACTCGATTTTCGTGCTTGTCTCCCATAACTCTTGACTGCCTTTAGATCAAAAATTTGTTTAGCTAAACCTTGAATATATTATTCAATGACCCAGCCTCCACTGCTCACTGTGGAAGAGATTTCCAAAGATTAACAACCCTGAGAGAAGAAATTCCTCTTCAACTGCATCTTAAATGGGAGACCCTTTATTTTGAAACTGTGCCCCCTAGTTCCAGATTCCCCCATGAGGGAAACATCCTCTCAGCATCTACCCTTCAGAATCTTATATGTTTCAATAAGATCATCTCTCATTCTTCTAAACTCCAATAAGTATAGGTCCAACCTGCTCAACCTTTTTCATAACACAGCCCCTTAATCCCAGGAATCAGTCTAGTGAACCTTCTCTGAACTGCCTCCAATGCAAGCATATTCCTCCTTAAATAAGGAGACCAAAACTGTAAACAGTACTCTGAGTGTGGTCTCCCTAACACCCTGTACAGTTTTAGCAAGCCTTCCCTATTTTTATACTCCATTCCCCTTGCAATAAAAGCCAACATTCCATTTGCCTTCCCAATTGCTTGCTGTACCTGCATGCTAACTTCTTCTGATTTATGTACGAGGACACCCAGATCCCTCTGTACTGCAGCATTCTGCAGTCTCTCTCTCCTTTTAAATGATGGTCTGCTTTTCCATTCTTCCAACCAAAGTGGACAACTTCACATTTTCCCACATTATGTTCCATCCTCCAAATTTTTGCCCACTCATGTAACCTATCTATATCCCTTTACAGAATTTTTGTGTGCTCCTCGCAACTTGCTTTCCTACCTATCTTTGTTCTGTCAACAAGTTTGGTTACAATACACTCAGTCCCTTCATCCAAGTAATTGATATAGATGGTAAATAGTTGAGGCCCCAGCACTGATCTATGTGGCTATGTGTACAGGAGGTGGTGACGTAGTGGTAAGTCACTAGACTAGTAATCCTGAGCTCAGGCCAATGCTCTGTGGACATGGGTTTGAATCCCATCACAGCAGATAGTGAAATTTGAATTCAATTCATAAATCTGGAATTTTTTTAAAAAGCTATTCTAATGATAACCATGAAATCATTGTCAATTGTTGTGAAAACCCATCTGGTTCACTGATGTCCTTTAGGGAAGGAAATCTGCCAGCCTACATGTGATTCCAGACCCACAGCAAGGTGGTTGATTCTTAAAATGGCCTAGCAAGCCACTCAGTGGCAACAAATGCTGGCCTAGCCCACGATGCCCACATCCTACAAAACAAATAGGAAAAAATTCCACTCGTTACAGTTTGCCAATCTATTTATTCTGACTTTCTTTTTCCTGTTAATTAGCCAATCCTCTATGCATTCTAACATATTGTCCCCAACATCATGAGCTCTTATCTTGTGCAGTAACCTTTTATATGGCACCTTACTGAATGCCTTTTGGAAATCCAAATTCATTACATCTACCAGTTTCTCTTTATCCACCATGCTTGCTACATCCACAAAGAACTCTAATAAATTTGTCAAACACGATTTTCTTTTCACTAAACATGTTGACTCTGCTTGATTGTATTATGATTTGCTAAATGTCCTGCTACTACTTCTTTAATTATGGAGTATAGCAATTTCCCAATGTCAGATGTTAGGCTAACTGGCCTATAGTTTCCTGCTTTCTGTCTCCACCCACCCCCACCCCCGCACCCGTCACCGCCCCCCACCCCCGCTTTCTTGAATAGAGGTGTTACATTTGTGGTTTTCCAATCCACTGGGACTTTTCCAGAATCTAGGGAATTTTGGAAGATTACAACCAATGCATCCACTCTCTACGCATGCCAATTCTTCTAAGAACCCAGGATGTAGACCAACAGATCCATGGGTCTTGTCAGCCTTTATTCCCATTAGTATTCCTAGTACTTTTTCTTTAGTGATAGTGATTGTTTTAAGTTCCTCCCTGTCTTTTGCCCCTTGATTTTCTGCTATTATTGGGATGCTTTTAGTGTTTTCTTCTGTGAAGACAAATACGAAATACTTGTTCAAAGTCTCTGGCATTTCCTGGTTTCCCATTATTAATTCCCCAGTCTCGTCCTCTAAGGCACCAACATCTGCTTTAGCTACTCGCTTCCTTTTTATATATTTTTAGAAGCTCTTACTGTCTTTTTTTTGATAGTTCTTGCAGGTTTACACTTATATTCTAATCTCTCCCTCCATTTTTTGGCATCCTCTGCTGGTTTCTAAAATTTGCCCAATCTTCTGGCCTACCATCGATCTTCACAGCATTGCACATCTTTTCTTTCAATTTGATACCATTCTTAACTTCCTTAGTTAGCCACAGATGATGCCTCCTTCTCGTAGGTCTTTCTTTCTCAATGATATATATCTTTTTTGAGAGTTGTCTGTCACTGATTATCTATTACCTTTTAACCCAGTCCACTGTGGCCAACTTTGTCTTGATATCTTTGTATTTGCCTTTATTTAAGTTTAAGGCACAAGTTTCAGCCCCAAATTTCTTACTCTCAAACTGAATGTGTAATTCTATCATGTTATGATCATTCTTGCCTATAGGATTCTTTACTCTAAGGCTCCTCTGCTCCTCCTTTACTCGTCTGACAGGACTGCTCATTATTCACATCCAACCTACCTTTACTCTCCAAAGTCCATGAATGTGTTATTGCCTCCCAAATTCATGATTATCTTTCATGCAACTCCATTTGAATCTCTCCAATCAAGTCCTTTTCACAGTAGTGACACACCCTGATCAAAGTCTCAAATGGCAACTTCTGTGACTGTAATGCACTATTTCCCCCTTGACTTTCCATCTAATAGGTTAAGGCACCTTTTGGTGCCTTTCCAAGGGCTTTCAGTATTTTAAGCACCCTATTCTGATATTCCCCTACAATTGGCCCCAAGAAGGAAGATGGGCACATTGGTTCCACATCCCAAGGATTCATTTACAGCCTCTCTTCTCTGAAAAAGTTGCATTAGACATTTCTTCCTCTCCCTCTTATCTATAAGATGTCAAATGGATGCATGTTAACTATGTTTTTCTAATTCAGCATGCAAAAAAACTTGAGTGCCCACAGAACTACTGATAGGTTTCTTGTTTAATTCAGTATCTTATGAAATATGTATGCATGATATGGAGGCAATAGTTGACTTACATAAGCACAATATTACAGTATGTGTCATTTCAGTGTCTTACTAAGAAAAGTGAGACTCAGCTCATAACAAATAAAATTCAGGAGCCAGTACTTATGTTGCAGTTTGGGGATCTGGATAATAGTCCAATACAATTTCACATAGAACTCTTAGTCTCACATATGGATGTGTGCTAATTTAAATTGAGATAGTATGGTAAGTTGCCAGTTACTAAGGCTTGTAGCACAGTACTTTGACAAACAATGCAGGATCAAAAAATGTGGCTGAGTTTCTTACAGCTAGATATGCAGCACATTAATATCAAGGACGACCTACTGGCTGGCCTTTTTGACTCATCTCAAAATGCTCTAGCCGTAATGATAAATACAACTCAGAATAAATCTCCATCTGAAACAATAGGTGGGGTCAGACTATGAGGGAGTGCCAAAAGATCTAAATTAGGTTTACAGTGCATACATGTAAACACACAAAGCGTGGTAAATATGATTGGTGAGCTGTAGGCGCAGTCACAAGGGAGTATGATGTTATGGAATAATGGAGATCTGGCTCATAAAAGGGCAGGATTGTGAACTAAATATTCCTGAATACAAGGTGTTCAGGAAAGATAGGGAAGGAAGGAAAGAAAGAAGGAGGGGTGGAAGTACTGATTAAGGAGAATATTACAGTGCTAGAGAGAGAGAGAATGTCCTGGAGGGGTCACGTACAGAATTATTTGGTTAGAGTTAAGAAACAATAGAGATGCCATTACACTACTGGGTATATTCTATAGGTCATCAACTAGTGGGAAAGATATAGAGGAGCAAATTTGCAGGGAAATTACAGAGGGGTACTAAAATTATAGCGTAGTGATAATTGGGGACTTTAATTTACAGAATCACAGAATTGTTACAGCGTAGAAGGAGGCTATTCAGCCCATCATGTCTGCACCAGCTCTCCGAATGAGCAAGTCACCTAGTGCCACTCCCCCACCTTCTCCCCATAATCCTGCACATTCTTCCTTTTCATATAACAGTCCCATTCCCTTTTGAATGCTTCAATTGAACAAATCTCAGGCAGTGCATTCCAGACCTTAACCACTCACTGTGTGAAAAAGTTTTTCCTCATGTCGCTTTTGCTTCTTTTACCAAATTCTTTAAATCTGTGCCTTCTCTTTCCCGATCCTTTCATGAGTGGGAACAATTTCTCCCTATCTACTCTGTCCAGACCTCTCATGATTTTGAATACCTCGATCAAATCACCTCTCAGCCTTCTCTTCTCCAATCCCAACTTCTCCAATCTATCTTCATAACTGAAGTTATCCTAATAGAGACTGTAATAGTCATAGTGTAAAGAGCACAGAGGGGGAAATGTGTTCAGGAAAATTTTCATGAGCAGTATGTATCTGGACTAACAAGGAAGAAAGGATTGCTGGAAGTGGATCAAGTGTCAGTAGGGGAACGTGTAGGGAACAGTGATCAGCATATCTAAGGTTTAGGATAGCTATGGACAAGGATAAGGAGCAATCTGGAGTAAAAATACTTAATTGGAGGAGGGCCAATTTTGGTGGGGCGAGAATGGATCTGTCCCCGGTAAACTGGAATAAAAGATTGGTAGGGATATCTGCAATGGAATAATGGGTTGCTTTTAAAGAGGAGACAGTTGAGATACCTTCCCATGAGGGGAAAAGGTAGGGCAAGCAAAGCCAAAGCTCCCTGAATGATGAAAGAGATAGAAAGATTTTAAAAAGTGTGCATATGATAAATGTCAGGTTGATAATACATGTGAGAAACAGGCTCAACGTAGAAAGTTAGTGTTGTGGGATCACATTAAGAGACTGTCAGTGGATTGTCACTGAAATAAGTGATGTCGCTTAACATATGACCAGAGAGCTGTGGGTGTAGACCAATAGAGTAAAGTGTGCATAGGTGCGCTCCTGTATTAGTTATGTGTATATATGTTCCAGTTTAAGTTACAATAAAGACCCACGTATTCTTCATATATTATTTGTATTCCTGTGAATCTTATAATAGTTCACACACAAAAGGAACAAATAATATAACAGTTAGGAGGGGAAGTGAAACAAGAAATAAGAGGCAAAGAGAGAAGAGGTAATAGAGAAAGTTGATGAGGGTAATGCGGTTGATGTGATGTATATGGTCTTCCAAAAGGCATTTGATAAAGTGTCACATAATAGGCTTGCCAGCAAAGTTGAAGCCCATGGAACAAAAGTGACAGTGGCAGCATGCATACGAAGTTGGCTGAGGGACAGGAAGCAGAGGAGTGGTAAATGGTTGTTTCTCGGTTTGGAGGAAGGTATACAGTGGGGTTCCCCAGGGGGTCAGTACTAGACCACTGCTTTTCTTGATATGTATTAATGACCTAGACATGGGTGTATAGGGCACAATTTCAAAACATGTAAATGACACAAAACTTGGAAGTATGATGAAATGTTAGGAGGATAATGATAGATTTCAAGAGGACATAGATAGGCTGGTGGAATGGGCAGACATGTGGCAGATGAAATTTAATGCAGAGTGAAGTGATGTAAAGTGATACATTTTGGTAGGAAGAATAAGGAGAGGCAATATAAAATCATGGATATAATTCTAAAGGGGGTACAGGAGCAGAGAGACCTGGGGGTACATGTGCACAAATTGTTGAAGGGCAAGTTGAGAAAAGGCATACAGGATTCTGGGCTTCATAAATAGAGGCATAGAGTACAAAAGGAAGAAAGTTATAATCAACCTTTATAAAACACTGGTTCAGCCTCAACTGGACTATCGTGTCCAATTCTGGGCACAGCATTTTAGGAAGGATGTGCAGGCTTTAGAAGATGTGCAGAAAAGATTCATGAGAATGATTCGAGGGATGAGGGACTTCAGTTACGTGGATAGATTGGAGAAACTGGAGTTGTTCTCCTTGGAAAAAAGAGAAGGTTGAGAGGATATAGACATTCAAAATCATGAGAGGTTTAGACAGAGTCAATAGAGTGAAACTGTTCCTTTTGGCAGAAGGGCCGAGAACCAGAGGACACCGATATAGGGTGAATGGCAAAAGAACCAACGACAACATAGGAAGGACTTTTTATGCAAAGAGTGGTTAGGATCTGGAATGCAGTGCCTGAGTGTGTGGTGGAGGTAGTTTCAATTGTGGCTTTCCAAAGGGAATTAGATAAGCACTGGACGAGGGCTACAGGGAAAGGATGGGGGAAATGGGACTAGCTGAATTGCTCTTGCAGAGAGCCTGCATGGACAAAAAAGGCAAAATGGTCTCCTTCTCTGTTGTAACCATTTTCTAATTCAATGCTTAGAATGGAATTGGGCTGAATGTTTCCTTTGCCCAAGAAGCGGCCCAAAAGGAAGCTTCATAAGCAATAGGCAGAAGTCTTTAAGCTTTTATTTATTTTCTAGTCCTCCAGTACTTTGTAGTATATGCTGTTACAAATTTTTGCTGGTATTTTTATGAAAACTGTTTTCCTTCTTCAAACAATAGATCACATTTATTTGCAATCTAATATTAATATTGAAGCTGAGTAGTGCCCGCCAGTTTACCATAGAGCCAAAAGTAACTTTTATTTAAATTTTTCCCAGTCTTGTTTTGAGGCCTGTTAGAAAAATCCAGCAGTGAGTTTTTTTTTTAATTGTCTTGCTGTCGCCCATTTCACACTGAAAAATGGGGCAGTAGAGGGGTGAAGATAATCCCCCATGTATTAAAATGGTTTACTCATGAAGCTCTTTGCAGGTGCATGTGACAATGCTGCCAGGTGCAAAGTGTATCTGTTTGTGCATCCTGATAAACAATGAAAGAGCTGTGAGATTGCTTTTGAAAGGTCAAAAGTAAATATGGAACCAGTGTATATGTAACATTTTGTGGTACAAATGCATGGCAAATGATACTATTGGGTTTGCTTTACTTTGGCAGCTTTCCAAAGCATACTATCTTCTTTGGTTTCTATGTCTAGGTCCTGCACACAACACTGGGTAAGCCTGGCAGTTCCTGCCAAGCATACTGCACTGTTGCCCTCTGGGGAGGTTGTCCTGGAGTGTCATACAGGGGAATCCTCCTAGCTTCCAAGATATACAGCAGCACTTACACTACGGCAGCTATCAAACAGGTGTTGTGGAAGCTGTGCTGCTCCATTACTAATGCACAGATTCTGTTTCCTGCCTAAATATGTTTTACCAACATGGTTTTGTTCTGTACAATCTTTGGAAAACCTACAATAGAAGAGATAATTTCACAAATCTCTGTTGCCAGTGCAGAGCTTTTCTCGGCAAGAGGGTGGGTTGGAGGTAGGGCAATAATGTTGAATCTTTGATCCATGCCCACGGCTGATGAGGTTTCATACCAGCTGCATCAATATTTTAAGAGCATTGACAGCCGTCGAAAAGACTGGAAATTTTTTTTTTACCAGCGTTAGCATTCATTCAGTTTTAAGTGGCTACCTGCCTTTAATGATCTCCTCCTTCTTTGATGAATTCCCAGTAATGTTGATCAAGTGTTTTACATAAATAATTCATTATGGCTCACTGTGGAAAGAATTACACTGACAACCAATTTAAGGTTGTCAGTAGGGCTCACAGTGTGATGCATTTGCAGACAGAAAGATCATGTACACATATTGCGCCTGTTTCAGCTGAACAAAATAAGTGACAGCCATTCGCTGGTTCATTCCTCAGGGCAATGCCTTGACCAATCAGAGTCAAGCTGCCTGCTTTAAATTTCAAATAAAGCTTGGCAGTTAACTGTCAGCCACTGTAAACTGGTGCATTCTCCATGGCAACACCTCTACCAATCAGATTTCACTTGCCAACCAATCAGCACTCTTTTCTCTTGCAGTATAAGTTGTTGTTTTCTTTACATGGGTTATTCTTGTGGATTGTCCTGATGAATGCAAGACGAAAAACTTTGACAAAATGTCTCTATTTTCAGCAATAACAGAGAGTCAACAACATATCGAATGAGATAAAGATACGTAATCTGTTGGCACTTTTGCTGATTGAATTGTTGCGTGTTTAAGCATTTTCTGTTTTGTTTCACATTTCCAGCACTTTTTTACGTGCATTCTACTGTGT
This sequence comes from Heterodontus francisci, assembly GCF_036365525.1. Classification (NCBI taxonomy): domain Eukaryota; kingdom Metazoa; phylum Chordata; class Chondrichthyes; order Heterodontiformes; family Heterodontidae; genus Heterodontus; species Heterodontus francisci. The sequence goes on along the minus strand of NC_090382.1, from coordinate 81,740,031 downwards.
TTGGGCTGCTGAACAAAGAACAGTAACTTCATAACAAGAGGGCTCAGCACTGAATTTTTAAAGTGGACCTAATACCAATTTCTTAGTACCGTACTGTTTAATTATAGCTTCTGCTTCCATTTAACCCATTACTATGCTTTTCTGGTCTTTTACAGCTTTCAGAAATTGCTAGGCCAGGGGCTGAAATGGCATTAACACATTTCCAGCTGTCACAGTATTTTGCTTTTGGTTAGGAATGAGCTGTCTTATATCTAAAATAAAGCCTTAAGAAGATTGAGTATTGTCCTTTTATGTGTTGGTTTAAGGCATGGGCACATGATGAAAGTTTACTGTCCATATAAAAATTCTAATTAAAATGATTTTAGAATGGTCTCAACCTAGTTACTTATGAATACAGGTTCACAGCTCAAAATTGAAAGGTGAAAGAAATAGTTGGTCAGCAAATAATAGTAAAGAATGTCATGAAGATACCATCAATCGATATATAGCTTTCAATCAAACGCTGTGATAAAATAAATTAATCTGATCTTTTACCACTGATGCTGTGTCCTACTATATCAAAATATGATGAACTCTTGCATGCCCGATATTAACCTTTGTTATTACAAACTCAAGACGACTATCTACTTCAAGCATCATTTTCTTTTCTGGAAAGCCCTTGGCATAGCTATTGAATGCTTTGCTTATTATTAAAAACAATGATATAATTTGGGAAAATATCACTGCACAAATGCTGCTGGACTGCTTATGTGGCTTTATGTGCTCTTATTCTGGTTCCCTGAGCAGGTTGTGTTTGTTTTGGGGAGTGGTTGGTGCTGCTGAATGCAAAGAAACATTGAACAATTAAATCCAAATCACCCTAAAACAGCAATGGTCTACCTTTAAAATTGCTGCTACATGGTGACTTACCTTGGAAGAAACACTCTTTATTGTCTACAATGTGGATTCTCTTTCTCTGTTGGCAGGCAGCACGATGCAGCTCACAGTGATTCTCATAAAACTCCCCATCGGAGCCACAAACTGGTATATAATTGGGCTTGCACTGCTGTATACATACACACTCCGGCAGCTCAGTCTCTTTACTGATGATACATTGTTGCCCACGGCCACAGTAGTTTTTTTCACAAGCTCCGTATAGACCATCGTGGCCATAGTACACTATATAAAAAAAAGAAAATATAAAGTTAAATCTGTATGTAGAGGGCTTCAAACACTACCATAAAACTGTAAAATTACCATTGTTTGATAGAGACTTTGCTTGGTACTTTTCATTGTGTACCCTATTTGTACGTGCGATTTTGCTTGCCTCAAGTTGTTGGACTTTAATACTGAAGAATGAAACTTCAGCAAATTCAAAATTTTCCTCTGGATTAAACATTTCTAGGTCAGATTAAACATTAAAGTCAGCTGTGGTTCAGTGGTAGCAGTCAGAAGATTGTGGATTCATGTCCCACACTACAGGCTGACACCCGAGTGCAGTAGTGAGAACTGTTGGAGGTGCCATCTTTTGGATGAGACATAAAGCAAGGTCCCATTCTGCCCTCTCAAGTGGATGCAAAAGATCTCATGGCTCTATTTTTGAAGAAACACAGGACAGTTCTCCCCTGTGCCCTGGCTAATATTTATCCCTCAAGCAATATGACAAAAACAGGGATTATCTGGTTATTATCTCATTGCAGCTTGTAAGACCTTATTGTGTGCAAACTGGTTGCTGCAATTCCTACCTTACAATAGTGACAACACTTTAAAAGTATTTCATATGGTGTAAATTACCCCACCAATGCAAACAATCCAAAACCGTAAAGGCAGCTCTATGGCATCTATATGACATTTCTATTTTCAACACCAGAATCTTTGTGACCTCAGACCAAGACCATTAATCCATTACTAAACTAGGGTTTTCTGCTGTAAACCTGTACCCATAAGTAACTAGATTGAGACCATTCTAAAATCATTTTATTTAGGTATCTTACTGCCAACAGCTAAAGTAAACTTTGACCCTGACCACGCTTTAAACCAGCATGTGAAGGGACAGCACTCAAGCCCCTTATGGATTATTTTTAGGAATGTAAAACAACTCAGACCAAAAGCAAACTACTGTGGCTGCTGGAAATCCAAAATATCAACAGAAATTCTAGAAATACTCGCCAGATCAGCAAGCATCTTTGGAGAGAGAAACAGAGTTAACGGGCTAGATTTTACGCAGGCGGCAGGGGTATCGATGCCGGGTCAGAAAGGCAAGGTGAACCCCGCCTTGGCCATTCTGGGGGACACCTGACCGCATTTTATGGCGCTGAGGAAGTTAATTGCACGGCACCAGGGTTCCCGTACCTTTAAGGACGGGGACGCCACCTCCAAGAGCTGCTGGCCAATCAGAGAGCCAACAGCTCAGCAGTCCCAGAAGCACCACCTGGAGCAGTGGCCACTACTGGTATGAGACCAAGAGCAGCACTTGGGCTTTGGACTGCAGTTAAGTGAGGCAGGCTCACCAGGGCCAGTCAGGCAGGCAAGTGGCGAGGTTGGGGGTGGTTGTTGAGGGCAAGGAGAGTGGTATGGGCGCAGGGGTGGCCTTTGCCACCGGGGACCCTCTGTGGGCCACAGATTGCCCAAGCAGGATAGCCCCCACCTACCCCAGCCCACAGGGAGGTGGCTTGGTGTTAATGGGCAGCCACCCCACAAGGTGGGCTCCCACCAGCCGCTGATAAAATACCAGCTGTGGTGGGAAGGGCCCTTAAGTGGTCTCTGGGCGGGAAGGTCATCCACGGCTTTCCTCCACCCCTGAAAAAATTGAATGTCAGCGGGAAGGCAATAGGCACTTCACTCCCCACCTTTCCTCGCTATTTTGTGGGCTCCCATGCCACCCTGACTATCCCCAGTGGGCTAATAAAATTCAGTCCAATGTTCCATGATAATGACTGTTTGTCAGAACTGGAATAAGTTAGAGATGTGGCCATAATCTAACAATATGCTCAAATATCCAAGGAATTGTTTATTTTCTTACTAGGTAGCAGAGAAGGCCTGTGAATAGAATTGAAAACTATCAACAAAACTAATCAAACATAAGGATGCATCTTGTGGCATTTGATAAGTCGAACCCGCCAAGCCTCCTTCCACAGCATCTTCCAAACCTGCGACATCTACCACCTAGAAGGACAAGGGCAGCAGACATATGGGAACACCACCACCTGCAAGTTCCCCTCCAAATCACACACCACCCTGACTTCCTTCACTGTTGTTGGGTCAAAAACCTTGAACTCCCTTCCTAAAAGCACTAGGGGTGTACCTACACCACACAGACTGCAGCGGTTCAAGGTGGCGGCTCATCATTACCTTCTCAAAGGCAATTACGGATGGGCAACAAATGCTAGCCTTGCCAGTGACGCTTACATCTCAGGAATGAATAAAAAAAAGTCATGTTGTTATTCACTGGTGAAACTCCATTTGGAATATTAATTACCCATTCTATCTTCAAAAGAACATTGATGTACCGAAATGGGTTAAAAGACAATGAACAAGAATGATACCAGGTCTAGTTCTCAAATTACAAGAGTAGATTCACAAAACTCGATTTGTTTTAATCACAGAACATAAAATTGAAGGGCAGGGGGACATGATTAACATATTTAAAATACTGAGAGGTACAGATGATGTAAATATAAGCAGGATTTAAGCACAGAAAAAAGAGGCTTAAAATTAACAAGCCTGAAATGAGGCTAATTAGAAGAATTTCCACTCCACATAGTAATGAATAAATAGGAAAGATTCCCATCAAAGGCAGTTCATGATGCGTCCCTCTGAAAACAAGCTGAACTAATATCTGGTTCAGAAGGGGCCTACAGGTTTTGGAAATAAGTATTGACAGAAATGATCAGAAATACTCAATGGAAAGTAATGGTTCATGAGTGGGGGTGGGGGAAGAACTGGAGTAGTTGAATGTTGAGGGCAACAGGGAAAGGCCACTTAGTGAGATGTGAGGGAAGATAAATAATATAGAAAGTTGCTCGATTGTCTTTGGAAATCTTGGAGTGCTTACGCTGAATATTACCACGAGAGGTTAAATAAGTAGGATAGAATCTGTAAGAGGGAAAACTTGTCATGGCCTGTTGATTGAAAGGCCTTTTCTTGTTTTGTGCTTTCTCATGTAATGTAATAACTTCTGGTTTACCTGAAAAAATGGTTCAATGCTTAATATCACTGCCCTGTCTAAGAAAGTTCAACGAAGCACTGAGTCTTTTTAATAAAAGGATGAAATAAATTCCTCAACTGTCTATGACTATGAGACTGAAGGACTATTTATTAGATGTCTCCGGCAAAGTGGAAGATTGAACAATGTACATTGTAATGTTAGATTGATATCTCACTCAGTTGCCTTTGGGTGTCCAGGAGGAATTCAAAATACATTTTCTCTTTATTTCAAACAGTTCTAGTAAATTATAAGAAAACTGACTCTTAAAGCCATGAGGGTTGAAATGAAACAGTCAATTTGGATAACAATGCTGAGAGAATAGCAGCAAATAAATGGAATGTTTTATGCATGCACTGGTGAATATAGGAACTATAGGAACATATGAGCAGGAGTAGGCCATTCAGCCCATCAAGCCTGCCCCGCCATTCAATACGATCATGGCTGATCATCCACTTCAATGCCTTTTTCCCACACTATTCTCATATGCCCTTATGCCATTTGTATTTAGAAATCTGTCAATCTTTGCTTTAAACATACTCAATGATTGAGCTTCCACAGCCCTCTGGGGTAGAGAATTCCAAAGATTCACAACCCTCTGAGTAAAGAAATTTCTCCTCATCTCTGTCCTAAGTGGCTTCCCCTTATTTTGAAATTGTGTCCCCTGGTTCTAGCCTCCCCAACCAGGGGAAACATCTTTGCTGCATCTACCTTATCTATCTTTTTAAGCATTTTGTAGGTTTCAATGAGATCAGTGAGAATGTAAATTAAATTTACCAAGTAGCAATCAATGGTAAGTTATCAAAAACTAGAACTAATTGTTTAAAGAAAGTTGAATTCAAATATCACAATAAGTACGAACAATGTAAATGATCTATCAAAACAAGGAAGAGGAGATATTGGAGAACACAAACTTAAAACAAACTAATTTGAGTTATTGCAACCATTAAAATAATTTTAGGGCATTTTAGGGTAAATTATGAAGTCTTAAAGTGAGATTTATTAAATAATAACTGAGGTTACAAAGGGTCTACATTTCTTTTTGAATTACAGTAGTTTTTACTGTAGAAAAAAAGTTCTTTTTGGTGGTTAGAGTGTTAGAAAATATACCTGAGTTCATGGAAAGTAAAGAACAATAAAATGGGCATAATATCTGGAGTACTAGAATATTCATAAGAAATCAAGACCCGATGGAATGTATCCCGAAGTACAGTATTTAAGGAAACAAGGGTAGGGGAGTTGTGGTTCAATGATTTTAACAGTTCATTAATTATAAAAGATGGAGTAGAACATAACTACTGTTCTATTTCTCACATGGTCAGATGTTGGAACCTGAGAATTCTAGATCTGTTAGCTTGACCTCTGTAGTCATAGAAATATTGCAGTCCATTATAAAGAAACCATATTAAGCATGTGAGTTAGCATACTGACCCTGAAGACTGAGGCAGATATTTAAAATTAACTCAAATGGTGGAAGCAAAATCTCCTTTCTACTAATTTTAAGGATCCTAAATAAAATTATTTTAGGCAATCTCAATCCAGTTCTTTCTGGGTTCAAGTTAAATATGCAAACCACAAAAACATAAAGTTGGCAATAAAACAAATCCCAGTCACCAAGCCCACATCCCCTTTAGACTATAGGTAGATTCTGAAATGTTGCATAGATAGTACTGAGACTCACCAGTACTGTAGTTCTGTTCCCAACCTGTGCCACATCTAGCGAGGTTTAACATTCACAGTGTAGCCTCGGTGAGTTCACCCTTGTGTAACCTAAATGGCAACCTGTCTCCCTGTAGTCATCATTTACATTTGGCATTGCTTGGGCATTGTTGTCTTTAGTGGAACCAGAAAGAACTACCTCTTAATGTTCAACCAATGCCTCAGTTGGCTAAGGCAATGTATAGCTGAAGCATATAGAACACACTGACTGATTCGTAGTCAGCTCTGAGTTAGCTGTTCTTAGCCAGAGTGGCATTAGGTATTTCTACAATTGGTCTCAGATCAGGGAGAGGAAAATCAACCAAAGGCTCCTGCTTTTGAATGTTATCTAGTGATCTCCACTGGATATTAAGACATTCAGCCAGAAGCAGTTTGTGCTCAGATATGATGGCTCAAATGGTTTAATAGCCTGACAACACTTACAGTCTAGCAGGCACTCAGCTACCAACCACAGGTTTGCATCAAAAATCAGCACAAAAATAGATTTTGCAGCATTACATACGAGGGCTGAAAATCGATGAATGTGGGCATTCTGTGCCAAGATTAAAGGGGAGAGTTCCCAAGCACATTTTCTTTTGGGCGTGTAGGATTAAAATTGACCCCCAAATTTTATTCCATCAACAATGAACCTCAAGGTCAGTGTGGCAGCAGGGAGTGTAAAAGGTACAAGCCATGGGAGGAATAATGGTGCAATTTCATTCACTTTAATAATTGATATCAGTGTTTGGGTTGTATTTATATTCCCAGGGGTGTTTTTTTTTTCTTGTGTTCTCATTCTCAAGGTTATTAACAATGTCTGCATCTGCCAAATCATCAACCAGAACTGGCAGCCAGAGTTGGTCTAAAAGCTGAGACAAATCCTCAGTGTAAAAAGACCTTATTCGTAGAACGCAGACCTGAGTGCAAGATCATTAGGTCTCAGCGCATTCTCTGTAATGAACATGAATTCAGATGTACCTGACTAATTAAACAGATCCAATGTCAACATTTTCTTTCATATTATTAAAACTGAATGAATTCTTAGCCCCACAAGGATTGGAAAATGCATTAATGGAAAGTGTAATCAACTAGAGACTAGGCACTCATTGCTTTTACTATTTATGAGTTTCAAAAGCACCTTGTGAAAAAGATATGGTTTCATTTAGCAGACAAGAAAAATATATTTAATCAGTTATCTTAATTAAAATAATTAAAATTAAAATATACAATTCCTCAGCCCCACAAAGATTTACAGTATATATTAGCAAACCTAACTGTTAAAGGTAGGTTAATTTGAACGGCGGTGGACTCTAAAGCAAATTTGAGTTGAGATAATATATCTTATGCCACCAGGAATTGGATGTGTGCTTCACTAATGAAGAATTTTGGACTTTTGATACTTGTTTAAAGACTAAAATAATGGACTTGGAATGCATATCCCTCCAGAATGTCTGTTCACTTGTGAACAAGGCCCTTGCCATCCATGAACTTATTGTGGATGACTGCATCAACATCATGGCCTTAATAGAAACCTGGCTGAGGGGTGATGACTCTTTGCCGCTTAACGAAGCCTCCCTGCTTAGTTACATCTTCCACCACTTGCCCTGCCAAGTCCGTTGCGGTGGCAGTGTTGCGTTTATCACAGGATCACACTTTGGCCTGACCCCCTACTTCTCTAGCACTTTCTCCTCCTTTAAGCATCGCAACTCGTTCCACCCCTCTCACCTCTCATTCAAAATCATTGTATTTTACTACCCTCCAAAGTACGATAAAAATTTTCTCAACGAGGTATCTTCACTGCTTTTGTCCCCAAGCCTCTGCATGAAACAACCGCTCATTCGTGGTGATTTCAACCTCTATCTGAACTCATCGTGTTCTCTTTCCTCTGAGTTCACTGCCCTCTTATCCTCCCTAAATCTCTCCCTCCATGTAAAATCCCCGACCCATATTCACGGCCACACCCTTGCCCTTGCCATCTCATGTTGTCTTGCTGGTCCCATTGTATCAATTATAGATAAGCTCATCTCTAATCACTTTCTTGAATCACAAACCACCCATATCCGCCTTCCACGCCCCAACCTTACCTCATTCTGTATCCATTCTTGGAAAAAAACTATCCCCTATTCATTACAACTTTCAAAATCCCAACTGTCTATTCTTTGGCACTCCATTTACCACAATTTTTCTGCAGGCACTAATTTGCTCAACCACCCCCTCACCTCCACCTTTGATGCCTTATTCTCAATAAAACCAGTATTCACTCTCATCCTGGTATGGCCCTCATCTCTGTTCCCTTAAGTCCAAGGGATGCAGCTTTGAAAGGATATGGTGAACAACTGGTTTAGCCATTCACTGTCAGATCTGGCTGGCCAACATAAAACACTATTGGGTCCTGCTCTAGTCTGCAAAAACTGCTTACTGTTCCAGGATCATTATGCAAGCCATCTTCTTAAACCCCTCTTCATCACCACTCTCCTCAAAAACCAACCCCTGACCCCACCGCCCATGCAAACTATTGTCCCATTTCCAACCTCCTTTTCCTCTCCAAAGTCCTTGAATGTGTTGTCTCCCAAGTCTGTTCCCATCTTTCCTGGAATGCCATGTTTGAATCCCCCCAGTCAGGTTTCTGTCCCTGCAATAGTACTGAAACAGCTCTTAGTAAGTCAAAAATGACATCCTATGTGACTGTGACAAAGGTAACCATTGCTTCTTTGTCCTTGTTGACCTGTCTGCAGCCTTTGACTAAACTATACCATTCTCCTCCAACGCCTTTCCACAATAGTCCAGCTGGGTGGGTCTGCTGTCACCTGACTCCATTCTTATCTATCCAATCATAGCCAAAGTATGCTTTGCAATAGCTTCTCTTCCTGCTCCTGCACCATTACCTCTGTGTCATCCAAGGATCTATGCTTGGCCCCTCCTAATTCTCGTCTACATGCTGCCCCTCAGCGACATTATCCAAACATCCAGCATTAGTTTTCACATCTATGCTGAAGGCACTCAGCTTTACCTCAACACCACCTCTTTCGATTCCTCCACTGTTGCTAAATTATCAGACTGCTTATTTGCCATGGTACTGGATGAGTAGAAATTTCCTCCAATTAAATATTGGGAAGACTGAAGCCATTGTTTTTCAGTCCGCGCTCCAAACTCTGTTCCCTAGCTACCGATTCCAGCCCTCTCCCTAGTCTAAGATTAATCCAGTCTTTTTGTGACCTTGGTGCCACATTTGACCCAGAGATGAGCTTCCGACCTCATATTTATGCATCACTAAGCCTGCCTATTTCTATCTCTGTAACATTGCCCAACTTTGCCCCTTTCTCAGCTCATCTGCTGTAGAAACTTTCATTCCTGCCTCCACCACCATTGGTAGCCATGCCTTCAGTTGTCTAGGCCCTAGGCTCTGGAATGCCCTCCTACACCTCTCTGTCTCTCTACGCTGCCTTCCTCCTTGAAGACACGCCTTAAAACCTACCTCTTTGACAAAGCTTTTGGTCAGCTGACCTAATGTCTCCTTGTGTGGTTCAGTGTCATATTTTGTTTTATACTGCTCCTATACTGCCTTGGGATATTTTACTACATTAAAGGCATTATACAAATAGATGTTGTTGCTGTTGAAACCCTTTCTTTCTTGGTAGCGAGGTTATGCTACTGGACTAGTAATTTAGAGGCCAAACTAATGCTCCAGAGATAAATCTGGAATAAAAAGCTAACTTCAGTAATGGTGATCATGAAACTACCGGAATATCACAAAAACCTATCTGGTTCACTAATGTCCTTTAGGGAAGGAAATCTGCTGTCCTTACCTGGACTGGCCTACATGTGACTCCAGACCCACAGCAATGTGGTTGACTCTTAACTGCCCTCTGAAATGGCCTAACAAGCCACTCAGTTGTATCAAGCCTCCACAGAAAAGTTAAAAAAGAATAAATCCAGACGGATCACCAGTCATCGACCGAGGTACCTAAAACGACAAAAGCACACCCTGCCCAGTAAACCCTACAAAGTTCTACTTAGCAACATCTGGGGACTTGCCCCAAAATTGGGAGAGCTGTCCCAAAGACTAGTCAAACAACAGCCTAATATAGTCATATATGACCAAATCATACCTTACAGCCAATGTCCCAGACTCCTCAATTACTATCCCTGCGTATGTCCTGTCCCACTGGCAGGACAGATCCACCAGAAGTGACGGCACAGTGGAGGAGGGAGGGAGTGGCCGTGGATATCCTCAGCATTGACTTTGGACCCCATGAAGTCTCATGGCATCAGGTCAAACATGGGCACAGAAACCTCCTGCTGATTACCACCTACCATCCTCCCTCAGGGGATCAATGAGTACGCCTTCATGTTGAACACCACTTGGAAGAAGCATTGAGGACAGCAAGGGCACAGAAAGTATTCTGCGTGGGGGACGTCAATGTCCAAGATTTGCTCAGGAGAACAGTACTGACTGAGAAGTCTGAGTCACAGGAACATGGGAACATAGAAAATAGCAGCAGGAGTAGGCCATTCGGCCCCTCCAGTGTGCTCGCCATTCAACTAGACCATGGCTGATCTTCTACCTCAGTGTATTTTTCCGCACTATCCGCATATCCCTTGATATATGTTTAATATCTAGAAATCTATCAATCTCTGTCTTGAATTTACTCAATGACTGAACCTCCCCAGCCTTCTGGGGTAGAGAATTCCAAAGATTCACCACCCTCTGAGTAAAGAAATTCCTCCTCATCTTAGTTCTAACTGGCCTAACACCCTTCTTACATCTACCCTGTTGAGCCCTGTAAGAATTAATTATGCTTCAATGATATCACCTCTCATTCTTCGAACCTCTAGAGAATATAGGCCCAGTCTCCTCAATCTCTCCTTGTAGGACAAACCTGCCATCCCAGAGATCAGTCTAGTGAACCTTTATTGCACTCCCTCTATGGCAAGTATATCCTTCCTGAGGTAAGGAGACCAAAACCATACACAATAATCCAGGTGTAGTCTCACCAAGGCTCTATACAATTGCAGCAAGACTTTCTTACTCCTGTACTCAAAGTTTCTTGCAATAAAGGCCAACATATAATTTGCCTTCCCAACTGCTTGCTGCACCGGCATGTTAACTTTCAGTGACTTATGAGCAAGGACACCCAGGTCCCTTTGGACATCAACACTTCCCAATCTCTCACCATTTCAGAAATACTCTGAATTTCTGTTTTTCATACCAAAGTGGATAACCTCACATTTTTCCACACTATTTTCCATCTGCCATGTTCTTGCCCACTCACTTAGCCTGTCTAAAACCCACTGAAACCTCTTTGCATCCTCCTCACAATTCACATTCCAACCTAGTTTTGTGTCATCAGCAAACTTAGAAATATTACATTTGGTCCCCACATCCAAATCATTGATATAGATTGTGAATAGCTGGGGCCCAAGCACTGATCCTTGTGGTACCCCACTAGTCACAGCCTGACAACCTGAGAATGGCCTGTTTATTCCTACTCTCTGTTTTCTGATCGTTAACCAATTCTGAATCCATGCCAGTATATTACCCCTAATCCCATGTGCTCTAATTTTGCTTACTGTGTGGGACTTTATCAAAAGCCTTCTGAAAATCCAAATACACCACATCCAGTGGTTTCCCCTTATCTATTCTGCTAGTTATATCCTCAAAAAGCTCTAACAGGTTTGGCAAATATGATTTCCCTTTCATAAATCCATGTTGGCTCTGCCCAATCCTACCATTATTTTCTAAGTGTCCAGTTACCACATCCTTTATAATAGATTCTAGCATTTTCCCTCCTACTGATGTCAGGCTAACAGGTCTGTAGTTCCCCATTTTCTCTCTCCCTCCTTTCTTAAATAGTGGGTTTACATATGCTACCTTTCAATCTTCAGGAACTGTTCCAGAATCTGTAGAATTTTGGAAGATGACTATCAAAGCATCCACTATCTCTACAGCCACCTCTTTCAACACTTTTGGATGTAAATCATCAGGTCCAGGGGATTTATCAACTTTCAATCCCATTAATTTTACTTTTTTACGAATACAAATTTCTTTCAGTTTCTCATTCTCTCTAGTCCTTTGGTTCTCTAGTATTCCGTGAAAACAGACACAAAGTATTTGTCTAGTTTCTCTACCATTTTCTTATTCCCATTATAAATGCCCCTGCCTCTGACTGTAGTGGGCCCAGATTCATCTTTGCTAATCTTTTCCTTTTTACATACCTATAGAAGTTTTACAGTCCGTTTTTATGTTTCTCGCTAGTTTCATATTCTATTTTCTCTTTCTTTATCAGTTTCTTAGTCCTCCTTTGCTGAATTCTAAAATACTCTCAATCCTCAGGCTTACTATTTTTTTTGGCAATGTTATAAGCCTCTTCCTTTGATCTAATACAATCTTTCACTTCTCTAGTTAGCCATGGTTGGATCACCTTTCCTGCTGAGTTTTTGTGCCTCAAAGGAATATGATTATTGTAAACCATATATTAATTATTTAAATGCTAGCCATTGCCTGTCTACCATCATACCTCTTAATGTAGTTTCCCAATCTACCACAGCCAATTTGCCTCTCACACCTTCGTAGTTTCCTTTGTTTAGATTTAAGACCCTAGTCATATTGAATTGCATCACTTTCAAATTTAATATAAAATTCGATAATATTATGGTCACTCTTCCCTGGAGGCTCCTTTACAATGAGATTATTAATTAGCCCTTTCTCATTGCACAATACTAGACCTAAAATAGCCCGCTCTCTAGCTGGTTCCTCATGTATACATTCCAGGAATTCGTCCTCCTCGGCATTAGTGATAATTAGGTTTACCCAGTCTATATATAGATTGAAGTTCCCCATGATTACTGTATTACCCTTGTTACATGTACTTCTAATTTCCTGATTTATACCATGCACTACATTACCATTACTGTTTGGTGGCCTATAAACAACTCCTACCAATGTTTTCTCCCCTTAGCTGTTTCTTAGCTCCACCAAAACAGATTCTACATCTTGATCTTCTGATCTAAGATCCTTTCTCACTGATCTACCAATCTCACCCTTTATTAACAATGCTACCCCACCTCCTTTTCTTTTTGCCTTGCCTTCCTAAATATCGAATACCCTTGGTCACTCTGCAGCCAGCTCTCCGTAATGGCAATTAGATCATATCTGTTTACTTCCATTTGTGCCGTCAATTCATCTACCTTGTTATGAATGCTGTGTGCATTCAGATAGAGTGCCTTTAATTCTGTCTTTTTATTACTTTTGCAACCTCTAGCCTTATCTGCTAGCACATTCATAAATTTGTATGCTCTGTCCCTTCCTGCCGCACTCAGATTATCCCAGGACAGCTTTGTTATTTAATCTCTCCTGTCCTCTGCCCTATCATACACCTCCCCTTTTGTTCTCTTCCCCATCATCCCCCTCATCACTCCTCCTTCACTTGCTTAAAACCTAATTCTTTTCTAACCTTTGCTCGTTCTGATGAAAGGTCACAGACCTGAAACGTTAACTCTGTTTTTCTCTCCACAGATGCTGCCTGACCTGCTGAGTATTTCCAGAATTTTCTGTTTTTATTTCAAATTTCCAGCATCTGCAGTATTTTGCTTTTACTTATATCAGATTATCAAGTTACTTTGCTCTCTTGCCTTGCCCTCACTCTTTAATTTATCACATCTTCCCTCACATGATCCCTCGTGCCCCCCCCCCATTATTTAGTTTAAAGCCCTCGCTACAGCCCTAGTTATACAACTCACCAAAACACTGGCCCCAGCACAGTTCAGGTGAAGACCATCCCAATGGTACAGCTCCCACTTTCCTTAGTACTGCTGCCCCATGAATCAAAACCCTTTTCTCCCACACCAATCTTTGAGCCATGCATTTAACTCTCTAATCTTATTTACCCTACTCCAATTTTCTTGTGGCTCAGGTATTAATCCAGAGATAATTACCTTTGAGGTTCTGCTTTTTAATTTAGCCACTAGCTGCTCATACTCTTTAAGCAGAACCTCTTTCCTAGTTCTACCTCTGTTGTTGGTACCTATGTGGACCCCAACAACTGGATCCTCACCCTCCCACTGCAAGTTCCTCTCCAGCCCTAAGCAGATGTCCCAAACCCTGACACCGGGCAGGTAACACAGCCTTCTGGACTCTCACTCTTGGCTGCAGAGAACTGTGTCTATTCCCCTGACTATACTGGCCCCTACTACCACTATGTTCTTCTTAACTCTCCCCGCTTGAATGGTTTCTTGGACCACACTGCCATGGTCAGTTTGTTCATTCATGCTGCAGTCCCCAATTTTGTCCATACAGGCTGCAAGGACCTCGAACCTGTTGGACAATTGCAAGGGTTGAGGCTCCTCCACTTCTACCTTCTCAATCCCCTTACCTGCCACACTCACAGTCACACCCTCCTGTTCCTGACCATGAAACAAATCAGATGACCCTATCCTAAGAGGTGTGACCACCTCCTGGAACGAAGTGTCCAGGTAATCTCCCCCCTCCCTGATGTGTCACAGTGTCTGCAGCTTGGCCTCCAGCTCAATGATTCTGAGCCAAAGTTCCTCCAGCCACAGACACTTAACTGCAGATGCATTTGCCATGGGACACACAGGTGGCCACAAGCTCCCACATTCTGCAGCCGTCACACATCACCTGCCCTGCCATCTTTATAGCATTTAATTAATTAATTAATTTACTGATTAAATTTTAATTAATGTCTCTAGTCCTGCCTGCGCTTATATCCTTACTATTTCTATAAATGTTCTATTTACCCCGATTGAAATTCCCTAGTTAAGGTAAATAGGAAATACTCACCAGCCAATCGAATAAGCTTTACTACTATTAGCAAACCTTTCTGCAACTAATAAAACCTTAAAATTACTAACATTATTTGAGTTCTAAAGGATAAATGAGAAAATTACACATCAGCAATTCAACTACCTGGTTTTCTGTGACATCACACTGAGTTTTCTCAGAACGCGATTGGTTGCTCTGGAGCCACAGATTGGACAGGACTGGACTGGACTGGAGAGCTCCTTTAGGTGCTGCTATCTGTCTCCGGGTCCTCCTCTCTCCCACTTCTTTAGGTGCTACTGTCTGTCTCTGGGTCCTCCTCTCTCCCACTCCTTTAGGTGCTGCTGTCTGTCTCTGGGTCCTCCTTTCCCCCACTTTTTAGGTGCTGCTGTCTGTCTCCAGTCCTCCTCTCTCAGCTCTCATTTGCCAGATTGGGCCTGTGGCAGGTGGTGAGAGAACCAACGAGAGGAAATAAAACAACTTGACCTCACCCTCACCAATCTACCTGTCGCAAATGCATCTGTTCATGACAGAATTGGTAGGACTGACCACTGCACAATGCTTCTGGAAATGAAGTCATGTTTATACAAAAAGGAAATCCTCTATTGTGTTGTGTGGCACTACCACTGTGCTAAATGGGATACATTCAGAACAGATCAGCAGCTCAAAACTGGGCATCCTTGAGGCACTGTGGGCCATCAGCAGCATCAGAATTGTATTCAATCACAATCTGTATGTAACCTCATGGCCCGTCATATCCCCCACTCTACCATTACCACTAAGCCGGGTGATCAAAACTGGTTCAATGAAGAGTGCAGGAGAGCTTGCCAGGAGCAGCACCAGGCATACCTAAAATGAGGTCCCAACCTGGTGAAGCTACAACACAGGAGCAGATGCATGTTAAACAGTGAAAGCAGCATTCAATAGACAAAGCTAAGTGATCCCACAACCAACAGATCAGATCAAAGCTCTGCAGTTCTGCCACATCCAGTTGTGAATGGTGGTGGACAATTAAACAACTAACTGGAGGAGGAGGCTCCACAAACATCCTCAATGATGGGGTAGCCCAGCACATCAGTGTAAAAGAAAAGGCTGAAGCATTTGCAACAATCTTCAGCCAGACTGGATGATCCATCTTGGCCTCCTCCTGAAGTTCCCAGCATCACAGACGCCAGTCTTCAGCCAATTCGATTCACTCCCTGTGAAGTCAAGAAATGGCTGAAGGCACTGGATACTGCAAAGGCTACGGGCCCTGACAACATCCTGACTGTAGTACTGAATATTTATGCTCCAGCCTCTAGCTAAGCTTCAACACTGGCATCTCTCCAGCAAGGTCCAAAATTGCTCAGGTATGTCCTATCCACAAAAAGCAGGACAAATCCAATCCAGCCAATTACTGCCCCATTAGTCTACTCTCAATCATAAGAAAAGTGATGGAAGGGGCCATTGACAGTGCTATCACAAGCTACTCAACAACAGCCTGCTCACCGATGCTCAGTTTGAGTTCTGCCAGGGGCACTCAGCTCCAGACCTCGTGACAACCTTTGTCCAAATATGGACAAAAGTGCTGCATTCCAGAGGTGAGGTGACAGTGATTGCCCTTGACATCAAGGCAGCATTTGACTGAGGATGGCATCAAGGACTCCTAGCAAAACTGAAGTCAATGGGAATCAGGGGGAAAACTCTCCGCTGGTTGGAGTCATACCTAGCACAAAGAAGGACGGTTGTTGGAGACTAATTATCTCAGCCCTAGGACATTGCTACAAGAGTTCCACAGGGTAGTGTCCTCGGCCCAATTATCTTCAGCTGCTTCATCATTGAACTTCCCTCCATCATAAGGTCAAAAGTGGGGATGTTCGCTGATGATTGCAGTGTTCAGTACTATTTGCAACTCCTCAGATACAGAAGCAGTCATTGCCTGCATGCAACAAGACCCAGACAGCAATCTGGCTTGGGCTGATAAGTGGCAAGTAGCATTCACGCCACACAAGTGCCAGGCAATGACCTTCTCCAATAAGAAAGAATCTGACCATCTCCCCTTGACATTCAATGGTATTATAATAGCTGAATCCCTCACCATCAACATCCTGGGGGTTACCAACTGACCAGAAGCTGAACTGGACTAGCCATATTAATGCTTTGGCTACAAGAGCAGGTCAGGGGCCGGGAATTCTGAGGCGAGTAACTCACTTCCTGACTCCCCAAAGCTTGTCCACTGTATTCAAGGCACTAGTCTTCACTTGCCTGGATGAGTGCAGCTCCAATAACACTCAAGAAGCTCGACACCATTCCCATCAAGGACAAAGCAGCCTGCTTGATTGGTACTTCATCCACTATCTCAAATATTCACTCCCTCCACCACCGGCGCACAGTAGCAGCAGTGTGTATCATCTACAAGATGCATTGTAGCAACTCACCAAACCTCCTTCGACAGAACCTTCCAAACCTCTACCACCTGGAAGGACAAGAGCAGCAGATGCATGGGAACATCACGACCTGCAAGTTCCCTCCAAGCCACACACAATCCTGACTTGGAACTCTATCTCTGTTCTTTCACTGTTGCTGTGACAAAATATTGGAACTCCTTTCCTAAAAACACTGTGTGGGTACCTACATCACACGGACTGCAGTGGTTCAAGAAGATGGCTCACCACCATCTTCTCGAGGGTGATTAAGGATGAGCAACAAATGCCTGCCTTGCTAGTGACACCCACATCCCATGAATGAATTTAAAAAAAGATAGCAGCATGATTAGCTGAAATCAGGAACAGCATTTTCCAAGCTGCTGAGAATTATATGTGTTAGCCAGATGAAATGGAGCATTTATAAGATTATACCTGAAGTAGTTAATCAGGAAGCAAGGCCTGAAAACTGCTAAGAGATTCTTTGATGATTGAAAGTTAAATAGTCAAGCCTAGAAATTCAGCAGGGTCCTTTTTGGATTCCTAACCCACTGGGTGCTAACAGCCTGCGATCAAATGGGGAGGTTCCGAGGAACCTGGGATTTTGGATCTCAGACCTCATTGTCATGTAGAAGGTGCAGTGGTAGCAGCCCACACAGGTTCATGCACCAATGATCAGGTGAGTGTTTGGTAAGATCATAGGGGTCTGCAGAATGAGCCGCTGAGCATCAGAGCGCGATGGGAGATGGTTAGGTGTCGGGAAAGAGCATCACGAAGTTCTAGAGTATTTTTGGTGAGCCTGGGAGTGTGATCGGGGGTGACGTGGGGATAGAAAGTTAAGTGGGCAAATAATGCCCAATTAAGGGCCTATTCCCACCACTGCTGTTAACCCAGCAGTTGGCAGGACTGTTGCCACGCAGAGAGCATGCCTTTGCTGCTGACCCCCCCCCCACCCCCCACACCCCTCTGCCTCGTAACCCCCACCCTGTAAAACCTCTCCCACCATCACTTACCTCTGGCCTAAATCACTGTTCGATCCTGGGCTTCCGATGGGTGTATTTCCTGCAGCAGCTACCTCATCTCCAAAGGCACCCCTGAGCTAAAGACCTGCTGGACTCAGAATGGCTGGCTACTCTCGGCATTCAGGACCTCCCGCCCCCGGGGTCCTGATCCTGTGAAAGATTCGCCAGTGGCCTGTTAATTGGCCGATTGGTTCATAATACAATGGGCCTTCCCAGGTGGAGGCAGCGCGGGTCTCTTGCTGGCTCTCCAGCCAGCGACCAGGACCCCATACACTGGGATTTCACGAGATGGTGGTGGCCAGGGGAGAACTATTATTTTGCCAGGCCTAGGCCCTTAATTGCAAGACATTCTGGTTTTTGCCCCTCTGAGGCAAGATGTCCCGCCGCCAAGAGCGGACAACCAAAGGGCCAGCAACTCTTCAGTCCCAGCAGTGACACCGGGAGTGGTGGCCACTGCTGGGACTACGCCCGGCATGAGGAGCAACACGACGTCAGCCTTCGAAGAGGTAAGTAGGTTTCGGACCTCGCCGCGGACAATCGCCAATTCCCACCTCCCTGCTGTTGGTGAAATAGATGCAGGGAAGGTAGGCGACGGGAATGCACCCCCCCCAACTCCCTTCTGTTCCTGGGGGGTCCGTAAAATCCCAGCACTAGAATGCAGATGCTTGCACCACTACAGGGAACTAGATACAAATTGGTTGCAAAACCACGAAGAAAAGGAGATGCACTCCATTATCAGACTGCTGGAGCGGCAGAGTAGAAAAGAACTAGATAGTCTGTGGGTTCTAAGCTGACAGTGTTCTAAAGAAAATCAAATGTGATGTCACAGGGAAGCAGGTAAGTGATTGGTTGGCGAGAATTGTTTTCTTCTCTAATTTTTTTTCTCTTTTCTCTCTCGAAACTCGGGTATTTATTAGTAGCAGCAAGGTTTAGTCATAGTAGCAAGGTTTGTTATCTAATAGATAGAGGAATGGCAGGCCTGCTCCGACCTCTGGAATGTGCATCATGTGGTATGTGGGAACTCCAGGACACTTTCCGTTTCCTGGATAACCATATGTGCAGTAAGTGTTGTCAGTTGCAGCAGTTCAAATTCCAGGTTAGATAACTTGAGCAACAGCTAGTGTCACTGCAGTGCCTCCGTGAGGTTGAGAGCTTCGTGGATAGCATGTTTATAGATGTGGTCACCCCACAGCTTAAAAGCATGCAAGGACAGAGGGAATGAGTGACCACCAGGCAGCCAAGACGAAACAGGCAAGTAGTGTAGGAGTCCCCTGAGTGCATCTCACTCTCCAAACAGTATTCAGTTCTGATTACTAAGGAAAGTGATAGTTCATCTGGGGAATGCATCCAGAGCCAAATCCATGGCACCACAGCTGGCTCAGCTGCACAGAGGGGCATAAAGAAGACTGGAATAGTGATAGGAGATTCAATAGTTAGGGGAATAGACAGGCTTTTCTGTGGCTGCAGACATGAACCCAGGATGGTGTGTTTCCTCCCTGGTGCCAGGGTCAAGGATGTCACTGAACTGCTGTAGAGCAACCTGAGGGGGAAGGGGAAGCAGCCAGCGGCCGTGGTTCATATTGGTACCAACAACATAGGTAGGAAGAGGGATGTGGTCCTGCAGTCAGAGTTTAGGGAGCTAGGTAAGAAATTAGCAAGTAGTACCTCAAAAGTAGTAATCTCCGGATTACTCCCAGTACCATGCGCAAGTGAGGTGTGTATAAAAATAGGAGGATAGAGCAGATGAATGTGTGGCTGGAAGGATGGTGTAGGAGGGAGGGCGTTAGATTCCTGGGACACTTGGACCAGTTCTGGGGAAGATGGGACCTCTACAGGTCAGACGAGTTGCATCTGAACAGAGCTGGGACAAATTTCCTTGCGGGGAGGGTTTAAACTAACTTGGCAAGGTCATGCCAACCAGGAGATAATACAAGAGAGGAACAACAAGGTGCACAGAGAATTGGGAGAGACAGATTGCGCTAGAGTAGGAAACAGTAAAGTATTAGGTGGAATCAGAGTAAGAGGGAATGTAATAAAGTCTAGATTAGGGTTACTTTACATGTATGTGAATGGGCAGAGTGTGATAAATAAGATTGGTGAGCTGCAGGTGCAGATTGCCACATGGGAGTATGATGTTGTGGTGATAATGGGGACCTGGCTCAAAGGGCAGGACCAGGTACTAAGTACTCCTGAATACAAGGCGTTCAGGTAAGATAGGAAAGGAAGGGAATGGGGAGGGGTGGCTGTTTTGATTAAGGAGAACATTGCAGTGCTGGGGAGAGAGGATGTCCCAGAGGGGTCAAAGACAGAATCTACTTTCCTCGAGCTGAGGAACAGAAAAGTTGCAATAACATTGCTCAGTGTAGTTTATCAGCCACCAACTAGTGGGAAAGATGTAGAGGAACATATTTGCAAGGAAATTACAGAAAGGTGCAAGAATTATAGAGTGGTTATAATGGAGGACTTTAATTATCCAAATATAGACTGGGATGGTGCTAGTGTAAAAGGCACAGAGGGGCAAAAGTTTGTAAGGTGTGTTCAGGCGAATTTTCTAAACAGTATGTTTCCAGTCCAATGAGAAAGGAGCCACTGCTAGACCTGGTTCTTGGGAATGAGGTGGGCTAAGTGGATCAGGGCTGGAATTTTACTCTACTCCAGCGAGCTGGATGGTGGTGGTGGTAGGGGGTGGCGGGTGGAAATGGCGTAAAATGGAGTGGGAGGCTCCAGGAGGCCTTCCCGAGCCGCTCCCACCTCCGCCCCACCTTATGTCGGGCAGTGGGGGCGGAAAACAGGCCGCCCGCTCCAGGTCAATCAAGGCCTTTAAATTGCCAATAAACGGCCACTTAAGGGCCTTCGCCTGCCTCCATGGGGATTTTACCCATAGCATCCGGGCATCCTGGAGCCGGGAAAGGCCGCCCAGTGAAAGCTGGCAGCCTCTCCGCCTCAGGGATGAGCCCTGACAAACGGGCACAGGGTGCCCTATTAAGGGCAGCCCCTACTTCCCCAACCACCCCCACCTCCCCCCAAATGACCACGCTTGCCTTGCTGGGGCCCGACCGATTACCCCCTGCAAAGCAAACCAAACTTACCTGCACTCCTGGCTCCATGTCCTCGGCTGGGCTGCAGTTCCAGCAGTAGCTACTGCTCCCAGTAGCGCTGCTGAGACTAAGGGCTGCCGACCTGATGATTGGCCAGTAGCTCAATGAGGCGGGACTTCCTCCTTCAAGCGGGTAGAAGTCCCGCCTGGGGAACCGTAAAATGTGGGACGGATCCCCAGGCTAGGCCAGCTCCCGTCCGCCCGACGAAAGTCCAACCCCAGTGTCAGTAGGGGAACATGTAGAGGACAGTGATCATTGTCTCATAAGGTTTAGGTTAACTATGGAAAAAGACATGCAATAATCCAGAGTAAGAATAATTAACTGGGGGAAAGCCAACTTCAATGGACTAAGAATTTCTGACCCAGATAAATTAGAATCAGAGGTTGGCAGGCAAAACAGTAACTGAACAATGGGCTGCCTTTAAAGAAGTGATAGCTCGGGCACAGTCAAAGTATATTCCCATGAATGGAAATCCGAACTCTCTGGATGACAAAAGAGTTAGAGATTCAGATGATGAAGAAAAAGTGTGTTTATGACAGATATCAGGTGGATAAAATGACTAAGAAGCAAGCTGAATATAGAAGGTTCAGAGGGGCAGGGGGCATAGCTGAGGTATGAAATAAATTCTTTGCATCTGTCTTTACGAAGCAAGAAAATGCTGCACAGGTCACGGTGAAAGAGGAGGTAATTCAGACACTTGAAAAGTTTAAAATTGATAAGAAGTGGGTATTGGAATGGCTGGCTGTACTTAAAGTTGATAAGCCACCAGGACTGGATGAGATGCATCCAACGATACTGAGGAAAGTGAGAGTGGAAATTGCAGAGGCACTAGCCATAATTTTCCAGTCTTCCTTCCATTCAGGGGTGGTGCCAGAGGACTGGAGAATTGTAAATGTTATAACCCTGTTCAAAAAAGCGTGTAAAGATTACCCCCAGCAACTACAGGCCAGTTGGTTTAAACTCGGTGGTGGGGAAGCTTCTAGAAATGATAATTTGGGACAAAATTAATAATATTTTGGGAAAATGCGGGTTAATTAGGGAAAGCCAGCACAGATTTGTGAAGGGCAGATGTTGTTTACCTAACTTACTGAAGTTTTTTCATGAGGTAACAGAGAAGATTGATGCTGCTGTGGCGTACATGGACTTCCAAAAAGCATTTGATAAAGTGCTGCACAACAGATTTGTAAGCAAAAAATAACTCATAGAATAAAAGGAACAGTTGCAATATGGATATGAGATTGTCTGAGTGACAGGAAACAGAGTAGTGGTTAATGGATGCTTTTCGGACTGGAGGAAGGTTTATAGTGGAGTTCCCCAAGGGTCGGCGTTAGGACCCTTGCTGTTCCTGATATATATTAATGACCTAGACCTTGATGTACAGGGCACAATTTCAAAATTTGCAGATGATACGGAACTTGGAAACATTGTGAACTGTGAAGAGGATAGTGTACAACTTCAAAAGGGCAGAGACAGGTTGGTGGAATGGGCACACAAGTGGCAGATGAAATTTAATGTGAAGTGATTCATTTTAGTAGGAAGAAAACGGAGAGACAATATAAAATAAAGGGTACAATTCTAAAGGGGGTGCAGGAGCAGAGGGACCTGGGTGTATATGTGCATAAATCAATGAAGGTGGCAGGACAGGTTGAGAGAGCCATTAATACAGCATACAGCATTCGAGGCTTCATTAATAGGGGCATAGTGTACAATAGCAATTAAGTTATGTTAAACTTGTATAGAACACTGGCTCTGCCTCAACTGGATTATTGTGTCCAGTTCTAGGCGCCACACTTTAGAAAAGATGAGAAGGCATTAGACAGAATGCAGAAAAGATTCACAAGAATGGTTCCAGGAATGAGGAACTACAGTTCTGTGGATAGATTGGAGAAGTTGGGACTGTTTTCCTTGAAGGGAATGTTGATAGGAGATTTGATAGAGATGCTCAAAAATCATGAGGGGTCTGGACAGAGTAGATAGGGAAAAACTGTTCCCATTGGTGGAAGGATCGAGAACCAGAGGGCACAGACTTAAAGTAATTGGCAAATGAAGCAATAGTAACATGAAGAAAAACTTTTTCATGCTTTGAGTGGTTAGGATCTGGAATGTGCTGCCTGAGAATATGGTGGAGGTGGTTTCAATCAGGGAATTAAAGAGGGAATTGTATTGTTATCTGAAAAGAAAGAATTTGCAGGGCTACGGGAAGAAGGTGGGGGAGTGGCACTAAGTAAGTTTCTCTTTCAGACAACTAGTGCAGACACGACGGGCCAAATGGCCTCCTTCTGTGCTGTAAAAATTCTGTGATTCTGTATCAGGTATCTGATCTGGCACTAAGAATTGGACAAGTATTTTACTGCCATACCATGAGGATTTGAAACCTGCATCTATTGCCAGATCAGCATCCTTCGGGGATGAGTAAAATTAAAAATAGAAACTGTGGTTGTTTTTAAATCTCATTTCCAAACATTTTGTTTTCATGTCAGCTGTAGGACAGAACAGTGATTGCACAGCCATCTAGTGATGTCACCAGGTTTTACTGGAAAAATCAACATTTGGCCCAGATACACTATGACAGATACTGAAGTCAATCTGTCCATTTGAAAAGGAAATCAGATATATCACCTGAATTACAAGTCAGCAGAGTATCATAATGATGCAATTAAACAGTCAAATTGTTCCAGGAGGATACTTGTACATGGCAGTGTGATGATACTGTGAGGTGACAGTATTGGGGGGAATGGAGCAAGGACTCCAGAGATTCGACGGAGTGGATGAAGTACATTTTTTTTATATCTTTCTACCCCAAAATTTGGCATAAGCTAAATGTGAACTTCACATCACTCATTTTTCCATCTTCACAATCATCATAGGCTCTGCATAAAAACTACCGAATTAGTTTGTTTTGGGCTACTCATTAGGGCACACTCCAGGATAAAGCCCAACATTAATTTTATCCTCAAGTATTTGTCTGAAAACAAATGAATTACCATCCTTAATTTTTGCTAATTCCCTCAGGATGTGTATTGCCTGCAGCGAACAGTGTGGACAGATGATCTGCCCAATTCTCAAATGTGTATTTACAAAATTGAAGGAAGTAAGTATATCAAAAAGACAGTGTTACTGTCACAAAAATATTATGTCACAGCTTTAAAATATCTTTGTTTAAAGCCACAGTTTCCCAATTTCAGATCACTTAGCTGGATGCTACCAATTGCTGATTCCTGTTGATCTTACTTCCTTCTTCATGTACAGTTTTATTTAAACCCTCTCCAGGGTAACTTTCTTCTCCACTATCATTACAGTAACAGCTTATTTCAATCTCACACTAACTTCTACCATCAATTCTTGATGGTGCATAGTCTCAATTACATTTTCTGTTGTAGACTCTTCCCTTTATGTAGCTTGCAGCCATCACTGTTGATCTTGATTACTCAATAATTTACATGATTGAACTTTGACCTGACTATACCATTTTCCACCTCCCCCTTCCATTTCTAAGTCACACTTTTGCACTTTCTAATAGCACAACAGACTAACAGCTAGAAGCAGGTAACCTGTTGGCCCATTAGTTACATAAATTCCTTTTGGCTCATGGGTTTCGAATATTTCCCATTTCTCTGTGAGATGGGCTCCATAGTAACAGATGCTATATGGTTTAAAGAGTCACTGGCTACATGAAAAACCATTTGGCAAACATTTGCTCACTTGTTCAAAGATAAAACACAAGTGACTAAGAGTTATGTTAAATTATATTTGCACTGAGAAGCATCATCCTGTCACATGTATATGGCATCATTGTAATGAATATGGTTCTTCCAGCTCTCCTCACCCCATAACAAAATATGTTGTCACATCGTACTGCCACTTAAAGATATAAGCAACATTTTTAAGTGTACCATATCAAAATTTGTGGATGACACCAAATTGGGAGGATACAGTTAATACTGAGGAAAACTGCGAACAAAATACAAACTCTATAACAAACTTGCAGAATAGTTGTGTAAATGGCAAATTAATTTCATTATAGATAAATGCGAGGTGGTGCATTTTGGTGGGATGAATAAGGAGACAACTACTCCCTGAAAAATAAGGGTCTTAATGGGGTAGAAGAACAAAGAGATCTATTTGTACACATTCACAAATCATTGAAAGTAGCAATGCAAGGTAACAAATGAATACAAATCACTGAGTTCATTTCTAAAGGAACAGAATTGAAAGGCGGAGAAATTATGTTACATTTCTATAGAACCTTGGTTAGACCACACTTGGAGTACTGTGCTCAGTTCTGGTCTCCATATCACAAAAAATATACAGGAGGTGCTAGAGAAAGTGCAAAAATGATTTACAAGGATGATACCAGAACTGAGAGGTTATAGCTATCAGGAAAGACTGAACATGCTGTGGCTATTTTCTTCAGTTGAGGCGATTAGTACAGATGCCCTTAAGGAGAAGCTAACTAAGTACATGAGGGAGAAAGGAATAGAAAGATATGTTGATAGGGTGAGATGAGGAAGGGTGGGAGGTGGTTCATGTGTAACGTAAACATTGGCACAGATCTGCTTTGCCAAATGACCTATTTCGGTGCTATACATAATATGTAATTAGGTTGCCAGTTACACTCCAGGCATCAAATGTTACAAACACAAGTTTATCAATTTAACAGATTCATCTTGCTCATCTTTTGTTTTGATTTCAGACTTGATACAAGTGTTAGCCTGGTAGCAAAATCATAGGTGGACGAGAAATCATGGGCCAAGTGGCCTCTTTCTGTGCCTTAAAATTTCAATGATTTCTATGATTTAGAGGCAAACAATCAATAGAAACTCTGAAGTATTGGCTGTAAATAGTACGATTAAGTTTCTGTCAGCTAGTAATATTTCAGCATAACTATAACACATAGCTTGAAGCTTCAGCTTTATGGATCATAAAAATCTCATGAAAATATAGCCTTTAAATTTCATGTTATGTTACACCTGATCCAAATGATGGTATAGAAGTGATATTTTGCAATGAATTGCAAAGCAGGGAACCAATCAAGAAGGCTTGAAGCAGACAATAAGCTGCTAGAGTGATGAATATGTGGAAATGTGACTGGAATCTTTACCAACTCACTCTCAAGTTTTTTTCTCTCTCCTTGTGGGAAATGTTTAAGATCATCCGGGTAAAAGATGCCATACTGGAAAATGGAACACTTTTCCATTCTTTTCATCCAGCCTTAGCATCATTTTTTCTTAAGTCACATAAAGTAGAGCCAGCAGCAAGCAAACCTCTTTCAACACTACCTCAGCAACGTGTCCCAAGTTAATCTCAGAGCTCTTCCAACTACATTAGTGTGTAGTTTTTTTTTCCAGTGTTCTCATGGCAATTGTGAGTGAGATTTCCAATTAGCACTGAATTAAGAAGAGTTTTGCCCTGTGCGCCTACACGCACTCGGAAATGTACTGAAACGTCCTAAATTCACCTTGATACATCCAAGCCTTCCCCAGAACAAAAAAAAACTAAACATATTTAGTGAGCATAGTGCCTGTTTAATTGCCTCTTTTTTATTGCCCTTCTCAAGGGCCATTAGGGATGGGCAATAAATGCTGGCATTGCCAGCGATGCCCACATCCCATTAATGAATTTTTAAAAAATTTGTTCTTAGAATGTGGACACTGCTGACAAAGACACATTTATTGTCAAACCCTAGTTTCCTGGCAATTAGGTAAATTGCTAACCCATATCAGAAGGTATTAAGAGTCAATCACAAGTTTAAGACTATAGACAATTGGAGTGGATCAGACATGTTTCCTTTCCTGAATCAGGTGGATTGTTACAAAAGATTATCAGCTTTTATGATAATTTTTTCTGCTGCTAGCCCACAAATTACCAGATTTATTGAATTCAACTTGCTACATTTGGTTTTGAAATCATGACTGCTGAGTTGCTAGTCCACTACTAGAAACACAAGGTGAGAAATTGGGATCGTTTACGCTTGCTTCTTGTGAGCTACAAGTGAACTTTGGAGCTACAAAATGGTGTCTGCAGTTGTGTGCACACATGTGGGGCAAATCACGTCTGACAGCATATTGGTGATGGCGTTAGTACGTATGCAGTAAATGTCTGCCAGAAGTATCAGAGTTGGCAGATCATGATGTCAATCAATGGGCAACATTGATTTGACATCAGCAGTGCTATTTTGGAGCTAAATGTTCCAGCTGATTCCCTCTCTTAACCTGACATGGCTGAACACACATTCAGCTGCAACAAGGAGCACCCCCCCCACCCCCTCCCAACTAGCACTATTTAAAGGGATCATCAAATTCTAACAGGTTGATTGTTTTTCTAGCTGTTGCTATGCTTCAACAAGTGTTTGGTGTTTTCTATAGTTGTTTGAAGTTACAAACTTCGACAGGGAGAGGTGTGCCAGGTGCTCAAGGAGTTTTTGCTGACTTCAAGGTTTCTGCACAAACCAATTGTTCCCAGACATAGGTGGACAAGCTTAGAATACAGGATGACTTGGAGAACGAACAGAGGACATGCAGAGCAGGTCAAGACGCTGCAAAAGGGAGGGTGTGTGGATGGGGGCTGGTGGTGGGGTGGGGGAGAAGGGCTTTCAGTAGGAGGCCTTACCCACCTACCTGAACCTCAGTGAGGAACAATGTGTAAGATGTTTGCACTTCCTTAAGGAAGTCTTCACTGAAATCCTCCACCTGCTGCAGCCACAACTGCAACCCAAGAGCAGGGCAAGGATCACATTGTTAATGGCTGTGAAGTTGACTGTGGCAATGAACATTTATGCGTTTGGCTCCTACTAGGCCGGAGCTGGAGAGATTTGCAACGTTTTGCAGTTCGTCATCTAGTGTTGCATAAGGAAGGTCACTGAGGCACTCTACTCAATCACAGCTAACTACATTTCATTCTTTGCTGCCAGAACGAAGCATGCAGGATGAGAACATGGCTCTGCCAGGAATGCAGGCTTCCCCAAGAAGCAGGGTGCCATTGACTGGATGCACATCACTTTGCTGGTGCCGCATTTCAACTCTGCCCTATACCAGAACCAAAAGGGATTCCACTCCATCAACCTCCAGTTGGCGTGTGACCATAGGCAGCAACTCATGCAGGCTAGTGCCACTATCATGGCAGCAGAAATTATGTAAACATTCTGTAGCAGTCTGCTGTGCCAGCTGCATTCGAGCCACCATGTTAAACCAAAGGGTAACTACTGGGTGACAAGGGTTATCTGCTGATGACATGGCTGATTACTCTGGTGCACAACGCACTCAGTGCACAGCATGCATGGAATGGAAATTACACTGCCATACCAAATGTGATAGAGCAGACTCATTGGCGCACTGAAACAAAGCTTCCATTGCCTGGACTGCTCTGTATGAGCCCTGCAGTACTTGGCAGCATGGTCCAGGCAGTGTCAAGATTTATGGTTGACTACTGCAAGCTGCAAAATCTTGCCATCATGAGGGACAGCCCTTGGCACCAGCTATACGGTGAGCAGCTCAGGAGCAGGAGGAGGAGGGGGACGATGAAGGGAGGACTCAACTTTGACAGCCCCTTTCTGGCCGGGCTGCCCATGAAGAACTCATCCGTGTGAGATACCAGTAACCCCAATTCCACATTCACCAACTTTCGCTACACCTTCCTTTCCCTTTGTCACGATCACAACAGCTGCTTGGACACAATTCTTCTTCTTCTTCTTCTTCTTCTTCTTGGCCTCCTTGTCTCGAGAGACAATGGGTAAGCGCCTGGAGGTGGTCAGGGAATTGTGAAGCAGCACCTGGAGTGACTATAAAGGCCAATTCTAGAGTGACAGACTCTTCCACAGGCGCTGCAGATAAAATTGGTTGTCGGGGCTGTTACACAGTTGGCTCTCTCCTTACACTTCTGTCTTTTTTCCTGCCAACTGCTAAGTCTCTTTGACTCACCACTTTTTAGCCCTACCTTTATGGCTGGCCGCCAGCTCTGGCGATCACTGGCAACTGACTCCCACGACTTGGGGTCACTGTCACAGGACTTCATGTCGCGTTTGCAGACGTCTTTAAAGCGGAGACATGGATGGCAGTGGGTCTGATACCAGTGACGAGCTCGCTGTATAATGCGTTCTTGGGGATCCTGCCATCTTCCATGCGGCTCACATGGCCAAGCCATCTCAAACGCCGCTGGCTCAGTAGGGTGTATATGCTGGGGATGTTGGCTGCCTTGAGGACTTCTGCGTTGGAGATACGGTCCTGCCACCTGATGCCAAGGATTCCCCGGAGGCAGCGAAGGTGGAATGAGTTGCGACGTCGCTCTTGGCTGACATACGTTGTCCAAGCCTCTCTGTCATAGAGCAAGGTATTGAGGACACAGGCTTGAAACACTCGGACCTTTGTGTTCTGTGTCAGTGCGCCATTTTCCCACACGTTCTTGGCCAGTCTGGACATAGCAGCGGACGTCTTTCCCATGCGCTTGTTGATTTCTGCATCGAGAGACAGGTTACTGGTGATGGTTGAGCCTAGGTCGGTGAACTCTTGAACTACTTCCAGAGTGTGGTCGCCGATATTGATGGATGGAGCATTTCTGACGTCCTGTCCCATGATGTTCGTTTTCTTGAGGCTGATGGTTAGGCCAAATTCATTGCAGACAGCTGCAATCCTGTCGATGAGTCTCTGCAGACACCCTTCTGTGTGGGATGTTAATGCAGCATCGTCAGCAAAGAGGAGTTCCCTGATGAGGACTTTCCGTACTTTGGTCTTCGCTCTAAGACGGGCAAGGTTGAACAACCTGCCATCTGATCTTGTGTGGAGGAAAATTCCTTCTTCTGAAGACTTGAACGCATGTGAGAGCAGCAGTGAGAAGAAGATCCGGAACAGCGTAGGTGCGAGAACACAGCCTTGTTTCACGCCACTCAGGATAGGAAAGGGGTCTGATGAGGCACCACTATGCTGAATTGTGCTTTTCATATTGTTATGGAATGAGGTGATGATACTTCGTAGCCTTGGTGGACATCCGATCTTTGCTAGTAGTCTGAAGAGACCACGTCTGCTGACGAGGTCAAAGGCTTTGGTGAGATCTATGAAAGCAACGTAGAGGGGCATCGGTTATTCGCAGCATTTGTCATAGCTGGCGAAGGGAGAACAGCATGTCAATGGAGGATCTCTCTGCTTGAAAGTCGCACTGTGCCTCAGGGTAGACACGCTCAGCCAGCTTCTGGAGTCAACTAATCACTCTGATTCATTCCTTTCGTGTCTGCAATGTGTGTGCCGTTGCCTGGCCTGGTGCTACTATTCAGTGCTGCCTGAGTGGCTGTAGCATGGCTCATGGAAACTGCTGACTTTCAGTAGAGCAGACTACAGATGGCTTTAGAGGACAACCTCAAGCAGCTCTGGGCTTATAAGTCCCAGCTGTGGAACAAACCATTTCAGCATTGGTAACAGCAGTCTGGACTGGCTGGCTGACAGGCAATAACAAAGACACTGGAGGAATGGCTGGGATGGGAGGATGAATGCTGCTTTCCTGGCCCCCCAGGGGTGGCAACTCAGCAATCCTAATAATCTGCTGGAGGACAGATTGCTGAACTGCTGTGACACCCTGCAAGCCCCTTTACACACTGTAACCCAGTGTCATGAAGGTGCTTCCATTATTAATATTTTTTGAGGACTTGTGTTTAAAATACCTGAGGAGATGCCTGGACTTTTTTTTTTAAGTGTCACTGGAAGGACACTTGGGACTTTGTTTAAAAACACTCACTGGAAGTCACATGTCTTAAGCTAAGTAAACAGCCGGAGCCTTATGGACTATAGAACTGATTGGACTTAGAGAAGTCACATGTCTAGATTTATGGCTGTCAGGAGATTTTGGCTTTCTGTTTTGGGGCTGGACTGTTTGAATGGTCAGTTGCGGTTGCTGACTGCAGAGAGAGAGAGAAAGAAGCAACAACCCATCCTGTTCCATCTGTTTGAGAAACCCTGTGAATCCAGTGTGAGAGCTGGAGAAACTGATGCAGCATTTCTCCTGACAGGATTCTGGAAGACTTCCTCTTGACATCTCCTGAATGAACTGCTTCGGAAAAGATCCCAGTGACAACTGCACGTGTCCAGTGACACCCATCTATGTGCACCAGGACGCCAGAAGTCATCTGGAACATTCCATATCTTATCCTTTTTCTTCAAGAATTGACAATAACTTGACCAAAATATTTTTTTTTATAATGATCTCTGCAAAGCCAGTTTTTCACTTTTATTTATTTTGTCTTTAACTGGTGTGTGTGTGTGTTAGTCTGAGCTTGCCCTGGCTGTAGCCCACTCATGCCCAGTTTCTGACCATGTGCAGACCCTGCCTCGAAATTATGTGCAGTGCCAGTATCTGAACTGGTGGATGCAAGCGTGAAATCAAGTGACAATGCGTCTTTAACATTACTGTCTTCTTGTTGTTCCTCCCTGCCTGGCCAGGTTGGACTGCCTGAAAGGAGAAAGACACAAGATAAGGTTGTGGTTGAGGAAATGGTGGGGGGGGGGGGGGGGGGGGTGGAAATAAGAGGTAGACGCTTACACCATCTGCAGCTTGTTAATCAGAAGGGAGTGTGGGATTAGGGGGAGATGGAATGTGAGTAGGAGGATTAGGTATGAGGATACCATCAACTTCAATGATTTTATTCCTGCGGCTGGGCATGGCCTCATCAATGACCATCCCAATATTGGTCCTTCAAGCTTTTGACAAAGATTTTGACAAAAATTTTAATCATTGCAACAATAAAATCTTCAGAAGAGCCAAATTTAATAAGCGGGTGCAGAAGACTGGTGAATTTGTAGACTCCTGTATTAACGACCAGTATAGATTGGCAGAAGGTTGCGAATACGGTGAATTAAAGAACTAATCAGACAGCGGATAGTCATTGGCATAGCCAATGAATCCTTGTCAGACCTGCTGCAATCCTTGGAAGACTTTACATTGGAAAAGGCCATTCAAATTGTTAGACAGGCTGAAGCTCACAAACAGAACAGGGACATCCTATGAGCAGAAGGCAAGCCATGGATGAGAAGGAGTCCAATGCCCATACAGTTTGTTAAGCCAAAGCCAGGGAAACACTTTGTGGAACAGAAAGAACATACAGGTGAGAAGGTCCATGACACAGGAAAACCATACAAATGCCGTGGAGCCAGGAAGACCCACAGACGAGAGCAGTGCCCAGCAAATAAAGCCGAGTGTTTTAATTGTGGAAAAACTGGACACTATGGAAAGATGTGCCACAGCAAAATTTCTTTGCTTAAGGGTACAAAGCAGAAGACTTTCACTCAAAGAGCACTGAGTCAAGTACAGCAATACCCACAAGAGAAGGAATCAGGAGATTTCTTGGGAGAAATCAGTAATCCAGACCAAGATTTCTGGATGGCAGACATCTATGTGAATGGACACCTCATAAATTTTAAGCTTGACACAGGGGCTAGCGACACGATATTGTCTGACCAAGAGCCATGGGCTAGCAGACATTACCTGCAACTGACAGATATACAGTTGCATGATCCAGGCAGGACACAACTACGAGTAAAAGGAAAACTGCAAGCAACTCTTCAGCATTGAGGAAGACAACTGGTAGAGACCTTATATGTCTTACACAATCAAGAATTTCCTTACTGAGCAGAAATGCATGTTTAGAACTGTAGTTGATTATGAAGATAGCCGAAGTCAAGCAACAAAGATCAATA
Organism: Heterodontus francisci; assembly: GCF_036365525.1. Classification (NCBI taxonomy): domain Eukaryota; kingdom Metazoa; phylum Chordata; class Chondrichthyes; order Heterodontiformes; family Heterodontidae; genus Heterodontus; species Heterodontus francisci. Next base: position 81,707,174 of record NC_090382.1, on the reverse strand, counting down.
ATTCCTTCCAATCATCAGCCGATGCGCTATCGAGGGCAATATTAGATCATTCAACTCAGGAAGACGTGACGTTCGTATGTGACATTGAATCATATTCGCAACACGCAGCACAAAATTGGCCAGCAAGCACACTGGAGTTGCACGAAATACGACAAGCATGGAAGAATGACGAAGAGTGCATTCGCATTAGACAATATTGTACACATGGATAGCCACAAGAAAGTCCAGGAGGGAAAGCAATGAAGATGTTCCATGAGTATTGGAAATACTTTACCTTAATTGATGACTTATTAGTTTACAACGATAGAATTGTTATTCCTGTTTCAATGGATCCGATATCTTAGATCGAATACACCAAGGCCACTGGGTATAACCAAGTGCAGAGCGAGGGCACAATCTTCAGCATGGTGGCCTGGGATATCTAAGGATTTCGAGACCGTGATCAACAACTATCAGACATGTGTGAGACAGAGGGCAGAACAGCACGAACCACTGTTGACTATCCAATTTCCAACAAGAGTTTGGCAAAGGCTAGGTATGGATTTATTCATGCTTGGTGGGAAGTCATATAACATCATTATCGACTACTTTTCCAGGTGGATAGAAGTCCAATGATTACATTCTAGGACCACCGAGGTAGTTATCAGAATCCTTCAGGACATCTTTGCGACACATGAGATTCCGGATGAAATATTATCAGACAACGGATCACAGCTCGCGAAGGAATGTTTTACCCAGTTTGCCGTGAAGATTGGCTTTCAGCATCTTATGAGCTCACTGAGGTATCCACAGTCCAATGACGAGGCAGAACAAGAGGTGCAGACTATAAAACCTTTACTCAAGAAAAATGAAGATCTTCCTATCTCACTCCTAATTTATCATTCAACACCATTAATGTGTGGATTATCACCAGCTGAATTACTAATGGGAAGAAAGCTAAGAACATAGCTTCCAGTATTGCCTCAACAATTAATTCCTGGATTGAAGACTCAAGACTATGAGAAAGTTCGTGAAAGAGAAAACTCCTACGGAAGGAAACAAACGCAGAATTATAATAGAAGATTTCGAGTGAGAAGCTTACCCAAATTAAACAAGTGTTAGAAAGTTTGGATACGTGCCCTGGAATGGGAAAGTACAGTCATCACAAACATGAGGACTATCAGCGATCGGATGTTATACGAACAACTGAAGGGAATGCACAAAAGAATCGGAGGAATATTATTCCTATTCCGCAAAAGCAACAGCCAATAATCCATCTGCAAGATCCGGATGAAGATGAACAAACCCAAACCAAATGAAATACTACAACCTGTAGAAACGAAAAACCAAGTCAACAACCCAGACTTCCTACTAAAACTACTGATCGTCCCAGACAGATTACAATCAGATCAAGGAGAGTTGTCAAACCTCCGATGAGACTGAATCTGTAAAGTCAGAGACTTGGGGAGAGAGATGATAGTAGAGAAGTCATAAACATATATACATTTGGAAAAATGTTGGATAAAGACTTGGAGGGAGGTATAGTATGAGGGTGTAAAGGGTTAATATCGAAGACAGTGAGAGAGACCTCTCCCACTGTAGGAGGGATGATTTAACAGCCACACGAGATAGGCTGAAGAGAAGGAACAGCACAGAGGAGGTTAGCTTAGGTGGCTTGAGGAGTGTGTATATAGTATAATGTAAATAATAAACAGTTCTGAGTTGTCTGAGCCTGAGAATTTTTCTGGAACACCCTGCAACTCTACCAATACAACAACATACAACATTTCCATCCATCATGGAGAAGAAGTTGTTTGGCCTCTTTCTACCAGTTCTTCAAGAAATACAACACCTGCACTGGGAAACTGTCATTAACAGTGCTATCAAGCAGCATGTACCCAGCAATAACCTGCTCACTGATGCTCAGTTTTGGTTTCTCCAGTGCCACTTGGCTCCAGATCACTTTACAGCCTTGGTCCAAAAATGGACAAAAGAGCTGATTCCAAAAGACGAGATTAGATTGACTGGACTTGAAATCAAGCAGCATTTGACAGAATGTGGCATCAAGGGGCCCTAGCAAAACTGGAGTCAATGGGAATCAGGGGAAAACTCTCCACTGGTTGGAGTCATACCTAGCGCAAAGGAAGATGGTTGTGGTTGTCGGAGGCCAATCAGCTCAGCCCCAGGACATTGCTGCAGGAGTTCCTCAGGATAGTGTTCCAGGCCAAACCATCTTCATCAATGATCTTCCCTCCATCATAAGGTCAGAAGTGAGGATTTTCGCTGATGATTGCACAGTGTTCAGTTTCACTCGCAACTCCTCAGATACTGAAGCAATCCGTGCCTGCATGCAGCAAGACCTGGACAACAATCTGGCTTGGGTTGATAAGTGGCAAGTAACATTTTTGCCACACAAGTGCCAGGCAATGCCCATTTGCAACAAAAGAGAATCTAACCATCTCTCCTTGACATCCAATGGCATTGCCATCACTGAATCCCGCACCATCAACATCCTGGGGAGTTACCATTGACCAGAAACTTAACTGGACCTCCCACGTAAACACTGTGGCTACAAGAGTAGGTCAGAGAAAATTCTCCAGCGGGTAAATCACCTCATGATTCCCCAAAGTCTGTCCACCATCTGCAAGGCACATGTCTCCACTTGCTTGAATGAGTACAGCTCAGGGAAAATCCTGATGAACACTCAAGGAGCTTGATATCATCCAGGGCAATGCAATCTGTTTGGTTAGCACGCCATCCACCACCTTAAACATTCACTCCCTCCTTCACTGGCACACAGTGGCAGCAGTGTGTACTGTATACAAGACGCACTGCAGTAACTTGCCAAGCCTCCTTCAACAGCACCTTTCAAATTCACGACCTCTACCACCTAGAAGAACAAGGGCAGCAGATGCATGCGAATACCACAACCTGTAAGTTCCCCTCCGAGTCACACACCATCCTTTCTTGGGAATATATAACTGTTACTAGGTCAAAATCCTAGAATGGAACTACACCACATAGACTGCAGCAGTTCAAGAAGGCAACTCACCACCACCTTCTAAATGGCATTTGGGGATGGGCAGCAAATGTTGGCGTTGCCACCGATGTCCACATCCCATTAACAAATTGAAAAAAACTCGCTTTCTCAGACATTATGTAATGCATGTACTTTATCACATCTCTGCTCACCATGCTAAGAGCACCAACATGATTTATATTTCAACTTTTATTTGATATTATTCATTCATTCATTCCTGATAGAGAAAATCAAGGCAAAGAAATCATTCCTCTGTTCCTAATACAATGTATTCATATGTCAGTAATAAGCAACCTGGATATAGAACTGAAGAAGAATATATTTCATACAGTTGCAATCACTCTTGGACCTTCAATAAAAGACATAATCAGAGTTTAAAAAATCAAACTCTACATTATCACTACTACAGGGAAACTGGTAAAGCAGCAATCATCAAGAGATTCACTTCATCACAGTCTAAGTTCATCAACTGACTAACAATGAGAGTCCTGCTATAATTGAGAAGTGCGTGTGGAGTGATGAGGTATTTCTAATTACTGTTAAAATACTTATTAAAATTTTGGAAGTGTGCAGCTGATTTACATTTCTTTTCAAGTTTAAATTAGCTTGCTAACATTGCATTGCATATTTATAAAACTCCATCCAGTCATCAATCTACAAGTCTAGCTTTCTATTTGCTTTGACACAGATAATGGGCAGTATTTTCCCATGGGCTTCAGGTCCCCGACGTTGGGACCAAATGGGGATCCCGAGCCTGCGCTTGCAGACGTGGCCTTCTAATTGGCTGCCTCTGCGCGCGTCGTCCTTAGCGGGGTCCCAATGCAGCTGGCCTAATCACAGGGCTGGCAGCTCTAGAGCCTTAGCAGTCCCACCGAGAGAGGTGGGCACTGCTGAGGCAGTTAGGAGACCCCGAGGGTGCCTCCACATGAAAGCGCCCTCAAAGTTGTCAAAATAAATAATTATTTAAGGAGGGAAGTTGGTAGGGCCCTCTGATTGGAGGCGAAACCCCTCTGCTTTGATTGTTGGGACCACAGGACCATCCTGTGATGCCTGCAACCCCCTCTTTGCAGGCTGGAGACTCTAGCTCCAATGCTCCCCCCCTCCCCCCAGCCTGCTGCTGGGAGGCCGCCTCCATTAAGAAGGCAGCCTCCCCAAAAGGCAGGAGCTGCTCCGCCAGTGTCAAAATGTTGGTGGACCCTCTAAAATACCCCGAAATAGGGTCTGAATTATATAAATTGACTGCCCGTTGCCTTGTAGCAGGCACGCAATCTGAATTCCTGCCTGCCCTTGAGAAAATTCTCCAGTGGCACGAAAGTGTCGGCAGCCATCCCAACATGGCTCCCCACTATTTTCCCGACCCTCTTGCCTCCCCAGGGCTGGGAAAGTTCTGCCCAGTATCTCAGGCACACTTGAGATTTTCCAGCCAATATGATTTTCCAGTTTTCGGAGAGATTCTAACCAACCTCAATGCCCTTTCCACATGCAATAATTCATACATGTCTGGTGTTTAGAGATTTATATATTTTCCAAGTCATGATCAGAATTTTTTTCAACTCAGGACATTATTTTTTTCTCATGATCCATCCTCCCCTACTTGATATGTACTTTATCTAAAGAAAAATAATTGAAGTGATATTCTTAATTTGTTTTGACAATTTTGGACCTTTTGTGATCAATAAACTTACAGTTCTCATTGAGAATGGAACATTTTTCATTTCTGGCACCCAACGTCAGCCTCAAACACTCAGATCAGGTTTAGCACAAGTTAGATGGAGAGCAAAGCTCTCTAGATTCTGCCACTAAAATAAGGAAACTGGAGCTAATAGCATAAACACTGGGAGCCAGCTCAAAAAGTACAATCTAAATGAGTAGAGTACAAAAGTGATTTAAGATTCAGATTGCTGAGTACCTTAAACTCACAGTGACAGTCAATGAGCAGCAGTACTATTGTTTCATTCATAATTCAGTGGGATGGGGTTATACTGAGTGCGTGACCGGACAATGCCCCATTCTCTGGCTGGAAAGGAGACCAGGCACAAATTTGAAATCATGAAGTTTAAATAAAAGTAGAGAAACACCAGATAGACATGCAATTCACTGAGTGCTGCGCCATTAGCTCCATTACTGCTTGGCAGCAGCTGGGTTCCAATCCATGCAGAAAGAAATGGCCTGGAATTGCTCTAGTGAGCTGAAAGGCTGTCAACAGTACTTCACAAACAGCTGACTTCTTTTGTAAATAATAGAGGATTGTATGTGTATACACATGAGTGCACATTTTTCCCCTTTTGTAAGCTAATCATTCAAAGATGTAATATTCATCTATTTGAAACACTAGACACAAGTTTAGGTTCTTTGCCTGTATTTATTTTTAAACACGGGGCTGAATTTCCATGGGGAGTTTCCACTTGGCTCTGTAACATTGACATAAAAGCCACGGTGACTTCTGCTGATTCTGTGTCTCTTTCACTGAAGCTACAGTAGAAAAGTGGGAGAAGCCCTGAAAATAAAAGTCCCCCACCCCCACCGCCCCTCATCTCTCCTCAATTTACCCTATGACCTCTCACCTCTCCTGTTCTGAAGACAGAGGCCTCAAAATTTGGCTCTGTAGCCACCTTTTTTTTTACCGGCACTATGGGTGCTTTTCTGTATCCAAAATGGTGCACACCGTGCTGGACACCATTTTGATGAGGGTGTTAGCACAAGCATTAGTAACATATGCCGAATGTATGCAGAGTAGCAGACCATGATGTCAGTCAGCATGTAATGCTTCTTTGGCTGTAGCGGTGCCATTTTTGACCTCAAAACTCCAGCTAATGGCCTCTCTTAACCTCGCACAGCTGAACATGCATATAGCAGTCGGAAGGAACAGCCCCTGCCACCACCAGCGCTATTTAAAGGGATAATCAATTACTTTCAAGTTATTTGCTGATTGATTTCTCCTGGCTGTTGTTGAGATAGTTTGTACTCTTATTTAAAGTTGGTCAAGTCTACAGGCACTGGTGTTGCATGTGAAGACCTTGGTTCTCACTCCAAGGGATCTGGTCAGACCACTTGTATCCAGTGATAGTTACCAACCCCCTTGGGGTGCAGCATGACAGGGAGGTTGAGCAGAGGCAACACAGAACTGGACAAACTGCTCAAAGAGGGAGGAGCAGAAGGCTTGCATCAGGAGGCCATGTCCACCTAGGGTCTTCAGAGAGCAATTCTCCTCGCTCAACCCCAGCGAGGAATAGCATGTGTGACACCTCTGTTTTATGAAGGAGGTTCTCACTGAAATCTGGCACCTGCTGCAGGCATACCCACAACCTCACAGCAGGGCGAAGTTGGCGTTGCCAGTGGCTATAAACGTAACCATGGCTATGAACTTCTTTGCGATGAGATTCAGGCTGATGTCGGTGAGATCTCTAATATCTCGCAGTTAGGAGAGGGGAACACATTGCATTGTATCTTTCCAGAGAGAAGCAGGCAGAGTGGGCATGTGGCTTCACCAGAATAGCAGGGTTCCCCATGGTGCAGAGTGCCATTGGCTGAGTACACTTTGCTTTGCAGGTGCCGCATCTAAAAACAGAGATATACCTCAAATGCAAAGGGCTCCACTCACTCAATGTGCAGTGCATGTCATGCAGGTGATGCCTGGTATTCTGGCAGTAGTCATGATTGCCTTTATTCTGCGCCAGTCCACTGTCACATCAGTATTTGAGCCACCACAAAAGGGTGGCTATTGGGCAACAGGGCTATCCACTAATTACCTGGCTCATGACTCCAGTGTGCAATCCAAGCATATCTGGGCAGCATGCACATAAGGAGAGCCATACTGCCACACAAAATATCAACCAGCAGACCACTGGAGTGCTTAAGCAATGCCTGAACGGCTCTGGAGAAGCCCTGCAGTGTTCTCCAGAGCCTGTTTCATTACTTTTTTGTGGTCTGCTGCATCCTGCACAACCTTGCCAGGATGAGGGCACCACCCTTGCCACCAGGTATATGGCAAACAACTGTGGAGCAAGAGGAAGACGAGGAGGAGGAAGAACAGGAGGATCAAGAGGAAGGGAGCAGGCAAATAGCACAACCCCCTTACGGCTGGGCTGACCATGATCAGTTTCTCCGACTATGGTACCAGTGAGCTCAACCCCAATTCCCCATTCAACAACCTTACCTTCCCTCAGTTACAGACCACCGGAGCATCCTCTTGGCCACAATGCTGAAGTAAAAGCCACCAAAATACAAGCATTCCAAACTAACTCGAAGAAACTATCCAATATTCAATGCAGAAGTCAACTGTTCAACTTTGCGCATTCCCTTAGCACCTGTCTTCCATGTGCCTTGCTTGGCCTTGGGCTCCTACGCACTGCTACTCCAGTTGCTGCAGCATGGCTGGTGGAAGGCTGCTAACTTTCAGTGGAGGAGACTGCTGATGGCCTTGCAGGATGACCTTAAGCTGTTCTGGCCCGAGAAGGCCAGACTTCGGAGTGCAGCACCTTGACGTGGGCAGCAGCAGTCTAGACGGACTGGCTGACAGGCAACAACAAAGGCACTGGCAGGGTGGCAGTACTGTGAGGATAACTGCGGTTATCCTGAGAGACGACAGCAGGTTCATGCTCCATGTAGTCCTGCAACTATTAATTATCAGTGAAAGGGGACTGGAAGAAACCAGAAAAAAAGGATTCATCAAATTGATTTACCATCAATAGCAATTAAGGATAAAAACATAAAATGCTGGAAAAGCTCAGCAGCTCAGACCACATTTGTGGAAAGAGAAACAAGAATTAACATTTCAGATCAATGACCTTTCGTCAGAAATTAAGGAACTTGTTTAAAAATTATAGAATAAACATCCCCCAGTGTCCCAGATATGTTTTCAGGACATACGCAATCAAACATGACCTGAAGCTTGTTCTGAGGCTCCAACACAATCAAGGGTTCTGTGAACTATGAGAGTGAGAATTCTATGATTCTGTTGCAAACCTGCAACACTGTCATATTAAAATTCACATCATATAGTAGCTGCTATACCTCAACATCTGGCTCATGGGTCACCTCACTGAGGCCTCTGCTTTGTGCGTACTCAGTCTGGGAATAGACTATGTAAGAAGAAGCAGCAGTGTAAAGGTTCAGCTGAATCCCACAAGTGTGATAAAGCTTATGGATCACAATTCACTTCACATAGTAGCTACTGTACCTCAATATCTGTCCAGTGCCTCATTGTACTGATGCTGTTGTTATTGAACAGTGTGAGTAAATCATGTGAGAAAAAGAAACAATATCTTACAGAATCATGATGAAATGCTCTTAAAGGGACACTCACTTAGAATCATAGGTGATACAGCACAGATGGAGGCAATCATGCTCTTTGAAAGAACTATACTATCAGTCCCATTCCCTGCTCTTTCCCCAGACCCCTGTAATTTTTGCCTCTTCAAGTAATTATCAAGTTCCCTTTTGAAAGTTGTTGTTGAATCTACTTCCACCACCCTGTCAGGCAATGGTTTTTTAAAAATTCTTTCATGGGATGTGAGTGTCACCGGCAAGGCCAGCATTTGTTGGCAATCCCTAATTGCCCTGGAGAGGGTGGTGGTGAGCCACCTTCTTGAACCGTTGCAGTCCATGTGGTGTAGGTACAAATCATAACAGTTCGCTGTATAAAAATATTTTCCTCATGTCACCTCCGTTTCTTTTGTTAATTCCCTTAAATCTACGAGCTCTGGTTATCAGTCTGTGTAGAAATACAGCAAGACCTGGACAATATCCAGGCTTGGGCTGATAAGTGGCAAGTAACATTCGCGCCACACAAGTGCCAGGCAATGACCATCTCCCCTTGGCATTCAATGGAATTATGATCGCTGAATCCCCCACTATCAACATCCTGGAGGTTACCATTGACCCCAGAAACTGAACTGGAGTAGCCATATAAATACCGTGGCTACAAGAGGAGATCAAAGGTAGGAATCCTGCAGTGAGTAACTCACCTCCTGACTCCCCAAAGCCTATCCACCATCTACAAGGCACAAGTCAGGAGTGTGATGGAATACTCTCCACTTACCTGGATGGGTGCAGCTCCAACAACATGCAAGAAGCTCGACACCATTCAGGAGAAAGCAGCCCACTTGATTGGCACCCCATCCACAAACATTCACTCCTTCCACCACCGATGCACAGTGGCAGCAGTGTGTACCATCTCCAAGATGTACTGCTGCAACGCACAAAGGCTCCTTAGACAGTATCTTCCAAAACTGCGATTACCACCTAGAAGGACAAGGGCAGAAGATGCATGGGAATGCCACCACCTGCAAGTTCCCCTCCAAGCCACACACAATCCTGACTTATTTCTATTCCTTCACTGTGGCTGGGTCAAAATCCTGGAACTCCCTTCCAAACAACAGTGTGGGTGTACCTACCCCACATGGACTACAGCAGTTCAAGAAGACAACTCACCACTGCCTTCTCAAGGGCAATTAGGGATGGGCAATAAATGCTGGCCTAGCCAGCGATGCCCACATCCCATGAATGAATAAAAAAAACACTTCTGCCATCATACTTATTCTATCCAAAGCCTTCATAACTTTGTAGTACTCTAACAAATGTCCCATTAATATTCTGTGCTCCAAGGGGAACAAGGCCAGTTTCTTTAGTCTCTCCACGAAACAGTTTAACTTATTGAAAACCCATCCCACATATATAGAGTTAAAATTGGGCCCAAGTTAATGAAGTTCTTCATCCCTGGTACTATTCTAGTAAATCTCCTCTGCATCCTCTCTAAAGTCTGACAGCCTTCCTAAAGTGTAATGCCCAGAACTGGCTACAATACTCTATCTGGGGCCTAACCAGTTATTTTATAATGGTTGAGCATAATGTCCTTGCTTTTGTACTATATACCTCTATTTATAAAGCCAAGGATCCCACTTGCCTTTTTAAAACCTTCTTAACTGCCACTGTCTAGTTACTTGAGCACAAAAATCAAGACTGACACTCTAGTGTAGTAATGAGGGGTGCTGCATTGTTGGAGATAATGGGCTGGATTTTAAAGCCCTTCCTCTATTGGGAATGATGGCGTGGGGGAAATTAAGATTGGTGCAGCGAAGGCCCGCCACCGACTCCGAAGGTGCCAGGTCCCATGCCAATCTTGGCGGCGGAGGCAAGGCCTCATGGCGACTATCACACCGCTCGACGATGGGACCCCCATTTAAATATGTAAACTAACTTACAAACCTGATTTAATGAGGGTCCCGTGGCCTCCTTAATTGCCGCACCTATCTTCATTCAGGTGGCTGACAATGCATGCCTTCGAATCCCTGTTCGGGGAAATATGGCACAACACCTGTGGGGAAGGGAGGAGGAGGATTTTTTCCCTGTGTGGGAGGGGGGGAGCGAGGTAACAATGATGCGGATTGGTCGGTGGGGGATGATGGGAAGGGATAAAGGGCAAAGTTGCCGAACTTTGGGGGGAGGTGTGAGGGAAAGGGCAGGAATGTTTGAAAATGCCATGGGAGGGGGGGGGGGGGGTTGGAAATGCATGGAAAGGTCATTTAATTGTGTTTTGCGAAAATTTCACTTACCTGGCCCTTTAATTTTTCGAGCTCCATTGAAGGCTGTAAGCCCTTTAAAAATGGCACCAGTGCCGGGGTATTGGAGCCGGACGCCGTTGCCGGCGACAGCTCGCCCACCCCCGCCATGTCATTGTGGGGGGGGGGCTCCACAGCCATGCATATGGCCCATTGCGTTTGAAATCGTGGCGGCTTCGTGATGCGGTGGCCGTGCAGGTGGGCCAATTTTTTTTTACGTCCGCCGCCTACTTTGGTGGCTGTCTCTTAAAATGCAGCTCGCTGTCTTTTGGATGAGATGTTAAACCAAGGCCCCTTCTTTCAGATGGATGTAAAAGATCCCACTGCGCTATTTCAAAGAAGAGCAGGGGAGTTATTCCCAGGACAGTATTTATTCCTCCATCAGCATTACAAAAAACAGAATATCTGGTCATTATCACATTGCTGTTTGTAAGAGTTCGCTGTGCGGAAAATGGCTGCCGCGTTTCCTCCATTACAACAATGACTATACTTCAGAAGTACTTCATTGGCTCTAGAGGTCATGAAAGGTGCTATATAAATGCAAATCTTTCTTTTCTTTCTTTCAAAGGCTTCTGTACATACTCCCCAGGTCTCTCTGCTCCTACACCCACTTTAAAATTGTATCATTTAACTTACACTGCCTGTTTTTTCCTACCAAAATCAATCACTTCACACTTCTTTGCATTAAATTTCATCTGTAATGTGTTTGCCCCCTTTGCCAGTTTGTCTATGTCCTCCTGAAGTCTGTTACTATCCTTCTCACTGTTTACACTTCTGAGTTTTGCTTCATCTGCAAACTTTGAAAATACGCAAGACCAGGTCATCAATAAAAGCAGCTTTCCCAACACTGATGCCTGAGGGACACCACTGCACACTTCTCTCCAGACTGAAAAACAACTATTCAGCACTGCTCTCTGCTTTCTGTCTTTTAGCCAAAATCCTGTCGGTGCTGTCGCAGCTCATTTAATCCCATGGGCTTCAATTTTGCTAACAAGTCTATCGTATGGTATTTTATCAAATGCATTTTGAAAGTTCATATATACATCATCAACCACACTATGCTCATCAACCCTCTCCATTACTCAGTTAAGTTAGTCAAATGCAAAACAAAAGCAGAAAATGATGGAAATACTCAGCAGGTCTGGCAGGATCTGTGAAGAGAGAAACAGAGTTAACGTTGCAGGTTGATGAACTTTCATCAGAACTGGAAAAAGTTAGATATGTAACAGGTTTAAAACAAGTACAGAGACAGGGAAAGAGGGGAGGAAAAGAACAAAGGGAAGGTCTGTGATAGGGTGGAAGACAGGAGAGATTAACTGACAAAAGAGATGATGGTGCAAGGTAAAATGGGGAGGGGGGCCAGTGAGTGGTAGTGGGACAAGTCAAGACAAACGATGTGTCTAAAGGAGGTGTAAATGGGTAAAATAGAATTATCAGCAACAGCTGCCATCCAGTTCTGATGAAAGGTCATCAACCTGAGAGCTGCCTGACCTGCTAATTATTTTCAGCACTCTCTGTTGAATTTCAGATTTCCAGCATCCGTAGTATTTTGCTTTTGTATTAGTCAAATGCGATTTGCTTTTAACAAATCGGTGCTGGCTTACATTTCTTAGCCCATAATTTTCCAAGTGCCAATGAATTTTGTCCTGGATCAGTGTCTCTAAAAGTTTCCCTACTGTTGGGACTGCTTTCTTGTTCTAATTCGTTTCATCACTTTAAACACCGGAGTAAACATACATCAGTTGTAACAAACACAGAATCAGGTTTTTAACAAAATCACGTTAGATGCTCCAACACGAGTACTCAGGTACTTTATACTGCATGATTCCCTATGTACAGTCTTTATTGAGCTCATGATTCACTATGAGAACTCAAGTACATCACACTCCAAAATCCAATATGACTACAATACACAATGATTTTCTTACAATTTTTATACCAATTCTACATTGATCTCTACATTTCATGCATACTAACACTAACTCACAATACATAAAAAAACACACAAAACTAATCTCAAGAATAACAACATGGAGCAAGTAGAATACACTTAGTTCATCTCAAACTCTCCTAATCATTCGGTTACCATGGTTATATAGCCACCTAAGCTATTCCATCTGCTTTGGTACTATAAACACGGTGACCAGACCAATATTTCCCAGACCATCAAGACTTGGATGAATGACCTTCCCACATTCCTTCAACTCCTCATCCTAGCCTTAGGCCTGCTTCACAAAGCATCTCTCTTCAGCTGATCTGACAAACAATGAGGTACACAGGTAGTGTGAACCCATATTCCCACATCCAGCACCTACATTAGACTGAATAGCCTGTAGCTGCTGGGTTTATGCCCTCTCCCAATCCTCCAGTCAGTAGAAGATTTTGGCTAAAGACTTTGCAATTTCCACCATTACTTCCCTCAGCAACCTAGGAGCAGGAGTTCTTCCCTCCCCAGATACCAAACTACCTTGTTAACTACCAGAGCGATCAGACGCCACCCCAAACCAACCATACCTCTCCCCACCCAAAGCGCACCCACCTCCCATCTCAGAATTTGATGCCCTGCCAATGTCCTCTCCAGCCTTTATCTACCTCCTGGTCCCCCTCAATTTTCTCCATACCTCCCTTATGCTAACCCCCCCCCATCCCCACCCCCACCCCCACCCCCACAAAACAATGCAGCCTTTGACTCACTATCTCTCTGTCCCTCCTCTACGTTCTGGTGTCTCAGATCTACCCACCTAACAGCCTCTCAATCTGCTGGTTGCAGCCAGGAAACAGATTCCAAAAATAGTAAGCACCCCTTGCCATTAAATTCAGCAGGACCTGAGGGAAACCAGTACTTCTGGGGTCCCCGATTGATAAGCTTCTCACCCCACCCCACCCACCTCCCTGTAAATACACATGGTAAAACATAATAGACCATGGGCTAGACCAGGGGTCTGCAACCTGCAGCTCCAGAACCACTTGTGACTTTTTAACATTTCACTTGTGGCTCCCAACCTTTTCCAGTTGGATCACATTAACATGAAAAAACCTAAAAAAGTCAAGAAAAGAGGTATGTTTTTATTGTGGGGATTAAAAGCTAATAATTATGCTGCACTTTACAGTTTCAAAGGATTATTTTAATGAAAAACAGCATTGTGCTCTAAATAAACCTTTTGAGTGGCATAGCTACACCATGGTTATAGATAATGCCTTTGGCTTTAGCAGCAGGTTTTATGGTTGCAACCATTGTTGTTTCTAATATAGCTGAGACGATAAATTATTTTGAATGTGCTATTAGAAGCTATTTTTTACCACAAGAATCAATAGCCAAAAAATTGTTCTAATTCTACGCATGTTTGTTTAAAAGATAACTTTACCGACAAAATTATAGTAAAAAAAAAGGTCAAAAACACAATAATTCAGAGTTAGGTCTATTTTAATTTTGATTTTTTGCTTTTGACACATGTATTCTATTTATTATCTATGCAAATTATGCATTCTACCAGGGACACTTGGCAATTTGCCAAGAAATTGGTTTAGAAATGCCAAATTATCATCTTGTGGCTCCAAATTGATTTTATTTTTGGCAATTTTTTTCAAAACGGCTCTTTGGGTAAAAAAAAGTGTGCTGACCTCGGGCTAGGCTTATGTCTTTATCACCTGAATGCTAAGCATCATCCGGTTAGAGCACAAAAAGGAAAATTTGGTGCAGAGTGTCAGTACCAGAATCTGCCAGGTTTTCTTTCCACTGAAATTAATGGAAGGAAAAAAAGGCGGGTCTGTTTCAGCTTTTTTCGAAGAGGTTTTTCAGTTGTTATGTATTTTCTAGGTCGGTATGAATGAGGAACCCAACACAAAGAGTACATTCACTTGTTGCTGGTTTGCTTATCACAAGTAACAATCACACAGACTCGTCGAACGTTACATTACAAAAGCTTACAGCTAATTTCACCTAACAGCAGACAGTATTTTCATTTGGCATCACGTTTACTTTAATTTTTATTCATAAATCTTCATTTAAATTCAACAGTAACTGCCAAGCGGAACCTCTGGGCTGTTGCAACTGAAGTCCATCTCATTTTAAATCAGAAAAGAACTGTCTTGTAAGAGACTCAGTACCGTAACAAATTACTTCAGCATTGAAACAATCTAATGGTGCAAATAATGTCACCATTTACAGCTGGGAGTTCAAGTGCAATGCTGGTAATTTGCACTTACAGTGTAAATAATGTTTTGCAACTGCTTCAATGTAAATTGGAGCCCTAATAGAGTTGAAAGGTTAAGTACAGATGTGAGGATACATCAAAATGTCCTTGAAGCTGTTCAAAAAGAGCCATTAAGTGGGAATTGAAAGATATATCACAATGTGCAGTTATTAACTCTGCACCATACTACCAGGGCAGACCCGAGGATCTAAATAATACTTTTCTATGGGACTGGGCAATCCAATCCTTCACATTTACTGTCTCGCTCCTTGGGAATCATTGTGACTTTGTGTGCTAGTGTAAAGCGGATGATAGTGAGACAGCAGCCTGTTTTATATCTCTGTAAAATGGATTACTGACTCTCTACCACTTGTTTTACATTATCGTACCAAGTCAAGATCTACCACATTGTGGGGCATTCAGGTGCATTTTCTCACATTCTTTATATCACCTGAAGTTTATATGGTATTACAAAGCAAAGAAACAGGCCATTCAGCCCGAGGTCTATGCTCCACACAAGCCTCCTCCACTTTCTTCACTTCACCCTATTCACATATCCTTCTATTCCTTTCTCCCTCATGCTTATCTAGCTTCCCATTTAATGCATCTATGCTATTCACCTCAACTACACCTTGTGGTAGTAAGTTCCACATTCCTACCACACTTTTTGGAAACAGGTTTCTACTGAATTCCTTACTAGATTTCTACGTGACTATCTTATACTAATGGCCCCTAGTTTTGACCTTCTGGATAAGTGGAAAGGTTCTTTCTACGTACACCCTATCAAGTCCCTTCATAATTTTAAGACCTCTATCAGGTCAGTTCTCAGTCTTCTCTTTTCTAGAGAAAAGAACTCCATCATGTTCAGTCCTAATAGTTATGACTTCTCAGTTATGGTATCATCTTTGTAAAACTTTGTTGCATCTCCTCCAGTGTTTCTATATCCTCTTTGTAATATGGAGACCAAAACTGAGCACAGTGCTTCAAGTATGGTCAAACCAAGGTTCTATAGAAGCTTAACATAACTTCTCTGCTTTTTTAATTCTATTCCTCCAGAAATGAACCCCAGAGTTTGGTTTGCAGTTTAATCACTATCAATCTGTATTGTTACTTTTAACGCTTTGTGGATCTGTACCCCTAGACCCCAGTACTCTCTACCCCATTTAGAGGGCAGAATTTTCTAGAGACGGCAGAAGTCCCACCACCAAAACGGCCGAAAACGGAAGACGACCCTGCTTCAGTAGGCGGTGGGACTCATGGCAGTCAATTAAGATCCTGCTGCTGGGGCTGCCGTCCAATTAAGGATGGTGGTCTGCCCCAAGAACTGCCAGCCAATCAGAGGCTTCTCAGTGGTCTCAGCATCACCACCGCTAGTAGTGGCCATTGCTGATGCTGCAGCTGTAGGGAGAGGGTACTCAATAGCCAGGTGCCCTCGGAGAGAGGTAAGTTGGGTTTGGGGTAAGCAGGGCATAGCAGCTTGGTCCTGGTAATCTTGGGGGGCGGTGGGTGTGAAGCACTGGTGGCGCCGCTGCTGCAATGGCCTACCCCCCCCCCACCCAGAGCCTGCTGGGAGGCCGCCAAGTTTCACTGGGTAGTCACCCCACACTGGGTAGTCGGCCCACACGGCAGCGGGGGCCATCCCGATGCGGGAAAAACAGCTGTGCCGGCAGGAAGTGGTGCTTAAGTGGCCACTTATGTGGCTCAATTGGCCTCCCAGCAGGCATCCCAACTGCCAACTTTCCCACCACTGGCAAAATGGCATGGCAGCGGGAAAATGGCAGGCACCACCTGACACCTTCCTATGCCATTTTGCCAGCCTTCCCACCTCCCAGCCCGTCCACAAAGGATCCGGAAAATTCCGGCCAGACTCTTATTTTCCAAGGAGTAAGTGGCCTCCCTTTACACCCTACCAAAATGCACCACCTCACACTTATCTATGTTGAAATGAATTTGCCATTTACGCAACCATGCTGAAGTTTCCTGTATTTTTTTGCAGTCTTCCTCAGTATGAACCATACCCCTCAAATTGGTGTTGGCAACAAATTTTGATATTGTATGTTTGAAATTGCTGCTTATATCTTTAAGTGGGGACGCGCCTGTGAGAAAATATTTTGTTATGGGGTGAGAACAGCTGGAAGAACTATATTCATTACAATGATGTCATATACTCATGACAGGATGATGTTTCTCAGTGAAAAAATAATTTAACAAAACTTTGTTCATTTGTGCGATATCTTTAAACAAGTGAACCAATATTTATGGCAGAGGTGATGGTGTACTGGTATTGTCACTGGATTACTAACCCAAATACCCAAGATATTGTTCTAGGGACATGGGTTCGAATCCCACCACAGCAGAAAATGAGTTCAATTACTACAAAAACTGGAATTAAAAGCAAGTCTAATGATAACCATGAAACCATTACTTCACTAATGCCCTTTAGGGAAGGATATCTGCTGTCTTTACCTGGTCTGGCCCTC
Organism: Heterodontus francisci; assembly: GCF_036365525.1. Classification (NCBI taxonomy): domain Eukaryota; kingdom Metazoa; phylum Chordata; class Chondrichthyes; order Heterodontiformes; family Heterodontidae; genus Heterodontus; species Heterodontus francisci. The sequence goes on along the minus strand of NC_090382.1, from coordinate 81,689,923 downwards.
TGAAGTGGCCAAGCCAACCACTACAAACTTAATAAAGAATGAAAGCAGACAGACCATCCAGCATTGACCTTTGCATTGGAAATGACAGGCAAACCCAGCCCTGTCGACTCTGCAAAGTCCTCCTTGCTAATATCTGGGGGCTTGTGCCAAAGTTGGGAGAGCTGTCCCACAGACTAGTCAAGCAACAGCCTGACATAGTCATACTCATGGAATCATACCTTACAGCCAATTCCCCAAACACTGCCATTACCATCCCTGGGTATGTCCTATGCTGGTGGGACATGCCATACCCAGCAGAGGCACTGCCACAGTGGTATACAGTTAGGAGGGAGTTTTCCTGGGAGTCCTGAACATTGACTCCAGACCCCATGAAGTCTCCTGGTATCAGGCCAAACATGGGTAAGGAAACCTTCAGCTGATTACCGCCTATTGACCTCCCTCAGCAAATGGATCAGTATTCCTCCATCTTCAACACCACTTGGAGGAAGCACTGAGAGTGGCAAGGGCACATAATACACTCTGGGTGGGGGACTTCAATGCCCATCACCAAGAGGGACTAGGCAGCACCACTACTGATTGACATGGCTGCTAGACTGGGTATGTGGCAGTTGGTGACGGAACCAACAAGAGGGAAAACCATACTTGACCTTGTACTCACCAATCTGCCTGCCGCAGATGCAGCTGACCATGATAGTATCGGTAGGAGTGATCATTGCACAGTCCTTGTAGAGACTAAGTCCTGCCTTCACATTGAGGATATCCTCCATCGTGTTGTGTGGCACTACCACTGTGCTAAATGGGATAGATTTCAAACAGATCTAGCAATGTAAAACTGGGCCTCCATGAGGCAGTGTGGGCAGCAGCAGAATTGTACTCAACCACAATCTGTAACCTCATGGCACGGCATGTCCCCCACTCTACCATTACCATCAAGCCGGGAAACCAAACCTGCTTCAATGAAGAGTGCAGGAGGGCATGTCAGGAGCAGCACCAGGAATACCTCAGAATGAGGTGTCAACCTGGTGAAGCTACAACCCAGGACTACTTGCGTGCCAAACTGCGGAAGCAGCATGCGATAGACAGAGCTAAGAAATTCCATAACCAACATGGCAGTCCTGCCACGTCCAGCTGTGAATGGTGGTGGACAAGTAAACAACTAACTGGGGGAGGTGGCTCCACAAATAACCCCATCCTCAATGATGGGGGAGCCCAGCACATCAGTGCAAAAGATAAGACTGAAGCATTTGAAACAATCTTCAGCCAGAAGTGCCGAGTTGATGATCCATCTCGTCCTCCTCCTGAAGTCCCCAGCATCACAGATGCCAGACTTCAGCTAATTCGATTCACTCCGTGTGATATCAAGAAACAACTGAAGGAACTGGATAATGCAAAGGCTATGGGCCCTAACAATATTCTGGCAATAATACTGAAGACCTGAGCTCCAGAACGTGCCGCGCCCCTAGCCAAGCTGTTCCAGTACAACTACAACACTGGCATCTACCCGGAAATGCGGAAAATTGCTCAGGTATGTTCTGTACACAAAAAGCAGGACAAGGCCAACCGGCCAATTACTGCCCCATCAGTCTACTCCCAATCATCAGTAAAGTTTGGGTTTTACCAGGGCCACTGAGCTCCTGACCTCATTACGGCCTTGGTTCAAACATGGACAAAAGAGCTGAACTCAAGAGGTGAGGTGAGAGTGACTGCCCTTGACATCAAGACAGCATTTGACCGAGTATGGCATCAAAGAGCCCTAGCAAAACTGGAGCCAATGGGAACCAGGGGGAAAACTCTCCGCTGGTTAGAGTCATAGCTAGCACAAAGGAAAATGATTGTGGTTGTTGGTGATCAATCATCTCAGCTCCAGGACATCACTACAGGAGTTCCTCAGGGTAGTGTCCTGGGCCCAACCATCTCCAGCTGCTTCATAAGTGACCCTGCTTCAATCATAAGGTCAGAAGTGGGGATGTTTGCTGATGATTTCACAATGTTCAGCACCATTCGCGACTCCTCAGATACTGAACTAGTCCATGTAGAAATGCAGCAAGACCGGGACAATATCCAGGCTTGGGCTGATAAGTGGCAAGTAACATTCATGCCACACAAGTTCTAGGCAATAACCATCTCCAACAAGAGAGAATCTAACCACCTCCCCTTGACACTCAATGGCATTACCATCACTGAATCCCCCGCTATCAACATTCTGGGGGTTACCATTGACCAGAAACTGAACTGGAATAGCCATATAAATACCGTGACTACAAGAGCAGCTCAGAGGCTCAGAGGCCTGTGGCGAGTAACTCATCTTCTGACTCCCCAATGCCTATCCACCATCTACAAGGCACAAGTCAGGAGTGTGATGGAATACTCTCCACTTACCTGGATGGGTGCAGCTCCAACAACACTCAAGAAGCTCGACACCATCCAGGACAAAGCAGCCCGCTTGATTGGCACCCCATCCACAAACATTCACTCCCTCCACCACAGACGCACAGTGGCAGCAGTGTGTACTATCTACAAGATGCACTGCTGCAACGCACCATCTCTTTAGACAGTACCTTCCAAACCCGCGACCTCTACCACCTAGAAGGACAAGGGCAGCAAATGCATGAGAACACCATCACCTACAAGTTCCCCTCCAAGCCACACACCATCCTGACTTGGAACTATATCACCGTTCTTTCACTAACGCTTGGTCAAAATCCTGGAACTCCCTTCCTAACAGCACTGTGGGTGTACCTACCCCACATGGACTGCAGCGGTTCAAGAAGGCAGCTCACCACCACCTTCTCAAGGGCAATTAGGGATGGGCAATAAATGCTGGCCTGGCCAGCAATGCCCACATCCCATGAATGAATTTTTTAAAAATTGCTAAACAGTTTTAATGTAGCTAGTGACACTTTAAACCAATAACATCTATTAGTATGGAACTCTTTCTATTCCTGAAGAGAAAAGAGAAACAGTCAAAGCTCATGATGCAAAAATAAATTTCTGTAACTGATGGGCCAGCAGGTTACCTGCTTCTAGCTGTTTGTTGAGCTATTAAAAAATCCACAAGTGTGACTCTGAGATGGAAGGAGGAGGTGGAAAAATGGTACAGTCAGGTTAAAGTTTAATAATCTGATTTCTGGCTGATTGCAAGATCAGCCTTTATAGCCAATTTTCAGTCAAATTGAAATAAATTTTTAGTTGCGTGGGTGTGACAAAAATGAAGCATTTTCATCTTTGATGTCGCATGGTATTGACTTCTTTATCTTCCCTAACATAGCCTGACAGAATTCAACAAGCTTCACATAGAAAAAAAAAATGCCCTGATTTAATTTGCCCTGAAATAATTAGCAAATTTCAGACATTTTGATGTGGCCGTGCAACTGAGAGCCCCCTAGCCTTTCAATTCAAATATTATTTTTTGTCTTATTTGTTCTTGGAATGCGGAGGGCACTGGTAAGGTAGCTTTTATCCCTATCTCCAGCTGGCCTGATAAGAACATAAGAACTAGGAGCAGGAGTAGGCAATTCAGTCCCTCGAGTCGGCTCTGCCATTCAATACGATCATGGCTGATCTCATCTCAGCCTCAACTCCACTTTCCTGCCCATTCTCCATAACCCTTCAACCCATTACTAATTAAAAATCTGTCTATCTCCTCCTTAAATTTACTCAATGTTCCGGCATTCACCGCACTCTGGGGTAGCAAATTCCACAGACTCACGACCCTTTGAGAGAAGTAATTTCTCCTCATCTCTGTTTTAAATCTGCTACCCCTTCTCCTAACACTATGCTCTCTCGTTCTAGATTGCCTGACAAGAGGAAACATCCGGTCTATGTCTACTTTGTCAATCCCTTAATCATCTTATATACCTCAATTAGATCTCCTCTCATTCTTTTAAACTCTAGAGAGTAAAGGCCTAAACTGCTCAATCTCTCTTCATAAGACAAACCCCTCATCTCTGGAATCAATCTAGTGAACGTCCTCTGAATTGCCTCCAATGCAACTACATCCCTCCTCAAGTTAGGGGACCAAAACTGTACGCGATACTCCAGGTGCGGTCTCACTAATGCCTTGTACAGTTGCAGCAATTTCCCTACTTTTATACTCTATTCCTTTAGCAATAAATGCCAAAATTCCATTTGCCTTCCTTATTACCTGCTGTAACTGCATACTAGTTTTCAGCAAATTATGCACGAGGACACCCAGATCCCTCTGCACCGAAGCACTCTGAAGTTTCTCTCCATTTAGATAATAATTTGCCTTTTTATTCTCCTTACCAAAATGGATAACCTCTCACTTATCCACGTTAAACTCCATCTGCCAAATTTTGGCCCATTCACCGAACCAATCCATATCCATTTTTAAAATTTCTTATTTCTTTATTGCAACTTACTGTCCCACCTATTTTAGTGTCATCTTCAAATGTGGCTACAGTACCTTCTATCCCTGCATCCAAGTCATTAATATAGATTGTAAATAGTTAGGGCCCGAGGACCGAACCCTGTGGCACCCCACTAGTTATATCTTGCCAACCAGAAAAAGACCCATTTATCCCGACTCTCTGTTTTCTGTTGGTTAGCCAATCCTCTATTCAAGCTAATAAATTGCTCCTAACTGCATTTGATCTTACCTTGTGTATTAACCTTTTGTGTGACACCTTATCAAATGCCTTCTGGAAGTCCAGATATACTACATCTGCAGGATCCCCATTATCCACTTTGCTTGTTACATCTTCGAAGAACTCTAGCAAATTAGTCAAACACGATTTACCCTTCATAAAACCATGCTGACTCTGATGGATTGCGTTTTGACTTTCTAAATGTTCTGTGATTACTTCCTCAATAATGGATTCTAACAATTTCCCAACAACAGATGTTAAACTAACTAGTCTATAGTTTCCTACTTGCTGCCTCCCCCCCTTTTTGAATTAGCATTTTTCCAATCCACTGGAACCTTTCCCGCATCCAGGGAATTTTGGAACATTATAACCAACGGATCCACTATCTCCGCTGCCACTTCCTTTAAGACCCTAGGATGTAGGTCATCAGACCATGGGGACTTGTCTGCCTTCAATCCCAATAGTTTTCTCAGTACTTTTTCCTAGTGATGATGATTGTTCTAAGTTCCTCCCTTTCTATAACCTCTGCATTACCTGTTACTATTGGGATGGTACTAGTGTCCTCCACCGTGAAAACTGAGGCAAAATACTGATTTAGTGTCTCCACCATTTCTGTGTTCCCCTCTATTAACTCCCCAGTCTCATCCTCCAAGGGACCAACATTCACTTTAGCTACTCTCTTCCCTTTTATATACTTATAGAAGCTTTTGCTATCCGTTTTTATATTTTCCACGAGTTTTCTTTCATAATTTACCTTTGCTCTTTTTATTACTTTTTTAGTAACCCTTTGTTGATCTTTAAAAGTTTCCCAATCTTCTAGCCTGTCACTGGCCTTTGCAATATGGTATGCCTTAGTTTTTGTCTTTATGTTATCCTTAACTTCCTTGCTTAGCCATGGATGTTTTCTCCCCCTCTTACAATCTTTCTTCCTCTGGAATATATTTTAGTTGGGAGGAATTGAATATCTCCTTAAACATCTCCTTAAACAACTCATCAACTGTCCTACCTTTTAGTCTTCCTGCCCAGTCCACTAGGGCCAAATCTGTCCTCGTGCCTATGTAATTACCTTTGTTTAACTCCAGAAGGTTAGTGTGGGACTCTAGTTTCTCGCCCTCAAACTGAATTTGAAATTCTAGCATGCTATAATCACTCTTCCCTAGATGTTCCTTAACTATGAGATCATTAATTAATCCCACCTCATTACACAATACCAAATCTAGAACAGCCTGCTCCCTGGTTGGTTCCACAACATATTGCTCCAAAAAACAATCTCTAATGCATTCAATGAACTCTCCCTCGAGGCTACCCTTGCCAATTTGATTAATCTAGTCTATACGCATATTAAAATCACCCATGATTATTGCCATACCTTTCTTACAAGCCCCCAGTATTTCCTGGTTTATACTATGCCCCACTGCAGAACTACTGCAGTGATTACTCCCACCAGGGACTTCTTTCCCTTACTATTTCTTCTTTCTACCAAGACTGATTCTATGTCTTGATCTTCAGTGTCTATATCATTTCTCACTACTGCACTGATCTCTTCCTTTACTAACAAAGCTACACCACCTCCTAAGTTGGTAGCATGCCTTCTTCTTTAAATTCCTTGTTTTTGTGATGGTGGTATTCCTACAAAAGGTGTTTAGTGCAGAATTTCCAGATTCTGGCCGAGCAACAATGAAGGAAAATAATATATATCCAAGTCAGGATGGTGTGTGACTTGGACGTGATCCTGTTCTCACAATATTGCTGTTCTTGTAATTCGTGGCAGTAAGTTCGCAGGGGAGGGAGTTACTGCAATGCATTCTGTCGATAGTACAGACTGCATCCTCAGTTTTCTGATGGTAAAGGGGCTGAATATAGGGTTCAGTGGCAGGGCCACTGTGTTTAGGGTGGTGTCAAACTTCTTGAATGTTGTTGTGGTTGCATCATCAGGCCAATTGTGAGTATTCCATCAGGCTCTTGACTTGAGCCTTGAAGATGGGACAGAGATTTTGAGGGGTTAGGGAGGTGAACCACTTGTTGCAGAGTACCCAGACTCTTGTTCTTGTAATCATGGTTAGATAGTGCTGGTTTAATTCAGCTTCTGGTTAATGTTGACCCCCAAGGATGTTTATGGTAAGGGACATACAGGTTAGAGATACAGCACTGAAACAGGCCCTTCGGCCCACCGAGTCTGTGCCGACCAACAATCACCCATTTATATAATCCCTTATTCCCTATCACCTACCTACACTAGGGGCAATTTACAATGGCCAATTTACCTATCACCTGCAAGTCTTTGGCTGTGGGAGGAAACTGGAGCACCCGGGGAAAACCCACGCAGACACAGGGAGAACTTGCAAACTCCACACAGGCAGTACCCAGAATCGAACCCGGGTCCCTGGAGCTGTGAGGCTGCGGTGCTAACCACTGCGCCACTGTGCCGTCCCGACATGGTAGTAGCTTGACCATTAATAGCCAAAGGGAAATGGCTGGGATTTTGCTTGTTCAAGGTAGGCATTATCTGGCACATAAATCACATAACTTTTATCTATCACTTGTCAGCGCAAGTCTAAATGTTATTTATGTCCTTCTGTAGGTTGGCATGGACTGATTCACAGGAGTTGTGAATGGAACTGAACACAGTGGAATTTTCAACAAAAAGCCCCATAAAGGTCATTGATGAGGCAGCTGAAGATGGTTGGGCCCAGGATGCTTTCCTGAGAATCTCCTGCAGTGATGCCCTAGGGTCACGTTGACTGGCCTCCCATATACAAAAGTCATCTTCTTCTGTTTCAGGTAAGACTCCAGTCTATGAAGAGTTAACTGTTTGTTAACTTGAGTTTTCATCTGGAGTTGCTGCAATATGCATTTGAATCAAAGAATCATTGAAAGTTTAAGGCACAGAAAGAGGCCACTTGGCCCATCATGTCTGTGCTGACCGATAAACAATCCACCTATTCTAATCCCACCTTCCAGCATTTAGTCTGTAGCCCTGCATCTCACGGCACTTGATTGGTCATTCTTTTAGAGTTTATAGTTAAATCTGTTTGGTTCCAGTCATGTTTTATTTTATTTTAGAGATACAGCACTGAAACAGGCCCTTCGGCCCACTGAGTCTGTGCCGACCAACAACCACCCATTTATACTAAACCTACAGCAATCCCATATTCCCTACCACCTACCTACACTAGGGGCAATTTACAACAGCCAATTTACCTATCACTTGCAAGTTTTTGGCTGGGAGAGGAACCAGAGCACCCGGGGAAAACCCACGCGGTCACAGGGAGAACTTGCAAACTCCGCACGGGCAGTACCCAGAAACGAACCCGGGTCCCTGGAGCTGTGAGGCTGTGGTGCTAACCACTGCACCACTGTGCCGCCCACTGCTGTCGTGTCTTTTGTATTTTTGACTTACTTAAGGAGATAGCTAAGCTGAAAAACTACTGTAAAAATAAATGCTGTATGCAACAGTGACTATTTATGCATTCTTTTATTGTTTAATACATTTCCTTGACAGTTAAAGTTGAAAGAATGTAGGCAATTTGCACACAGCAAGGTATCACAAACAGCAGCATGATAGTGACCAGATCATCAGTTTTACTTACGTTGGTTGAAGGATAGATATTGGCCAGGGAAGAACTCCCCTGCTCGCCTTTGAAACAGTGCCATGGGATTGTTAATGTACCCGAGAGGGCAAACAAGGCCTCAATTTCACACCTCTTCTGAAAGATGACACCTCCGACAGTGCAGCACTCCTTCAGTACTAGGACTAGATTGTCAACCTAGATTTTATGCTCAAATCCCTGAAGTGGGATTCGAACCCACAGCTTTCTGACTCAGACGTGAATATGTGGCCAACTGAGCCACAGCTAACACAGTTGCTAAAAAAGGGAGGCAACATAAATAATCTCATTAGGGCTTTGGAATGATTGGCAAAGTGGAACAAGGAAGGTTGGTCTGTAAGGCTAATGCCATCACTTAACACCAATACAAACAGCAATTTGCAAGTGGATCCAATGAATAGTATGTACTGTGAAAATGTAAAATGTGCTGTTCTTACTCCTTACAAATTATCGCCCGACAAACATTTAAGATGATGCAAAAAGATCCATCTGGAAATTACAGAAAATTAGTCATAGAACCAGAAGCTATTTGAAATTATAGTTCGAGGATCAGAATGCAACAGATCAAAGGAGTCTGTCAACTAATGCTAAGGGTTCAATTTCTAAAAGTGGTTCCTAATATTGGAAGCAATATTGTGGTTGAAATTCCATTTTCTTGCACCCATTTAACTCCAGCCCTGGGTTTTCCAATGAGTACACACTGGGGCACAGGATGCTTGTGCTGTGTTCATTTGGAGAAGTGTTGGGGACATGTCTTGTGTCTTGGAAATTCCAATGCATTGCACTTTCAGCAAGAGATATTTAAAAGTTGGTGCAAAGCACTGTCACAGATACACAATCATGAAAAGCACTCTATAAGATGTACTACCAGGCACTTTATAGTGAATTAGCAGCATTTTTGGGTGGCATTTTCCATTCTTTCATTGCCACCCCACTAAGTGCAATATAAAAGCAGCCTAAATGCTGTATGTGGCTCAAAAAGTTTGGACAAAAGAGAGTGAATAGGAAATGATTCTATGTTCTTATCTGTAATATATTATGTATTGCCTCAGGGATCTGTGAGTAAATATGTATGCTTTAAGTGTTATGATGCATCTTCTCAAGATTTCTGATCGGGCAGTCAAATTGACGTTCTGGCTTAACATTAAAGCCATCCATCAAACACCATCTGGGCCTGTATCTAACGATAAAGCCTACAAAGTGGAAGCAGTGGAAGGCTGCAAAGTGGGATAGAGTCTGAAAAATGTGTGACAAAAGACAAGTAAGGTATAGTTAAAAATGTAATTACATGAGATCATATGGGAGAACCTGAGTGAGGATGATTATTGCTTTACTTTCAGTGGCTTAGGCAGATGCAAGTGCTATAGGAACATCTGGAATCACAGCAAGGTGATTATTAATAGCAATTAACCTCTTATTGAGAGGAACTGGTTGTAATGCATCAGGAAGATGAACAGGTTTTGGTCTGACATATCTGAATGAAGCTAACGTGAGTAGCAACCCAACTAGTTTTCAGTTTTTATATGGACTGTTTCTGTCAGCACTGCATCTGTGCTCTGTTGCCAATTATTTATTTTTTATTTTTTTATTTAGAGATACAGCACTGAAACAGGCCCTTCGGCCCATCGAGTCTGCGCCAACCATCAACCACCCATTTATACTAATCCTATACTAATTCCATATTCCTACCACATCCCCACCTGTCCCTATATTTCCCTATCACCTACCTATACTAGGCGCAATTTATAATGGCCAATTTACCTATCAACCTGCAAATCTTTGGCATGTGGGAGGAAACCGGAGCACCCGGAGGAAACCCACGCAGACACAGGGAGAACTTGCAAACTCCACACAGGCAGTACCCAGAATTGAACCCGGGTCGCTGGAGCTGTGAGGCTGCAGTGCTAACCACTGCAATTCACAATAGTAACGATACTACAATATGGGGAGGTGGTGGCGTCGTGGTATTGTCACTGGACTAGTAACCCAGAGACCCAGGTATTGCTCTGGGGACATGGGTTCGAATTGCACCACAGCAGAAGGTGGAATTTGAATTCAATTAAAAATCTGGAATTTAAAGCTAGTCTAATGATGGCCATAAAACCATTGTCGGTTGTTGTAAAAAACCCATCTGGTTCACTAATGTCCTTTAGGGAAGGAAATCTGCTGTCCTTACCTGGTCTGGCCTACATGTGACTCCAGCAATGTGGTTGACTCTTACATGCACTTGAAATGGCCTATCAAGCCACTCAGTTCAAGGGCAATTAGGGATGGGCAATAAATGCTGGCCTGTCCTGCGAAGTCCACATCCCATGAATGAATTTAAAAAATATATATATAAATACTGACACTTGTTTAGGCCACAGTCTGGGAGAGTTGGAGCTGAATTTTCAAAACGAAGTCGGTAACCCAACGCCTGGATGATTTCCAGATCCAGACACCACGCCTCAGCTGCGTTGCATTAGCGATGTAATTGTCAAACGTAAATGCGCTAATTGGGCAGAAGTCGAGCTCAACGCCGAGTATCTGCAGGAGGTGGGAGCTGCCTGCAGAGTGCAAGTGGCAAAGGCAGACGGCAGCCATGATGGCAGCCAATAAGAGCAGGCAGCTCCATGCTCCATGGAGAGCCAGCAGAATAAAGAGGTGAGGCAGCGCTTCCAGAATTTTAAAAAAGTCCAGTGCTGCGTTCAGCACAAGATTCCAGTGGGCCCAAAATATTTCATTTCCCACCAAAAATGTTTGCCGCCTGCCTGCTATATGCCCGACAGCTGTGAACTATTGTGCACCAAACTTGTTGGGCTCGCTGGAATCCTCATTAAAAATTGCCATGTTGACACCCCGGCCCTTAACGAGCTCCTCCATTAGCTTAATGGGCCAGTAATTCGAGGCGAGCGGCTTTCCCATTCCTCACCACACACATGCCCCCCACCCAGGTGCTCACATTGAAGATTGCGGACTGCTCTGGAGGCTTTGGGTTCTGAAGACGACTCCTGGGACTGCAAGTTTTGACCAGTTCCTGACCCCACAGCCCCTTGAAAATCCGGCCCCTGGGGTCTGTGAATTGACTCCATGTATAATACATTACTAAATCTAACTCCCTTATTCTTGAAGAAAAATTGGTCTATGATTCTGTTGCCTGGATAAGGGAGCGGGCCTTCATTGTATAAATACCAAGAACTGGTTCACAAAAGCCAACCTAAATAAGCACCAGTATAATAGCACCTCAAGATCTTAGAAGTACTGTGTGCCATTTCTAGCAGCAGGCTTTAATAACGAGAAGCTGAACTAACCTATTTCCATAAGCTGTTTACAAATGTGCACTTTCAAAGATGACAGTTATCCCATTAGCCCATTGCACTGTGTATATAAATCGCAACCTGCCCCAAGACCCACCATTGTTGTACACTTAATTAAATACTTAAAACTGAATGCATTGACAAGAAACGCAAGTGGACAATAGAAGTGAATTATATTGTTCCTGTGCAGTTTTAATTAGTTCAATCGGTTCATTGGAGGAGTATTAATCAGGAACAGACAACTTGAAAAATGTTCAGAACAGAAGGCAATACTTGTGGAGCTGCACAGTGGGAATGAATCAATAAATGTTCATTAAAAACTCCAAAACCAATACTACTGATATTGATAATTGCTCGACCCTTCCCACAGAACTTCAACAAATCTCCAAAAGTGCGGATTCAGTAGACCATGACTGGAAATTTTGTTGGAGTTGCTCCCATTCAATCACTGTAAGTTCACGGGATGTGCTGTGGGAAACTCATTTACATGCTTAAATGGGATTCTTTTGCACTTCTGGCGAAGTTACAACAATTGAGGAGGAGCAGCTCCAAGGAAATTACTGACTTAAGACATTCATGATGACAGTAAAAGCAAAATACTGCAAATGTAGGAAATCTAAAATAAAAACAGAAAGTACTGGAAATACTCAGCAGGTCTGGCAGCATCTGTGGAAAGAGAAGCAGAGTTAATGTTTCAGGTCTGTGACCTTTCATCATTACACTTTCTGTTTCTATTCATGCTGAGAGGATTTTTCTATATTATCCTGTTCATACTTGGGAAAAATAGAGGCCTGAGAATTCCACAGGGGTCTCTTTATCGCACATTTCAAATCTTCTATACTAAACAATCTTCTGGCATTCAAATGAATGTTTTATAAAGGAGCTAAGCTAGACAATCTTCAACATATTTTGGGAGGCTCACACAAATGAGAAATATAGGAAGTGTGAGGAAAATATATTCCAATACATAAGAAAGAACAAAGATATCCAACTCAGCTAGAAAAACACTGAGCCTTCATCTCTGTTATTTAAGAAAGGAGGCAGAGAGAAACCATAAATTATAGATCCATTGGGCCAAAATTATAGACCCATAGGGAACCTGATACCGGGACCATATGCGGATCCCGAGCCCGCATTTGTCGTCAAGGTGCCCACCAGTGCAACTTTACGTGAGGCATTCTGCTAATTGGTTGCCTTTGCGTTCACCATCCAATTAAGGCAGCAGGTGGGTTCCCATGTGAGAGGGCCCGCAGCACTAGACAGCCGGCAGCCCCACTGTGAGAGGTCGGTGCTGTTGAGACAAAAAGGCAAGACCAGGGGTGCCTCAAAATGCAGGCGCCCTCGGTAGCCTGCTGAAACTTTAAAATTAAACAAGACCCACAGTTGTTAGGGCCATCGGTGCGGAGGAGAAACCACAGGAATGGTTTTGGCCACAGCTGTGGCCTGTACATACTTGCAGCTCATTCACTGGGCCAGTGAGATGAGGCACCAATGACCCTCCGGACTGCCTACGGAAAGTCACCTTCAAGTTACTGCCGGCCTCTGGACTCAGAGGTGGGCCAGTCCGATGCTGGGAAAATGCCATTGGCATCTGAAAATGGCCCCTGTGGGGCCTTAATTAGCTACTCACCTCCATGGAATGGGTTGCCAAGTCCCGTGGCAGCATACCACAGGAAACTCAGCTGGAGGCACGACAGTGCGGGAACCAGTCCAACGGCTTTTCCATTTATTTCGCCACCACCCCGCCTCCAAACCCACCTTTAAGGGGCAAGGAAAACTCTGGCCATTAACTCTAACCTTTTTTGTGTAAAAATTATTGGAATCTATAATGGAATCTATAATTCAGGCCAAAGCACTTCTGAGCTGATCTGAGCATTCAATAAGGTTCCATATAAGAGACTGTGAGTGAAAATTAAAGTTCAAGGAATTGAAGGCAAATTATTGACCTGGTTAGGAGATTGGTTAGGCAGTAAAAGGCAGATTAGGGGTAAGGAATACATACTCAAATTGGAAAGAAGTGACTAGTGGTTCCACAGGGATCTGTGCTGGGACCTCACCTATTTACTATAATTATTACTGATTTAGATAATACAATAGAATGCCATATATCCAAGTTTGCTGATAGCACAAAGATTGGCGGTACAGTAACGCGGAGGAAGCATAAAATTATTTATTTATTTATTTAGAGATACAGCACTTAAACAGGCCCTTCGGCCCACCAAGTCTGTGCCGACCATCAACCACCCATTTATACTAATCCCACACTAATCCCATATTCCTACCGCATCCCCACCTTCCCTATAGTCCCCTACCACCTACCTATACTAGGGGTAATTTATAATGGCCAATTTACCTATCAACCTGCAAGTGCAATGAGACATTGATAGATTAAGTGTGTGGGCAAAACTGTGGCAGATGGATTACAATGCTGCTAAGTTGGAGGTCATCTATTTTGGACCAAAAAGGATAGATCTCAGGATTATTTCAATGATGTAAGACTAGGAACAGAGGAGATCCAAAGAGAGTTCGGAGTCCATGCACAGAGATCAATAAAATATAGTAGTCACGCACACAAAATAATTAAAAAGGCTAATGGAGTCACAGAGAGATACAGCACTGAAACAGGCCCTTTGGCCCACCGAGTCTCAGATTTCCAGCATCTACTGTATTTTGCTTTTATATCAATTCTTTCTTTCCAGTTTATGCACTAGACTAACATTAACTCCTATGGAAATATACATAGCAATGCAATTGGGAAACTCAGGGACCACTGTCAAATACTCAGATCAATAGGATATTGCACCATTTGATGTCATAGTCATAGTGAGATACAGCACTGAAACAGGCCCTTCAGCCCACCAAGTCTGTGCCGAAAATCAACCACCCATTTATACTAATCCTACATTAATCCCCTACCACCTACCCAAACTAGGAGCAAGTTACAATGGCCAATTTACCTATCAACCTGCAAGTCTTTGGCTGTGGGAGGAAACCAAAGCACGTGGCAGAAACCCACGCGGTCACAGGAAGAACTTACAAACTCCGCACAGACAGCACCCAGAACCAAACCCGGGTCGCTGGAGCTGTGAGGCTGCGGTACTAACCACTGCGCCACTGCCACCCTTTGCCTTTATATTTAGAGGTCTAGAATATAAAGATATAAAGGGGAGGAAGTTATGCTACAGCTATATAAAGCCCTGGTTAGACATCTGCAATACTGTGTACAGTTCTGGGCATCCCACCTTTGAAAGGGTATATGGGCCTTAAATGGAATGCAGCACAGACTCACCAAAATGTGACCAGGGCTCCAAGGGTTAGATTATGAGGAAAGATTACATAAACATGCAACATAGGAGGTCAAGGGAGGATTGATTGAGGATTTTAAAAGGAATTAAAAGGATAGACCAAAACATTTTTAACTGACAGGGGAGTCGAGGACAAGGCAACATCACGTTTAAAACGGAGCTAGGCCATTCAGGAAAGAAGTTAGGAAACATTTGTTCACAAAAAGGATGGTAAAAGTGGTAGAACTCTCTTCAACAAAAATCAACAGAATCTAGTTCAATTAAAATTTCCAAATCAGAGGTTGATAGATTTTCACTCGCCAAAAGTATAAAGACATATAGACCCAAGACAGGTGGATGGAGTTAGGATACTGATTAGCAATGATCTCACTGTATGGCAGAAAAGGCTCAAGGGGCTGAATAGCCTACTCCTGTTACTTTGTTTCTATGCTCGTAACATTGAACAGTGTTTCACGTATCCTTCCAACTCTTTGTCTGGTTAAAGGCATTTTCTCCTCTCTCGGGTGTTACTTCTAAACATTCACTGTTAAAGTGACTTTATGGCTTGCAGACAGCTTGAGATTTCCCTGTGAAAAATTGGCCAACTGCATTTATAATATTAAATTATATTTGTATTTTACTTAGTATTGTGCACACTTATTCAGAAATGATCCTGCTTGCTCTACTCACATCCATTACTACATATCTTTTGTTGAATAATGTATGTGCATCACATCAACTGATGAATGTGAAATGTATGTATGATTCTTTCATTTTGTAAGGTGGATCAATGTGAAGCACTGTGAGTCTTTTGCTCGGAAGGATATACTTTTCAAAGAAGTAATCGAATGAGTCAACTACAACCCCTCTGATTTCCTTTCCTCCATCGCCTAAGTTGGAACCATAGGATCAATTTCCTCTTTTGTATCCAACACTTCTTTTCCACTCATCAATTCTTAAACTCTTGACAAAACATTAATACTGCACTCAAATCAGGGAGGCTCTTCTAACACACTTTACACTCCTAGGGAGGGTCCAAACAAATATTGCCGCCTGGAAAGCAATCCAAGCCTCTGATTACTTGCTTTCCTCCATCATAAACTTTTGTTTATCACTATGTGAACATCATTGTTTTTGTTCCTTGAACTTCCCTCTCTTGTTCCCCCTAAATTACAAATAAGCTATACTTGAAACATGATTCATTGCATTGTTTCTCAGTCTAAATTCTTATTTTCCAGAATCTCAAAATTGGAACAATCCTGTCCTCCTACAATCTACTGGGATTTAAAATCCAAATTTGGCATTACTCAATCATGTGCTGTCTATGCAGGAGTGAATCGCCGATGTTAATAATAATTTATTTTTCATCATTTTAGCTTCTACATTTCCAGATGCAGAAGTATGGTTTCATGGGTGGCTCCCAGTAACCTATCTATCTGATAAGTGCTGCAGGATATACTATAGCAAAGGAGCATCACAGTCCAGCTTGATCCTGTCCTCAGCTGCGCTCCACATAGACATTGGCCTGAATTTTGTGCAGGCTATGGAGGTGAAACTTTCAGTCTTCACTGTCATTGCATGGTGGACAGGCCCAGCAACTTCTTTAAGTTGCACGCTTTTGCACGTAAATTGAGAAGTCGCAGTGAGCCAATCTCCTCTGCTCTGCAGGCTTTGCAATATCAGTCGCTGACCTGCAGGTAAAGATGAGAGATATGGCAGTAGTGAGAATGCAAGCTGATTGCCCACTAACAACAAATTACTCTGAAAAATTTTAGTGCTGTTATTTCGAGGTGTTAAGAGCCTCCTCTCATTTTGTGAATAATTAATGAGGACATCGGTGTAGTATAAGGGTGTAAAGGGTGACTACTAAAGATAGTGTGCTCCCACTGTATCAGCAATGATGTAACAGGTCATGAGATAGGCTTGAGAAGAAGGTGGTATAGCAGCACTAAGGATATAGCTTAGGTGGCTTCAGAGTGTACATAGTAACTGTAAATAATAGAATTGTTAGTTAACCTTTACCGAAGTCTTAAACTTTCTCTAGCCCTACACGCTACTAATACATCTAAACCCAACATGGTGGCAATGGTAAAATAACGATAAACAGCGGTGAAAGTGATCAGGAGAATTTGAAGATCTCCTTACCTTTGGCAAAAAAAAACAGGTGAACAACAGAGAAATTGAAAAATAAATACTGGCCTGCTACAGTAAGAAAACTACTTACCCGCAGAAGAGGCTGTGGAAAGTTGCGCAGCTGTGGTGAGTCAGTGCACAGAAATACAGGCTGCACAATAGAACAGAAGCATGGTGGCCTGCAAGTAGAATCCAGCAATCGGGCGAGTCACAATACCGATGGTCAGGGATCACGTTAAAAGCCTTTGAAAGGCTTGCAGTACTTTCCTAAAGGCATTGTGCTTAGTAAGAAAAAAATGCGGGGAGAAACCCAATCCTTCACTCAGGCAGAATGCGAAGGCGAAGAGTGGGAAACTCCTGAAAATTGCGCAAAACCCCTGGAGAGAGCAGGGACATCTCCATTAAGGGAAGAAAGCCTGAAATAAGCAAACTGCATTTCTCAAAGAAAGGGGAAGACGCTAACAAAGTTTATTAAAACAGTGGGAACTCTTGAAAACAGCTAGAATCTCCATTAAGGAAAGCAACCATAAAAAAATCAAAGTGAATTTATTAAAGAAAAGAAGGGAACTCTAAAAAGCCTATTAAAATAGTGGGAAACTCTCAAAAACAGCTGGAACCTCCATTAAAACAACCAAGCCTGAAAAAAAACGAACAAGCAAAATTTCTTAAAGAAAGGGTAGCACCCTAAAAAATCTATTAAGAAAGCAATATGGATCCAAAATTGGGAATGCCTGAGAGTTTCCAGAATCAAGAAGATCCCAATCAGTTCAAAATTGACTATCATGGAGAAAAAGGTTCCTAAGGTTTAGAATCGCTTCGCAACTCCATACAAAATCTGAAGTGGAACAAGTGACCACCCTTCTATATTCAGTCGGTGTGTTTGCGGACGACGTAATTGTCTGACAAGGGCTCATCAAGGCTATTGATAAATTGGAAGAGGTACTCCAAGCCTTTGAAAAATATTTTAATCTCCGTAACAATAAAACCTCAGAAAGAGTCAAATTTAATCAGCAGGCGCAGATTATCGACGAATCTGAAGACTCCTATTAAGGACCTGTATAGGTTGCCAAAAGGCTGTGAATACGGCGAATTAAAGGCAGAACTAATCAGAGACAGGATAGCCATTGACATAGTGGATGAATCATTGTTAGACCTGTTGCAATCCAAGGAAGACCTTACACTAGAAAAGGCTATTCAAATTGTAAGACAGGCTGAAGTTCGCAAACAGAATAGGGACATCCTACGAGTTGAAAACAAGCCGTGGATGAGAAGGAGTCCAATGCCCATCCAACTGGTTAAACCAAAGCCAGGGAAACACTTTGAGGAACAGAAAAAACATCCAGGTGAGAAGGCACCTGACATAGGAAAACTGTGCCAGTGGAGCCAAGAAGACCCACAGACGCAAGCAGTATCCAGCAAGCAAAGCTGAGTGTTTTAAGTGTGGAAAAACTAGACACTATGGGAAGATGTGCCACAGTAAAATTTCTTCACTTAAAGGTACAAAGCACAAGATCTTCACTCAAAAAGCAGTGAACCAAGTACAGCAATACCCACAAAAGAAAGAACCAGGAGAGCTCTTGGGCGACATCAGTAATCCAGACCAAGATTTCTGGATAACAGATATCTACATGAATGGACACCTCACAAATTTTAAGCTTGACACAGGGGCAACATCACGGTATTGTCTGACCAAGAGCCTTGGGTGAAGAGACATTACCTGCAACTGATAGATATACAGTTGCATGGTCCAGGCAGGGCACAATGCGGGTCAAAGGCAAACTGCAAGCAACTCTTCAACATACAGGCAGACAACTGGTAGAGACGTTATCTGTCTTACACAATCAAGAATTTTCTTTACTGAGCAGGAATGCATGCTCACAAACAAATCTCATTAAGAAGGTAGCCGAAGTCAAGCAAACAAAGGTAAACAATTCCTTTCAAACAGAATTCCCAAAGCTGTTCACAGGGCTTGGAAAATTAAAGACAGAGTACAGGATCACTCTGAAAGGAGGGTATCTTCACACCAAGAAGAATACTTCATCCTTATTAACCAAAGTCCAAGACTAATTGGAGGAGATGACAAGAATGCGCATTATCTCTCTGGTAACACAACCAATGGACTGTTGTTCAGCCATGGTTCCTGTCCTGAAGCCAAATGGAACTCTGCAAATATGCATGAACTTGATGCAGCTCAACAAAGCAGTCGTGCATGAGATTGAGCCAAAATCTACCGTGGATGACAGTTTATTAAAACTCTCTCAGAGCACCATGTTTACAAAACTCAATGCCAATAAGTGGGTTTGGCAGGTACTCTTGGATGAGACCTCTCGGTTATTGACTAAATTCATATCACCTTTTAGGTGTTTTTGTTTTAATAGATTACCATTCAGAATAACCTCCGCACCAGAGATTTTTCAACGATCAATGTCCAATATCCGAGAAGGGCACACAGGAGTGATATGCCACATGGATGATATTCTGATATACGGAAAGTCAGTGGAGGAACATGACCACAAAATCAGAGATGTTCTACAGAGACTTCAAGAAGCGGGAATGACTTTACATAGAACATAGAACATAGAACAGCACAGTACAGGTCCTTCGGCTCACGATGTTGTGCCGAACCTTTGACCTACTCTAGGAACAAACTACCTACATACCCTTCATACTACTATCATCCATGTACCTATCCAAGAGTCGCTTAAATGTCCCTAATGTATCTGCTTCTACTAACACCGCTGGCAGTGCATTCCACGCACCCACCACTCTCTGTGTAAAGAACCTACCTCTGACATCTCCCTGAAACCTTCCTCCAATCACCTTAAAATTATGCCCCCTGGTGATAGCCCTTTCCACCCTGGGAAAAAGTCTCTGGCTATCCACTCTATCTATGCCTCTCATCATCTTGTACCCCTCTATCAAGTCACCTCTCATCCTTCTTCGCTCCAATGAGAAAAGCCCTAGCTACCTCAACCTTTCTTTGTAAGACATGCCCTCCAGTCCAGGCAGCATCCTGGTAAATCTCCTCTGCACCCTCTCTAAAGCTTCCACATCCTTCCTATAATGAGGCGACCAGAACTGAACACAATATTCCAAGTGTGGTCTAACCAGGGCTTTATAGAGCTGCACCATAACCTCGCGGCTCTTAAACTCAATCCCCCTGTTAATGAAAGCCAACACACCATACGCTTTCTTAACAACCCTATCAACTTGGGTGGCAAATTTGAGCGATCTATGGACATGGACCCCAAGATCCCTCTGTTCCTCCACACTACCAAGAATCCTGTCTTTAAGCCTGTATTCTGCATTCAAATTCGACCTTCCAAAATGAATCACTTCACACTTTTCCAGGCTGAACTCCATCTGCCACTTCTCAGCCCAGCTCTGCATCCTGTCAATGTCCCGTTGCAACCTACAGCAGCCTTCCACACTATCCACAACTCCAGCAACCTTCGTGTCATCGGCAAACTTGCTAACCCAGCCTTCCACTTCCTCATCCAAGTCATTTAGAAAAATCACAAACAGCAGAGGTCCCAGAACAGATCCCTGCGGAACACCACTGGTCACTGAGCTCCAGGCTGAATACTTTCCATCTACTACCACCCTCTGTCTTCTATGGGCCAGCCAATTCTGTATCCAGACAGCCAACTTTCCCTGTATCCCATGCCTCCTTACTTTCTGAATGAGCCTACCATGGGGAACCTTATCAAACGCCTTGCTAAAATCCATATACATCACATCCACTGCTCTTCCTTCATCAACGTGTTTTGTCACATCTTCAAAGAATTCAATAAGGCTTGTGAGGCATGACCTGCCTCTCACAAAGCCATGCTGACTGTCTCTAATCAAACTATGCTTTTCCAAATAATCATAAATCCTGTCTCTCAGAATCCTCTCCAATAATTTGCCCACTACCGACGTAAGACTGACTGGTCTATAATTCCCAGGGTTATCCCTATTCCCTTTCTTGAACAAGGGAATAACATTTGCCACCCTCCAATCATCTGGTACTACTCCAGTGGACAGTGAGGACGCAAAGATCATCGCCAAAGGCGCGGCAATCTCTTCCCTCGCTTCCCGTAATATCCTTGGGTATATCCCGTCTGGCCCTGGGGACTTAGCTGTCCTCATGTCTTTCAAAATTTCCAGCACATCCTCCCTCTTAACATCAACCTGTTCGAGCATATCAGCCTGTTTCACGCTGTCCTCATAAACGACCAGGTCCCTCTCACTGGTGAATACTGAAGCAAAGTATTCATTTAGGACCTCCCCTACCTCCTCCGACTCCAGGCACAAGTTCCCTCCACTATCCCTGATCGACCCTACCCTCACTCTGGCCATCCTCTTGTTCCTCACATAAGTGTAGAACGCCTTGGGATTTTCCTTAATCCTACCCAAGACTTTTTCATGTCCCCTTCTAGCTCTCCTAAGTCCATTCTTCAGTTCCTTCCTGGCTACCTTGTAACCCTCTAGAGCCCTGTCTGATCCTTGCTTCCTCAACCTTAAGTAATCTTTCTTCTTCCTCTTGACTAGCTGTTCCACATCTCTTGTCATCCAAGGTTCCTTCACCCTACCATCCCTTCCTTGCCTCATCGAGACAAACCTATCCAGCAGTCGCAGCAAGTGCTCCCTAAACAACCTCCACATTTCTGTTGTGCATTTCTCTGAGAACATCTGTTCCCAATTTATGCTCCCCAGTTCCTGCCTAATAGCATTGTAATTCCCCCTCCCCCAATTAAATATTTTCCCATCCCGTCTGCTCCTGTCCCTCTCCATGACTATAGTAAAGGTCAGGGAGTTGTGATCACTATCACCGAAATGCTCTCCCACCGAGAGATCTGCCACCTGGCCTGGTTCGTTGCCAAGCACCAAGTCCAACATAGCCTCCCCTCTAGTCGGCCTATCTACATATTGAGTCAGGAAACCTTCCTGGACACACCTGACAAAAACTGCTCCATCCAAACTATTTGCACTAAGGAGGTTCCAATCAATATTAGGGAAGTTGAAGTCACCCATGACACTTTAAACGAGAAGTGTGAATTTTCCAAAACTTCGATTTGTTTCTTGGGCCACATTGTAAGCGGAGAAAGAATAATGACAGATCCTCAGAAAATAAAGGCCATCAAGGAAGTTCCTATCCCTACAACAGTTCAGAAACTCCAGAGATTTCTCGGAATGGTAAATCAACTGGCAAAATTTGTACCTCACTTAGCACAAATAACTGATCCACTGAGACAATTTCTAAGAAAACAGCAAGTGTGGTGTTGGGATGCCCACCAGGAACAAGCGTTTCAGAAAATTAAAGAGATGCTAATTTCCCCAGAAGTGTTGGCACACTACCATCCTACACTGCCTACCACGATAGCAGCAGACACATCTTAAATAGCTTGGGTGCTGTCTTTTTCCAGGAACAACCTGATGGTTCCCGTAGAGCCATATTCTATGCATCATGAACATTGTCAAATACAGAGTTATTGAAAAGAAGCTCTATCTGTCACATGGGCGTGTGAAAAATTTTCAGACTACATCATTGGAATAAGCGTGTTAGTTGAGACAGACCACAAACCATTGGTTTCCTTATTAGACAAAAAAGAAGTAGCAAAAATGCCTCCACATATACAAAGGTTTCATCTCAGATTAATGGGCACACCTGTGAAACTGTATACATCCAGGGGAAGTTCCAACCATCAGCCAATGCGTTATCGAGGACAGCGGTAGATCATCCATCACAGGTCCGCGAATTTCATAGTTGACATAGAGTCATACTCACAACACACAGCACAAAGTTGGCCAGCAAGCACACAGCAGTTGTGAGAAATATGACAAACACAGAAGAATGACGAAGAGTGCATTCGCTTCAGACAATATTGTGCATATGGGTAGTCACAAGAAAGTCTAGGAGGGAAAACAATGAAGATGTTCCATAAGTATAGGAAATACTTTACCATAATTGACGACATATTAGTTTACAATGACAGAATTGTTATTCCTACGTCAATGAGATCCGATATCTTAGATCGATTACACCAAAGCCATTTGTGTATAACCGAGTGCAGAGCGAGGGCACAATCTTCAGTATGGTGGCCTGGGATATCTACGGATATCAAGACCATGATCAACAACTATCAGACGTGCGTGATACAGAGGCCAGAACAGCGCGAACTGTTGTTGACTACCCAATTTCCAACTAGAGCTTGGCAAAGGCTAGGTATGGATTTATTCATGTTTGGTGAGAAGACATATCACCTCACTATCGACTACTTTTCCAGGTGGATAGAAGTCCGATGATTAGATGCCACGAGAACTGAGGTAGTTATCAGAATCCTTACGGACATTTTCGCGACACATGGAATTCTGGATGAAATATTATCGAACAACGGACCACAGTTCGCGAACGAACGTTTTACCCAGTTTGCCGTGAAGATGGGCTTTCAGCATCTTATCAGCGAGGTATCCACAGTCCAATGACGAGGCAGAACGTGGTGTGAGAACCATCAAATCTTTACTCAAGAAAAATGAAGATCTTCCTATCTCACTCCTCGTTTATCGTTCCATGCCACGGCTGTACAGATTATCACCAGCTGAATTACTAATGTTAAGGATGTTAAGGGGGCTAAAAATCTAGCCCTACGTGTTGCATATGTTTGGCGAGGGCAGGGCGGACTAACATATGTGCCTCTATTAGCGTGTGCCCAAGGGCCTCAGTCAAATATCGGGTCCCAAGACCTCCCAGGCACTACTGTGAGTGAAAAACCTGAGAGAAAATTTGGCAGGTGAATTTGTACATCACGTCTATGGTTCACTCCTAGTCTCACAAAGTGCTCAGTAACCTGGATTTGTTCTTTTTCTTCCTCAACCTCCTGCATTACCTGTTCTTTTATAGGTAAGTAAATTCTATTGTGAAGTAACAGTGGGCATACTTTGTGTTTTGTAGGATGCAATTGTCTGTTACCTCACTAACTGAATAAGTTAGGTTCGCATTAAGTTTACGTTAAGTATACTGGCTGGCAACAGGTTAAACTGAGGATGTACATATTCAGGTTAAATTCAATGGCAAGGGATAATGTAGAGCAGCTAACCAAGAATTTTAAATACTGAAGGCTCTATTCTTCCATATTTGGTTACCCATATTGGGGGCAGGGTTGAGGGTTGTGCAGAATGTGCTGACGGGCCCTGAATCTTCTTGACTGAGCCCCAAGAATTCTTAATCTGGCTCTGGGACAGGACCAAGCATGTTCACTGCAAAGCAACTTTCCTTAGCAAAGCTGATTGCCAGTTATTGGCAATATCCATCATATTGTGGCCTGGATGTATATTATTTTCAATGTACTTGACATTGGGGCAGCAATCTGGGACCAGAATGAATGCTGATCCACCCGCAGCATAATAAGAGCTGCCTGTTGTCGAACCCACTGAATCTGTTAATCGAGCAGCTTTTTCTCCCCAGAGGAAAGAGCTAACATGATGAGATAGATTATTGTCTTCACCTCTTGGGAGTAATCTTGTGAATCTTCGCCATTAGCGAACTCGCCTGATATTCACCCCATCTAAATGGAAGACTTCTTTGAGGGGCAGGCAATCTGCTCAGTCAGATTACAACTCAGGGATGAAGACAAAAATTTACCCCAATGAATTTCAACATACTGTTTCACAACTGGAGAAGTTATAACTGTTCCATTTTGTCCTTTAGATTATAAGAGTTGCCCTCAACTCTCCAACCCATACATGATGTTCCTTGCACTAGTCAGAAGAATCAAGGGCTGGGATTCTCCTTCCAGCGGCAGTGTTCTGGTGGAGCGAGGCCACTGCCTCCAACACTGCCAGAACCCCAACCCAATTGAGGGTCATTTCATACACAGGGTGGCCTCCTGGCTGGATTACGTCTGCCAAGAGGGATCCTGCTGTGAGAAAGCAAAGTCCTAGCATTGCCACTGCAGCACCATAAGAGCCAAGAGCATTGGTAAAGGGGCAGTCGCAAACCCGAAGATCAGAATCAAAAGGCAGGATTTTATGCCGGCCTTGGAGACAGGCACAAAGGCAGGGTGGGGGGTGGGGGCAAACAAAATGATTCCCTGTCATTTTGTCCGGGGCGGGGAAGGCCAAGGATGGCGGTCTTGCCCCAGGCTTTTTGAGGCTCTTAAGTGGCCAATAAGGGCCTCTTCCCGCCTCCACTTCAGTTTTGTGGAGGACGAAGGGGCCTGCCGCAGTGCTGAGATGCCAGGTAAGACCTTGTGGCCTCATAGTATGGTGGCGTGGTGGTGCCTCCATTGGGGGAAATCCATAGTCCTTAGAGGACTGCCCCCGGGCAATGGCCAACCCTGGGAAGACCCCCCCCCCCACCCTCACCTACCTCCCCCGACCCCGTTGCCAGGGCCTGCCTCACTGCCAACCCCAATCACACTCACCTGTCCTGTGATCTCCTTCTGCTTCGGTACTGCAGGCCTGTTGTAGTATTGGCAGTGGCCACTGCTCCCAGTGGCGCTGCTAGTACTGCAGAGCTGCTGGCCTTCCGATTGGCCGGCAGCTCTGAAGATGGGAGCTCATCTCTTAAAGGGATTGTGCCCCTAACAGCAGGCCTGGCTCCCACATTCCTCCGACTGTTAACGGCCTGGGCTGTCACAGCCTCCATTAGCTACTCAGGCACATGTGTGATGTGCTCACCTGGTTGTGTGCCCGAATCTAACCACGTGCACATACCCACAGATGTGAGAGTATCTGCGTTGGTGGAGGGTGCAGAGGTATGAGGTGACGTTGGACCCACTGAGGCTCCTTTCTCCTCCTCAGAGGTGACAGGCTCTCCCATAGTCTCGGAGGCTCTTTGAGTAGGCATGGGAAAACAGAGACATTGAAGTGTCAAGTGCCTCCCCTCCCGACATAGCACACACCCCACATTCAAGATCCAGGTAGGCACAGCTGCCTGATGAGCAGCATGGCTCCATCACTGCTGATGCACCCTTGTGCTCTATGACGACCTTACTCACAGTCTTGGGAAGGTGCCCCTGTCTCTCTGTCCACAAAGCTTCTTTCATCCTGCAGTTCAGCCAGTTCCATGGCCTCCTCCTCTATCGGGCTCAGGACATGGAGAATCGGCAGCCCAACAACGGTCTTGGCCCACTCTCTGTGGTGTGCAATCTTCACCTGCAGACAGAGGGATGGAAGCTGTTGGTCTCCCAGCAGGAACAATCCCAAGTCCTATGCTGGGGCTTGTCTATTGGTTTTGGATAGGGGCACACAGATGCTGCCTGCATCCGGCCCCTTTCCAGGGACCTCATGAGGGTCTCCAATGACAAATGGTCTCCTTTCAGGGCCATTTTGCCATGCCTCAGGCAGTTTGTCTGCATCCTCTGACACTTTCCCAGGTCTTTGCCCTCCTCCTCTGACAAATGCTCAAGAGCTTTAAGAGGTACTAACTTTTGCAAGAGGTCATTGAGCTGCGTACAGCACTGAATCCAGGTCCTCAGGCTGCTGCCCTCCTCCGCAATCTGCAGCCAAGCTTGCTTGATCAGGCTCCCAGTAGAGACCTGCTACCCGACCTGAACCAGACGGGACCCGACGACATGTGTCGGGTTAGTGTCGGGTCGGGCACATCTTCCGGGGCCGGCTTTCGGGCTCGGGTCGGGTGGGCCGAGTCCAGATTGAATCGGGTCGGGCCAGACACACAAGGTAAGTGCTCTGCTGGTAAATATTAAAAATACTCGGGCCGAGTAGTGGTGGGTTCGAGTTGGGTTGGGCTCGGGGAAAAATCGGAGGGACTCGGGCCGGGTCGTGCCCAGGCCCACTGTGGTTCGGTCGGGTTCGGGTCGGGTTCCTTTTCCCGACCTAAAGCAGGCCTCCAGCTCCCAGCTTTCCTCCTCCTGTCCCTCAGGAAAAGAATCTTCCGCTTTTCCCTGGCAGCTTGTAAGAGCATCTGGAAGGAGGCATCACTAAAGTGTGGGGCCACCTGGGGTCTACTGTCCACCATTACTCTGCAGCTTTTCAGCACTCTGGAAATCCTATTAACACAGACAGCAACATTGAATGCAGGTCTGGCAGTCCTTTAAAAATGGCGCCAGTGGCTTCAACTGATGCTGGCATCTCCACCTCCACCCCCGCCACCGACCACATAATTGGTTGGCCCCAGCACCTCATTCACCTTAACTGGATCGTGTGTAGTCAGCCGCTCGAGGCCCCAACGTAAGCTGCACCTGCTACTGATCCTGATGGGTGGACTGGCGGCTTCATCACAAAATCCGGCCCTAAGTGGTTGACGCTCAATGCTCTCAAGGCAACTGGGTACGGTAATGAACATTGCCTTCTCAGTGTTATCTATATCCCAAGAACAAATAACAAAATGCAATATATGCAAGTGATGGAAAGTGTGTGCCATGAATGAAAAATTATAGTATTTATTTTCTGACATGAAATGCAACAATGCAGATCAGATGGAACCTGCTTACAGGAAGACACCAACACAGAACAGAGTAAAGCCAACAACTTGAGACAAGTTTAATTTGAAGCTTCCTATTAGATGAGACGTGGGCAATTGCAAAAAAAGTGCTATAATCAGAAGCAATCAAGGCAATAAATACAGTCAAACAAGGAATACATTTGTATGATCTCAAGCTTTATGATTAAAAAAAACTTGGAACGCTCAAACCAGAATACTAGAATATTGGAGTTTGATAGATAACCATCATTATATTGAATAAACAGATCTGCTGTTGCTAGACTAGCAGTTGGAATGCTAAATTAGAGTACATACAGCACAGTTCTGTCATACTTCAGAGGACGCTGTCAATGACGAAGATTTATCCAATGTAATTTGCCTACTCATTTATTCTAGCCATCCTCACTCATTGCATATGGACTGCCTTTCTGAAGACAACATATACAATCAGCAACCTTCACTTACCAAAATAAGTAAATAAATCTACCCATCATGCGATCAGCTTATGAACAACAGCCTTGATGTATATATATTTTTTGTGATATTTTTGTGCAATGTGACTGATGTCACTATTGTAGAATGCAACACATTCCAACTTTCAGCAACGTCAAGCATTCTCAGGTCAGGTATAATACAGAATAAATGCAGGATGAAGCTCTTTCTACTCTGAACCAACATTGCACCACAACCCCAGCCAACACCAATCACCTCCTTTTGTTATTTGTTCACTTTTCACAATAGCTGTCCTTATGATCTCTCAGGATGAGATTGCCAATTTAATACTAAAACAAAGCACCACATGTCGCACAGTATTAGTCTAACCAAAGCATACCAGGCCCTGTCATTCAAAGCTCAAGATTTTGTTAAACTGAGATGGACTGGTCTATGACTAATTTACACAAAACGCAGAAGATAAATGCTCAAATCATTATGTACCACTATAATGGGAATTGTTCACTTGTCATGATTAATCTTGAAGACAAAAAAAGGATCGAGATAGCATCATTTTCACAATCAATGCTGCCATTCTCCAGCACAAAGGGCTTTTAGCAGAAACGAGTGACTGTAATTTATCTTATCTGTAATTTATGCAGTGTCTGTTGCAGTCAGCACAACTGCTTTGGTATTAAGTGGTTTACAAGCTCAAATATATTTTAACACAATGCAGGATTTAAGAGATTTGAAAAGAAGAGCATCTGGATCCCAGAATATCCACTTCTGTCTTTAAAATCCAAAGTGATAACTCACAAAATACTTGAAAGCAGTGTTTGATGTAATTTGATAAGAACAACAATTAGTAGTTTAACGAATTGTAGGTTTCAAACACTGCT
This sequence comes from Heterodontus francisci, assembly GCF_036365525.1. Taxonomy (NCBI): domain Eukaryota; kingdom Metazoa; phylum Chordata; class Chondrichthyes; order Heterodontiformes; family Heterodontidae; genus Heterodontus; species Heterodontus francisci. Next base: position 81,661,238 of record NC_090382.1, on the reverse strand, counting down.
GTTCTGGTTTTTCAAGGTGTCAGCCAGCTGTGGCTCAGTGGGAGCAATTCCGCCTCTGTTTCAAGTCCCACTCCAGAGATTTGAGCACAAAATCTAGGCAGACATTCCAGTGTAGTACTAAAGGAGCGCTGCACTGTCAGAGATGTTGAACCCTGGCAGTGTCTGCCTTCTCAGGTGGATGCAAAAAATTTCATGTCACTATTTTGAAGAAGGGCAAGGGAGACCTGGCCAATATTTATCCCTCAATCAACATCAATGACCAGATAATCGGTTTTAGTATGACATTGCCGCTGGTGGAACCTTACTGTGTGCAAACTGATTGCTGCATTTTCTACCTCACAATAATGACTACACTTAAATGGCTGTAAAGTGCTTTGGTATGTACTGAAGCTATGAGATAATAATTATTATCATAACATATAGGTGAATGGGATTAGGTGAGTTGCCCTTGCAGAGAGCCGACATAGACACGATGGGCTGAATGGCCTCCTTCTGTGCTTTAACCATGCTATGATTCTAATCCACTGTCACAAGTAGTCACTCTCATGAGAGGTGTGAGACTAGGAGTGGTGAGGGAGTAAAGGAATTTGCATGTTCATGTGCACAGAACACTAAAAGCTAGTATACAGGTACAAAACATCTCATGGAATGTTGCCCTTTACCTAAAGCGGGTTGGAATAGAAAAATGAGGCAGAGATTCTTCAGTTGTACAAAGCCTTGTTCAGAACTCAACTGGAATCTGCATTCTGTTTTGTGTGCTGGACTTCAGGAAAGATATACTGCTCTTAAAAAAGGTATAGCACACATTCACCATATAACATTCACCAGAATGTTAGCTGGTCTTAAAGGGTTAAATTATAAGGACAGGTTGAATAAATTTGGTTTGTAGACCCTTGAGTTTAGAAGGTCAAGGGGGGATCTAAATGAGATCCTTAAAATGATAAGGGAATTTGAAAGAGTAGATACAAATAAGTAATTCCCTCTGGTGGGGAATTTAGAATAATGGAACACAATCTTAAAATTAGAGCTAGTGCATTTAGAAGTGAAATCAGAAATCACTTTTTTTTCCACACAAAAGGTATTGTAAATCTGGAACTCTCTCCCCTATAGGGCTGTGGTGCTGGGTCAATTGAAATTTTCAAGACTGGGATTGATCAATTTTTGATAGTTAAGAGTATCAATGGATATGGAACAAAGACAACTGAGGTACAGATCAGCCATGATCTAACTGAATAGCAGAGCAGGCTCAAGGGATTGAATGGCCTACTCTTGTTTGTATGTTTCAATGGTCCTGACAGTTTTAATTTTTAATATGGACACAAAAAAGTGGGCCATTACACAGAAGTCACTTAACTATAATTACACTGAATGATTTTAAATGTGCATGAGATGCTTAATCAGACTTTTTTGCAACTTTTAAAAAGTGAAATCAGTAAATGTCCTGAAAGGTTTTATGAAGAACTTGATGGCGTATAATGTTACTTCAAAGGAATATTTATCAAGTACTTATTCAGTTCAGTGGAACAGTCGGATTGTCAATATATCTAATTGAACACCTTTTCCTCGATCAAATAATACCAAACAGCTTTACTTGTCAGCCAGTTTCCTTTCTAGCTATATCTCCTTAGGCACACGTTAATTCTAATAGATTCATTTATTTAATCAATTCATAATTCAATTTAATTACCTTTCTTAACATTTATTTAAATTGGATTTTGTAATTTTGTTATTACAGAGAAGTACGCTGAAATTCTCAGGCGCAGAATGGGAACCCCATCTGTCTCATCCTAAATTCCAGGAAGAGGCACTTGAATGATCAGGCAGGTACATTGTGCCTGTAAGAACACTTCGGCAAAGTGGCCCACAGTTATTCCACCGAAGCTATCCCCAGACACTTTGGGCTGAATTTTCTAGGCCCACTGGAGACAGGTTGGGAGGGGGGAAGGTCCGCAATATAGCATGGGTAAGATGTAAGGAGGGGAGCCCGACGTCTTCTCGCTGCCATAGCATATTGCCAGTGGTGAGAACTTTAGCGGCATGGCCACCCAGTGGATGGTCAACTGAGCTACTTAATGGCGCAATTGAGGGCCACTTCCCACCCCAGTGGACATTTGCCTGCATTGGGAGGGCCCACCGCCACCTGCGAAGACTGGCAGGTAAACCCTGGGAATCTCCCAGCAGATTTCTGGGGGGTGGAGGGCGGGCGGGGTAGGTGGGGTGCCTGGCAGTTGGCCTCCTTAATGGGTGTTCCATGGTCCACAGAGAGCCCCAACCCCACCCCCAGCAGCAATGGCCACCCTGTAACAACTGCACAGTCCCCCAATTGGCGGGCCCAACTGTCTGGCCCCGTCTTCTCCAAAGAAACTTACATGTCTTTGAGGGCACCTCGTCCTCATCCTGGAGCTGTAGCCTTAGCATTGGCCCCCGCTAACAGTGGCACTGCTGAGGCTTCTGGCCTACTGATTTGGCCGGCAGCTTTTGGTGGCAGCCTGTTAATTGGTCGCCCCTAGCGAAATGCCACCCAGGGTCCTGCTGTTCGCCAGAGCGGGGTTAACTCGTGCTTTTGGCCCTAGTGCTGAGTCTTCCAGGCCCTTGGAAAAATTCAGCCCTTCCAGTCAGAAAAAAAATTAACAAGACAATTCTTGGAGGTCCAGCAGAGCCATTGTCACTGCAGACTAAGATAATCAATCTCCTAAAATTTCATGCAAATCTATAGAGTCATAGAGTTATACAGCACAGAAACAGGCCCTTCGGCCCATCATGTCTGTGCCGGCCATTAAGCATCTATCTATTCTAATCCCATTTTCCAGCACTTGGCCCGTAGCCTTGTATGCTATGGCATTTCAAGTGCACATCTAAATACTTCTTAAATTTTGTGAGGGTTCCTGCCTCTACCAGCCCTTCAGGTAGTGTGTTCCAGATTTCAACCACCCTCTAGGTAAATTTTTTTTTCCTCAAATCCCCTCTAAACCTCCTGCCCTTTACCTTAAATCTATACCCCCTGGTTATTGACACCTCTGCTCAGGGAAAAAGTTTCTTCCTATCTATTCTATCAATGCCCCTCATAATTTTGTATACCTCAATCAGGCCCCACCTCAGCCTTCTCTGCTCTAAGGAAAACAACCCTAGCCTATCCAGTCTCTCTTCATTGCTGAAATGCTCTAGCCCAGGCAACCTCCTGGTGAATCTCCACTGCACCCTCTCCAGTGCAATCACATCCTTCCTATAGCATGGTGACCAGAACTGTACGCAGTACTCCAGCTGTGGCCTAACTAGCATTTTATACAGCTCCATCATAACCTCCTTGCTATAATATTTTATGCCTTGGCTAATAAAGGCAAGTATCCCATATGTCTTCCTAACCACCTTATCTACCTGTTCTGCTGCCTTCAGTGATCTGTGGACCTCTGACCTTCTGTACTTCCTAGGGTCCTACCATCCATTGTATATTCCCTTGCCTTGTTAGTCCTCCCAAAATGCATCATCTCACACTTCTCAGGATGAAGTTCCATTTGCCACTGCTCTGCCCATCTTACCAGCCCATCTATATCATCCTGTAATCTAAGGATTTTCTCCTCACTATTTACGACACCACCAATTTTCATGTCATCTGCAAACTTACTGATCATATCTCCTATATTCAGGGCTAAATCATTATATATATATAATTTGTTTTCTCTTTGAAAATGTTAAAAAAAACAAATTGGTTTGATTATGTCATCATCATTGCAAATCTTACCTTTTCTAAGCTGCCAATGCTATACACTGGAGTTTCAACTTAGTAGAAATTAAACATCTTTTCATTCAGTCATGGTTGAGTCATAGTTGAGCAATTGTCCTGGGTATGAATTTCCATAATTATATTGGCATAAATGTTTGTTGATATTTCCATAATCTCAAAGCAATAATTTTACAGCAATAATTCTTCCACTGATAACTAAAACACGGGTGAAGAGTTAATAATTTTGCCTCTAATGAATTTAAATTTTATTATATTGGTAAAGAATAAGAACATTTTTCATTTGGTGAAAGATGTATATCACTGTAATCTCAAACTATGGTTACCAGGAAACAAGTATCAAGGTCATCCCCTGAGAATAATATAATCACAGAATCAAAATATTGTTACGACCCAGTGAGAAAGAGGTCTCGGGTTCCCCTTTCAGCCTTCTCCTGGTCTTACCGTAACAGGACTTAATTTTAAACACACCGTGCTTTTAGCTCTCCTTGGTGAATCCTTGTTCACCACTTTCCAATTATAAGGCAAAGAAATCAGCAAAAACAGGCTTTCTTAGGCTTATAGAAAAGAAGGTTGAAATTTATAAAACTTAAACTCTAATTCGGTTGACGCCTACAGATACACGTGCGCCCATATGCGATACACATGCATATGCAATACACACATGCAAATGGAGACAGAAGAGAGCAGAAGAAATAAAGTGGAAAAAGTTTGAGGCAATATCTGAAGAATTTTTGTTACGGTTCTTTGAGCTCACTGTAGAGTCCTTGATTGTAGGTGTATCTTGCTTTTCGTTGGGGCCCAGTATTCTTCTTAAACGTTGTTCACTGTAGGAGACCTTTCTCTCTTGGGGTTCATGTGTCTTCAGTGGATTCAGAGGCTTGTGAGAAAGAGATGGGAGCATACAGGAGAGATCTTCTCAGTCCAGGAGCAAACAGTCTTTCCCAGTTCAAACTCTCTGTGGCCAGTTCAAAAGACCCCTGGAACAGCCAGTTAGTCATGTGACCAGCTGGTCCAACCAGTCCTGGCCCCTGTGAATTGCATCACCCCAGCAGGTCCTGGAATGTGCTTCCCCACCCCCTCACTGTCGGTGATCAACATCCATTGTGGGTTGTATGTGTCATTGAATGGTCCTTTGTCGACACAAGCACCGTCTGTTAATATGCAACTATCTTTTCCAGCCACAGCTGATCTGTTTAACAAGTAATTTTCTCGCTCCAGCAACAGTTTAAAATCAATGTTCATGACAAAATTAATGTGCCTCATTCTTGACAGGTGGGGGCCTAGCATGACAATATGCAAAGCAGTCAAATATTTTTGAATTAGAAAAACAAAGATAAATAATTTTTGTGATGAAAAGCAGATGTTGCTTTCTTGAAGTATGCACTCTGCTCTAGGGATGTGCAACTTCTGCCCATTTCCTCCCAACACTTGATGCCCTCACAGATTTCCTTTGGGCCATGGATCCCTGCATTCAAGGAGCAAGTGCTGCAAAGGCCTGTTGTAGGAGCAAATCAATCAAGCAACTGGTCAGCTACCAAAAGACACACAGAGCAGGCAAATGGAGACTCCCTTTTTCTTTTCTCTTCCACAGCTTCCATTTCATGCATCACCGCAGTGCAGCTGAGATCAGAAACTTGACATATCTACTCGCTGGTGCCTAAGTGCACAAGAGTGTTCTGCAGCCTTATAAAGTGCAGTTCTGTTCAGGGTCTTTCACAGAAGCTGGCAATTAAAGAACATGAAGCATTATTTATTTATTGATTAAGCATTTTGCTTAGCGATAAATGTGACAGAAGACAGAGTTTGAAAAGGTGGGTCAGGAACTCTAGTCCCATGGTCCACTGCCAGAAGTGCAGTGAGTTGGGGTTCTGCCTGCCCAGTGACTGAATGATGCCAGAAGTCATTTGAATATTACTCAGTGAAACAACAGTGTGTGTTTACTGAACAATTGATGAATAGGAGGCCTGGAAAATATGCCAGGGATGAGGAGGAAGTACTTCTGAGGATGCAGCTGCAGCATTTTAAACTGGACTGCTCTTAAAGCAGAATCAGCAATTGGAAGGTGAACACATAGTTCCAACAAGAACAAGCAGCAAGCTTCTCAGAAAGTGATATAAATCTTCTCCTCATTGGAATTACGCACAGAAGAATGTCAGTAGGAGTGAGAGGCATGAGCCTTGTCAGTACAACAGCTAGCACCATATGAAACAAAGTGGCACAAACAGTGAGTGAGTGGCAATTACCTAATCCCCATGATCCCTCTTTCATGCAGTACAAGATTTCTACCCAACTAGGTCAACAAAGAACATAAGAAATAAAAGCTGGAATAGGACCATTTGGCCTTTTGAGCCCGCTCTGCCATTCACCAAAATCATGGCTGATCTTCTACCTCAACTCCACATTCCTGCACTATCCCCATAATCCTTTAATTCCCTTAGTACCTAATAATCTAATGACCTCTGTCTTGAATATATTCAACAACTGAGCATCCACAGCTCTCTGGGGTAGAGAGTTCCAAAGGTTCACAACGCTTTGAAAGAAGAAATTTCTCTTCATCTGAGTCCTAAATGGTTGACCCCTTATTCTGAGACTGTGACCCCATGTTCTAGACTCCCCAGCCAGAGGAAACATTTTCTCCGCATCTACCTTAGAAATTATATATGTTTCAATTAGATCACCCTCATTCTTCAAAACTCCAAGAAATATAAGTCTTGTCTGCTCAACCTCTCCTCATAGGACAGTCCCCTAATTCCAAGAACCAGTCTCGTGAACCTTGTTGCACTCCATTCAGGGCAACCACGTCCTTCCTTAGGTAAGGAGACCAAAACTGCACAGAGTACTCCAGGTGTGGTACTCCTCACCTGTGCCCTGTATAATTGTAGTAAGACTTCTTTACCCTTATACTCCACTCTCTTTGTAACAAAAGCTCACATAAAGGTAAGTTTTATGGTTGCAAGCTGCCATTACTATATATCTGAGACATTTTAGATATTACATTTATATCTATAAAATGCATTCACGCTTCAGCCTGTGCACCAATTGAACTGCAGTTAACAACACAACATGGAAGATTTCGATTTAATGGATACAGCATTCTGCAATACATGCATTCCTGTTTAAGCCTAACTATCTCTGCAGCAATTCCGTAAGAGAAGGTGATGAAAATTGTCAATTATCTGTCAAATGAGGACTACAAGAGTAGAGGCAGCGGGAGGAGGAGATAATGCAAATCCTGGAACTCACTCAACTACTGCTATTGGGGATGGAGACATGCATCTACGGATGGTTTCAGTGACAAAGTGCCAATATTCAAAGATCAGAAATAGTTTTACTTTTTACAGGTGCATTCCCTGAGAAGAGCCTTACAGGAGCCAAACAGGAAAGAAAAAGAGAATAGCAGGAAATTCGTACATTTCTCATTCTTCTATCCACAGGAGCTAGAAGCAAGAAAAATGCTGGAGAGAAAATGAAGGAACCAATAGCAGAATCTTCAACATCAGGCACTGCCTGCAGAAATTGACCCATTCTAAAGAGAACCCTAACCCTTGGGGTAACACATAGTTTAGAGGAGAAATTAACATAGGGTGATTCACAACTCATCAGGAAGGCAAAAGATAAGGTACTGCAAGCAGATTAGAGCCAAGAAAGTATGAATACTTGGGGGACAATGGGGTAATGGTGTGAGGCAGGAAGTGGAGCCATTGATTGAGATGGTTTCACTATGATTAGATTAAGAAGAGTAGAACCAAACAAGGACAGTCACTAAGCTGCACAATAAAGCAAAACTATTGGAGGAGGATAGTGTGATTGACAGCGTCAAAGGCCGCAGAAAGGCCAAAAAGGATAATGAAAGACAATGCATCATATTCACAGTTGCAGAGAATATCATTTCTGACTTTGGTTTAGGCCATTTTATGGAAGTTTTGCTGGGACACGGGCATCAAAGGTGGAGGTGAGGCAGTAGTTAAGCAAATCAACAGCTGTAGAAGTATTGTTGCAAATGGAGGGCCAAAAGCTAGGAAATAAGAGTTTGAAGGTGCAGTGGAAGCAACCTAAGAGAGTTTTTTCAGCGGAAAGTGCATAAGAAGACTCATTGAAGAAGTGATGTGGGTGGTGAGAAATATAAGGAAGGGGTTGAAGATAGCTCATTAGTGATTGAGACCACAGGAGTGGGGAAGCCTGATTTCTTATTCGTTCGTGGGTTGTGAGCATCGTTGGCAAGGCCAACATTTGCTCCCCATCCTGAATTTCCCTTGAGAAGGTGGTGGTAAGCTGCTTTCTTGAACCGCTACAGTCCGAGTGGTACACCTACAGTGCTATTAGGAAAGGAGTTCCAGGTTCATGACCCAGTGACAGTGAAGGAATGGTGATATATTTTTAAGTCAGAATGGTATGTGCCGTGAAGGGGAACTTGCAGGTGCTGGTGTTTAAGATGGCACAATTGAGGGGATGGCTATAAATATAGGTTAGAAAATTTAGAGAGAGGGAAATACTAGGGAAATGTTAGGTAACCAAGGAACTTGTAAAAATGAGGAACTGAAGAAATTAGTATCAAAAAAGAGGTAGTACTCAAAAAATTAATTGGATTGAAAGCTGATAAATCCCCTGGACCAGATGAGCTACATCCCAGAGTATTGAAAGAGGTGGCTATGGAGATAATGGATGCATTGGTGGTTCAAAATTCTATAGATTCTGGAAAGGTTCCTGCAGACTGGAAAGCAGCAAATGTAACCCCACTATTTAAGAGGGGTGTGAGAGAGAAAGCAAAGGACTACAGACATGTTAGTTTGACGTCAGTAGTAGGGAAAATGTTAGAATCTATTATAAAGGATGAGATAACTGGACACTTGGAAAATAATGATATGATTGGACAGAGTCAACATGGATTTATGAAAGGAAAATCATGTTTGACAAACATGTTGGAGTTTTTAGAGGATGTTACTTGTAGCATAGATAAAGGAGAACCAGTGGATGTGGTGTATTTGGATTATCAGAAGGCTTTTGATAAGGTCCGACACAGGAAGTTAGTAAATGAAATTAGAGCACATGCATTGGGGATAATATACTGCTATGGATTGAGAATTGCTTAACAGACAGAAAGCAGAGAGTAGGAATAAATGGGTCATTCTCAGGATGGCAGGCTGTTACTAGTGGGGTACCGCAAGGATCAGTGCTTGGGCCACAGCTGTTCACAATCTATATAAATGATTTGGATGTGGGGAACAAATGTAATATTTCCAAAATGTTGATGACATAAACTAGGTGGGAATATAAGTTGTGAGGAGGCTGCAAGGAGGCTTCAAGGGGATTTAGAGAGGCTAAGTGAATGGGCAAGAACATGGCAGATGGAATATCACGTAAATAAGTGTGAAGTGATCCGCTTCGGTCGAAAAAAACAGAAAGGCAGAGTATTTCTTAAATGGAGAGAGGTTGGGAAGTGTTGATATCCAAAGGGACCTGGGTGTCCTTGTTCACGAGTCACTAAAAGCTAGTATGCAGGTGCAGCAAGCAATTAGGAAGCCAATGATATGTTGGCCTTCATTGCAAAGGAATTTGAGTACAGAAGTAAAGATGTCTTGCTGCAATTGTATAAAGCCTTGGTGAGACCGCACCTGGAGTATTATGTACAGTTTTGGTCTCCTTATCAAAGGAAGGATATAATTGGCATAGAGGGAGTGCAATAGAGGTTCACCAGACTAATCCCTGGGATGGTGGGATTGCCTTATGAGGAGAGATTGCAGAAACTGGGCCTGTATTCTGTAGAGTTTCAAAGAATGAGAGGTGATCTCATTGAAACTTAGATAATTCTTACATGGCATGACAGGGTAGATGTGGATGGGATGTTTCCTCTGGACGGAAAGAAAAGGAAATTAGGAAAGCAAAGAGAGGGCATGAAAGAATATTGGAAAGCAAAATCAAGGTGAACCCAAAAATGTTTTATCAATACACTAAGAGTAAGAGGATAACTAAGGAGAGAGTAGGGCCCAAAAAAGACCAAAAAGGTAACCTATGTGTAGATATTGGTATGGTTCTCAATTAATACTTTGTGTCTGTCTTCACAAAAGAGGGGGACGATGCAGATATGGTAGTTAAGAATTAGAATTAGAACAATTAGAATTAGAACATTACAGCGCAGTACAGGCCCTTCGGCCCTCGATGTTGCGCCGACCTGTGAAACCATCTGACCTACACTATTCCATTTTCATCCATGTGTCTATCCAATGTCCACTTAAATGCCCTTAAAGTTGGCGAATCTACTACTGCTGCAGGCAGGGCGTTCCACGCCCTTACTACTCTCTGAGTAAAGAAACTACCTCTCACATCTGTCCTATATCTATCACCCCTCAACTTGAAGCTATGTCCCCTCGTGTTTGCCATCACCATCCGAGGAAAAAGACGCTCACTATCCACCCTATCTAACCCTCTGATTATCTTATATGTCTCTATTAAGTCACCTCTCCTCCTCCTTCTCTCCAACGAAAACAACCTCAAGTCCCTCAGCCTTTCCTCGTAAGACCTTCCCTCCATACCAGGCAACATCCTAGTAAATCTCCTCTGCACCCTTTCCATAGCTTCCACATCCTTCCTATAATGCGGTGACCAGAACTGCACGCAATACTCCAGGTGCGGTCTCACCAGAGTTTTGTACAGCTGCAGCATGACCTCGTGGCTCCGAAACTCGACCCCCCTACTAATAAAAGCTAACACACCATATGCCTTCTTAACAGCCCTATTAACCTGGGTAGCAACCTTCAGGGATTTATGCACCTGGACACCAAGATCTCTCTGTTCATCTACACTACCAAGAATCTTCCCATTAGCCCAGTACTCTGCATTCCTGTTACTCCTTCCAAAGTGAATCACCTCACACTTTTCCACATTAAACTCCATTTGCCATCTCTCAGCCCAGCTCTGCAGCCTATCTATGTCTCTCTGTACCCGACAACATCCTTCGGCACTATCCACAACTCCACCGACCTTAGTGTCATCTGCAAATTTACTAACCCACCCTTCTACACCCTCTTCCAGGTCATTTATAAAAATGACAAACAGCAGTGGCCCCAAAACAGATCCTTGCGGTACACCACTAGTAACTAAACTCCAGGATGAACATTTGCCATCAACCACCACCCTCTGTCTTCTTTCAGCTAGCCAATTTCTGATCCAAAGCTCTAAATCACCTTCAACCCCATACTTCCGTATTTTCTGCAATAGCCTACCGTGGGGAACCTTATCAAACGCCTTACTGAAATCCATATACACCACATCCACTGCTTTACCCTCATCCACCTGTTTGGTCACCTTCTCGAAAAACTCCATAAGGTTTGTGAGGCACGACCTACCCGTCACAAAACCGTGCTGACTATCTCTAATGTACTTATTCTTTTCAAGATGATTATAAATCCTGTCTCTTATAACCTTTTCCAACATTTTACCCACAACCGAAGTAAGGCTCACAGGTCTATAATTACCAGGGCTGTCTCTCCTCCCCTTCTTGAACAAGGGGACAACATTTGCAATCCTCCAGTCTTCCGGCACTATTCCTGTCGACAATGACGACATAAAGATCAAGGACAAAGGCTCTGCAATCTCCTCCCTAGCTTCCCAGAGAATCCTAGGATAAATCCCATCTGGCCCAGGGGACTTATCTAAGGAGGAAGAGTGTGAAGTATTGGATGTAATAAACATAGGCAGGGAGGAAGTATTAATAGGATTAGCATCCTTGAAAGTTGATAAATCACCAGGGCCAGATAAAATGTATCCTCGGCTGTTAAAAGAAGTAAGAGAGGAAATAGCAGAGGGTCTGACCATCATTTTCCAGTCCTCACTGGATACAGGTGTGGTGCCGGAGGATTGGAGAACTGCTAACATTGTACCTCTGTTTAAAAAGGGAGCAAAGGATAGATTGAATAATTACAGGTCAGTCTAACCTCAGTAGTGGGCAAATTATTGGAATCTATTCTGAGAGACAGGATAAACTGTCACTTAGAAAGGCACAGATTAATCAAGGATAATCAGCATGGATTTGTTAAGGGAAGATCTTGTTTGACTAACTCGATCGAATTTTTTGAAGAAGTAACAAGGAAGATAGATGAGGGTAGTGCAGTTGATGTGGTCTACATGGATTTAGCAAGGCTTTTGACAAGGTCCCACATGGCAGACTGGTTAAAAAAATAAAATCCCATGGGATCCAGGGAAATGCAGAAAGGTGGATACAAAATTGGCTCAGTGGCAGGAAACAAAGGGTAATTGTTGATGGCTGTTTTAGTGACTGGAGGGCTGTTTCCAGTGGCGTTCCACAGATCTTAGTACTGGGTCCCCTGATTTTTGTGGTGTATATTAATGATCTGGATGTAAATGTAGGGAGCATGATCAAGAAGTTTGCTGATGACACAAAGACTGGCCGTGTGGTAGATAGCGAGGAGGATAGCTGTAGGCTGCAGGAAGATATTGATGGTCTGGTCAGATGGGCAGAAAAGTGGCAAATGGAATTCAACTCAGAAGTGTGAGGAGATGCATTTGGGGAGGTCAAACAAGGCAAAGAAATTAATGGGAAAATATTGAGAAGTGTAAAGGAAGTAAGGGACCTTGGAGTGAATTTCCACAGATCCCTGAAGGTAGCAGGACAGGTCGGTAAGTTGGTTAAGAAGGCATATGGAATCCTTTCCTTTATGAGCCGAGGTATAGAATACAAAAGCAGGGAGGTTATGCTGGAACTATATAACTCATTGGTTAGGCCACAACTTGAGTACTGTGTACAGTTCTGATCACCTCATTACAGAAAGGATGTAATTGCACTCGAGAGGATAGAGAGGAGATTTACGAGGATGTTGCCAGGACTGGAAAAATGCAGCTATGAGGAAAGATTGGATAGGCTGGCATTGTTCTCCTTGGAACAGAGAAGGCTGAGGGGAGATCTGATTGAAATGTACAAAATTTTGAGGGGCCTGGATAGAGTGGAGATGAAGGGTCTATTCACCTTAGCAGAAAGGTCAGTGACGAGGGGGCATAGACTTAAAGTGATTAGTAGAAAGATTTGAGGGGAGATGAGGAAAAACATTTTCACCCAGAGAGTGGTGATGGTCCAGAACTCACTGCTTGAAAGGGTAGTTGAGGCAGAGATCCTCAACTCATTCAAAAGGAGCCTAGACATGCACCTCAAATGCTGGAAGGTGAGATTAGAATAGGTGGATCATTTTTCGGCCAGCACAGACACGATGGGCCAAGTGGTCTCTTTCTGTGCCTTAAACTTTCCATGATTCTACTTTCTATGGTAAGTCTAGAACCAGGGGACATAGTCTCAGAATAAGGGGCAGGCCATTTAAGATGGAGATGAGGAGGAATTTCTTTACTCAGTCGGTGGTGAATCCTTGGAATTCTCTACCCCAGAGGGCAGTGGAAGCTAAATCATTGAGCATATTGAAGACAGAAATAGATAGATTTCTGGATACTAATGACATCAAGGAATATGGGGATAGTGGGGAAAAATTGTGTGGAGGTAGATGATCAGTCATGATCTGTTTGAATGGCGGAGCAGGCTTGATGGGTTGAATGGCCTACTCCTGTTCCTATTTCCTTTGAGAGGTGTAGAGAGTACGTGAGGCACTAAATTCAAAAGAGCAGGGGCAAGGGTAGTTAAGATGAAAGATGGAAATCACCTAGGATGAGGATTCACAGTGCAGGGGCTACGGGAAGGAAGAAGGGACAATATTTTGGGGAGAGACTCCCTGGAGTTTGGGGAATGGTAGACAACAAGGATTTCAAAGAAGAGGTAAGATGGTTAGACTAGAATGAGATCTTTTTCTGAAACAAACAGAAAGGAGTCAGACCCTTTTGAATTTGAGCTGTGAGGCCGGGCCTTCCATAAAGGGAGGCACCTCAATTTTCTCCCTGCCTCTCCTGAAGGCAATGATTCATGGCTCAAGAGTCACCAGCAGCCCTTGTCTTATCCAATTAACTATTCTTCACTTATATGCACAGACCTTCAGTATCAGCAGGTTATTACAACGAAGACTACTTCCATCCTTACTGAAAATCAACAAACATACCCTCTTCCAACAGGGGTCACTGGAAAACAATCAATCTGGAGCAGAAACCATGATTTGTTTTCCTTTCTTTCCCACGTGGAGAAACAGATATCAAATGTACTTTCCACCATCGCCACAGCTGAAATCAGCTAACAGATCAATGATTGAACCTGGGACCTTCTAAGAATGCATGGCTCAGGACTAGGCAACTTTTAAATCATTAAACCATCAGCCTGTTGGATTTCCCTTTTAAAAATGATTGCCCAGCTGGAATAAAACTACTAAATTCAGTAATCCATAAAAGGTTTTCCTACTGATGTTACAAACTGCCTGTCCTACTGTGCTCCAAACTAATGATAAATATCCCATGGTTTTCCAGGAAATTAAATGAAGTTTTTATAACCAGTAGTGATGCTTCTCATCTATCTTGACTAGGTGAATCTTTAATCACCTAGAGACAAATGTTAGTTAAACTTCAAATCAATAGCAGTAAGACATTGTTATTTTTACAAAGTCAGTTTTTATCACTCGGTGCCACAGGGTGGTAAAATGTGGAGTCACACATTACCTTAGCTTTCCATCTTAGCATGATTAATATCTTCTTCTCTTTGGCCTCCTTATCTCGGGAGACAATAGGTAAGCGCCTGGAGGTGCTCAGTGGTTTGTGAAGCAGCGCCTGGAGTAGCTATAAGGGCCAATTCTAGAGTGACAGGCTCTTCCACAGGTGCTGCAGAAAAATTTGATTGTCGGAGCTAGATCAGCTCTAAGCAGGGGATAGGCATTCCATCATAAAGGGTCATTCCCAGCAATTTCCACACACCTCCTGGTGACTGTTGTGGTATTGTTAAAGACTTGGGATTGGGGAGTGGAAAATGAATCGCCCAGTGAAGTGAGGACAAATGGAATACTGTATTGTGAAGATTTTAGCAGGCAGGTGGTTAACTTTATACTGTAGAAAGACATCCCGCTGCACCTAAATACATACTTTTAATTATAACAGGTTTTTATTTCCTAGGCTTTTTGGTAATGTGAAAAGTTGCTAATAAGTTTAGAAAATGGGGAAATTTTTTGACTTTGCTCTCTCAGTACGGAGCTTTGCTGGTCGGAGCACATATCGACAATTTCAACATGCACTCTGCACAAATTTCCAATATGAACTCTGGGCAGGTGAGGCTCCTGGCCTAGACCACAAAGCTGGAAAATGACCCCTAATGAGCCCTCTATCATGGCACATATTAGCCGAGAATCAGTGGCGGCCTCTTCAGGATCAATTCACACCTTGTTCGGTGGATTTTGTGCAGCCATCGAGGGCAGTGGTTGGGGGGAGTGGGTGGCTGGAGAATCGCAACGCAGCCATCCGCCCGGAAAGCTGGCGTCGTAACATCGGTTCCGAATTTTGTCAATGCAATGAAAACCTATTTTAAATTTCTGAGATGCTGATTTAAATGTTATTAAGCAATATTATAAGCATATTATAAGCAATTTAATGTTTGATGGCCGATTCTGTGAATGGCAGGTGGCACTGATGTGTCTCCGGTTTCACGACCAGTGAAACTTGGTGCACAAAGGTGCGAGGGCACATTGACGCGATGGGTAGGCAGCCTTGAACACTGAAGAGGGAGGTTTGGAGGCCATTGTCAGTTGCTGCAGGCTCTGAAAGGGTTCTGGGGTAGTGGGGCTCTGCAAAGGGGTCCGGGGTTACTGCAGGCTCTGCACAGGATTCCGGGATTGCGGGGGCTCTGCAAGGGGGCGAAATGTGCATTTGGAGAGTTTTGGGGGTGGGGTCAGTATGGGGTAGGAAAACTGCTATGTGATGGGTCTGTCTGATCACACAGCTGGAACAGAGGTTGGGCCATCATCAAGGTTGGGATCTGAAGTCCATGAGCAACTAAGACAGAATTGAAACATTCTCATATACCAAGGAAGGAAACCAGACGGGTAGAGCAACGAGCGAAGGAATCAAGGGAGAACCTCACAAGGACTCATTTGCAGCCATCCTGGTCTCCATTCACAGAGAGTGAAATAAAGGCTCACCTCAATGTCTGAGCTCTGTCACATCCTTTCCATTTGTGGTCCCTGTCATGTGAGCAGATGCAATGTACGCTAGTGCCCATGGGAGAGCATATGTTAACAAAGGCTCTCATCACACTGGCATGTTAATGAGGGCTGTGGTCACATTGGCATAGCTCTAAGGGGGAAGGTTGAGGTCTGATCTCACAATTAAGGCATAATGGCACATGGCTTTTGTAGTATGATGTACATAAGCTGTTGCTGGGTAGTTTATATATATATGACCCTAAAGCATCATCACAGGATGTGATGTCATGAGTCTGAACCTCGTGTTGCTCAGTGTTAATGTAGATGCCTTAGAGATAAGACCCCTGTAAATAAACTCTTGTTACTTTGACCCAAAATCTACTATCTTCCATTAATATTAATGCCACACTGACCAGTATAGTACATGGTGGCTGCAGTAGAAACAACTTTTGTAGGGTAAAGACAGAAGATATCGAAAACATCGAAGAGAAGCATGGAAAAGTCAATATCTTTACTGGAAAGCTTCAAGTGAGTGGCAGGGCCCAACCAGGCCAAGGCATGGCCGTGATGGATTTGAAGATTCGATAGGTACCATTCTGCGTCAGGTCTAGCGGCACGACCAGACAGGGAATGGGTAAATGTTTTCCTTTACCCCATGGGCGACAGTGTGGATGACATTTTAACTACCCTGGGGATCAATGAAACCCCGTATGGTGAAGTAATAAAAGCTTTGGAGGGATAATTTAAGATCAGAAAGAATGTTATCGTGGAAAGGGCAAAATTCAACAAATGCACCCCAAAAGATGATGAAAGTATCGATTCATTCATTATTGATATATAAAATAGCTGAGGATTGCGACTATGGGAGCTTGCAAGAAGAACTGATTTGGGACAGAATAATGGTTGGGGTCATAGACAAAGCTTCAGTCAAAGAGGATTTGACTTTACAAAAGGCCATTCGGTTGAGCAGGCTGACAGAGGTCCAAAAATTTAATTGGCTACTAGTTCGGGCGGATTGGGGGAGTCCAACCTCGAAAATTTTAGAATCAGTTGAGTCTGTGGAGAAGACAAAGAATAACGGTGCCAAAAGTGCCTGAGAGGCGGGAAAGACATCTACAGGCAGCAACAATGAATTGCTGTAGGTGTGGCCGGGAGAGGCACCACAGGGAAACTTTCTCAGCCCAGGAAGCTGAATGTTTTTCTGGTGCAAGTAACGGGGGCACTTTCAGCAGTCAGTCACAGCAGAAAACAAATGCTGCAGACTAACAAAAAAATAGATGAAATAGAAGAGAAACAAACAAACAATCAATACTCCCTTTCTTGGGGAAGTGCAAGAGAAAAAAATATTGCTGGGAAGCAGAAATCTTAGTGGGGAAAAATAAAACCAATTTCGAGTTAGAGATACAGGATCCACAGTTTCTGTCCTATCTGACAAAACACCATGGCTGAGGAAGAGATCAAGGGACAAGAGAAACAGCTCAGCGATTTTAGAACTGAATTCCCTAAATTATTTGAACAGTTAGGAAAAACAAAAACAGAGTATCACATTACTTTCAACAAAGAAGCAGAACTGGTATGCTTGTACACACTGAGAAAGGTCGTACTCTTGGAAAAGATAAAAAAGGAAATCGATGTCATACTAAACCAAGAAGTTATTTCTGCAATAACTAAACCCACTACATGGTGTTATGAGGTGGTTTCAGTAAAGAAACCAAATGGGTCTATTAGGATTTGTGGACTTTACCCAACTTAATAAAGCTTTCGAGAGAGAGAGTCACCCTATGGCATTAGTCGACGATAACCTTGCCAAATTGGGAAAAAGCTCCATATTCACCAAATTAGATGCAAATAGCAGATTCTGGCAGTTGTCTTTAGATGAAGTGTCTAAATTGTTAACTGCCTTCATTACACCTTTCAGTAGATTCTGTTTCAACAGACTGCCATTCGGTTTTGCGTCAACACCAGAGATATTCCAGCAAATGATGTCAACAATGCTGGAAGGCTGAGCGGGAATTATCTGTCACATGGATGATGTTCTGGTTCATGGAGCAAACCAAGAAGAACACGACACAAGGGTAAGAGTGGTATTGCACAGATTACAAGAGGCAGAGCTCACATTAAATGAGAAGTGTGTATTCTCACGGTCAACAGTGAGGTCCTTGGCCACATAATTGATGGATTTGGCATCAATATAGATCCACAGAAGACAAAGGAAATAAAAGGTTTCCCAGAGCCAAAGAACATAACAGATTTACAGCAATTCATGTGTATGGTGAACCAGGTAGGGAAATTCCTACCTAATCTGGCCACTGTTAACAAGCCTCTACATCAACTGCTAAAGAGCAGCAATGCCTGGTGCTGGGGAGAATGCCAGAAAAATTATTTTGAGAAAATCAAGGAAATGTTAACTTCATCAGAAGTATTGGTGCATTATGACCCAGAGCTAGTAACCATTATTGCAACAGACAGATCGTCAACAGTCTTGTTCCAGATTCAAAAAGATGGACGATGCAGGCCTGTGTACTTTGCCTTTCATTCGTTGTCAGAGACAGAACAAAGGTACACAGCAATTGAAAAGGAAGCATTAGCAGCAACGTGGGCATCTGAAAAATTTTCAGACTACGCACTGGGCCTCATGGTCAAGATTGAAACTGACAACCAGCCACTAGTGATGTTGCTTAATTCAAAGGAGTTAGCACAATTACTCCCAAGGGTAGAGATTTCAACTACAGCTAATGAGATATGACACAACAACTCAATATGTCCCAGGAAAACATCAGGTGACAGCTGATGCGTTAACAAGAGCATCAAGTACTATACCTGAAGTGGGATGTGTCTCATTCCTGGAGAAGTGGAAGTCTTTGCTTTAGCTATAACCGAAGATTTGCCGACAACTGCTCAAAGATTACACCAAATTAGAAAACTACAGAAAGAGGATGACGTCTGTGAAAAGGTGAGACAGTTTTGCCAAGAAGGTTGGCCAGAATACATGCCCAATAACCCGGTTTTAAGAAAACATCATGAACAAAGAAGCCATCTTACTGTTGTGGACGACTTATTTGTCTACGATGAAGGACTAGTTATTCCAAGGGCTTTAAGATTAAACACCCTAGAAAAACTACAACAGGGGCATTAGTAATCACCAAGTGTAGAGCAAGAGCGGGAAACTCTGTATGGTGGACGGGTGTGTCCAAGGAAATCAAAGAAATGATTTCCAGGTGTATCACATGTGCTGCTACCAGACAAGACTCTAGAGAGTCACTGATGTCACCTTCGTTTCTAGTCCAGGCCATGGGAGCACCTGGGAATGGACCTGTTTGAACATAAAGGGAAGATTTTCCTTATTGTCATTGATTATTATTCCAGATGGGTTGAAGTCAAACCAATACATGGCCAGCGTTCTGAAGCTGTAATCAAATCATTAAAAGCAATTTTCGCCGCACATGGCATTCCAGACCTAGTGATCTCTGATAATGGTCCACAATTCGCAAACGTAGCCTTCAAAGGCCATGTGACAAGTTCCCTGAGGTACCCCCAGGGCAATGAAGAAGCGGAGATTTTTGAAAATGCAACTGAAAAGGAATGAGGATTTTCATCTGGCACTATTAAACTATTGATCAACGTTCCTCCAGAATTGGTTGGCCCCATATGAGTTGCTAATGGGTTGGAGGTTATGGGCACAACAACCTACACTCCCAGGAACCCTTCAGCCATGAATCAGTGCAGATGACTGGGAAAGGGTGAGGGTGAAAGAAGAGAAAGAGAGGTCAATCCAAACTGAGAATCATGATAGACGCTACAGAGCAAAAATTCAAACAGACCTATGACCTGGAGATTTGGTTTGGATTAAAGATCAGGGTCGATATGGGGAAGTGATGGAGAAATCTCCAATTCCTCAATCCCACATAGTCCAGACAGACCAGGGATGGATAATGGTCTTTTTCCGAGTGGCAGGCAGTGACTAGTGGGGTACCGCAGGGATCAGTGCTAGGACCTCAGCTATTCACCCTATATATTAATGAAATGGATGAGGGAATTAAATGTAATATTTCCAAGTTTGGAGATGACACAAAGCTGGGTGGGAGTGTGAGCTGAGAGGAGGATGCAGAGAAGCTCCAGTGTGATTTAGACAGGTGAGTGAGTGGGCAAATACATGGCAGATGTAGTATAATGTGGATAAATGTGAGGTTATCCACTTTGGTGGCAAAAACAGAAAGGCAGATTATTATCTGAACGGCGATAGATTGGGAAAGGGGAGGTGCAGCGAGACCTGGGTGTCCTTCTGCACCAATCGCTGAAAGTAAGCATGCAGGTGCAGCAGGCAGTTAAAAAGGCAAATGGTATGTTGGCCTTCATAGTGAGAGGATTCAAGTCCAGGAGCAAGGATGTCTTGCTGCAATTATACAAGGCCTTGGTGAGACCACATCTGGAGTACTGTGTGCAGTTTTGGTCTCCTTATCTGAGGAAGGATGTTCTTGCTATAGAGGGAGTGCATCGAAGGTTCACCAGACTGATCCCTGGGATGGCAGGACTGACGTATGAAGAGAGATTGGGTCGATTAGGCTTGTATTTTCCAGAGTTTAGAAGAATGAGAGGGGATGTCATAGAAACCTACAAAATTGTAACAGGACTGTACAGACTAGATGCAGGAAGGATGATCCCGATGGCGGGGAGTCCAGGACCAGGGGTCACAGTCTAAGGATAATGGTTAAGACATTTAGGACTGAGATGAGGAGGGATTTCTTCACCCAGAGACTGGTGAACCTGTGGAATTCTCTACCACAGAAAGCAGTTGAGGCCAAATCATTTAATATATTCAAGAAAGAGTTAGAAATAGTGCTTAGGGCTAAAGGGATTAAGGGAAACGGGGAGAAAACGGGAACAGGGTACTGAGTTTGGATAATCAGCCATTATCGTATTGAATGGCGGTGCAGGCTCAAAGGGCCGAATTGCCTACTCCTGCTCCTATTTTTCTATGTTCCTATAAGGAGAAAAAGATCATTGGTATTGACATCACAGAAAAAACAAATGGGAGAAAATCAAGAGAATCAGCTACCAGAGAGAACTGATGAACCGGTGATACAACCAACAACAGATCACCCAGACGACAGCGAAATCAAAGGACCTGAGTCATCCAGTAGTTCCACTCACCCACAGGAAAGTGAGGAAGAAGAACCCAAAGACCCCAAACCCCAAACAGGTGAAAAAAGGACAGAGTTATGAGAACCTGATGAATGAAGTCAGAGACTTGGGGGAAGATGTCATATAATGTAAATAAGCTGTTGCTAGATAGATTATGTATAGAGATCTTAAGCATCATCAGAGGATGTGATGTCATGAGTCTGAACTTCATGTTAATGTAGATACCTTAGAGATAAGACTCCTATAAATAAACCCCTGTTAATTTGACACAAAGTCTACTATCTTCATTTAATATTAATTGCACACTGACCAGTATAGTACAGCTTTCAGCCAATGAAGCTGAAAGATTTGACAAAACATCTTTTAATTATTTAACACTAAAGGTCTAATATACACCTGTAAAACCTAAAGTGTTGGTCTTTCTAATTCATTTGTGGGTGCACCAATGCGGTGTGATCCGGGTGGCAGCAGCTGGGCTGGAGGCAGGCTGCCCTTCGGCCTGTGATGACTTTGGCAGGCATCCTCTGGGAGCCTGAGGCCTGGAAGGCCCAGCTGCCTGGGGGTGCCCTGGACTGGTGCAGGACTCTCATCAGGTGTCGCGGATGCTGGAGATAGGCTCACTGGTGGAGGAGCAGAGGAGCCGGATGCCACACTCGGAGCACCCTGAGGGGAACTCCCAGATGTGGCTGTCATTTTCTCCTCCGTCCTTTGAAAGCTGTCGTGAGCCGAGGACCAGGAGCTGCAGAGTTATCTGGGCTCCTTTCCTTCTCTCACCTTGCCACTGCTGTGTTGAGCTCATGGCCAAGGTGATGGTGTGCAGGTCAGCGCAGATCTGTGGGATCTGATTCTCCATGAGGGTCACCAACCTCCACAGGCCTGAGACATGGCAGCTGTCATGGCATGGATGGATGGACTCCTCCATGGCCTCTAGCATCTTTGCAAGATCTTTCCCCATCCTTCTCTGCAACTCCAGCATGCCCTGGGCTGTCAACACCATAGGCTCGTCACCAGCCTGCAACTCAGCATGGGCCTGGTCATCCACAGTCCTCCGACTGTCGAAGGACTCGGCTGTCTCAGCCTCCACCAGCTGCTCTTGTGCGTTTGTTGATTATGGCCTCAGATGACTCCGGAGAAGGTGCTGTCAGTATATTTAAAGGTCTGCCAGCCCAGTGTTCACTCCTATCCAGCTAGTGACCCTGATTCTAAAAAGGTGGGTACCCACCAAGGTGAAAGTATCTGCGCTGGTGGAGGATGCAAGAAAGTCATGGGATGGTGCATCTTCTGAGTGGTCCTCCTCCTCAGAGGTGGATGGCTGAGATCCAGTGGTTGCAGACCCCTGCAAATAGCTACCTGCATGACAGCACACAAACATATGTGGGTTAGGCTGTGCAGTTCTCCTGATGCCGACCAAGTGTTATGTGGGTCTCCAACATTGATGCGCATGCCCATGGGAGACAATTCTCACTCTCTTGCACAGGGAATCCAACATCACCGTCGCCTATTGAGCGACCGCCCTGGGTGCCCGCCAGCTCCAAGGCCTCTTCCTTGGCGGAGGTCTATGATGGGCCCTCTTGTCCTGCAAGAGGAAGGATGGAGATGGTTGAGAATGGCAGAGAGATCAACATTACAGTTCAGCTCTTTTCAGCCCCTCAACCACTATTAGGGAATCTGATGTCTCTCATGCCGACACTCGCTGTTATAGGAGTTAAGGGGAGGAGCTATGAAGGAATGTGGCCTGTGGTCGAGAGACATCCATGTATCTGTCAGGAAGAGACAGAATCCTAGCCATTCAGGCAACGCCACATCACTGTTACCCTCCCCATGTCATGCAACCTCCCACATACTCACATGCAATCCTCTAGAAGGCAACTGGTATGGAGCTCTCACCTTGGCAGAACGCAGAAAGTCGTTGACCCTCTTCCTGCACTGAACCCAGTTGTGTCGGGTGACCCCATGGCTGCTGACCTCCTCTGTGATCTCCACCCAGGCTTGCTTGGTCAGGCGGGAGGAACTCTTGCCAATATGGAGGAGGAGAACCTTCTGCCTTTCCCTTGCAGCCTGGAGGAGGATATGCTGGCAGGCATCACTGTGTCTTTGCTCGACCATCGTCTTTGGCCCTCTTCGGGAGGTTGGTGGGTACAGGAACCAGTCAGAGAGGGTTGTAGACTACACCAACCTGACAATGTATCCAGGATAGGAGTGAACACTGGGCTGGCAGACCTTTAAATATACTGACAGCACCTTCTCCGGAGTCATCTGAGGCCATAATCAACAAATCGCCGCCTGCCCCCGCCACATGATAGGGGGACCCGCACTTCCCCTATGCAAAATGGACGCCCGCCCAGGTTCGTGGCGGGATCATTAAATTCAGCCCCTAAGGTGCAATTTTGACTTTGTCCAATATTGTGAAATGGTGATAGTGAATCAACAGCCTGTTTTATTTCCAAGGACTTTAATGGAAATAAAAATCAAGAGAGATGAAAAATGGGCTGCCGATTTGCTCTGACCTGTTTTATACCATCACACAAAGTCAAAATTTACTCTATGCAGGGAAAAAAAAGATCATCTCAAAACAAATTTGCACATTTGTTACAAAAGTTTAAAAAAGGTTAGAAGATGGATGAAGACTTATTTTCCCTGATAGATACAGTTAATACACTTCAGTCAGTATATTCAATGTAAAGATATTGCTAAAATGTCTTTTTACATTAATTGCTAGTCTGAAGCACAGGTCTTCATTACAGGCAGGTGGCTTTATAAGATTGGAGGCCACCCTGTTTGCACTGTTGCTGCAGTACGGCAGTTCTAATTTGTAAAAGATGACATGAGTGAAAGTAACAACAAGAATGAAACAGGTGTTATTTTTGAGGGCAATGACTAGTATTACCATGGCTGCATGAGAGTCGAATACGAGTTTAAAAGTACTTGGGCGTGTACAGTAAAGAGATTTGAAAGCAATCTGTTAACCAGGAATGAAATGAGCTAGTCTTTTCCAGTAAGCTCACACTACCACCTTTATAGATTATAATTTTTATTGAGATTCTAGAGTTCACTTGACTGCCTTCAGCAGCAGAAAATAACTTTGCAGAACTTTGTCTCATGCAAAGTAATACAAGTAAAAAGAAAACAAACCTGCAAATCTGAAGCAAAAACAAAAACTGGAATATACTGCAAGTCAGTATCTGAAAATAGAAAAGACAAGGCAAAATTTTGGGCTTAGCATATCACTTATTCCTTTATTTCAGTGCTAGCTTGGCTCAGTGTTAGTACACTTGTCTCTGATCTAGAACTTGTAGGTTCAGGCCCCACTCTTTTCTTGAGCCCATAATCTAATGTTGGCTTTTCAGTGCAGTACTGAGAGAATGCTGCATTGTCAGAGATGTCATCTTTCAGATGGGATGTTGAATTGAGGCCGTCCTTGCCTGTTCATGTAACAGTAAAAGATCCAACTGCACTTTTTCAAAAAGAAGAGAGATATCCTGACCAAATTCATGTCCAAAGATCATCAAAACAGATTAACTAGTCATTTGTTATTTGTAAGAACTTGCTGTCGAAAATTAGCTCCTGCATTTGTCTATATAATGCACTTTTTGTATTATATATCATACAGCGTATTATATATTCATGTATGAGATGTTTTGTTGCTTACACCATATGCAGTGTAAAAGGCAGATTATATTGTGTGGCACATTTCTCAATAATCTGCAGCTGAGAAAAAAAATCCTGATATTAGTACAGTGCCGATCAAATGATGGCATATACCCTCACTTTCCATCACCATCAACTTTATTTACTCCTTCATGTTCATCACACTGCCTTTATCCCAGAAAACAGTAAAACTAAAAGCAAAGCACAAAAAAAAAACATAAAGAGCAATAAATGTTGTGTTGGTGACAGTGATTCAAGTACTGAATCAGCAGACAATCATAAAACACTGGAGTATTGTTCTGGCTGTCCAGGACATCACCAGAAGTATTTGAGTGAATTATGTTCAGCATCTCAGTACCCAGCTATCAATATCTATTCATGAAATTAATGCTTGAAACACTAATATCAGAGACCAAACAAAACAACTGAAAACAAGCCAGAGGAGCCCTCTGCTCTAGAGTAAAGCCAAAGACAGCATATGGACCAACAACGGAGAGAAACTAGAGAAGTGACTGTGGGCTAAGAGAATAGAGGAAGCTGTCAGGAGTTTGTGGATTCAGAGATGGTAGCTGCGATGAACTGAAGATGAAGAGAATCAGGCTGGAAATTTTCATTGGGTGGGAGGCCCCTTCCACCGGCTGAAAAGTCGGTGGCGAGCTCACCTCCACCAAGCCTGGGAAGCCAGACCAGGATATTTCACTGCCCACACCTTTAATTGGTCTTGGGCGGAACTTCCACCTCCTTGAAGCAGGAAATCCCACCTAATGGAGCTGCCAGCCAATCAGCGGGCCGGCTGCTCTTAGTCCTAGCAGCTCCACCGGGAGCAGTGGCCACTGCTGGGACTACACCCTGCTTCAGCAGGAAGATGAAGGAAGGTCCCAGCACTAAGGTAAGTTTTTAGCGACCTTGAGGGCCTTGATTGGCCTGGGGTGGGTGGGCCGTTTCTCGCCGCCACCGCCTTGCGGTAGAATTGCAGCGGGGATGGGAGGCAGTCGGGAACGCCTCTGCCCACCCCACCCCACCAGCAGCCAACTCGTTTGTGGGGCGTAAAATTCCAGCCTCAATCTTACACTCGCAGTCACCTGCTCAGAGACTGACACTGCACAGAATTTATAGGCTAGGATCAAGGAGGGATCTGCACTTGGTGAGACACTGGGCACAAGTACACAGGAGAGAGGGTGGGAGAAATGATAGCACAGAGGGCCACGATGCACACTTGTTCTGGCAGTGGCCTAGTGGTAATGTCACTCGACTAATAACCCAAATATTGCTCTAGGGACCTGGGCTTGAATCCCACCACAACAGAAGGTGGAATTTGAATTCAATTAGCACAAAATCTGGAAGTAAAAGCTAGTCTAATGATGGCAAAGAAACCACTGTCGATTGTTGTAAACAACCATCTGGTTCACTAATGCCCTTTAGGGAAGGAAATCTGCCATCCTTACCTGGTTTGGCCTACATGTGACTCCAGACCCACAGCAATGTAGTTGACACTGAAATGGCCTAGCAAGCCACTCAGTTGTATCTAATCACAACAAAGTCAGTAAAGAATGAAACCGGATGGGCCACCTGGCATCGACCGAGGCACCAACAACGGCAAACCCAGCCCTGTCAACCCTGCAAAGTCCTCCTTACTAACATCTGGGGGCTTGTGCCAAAGTTGGGAGACCAGTCCCACAGACTAGTCAAGCAACAGCCTGACATAATCATAGTCACAGAAAGATACCTTACTGACATCACCATCCCCAGGTATGTCCTGACCCACCAGAGATGGTGGCACAGTGATATACAGTCAGGAGGGAGTTTGCCCTGGGAGTCCTCAACATGGACTCCATGACGTCTCATGGCACAAGGCCAAACATGGGCAAGGAAACTTTCTGCTGATTACTACCTACTGCCCTCCCTTACCTGATGAATCAGTACTCCTCCATGTTGAGCACCACTTGGAGGAAGCACTGAGGGTGGCAAGGGCACAGAATGTACTCTGGGTGGGGGACTTCAATGTCCATCACAAAGAGTGGCTCGGTAGCACCACTACTGACCAAGCTGGCCGAGTGCTAAAGGACACAGCTACTAGACTGGGTATTCGGCACGTGGTGAAGGAAAAACATACTTGACCTCGTCCTCACCAATCTGCCTGCCGCAGATGCATCTGTCCATGACAGTATTCGTAGGAATGACCACCGCACAGTCCTTGTGGAGACTAAGTCCCGCCTTCACATTGAGGATACTCTCCATTGTGTTGTGTGGTACTACCACCGTGCTAAACAGGATAGATTTCGAACAGATCTAGCAATGCAAAACTGGTGGCGCTGTGGGCCATCAGCAGCTGCAGAATTGTACTCAACCACAATCTGTAGCCTCATGGCCCGGCATATCCCCCACTCTACCATTACCATCAAGCCAGGAGACCAACCCTGGTTCGAAGAAGAGTAAAGATGGGCATGCCAGGAGCAGCACCAGGCATACCTCAAAATGAGGTGTCAACCTGGTGAAGCTACAACCCAGGACTACTTGCATGCCAAACTGCATAAGCAGCATGCAATAGACAGAGCTAGCAATCCCATAACCAATGGATCAGATCTAAGCTCTGCAATCCAGCCATGAATGGTGGTGAACAATTAAACAACTAATTGGAGGAGGTGGCTCCACAAATATACCCATCGGCAATGATAGGGGAGCCCAGCACATGAATGCAAAAGATAAGGTTGAAGCATTTGCAACAATCTTCAGCCAGAAGTGCCGAGTTGATGATCCATCTTGGCCTCCTCCTGAAGTCCCCAGCATCACAGATGCCAGTCTACAGCTAATTCGATTCACTCCGCGTGATATCAAGAAACAACTGGATACTGCAAAGACTATAAGCACTGACAAAATTCCAGCAATAGTACTGAAGACGAGTGCTCCAGAAATTGCTGCGTCCCTAGCCAAGCTGTTCCATTACAGCTACAACACTGGTATCTACCCAGCAAGTGGAAAATTGCCCAGGTATGTTCTGTGCACAAAAAGCAGGACAAGTCCAATCTGGCCAATTACCGCCCCATCAGTCTCAATTATCAGTAAAGTGATGGAAGGTGTCATCGACAGTGCTATTAAGTGGCTTGTACAGCAACAACCTGCTTAATGACACTCAGTTTGGGTTCCGCCAGGGCCACTCAGCTCCTGACCTCATTACAGCCTTGGATCACACATGGAGTAAAGATCTGAACTCAAGAGGTGAGGTGACAGTGACTGCCCTTGACATCAAGGCAGCAACACACCTGTCTGGCATCAAGTAGCCCTAGCAAAAGTCAATGGGAATCAGGGGGAAACCTCTCCACTGGTTGGAGTCATAGCTCGCGCAAAGATGACTGTGGTTGTTGGAGGTTAGTCATCTGAGCTCCAGGACATCACTGCAGGAGTTCCTCAGGGTAATGTCCTAGGCCCAACCACCTTCAGCTTCCTTCAATCATAAGGTCAGAAGTGGGGATGTTCGCTGATGATTGCACAATGTTCAGCACCATTCGCGACTCCTCAGCTACTGAAGCAGTCTATGTCGAAATGCAGTAAGACCTGGACAATATCCAGGCTTGGGCTGATAAGTGGCAAGTAACATTCATGCCACACAAGTGCCAGGCAATGACCATCTCCAACAGGACAGAATCTAACCATCTCCCCTTGACATTCAATGCAATTATGATAGCTGAAGCCCCCACTATCAACATCCTGTGGGTTACCAGTGACAAGAAACTGAACTGGAGTAGCCATATAAATACTGTGACAACAAGAGCAGGTCAGAATCCTGAGGCAAGTAACTCACCTCCTGACTCCCCAAAGCTGTCCACTCAGGAGTGTGATAGAATACTCTTCACTTTACTGGATGGGTGCAGCTCCAACAACACTCAAGGAGCTCAACACCATCCAGGACAAAGCAGCCCGCTTGATTGGCACCCCATCTACAAACATTCACTCCCTCCACCACCGATGCACAGTGGCAGCAGTATGTACCATCTACAAGATGCACTGCAGCAATGCACCGAGGCTCTTTAGACAGCACCTTCCAAACCTGAGACCTCTACCACCAAGAAGGACAAGGGCAGCAAATGCATGGGAACACCACCACCTGAAAATTCCCCTCCAAGCCACAAACCAGGGACAGGAATGGATGTTGCGGGTTCCGGGATTTAGATGTTTCACTAAGAACAAAGAAGATGGTAAAAGAGGGGGTGGTGTGGCATTGTTAATCAAGGAAAGTATTACAGCGGCAGAAAGGACGTTTGAGGACTCGCCGACTGAGGTAGTCTGGGCCGAGGTTAGAAACAGGAGAGGAGAGGTCACCCTGTTGGGAGTTTTCTATAGACCTCCAAATAGTTCCAGAGATGTAGAGGAAAGGATAGCAAAGATGATACTTGACAGGAGCGAGAGTAACAGGGGAGTGGTTATGGGGGACTTTAACTTTCCAAATATTGACTGGAAATACTATAGTTCGAGTACTTTAGATGGGTCTATTTTTGTCCAGTGTGTGCAGGGGGGTTTTCTGACACAGTTTGTAGACAGGCCAACCAGGGGCGATGCCACATTGGATTTGGTACTGGGTAATGAACCCGGCCAGGTGTTAGATTTAGAAGTTGGTGAGCACTTTGGTGATAGTGATCATAATTCGGTTAGGTTTACCTTCGTGATGGGCAGGGACAGGTATATACAGCAGGGCAAGAATTATAGCTGGGGGAAAGGAAATTATGATGCGATTAGGCAAGATTTAGGATGCGTAGGATGGGGAAGGAAACTGCAGGGGATGGGCACAATCGAAATGTGGAGCTTATTCAAGGAGCAGCTACTGCGTGTCCTTGATAAGTATGTACCTGTGAGGCAGGGAGGAAGTTGTCGAGCGAGGGAGCCGTGGTTTACTAAAGAAGTGGAAGAGCTTGTCAAGAGGAAGAAGAAGGCTTATGTTAGGATGAGACATGAAGGCTCAGTTAGGGCGCTTGAGAGTTACAAGCAAGCCAGGAAGGATCTAAAGGGAGAGATAAGAAGAGCAAGGAGAGGACACGAGAAGTCATTGGCGGATAGGATCAGGGAAAACCCTAAGGCTTTCTATAGGTATATCAGGAATAAAAGAATGACTAGAGATAGGTTAGGGCCAATCAAGGATAGTAGTGGGAAGTTGTGTGTGGAATCGGAGGAGATAGGGGAAGTGTTAAATGAATATTTTTCGTCAGTATTTACAGTGGAGAAAGAAAATGTTGTCGAGGAGAATACTGAGATACAGACTACTAGGCTAGATGGGATTGAGGTTCACAAAGAGGAGGTGTTAGCAATTTTGGAAAGTGTGAAAATAGATAAGTCCCCTGGGCCAGATGGGATTTATCCTAGGATTCTCTGGGAAGCCAGGGAGGAGATTGCAGAGCCTTTGTCCTTGATTTTTATGTCGTCATTGTCGACAGGAATAGTGCCGGAAGACTGGAGGATAGCAAATGTTGTCCCCTTGTTCAAGAAGGGGAGGAGAGACAGCCCTGGTAATTATAGACCTGTGAGCCTTACTTCGGTTGTGGGTAAAATGTTGGAAAAGGTTATAAGAGATAGGATTCATAATCATCTTGAAAAGAATAAGTTCATTAGAGATAGTCAGCACGGTTTTGTGAAGGGTAGGTCGTGCCTCACAAACCTTATTGTGTTTTTCGAGAAGGTGACCAAACAGGTGGATGAGGGTAAAGCCGTGGATGTGGTCTATATGGATTTCAGTAAGGCGTTTGATAAAGTTCCCCACGGTAGGCTATTGCAGAAAATACAGAAGTATGGGATTGAAGGTGAATTAGTGCTTTGGATCAGAAATTGGTTAGCTGAAAGAAGACAGAGGGTGGTGGTTGATGGTAAATGTTCATCCTGGAGTATAGTTTCTAGTGGTGTACCGCAAGGATCTGTTTTGGGGCCACTTCTGTTTGTCATTTTTATAAATGACCTGGATGAGGGTGTAGAAGGGTGGGTTAGTAAATTTGCGGATGACACGAAGGTCGGTGGAGTTGTGGATAGTGCCGAAGGATGTTGTAGGTTACAGAGGGACATAGATAGGCTGCAGAGCTGGGCTGAGAGATGGCAAATGGAGTTTAATGCGGAAAAGTGTGAGGTGATTCACTTCGGAAGGAGTAACAGGATTGCAGAATACTGGGCTAATGGGAAGATTCTTGGTAGTGTAGATGAGCAGAGAGATCTTGGTGTCCAGGTACATAAATCCCTGAAAGTTGCCACCCAGGTTAATAGAGCTGTTAAGAAGGCATATGGTGTGTTAGCTTTTATTAGTAGGGGGATCGAGTTTAGGAGCCACGAGGTCATGCTGCAGCTGTACAGAACTCTGGTGCGGCCGCACCTGGAGTATTGCGTGCAGTTCTGGTCACCGCATTATAGGAAGGATGTGGAAGCTTTGGAAAAGGTGCAGAGGAGATTTACTAGGATGTTGCCTGGTATGGAGGGAAGGTCTTACGAGGAAAGGCTGAGGGACTTGAGGTTGTTTTCGTTAGAGAGAAGGAGGAGAAGAGGTGACTTAATAGAGACATATAAGATAATCAGAGGGTTGGACAGGGTGGATAGTGAGAGCCTTTTTCCTCGGATGGTGATGGCAAACACGAGGGGACATAGCTTTAAGTTGAGGGGTGATAGATATAGGACAGATGTCAGAGGTAGTTTCTTTACACAGAGAGTAGTAGGGGCGTGGAACGCCCTGCCTGGAACAGTAGTAGACTCGCCAACTTTAAGGGCATTTAAGTGGTCATTGGATAGACATATGGATGAAAATGGAATAGTGTAGGTCAGATGGTTTCACAGGTCGGCGCAACATCGAGGGCTGAAGGGCCTGTACTGCGCTGTAATGTTCTATGTTCTATGTTCTATGTTTATAAAGTTTGCTTAATTTAAAATCAGAAAAAGATCTGATGTAATGTTACTTCACTTACGAAGGACAGGAGAGATCGTGTGGAGGCATCAGAATAGTACCAGTAGCGTAAAATTAATTGACCTGTGTTTTCCTTTTGCTGTTCAGTGTATTATTGAATGTTTTCTTCAATAGTAAAACTAGTACAGATACTTTCAAAAGGGTTAGGACTTAACTAAGACTGCAGTGGCAAGTCATACTTCAAGAATTATTTCAGGACTAGCCGAGACCTGAAAACTATTGTGGACAAATTTGTATCTTTCTTGCAACAGTACAACAGTACATGAAGAGGTGAGGGAGGCAAAGTCTGCACAATAAGTTCGGGTAATCAGCCGCTGAAACAAAAAAAACCCCACTGGTATTCCATTACCCACACATCAATGAATAGCGGCAAAAACTCTCCCGCGTACAGCGAGGGAAGGCGGGTTAAGCAGGTGTTAGTGAATGAGCCTCCGCCACCGCCAAGAAAGCTCACCGCATCCTCCTGGAGGTGGGCAACAGCTTCGAGCACCAGTACCAGCAGGAATTCACTGACATTGCACTGCAGATGCACTTCGAGCCGCATCAGAGTACCTGAACGAAGTCAGGTACAACAAAGGCAAGGTCTCCTTCCATGCTGTACACTGGGGGACGCTGATATTGAGGAGGCCGTGCAGGCTGTGGGCTGGCCTGCTCGCCAGGGTCGCAATCCACTTGTTGACGAAGACGATGCAGATGGAAGCGAACAGGTTCACCGAAAGCCCGATTACCCTGATGAGGTCCTTTCTTAAGTGCATTACTACTAACCAATTAATGAAGGTACCCCACCAGCATTCCGATCACTAGAGGACAATGGTGGGAGCTGATGAAATGTTTTATTACCTGCACCCCCTTCCTCCACCCCTTCCCCACCGCTCCCCCTTCCCAGATTCCCCCTCGCACCTTCTTCCCCTCGCACCCCCTTCCCAGCTCCCCCTCGCAACCCCTCCCCCCCTTCCCCCTTCCCCCCACCTCCTCCCACCGGCATCCACCTATCCCTGAGCAGGGGCCCTAACAACCCCACTGCCTTGTGGGTGTCTCGGGAGAGACCAAGGCTAAGGAAGTAAACCCTAACAGAACATCCGGAGCGGAATCCCAAAGACGGTCATGTGTCACCTTTGGTATGTTTCCGGCAGTTCCTGCAGCCATACCGGTGCCAAACGTCGTGCTCTGCACTCCTTTGGATCCCACTAGGAAGGCCGAGAGGGGGGTTTTGATGCTTGGGCAACTCACAACCTCCATACATCCGCCCAGGCATGCGCCATGGAGAGGTCACTCCATAGTCGCCTCACAGCAACCAAAACAACACAGAAGGCAGCAGTTACGGGTTATAAGTCCAGCTCAATTGGCATAGAGATTGGGCGCCACGGGTTGCCTTTGTCAGTGGGAGAGACCATTGCATCTCACTGGACAGCTACCGCCTGCCTCAAACTGGGCAGCCCCCAATCAGTAAGGTTAAGTCCCGCCACAGTCCGCCTGCTTCAATGGGTGCTTGGAGCTCAGGGTCATTGTCCGACAAGTGGACTGCAACACCGTACCAAACAGCACAACAAAAAAAGGAAAGAAGGTACCAGCCCTTCGTTTTGCAAGCTGGAACGTCAAAACTATGTGCCCTGGCCTGTCAGATGACCTTACACAAATCAATGATTCTCGGAAGACCGCCATCATTAACAACAAGCTCAGCAGACTCAATGTGGACATTGCAGCACTTTAGGAGACACGCCTCCCTGCGAGCAGATCTCTAAGAGAGCAAGACTACACCTTCTTCTGGCAGGATAGGGATCCCGAAGAACCAAGACAGCACGGAGTGGGCTCGCCATCAGAAACTCTTTGCTCAGCATGATAGAGCCACCCTCAAATGGCTTGGAACGCATACTGTCCATCCGACTGCTCACCACCTCTGGGCCAGTACACCTACTCAGCATCTATGCTCCAACACTCTGCTCCCCACCTGAAGCTAAAGATCTGTTCTGCGAGGAACTCCATAATATCATTAGTAGCATCCCCAATACCGAACATCTGTTCCTGCTGGGGGACTTTAATGCCAGGGTTGGCGCCAACCAGGACTCATGGCCCTCCTGCCTTGGGCGCTATGGCATTGGAAGGATGAATGAGAATGAACAGAGACTGCTTGAGTTGTGTACCTATCATAACCTCTGCATCACCAACTCGTTCTTTCATACTAAGCCCTGTCACCAGGTTTCTTGGAGGCACCCAAGATCACGTCGTTGGCACCAGCTGGACCTCATCGTCACAAGGCGAGCCTCTTTAAACAGTGTTCAAATCACATGCAGCTTCCACAGTGCGACTGCGACACTGACCACTCCCTGGTGTGCAGCAAGGTGAGACTCAAACCAAAGAAGCTGCATCACTCCAAGCAGAAGGGCCACCCGCGCATCAACACGAGCAGAATTTCTTATCCACAGCTGTTACATAAGTTTCTAAAGTCACTTGAAAAAAGCCCTTCAAAACACTCCTACAGGGGATGCAGAGACCAAGTGGGCCCACATCAGAGACGCCATCTATGACTCAGCAATGACCACCTATGGCAAACGTGTGAAGCAGAATGCAGACTGGTTTCAATCTCACTTTGAAGAGCTGGAACCTGTCATAGCCGCAAAGCACATTGCACTGTTGAACTACAAGAAAGCCCCCAGCGAGTTAATATCCGTAACACTTAAAACAGCCAGAGGCGCTGCACAAAGAGCAGCCAGGTGCTGCGCAGATGACTACTGGCAACACCTATGTAGTCATATTCAGCTGACCTCTGATACCGGAAACATCAGAGGAATGTATGATGGCATTAAGAGAGCTTTTGGGAAAACCATCAAGAAGATCACCCCCCCTCAAATCTAAATCAGGGGACACAATCACTGACCAACGCAAGCAAATGGACCGCTGGGTGGTGCACTACTTAGAACTGTACTCCAGGGAAAATGTTGTCACTGAGACCACCCTCAATGCAGCCTAGTCTCTGCCAGTCATGAATGAGCTGGACGTACAGCCAACAAAATCGGAGCTCAGTGATGCCAGCGTTCTCGAGCCAGTGGAAAAGCCCTTGGGAAGGACGTCATTACCCCTGAAATAATCAAGAGTGCCAAGCCTGCTATACTTTCAGCACTCTACGAACTGCTTTGCCTGTGCTGGGACAAGGGAGCAGTACCACAGGACATACGTGATGCCAATATCATCACCCTCTACAAGAACAAGGGTGACCGCGGTGACTGCAACAACTACCGTGGAATCTCCCTGCTCAGCATAGTGGGGAAAGTCTTCGCTCGAGTTGCTTTAAACAGGCTCCAGAAGCTGGCTGAGTGTGTCTACCCTGAGGCACAGTGTGGCTTTCGAGCAGAGAGATCCACCATTGACATGCTGTTCTCCCTTCGTCAGCTACAGGAGAAATGCCGCGAACAACAGATGCCCCTCTACGTTGCTTTCATTGATCTCACCAAAGCCTTTGACCTTGTCAGCAGACGTGGTCTCTTCAGACTACTAGAAAAGATCGGATGTCCACCAAAGCTACTAAGTATCATTACCTCATTCCATGACAATATGAAAGGCACAATTCAGCACAGCGGCGCCTCATCAGACCCCTTTCCTATCCTGAGTGACGTGAAACAGGGCTGTGTTCTCACACCTACACTGTTTGGGATCTTCTTCTCCCTGCTGCTCTCACATGCGTTCAAGTCTTCAGAAGAAGGAATTTTCCTCCACACAAGATCAGGGGGCAGGTTATTCAACCTTGCCCATCTAAGAGCGAAGACCAAAGTACGGAAAGTCCTCATCAGGGAACTCCTCTTTGCTGACGATGCTGCATTAACATCTCACACTGAAGAGTGTCTGCAGAGACTCATTGACAGGATTGCAGCTGCCTGCAACGAATTTGGCCTCACCATCAGCCTCAAGAAAACGAACATCATGGGACAGGACGTCAGAAACGCTCCATCCATCAATATTGGCGACCACGCTCTGGAAGTGGTTCAAGAGTTCACCTATCTGGGCTCAACTATCACCAGCAACCTGTCTCTCGATGCAGAAATCAACAAGCGCGTGGGAAAGGCTTCCACTGCTCTGTCCAGACTGGCCAAGAGAGTGTGGGAAAATGGCGCACTGACACGGAACACAAAAGTCCGAGTGTATCAAGCCTGTGTCCTCAGTACCTTGCTCTACGGCAGCGAGACCTGGACAACGTATGTCAGCCAACAGTGACGTCTCAATTCATTCCATCTTCGCTGCCTCCGGAGTATCCTTGGCATCAGGTGGCAGGACCGTATCTCCAACACAGAAGTCCTCGAGGCGGCCAACATCCCCAGCATATACACCCTACAGAGCCAGCGGCGCTTGAGATGGCTTGGCCATGTGAGCCGCATGGAAGATGGCAGGATCCCCAAGAACGCATTATACAGCGAGCTCGTCACTGGTATCAGACCCACCGGCCATCCATGTCTCCGCTTTAAAGATGTCTGCAAACACGACATGAAGTCCTGTGACATTGATCACAAGTCGTGGGAGTCAGTTGCCAGTGATTGCCAGAGCTGGCGGGCAGCCATAAAGGCGGGGCTAAAGTGTGACAAGTCGAAGAGACTTCGCAGTTGGCAGGAAAAATGACAGAAGCGCAAGGGGAGAGCCAACTGTGTAACAGCCCCGACAACCAATTTTATCTGCAGCACCTGTGCAAGAGTCTGTCACTCCAGAATTGGCCTTTATAGCCACTCCAGGCGCTGCTTCACAAAGCAGTGATCACCTACAGGCGCTTACCCATTGTCTCTCGAGACAAGGAGGCCAAAGAAGAAGAAGAAACTGAGATACGAGAGTTGAAAGATTTATAGTAAAGAAGGGTAGAAAAAAAATACTAAAAGTATAATAGTTGACATACACCATCATTGCTGCCTGACCAGGCTGACATCCTTCCATTGTACCTCCTCTTTTCTGAAAACCAGAAAACCAGAAACTTATTGCACTCTGTGGGAAAGGGGAAGTAAGGGGAAATGGAAGTTCCACCAGGAATGACGCAAAGGCAAAATACTCAGCTGCAGAAATAAAATACAAAAGTTTCAAAAAACAGCAAATACTCAGCAGGTCAGGCAGCAGCTGTGGAGAGAGAAACAGAGTTAACATTTCAAGTTGATGACCCTTTGTCAGAACTGGATAAATTTACAGATGTACCAGGTTTTAAGCAAGTACAGAGCCAGGGAAAGTGGGGTGGGGGGAAAGAAAGGGAAAGTCTGTGATAGGGTGAAGGCAAGAGATATTAAAAGACAAAAAGGGATGATTTTACAGTGGCTGTGAATGGAGCGAAAAGGCTCAATAGATGTTTGTCCAGCTTCTTCAAATTACCTGGAATCCTTGGATGCTGGTTTTGCATGGGAGAGGAGCGCAAATGATAGGAATATTGCAAATTGGGACATATAGATGATAAGGTCATTTTTGCCTCACATTTATCAAAGTGGACAACAGTCCAGTATAATGATCTCCATTCAATTTACCAAATCGCAAAATCTAAGCTAAAATTACCATCTGAGCCATGATTGCCTAAAAGTTCACTGATTTGATTCTCATTTGGTACAAAGTTATCTGATCTCAGTTGGGGCAACTGTAAGGGTTCCACAATTGGCTGCAACACCGCGGGTTGGGGTAAGAGAGTTTATCCAGTAAATAATTGGCTGCAACACCGCGGGTTGGGGTAAGAGAGTTTATCCAGTAAATAATTGAGACCAGAAAGTTCCATACTGATACTGTGTTACTTGGTCTCACTGAGATGGCAGCAGAAGTGCTACAATTAGTTTCAGCATCCTTGGAAAGGGAAAATCTCCTAGACTCTTGCAGCTGATTGTTGCCCAGTTAACCCTGTTGAAAGCACACATGTATGGATGTTAGGGGTGAGTACAGAACAAGGTTTGTCTATTGCTTCTGTGTCCTCTCCCTTGTGCCCATGTTTAAATAACCTGTCCATATTCCCTGTTAATGCACCAATATTTGGAGTTATGCAAAGAAGGTAGTTGTGTTTGCATTGATGCGCCACAGATATAGCATTAAATCAGTCTCAGAATACATTATCATGGAGATATTTTTCACAATGGCAATCCATTTATTATATCCTGATGCTTGCATTTGCAGTATGCAAACACATTAACCAGGAGATGAGAGTCCAGACTAGAAGTAATGGAAAAGTCTGTGATTAGATTACTCATATTAAACATAATCTGTCACAGTTGAATTCCCTCGCAACATAGTAATTTGGTTTGTAAAGGAAGCACAAATTACATGCTTTATCTCCTGATTATACTTATTATGGATTTTAATGCTGAATTTCTGCAAGTGTCACTAGCCATCTGATTCAAATATTCCACCTCCAGGATGACCACAAGATATTGCCTGATGTTGGAGTAGAGGTTTCTCAGCTGTGGTGAAGCAGCCTACACACTAGCCCAAAATAAATGTCACAGTGCCAAGTCATGCATTATAGCCAACCTATTTACTTATCTACAGAAGTTTAATTCCCTTATGTTCTCATACATTGACATTGCAGTGCACTTCTGCCCACATATTCCCCACTGATTCTTTGATTCTTCAGCAAAATATCCAGTGGTTAACAACCATTCAAGACTAGCTTTAATCTTAAGTGTTTGATGGCTTTACTTCCTCTTTTATTGCCTGCTTCTCATGTGTCACTGCCCGGCTCACCTATCTGCCCATTGCTCATTTCATACTTTTTTGTTCTATCCGTATACTCCCATTTCTCTGTCTGCTTGCCCAGCTCTAATCCTTTACTGTGCACACGCTGCACATCTATCTAAACCACTATTTAGGATTGAGTTGTATTACAACAAAGGGGAGAAATCTATTCATAATTTAACCTGACTGTAAATTGTAGTAGTCCGTACATGTGGCCAGTTTGTAAAGTCAGTCAGGTTGTCAATGCTGTTGGGCAGAAAAAGAGCTGTTAATCAATTTCATTGCAATGATTTCAAAGGTAGACATAAATGGGATGTTTTACTGTGAATTTCATTGCTGTATGCTATACCTGGAAAAGACACAGGAAAAGATTTTCTAAATCTCTTTCAGCATGCCTTTAAACAAGTTTGCATTCATTGCTCTTCTTTGAGCCCTGATCTGCTGGGCCTGCACAAGTATCACACCAAGAAAGACGAACAGCGATAGATAAATAATAATACAAGCTGTAATATTAGATAGGTATTCTGGATTTTCACCTGTGGGGATCAGGAAGAAATTTTGCAGAAACTCCACTCAACCTGTTTAACTGTGAGATTAAATGCACTGACCAGAGTTAAGAATAGAGATCATCATTCATGTGCCTTTGGAAGAAAGAGCTTGGTGCGTTCAATGTGCTCTCATTCCATGCTTCATGAATGCATAAAAAATTGTCAACCTGCCTTTTTCATAATTATGGTGTCCAGGAATGAACAAAATTTGAAATGTGATTACAGTCATGCCTTAACCTCCTCAATATACGCTCTACCAATTAATCTATTAAAAAAAGTGTACCTTGATAATTGATAGCTTATGCTGAAGTGATGCTGAACATGGAGACACATGATAAATCTTTTGACCTAATGAACTTTGTTTAATGATATACCCCCCTGACTGTGTAATTATATGCACTATTTTAGGACTGAAATTAATTCCGTACCATTCCTCTATGTTAAATGCCATTTGTCACAGTTGCTAACTGACTGGGGAGCTCTGGAAAAAAATAATCTGACCCTTCTGAACTGCTTTTATTGTTTTACTTCAAAATTAATTGCAACAAAAAGCTCTGAGAGAAACACAAGATAATAGATGGGCCAGGAATTTCCTGAGAGCTTCTCCACTACGTATCAAAACTTCACTGAGTGCAGGGGAAACCATGGGCTGCATTTTACCAGCTCTTTGGGAATGGGCTGAGAGGCGGGAAGGCTGGAAAAATGGCACGAGAAGGCATGGAGGGGTGCCCTATGTCTTCCTGCCACCATGCCATTTTATCAGCAGTGGGAAAGCTGGTAGATCGGGTGCCTGCCAGGAGGCCAATTGAACCACTTAAGTGGTCATTTAAGGGCCATTTCCCGCTTCCACTGGCATTTTGCCCTTGTTGGAAGTGCCCACCACCACGTGGAAAGACCGCCCAGTGAACAATGGGGGCCTTCCAGCGGACTCTGAGGGGCAGGAGCCCTCTTTCAGGGGCACTCCATGGTCCCAGAGGGGGCCCCAGCGGCAATGGCTGCCCCCTCACCCAAACCGCGCCATCAGCCCTCAGCAACCACCCCAGTCCACCGATTGCCAGGGCCTGCTTCCCAGGCCCCAGTTATCTCAACCCTACTTACCCCTCTTCAAAGGCACCCGACCATTGAGGCACCCTCATCCTGCAGCTGCAGCCTCAGCAAAGGCCGCCGCTAACATTGGCGCTCCTGAGCTGCTGGTTCTCTGCCTGGGCAGACAGCTGTTGGGGGTGGGCTGCCATCCTTAATCATGGGAGGAGCACTCAAGAAATTGCCAGCCATGCTTTTCCTTTAAGGTCCTTCTTAAAACTCATCTGTGTGATGAAGCTTTTATTCATCCTTCCTAATCATTCCTTCTTTGGTTCAGCATCTATTTATCCTTACTGCTCAGTGTAAATCTCTCTTTGGCCTCCTTATCTCAGTGTAAGTGGCTGTTATCAAAGTCACAAATTACATCCTATGTGACTGTGACAAAGGTAAACTATCCCTCCTCATTTTTCTCAAGCAGTCTGCAGCCTTTGACATGGTTGATCACACCATCCTCCTTCAATGGCTTTTAACTGTTCTAGAAATATAGAAATATAGAAAATAGGAGCGGGAATAGCAGCCCTTCAAGCCTGCTCTGCCATTCATTATGGTCATGGCTGATCATCCAACTCAGTAACCTGTTCTCGCTTTTGCCCCATACCCTTTGATCCCTTTAGACCCAAGAGCTATATCTAACTCGTTCTTGAAAACATACAATCTTTCGGCCTCAACTGCTTTCTGTGGTAGCAAATTCCACAGGCTCACCACTCTCTGGGTGAAGTAATTTCTCCTCATCTCAGTCCTGAAATGTTTACCCTATATCGTTAGAGTATGACCCCTGGTTCTGAACTCCCCCACCATCGGGAACATCCTTCCTGCATCTACCCTGTCAAGTCCTGTTAGAATTTTAGAGGTTTCTATGAGATCCCCCCTCACTCTTCTGAACTACAGCGAATATAATCCTAACCGACTCAATCTCTCCTCATATGTCAGTCTCGCCATCCAAAACTGCACACAATATTCCAGGTGTGGCCTCGCCAAGGCCCTGTGTAATTGCAGCAAGACATCCCTACTCCTGTAATCGAATTCTCTCGCTAAGAAGGCCAACATACCATTTGCCTTTTTTACTGCCCCTTGCACCTGCATGCTTACCTTCAGCGACTTGTGTACGAGAACACCCAGGTCTCGTTGCATATTCCCCTCTCTCAGTTTATAGCCATTCAGATAATAATCTGCCTTCCTGTTTTTGCTACCAAAGTGGATAACCTCACATTTATCCACATTATACCACATCTGCCATGCATTTTCCCACTCACTCAACTTGTCCAAATCACCCTGAAGCCTCTCTGCATCCTCCTCACAACTCACCCTCCACCTAGTTTTGTCTCATCTGCAAATTTGGAGATATCACATTTAGTTCCCTCATCTAAATCATTAATATATTTTGTGAATAGTTGGGGTCCGAGCACCGATCCCTGCGGTACCCCACTAGTGACTGCCTGCCATTTGGAAAAAGACCCATTTATTCCTACTATTTATTTCCTGTCTGCCAACCAATTTTCTATCCATCACAATACACTACCCCCAATCCCTTGCGCTTTAATTTTACACACTTAATTCTCCAGCTGGGTGGAACTGCACTCACCTGGTTCCATTCTTATCTATTTAATCACAACTAAAGAATCACCATCAATGGTTTCTCTTCTCATTTCCGACCTTTCACCTCTGGTGTCCCCCAAGGATCTATCTGTGAGGCCCCCTCCTATTTCTCATCTACATACCAACCCTCGGTGACATCATCTGAAATCACATCATCAGTTTCCACGTGTACGCTGACGATACCCAGCTCTACCTCACCACCACTTCTCTACCCCCATCCATTGTCTGTAAATGGTCAGATTGCTTATCCTACATCCAGCACTGAATGAGCAGAAATTTCCTCCAATTAAATAATGGGAAGACTAAAGCCATTATTTTCAGACCTCACCACAAACTCTCCTCCCTCGCCACCAACTCCATCACTTTCCCTGGCAACTGTCTGAGACTAAACCAGATTGTTGTCACCCTTGGGGTCAAATTGGGCCCCAAAATGAAGTTCTGACCACATACCCGCATGACCACTAAGACTTCCTCTTTCCACCTCCAAAACATCGCCCGTCTCTGTCCTTGCCTCAGCTTTTCCGCTGCTGAACCCTTATCCATGCCTTTGTTACCTCCAGGTTTGACTAGTCTAATGCACTCCTGGCTGGCCTCTCACATTCTACCATTTGTAAATGTGAGGTCATCCAAAACTCTGCCGCCCTCGTCCTAACTCGCACCAAATGTCGTTCAGCCATCACCTCGTACTCACTGACCTACACTGGCACCTGGTTAAACGATGCCTCAATTTTAAAATTCTCATCCTTGTTTTCAAATCCCTCCATGGGTCGCCCCTCCCTATCTCTGCAATCTCTCCTCCAGTCCTACAACTCTCAGATGTCTGCACTCCTCTAATTCCCACTTCTTGAGTACCTTGAGTAAATCAGTCCAACATTGTTGGCTGTGCCTTCAGTTGCCTAGGCCCTAAACTCTGGAATTCCCTCCCTAAACCTCTCTCCCTCTCTACCTCACTTTCCCCCTTTAAGACACTCATTAAAATCTAACTCTTTGACCAAACTTTTGATTAACTGCCCTAATAACCGCTTATGTGACACGGTATCATATTTTGTTTTAGAATATCTCTGTGAAGCACCTTATTAGGTTAACGGTGCTATGTAAATACAAGTTGTTGTCATTGTTGACTCCATTCCTCTCCCTGGCAATTGTCTGAGGCTGAAACAAACTCTTCGCAACCGTGGTGTCGTACTTGACCCTGAGATGAGCTTACATTATCTGCACCATCACTAAGACCATCTATTTCGCCTTTGTAATATCACCTGACTCCACCCCTGCGTCAGCTCATCAGCTGATGAAATCCTCATTAATGACTTTGTTAACTCTAGATTTGCCAATTTTAATGCACTCCTTGCCGGCTTCCCACATTCTACCTCTGTAAACTTGAAATCATCCAAAATTCTGCTGCCCATGTTCTAACTCACACCAAGTCCTATTCACCCATCACCATTGCTCACTAACCTACATTGGCCTCCCTTTAAGCAACATCTCAATTTTAAAATACTCATCCTTGTTTTCAGATTCCTTGATGGCCCTACCCTTTCCTATCTCTGAAATATCCTCCAGCCTTACAACTCTCAGATATCTGTGCTCCTTCAACTCTGGTCTCTTGAGCATTTCCAATTTTAATGCTCCACCAGTGGCAGCCATGTCACCAGCTGGCAAGGCCCCAAGCTTTAGATTTCCCTTTCTAAACCTCTCCACCTCTGTAGCTTTCTTTGCTCCTTAAAACCTACCTCTTTAACCAAGTTTTGATCATTTGCCATAATATCCTCATATTTGGCTCAGTGCCAAATTTTGTTTGATAACACTCCTATGTAGCGCATGGGATGTTTTACCATTTTTAAAATTGCTTTGTAAATACAAGTTGTTGTTTGACATCCTGGAGAGTTGTATGTTTTACATCTTCATGTGTTAAGGGTTAATAACGAAATTTATTTGACTCTTGGAGAAACAGAAAAGCCATGAGAAGAAAGCACGGCTTGTCTTTTGCTCCAAATGTTTGAGTATTATCTACAAGAAATACTTGCACAAGAAAATAAGTGACTGGAATATCATCTCGGATAATAAACATAGGTAGAGGGCTCTATTAACTATAGCCTGGAAAGAAAGCAGTTAATGAAGCATACTCTTCAGTGGAGTCGAGAATAGTTAAGCCAGGAAGTCTTCTTTGAGTGAATGAGCTTTGGACTAAACAACTACAGCTGTTTACGTGAATAGATTGAGGAACAGATATGTCAGGACGACTTGTTTGTGACATGTACCTTTAATGCAGGCAAAATCTGATGTATAAAGTAGCATGATTTTCAACAGTTCTTCAGGTGGCTCAAAAGATAGAGATAGATAAAATCTGTTCCCATATACTCCACCATCAAGTGTCTTGTGCTTATTCCAAGTGTGCCATTGTGAACCACAGAAGGAAGAAGGCTGACTGCAGGTGATCTTCTCCTATATTAAAGTCACTATATAAATACAAGCTTTTGTTGAAGATGCAAAAAGACAAAGAGAAAGCGATGGAGTTTCTGATTGGGATAGGTAAGTAAAAGAGAGAAAGGGACTAGTAAATAGGTGGATTGATGGACAAAGCAAGAGAGAAAAGTGGACAGACAGCACAGAACACAATTTATGTTTTCAACAATCATCTGATTAAAGTGTTTCAGATTTCCAGCATCCACAGTATTTTGCTTTTGAACTGATTAAACTATGCACAGAAAAGTCAAAAGTTTCATATTCATGCTCAATTAACAATTACAGGCTGAGAAATGAATATTTAATCCTTCAGATTCAGTGAGTGAAATTTATGATAACCATTAAAAATAAGATTCACACACCAAATTGAATTTTGTTGCCAAACAAAATTGATTCTAATATCCTATTAT
The DNA here is from genome assembly GCF_036365525.1 of Heterodontus francisci. NCBI lineage: Eukaryota > Metazoa > Chordata > Chondrichthyes > Heterodontiformes > Heterodontidae > Heterodontus > Heterodontus francisci. The sequence continues at coordinate 81,616,944 of NC_090382.1, read as the reverse complement.
GACTGAATCACCACGTACACAAAAATAGAGGAACTCTATACAACAATTGGGGAAAAATCAATGACTGAATGACGTGGATGCTCATCACATCTTTTACCTCTGGCACTTAGATTCAAACCTAAATTTAGAAAGAAAGCATGAAAGTTTCAGCCTGATGGTTTTAATAACTGTAAGCAAAGAACGTTGAAGTTACAGTCAATCCATTTCCTAAACACACAAATTTACACCACAAAGCTATTCTTGTTTGCCACAAATTGGTGCTAAGTTGCCTCTCTCACTCAGAGAGGCCTCAAATATGACTGGTGTAAATGTCACAGTGATGTAATATGCAATGGTCTTGAATACTGCATTCAGTCCAGGCTACCAAGGCACAGGAGAAACATTTGAGCCCAGAAGTAATGCAAAAAGGGACTTCAAGGCTGATCCCTATGTGCTGAATTTAACTCAGGGTATGTGGCAAGTGAGAGGCACCCAGGACGTTGTCAGCATTATGCCCCATCTTAATTCACAGGGTTTATTTCAATGTGAATGATGGGCTTCCCATCCAATTGGTCACCCAAAGCAAGGCACAGCTTTAAATTTTTTTCCAGTCAAACAGGCTGGATTGAAATCAGGCCTCTACTGTCTGAGTGATGAGTAAAGTTTAAATACAACCTCGGGGGAGAAACTCAACATCATTTTGCCCAATTTTTGAATGAGAAATGAAAAATAGGAAATGAGTTTTGGTGCACAATTTCCTACCCATTTCTCCCCCAGAATTGTGCCGGCTGCTAAATTGGAAACCGGCGATGATAAGTACAGGGCTGAAATAGGTATTAGGCGATATGAGAATCAGGGTCTTAACTCCTATTGTAGGACCCTGACTGAAAGTTGTATACTACACATTTAAATTACAGTGAAAATGGGATTCACATACCTTTTCTCTTCATCAAATCTGAAGGTTCACTCTGCTGCAAAAGAAAAGAGATAGAGTAATGCCAAAATGTCACATGTCAATTATTTAGGTATACTACAGCTTTATTACAGTCAATTTATTACAATAAATTTTTAGTTGGTCATACTCTGCAGCTCTGTCACAGCTAGCGTAAGGGCTTACTGTGGGACTGTGACTATGAGCCCTCTCCCCAATCCTCCAAATTAAACTGCCATTTCTAGCGATCTTTTGAAGTTGTTTTTGTTTGAAGTCAGGTGTTTTTGAACTAGTATGGATAGGATGATAAATATTTCCAGTGGAATAGGCTTGTATTAAGATTGTACGGGTGAAATGGCAAGATCTTTGAAGCCAGCTGTGTTTGGACTGTAGTTCAACCTATATTAATTTATCTCCTTCAATAGCTGCTCCAGCCCAGTTCTCTATGGTTATGCCATCGGCAGTCACTGTTTAAACCAGTATTTTATTTAAAAAGCAGAAACCTGTGTAAAACTATCTTTCATATCTGTACCTCTTTGGTTAATGCCAATCATGTTACAATCTGATGAAAGGTAATCGACTTGAGTGTTAACTCTTTCTCTCCCCACAGATGCTGCCTGATTGTTGCCAGCATTTTCTGTTTTTATTATGTTACATTATTGATCCTTTGCTTGTCATCCCATCAGCAATGAGATTATAGAAATAAAGGAAATAAAGGCAGGAGGAGAGAACTTGCATTTATCTTGTAAATGTCACAACCTCAAGATGTCACAAGTGGCATCAGCAGCTAATAAAGTACTTTTGAAGTGTAGTTACTATTGAAATGTAGGGAAATGCAGTAACCAATATATGACTGCACAAACCAATTTGTTTTTCATGATAACTCTGCTTCTCTCTCCACAGATACTAACGTTTCAGGTCAGTGACCCTTCTTCAAAACTGGCAAATATTAGAAATGTGAACGGTTATAAGCAAGTAGAGCGGGGGTGGGCAGGAGATAACAAAGGAGAAAGCGTAGATAGGACAAGGTCACAGAATAGCTGACTAGAAGGTCATGGAGCAAAGGCAAACAATATGTTAATGGTGTTTTGAAAGACAAAGCATTAGTGCAGATAAGGTGTTAATGGACTGAAAATTGAACAGCCGCAAGTACAAACATGAAAAAAAAGTGGGTGAGCATGCCCCCGAGCTTCTGGTTGCTTGCCATTTCAACACTCACCCCTGCTCTCATGCTCACATCTCTGTCCTGGGATTGCTGCAGTGTTCCAGTGAACATCAACGCAAGCTCGAGGAACAGCATCTCATGTTCAGTTTTCAGTCCGTTAATACCCTGTCTGTACTAATGCTTTGTCTTTCAACACACCATTAACATATCGTTTGCCTTTTCTTCATGACCTTCTGGTCAGCTATTCTGTGACCTTGAGTATCTACACCTTCTCCTTTGTTATCTCTGGCCCCACCCCTGCTTTACTTGCTTATAACCTTTCACATTTCTAATATTTGCCAGTTCTGAAGAAGGGTCACTGACCTGAAACGTTAACTCTGCTTCTCTCTTCACAGATGTTGCCAGACCTGCTGAGTACTTCCAGCATTTCTTGTTTTTATTTCAGATTTCCAGCATCCGCAGTATTTTGCTTTCGTTTTTCATGATGTTGGTTGAGGGATCACTGTTGGCCAGGACACCAAAATAACTCCTCTACTCTTTCTTGAATAATGCCATAGGTTCTTTTATGTTCTGCCGCAGCACTGAAAAGATTCTTACCAAAGTCACAAAGGACATCGTACATGACTGTGACCATGCTAAACTATCACTCAAACTTTCTTGACCTGTCTGCAGTCTTTGACACAGTTAACCATAACTCTCTTCCAATGCCACTCCACCATCGTCCATTTGGGTGGGACTGCTCTCACCTGGTTCCACTTATATCTATCCAGTCATAGGCAGAGAACTACCTGAAATGGCTTCTCTTTCCACTCCCACAGTGTTACTTCTGGAATCCCCCAAGGATCTATCCTCGGCCCCCTCCCATTTCCCATCTATATGCTGCATATGCCATATGGTATAATCCAAAAACACGTCAGGTTGCATATGTACGCCGACAACGTCCAGCTCTACCTCACCACCACATGTTTCATCCCCTCCATTGTCTCTGGTTTGTCACTGTTATGGCCAGGTGAGAAAGGGGTCTAGGGTTCCCTCTCAGCCTTCACCTGGTCTTACCGTAACAGGGTTTTATTTTAAACACACTGTTTTTAGCTCCCCCTTAGTGAATCCATGTTCACTGCTTTCCAATTGTAAGGCAAAGAAACCAGCCAAACAAGTTTTCTTAGGTTTAAAGAAAAAGGTTGATATTTATTAAACAAACTCTAATTCGGTTAACACCTACAGGTACACGACACACCCACACTAGCATGCATACACGATACACACATGCAGACAAAGACAGAAAAGAGAAGAAACAAAATGGAAAAGTTTGAGGCAATATCTGAAGATGGTTTTGGTTACTGTTCTTCAAGCTCACTGTAGAGTCCTTGATTGGAGGTAGAACTTGCTTTTCATTGGGGCCCAGTATTCTTGTTCGATGTAGGAGATTTTTCTCTCGAGTTTCATGTCTTCAGTGGATTTGGAGTTCCATGTGAAAGAGATGGGAGCAGACATGAGAGGTCTTTTCAGTCCAGGAGCAAACAGTCTCTCTCTCAAACTGTCTGTACAATTCAAAAAAACTCAGGTTGTCCAGCAGGTTAATCATGTGACTAGATGGTTTGACCACCTCTGTTTGTGGATTCGGCCATCTTAGCAGTCATCCTGGAATGTGAGCTTCCTCACCTTCAATGTCTGGTGATCAACATCCATCGTGGGTTGAATGTGTCAGGGAATGGTCCTTTGTCTCCACAAGTATGGTCTGTTAGTATGTAAATGCTTTTTCCAGACATGACTGATCTGTTTAACAAGTCATTTCTTCGCTCCAGCAACAGTTTAAAATCAATGTTCATATGTCAAAATTAATATGCCTCACCCGTGGCAGCTGGGGGTCTGCATGACAGTCACACTGCTTTTCTGACAACCAATGCTGGATGAGCAGAGATGTCATAGAGAGATACAGCACTGAAACATGCCCTTCAGCCCACCAAATCTGTGCTGACCAACAACCACCCATTTATACTAATCCTACATTAATCCCATATTCCCTACCACATCCCCACCATTCTCCTACCACCTACTTACACAAGGAGCAATTTCAAATGGCCAATTTACCTATAAACCTGCAAGTCTTTGGCTGTGGGAGGAAACCCATGCGTTCACAGGGAGGACTTGCAAACACCGCACAGGCAGTACCCAGAACCGAACCCGGATTGCTGGAGCTGTGAGGCTGCAGTGCTAACCACTGCGCCACTGTGCCGCTCTTCAATGTCCTTCAATAAAATATTGGGAAGACGGAAGCCATTGACTTCAGTCCCTGCCACAAACCCAATTCTCTAACTATTGACTCTGTTCCTCTACCGCATCATTATCTGAGGCTGAACCAGATTGTTCTCAACCTTGACATCCTATTTGACCCTGAGATGAGTTTCCATTCCATCTTGTACCATCTACAAGACCAACTACTTGCATCTCAGTAACATTGCCCAACTCTGCCCTTGCCTCTGCACATCTGCTGTTGAAATCTTCATCCATGTCTTCGTTTAACCTTGACTTTTGTAATGCTCTCTTGGCACCAAACCTGAGCTCAGCGAAAGATTGCTGTCTGTTCCTCATTCGCAACAAATCACATTCACCCATCACCCCACTACTCGCTGACCAACAATGGCTCCCGGACAGCAACGCCTTGATTACAAAAGTCTCATCCTTGTTTTCAAATCTTTCCATGGCCTCACCCCTCCCTATCTATGTAACCTCCTCCAGTCCTACAATCCTCAAGGTGTCTGCACTCATCTAATTCTGGCCTCTTGTAGATCCCCCATTTTAATTGTTCCACTATGCCTTCAGCTGCCTGGACCTCTGGAATCTGTAACAATCGGTAACCTCATGGCCCGGCATATCCCCCACTCTATCATTACCATCAAGCCAGGAGACCAACCCTGGTTCAATGAAGAGTGCAGGAGGGCATGCCAGGAGCAGCACCAGGCATACCTCAAAATGAGGTGTCAACCTGGTGATGCTACAACCCAGGACTACTTGCATGCCAAACTGCGTACGCAGCATGCGATAAACAGAGCTAAGCGATCCCATAACCAACGGATCAGATCTAAGCTCTGCAGTCCATCCACATCCAGCCGTGAATGGTGGTGGACAATTAAACAACTAACTGGAGGAGGTGGCTCCACAAATATCCCCATTCTCAATGATGGGGGAGCCCAGCACATCAGTGCAAAAGATAAGGCTGAAGTATTTGCAACAATCTTCAGCCTAAAGTGCCGAATTGATGATCCATCTCGGCCTCCTCCTGAAGTCCCCAGCATCACAGATGCCAGACTTCAGCCAATTCGATTCACTCCGCGTGATATCAAGAAACGACTGAAGGCACTGGATACTGCAAAAGCTATGGGCCCTGACAATATTCCGGCAATAGTACTGAAGACCTGTGCTCCAGAACTTGCCGCACCCCTAGCCAAGCTGTTCCAGTACAGCTACAACACTGGCATCTACCCTGCAATGTGGAAAATTGCCCAGGTATGTCCTGTACACAAAAAGCAGGAAAAGTTCAACCCGGCCAACTACCACCCCATCAGTCTACTCTCAATCATCAGTAAAGTGATGGAAGGTGTCATCAACAGTGCCATCAAGCGGCACTTGCTTAGCAATAACCTGCTCAGTGATGCTCAGTTTGGGTTCCGCCAGGGCCACTCAGCTCCTAACCTCATTACAGCCTTGGTTCAAACATGGACAAAAGAGCTGAACTCAAGAGGTGAGGTGACAGTGACTGCCCTTGACATCAAGGCAGCATTTGACCGAGTATGGCATCAAGGAGCCCTAGCCAAACGGAGGTCAATGGGAATCAGGGGGAAAACCCTCCACTGGCTGGAGTCATACCTAGCGCAAAGGAAGATGGTTGTGGTTGTTGGAGGTCAATCATCTGAGCTCCAGGACATCACTGCAGAAGTTCCTCAAGGTAGTGTCCTAGGCCCAACTATCTTCAGCTGCTTCATCAATGACCTTCCTTCAATCATAAGGTCAGAAGTGGGGATGTTCTCTGATGATTGCACAATGTTCAGCACCATTCGTGACTCCTCCGATACTGAAGCAGTCCGTGTAGAAATGCAGCAAGACCTGGATAATATCCGGGCTTGGGCTGATAAGTGGCAAGTAACATTCGCACCACACAAGTGCCAGGCAATGACCATCTCCAACAAGAGAGAATCTAACCATCTCCCCTTGACATTCAACGGCATTACCATCGCTGAATCCCCCACTATCAACATCCTAGGGGCTACCATTGACCAGAAACTGAACTGGAGTAGCCATATAAATACCGTAGCTACAAGAGCAGGTCAGAGACTAGGAATCCTGAGGCGAGTAACTCACCTCCTGACTCCCCAAAACCTGTCCATCATCTACAAGGCACAAGTCAGGAGTGTGGTGGAATACTCTCCACTTGCCTGGATGGGCACAGTTCCAACAACACTCAAGAAGCTCGACACCATCCAGGACAAAGCAGCCCGCTTGATTGGCACCCCATCTACAAACATTCACTCCCTCCACCACCGACGCACAGTGGCAGCAGTGTGTACCATCTACAAGATGCCCTTCAGCAATGCACCAAGGCTCCTTAGACAGCACCTTCCAAACCTGCGACCTCTACCAACTAGAAGGACAAGGGCAGCAAATACATGGGAACACCACCACCTGCAAGTTCCCCTCCAAGTCACACACCATCCTGACTTGGAACTATATCGCCGTTCCTTCACTGTCGCCGGGTCAAAATCCTGGAACTCCCTTCCTAACAGCACTATGGGTGTACCTACCCCACATGGACTGCAGCGGTTCAAGAAGGCAGCTCACCACCACCTTCTCAAGGGCAATTAGGGATGGGCCATAAATGCTGGCCTGGCCAGCGACGCCCACATCCCATGAATGAATTTTTAAAAAGACCTAGGCTCTGGAATTCCCTTCGTCCCCTCTCTCTCCTCTTTATGACACTTCTTAAAACCTACCTTTGACCATCTGTCACTTTTTGCTCCCATTCTGTTACTTCTAAAATCCCTCAAGGATTTATCCTTGCCCCCTCTTATTTCTAATTGACATTCTGCCTCTCGACATCTTCTGAAAACAAAAAGTCACATTGGACATCTGTCTGAATATCTCCTGATGTGGCTCCAGGTCAAATCTTGTTTGATAATGCTTCTCTGCAACACCTTAGCATATTTTACTACATTTAAGATGCTATAACAATGGTAGTAGTTGTTCTCCAACTGAAAGGGTAGATGATGCATCAGATTAGCATTTCAGCTGAAAGGCAGCACCTCCAATGATGCGACACTCCGTCAGTACTGCACTGGAGTGTCAGCTGAATTTATGCGCCCAAGTTTCTAGAAAGGGATTTGAACCCACAACTTTCTGACTCAAAGATGAGAGTGCTAACACTGAATCAACATTGTCACTTAAAATGACACTTGCCAACTATTTCACAGAACATCAATTGAAGTAGTCCTCATACAAACCATTCAGGCCCACCAGATTAATTTTATTAGCCTTGAAAAACTGGCAGTCTAGCTCCAAGAGTCTTATCCCTCCCCAAGTCTGCAGCTCAATTTATGAAAGCCAGCTATGTAAGAGGCCCCAACATAGTCAAACCTGGGGCTCTACTCATGGGGCTTCTCTAGCCTGGCACTTGAATTATTACATTGCACTAAATGTAAACAGTTGGCATCAATCAGTGGTTAAGAGATGCATTGTCCACAGTTAAGAATTTGCTGATGAAAAGCTGCTCTTATAATTCCTCCTGAATGTGCTAAAAACTGAATAAAAGGGCAATAAAATAGAGGATAGCAGTTTGGAGCAAGGATATTACCAGGAGAGCTTTGTTAAATACTTGCCAATCCTCAGCTTGAATTGTTTTGATTCATCCACTGTCAGTGTTTACTGACAAATCAGCATGGCATTTTAACTTCCCACACTGTGTTGAGTTCACTCCAGAAAGCAGCACAATAAAGCTTTTCTGGCCACAAGCACCTATTGTCAGGGCCTCGCATACTATTTATTCTCTTCAGCAGCTATTTCAGGTAGGTGCTGGTAAGCAATGTCTATTGGATACGATCCCAGCAGAATTCATGGTAGGGCCCCGCATCAGTATTTTAAGATGCTTCACACTGGGATATCTCCATTGTCATGTGCATAATTAATATGTATGTTTTTAACTGCATGTGTCATAACAGGCTGAGAGGGGTTACAGTGTATTATCGGTACTCAGCATTCCTCATTGATTTAAATGGATCGGTGTAAAAAGTTCAAGCATTCTAATGTTTATGTATCTCTAACAGATCTTCTATGATATTGCTTACTGTGAGTCAGAAGTATAGCTTTTGCAAAGAGGCTGTTCCACAGGGAGTTGGGATAGGGGTACATATCTCCAGTCAAAGAATCAGGAACAAGAGTCAGTCATTAAGCCCCTCAAGCAACTTCCACCATTCATTCACCTCATGGCTAATCTGTAGCTCAATTCCATTTATCTGCCTTTGATAGATATTTGTTAGGTAAGAGTATCCAGGGATATGGATCAATCTTATATTTGAAAATTTCAATGACCCAGCATTCATAATCTTTTGGGGGTAGAGAGTTCCATATTTCCAATATCCTTTATGTGAAAACATGTTTTCTGATTTCATTCTGGACCTAACCAATTATGTCCAGTGTCCAAAGGCCACAAGTAATTGTGAGAGGTGGGGAGATGATCGGGGGTGGGGAGTGGAGGTGGGGGTGAGTGTGGGCCAGGAATGCCACACCATTGTTTTGTGGAGCCAGGTACACAGCTTTTTTTGAGCAATCTCCAACGGCCCCTTTAAGGACCAATGATTAGACCGCTCAAGACACAGAAATACCAGTTGGAGTTTGTGCAGTGCAAGCAAGCTCCTATTTATTGAACCGAATTCAGGATCTTTGGCCTCCTTGTCTCGAGAGACAATGGGTAAGCGCCTAGAGGTGGTCATTGGTTTGTGAAGCAGCGCCTGGAGTGGCTATAAAGGCCAATTCTAGAGTAACAGACTGTTCCACAGGCGCTGCAGATAAAATTGGTTGTTCGGGCTGTTACACAGTTGGCTCTCTCCTTGCACTTCTGTCTTTTTTCCTGCCAACTGCTAAGTCTCTTCGACTCGCCACTCTTTAGCCCTGCCTTTATGGCTGTCCGCCAGCTCTGGCGATCACTGGCAACTGACTCCCACGACTTGTGGTCGATGTCACAAGACTTCATGTTGCATTTGCAAATGTCTTTAAAGTGGAGACATGGACGGTCGGTGGGTCTGATACCAGTGACGAACTCGCTGTACAATGTGTCCTAGGGGATCCTGCCATCTTCCATGCGGCTCACATGGCCAAACCATCTCAAGCGCCGCTGGCTCAGTAGGGTGTATATGCTGGGGATGTTGGCCGCCTCGAGGACTTCTGCGTTGGAGATGCGGTCCTGCCACCTGATGCCAAGGATTCTCCGGAGGCAGCGAAGATGGAATGAGTTAAGACATCGCTCTTGGCTGACATACGTTGTCCAGGCCTCGCTGCCGTCAAGCAAGGTACTGAGGGCACAGGCATGATACACTCGGACTTTTGTGTTCTGTGTCAGCTATACAGTAATCAAAGGCTATAGGAATAAAAGGGTCCTCTTTATTTCAAGTCTGCCACAAGCATTATACTATTTGATCATTCTATTTTAGGTTTTTATTTTTTCTTCTTGTGGTTTTAGTGAATGAAGGAGTTGTTCATTTAATATTGGTTCTTCCATCTCTTTCTTGTCTTCAAAAGCATCCTGTATTAAATAAATCTTAATGTTAGCCTCGGCTTTCCCCATGAGTAACTGTGACTCACTGCCATAATATGAGCAGTGTAGTATAAGGATGTAAAGGGTTAATACCGAAGACAGTGAGAGAGACCCCTCCCACTATACGGCAATGATGTAACAGGCACACGAGATAGGCTAGCGAAGGTGGTATAGCAGCACGAAGGATGCTAGCTTAGGTGGCTTGCTGAGAGTGTATATAGTAACTGTAAATAATAAAGAGCTGTTAGTCAAACTTTACCGGAGTCTAAGACTTTCTCTAAAATGCCCTACAATGCTACCAATATAATCCCTACAACGCAACATGGTGGCAGTGGTAAAACAGCGGTAAACAATGGTGAAAATGACCAGGAGAATTTGAAGATGTCCTTACCTTAAGAAGAAACATCAGGGGAACAACAGAGAAAGTTAAAGGGAAATACTGGCCCGGAGTATTTACCTACAAAAGAGGTTGTGTGGAGCTCCCCAGCTGTGGTGAATCAGACCACAGAAATACAGGCTGCACCACAGAACAGAAGCGTGGTCGCCTGCAAAGAGAATCTAGCAATCGGGTGAGTTAAAAGCCCTCTGAAAAGCTTAAAGTAATTTTCTTAAGACATCGTTCTTGAAGAGAAAAAAAAAGCAGATAAACCCAATCCTTCACTCAGGCAGGCTGAACGCGAGGGTGAAGAGCTGAAAACCCCCGAAAAGCGCAGAAACTGCCAAAATGTGCAGGAAATCCCCAAACACAGCAGGGACACTCCATTAAGGCAAGCAAGCATGAAAAAAAACAAGCTGAAGTTCTCAAAGAAAGGGGAAAACCCTAAAAAGGCCTATTAACACAGCAGGGAACTCTTGAGAACAGCTGGGACACTTCATTAAGGCAAGCTTGAATAAAAAACAAAGAATTTCTCAAGCATAGGAGAAAACCCTAAAAAAGCCTATTAAAACAGCAGGGAACACTCGAGAACAGTTGTGATACTTCCAGTAAAGCAAGCTAGCCTAAAAAAAAAGATTTTTTTTTTAAAAGGGGAACACTAAAAAGTCTATTAAATAAAGCAGTATGGATACAAAATGGGGAATTCCAGAGTGTTTCCAAAATCAAGAGGGACCCAATCAGATTCAAAACTGGGTATTATGCAGAAAAAGATTCCTAAGGTTTAGAATCACTTCACAACTCCATTCAAAACCTGAAGTGGAACAAGTAAACACCCTTCTTTATTCAGTAGGAGCAATTGTTGAAGACGCAATTGTCCGACAATGGATTAATGAGGCTACTGATAAATTCAAAGAGGTACTCCAAACGTTTGATAAATATTTTAAATCTCCGTACCAATAAAATCTTGGAAAGAGCCAAATTGAATAAGCAGGCACAGATGATTGGCTAATCTGTAGTCTCCTATATTATTGACCAGTATAGATTGGCAGAAGTTTGCAAATATGGGGAATTAAAGAAAGAACTAATCAGAGACAGGCTAGTCATCGGTAAAGACCTGTACAGGTCTGCAATTGAAACCCAACCAGAGTCCGACAGAACCACTTCCAACCCGAGCCCAACCCATCCTGAGTCCTTTGATATTTTTCCCGCGCCTGACCCAACCCGACCACCGGAATGAAGTTGATTATATTAAAGAGGTTGTGCTTTGCCTTGGATGGAATCGCTCATTGCAGATTAGTGCAAAGTCTGGATGCGCGTTTCCTGCCTTGATGTCCTGGCTGTCACTGTGTCCGACCCGGCCCGACCCGACGCGCGCCCGAATGCTGGACCCGGAAGAGCGAACCAACCCGACCCGAACCCAACACATGTCGTCGCGCCCGATCAAGTTCGGGTCGGGTAGCCGTGCTCTAGTCGTCGGCATAACGGACGAATCCTTGTCTGCAATCCAAGGAAGACCTTACTGGAAAAGGCCATTCAAGTAACAAGACGGGGGAAGTTTGTAAACAGAATAGGGACACCCTACAAGCTGAAGACAAGTTCATGAGAACGAGTCCAATGCATGTCCAACTGGTTAAGCCAAAGCCAGGGAAACACTTTGAGAAACAGAAAACACATACAGGTGAGAAGACGCAAGGCATAGGAAAACCATGCCAATGCTGTGCAGCCAAGAAGACTCACAGATGACAGCAGTGCCCAGCAAGTAAAACTGAGTAATAAAAACAAGAAATGTTGGAAATATTCAGCAGGTCTGGCAGCATCTGTGGAGAAAGAAGCAGAGTTAACATTTCAGATCAGTGACCCTTCTTCAGAACTGACAAATATTAGAAATGTAAAAGGTTTTAAGCAAGTAAAGCGGGGGGTGGGGCAAGAGATAACAAGAGAGAAGTTGTTGATAGGACAAGGTCACAGAGACAAGAGTAAAACTGAGTGTTTGAAGTGTGGAAAAACTGGACACTATGGGAAGATGTGCCATAGCTAAATTTCTTTGCTTAAAGGTACAAAGCTGAAGATCTTCACTCAAAGAGCAGTGAATCAAGTACAGCAATACCCACAAGCGAAAGAACCAGGAGAGTTCTTGGAAGAAATCAGTAATCCAGGCCAAGATTTCTGGATGGCAGACATCTACATGAATGGACGCCTCAAGAATTTTAAGCTTGACACAAGGGCTAGCGTCATGGTATGGTCTGAACAAGAGCCTTGGGTGAAGAGACATTACCTGAAACCGACAGATATACAGTTGCATGGTCCAGGCGGGACACAACTGCAAGTAAAAAGCAAACTCCAAGCAACTCTTCAGCATAGAGGCAGACAACTTAAATGTCTTACATAAGCAAGGATTTTCTTTACTGAGCAGGAATGCATGCTTGGAACTGCAGTTGATTAAAAGAAGTAGCCAAAGTCAAGCAAACGAAGGTAAACAATTCCTTATTATCACCAGCACAATTACTAATGGGAAGAAAGTTAAGAACACAGCTTCCAGTATTGCTTCAACAATTAATGCCTGGATTGAAGACTCAAGAGTGCAAGAAAGTTCGAGAAAGAGAAAATTCCTACAGAAGGAAACAAACTCGGAATTACAATAGGAGATTTTGAGTGAGGAACCGACCCAAATTAAACAATGGTCAAAAAGTTTGAATACGTGACCTGGAATGAGAAGGTACAGTAATCCATAAACATGAGGACTGTTAGCAATCGTATGTGATATGAATGACTGAAGGGAACACATGAAAGAATCAGAAGAATATGATTCCCATTCCACAAAAGCAATCCAAGGAACAGCCAGTATTCCATCTGCAAGATCCAGATGAAGATGAACAAACGTAAACTGAATGAAATCCGAAAAACCAAGTCAGCAATCCAAATATCCTAAGAAGACTACTTACTGATCGTTGCAGATCTGGGAAAGTTGTCAAACCACTGATGAGACTGAATCTGTAATGTCAGAGACTTGGGGGAAGACAGAGTAGTAGGAGAGAGAAGTTGTAAATGAATATATGTTTGGAAAATGTTGGATAAAGACTAGGGGGCAGGCAGGGAGATGTAGTATAAGGATAGAAAGGGGTAATATCAAAGACAGTGAGAGACCCCTCCCATTATACGATTGGTGATGTAACAGTAACATGAGATAGGTTTGAGAAAAAGGTACAGCAGCATGATGGATGCTAGCTTAGGTGGCTTGCTGAGAGTGTATTTAGTAACTGTAAATAATAAAGAGCTGTTAGTTAACTTTTACCAGAGCTGAAGACTTTCTCTAGAACACCCTACAACGCTACTAATAGAAACCCTACAACACAACAAGCAGAATATCTTCAGGAACCACTCTGCAGGCTTCCCACTGCCCTCTCTCACTTCTGGGATTTCCTGCCCATACATAGTTATAATGTTATGCAAATAATGGAAATCTGTCATCTCATGCATTTTCCAACAGTTGCACAGCAGCAACACTGGACAAAAATGACTGGGTCATTTTAATGGCAAATGTAACTCCCACATGACCAAGATGTGCCAGGATCACGCAAAAATCATGGTTTCGTCTTTTTAAAAACACATTGGGCTGGAATTTATATTTGTGCTGCCAAAACAATGACGGTACGCCCGTGTGGGATGCATGTCACGGAGCTGCAGCAATATTAAACGCGGCGGCTCATTTAAATAGCCGGGATGGACCGTCCACCCCGATGACATGAAGGGGGCAGGTGGTCTGTCCCTGGCAATGGTGTCAGCTGCCTTTGGGCAGTTGCTGACGCCATTTTTAAAGGGATTCGAGCCCTAACTTTCAATTTAAATATTTAAAGGCAACTTTAATTTAAAAAAAAAATTAAATGCATTTATTCCACCACTCTCCCACCCCCCTCAATAACCATAACATTACTTACTTGCCCTGTCCCCACCAAAAGACTTCACTTGTCCACCTGACCTTCCCCCCACAAAGTGCATAAACTTTACACTCTAATTTTTTCCGCCATCCCCTACATCAACGATATTATTTTGATCCCGCTCCTCCCCCACACATAGAAACATACCTGCTCCCTTCTCCCCACCAGTGTTCTGCCTCGGATTCCGGGACCGGGATCTGAAGGTGTATGAGTGCCAGCCACCGGCACCAATACTGCACCGGGACAGACGGCGGAAGCCAGAAGGTAATTTATTTGTTTATTTGAATTAATTTATATATTTAAATTTGGCTCCCATTGCCGAGCGGTGGGGGACCGCCATGAGGCCTTGCCGCCACCGGCAATATCAGGCAGGGCATTCCCGACATCGAGGTCCGTGGTGGGCCTCTCCCGGAGGTATTTTCCCACCCTCCCCACCACAACCCCTGACATCGGGGTCTGTAAAATTCGACCCCATTGTCTGATCATTTATATAATTGTCTTTTCTGCAATCTTGTTGTGCCTGCACTTCAAAAATAATTCATTGGCTATGAAGCACTATGGGCCATTCCAGGATCATGAATGGTGCTTTACAAATGCAAGTTTTTTCTTTTTGTTCTTTCCCCAAATTTGCCTTTCAACATTGAAATAAAATGTAAAAATAGGAGTCAGATATCTGACTCCTGGAAGCTAGTAATGTAGCAGCATCTGGATCAATAGTAATACAGGTATTTTCAACATCATATCACTGAAGGAAGGAATAATAGAAAGCAGAGTTCTTACACCCAATTACAATGGCACTCTAATGCTCTGCATGAGAGGGAAAGAAATGGTTCCCTGTGCATGATGAATTGTTGATCTTAGAGGATGGAAAAATAAGGGAGAGATACTGAGTAGAGATTAAGTCATGATGTTATGAAGCAAATTGATCTGCAGGACATTGTGTTGGCTCCAGATGTTAGATTTAAGCCAACACATTATTCTATATCTGCACCACTATCTTCTTGGGGAATCAACTCTGTTGAATCTATTTTGGAATTGGTGGCTCTGCTTTGAGCTTGCTGCGTCTGTTTACTCCATTATGAATTTAAGTGCAACAGATTACCAAGAAGAAATAATACATAATATTATTTGGATAGCTTGCTCTCCAATTGTCACCCATTGTGACAATTCTTCATGTGTGTAAACAGACACTGAGTGCCAGTGGATTCTACAACTCATGGTCCTCATCCAATATCCATCCCCATATGCACATTTTCCATCAAAAGTTATGAGATGGGAATCAAGAATGGAAACTTGGAAGAATTTTTCTTTCAACAGCCCATAAACACTGAACTCACAGACTGATAGCAACTAATTCAATAAAACCAGGGTCTTTTGTGGATGTACGTGGCTCTGTACTACTCTGTGCAAAGCATTTATCCACTGAACAATCAAAGGACTCAAATATCACCATATTTCAGGATTTTCAACTGGTTGGCCACAGAAGGATTTTGTTATAAATTATATTAAAATTCTCCTATTAAGTTCAATTTAGCTCAAAAGCGGTTAAATCCAGAGACCAGAAGCTGGGCATGTGAATTTGATCTGGATGAACTGGTTGATCCTATAGTGCTTGAGTGTACCACTGTTAACTTGAGACAATTGAATTTTGTTTAGATTATTAAACGTATTATGTTGGGATGGCCCTATTCATTTCACCCCAACTGAGGATAGTTGAGGATAGACCTAGAAGGTCACTAGCCCCAGTTCCATTGGCAGCTCAACTGACCAATCTCCGAACATGGAGAGCTGGGTAGGACCAGAGCTCAAGCAATTCCCTTTTGAAAATTACTATTGAATTTGCTTCCTCCATTCTTTCAAGCAGTGCATTCCAGATCATAATAACTCACTGTGCAGAAAAAAAAAATCTCCTCTCTTCTCCGGTTCTTTCGCCAATCATCTTAAACCTATGAACTCAGGTTACCAACCTTCCTGCCACTGGAGACAGCTTCCCTGATTTGTTATATCAAAGTCCTTCATAATTTTGAATACCCCTATTAAATCTATTCTCAACCTTCTTTCACAGAACTGAAGTTCCCTGATACTATTTCAGGAAAATCACCTCTGCAACCTCTCTAAGGCCTTGATATCCTTCCTAAAGTGTAGTGGCCGGAATTGGTGCTGGCAAGCAGCCCGCACAGTTTTCCTGCTGTGCTTCCTGTTTGGTGACAGGGCCAGCCTACACTCGGCTAATTGCGGCAGCGGCGGGATAAGGCCCTCAATTGGGCACTATTTGCCCAATTAAGGGGTTCAACTGGCAGCAGGGCGGGCAGGCCACTCACAGGCCCTCCTGCCCCAGACTTAATTTTGGCAGAGGCGGGAAGGTGGCAGTGCTCCCCCCCCCCCCCCCCCCCCACAACAACCATCCCACCTGATTATATGCTCTCCCCACCTCAAAAACTGCCATAGGGGAGAGCATAAAATTCCCCCCAATACTCTAGCTGAGGTATAACCAGTGATTTATAAAGGTTTAGCATAACTTGATTTTGTCTATGTCTCTATTTATAAAGCCAAAGACCACATTTGCTTTTATAACAGCCTTCTCAACTTGCCCAGCCACCTTCAAAGATTGATGTATGTGAAGCCCCATGTTTCTCTGTTCCTGCACCCACTCTGTAAAATTATACCATTTAATTTCCTTCCAATATACATCACTTCACACTTCCCTGCATTAAATTTCATGTACCATGTCTGCCTAGCTCTGTCTGCATGAATCACTTGTGCCTAACTTTCTTCAATCTTTTGCACCGCACATCGGCATTTTGCCATTTTTTCACCACAAGTTTCAGGAAATTATGGGCCCATAAATACAGGGCTGAGTATTGAGTGTGTTAATCCAGCTCTATTTCACTATGAAAATTAGGGATCCTTCAAAGTTAATATTCAACCCAATGATGTCATTAGTCCCCGATGTTTAAACAAGCATAAGTTTTTTAAAGTTACTAAGATGTACATTTATTATAATTCATAAGTTATATTTTTAAAAGCAGTTTTGATGGTGAAGTCTTGTTTTTACAATTACATGATTGAAAAAATACAAAAAGTATTAAGGAAACATACTTGCATTTATTTCATCAAAATATTTCAAAGTGCTTTCACACATTTCAGTTTAATTGCACCAGCTTAATGTCTGTCTAATAAGTGAGTTGAATGGATGATTGTATACCTCATGTGAACTTGGTGAATTGAACCTTACATGACCAAGTCTCAAAGTCTGTTACATTGTGAGTTTATGATTTTTCAAACCAAATTAGTGACATTTTGCTATGTATAATAATAATGCAATATTACACATGAAAAATTGTAGACTATACACAGAAAAAATGGCGGGAAATATGGCAGGGAACTAGAATCAACTATTCCACTGCTAACAGGGCTGGGACATAGGGGGAGGGAAAGAACAAAAGAAAGACGAAGGACCAAATTTTATGTTTTAAACATTGGTCCCACTGTCAGGCCTGGAGTTGGTTGCAAGGTACTTCCAGGGCTACAGAGGCCACAGTGCTGTGAGGAAGTGAGTTCCAGGATTTTGACCCAGCGACAGTGAAGGAACGGCGATATAGTTTCAAGTCAGGATGGCATACAAACTGGAGGGGACCTTGCAGTTGGTGGTGTTCCCATGCATTTGCTGCCCTTGTCCTTCTAGGTGGTAGAGGTCGCGGGTTTGGAAGGTGCTGTCGAAGGAGCCCTGGTGCATTGCTGCAGTGCATCTTGTAGATTATACACATTGCTTTCATTGTGCATCGGTGGTGGAGAGAGTGAATGTTTGTGAATGGGGTGCCAATCAAGCGAGCCATTTTGTCCTGGATGGCATCGAGCTTCTTGAGTGTTGCTAGAGTTGCACCCATCCAGGCAAGTGGAGAGTGTTCCATCACACTTCTGACTTGAGCATTGTAGATGGTGGACAGACTATGGGGAGTCAGGAGGTGAGATACTCACAGCAGAATTCCTAGCCTCTGACCTGCTCTTGTAGCCATGGTATTTATATGGCTACTCCAGTTCAGTTTCTGATCAATGGTAACCCCCAGGATGTTGATAGTGGGGGATTTAGTGATTGCAATGCCATTGAATGTCAAGGGGAGATGATTAGATTCTGTTTATTTCAGATTTCCAGCATCCGCAGTATTTTGCTTTTATTATATGATTAGATTCTGTCTTGTTTGAGATGGTTATCGCCTGGCACTTGTGTGGCGCGAATGTTACTTGCCCCTTATCAGCCAAGGCCTGGATATTGTCCAGGTCCTGCTGTATTTCTACATGGACTGCTTCAGTATCTGCAAAGTCATGAATTGTGCTGAACATTGTGCAATCAACTGCTAACATCCCAACTTCAGATCTTATGATTGAAGGAAGGTCATTGATGAAGCAGCTGAAGATGGCTGGGCCTAGGACACTATCCTGAGGAACTCTTGCAGTGATGTCCTGGAGCTGAGATGATTGACCTTCAACAACCACAATCATCTTCCTTTATGCTAGGTATGACTCCAACCAAAGAGTCTTCCCCGATTCCCATTGACTCTAATTTTTCTAGGGCCTCTTGATGCCATACTCTGTCAAATGCTGACTTGATGTCAAGGGCAGTCACTCTCACCTCACCTCTTGAGTTCAACTCTTTTGTCCATGTTTGAACCAAGGCTGTAAGAGGTCAGGAGCTCAGCAGCCCTGGCAGAACCCAAACTGAGCATCATGGAGCAGGTTATTGAGCAGGTAATTGGCTGGGTTGGACTTGTCCTGCTTTTTGTGTACAGGACATACCTGGGCAATTTTCCGCATTGCAGGGTAGATGCCAGTGTTGTAGCTGTACCGGAACAGCTTGGCTAGGGGCGCAGCAAGTTCTGGAGCACTGGTCATCAGTACTATTGCTGGAATTTTGTCAGGGCCTATAGTCTTTGCAGTATCCAGTGCCTTCAGTCGTTTCTTGATATCACAGGGAGTGAATCAAATTGGCTGAAGACTGGCATCTGTGAAGCTGTGGACTTCAGGAGGAGGCCGAGATGGATCATCAACTTGGCACTTCTGGCTGAATATTGTTGCAAATGCTTCAGCCTGATCTTTTGCATTGATGTGCTCAGCTTCCCCATTGTTGGGAATGGGGATATTTCTGGATCCACCTCCTCCAGTTAGTTGTTTAATGGTCCACCACTATTCACGGCTGGATGTGGCAAGACTGTAGCGCTTAGATCTGATCCGTTGGTTATGGGATCGCTTAGCTCTATCATATCCTGGATACGCTGTTTGGCACGCAAGTAGTCCTGTGTTATGGCATTACCAGGTTGACACCTCATTGAGGTACGCCTGGTGCTGCTCCTGGCATGGCCCTCCTGCACTCTTCATTGAACCAGGGTTGGTCCCCGAGGGGACATTTTTAAAGGGTTACTCGGCCTGCAGTGCATTCTACATTTGGAATGCCTGGAAGGAGGAGGAGGTTACAGTAAATGTATACATATGGCTGACAAGAGACCCTGTGCGTCGCCATGCTGTCCTGATGCCTCCCTTCAAGTGCATCTACAGGCTGTCAGGGAGAGGAGGGACATCTTGTTCCTAAGGGGAAAGGAGACTGGTGAGCCAAACCAAGCAAGCATGGCTCCAGATCGCTGAGGAGGTCAGCAACCATGGTGCAATGCCGTGCACATGGATGCAGTGCTGCAAATGGCTCGATGACCTCATCCGAGCTGCGAAAGTGAGTACCACTTAATCCCTTTATCCTCATAGACCTTGCATCTGGTAAAGTATGACGGTGCATTAGGAGAACAGCGATCTACACCTAGGCATGGGCAACGGGTCAGAGGATGCAACATTTCTGTTAGTGGCCTGTCGCACTAGCCCTGAAAGCAGGCCCCCTGTCATATTGGAATCTCGCGACATACCTGAGAAGGGAACACATGAAGTAGGCATTTGTGTTCCTCCATCAGTAGCCAATGGACTGCCAGCAGCCTATGTATTGGGATAAATGTTGCTGGGGTCTAATATCCCCCTCCCTCTGTCTGCAGGCGAAGATAACACATAATCTTAGGGGAGCGGGTGAAGACCAGAGGTGGGCTGCCATTGCTGTATGTGTTAACGCCGATGGAGAAGGAGGCCATGGAGCTGGATGGATGAAGTGTTGCAGACAGAAAGACAGGGCCACCTTCCCAAGACTTAAGTAAGGTCTACGTGGGGCACAATGTTGCATTTGCAACGATGGAGCCATGCTGCTCATCAGACATCCAGTGTACACAGGGGTCTGCATCGTAGGGGTGTGCGCCATGGAGGGATGGCTGGCCTTTGACCCTTACATGTCTTTTATTTGTAATACAGGTCAAGCTGTGCCAAATCGGTGACCAGTTGAATCCGCGGTGCATCCTGCCACCTTTGAGAGGGAGGAAGGAGCTTCAGAGGGTCCACCAGCACCTCATACTTCTCCACCCTCCACCATTGCAGATACTCACACCTGGTTGTGTTTGCGCATATATTTAGATCTGGGCACACAATCCGATGAACACAGCACTGATGCGCCCGAGCCACTGGTGGATGCTGTGACAGCCCAGGCCACTGACTGTCGGAGGACTGTGGGAGGCCAGGCCTTGCTGACCCGCATGCTCATGACTGTCTCTGGTTTTGGCTGCAACTAGGGAAATGCTAGAGCTGCAGCGAGAGGTGCGGCAACATCTGGCAGAGATGTCAGAGACTATCCATACCCAAACATGGTCAATGGAGGAATCCATCCAAAGCCTTGACCTCAAAATTGTCTGACTGGTGCATGAGTGGCCTCCTCCATTAAGAGATCGGCTGATCTGATGGAGAGCCACATCCACCAGGGCACTCTGTTTACTGAATATTCATGCAGACCTCCATGCCCTCGTCCCGCCCATGAGCGCAAGACAGCAATGGCAAGGTGAGAAGGGGACAGGGGCCTGGAGTCCTCTGTCCTCTCAGTCAGCGGGGAGGCAGAGGTCTGCCTTGAAAGGAAGGAGGAGTAGCTGCCTCCTGCATCTGGGAGCTCCTCTCAGGATGCTCCTGGTGCGGGCAGCAGCTCCTCTGGCCTTCTGCCAGTGTTGGCAGTTCCTCCAGCATCCCATCCAAGACGGCAGCACTGCGTCTGTGCAGGAGACCCGCAACATGCCCAGGCTTTCCAGACCCAAGGCATCCCAAGGACTACTGCCAAGGTCATCCGTAGCCATGGGGTACCAAGGTCAGCAGGTAGCCTCCACTTCAGCGAACAGTACAGGGGCTGCATCGTGTAGGAGCTCACTTAAGAGAATTAAAATGTGTACTTAGAATCACTAGGTTTTCACAGTGAGTGTTTGTCTCATTACACAGGCCATCTCCATTCTGATTGCAAATAAATCATTACTGCTAGGCGTGGACTCCCTCCCTTTTTCCTCCATCAAGGGCTTGTCCCTTCACTGTATCCCAGCCTCTAGTAAGAAGTTGGAGGCGATCGAAGATGCTGTACAGGGTCAACCCTGGAACCTCAGCAGATCTGCTTTGAGCGAATATTCAATAAGCAAATGCATCGGTAAGGAAGGAAAATGGAAAGATGGCTGCATAAAGGAAGGCATTTATTGGAGAAGGTACAAGGGCCATTAAGAATCAAATGAAACATGAATGTATTAGGGCATGGTAAGCCTCCCTTGTGCACCTCTCATATCCAATGTCATGTTGTCCCTGGGGTTCTTCATCTGGCCCAGCTTGCCCATCTTCCCACTCCACATCCTCATCATCTGAGGAAGCAGTCTGCCAAAATTGGGAGAGTTCTCCCAAAAACTAGTCAAGCAACAGCCCGACATAGTCATACTCACAGAATTGAATCTTGCAGCCAATGCCCCATACACCACCATCACCATCCCTTGGTGTGTCCTGGACCACTCTTTTTTGAGCTTAGCTGCTTTGACTGAGTGCAACTGGTTCTTGACAGTGTTCTCTGTTTTTTTTCTCTTTCAGCACTTGGCTTGTATGTTTACACAGCTGTTCGATAGGCAGTTCAAAGGTTTTCCCCTTTGCTACTTTACGCTCCAGTTTATTTTTCTTCACGCTTGACTGGTTTATTGATTTTTTTCAGCTTGATTGTGTCATGCAGGCCTCTACCTGCCAAGAATGAGGCACATTATTATTGTCACATGGACATTAAATTTCAAATTGTTGCTGGGATGAAGAGAAGGCCTGTTACAAGGAATTGCCAGGCCCCCGGCCGGAAAGACATTTTTGCATATTAGCAGACCGTGTTGGAACAAAGGAGCTATCCCCTGCTCCCATACAATACACAGAACAGACCTGATCAAACCAGTCAGTCATGTGACCACCCTACTGGCCAACTTGGGGAGTTTTAAGTTGTCGAGACACAGTGTTTGAACTGGAAGAAAACTCTTTGCCCCTGGACTGAAGAAGACCTCCTGTCTGCTCCCATCTCTTTCTCACAAACTGAAACCCCCTGAAAACACATGAACCCCAAGAGAGAAAAGTCTCCTACAGTGAACAAGGTTTAAGAAGAATACTGGGCCCCAACAAAAAGCAAGATCTACCTACAATCAAAGACTACAGTGAGCACGAAGCACAGTAACAAAAAAACCGTCTTCAGAGATTGCCTTAAACTTTTCCACTTTATTTTTCTTCTGCTCTTTCTGTCCCTATCTGCATGTGTGTATCATGTATGCATGTTAGCGTGGGTGCGTCATGTATCCGTAGGTGTTAACCGAATTAGAGTTTAATAAAATTTCACCCTTCTTCTTTAAACCTAAGTCTGTTTGTGCTCATTTCTTTGCCTTATATTTGGAAAGCGGTGAACAAGGATTCACCAAGGGGGAACTGAAACATAGTGTGTTGAAAAATAACCCCCTGTTACAGTAAGACCAGGTGAAGGCTGAAAGGGAACCCTAGACCTCTTTCTCACCTGCTCGTAACAACTGCTTTAATCGAAACTCAGGAGTTTCCCACAAATCTTTCCACTATTGGACTTTTTTTTCAGCTCACACACTTTTCAGGGTTTTCCCCTTTTTTTCCCCTCGTCACATGGAGCCTTAGAAAATGATTTTTTTTTAAACTCTTTAAAGGCTTTTTTTTAACTGGGATTACTCCATCGTCAGCACAATGACTCACCCGATTGCTTGCTTTTCAGCCACTCTTCCATTCTACGGAGCCTTTCTCATCTAAGGTATGTAGCTTTCTTTCACTCTTTTCAGGAACTTGTTTTAAAGTTTCTTTACTTGTTGCTTCAAATTTTCTCTTTCCTGTGTTGCTTTTAAATTTTGTTTGCCCGTGGTCTTCAAGCTTACATCTTGTCTTTTCACCACCGCGTTAACAAGTCATGAGTTTCTTTGTGTTATCTTAAGCAACTCAGTGAGGTATGTGGATTCCAGTTCCTTGACGATCTCTGGAAGGTTTATTAATAGCTAAACTAGGACATCCGATACAGAACAAACTATATACAGAACCTTTGTCCAGGGTGTTATAGCCCAGATTGACCATGGCTTCTAGTCACATGACTACATCCTGGTACATAGCTCATAAGCATACTGAGTTCCTAAAGGGACATCGCTCTTAAAGCGATCATACAACACCCAGGAAGCATGCACAGGCTGCAGGATCCGTTTACGGTGGTCACAGACCAGTTTTACATTGAATGAGTAGAAGCCCTTCCTGCTGATGAAGGCCATTGGCTGGTATCACAGACCCTTGATGGCCACGTGTGCAGTCGATGACACTCTGCAACTGGGGGAATCCAGTGATAGCCCTGAAACCAATGCCCTCTCAGCTTGTGAGTTGGGATCTGTTCTGAAGCACACATAATCTGTGGCCCTCCTGAACAGGGCACTGGTGACCTCCTTGATGCACCGGGTTGAGCAATCCCGGTAAAAAAAAAGCCTTTAAGAGTTTTTTAAAAATTCATTTTTCAAAGGCTCCATGTGAGCAAACTGCAAGATTCCATATGTATCCCCTGTGGATCCCTGGAATGATCTGAAATGCCACTAGCATTGTATTCCCAACAGGTCCCCTGGGGCACAGCTCATTCTGCATCATGGCAAACCAGTCTATCACAACCTCCCTGCTGAGATGGAGTCTTCGTTAGCACTGCCTCTCATATCTACAGGTAGTTGAGCCTTGACATGCACACTTTCTATGGAGTGTACCTCTTCTGCATGGGGCAGCTGTCTCTTCCCCCCTCTTCGCCCTTCTGCCGCATCCAGAGATGGCTGAGGACTCTCCTTATAACTCATCGGTCATTATAGTACCACAGCAGGTATGTGGGCCTCCCTCCTGCTCAGGTGTACCTCGTCTTCGACGGGGTCCCTGAAGCCTTGGTGAATGAGGCCCACGATAAGTGGCCTCGCCCTGAAAGGCAGTCCTCCCCTGCCAGTGTCCCCCTCTTGATTCCCCCACTTATGATCCTTGCCCAGGTCACTTGCCCATTGGGGCCCCTGCAGCACAGCCAACCTTCCCCTCACTCCTGACGCACTAAGCTCACCCCTCCCTTTGTGGTCCTTCCGAGAGCCTCCCTTTCCAGCCAGCCATGATCTGCCACTTCCATGTCACCTCCTTGAAAGAGGCGAGCCTCTGCAGCCCTGTGCGCCACTTATAAAATTGCATCCAACACAGAAAATCGCTTTCAATTAGCCATTTAACTATCTTAATTATGTGCCCGAAGCATCACCATCGGATTTCCTCCCTCCATGATTGCTGTCATGGACAAAATTGGGGTAGGGTGTCACGATGTCGGACATGCCCTGTTCAGATTTTATGTCCCCCCCACCCCACGCCTCTATACCCATCAACATCGTTCCCTTAAAATTCAGCCCTAAAAGTTCCGAGTTTGGTAATGGTCATGGCAATCAAAGGGACATGTTGAGATTGAAAGTTAAAGTACATTTGGCAAATGTTAGGTTCCTGGATACGTAAATCTTTTGACTGAATTAATCGAAATAAGCTTGCTTCACCATTCTTCAATCAATATGAGCCTGACCTAAAGATAGGGAATATTGGCAGAATGGGACCAGTTACCCAGCTACATAACGCCAGGGCTTAGTATAGACAAAACTCATCCCATTGTAAAGAAATGTCGGCTTTTCTTCCAGCTGGTTCTGAACAGCAAGTTTTATAGCATTATTATATATGTGTCCAGATTAAAAATGTTTTCATCAATTGTACCACATTGATTAACCTCAATGTTGCATTGGCAATAGCCTTCTGCATTCTGGAGCAAAATCTTTTGTTCAGCTATCCAAACGATGAATAAATAGTATGCATGCAGAAGCATTATAAACCAGTAACTGTGAATGTGTTTTTCCAATTGAGATGCTGTTTACACATGGAAGGAGACAATCACATTTTAATTTTCCAACACCAATCTCTCAAGTCTTTACTGTCATTCGCTTTGAAGCTGTAAGGGAGAAAATGCCATTGTTAATGGAAGAGATGAACAGCAACAGCAGAACTTAAATGATAAAGGTAATAAAATGCTAATTCTAAGTTGAGAGATGACTTGAAAAGGCAGATACACTGCCTCCTATCTGTGATTCTCTCACTTTGCTGACCTCCGTTGTTCTTTACTCATCAAGGTGAGGGATGCCAGTGTTAGGGAATGGGTTACTTTACATTTCAAGCATCCAGTAGCAGCAGTTAGCATTCCCCGAATTGGTATAGGGCAGAGCAGTGCCTTCTCTTTTTTTGTCTCAACAATATACTTTGACCCTCATCCTCATATACCTGCAATGTGGTATATGTTCCATTTCTCACACCAACTAACTACCTGAATGTGCCAAATTAGGGGCTGTTTTGTGCTGCAGGTTCATGCCCATTTGAAACTCAATTAAGACTCCCCTAAGAGTAAATGGTTAGGGAGACATTCATCTCATAATTCTGGGCTGGATTTAAATTCAGGCCCCAGAGATAAAATGTCAGTATCTAACCCACTATGCCACCCACTTCCCAGTTTGAAGAAAAGTACCATCATTTTAGGCAGAAAAGACATTCAACTTTCACAGCAATTTAAGAGAACTGTCAGTAATTGAATCAATTATCTTGCAGTCATCCCCTTTTCACCACTCAGTTCTGTTGAAGTTCAGAATGGCTCACTGCACTTAGATCCTGGAAATACACAATTAATGTGCCAAGCAATATTCTGCATACATCAAGACTGCCATAAAGTTCTGACAGAATGTAGTTCACTGACTTAAGCAAAACCAGCAGAAAACAATTAGCACAGGCACAATTGATTTCACATCTAAAATCTGTCGTTTATTGACATTTACAAGAGGATTGACAGGATTATACTGAGCATTTAAAAGCTGATTTACACTGAGATCAGGGGTCCTATGTAAACCCAGTGAATGGGAAAGGAGTTCAATCATTTGAATTTTATATAATGGAACCAATGGTAATGTGTTTAAGCCAGTGAAATGTTGTTCTTGGTTAGGTTTTAGCTTCTGAATGGTCTGGATAACAATATATAGCCATTGTATCTTTGTACATTTTATATGTCAGAAATGCTCCATCCATCAATATTGGCGACCACGCTCTTGAAGTGGTTCAAGAGTTCACCTACCTAGGCTCAACTATCACCAGTAACCTGTCTCTAGATGCAGAAATCAACAAGCGCATGGGTAAGGCTTCCACTGCTATGTTCAGACTGGCCAAGAGAGTGTGGGAAAATGGCGCACTGACACGGAACACAAAAGTCCGAGTGTATCAGGCCTGTGTCCTCAGTACCTTGCTCTACGGCAGCGAGGCCTGGACAACGTATGCCAGCCAAGAGCGACGTCTCAATTCATTCCATCTTCGCTGCCTTCGGAGAATACTTGGCATCAGGTGGCAGGACTATATCTCCAACACAGAAGTCCTTGAAGCGGCCAACATCCCCAGCTTATACACACTACTGAGTCAGCGGCGCTTGAGATGGCTTGGCCATGTGAGCCGCATGGAAGATGGCAGGATCCCCAAAGACACATTGTACAGCGAGCTCGCCACTGGTATCAGACCCACCGGCCGTCCATGTCTCCGTTATAAAGACGTCTGCAAACGCGACATGAAATCGTGTGACATTGATCACAAGTCGTGGGAGTCAGTTGCCAGCATTCGCCAGAGCTGGCGGGCAGCCATAAAGACAGGGCTAAATTGTGGCGAGTCGAAGAGACTTAGTAGTTGGCAGGAAAAAAGACAGAGGCGCAAGGGGAGAGCCAACTGTGCAACAGCCCCAACAAACAAATTTCTCTGCAGCACCTGTGGAAGAGCCTGTCACTCCAGAATTGGCCTTTATAGCCACTCCAGGCGCTGCTTCACAAACCACTGACCACCTCCAGGCGCGTATCCATTGTCTCTCGAGATAAGGAGGCCCAAAAGAAAAAAAAAGAACATTTTATATACAGATCAAATGAAAAATGATAAAACTGAGCAAAGTATTACAGCTATAATGGTAGAAAGATGCAACATTATTCACTGTCCTAATAAAGGACAGCGAGCAAGCCAAAGAATTTAGAGAACGGGTCAAAGATAAACAGAGACTCTAGATCCTCCCAGCGACAAAATCAATGGATTTCAATGTGTACACATAGATTAAGATTCCATTGTACTACAAAGATTGACTGATATAGAATTAGCTCAAGCAAACCACCCTTTTCAAATTGGGTGAGGGGGAGGGGGGGGGGGGGGCGGAGGAAGAGATAAGAGAACAGGAATTTTGTATTTCTTAGTTCCACTGATGAGCATTATAAGTCAGAAAATAAATCGTCAATCCAGAAATTAAACATTAGGAAGTTCATGAGAGCAGCTAGATATCTACAATGAGGAAAGTTGAGATTTAATATATTTATAATCCATGTTAAAAACACCTGTTTGGAGCTGATTTTAGGACAATGTAGAAATTGAAGGAGTCCACCAGTTGAAGATCAGATTAGGTGTATAAGTAATTACACCTAACTTGCTGCAGCTTCAGGATAAGGCAGAAGCTCCAGACAAATAGCAGACCATCTATGGCACAAAGGGAGAATTTTTAAAAATTCCTCATCAGTCCGTAGATAATTAACATATAAACAAAAAGTCATTTTATTGCATTAAGTAGAAATACTGGAGTGTTTTATTACTAACTCATTAAATTGAAGTTATGTAAGTGAAGTTTTGCACTTGAAATGTTGTCATCATTGTTTGTTTTGGAATGTGCTCAGTTTGGTTACAATATTAGACACTCTTATCTATGTGTATAAGTGTGTGTTTCTGAGCGACAGCACAAACAGAAGAACAGCATAAGAAAGGTTAACAGACAAGTGAAAAGGTGGGAAACTCTGTCTTAAAAAGTTCTGAATTTAGGCATGTGTCAAGAAAAATTGCTATGCCAAAGGGGGATTTTTTAATTCATCAATTGGAAACCTACATTAAACTTTTAATGCAGCTCGAATGCTGCAGTTAACCTTTTAGAAAAAGCTGGCAGTCAAGATGGCCATGGCAATTTGCATTTGAACACCTTACACATTCCAAGGTGTTACGTGAGTGTTTCTACTTTTTCTTTGCAAATAGTGCTTTAAGAGCTGATATTTGAATTGTGGACCAAGTGAATTGTGCACAGACTGAAAGGCAGCTGTTTCCAAGCAGCTCAACAGGGAAATGACAGGAAGAATTATGACTGTCACATGACTTGATTGTATGTTTTAGTTTCACTTTGCATTGCGGTGGGCTGGATCAGCAGCATGCAGTGAGCTGGCTGGGACCTGTTTGCAGACCAGAGAAAAGACCTACTCTCTGTAAAAGATTTTCCTCTCTTGGAAAAAGAAATCCTACATTTGAGGTGTGGCTGTGGTCTGCCTGGAGAAAGGAAAAGACCCCTGGAAAGAGAAAAGACCCAGAAAAAGATGAGTTGCTACTCTGTGGAGGAAAACTGCTTTGCAGGGAGAAAGCCCTGTAATTTGAAAGGTAACAAATTCCTATTGCCACCAGTCTCTGGAAACTCTCTGCCTCAAGAGGGATTCCTGTTGCCTTTTGTGTTTTGGGAGATCCTGAAATCTCAAGAAGGCTTCTATTGCTAGGCAGCTAGTTCAAAACTCAAGTAGACCTGTTGCTACACCCTTTTGCTGCAAGATCTATGTGACGCCTGCTGCAGACAAATTGCCTTGAACGCCTACCCATCATTGACCATTCATCAATCTCACCTGGAGAGACCTCAAGTGGTATCCAACTATTTGACTCTGGGACACCTCACCAACCCAGAACTATCTTACCAGACCGTGACAACCCAATTAGTTTATTATTCCTAAGAAACAGTTGTAAACCGAAAAAGCCTTTTTCCCCAGTTAACTTTTTTTTAAAAATGTATGTGTGTATGCATGAGGGTTAGGAAGAAGAAATTTTAAAAGAATCTTCTTCACATTTAGAGTTCTCTCATTATTGTTTAAGACTTAGTTTATTAATAAATAGTTAATTTTGTTGTTGTTTAAAAAAACCGGGGGCTGGAATTTACCTCAGGCGGATGGGAATTCGCCACCTATGTAAAAGTCGGTGGCGAACCCGCTTCTGCCTAGCCTGGGGATCCGACCCACATTTTATGGGTCCCCGGTCTTTAATTGTCCCGCCTCAGTGAGCTGCCGGTGGCAGCCCTTAGTCCCAGCAGCGCCACCGGGAGCGGTGGCCACTGCTGAGACTGCAGCCCAGCCGATATGATGGAGCCAGGAGTCCAGGTAAGTTGGGCATGCCTCACCAGGGGGAAAATCGATCCTTCCCTGGTGAGGCTGGAGTAGTCATTTGGGGGGGGGGGAAGAGGGGGTCTTGGGTCCCCGGTGTGAGTTGGAAGATGGGGGCAGTCCTCAATCGGGCACCCTGTGCCAGACTGCCATGCCCACCACTCCCCCCCCCCCCCACCCCTAGCGCCTGGAAAGGCCAGCAGCTGATCGCTGGGCAGGCTTTCACATCCCACAACGCCCGCTTGCCATGGGTAAAATACCCGTGGAGGCAGGCGAGGGCCCTTAAGTGGTCGTTAAGTGACCACTTAAGAGCCTTGATTGGCCTCGGGCGGGCGGGCCATTCCTTCCCTCCCACCCGACGCTATAAAGTTGACCGGAGGCGGGAGCAGGGTGTGTAGGCCTCCCAGAGGCTCCTGCTCAATTTTATGCCATCCCCATGCCACCATCCAACCTGCTGGGGCAGTGTAAAATTCAGCCCCTAGTTTCGTGTGCTTTATTCCGGGGGACAAATACAGTGTTTAATTTGGCTACTTTCCGGTAGGTGGGAAACTTTATTAATATGCTATGACCTGTGGAGTAGTGGGACTGAATTAACAGTGCATTACTCCCACCTTGATCTTAACATATTAATTATGGGCTCTTGTCGGGATCATTTCCAACGCTAATTACATTAATTGTAAGGGGATTAAATAATTGCAAGAAAAATAACAGAACCAGGTTTCTTGCATAATAGGGTAAAGGCTATACCATTGGAATGGCATTAGCAGTTACAGCAGTTTTTCTGGAAAAGGAGAATGTGTCCCTCAGTGACTTGAAAACTTTAACAAAGATTAAACTAAAAGAATTGGCAGTACAACTGGGGTTAGAATTGAAATCAGATGCTAAAAAAGAGATAATGGACATAATAGCCCAACATTTAAAATTGGAAGAAGAAGATGATAATAAGTTAGAGAGTGATGCAGTTGCATCGGCTAAGATTCTGTTAGAAATGGAAAAACTCAGGTTTCAACAGGAGAAAGAAAGAACAGTAGAAATGAGAAAACTTGAACACAAAAAAATACCAATAAGAAAACTTGAGCCTGAAAAATAATTAAGAAAACCTGAATTTGAAAAAGAGGAAACGGAGAGAGGGAATTTAGATTAAGAGAGATGGAACTAAGACAAAGGGATGATCTTAACGCCAGGGAAAATTCTGGTCAGGCAGAATCTGAATCCAGCCCAGGACCCAGCGAAAAGTTGTTTAAATTTAGACAAACTCTCCCCATGTTTGAGGAAATGGACGTAGAGGCATTTTTCATTTCTTTTGGAAAAAATAGCCAAACAAATGAAATGGTCAAAGGAAAGCTGGACACTACTTATGCAAATTTGGTTGATGGGAAGAGCTCATGAAGTTTATGCCACACTTCCTGAAAAGGCTTCTGCAGATTATGAGATGGCAAAAAAGGCAAATCTCGCTGCGTATGAGTTAGTCCGTGAAGCTTAACATCAGAAGTTTCAGAACCTCCGGAGATTGGCTGGGCAGATGTATGTAGAATTTGAGGGGATGTAGCAAATTAATTTTGATCATTGGATACGGGCAGTAAAGATTGAAGCCACAAATGAGAACCTTAGAGAATTGATTCTCTTGGAGGAGTTCAAAAATTCAATCCCTTCAGTAATGAGAACTAATGTAGAGAACCAAAAAGTTTCAAAAGCCAGACAAGCAGCGGAAATCGATGATTTTGAGTTTTTGAATAAGCCGAAACCCTTTGTCCGTCACCCCACAAACCCGAGAAAGATAGAAAGTAAGAGAGTGAAAGGAAGGCAAGTAGCCAGGGACAAGAAGGAACTGTTGAGAATGTCCCAGGATCACCTCAGGCCAGAAAGGAAGGAGCTGAGGGTAGAAGTGAGGTTTGCAAGCCCAAGTGTTATCATTGCCACAAGGTGGGGGGGGGGGCACCTTCGTTCAAAATGCTGGAAATTGAGAGGTAAACCCATGGGACTTGTTGTGGTATATAAAGTTAATGTAGAGAAAGGGGCTCTGACTGAGAGTACAGCAGATCAGGCCGCGTTGGCGGCAGCGGTAAAACCAGACACAAAAACTAAAACTAAAGTGAGTGTAGAGGTTGAGAATAAGATAGCTGAAAATTATAATGAATTCTTGTCAAAAGAAAAAGTAACTCCATATCTCTCAAATGAGGCAGGCAAACCTATTACAACAATAAAAGCAAAATACTGCGGATGCTGGAAATCTGAAACAAAAACAAGAAATGCTGGAATCACTCAGCAGGTCTGGCAGCATCTGTGGAAAGAGAAGCAGAGTTAACGTTTCGGGTCAGTGACCCTTCTTCGGAGCTCAGGCAAACCTATTGTTATACTTAGGGATACAGGAGGAACCCAAACTCTTTTGCTGGGGAAAAGGTATAACATTTCCACCACAGAGCGCACTGAATGCTAAAGTTTTAGTTAATGGTATTGGCGGGGAGTATATACCCATACCTTTGTATCGAGTGCACCGACAGTGTGACCTAGGGCTGAATTTTACCAGCCCCTCGAAGCCGCGGGTCACGGCGTGGGGGCTGGTAAAATTCTGCAGGGAGAGGCCCGCCGCGACCCGCGACGTCGAGAAGGGCCTGCCGCAAATTACCGGCGGCGGGGAGACCTGGGTGCGACCCACGCTGCCGCAGGGCAGCGGCACCCCAATTAGAGTATGTTAAACGGTACTTACCTCTGCAGATTATGCAGCCCGCTGCCTCTCCATGGACACTTCCTGATTTTACTTTGAACAGACGGCCGTCACGTGCCATCCCGTTCACGATTGGAAAAGCCGGCGACTCATTGGAGGCAGAAGGTTACGCGACAAAAGGCAAGTTCCATTTTCACTCTGCATTCTTAAAGGGGGGGGGGGGGCGGGAATCACAGGGGTTGCACTCGGCATACTGGGTGAGTGGAGAGATACTCAGGGGTCTCACTCTGTATACTGAAAGGGAGGAGGGGGGATTATAGGGGTGGCAGCTCTGCATCCTGAACAGGAGGGAGGGAGGGGATCTGGGATTACTGGAGGGAAAGCTCTGCAGGCATGAAGGGAGGTACTGTGTACCCTCCCTCTGTAAACAGTGTACGCTCTGCGTCTGTTTGTGTTTGTGAGGGAGCAATGGCACTCTAGTTAATTTGTGTGTGGGGAGGGGGCCAGAAAGGGCAGGAGCATGAAGGTTATATGGATGGTGCGGGCAATCGATTCAGCTGGTAGGATCTTGATGTGGTCATGCTGTGCCACTGTGTTGGCCAAGATGGGCAATGGCATGGCATGCCACATAGTTGATCCGTGAAAGCAGCTGATGTACCCGTCAACACAAATCCCTGCCCTGTTGGGAACCTTCGAATACATGCAGGGTTCAACTTTATCTATCACATGGAAATAGGTATGGCTCATCCTACATTGTGTGATCCTCTGCTCCTGAGGATCCATATGTGCCAGAGGCAAAATAAATAGGCAAGTGCAATCCACGTAGAGGCCCCTGGTCGTGAGCAGCAGCCCCCAAGGGGAGCTCACCATTACGATTTCCATGCATCTTTAGGCTCCACATGACATGCCATCGGATGTCAGAGATGATTGCGCCTGTAGAGAGGGTGGTGACAAGTCTCTGTGCCCTGCTCAAAGATGATCTGCAGCCCATGGGCTTTGGTGGACATCCTATGCCTTTGGTCTTCATAGTGGCAGTGGTCCTCAAGCTTGACGCCAATGCAGCTTTTCAGGGGCCCACCAGAGACCTTTGTGGGGTCAGAGTCCGCAGTGCACCGCTGCATCAGGGAGATCACCAATGTCCTGCACCGGAGGACCAGTGACTATGTCCGCTTCAGGACAGACTCTCACAGCCAGGCCCAGTGGGCCATCAGTTTCGGCACCATTGCCGGAGAACCATAGGTTGTAATGTTCATAGACTGCACTCATGTGGCGATCAGGCCTCCCACCAGGCTGCCACCTGCAGATGTCACCATTACAGGAGTCCTCTCAATCTAGGTGAAGCTGGTATGTGATCACTGCAGATGCTTCATGCAAATCTGTGCCCACTTCTCAGACAACTGCCATGACACCTGGGACCTGCACCAGTCCCAACTGCCACCGCTGTTCACTGCATTGGCTCAGATGGAGGGGTGGCTTCTTGGAAATAAGACTATCCTTTGCAGTCATGGCTCCCGACACCTGTGAGAGACCCTACCACTGCTGCAGAGGAGAGATACAACGCCAGCCACTGAGCTACAAGACAGCCACCATTGAGCAGGAGATCAGCATGCTGAAAGAGCGCTTCCAATGCCTGGATGGATAGGGTGATGCCCTGTACTTCGGCTGGAAAAGGCCAGCTTCTTTTTTGCTGCTCTTCACAACTACACACCCAATAGGGGCCAGGCCTGTCATGATGGAGAGACGTCAGCAGGATTCCTCCTCCGACTATGAGGACGGAGACCTACAACATGAAAGACGCATGGGAGGGCAAATGGCACCCAGGCTCTGCACGTAGGGCTAGCAGTGAGCTAGGGATGTATGGAAGTGGCTTATGAGATAAAGGCTGTCTGCCCCATAGGAACCGACATGAGTTCTGCAAGCCACACATCACCCTCGTTCACCTGCTGTGCGCCAGTCCACATCTGCAGCATCCCTGTATAAACCATTAGAGGCAGCAGCTGGCTGACCCAATGTCCATATCACTACATTCGTGGAGACGCTAATGAGTAATGGTGGCATGGCAATGATGTTATTGCATACATTGGCTCTCCTGAAGGGCCAACGGTGCAAAGGGATGTGATATTGGCACTACATGCTGGCACACATCATTCACAGAGAAAAGGACACACATGTTAATGAGGAACATATTGTATTTACATTGCTGCGACATCCGTGAATTCCCATTTGTTTCAGTGTGTACTCTAAACAGAGAGGCTGCCCCTTCTTGGTGCAACCTCTGCGCTAGCAGCCTGACTGGAGGAAGGGTGGTGATCTGATTGCCCTTTGGCTGTGGATGACTTTGACACTCATGCCCTGTGCACACATAGCCTAGAGGGCCCCGGCTGGCTGGAGGAGTGCTCGTTCATTCCCTTCCAGCATTGGACCCTTTGACAGCAGATGGCCCCATGGCTACTCACCTCATCTGCCATCTCCAGCCAGACTGCCTTGTTCAGGTGGGAGTGCCTCTTCTTACCGTCGCTGGTGAAAAGGACCTCCCGCCTTGCCTGCACAGCCTGGAGCAGAGTGAGCAGGGAAGCATTGCTGAACTGTGGGACCACCCTAGAGCACCCCTCTGCCATCCTCGGCTTTTGATGTGGTCCTTTAAATGCAAAGGTGACTCCACCATGTAACAGCTCTAACTTCTGGCTGCAAGGTTTTTCTTGCACATGTTTAAAAACCAATGCAGGACTGGTGGGGAAATCTGTACTGTTGTCATGGTTTTTCAACTATTAGACCTTGATACATGTTCCCGAACACTGAGTCTGCAGCAGCTGACCATATTTATTGATGTAATATTGCTAGTTGGCAATGCAGCTAGAATATGAATATATTTTCCTTTCTTTTTAACAAAGATCGTGTAACTGCAGTTACATGTATTTTCACGTAACAGTTGGCAGAGAAATGATTACAGATTCCAAATGCATATTAGTCTGCAGCTTTTCAGAGTCAGATAATTAAATGCTCATAGTAGCTAATTATTCTTCAATCATGGTTTTATTTCTGTTATGTATTTGCCTTTTATGGCATATTTAAATCTCACATCCTGGAATGTGCAAAATTAAGATTATTCACGCAGGTGCGGGACACCTACAAGAAGGAATGTTACACTTGAGTGGAAGAGGATTGCAACTTCATGGACGCTGGGACACAGCAGGGTAAATATGTGGCCGCAAAGCAGAAAGTGCTGGGGTAACTCGTCAGGCAGCATCTGTGGAGAGAGAAGCAGAGTTAACTTTCAGGTCTGTGAACTTGGTCACATTAACTCTGCTTCTCCCTCTACAGATACTGCCTGACGTGCAGAGTTTCTGCAGCACTTTCTGCTTTGCTGCCAGATTGACAGCAGCCCCACTCTTCAGTAGTCAGGTAAGTATTTCTTTGACAGTTGTCAGGAAGCAGGTGCTGGGGTGCTTTAAATAGGGCCCCAGCACCAGTTGCATAACTATCAAAATGTCTCTCACTGCGCTGAATGTCCTGCCTCTCCCCCTGGGGATATGCAGCTCAGTGCAGTGATGCTAATGAGCTCCCATGCAAAATATTGTGGGTACTCTGTGGTGGATGCTTAATGCGGGAACCCCGCTGAGTTTAAAGGGCGTTGCCACGCAGCATGGCGCTCGAATAAAATTCAGCCCCTAATGTCTGGGATGGTCAATGTAGGAGCATTCCAGAGTTTGCAGGCAGAGGGAATTGACTTATTCCTAGGGAATGATTTTGTTGAAGCAAATGTATCAGTTTCTCCTGTAATCAGAGAAACCAACTGAAGTTAATGAAACAGAACAATTACAGGAACAAGTTCCAGGAATATTTCCTGCGTGTGTAGTAACCCAAGCAATGGCTAAATAAGTTCCATTGTTGGAGGTAACATTGGCACAACAGATAGCCAAGTACTTGAAACTTTCCTTGGGAATTTAGATAATCCAATTGAGATGTTTAACAAATCTTCAATAATTGCAGCACAGCAAGCTGATTCAGTGTTGTACAGAATAGCACAGTTGGCTCTAACAGAAGCCGAGGCAAAAGGAGTTCCAGAAGGCTATTATGTTGAAGACAGGGTTCAGAGGAGGAAGTGGAGACCGCCTCATAGACCTGCAGACCAAGACTGGATGGTTGTTCGACAGGTAGTGATACCACCTAAATATCGTCAGGAATTATTAAGGTTAGCACATGACATTCCTCTAGCAGTACATATGGGGAGCCGGAAGATCAAATCACATATAAGCCAACATTACTACTGGCCAGGCCTTACAAAGGACGTGAAGCAGTTTTGTACGACAGGCCATATATGTCAAATGGTGGCAAAACCGCAACCTACCATAAAACAGACACCCCTAATTCCCATGCCAGTTGTTCTAATACCTAAACCTGATGGGTAACCCGATTTTGTATAAACTACAGAAAAGTCAATGCAGTAACAAAGGCAGACCCCTACCCAATTCCACGTTTAGAAGACTGTATCGACTAAGTGGTCAGTGCTAGGTTTCTTACCTAGATCGACTTGTTAAAAGGGATACTGGCAAGCTCCTTTGACTCCTCGAGCCAAAGAGATATCAGCTTTTGTAACACCTGACTTTATCAGTGCTGGGTAATGCCTTTTGGCTAAAAAATGCCCCAGCCACTTTTCAAAGATTAATGAATCAGGTGGTAACCAGTGTTCCCAACTGTGTAGTGTATTGATGTACTAATATGCAGTAACACTTGGCAAGAACACTTAAACCAGCTAAGAATTCTGTTTAAAAAACTACAAGCAATGGACTTAGTGATAAATCTGGGAAAAAGTGAATTTGGAAAAGCAAGAGTAACTTACCTCAGACATGTAGTGGGGCAAGGACAAGTATTTCCAAAAACGGCAAAGGTACAAGCCTTACTGGAGTTCCCTATCCCTAAATCTGAATGGGAAATAATGAGATTTTTAGAGATGTGTGGTTTTTACTGGAAATTTGTACAAAACTTTAGTACTATGGCTGCTCCGTTAACCGACTTGCTACAAAAAAACAACTAAGTAGTATGGTCAGATGAATGCCAGGCAGCTTTTGAAAAGCTAAAAGGCAATCTTAACTAATGAACCAATGTTGGCTGCTCCAAATTTTGCTAAACCCTTCAAAATAGCAATTGATGCTAGCGACCTGGGGGTTGGTGCAGTCCTATTGCAGGATGACAAAAATCGGGCATAGAGAAGCCAGTAGTTTTCAAGAAAACTAAATTGCCATCAATAAAAGTATTCCACTGTGGAAAAAGAAACATTAGGACTTTTGCTGGCTGCCAAACATTTCGAAGAATATGTCCGCCAAGACAATAAAGAAACACTAATATACACTCACCATAACCCATTAACATTTATGGAAAGATTTTAAAACCAAAATGCTAGAATATTTAGATGGAGTTTATTGATACAGCTTTATCATTTGAAAATTGTACATATTTCAGAGAAAAACAATGTTATCGCCAACACTTTGTCATAAATTTAACCACAAGTTACATGAATGGCGATGGTAGAAAAAATTTCTGTAAATCATCAGTAGAGTGAATGGGGGCATGAATGTGAAAAATGTTAGTTTTTTTTCCAGTTTCTATTTTTCTGCATTGTAATGAAACACATTAAGAACGGCATTTCATTTCGCCAAGGGCGGAGGTGTCACGGAACTGTTTTTTTCTCCTCCGATTAAAACAGTGTGCCTTTAAAGACTAAGAAGCACAGTGTTCCAGCTACACTTGTTTCCTAGGCCACAGCAGGAGAGGGAGGTCACATAGTGTACTGTAACCTTTGACAGTGTAAAAACCAGCTAAAACCAGTTTGAACTGGGAGACTGGTGAAGCGTACTTGCCTTGAAGGAAAATAATTCTCTCAGCAGGAATTTTACAATGAGCTACAGGCTGTGTTGATTGCCTAAGGAGAAACAAAAACACTTTTGAAGAGAACATTTGTATTGCTGGAGGTAGCAAGATTCCTTTTCTTTACTTCCAATCTAAGAAATCTTTGCTTCAAGATTGACTCTCTTTTGACTGATTGTGTTTTCTGGAATTCACAGTAAAGTTTGCACTGAAAGACTACCAATTTTAAAATCCAAATATTGACCTGTCGTTATACTCCATGTTGAAAGAACTGTGTGATGCCTGCTGCAGACGAAGTGCTTTGAATGTTTATCAAGTAAAGATTGTTCATCGAATTTGCCTGGAGACTTCGAGTGGCATCTCATTGTTCTAATCTGGACACTTCCTTAAACAGGAACATAACTCACAAAGACTTTCTTTTGGGCCTCCTTATCTCGAGAGACAATGGATACAAGCCTGGAGGAGGTCAGTGGTTTGTGAAGCAGCGCCTGGAGTGGCTATAAAGGCCAATTCTGGAGTGACAGGCTCTTCCACAGGTGCTGCAGAGAAATTTGTTTGTCGGGGCTGTTGCACAGTTGGCTCTCCCCTTGCGCCTCTGTCTTTTTTCCTGCCAACTACTAAGTCTCTTCGACTCGCCACAATTTAGCCCTGTCTTTATGGCTGCCCGCCATAACCCAGTTATTTATTTATTCTTAAACAGCGAATTTTTAAAACACCATTTTTAAAACCAGTTAACTGTTGATTTTTGCATGTATGTGTGTGAATGGGGGAGTTAGGATAAATATGAAGTTAAAAGATCTTTAGACATAAATTTATTTTAATAATGTGTAAGATTTAGTTTATTAATAAATAGTTAATTTGTTGTTGTTTAAAGACACCAGGTTTGGTCTGTTTTATTCTTGGGGGGTTACTAAAGTGTTTAATTTGGCTAATTTCCAGTAGGTGGGAAAACTTTAATAATATGCTACGACCTGTGGAGTATAGGGACTGAATTGACAGTGCATTACTCCCCCCTCAGATGTAGCACTTAGCCACACATGTGGATGTAGGGGAATCCAGTCCTATAAAAACAGCATGCTTACCACTTATGTCCAGACAAACAGACCCAAGTAAAAGCAGAAATCCAATACATGCTGGCAAACAACTTAACAGAACCTAGTCAAAGTAGCTGGAGTTTTAGCCAATAGTATTAGTGCAAAAACCTGATGGGTCAACCTGACTTTGCATAGACTGCAAAAAAGTCAATGCAGTAACGAAGGCTGACTCCTACCCACTTCCTCGCTTGGAAGACTGTATTGACAGAGTGGGCAGTGCCATGTTTCTTACAAAGATAGATTTGTTAAAGGGATACTGACAAGTTCCTTTGACACCTCGAGCTAAAGAAATATCAGCTTTTGTCGCACCAGACAATCTTTATCAGTGTCAAGTGATACCACACAGCTGAATGGATACTCTAAAAACTTCAGAGACTAGTGAACCCAGTAGTGGCCTGTGTTCCTAACTGTGCAGTTGCTGAGGTACTGGTCTATAGGGACACTTGGAAGGAACACATGAAACAACTGGGAGACTATGTTTGGAAGGTTGCAATTAGCTGATTGGGGAGTACATTTGTGGAAAAATGTAAAAATCAAAATGCCAGAATATTCAGATGCAGTTTATTGTTACAGCCTTATCGTTTGAAAATTGTACACATTTTGGATAAAAAATACAATGTTATCGCCAATGCTTTGTCACAAATTTAACCTTATTGAGTTACATGAGTAACAATGATACAAAGCAAAATTGTGTTGTTAACTAACAGTAGAGCAAATGGGAGCATGAGTGCGAAAATATGTCTTAAAATATTTTCAACTTGTTTTCTTCATTGTAATGAAACACATTCGAAAATGGTGTTTCATTTCTCCAAGGGTGGAGGTGTTATGACAGTGTTTCTATTTTTTTCTTTGCAAAAAATGCTTTAAGAGCTGATATTTGAATTGTGGACTGGGTGAAGTGTGCACGGACTGAAAGGCACCTGTTTCCAAGCAGCTCAACAAGGAAATAACAGGAAGATTTATGACTGTCACATGATTTGATAGTGGGTTTTAGTTTCACTTTGCATTGTGAAGGAAGTGTGGGCTGGACCAGCAACATGCAGTGAGCTGGCTGGGACCTATTTGTAGACCAGAGAAAAGACCTACTCTCTGTAAAAGACTTTCCTCTCTTGGAAAAAGAAATCCTACATTTAAGGTGTGGCTGTGTGGTCTACCTGGAGACAGGAAAAGACTCCTGGAGAGATAAAAGACACAGGAAAAGACAGAGAGAGAGAGAGAGACACACACACACACAGACAGAGAGAGACAGACAGACAGAGGGCGACAGAGAGAGAGACAGAGAGAGAGAGAGAGAGAGACACACAGAGAGACAGAGACACAGAGAGAGACAGTGAGAGACAGACAGACAGACAGAGAGAGAGACAAAGAGAGACACAGAGAGACACAGACACAGAGAGAGAGAGAGAGAGACAGAGAGAGAGACAAAGAGAGAGACACAGAGAGACAGACAGACAGAGAGAGACAGACAGAGAGAGACACAGACAGAGAGACAGAGAGAGAGAGACAGACAGACAGAGAGAGACAGACAGACAGAGACAGAGAGAGAGAGAGACAGACACAGACAGAGACACAGACAGAGAGAGAGACAGAGAGAGAGAGAGACAGAGAAAGAGAGAGAGAAAGAGACAGACACAGAGACAGAGAGACACAGAGAGAGAGACAGACAGGCAGAGAGACACACACAGAGATACACAGAGAGAGAGACACAGAGAGAGAGAGAGAGAGAGAGAGACACACAGAGAGAGACAGAGAGAGAGACAGAGAGAGAGAGAGAGAGAGACAGAGAGAGAGAGAAAGAGACACACACACACAGAGAGAGACACAGAGAGAGAGAGACACACAGAGAGACAGAGAGACAGAGAGACGCAGAGAGAGAGAGAGAGAGAGACACACAGAGAGAGACAGAGAGAGACAGAGAGCGAGACAGAGAGAGAGACAGAAAGAGAGAGAGAGAGACAGAGAGACACACTGAGACACAGAGATAGGGATAGGCAGAGCAGCAGAAGGAGACTGTGAGTGAGAGACTGGGGGAGGGGAAGAGAGAGGGAACTAGGGGGGGGGGTCGAAGCAGGAGGGAGCATTGGGGAAGAAGCAGGAGGGAGAAGCGGGGCAGAGTGGCGGGGTGGTGGGTGTTGAAGCAGGGGCAGAGTTGGCGGGGTGGTGGGTGTTGAAGCAGGAGCAGAGTTGGCGGGGTGGTGGTTGTTGAAGCAGGGGCAGAGTTGGCGGGGTGGTGGGTGTTGAAGCAGGGGCAGAGTTGGCGGGGTGGTGGGTGTTGAAGCTGGGAGCATGTGGCTGTGGGAAGGAAGCAGCAAGGCCATGAGCGAACGGCAAGCAGATGGGCGCGGGAGGCAGCATTGGGGAAGAGAGCGACCTTCCAGTACACAATGACGTTTTCGTACGCGTGCGCAAAATTAGTCCTGGTAAGAATGTAGGCTGCACAAGCGCAGCACCTTACTGACAGCAAGAGACCTTTCTGCGCATGTGCGCAGCTGGGAGCGCCCAGATGTCTGGGCGCCAGATGCGTTGTCAGGAGTCCTTTTGTTGTCGTTTCAAGAAACGTGGTTTGGTGTGCTTTATTCCAGAGACAAATAGAGTGTTTAATTTGGCTACTTTCTGGTAGGTGGGAAAATTTACTAATATGCTATGACCTGTGCAGTAATGGAACTGAATTAACAGTGCATTACTCCCACCTTGGTGGTAACAAAGGCCTCAAAGAGGAGACACATGTCTGAAGATCCTGTACCCAAGACAATGGCTTGCTCTATTGAGTGAACCACAGGACATTGCATTCATTAGCAGGACATTCAAAGCCATCGTAGCAAATTAGCCTTGAAATGGCCAACCCTTCCAGGTGTAAATGTTAGCATCCTCAGGCCTGACGGACTGAAAGGCCACCTGAGGCCTCGCCGTTGCTGGTAAAATGGGGCAGGGCCTTTTGGCATCGAGGCCCGTGGCAGCCTCTCCTGGAGGTATTTTCTGGGCCCCTCCTGCCACGACCCCGGATGTCAGAGGCTGGTAAAATTCAGCCTAGTACCACTGGAGATAGCTGTGGTTAGGTGCTCTGCGTGCTTGCACAGGAAGAAGCTGACCTCTCTCTATAATGTGTGGTCAGCTCACTAACATTTTATGGAACTCCCAGCACGTAGTACATGTGCGAGAAGCATTAGTTAGGAGATCAAATCTTCAAGCACCAGCAGCTTTCTACGGGAGGCATAGTAGCACATAGGAGAGTGCACAGGGGCTGAAGTACCATTAGATTAGATTAGAGATACAGCACTGAAACAGGCCCTTCAGCCCACCGAGTCTGTGCCGAACATCAACCACCCATTTATACTAATC
Source organism: Heterodontus francisci (assembly GCF_036365525.1). NCBI lineage: Eukaryota > Metazoa > Chordata > Chondrichthyes > Heterodontiformes > Heterodontidae > Heterodontus > Heterodontus francisci. The sequence goes on along the minus strand of NC_090382.1, from coordinate 81,574,117 downwards.
CTACACTAATCCCATATTCCCAACAAACATCCCCACCTGTCCCTATATTTCCCTACCACCTACCTACCTATACTGGTGACAATTTATAATGGCCAATTTACCTGTCAACCTGCAAGTCTTTTGGCTTGTGGGAGGAAACCGGAGCACCCGGAGAAAACCCACGCAGACACAGGGAGAACTTGCAAACTCCACACAGGCAGTACCCAGAATCGAACCCGGGTCCCTGGAGCTGTGAGGCTGCGGTGCTAACCACTGCGCCACTGTGCCGCCCATGGAGGTGGGGACATGAGGAAAGGCAGCCAGGGAAATTTAAATCATTTATTGATTAGGAATTTGTAGTCAGCATCCATTCCAATCTGCTGCTGTGTGGCTGTTCAGGTGCTTCAGTCATATTAAGGAGACAGTTAGTTTAGGTTTTTCTTGGGGTTTTAATTAACTCTGCACAGTTTTTAATGCATGGTGCTGGCGAGCCACACTGGGGCATTTAGGTGCCACAGCCTCCATACGAGATAACATGAGAAGTGCTTTGGTGTCTCAGTCCTCTGCTGCCACATTATCAGCCCCTTTTAAATTTGAGTCATTGTGATGCTATTATCGAGTTCATCTGAAAGAGGTACATACCAAATGAACAGTTGATATACAGCTGGTCCTTAAACCTTATATTTTAAATTACCACTTTTTCAATTTCTAATCTTTGAAAAAAAACCTTATCCTATCAAATCATTTCAATCATTAAAAATCTTGCTGGCAGTGTGAAGCCAAGAATTAGAATTCTGGGCATAATTTATATCTTCCCTCACATGGAAGCAGCTAACACAACCAGAGTTACATTGCACTGAAGAGTCTGATCCAGAGTACATCATTCAGTGCAGTGTAAGAATGCCACTAAACAATTCAACACCTAAACTGCAGTATTTATATGAATGACACTTGGTTCTAAAAATAAAGAAACTGTCTTCAATCATAGAAATACTGAAAATCAGAAGGCAATTTCTCTCATAATAGTTAGTATCAAAACTTTAGCACTTATACTTCACAACTAATCATTTTGGAGTTATTGGCATTAAATCACTGCCAAAACATCCAAGTATCGGTGAACATCTGGCATTCCAATGGGATATTATAGAGAGAACACAAGATTGCATCATGGCCATTTGGTTAATGAAAAACAAATAACATTTAGTCCAGTACAAAATGAACAGTAAATACTACATTTTGTATTTATAATGGCTGTTAAAAAATCATCTGGGATAAATCACTATTACATTCTGAAACACTTTGGAAGCAGTATTATTCCGAGATGTAGGATTCTGAATGGATTCCTACTTCAGGATCCAAGATTTAAATTCAATTCAGCATTAAACATTACCTCCAAGTGACTCATTTTCTCTTTTTGCAGTGTTCTAATTTGGCAAAAAATCAGCAGAAGGAAATTACAGTCTTCATCTCTGCTTAATAGTATGCCTTCAAATCAACTATGCATGCTGTGTAATCAGCAATCACCCAGGCAATTTATATACAGATAAACATTACTGGATAGATGAAAGGATATTCATTTTAGTCACCCTTGGTGTAGAGTCCAGTGTGGAATTCTAGTACAGAATTAGTTATCAACCTAGCCCAGTTCAGAAAGTATGGGATCAGGTCACAATCAGCATCCTACATTTAGTTTCTTAATCAAATTTGAATTATGTAAACTAAATAAAATAGACACACCAACGAACAAACACAGGGGAATAAGAACAGAGCGATCAGGGAGGCGTGTAAGCCTCTAACAGACAACTTAAAGAAAAAATATTAATTGCAGGGATTTTTTTTGTTTTCTTGGATGTTTGTGTTTGAATAGTGACTGCTGGTGACATTATATGGTTGGGGGTGGTTACTTGCTTGGAAAAGCCTGACAATATGAGAGAGGTAAATTAACATAAAGAGAGAATGCTGAAGCACTCTTATGTTGTTAACTGTATCTCCATTGATGTTATTTCAACACACTGACCCTGACGGTATCAATAACTCATTTCAGCAAATGCTTGTCCAGTGAGAACACCAGCACTTAATATATGAAGAAAACAAAATCCAAAAGTCAACAGAAATTGACAATATAAAACAAAAATGAAGCCAGTTAACTTTAAATTTTTGAAATGATTTCATTGTTGGTAAAAAAAAGATCTTGATAGTAAGCCTTTCTGAACAGTGGGCATGAGGAGGAATTTGAGTTTAGTTTATTAGCAGTAAAAGGTTATTAAGCTGGCAACTTAAAAAAGGTCCAGGTCTGCTGAAATTTTCATTCTGAATACTTTGGCAGATACTAGTGTTCCCTTTCACCGATTAGATTTTAAACTGCTCATCCTATTGTGATGAACTTATCTCTAACTAGAAGGGGTAAAATCATCTTGGACATCAACCTCTCCACACCACTTAATAGCATTCCAACATTCAGCTTTAGTTCCATTACCAATTACCCTGCACGTAAATTTAGCTTTAATTGATAAAATTCAGCAGTAGGTGGTGCGGGCGTAGTGGGGGGAGGGGGTGACACGTGCGGGATCCACCAGCAATAAAGGAAGGTAGATCCAGGATATCACAAGCTTTGTGTACAAGGATTTGTACTTGCTACACATCCACTTTCCCTTGGGAAGAGAATAGCATTGTAATTCTGCCTTTCATAAACCTTGCTCCAAAATAAATAGATTTGCAATTTTTAAATCAATCAATCTTCAGTAAAGCAATGATGCTGAATTTGGTTTTTAAATGGTGCAGTATTTCGTCCCTATATCCATCATACTGTTCTTTGAACTGGATTTGTTTGCGATAAGATGAAGTTTAAATTTTTTTGTATGAGACAGACTTCAGCTTTTACTGAAGGAGACCTTTTCAGAATTTGTGTTCTTTGAATCCAACCTATAATGAAAGAATTCTTTATGGTTCTTTATGGTGAAAGGTGTGAGATAAATGCAATTCTTTTAATCTTTTTCTTTTTTCACTTAAACTTCAAGTTTAAAAGATGCCGTATCTGTGGGTGTACCTACCCCACATGGACTGTAGCAGTTCAAGAAGGCAGCTCACCACCACCTTCTCAAGAGCAATTAGAGATGGGCAATAAATGCTGGCCTGGCCAACGACGCCCACATCCCATGCATGAATAAAAAAGAATTGGTCAGTTGGTTATCCACAGATGCAAAGGGCAACGTGTTTGCCACTTTCCTGTAAAAGAAAAAGGGGCCATCAGCTTGACAGGGCACAGAATATTGTCCAGATGCCACGATTCCCAAATCTACAGGGCACAGTACATGGCATTCATGTACTGTACAGATCATTGAAACTGGTGGTCATTGCCTGACAGACAAGGTGCACTGCTGTACGCTACAGAGGGTACCTCAAGGGTCAAACAGGACTCCTTCTTACAGCAGAATGCCCACTTTGCCAACTATTAAGACATCAGATGTTGTGCCACTGTCACTTTCCCAGTGTTGAAAAATGTTTCCTCATTTGATTCTGCCTGGAACTTCAACCCTACCATTATCATCAGTCTTCAGCTAATTAGATTCACTCCACATGATATCAAGAAACAGCCGAGCCCACTGGATACAGCAAAGGCTATGCCCCCAACCCTCCCCCACCGCACCCCAACATTCCTGCTGTAGTCCTGAAGACGTGTACTCCAGAGCTAGCTGCACCTCTAGCCAAGCTGTTCCAGTACAGCTACAACACTGACATCTACATTGCCCAGGTATGTCCTGTCCACAAAAAGCAGGACAAAGCCAATCTGGCCAATTACTGCCTGATCAGTCTACTCTCAATCAGCAAAGTGTTGGAAGGTGGTGTAAACAGTGCTATCAAATGGCATTTACTCATCAATCCGCTCACCAGTTTGGTTTCTGGCCAGGACACTTGGCTCCAGACCTCATTACAGTCTTGGTCCAAATAGGACAAAAAAAGAGCTGAATTTCAGAGGTGTGGTGAGAGTTACTACCCTTGACATCAAGGCAGCACTTGACAGAGTATGGCACCAAAGGATCCTAGTAAAATTGAAGTCAAAGGGGGTCGGGGGAAAAATCTCCACTGCCACTAGCCAAAAAGGGAAATGGTTGTGATTGTTGGAAGCCACTTATTTCAGACATTGCAGCAGGAATTCTTCAGGGTAATGAGCTAGGGCCAGTCATCTTCAGCTGTTTCATCAATGACCTTCCCTCCATCATAAGCTCAGAAGTGAGAGTATTCAGATGGTAAGGCAGATGAACTTAGGGCTTGGATTAGTACCTGGGAGTATGATGTTATTGCTATTACTGAGACTTGGTTGAGGGATGGGCATGATTGGCAACTAAATATCCCAGGATACCGATGCTTCAGGCGGGATAGAGAGGGAGGTAAAAGGGGTGGAGGAGTTGCATTACTGGTCAAAGAGGATATCACAGCTGTGCTGAAGGAAGGCACTATGGAGGACTCGAGCTGTGAGGCAATATGGGCAGAACTCAGAAATAGGAAGGGTGCGGTAACAATGTTGGGGCTGTACTACAGGCCTCCCAACAGCAAGCGTGAGATAGAGGTACAAATATGTAAACAGATTATGGAAAGATGTAGGAGCAACAGGGTGGTGGTGATAGGAGATTTTAATTTTCCCAACATTGACTGGGATTCACTTAGGGTTAGAGGTCTAGATGGAGCAGAATTTGTAAGGAGCATCCAGGAGGGTTTTCCAGAGCAGTATGTAAATAGTCCAACTCGGGAAGGGGCCATACTGGACCTGGTGTTGGGGAATGAGCCTGGTCAGGTGGTTGAAGTTTCAGTAAGGGACTACTTTGGGAATAGTGATCACAATTCCGTAAGTTTTAGAATACTCATGGACAAAGACGAGAGTGGTCCTAAAGGAAGAGTGCTAAATTGGGGGAAGGCCAACTATACCAAAATTCGTCAGGAGCTGGGGAATGTAGATTGGGAGCAGCTGTTTGAAGGTAAATCCGCATGTGATATGTGGGAGGCTTTTAAAGAGAGGTTGATTAGCGTGCAGGAGAGACATGTTCCTGTGAAAATGAGGAAATCGCAAGATTAGGGAAACATGGATGACAGGTGAAACTGTGAGACTAGCTAAGAGGAAAAAGGAAGCATACATAAGGTCTAGGCGTCTGAAGAAAGACGAAGCTTTGAAAGAATATCGGGATTGTAGGCGCAATCTGAAACAAGGAATTAAGAGCGCTAAAAGGGGTCATGAAATATCTTTAGCAAACAGGGTTAAGGAAAATCCCAAAGCCTTTTATTCATATATAAGGAGCAAGAGGGTAACTAGAGAAAGGATTGGCCCACTCAAGGACAAAGGAGGAAAGTTATGCGTGGAGTCAGAGAAAATGGGTGAGATTCTAAACGAGTACTTTGCATCGGTATTCACCGAGGAGAGGGACATGACGGATGTTGAGGTTAGGGACAGATGTTTGATTACTCTAGGTCAAGTCGGCATAAGGAGGGAGGAAGTGTTGGGTATTCTAAAAGGCATTAAGGTGGACAAGTCCCCAGGTCCAGATGGGATCTATCCCAGGTTACTGTGGGAAGCGAGAGAGGAAATAGCTGGGGCCTTAACCGATATCTTTGCAGCATCCTTAAACACGGGTGAGGTCCCGGAGGACTGGAGAATTGCTAATGTTGTCCCCTTGTTTAAGAAGGGTAGCAGGGATAATCCAGGTAATTATAGACCGGTGAGCCTGACGTCAGTGGTAGGGAAGCTGCTGGAGAAGATACTGAGGGATAGGATCTATTCCCATTTGGAAGAAAATGGGCTTATCAGTGATAGGCAACATGGTTTTGTGCAGGGAAGGTCATGTCTTACCAACTTAATAGAATTCTTTGAGGAAGTGACAAAGTTGATTGATGAGGGAAGGGCTGTAGATGTCATATACATGGACTTCAGTAAGGCGTTCGATAAGGTTCCCCATGGTAGGCTGATGGAGAAAGTGAAGGCGCATGGGGTCCAAGGTGTACTAGCTAGATGGATAAAGAACTGGCTGGGCAACAGGAGACAGAGAGTAGCAGTGGAAGGGAGTTTCTCAAAATGGAGACGTGTAACCAGTGGTGTTCCACAGGGATCCGTGCTGGGACCACTGTTGTTTGTGATATACATCAATGATTTGGAGGAAAGTATAGGTGGTCTGATTAGCAAGTTTGCAGACGACACTAAGATTGGTGGAGTAGCAGATAGTGAAGGGGACTGTCAGAGAATACAGCAGAATATAGATAGACTGGAGAGTTGGGCAGAGAAATGGCAGATGGAGTTCAATCAGGGCAAATGCGAGGTGATGCATTTTGGAAGATCCAATTCAAGAGTGAACTATACAGTAAATGGAAAAGTCCTGGGGAAAATTGATGTGCAGAGAGATTTGGGTGTTCAGGTCCATTGTTCCCTGAAGGTGGCAACGCAGGTCAATAGAGTGGTCAAGAAGGCATACGGCATGCTTTCCTTCATCGGACGGGGTATTGAGTACAAGAGTTGGCAGGTCATGTTACACTTGTATAGGACTTTGGTTCGGCCACATTTGGAATACTGCGTGCAGTTCTGGTCGCCACATTACCAAAAGGATGTCGATGCTTTGGAGAGGGTGCAGAGGAGGTTCACCAGGATGTTGCCTGGTATGGAGGGCACTAGCTATGAAGAGAGGTTGAGTAGATTAGGATTATTTTCATTAGAAAGATGGAGGTTGTGAGGGGACCTGATTGAGGTGTACAAAATCATGAGAGGTATAGACAGGTTGGATAGCAAGAAGCTTTTTCCCAGAGTGGGGGATTCAATTACTAGGGGACACAAGTTCAAAGTGAGAGGGGAAAAGTTTAGGGGGGATATGCGTGGAAAGTTCTTTACGCAGAGGGTGGTGGGTGCCTGGAACGCGTTGCCAGCGGAGCTGGTAGACGCGGGCACGATAGCGTCTTTTAAGATGTATCTAGACAGATACATGAATGGGCGGGAAGTAAAGAGATACAGACCCTTAGAAAATAGGCGACAGGTTTAGATAGAGGATCTGAATTGGCGTAGGCTTGGAGGGCCGAAGGGCCTGTTCTTGTGCTGTAATTTTCTTTGTTCTTTGTTAACTGATAAGTGTTAAGTTCCTTTCACAACTCCTCAGATAAATGCAGCAGTCCATACCCATGTGCACCAAGAGTTGGACAACATTCAGGCATGGGCTGATAAGTAGCAAGTGACATTTGTGCCACGTAAGTGCCAGGCAATGAACATCTCCAACAAGAGAGTTTAACTACCGTCTCTGGACTTTCAGTGGCATTACCATCATCAAATCCCTCACCGTCAACATCCTGCAGGCCACTATTGACCAGAATCTGAACTGGACCAGCCAAATAAATATTATGGCTACAAGAGCCGGTCAGAGGCTGGGAATTCTGTGGTGAGTAACTCACCCCCTGACTCCCCAAAGCCTGTACACCATCTACAAGGCACAAGTCAGGAGTGTGATGGAATACGCTCCACTTGCCTTGATGGGTGCAGCTCCAACAACACTCAAGAAGCTCAACACCATCCAGGACAAAGCAACCCGCTCGACTGGCACCCCATCCACCACTAGCACACCATGCCTGTTTCACCAGTAAAGCAGGTGCCTAAGCATTAGTATGGCAGTCAGGCCAGCTGAATTCTGTAAAATGTGGTCTACAGGCAGGTTAACCAGCAATCCTTAAAAGCAACTGTTTGAGACTGCCACCAAAAAGATAAGTTGAAAAAAAAAGTTAAAACCCCTTACAGTGGCGCAGTGGTTAGCACTGCAGCCTCACAGCTCCAGCGACCCGGGTTCAATTCTGGGTACTGCCTGTGTGGAATTTGCAAGTTCTCCCTGTGTCTGCGTGGGTTTTCTCCGGATGCTCCGGTTTCCTCCCACAGCCAAAACACTTGCAGGGTGGTAGGTAAATTGACCATTATAAATTGCCCCTAGTATAGGTAGGTGATAGGGACAGGTGGGGATGTGGTAGGAATATGGGATTAGTGTCGGATTAGTATAAGTGGGTGGTTGATGGTCGGCACAGACTCGGTGAGACGAAGGGCCTGTTTCAGTGCTGTATCTCTAAACTAAACTAAAACTAAACTAAACCTGAATATGGAGCCGGGAGATGCAGTAGCGTTCCTCCTGAGTCGACTGCCTTACCAAATATGGTTGCCAGTTCCTGCTCAAGCCCCTCTTGATCACCCCCTCTCTTCTAGACAGAAAACAATTTCCTAAAAGGCCAGAACACGGCTGACCTTAAAACATCCATTTTATGTCAGCAAGCTAAATCCATGCATACAACTTGGGAAATTTTAGAAACAAAGCTCTTGAACATTTAGTGTGAGATCACATTACTCCAGCCTAAAAGGCTAGGTGGCAAATAGCACACCATGCAAGTCCAATAAGGATCCAACAAAATATCGCATTGCGGCATTTAGCAGTCACTTCACCCCCAACTCACGATGGTTGGAAAAATGCTGCAAGTCGAAAAATAGGTTCCATAAAATGTCTCACATAAAGCAATCTTTGCAACAGTTACTCATTCCTTTAAATGTAGGCTAATATGATGCCATCCTGCACCCTCAGATCCCCTTGTGGACCACCTAGATTCCAGTGACTCAAGTTGAAAATTTATGTTCTACCATGTGTGTAGAATGCAAAATGTTTAGCATAATCACATCCATCTGTCGTGACAGGACATGTAGGGAGAAGAGTTAGTGTTAAATGGTCATTTAATTTCTGTGTAGCTTGCAGTCAAAACAAAGTGGTGCAATGGTGGAGGTACCAGGGTACTTCACATCTCCAGAATCTACCAAGTTATTTTATACTCCTACAGGGTGTGGAGGCTGCATGTCATTTGATGTATGAAGACGACCCTGCCAGACAGATCATCTATCTAAATGAGTCACAAAGTCTGCTTTTGAGCTGTGTGCACTGTAGATATGATAAAAGCTTTTAACTAATACAGCAAGCTCTGCCAATTAGATGCAGAAGACAATTAGAAACCACTTTCACATTTGCTGTCTGCCAGTATTCACTTATTACCACACAGAATAAGTAGTTTCACTATTTTACTAATGATGGATGCTTTATAGCAAGTATTGTAACCATTATTATTATTGGTAGGTGATTTTTTCAACCTCATTAACCACAAAATAGTAACTGCTATAATCATTACATCTGTCAAGTAGTATGCTGGCAAGGAAAGAAGCCCTTCATCAAATCACTGGATTGTAGCTCTCAGCTTATCTGGGTTACTCGATCTGCTCAGAACCAGGTGTAAAACATCCGTTTTAAGACAGCATTTTAAGTGCCTGCCATTACAATCTGGACACTGCTGCTTTCTTGTATATGTCCAAAAGGTAGCTTTGTGTATGCACACTTAAATTAAGTTCATTATCCTTTATCAAGTTCAAACAAATTTAAATCACCTCAATGTTTGCCATAATTTAGGCGAGAACGAGATTCACTGCAACACAGCAGAAGGAAAGCAAAGCAACAGTTACATGATTCAATTCATTTAATATCTTTCCCCAGGGCAGATGGACAAGTCATTTAAACAATAGAAGCAGGGCTCAGAGCCATGTGCAGCAGAGCAATCAGTGAAATTACAAAGGGTATATTTCTGTGTTGCATAAAGTCACGCCACAAAAAAATTATAATGTAAAGTTAAAAAATCTTTCAACAGCATCTATTTCAGGGGATTTGATTATTCCTTAAAAGGCAGAAAGTGAGCAAAAGCAAAAGACTGATGGCAAAGTGCTGTGGAGTCGGGGGCGGGGCGGGGGGTTGAGTGGTGTGGCAATCCTCTCCAAGTTCTATTCAGCTGCACACAAGTACTGTATTGTTGAGAAGGAAAATGCTGGGAAGGGCATCAGCAACCTTGAACAGGATGTCAGACACCATGTCCATGGGCTTGCAACATGTTGCCGATCTTCACCAATCTTGTCTGCAGCAGACTTGTAGGAATGATGGAGAAAGAGGACATGGAACTGAACTACACACAAAATGCTCCCTCCTCTCATCCATTTTCTCCCCATCACCAACTCAGGTCAGTATGTGACATGCTGCCACATCTCCCAATGACCAAATCTGCCCCTGCACATATGTAGGTGCACCAGTCTTTGGCAGGCCCCTCAGGCTCCAAAACCCAGAGATCATTGGCCAAAATCATCTCAGCAGTCAGCACAGGGATCTGAACAGCCTGCCTCTACCTTAGAGTTCAGTTCCATTCACAAGTCCTCAGGTAATTCAGGCAAGGGCAGATAAGTCACAGTAACATTTAGATTTAGAGCTCTCCCATTGTTCCTTCCATCATTAGGTCAACATCCTGGAACTGCCTACAGCACACAAGTGCTGGGCATTGACCATCTCCAACAAAGAGAGCCTAACTACCTCCTCTTGACATTCAATGGCTTTAACCATCATTGAATTCCCCAAACATCCTGGGGGGTCACCATTGACGACAAAAACTTAAGTGGAGCAGCCACATAAATCTTATGTCTACAGGAACGGGCGAGAGGCTGGGTATTTTTTTTTCTATACGAGTTTATGGGAATTGGGCATCGCTGGCAAGGCCAGCATCTATTGCCCATCCCCTTAAGGTGATTTGCCGCCTTCTTGAGCTGCTGTGGTCCATGTGGGGTGGGTACACCAACAGTGTTGTTCGGAAGGGAATTCCAAGACTTTGACCCAGCGACAGTGAAGGAACAGTGATATAGTTCCAAGTCAGCATGGTGTGTGGCTTGGAAGAGAACTTGCAGATGGTGGTGTTCCCATGCATCTGCTGCCCTTATCCTTCTAAGTAGTGAGTGACTCATAACCCGACTCCTCAAAGTCTTTTCACCATCCACAAGGCACAAGAATACTCTCCACTTGCCTGGATGAGTGTAGCTCCAACAGCATTCAAGAAGCTCAACACCATTCAGGACAAAGCAGCCCGCTTGATTGGAAACCCATCCAACAACTTAAACATTCACCACCAGCGCATTGCGTAACATGGCTGCAGTGTGTGCCATCTACAAGATGAACTTTGCAAATTTGCCATGGCTTCTTCGACAGCACCTTCCACACCCACAATCACTACCACTTAGAAAAACAAGGGCAGCAGATGCAAGGGAACACCAGCATCTCCAAGTCGTGCACCATGCTGATTTAGAGCTCTCCCATTGTTCCTTCCATCATTAGGTCAACATCCTGGAACTGCCTACCTAACAGCACTGTGGGTGTTACAAGCTCACAGGAAACCAGTCTGGTGTGGACTCTGTCTTTATTGAAACTGGCTGTAATGGCTGCCCCCAAATCAGAGCCCCGCATGGTAGAGGTCACATGACTACAGCAAGCAAGGAGGCACATTGGTACAGTATTGCCATTCTATCCCAAACATCCCCCTTTTCATACAAAAAGTATAAAGCAATTTGCATGCATCATCATTGACACCAAGTTGCCCAAGTTACCCACTATGCACACAACTGTTCTCATGCATTAGTAGTTCATCATTCTGGTCAGTCTCTGCACATGCATTGTACATAGGTCATTAAATTGTGCCGGTCTCTTAATGGTGCGCGTGCATGTTGTCGTTGGTTTTTCATCTGGTTGATTTTCCTTCTCTGGCGCGTGCCGTTCCCGGCACTTGTTGCCACGGTAACTGTTGTTCCATTTCCGTTGTTGGTGATGTGGACCTTTGAGGCTGATGGTTGGTCTGTGCAGCTGCTAAGTTCTCAACTTCCTGATTGGCCGACTACTTTGACGGAACAGCTTCTCCAGTTGTGCGTATATGCCTACGGTTGCGACGGTATATCTGGTCATTCACTTCCACTGCATGCGATTGAGGCGAGAACTGCTCCATGGAGGTCCCAAGTTGTCACTTAGGCTGACTCTTGAGAGCATTGAAGGTTTGTACCCTGACTGGCTCTCAAATGCTCAATTCTGGCATGGTTTGGCAGTTTTGTTAAAATGAAATTTGGCTGTCATTTCACCTTGATTTTGTCACTCACACCCATTCCTACTTCTGGCTTCAGTAGCTTTTTTTGCTATTGTAAGAGTAGTTTGGGTGCAGTGTGACATTAGTCTTTGTACCGGACTAATTTCTATACCTTCGGTAGGTGTTTCTCCACTTGAGGATTGCCTTGTATACATCTGTGCCAGATTTGCTCGATTTCTTTGATTCCTTTGGTGATTTTCACTGCCGCCTCAGCCTTTCCATTAGACTGGGGATAGCGTGGAGATGATGTATGGTGTTGAATTTCCCGATCCTTTATGAAGTGGCTCAATTCTTCACTCGTGAGATGAGGGCCATTGTCAGTCATCACAATATCTGGAATGCCGTAACAACCGAAGTGGGCTTTCAGGCATTCTACAATCTCACCAGTAGTCATTAAGGTCAGCTGGTCTACCTCCCAGTAGCCAGAATAGTAGTCTAGGGTGACAAGATAATCCATTCCTGAGAGAGTGAAGAGGTCTACCCCTAGCTTCATTCAAGGTCTGTCTGGGATGTCATGTGTCATCAGCGGCTCTTTAGCTTGCTTAGCTTGGTACTTGTTGCATGCACTACACTGTGTTCCTTGATTTCAAGGTTCATGTTTGGCCAGCAGAGCACTTACCTTGCCTTCCTCAGACTCGACTCACTTCCTTGGTTGTGCTTGCATGGATGTGCTTTAGCATCTCTCCTCTCAATTTTTAGGGATAATGACTATTTCCTTCATACAAGATGCCATCTTGGGCTGTCAATTCATCTCTGTAAGCCCAATATACAGGAGTATCCTTGTTGCTGTAAGGCTTTCCTTTCATCGCTACTTCTTGCAACACTTGTAGAGTTGGATCTTGTTGGGTAGGTCACTTGATTTGAGCAAGACTGTCAGATTCAATGTCGCTGCTGGGTTGATGACTTCCAGAGCATGTCGAGCTGCAGCATCCTCTACTTTCTTCATAGGGAGTGCAGCTCTCGACAGCATGTCAGCGATGTACATCGGTTTCCCTTGCTTGTATGTCACGTCCAGATGATATCTCTAACAGGAGTAACATCCTTTGCAGACGCTTTGGAGCGGATAGTAGTGGCTTGAGGAAAATGCTTTGGAGCAGTTTGTTGTCAGACTCGACTGTCACTTTATCTCTTCCAAGTAGATATGATGAAAATGTCCACAAGACAATGGCCAGGCACACACTCGATCTGAGCGTAGCGTCATTCCATTTGCCTTAATGCCCTGGATGCAAATGCAACCAGTTGTTCTTGCTGCATTAAGGTTGCTCCAAGTCCTGATGCACTGGCATCACACTGCAGGGTAACTTAATCTTTTACATCATAGTATTTCAGCATTGGCTCTGCTGTCACTAGTTGCTTGATTTTAGTGAACAATACTTCTTGTTCTGTGCACGTCCTTGGCAGTGAGTTGGCGTAATGGTTCACACTCAGACGACAAATTGAGCAGGAATTTTGCTAAATAGTTGACGAATCTAACAAATCATTGCACTGCTTTTCTATCTGTTGGTCACTGCATTGCTGCTTCTGCTATCAGTGCATGATCTTTGTACCTGACTTCGGACATCCTTAATTGCAATGTTTTCTTGTTCAGCTTCAGGTTCATCTAGGGATCTCAATTCAGCAGTCGCACTAGATTTTGATCATGGTCAGCAATGGCTTCTTTCATCAAGTCTCCGCATCCATAACCTAGCAGCTAATCCACTATAACTTCCACTCCAGGAAGATCACTGATTATCCCATGCGGTCTGCATTGATACTCCTCTGGAGCTACGGAAATGCCAAATGGCATGTGCAACCATCTGTATCTCCCGAACATTATCCTGAATGTGATTAGAAAGCTACTGCTTTCATCCAGCTTCACTTGCCAGTAACTATCCTTCGCATCACGGATAGTGAAGATTTTTGCCTTTGCAAGTTCTGGCAAAATTCCTTTGATGGCTGTCACGGGATAGTCTGATCTCTTCAGAGCTTTATTTAGATCCTTTGGGTCGATGCATACTCTTAGCTTTCTAGGTTGTTTCACTGCTACTATGCTGCTAATCCATTCTGTCGGAGCTGTCACTTTCTTGATTACTCCCTTCTTTTCCAGCTCTTCTGTCTTGTCTTTCAGGCTGGCCTTGAGGGCAGCTGGAACTTTCCTCAGCAAATGCTGAATTGGTCTTACCCTCTCATCTACTTCGAGATAATATTCTCCAGGAAGACAGCCTAAAGCTGTAATCACATCGTTGTACTCCTCTAGCATCTGTTCTGCAGTGAATGGTTTTGTGTGCTGTGACACGTTGCAAACCTCTTTGCAAGTTGAGGGTTACCCAGTCGAAGCTTTAGACTTGCTTTGGCTGAGATGAGTCGCTTTTGCTTCCCGTCTATGACCTGGAATACCAGATCGTTCTTGCCATTGCATTGGGCTCTCAGAGTAACTTCTCCTCTTGGCACTAGTATAGTGCCATCATATAGCCTCAACCTTACTGAGGAGGGCTTCATTTCTGGATCACCATGTTGAGCCACTTTGCACAGGTCTGTGAAGGTCATGATGTTGGATGACGCACCGGTGTCTGACACTTTATGTTGACTTGATATTCTCCTTCTGCTATCATTCCAGCAGTCACAAATCATTTATCACCTATCGACCAGAGTGAACCAACCACTATAATGGTGTATAGTGATTTGTCAGAATCTTCAGCTGACATGTCTCCAGGGATCATCTGTACCTGCTTGTTGTGCTTCCTTCTAGCCAAACACTTGTGTGCAGAATGATTCAGCTTCTTGCAATGAGAACACTACTCTCCCCACGTTGGGCATGCCTTCTCCTGTGCTTGATGTCCTCTGCAGTATTTGCATCCTGCCCTTTCAGCCTGGAATGTCGATCAGCCTAATACAAGGCCTGGTCTGTCCTGCCATGAATATGCTCTAACTGCTGATTTACAACCTCAGCACTTCTGCCAATGTCGATTGCTTTCCTGAGAGTCAGTTTCTCCTCTCTCAGTAGACATGCGCTCACTGCGGGATCTCTTACGCCCAATACAATCCTGTCTTTAATTAGATCATCTTTTAGTTGAACAAAATCACAGGATTCTGTGAACTGTGCTAATGCAATCACATATTGAACAATGGACTCTTTCACCTTGGGCACTAATATTGAACACATACCATTCATCGGTTATGTTCATTTGGGGTTCAAAGCATGCCTTCAAGGGGTTCAAAATTTCTGCTGTCTTTTTTGTTCTTCAGAGATTTAGTGTGGAATACACTTTGCAACAGTCTCTCCCCAGTGATAAAAGTATGGCTACTCGCAGCTGCTCCAATTTGTTAATTAAATCTGCAATTTTGCCATTGCGAGTGGAAAAACTGCCCATTCTGTTTCATGTCATCTTTCATTTCGACCGGCACAGACAGAGGAAAATTTGCAGCCATTGTCAACCCAGTGCTTTCAGCTGTTGCTTTGTTCCTTTCTGGCATTTAGCAGTCCTGATACTTCCTGTGGACTTTGTTCCGTAACTGTGCTTCTAAACAGCTCTTCAACACTCACCTCAGCTCCACTTCTGCCACCATATTATGAGCTCACAGGACACCAGTCTGGTGTGGACTGTCTTTATTGAAACTGACTAATGGCTGCCCCCAGTCAGAGTCCCTCATGGTGGAGGTCACATGGCTATGGCAAGCCAGGAGTCACATTGGTACAATATTGCATTTCTATCCTAAACATTGGGTATACTTACACACAGGAACTGCAGCAGTTCAAGATGATGACTCATCACCACTTTCTCAAGGGCATTTAGGGATGGGCAATAAATGCTGGGCTTTCTAGCGACAACATTCCATGAACAAATTTTTTTCAAGCCAATATAAAAAATTTTGAGCAAAAGCTGTTACAAGGCGTGTGTATAGGACACCTTGAGGATCCGCTTTACTTTTCTTTCTAGGACCTCATCCTCCTACAGAAGAATGGCCCCTGCCATTGATAACTCTGGATTATTACTTTAATATGGCTAGTTCGTAGTTTATGGATGAATTTAACATCACAGTCTCAGCAAAGATAAATATATGCACCTGTGAAACTGGCTTTAAATCTAGTAGGACGCCCCTTTGGAGCCCCACAGATCGCTGGACCGATGCCTTAAAATTGCAGTCGACTGTTTGCTGCAAATACAGGTATTCGGCTGGCTGCACAACATGCGAGTCCAAAAGGCAACATTGACCTCGCAATCCCAAAGAAGATCTTTTTTTTTCATTCGCTTGTGGGATGTGGGCATCGCAGGCTAGGCCAGCATTTATTGCCCATCCCTAACTGCCCTTGAACTGAGTGGCTTGCTAGGCCATTTCAAAGGGCATTTAAGAGTCAGCCACATTGCTGTGGGTCTGGAGTCACATGTAGGCCAGACCAGGTAAGGATGGCGGATTTTCTTCCCTAAAGGACATCAGTGAAGCAGCTGGATTTTTATAACAATCGACCATGGTTTCATGGTCACCATTCAACAAGCTTTTTAGTTCCAGATTTATTAATTGAATTCAAATTTCCCCATCTGCCATGGTGGGATTCAAACCCATGTTCCCAAAGCGCTTTCCTTAACCTTCTTAATTATCTTTTTAAATCAAAGAATTTGGTGGTTATGAATCAATTAGTTGCCCAGCATCCATTTTAATTTTCAACAAAGCAAGTGGAATCCAACTCAGAACTGGATTACCATAATTTTTATCACACGCACACACATATGTGCACAATATGGCTGGGAAATCACTCAGAGCTGCTCACGTTCAGTCACTGTAATTTCAACAGTGGCGCAGTGGTTCGCACCGCAGCCTCACAGCTCCAGTGACCCGGGTTCAATTCTGGGTACTGCCTGTGTGGAGTTTGCAAGTTCTCCCTGTGTCCGCGTGGGTTTCCTCCGGGTGCTCCGGTTTCCTCCCACATGCCAAAGACTTGCAGGTTGATAGGTAAATTGGCCATTAGCAATTGCCCCTAGTATAGGTAGGTGGTAGGGAAATATAGGGACAGGTGGGGATGTGGTAGGAATATGGAATTAGTGTAGGATTAGTATAAATGGGTGGTTGATGGTCGGCACAGACTTGGTGGGCCGAAGGGCCTGTTTCAGTGCTGTATCTCTAAACTAAACTAAACTAAAAACTAAACTAAACTAAGAAGTACAGTGGAAACCCAAAGCAGGATCTCCTTCCAGAGTCAGAAAACAGACGTCAGGACCATTTCTGGGTCTCGACCCTGCCCGGGGGAAGTAATCACAGCCTGCAGTTTTCACAGAGAATCATAGAATGGTTATAGTGCAGGAGGTGGCCATTTGGACCATCGTGTCTATGCTGGCTCTCTGCAGTAGCAACTCACCTAGTCCCACTCTCCTGTCTTTTCCCCGTAGCCCTGCAATTTGTTTCCTCTTCAGGTAATTATCCAGTTCTCTTTTGAAGGCTTCGACTGAATCTGCCTCCACCACACTCTCAAGCAGTGCATTCCAGATCCTAACCACTCACTGTAAAAAAAAAGTTTTTCCTCATATTACTGTTGTCTCTTTTGCCAAAAACCTTAAATCGATGTCCTCTGGTTCTGGATCCTTCAGCTAATGGGAACAGTTTCTCCTTATTGATTCTGTCCAGCCTCATGATTTTGAGCACCTCGATCAAATCTTCTCTCAGGAGAACAGTCCCAGCTTCTCCAGTCTACCCACGTAACTGAAGTTCCTCATCCCTGGAACCATTCTTGTGAATTTTTTTCTGCATTCTCTCCAATGCCTCAACATCCTTCCGAAAATGTGGTGCCCAGAACTGGACACAGTATTCCAGTTCAGGCAAAACTAGTCTTTTAATTTCCTTGTACTCTATGCCCCTATTTATAAAGCCCAGGATCCCATATACTTTATTAATCACTTTCTCAACCTGCCCTCTGACCTTCAATGCTTTGTGCACATATACCCCCAGGTCCCTCTGCTCCAGAAGCACCTTTAGAATTGTACCCTTTAATTTATATTGCCTCTCATCGTTCTTCCTACCAAAATGAACCACGTCACACTTTTCTGCATTAAATTATCTGCCACCTGTCCATCAGCCTATGTTCTCTTGAGGTTTATCACCATCGTCCTCACAGCTCAAGACTTCCATGTTTTGTGTCATCTGCAAATTTTGAAATTGTGCCCTGTACACCCAATTCTAGGTCATTAATATATATCAAGAAAAGCAGGGGTCTCAAAACTGACCCCTGGGGAACACCACTACATATTTGCCTCCAGTCCGAAAAACTCCCGTTCATAACTACTGTTTCCTGTCATTCAGCCAATTTCTTATCCATGCTACTACTGTCTCTTTTATTCCATGGGCTGCTAATTGGTTGGAGGGTGGGTGCAGGAATGGAGGCAGGGCTGAAGATGTGCCCCATTTAAACACAACACGGCAGCCACTACTGTGGCTGCTGTTTGCAGGAGAAAATGCAAGCACCAGGCATTGAGGAAGAGAAGCAGAGGACTGACATCTAGGTCAGGGCTGCCTCACGATTTTTTTTTTATTCGTTCATGGGATGTGGGCGTCGCTGGCTAGGCCAGCATTTATTGCCCATTCCTAATTGCCCTTGAACTGAGTGGCCATTTCAGAGGGCATTTTAAGAATCAACCACATTGCTGTGGATCTGGAGTCACATGCAGGCCTGACCAGGTAAGGATGGCAGTTTTCCTTCCCTAAAAGGACATTAGTGAAGCAGATGGGTTTTTACAACAATCGACAAAGGTTTCATGGTGACTAGACTAGCTTTTTAATTCCAGATTTATTAACTGAATTCAAATTTCACCATTTGCCGTAGTGGGATTCTCTGACGCTGGCCTTCAGGTCCTTGTGGAGGAAGTGAGGGAGGGGAGGGAGCTCCTCTTTCCGGAAGATCGAAGGAGAAGGCCACTCTCCCAAATAAAGCAGGCATGGCCGCAGGTGACTGAGACCATCAGCAGCAGAGGTGCAGTCAATAGGATCTGGTACCAGTGTTGGTTTCAATTACCTTCTTTGCTATGGCAAGGCGAGTGCAATGCCAGACACTGACAACAGGCCTCTGGGTATTCAACCTATGGCAGGCACTCCAGCTGAGCAGCCTGCAGGCGTATGTTGCTCCTGAACATGGGAGAAGTGTGCGCCCAGGGTACCTACAGATGCCTCAGCAAGTCTCAGAGCCATAGCGTTATTGAGGACTTTCCAACACAAAAACATACAGCTCCCTATATCAATGAGCTGCTGGTAGTGATAAGAGGCCAGCAGTACCTTATCTCTCCCTCTTTTGGCCTTGCAGGAGAAAAGGGCACACAATGCTAGAGGGAGGGCTCTGAATGGAGAAGGACTGCCCTGTCTCCACATTGTGACTGTCATGAAGATTGCAAGGGTGACCCCCAGGAGCAAGTCAGGAAAGGAGAGATGGGCATTCCTGCTGTAGAGGGTGAAATGATATTGCAATCTGTAGATGAAGGGGAGGAGTGCCAAAGACTCAGCTGCATAGGAAAGCCTCAGCACTGGAGAGGCTTCTGATCTGGCGGCACAGTGGTGCAGTGGTTCAATTCCGGGTTCTGCCTGTGTGGAGTTTGCAAGTTCTCCCTGTGTCTGCGTGGGTTTCCTCCAGGTGCTCCGGTTTCCTCCCACAGCCAAAAGACTTGCAGGTTGATAGGTGAATTGGCCATTATAAATTGCCACTAGTATAGGTAGGTGGTAGGAGAATATAGGGACAGGTGAGGATGTGGTAGGAATATGGGATTAGTGTAGGATTAGTATAAATGGGTGGTTGATGGTCGGCACAGACTCGGTGGGCCGAAGGGCCTGTTTCAGTGCTGTATCTCAAAATCTAAAAAAAAAAATCTCAAAGGCTAGTTCTCATGATCTCTTCTTGTGCTTCCCACAGGTTCTGACATGGAGCGGGATGCATGCAGTCCTGCAACGGCACTGGGGCACTTAAGAAACTGAGACAGCATAGCCAGCACCATTACATTTTACAAGCGCACCCTCCACAACCGCAGATAGTCTCACATCTGTGGGTCCTGGCACTGTCTATAGGGTGAAGGGTGCGTCACGAGTGAGCAGGAGGAGGTGAGAGAGACAGAGGCAGCTGTGGACAGTGCCCCTCAGAGGATGGAGAAGATACTGCCATACTCAGCTGGGCACAGATCCAGGGTCTCGGGAATCATACAAAAGGAGGCTCTCCTTAAACCAGCAGCAACAGATGTGCTCCCACATGTTGAGTTCCCTAAGGCAGTGCGGGGTCATGGGCTGAGAATGGAGGAGGCCATCCAGCTCATGTGTGCCACCGTGGCTCAGGGCTTTGAACGCATAAGCTCCTCCATTGAGAGAGTGGCCAACCTCATGGTGAGCCATAGATGGCAGCATTCAAAATGCATGCCACACTCTGTCGCATAGACCGGTTAGTGGCATTGATGGCTGATGTTGAGTGGATGCCAGCTGCACCCTGACAGGTGCTCTCCTCCAGCCATCCGAAGTGCCAGTCTAGGAATGAAGCAGGCACCCAGGAGGATGACGTTCCTACCCCTCACAGGGCACCATTATTATTAGCCTCCTTGGCCCCTAAGGCTGCCCCTGCATTGACACCAGAGCAGCCGCCTCTGGATGTGCCCCCACTGGCACCTCCACAACGAGGATGACTGCCATGTCTCTGCCTGTGACTGAGATGCACAAGTGAGGAGGCTGCATCCACCTCCAAGGCCACAAGGGGACCACGTAGAAGTGACCGAGAGTGCAGGTCACTGTGTTGGGCACAGCATTGAGTGGTTTACTGGGGTTTGCCTCACCTGTAAAGGTTCACTTTTTTACGTTTTGAACACAATGTAAATATTGACATGTGACAGATGTGTGAGCTTCCATTCTTTAATGGCAAAACTGGAAAAAGGAAAGAGATGGTGAAGGGAAGCAAGGGTCATTGAAGGGGGGCAGTGAAACCTCTGGACAGATGTGCATCATCATTGCCGGAAAAGTGGATCTACTTCAGGCTGCGTTTTCAATGCAAGTGATCTCAGAGACAGCACAAAGTCAGTTTCAGAGCATGCAGTCCTCCTGGTTTAGAAGCGCTCAGTTGAAAAGTGCCTTGATTAGATAATCCCTGATGTTGATGGCATCCTGACGAGACCCTCGAGTTCTGCGCCAGGCCTAGCCACCTTCCTGTGCAGCCGGCACACCTGTGTTCTGCATCTTCCTCCTCCTCGTCATCCAATGAGGAGTGTTGTTCCAGTGTCTTAACCTTTTTAAAATCCACATCTCTCTTGAAAGCCATGTTACAGACAGTGCAACAGACCACCACAATGCACGACACCCTAGCAGGAGTGTACTGGCAGGGCATGGCAAGCAGTGCTGTGAGGTGAGGCTTTCTGCCACAAGGACACAAATCTCTGACCATCTACCTGGACAGATGCAGTCTCCTGTGGCACTGCTTCTCCGACATATCCAGGTAACTCATCTTCGGCACTGGACCCTACGCTGAGGGAATGGCCTCCACTGCCTTTGGCCCCTAGTCCCTTGTCTCTGCCCTCCTCATGCCCAGAACTCTGCCTCTGTTGCTGAGGATGTTGCTCCTCCTTGCCACTAGACCCAAGATTTGACAATTGTACTCCCATTACCAGTTGCTGCTTTCCTTGCATTCAGCTGGACCCCAAATAATGTCTGGAACCCTCACCTCCTCCTCTTATGCCTCTGCGATGCCAGTAGGGTGATAACTCGCTGCACTGCCCGAGCGTGTACAGACCGCTCCCTGCAACCTCTACACACCCAACGGCATCTGTGTACCAACGGTTGAGGGTCCCTTTCAGCCGTGCTTCCTTTTATGCGCCCACCTAAGCTGATGGTGCAGCCATGACTGGTTCCCTGCTGTGTTACCGCCTCCCTAATCCAGCATGCAACCAGTGCCCTCCACCAATATCCCAAGCTGGCCCTCAATGAGCTGAGAATGAGCTTGTTTACAGCATTAATTGGCCTCATCTCCAAATCAGGTGGGTTGCCAGGTCCTGCCTTCCTCCATCTTGAAGATCACCAGCGGCAGGAACGTGACGGGAAACCGGCACGTTGGCTGACAACACTATTTTTAGCAATCACCCGCCTCCAAGAGACCTAAAAATCCTGGCCCCTGTTCATGTATGGAAGCAGAGTTTCTGATGCTCTTCCAGCGATATGACGGGGACGGAGTGAGAGCAGTTAATTTTTATCATGCAGGTACTGGCTTTATTAATTTACTGAGCTCTAACATTGTGAGGCTGTTAAAGGAGCTTACACAATTGATATCTAATTATTCTTGGGTTTAAGCTTCTAGCTTAGAAATTACTTTTGCTGATGCTGGTAGATGCTATTCTAATGCAGGTTATTTTAGATGGTCTAAAACCTCTGCTGAAATTTCAGAGGCAAGTCATGAGTGTATTGAGCATTCATATATTGATAGTCAACAGTAATTTCTAAATTAACATTTATGTTAATAATTGAGCTGTACAAAAATCAAGCGCCGCTTACTTCAATCTGATTCCTCCAGTATTCACTGTTAAAGGAGAAAGTCAAAACTGAACAGAAATAGACACAAAGAAAAGGCATTAAGATTAGTGGTAATTCTTTCCAGCTATTTGTGACGTTAATTCTCTGTGCGTACTGTTTTTAGTGCTGCCATTAACATGTTCACATGAATTCCTGCCTGTGCTGTTTAACACATTAACCCATTTATTTGAACTAACTTTTATTGCTTTGTTAAAAATAAATCTCAAATGGGTGGTTCATTGTTTAAATGCATGCTCCTGACAATTGTACAACAAATTGCAGCAGTATATTGTATTTCAAGTCTTTTCTCTCCAGAGAGGAATGTTCTTATAATAGTCCAAACAGATAACAAAGGCAAAAGATGCTTGGGCTAATGTTTCTCTTTGTTCAGGTATCAGCAGGCAATTGCCATTCGTTACCATGCCTGCAGCACTGTAATATGTCATTGAGCAATCGCAGCCTGATACTGAGTCTCAACCCTCCATGATAATTGCAGCTTATTGTGGGAGTTTGCAGACAGCGACTCGGTCCCAAGTGAATACATCTGCAAATGATGGCTCCATTTCAAATCTCTCCAGTTTAGAATCATTGAGCTGGATTACAAGTTGGAGACACTGACACATGAGAGGGGGAGGAGAATCCGTACAGTTTACTCCAGAGTTCTGTAAAGGTGCAGGATCATAGGCAGGGTTGGCATGGCTGATAGTGTACAAACGAAGGGAATCCTGGTGAGATAGAGAACGAGGATCAGCAGAAACTGATCCCATCCAACAGGTACAATGTACTTACTGTGAGGATAAGGATAAAAATTGCCAAAATTTGCCTCAGCGGGCGGCACAGTGGCGCAATGGTTAGCACTGCAACCTCACAGCTCCAGCGACCCGGGTTCAGTTCTGGGTACTGCCTGTGCAGAGTTTGCAAGTTCTCACTGTGACCGCATGGGTTTCCGCCGGGTGCTCCGGTTTCCTCCCACAGCCAAAGACTTGCAGGTTGGTAGGTAAATTGGCCATTGTAAATTGTCCCTAGTGTAGGTAGGTGATAGGAGAATGGTGGGGATGTGGTAGGGAATATGGGACTAATGTAGGATTAGTAGGTGGTTGTTGGTCGGCACAGACTCGGTGGGCCGAAGGGCCTGTTTCAGTGCTGTATCTCTAAATAAATAAAAGGACAGCCAGAATGCTGATGATGGCACCTGGGAACAGGAGGCTGTCAAAAGGGAGGAGGAGGAAGAGTGTAATGTGGTAGTTGTAGGGGATTCAATAATTAGGTGGTCAGATAGCATCCTTTGTAAGAATCAAGGGTTCCAAATCGTATATTGCCTACCTGGTGCCAGGGTGAGGCACATCTTGAACTGGCTTGAAAGGCATTTGGGAGAGAGGGGGAGAATCCAGTCATTGTGATCCATGTTGGGAGCAACAGCGTGGAGAAGAGTCAGTGAGAGCCCCTCTTTGGAGATTACCAGGAACTAAACTAAAGCACAGAATCTCAAGAATTTTAATCTCTGGATTACTACCTGAGCTATGTGCAAGTTGACATAGGGGTAAACAGATTAGGGAGGTGGGCACATGGCTGTGGGAAAGAGAGATTCAGTACTGGGCTGGGAAGAAACTATACCATTAAGTCGGGCTCCACCAGAACTTAAAAAGCAAAATACTGTGGATGCTGGAAATCTGAAATAAAATCAGAAAGTGCTGGAAATACTCAACAGGTCTGGCAGCATCTGTGGAGAGAGAAACAGAGTTAACATTTCTGCTCTGTGACCTTTCATCAGAACCTATTATTCAAGTCAATGGGCTGGATTTTAAGAGCCCACCATTGTTCCCGATGGTGAGCTCAAAAGATGGTAGCCACGGGTCTGAAGAGCTGCTGTGATCCCCTGCGTGGTAGCTCATTTAGATAGCCGGGGCAGCACGCGCCCCCCCCCCCCAAATCACATGAAGGGGTGGGCTGTCTGACACCAGCAATGGCCACCACCGAGAGGATCAGGCCGGGCCCTCCCGGCATCAAGATCCGTGGCGGGCCTCTGCCGCAAACATCTTCCGGCACCCCCCCCCCCCCCCCCCCCCCACCCCGCGCCAGGCAGCCTGACGTCGTGGCTTGGTAAAATTCAGCCCAATGAGTCTATTGACACAATTTATACATACGCAGAGGCAATCATACTTTGATTATCCTTAGATTAGGCATTGTTTTTGTGCAGCTTGGAGTAAGTTTTTGTTGCCCTACTCACTCTATGGATCTGTCCTGAAGCTGATTATAGTGTTTTTGTTCTATAAAGAATTCAATTAGATCATGGCTGATTTGTATGCCAACACTATTGACACACCATTGCTCCATATCCCTTGATAGATTTTTGTTGAATAACATATCTCAGTCTTGAAATCTCCAAGTGTCCTAGTCTCCACACCATGTTAAGGAGTGTGTTCCAGATTCCTACTACCCTTTGTGTGCAAAAATACTTCTTGATTTTGCTCCTGAATAGTGGAGCACAAATTTTATTACAAAGTGATCCCTGACAATGCAGCCGGCCACTGACGTCATCAGGCTGCGCCAAGGTGTGCACTTGTGCAGACAGGCTCCTGCTCTCTGCGCATGTGCTGCATTCCGACTTGCCAGGACTGGTTAGCGCATGCGCTGATGACGTCATCGCGTGACGTGTGCATCTTCGGTCAACGCGCCTGGTCAGCCTCTGCACATGTGCTTTACGCGTACAGCAATGCAATGCTAACATATTCACCCATGCGTCAAGCTCAGGTCCCGCCTCTTCCCCTCCCCCCCTCGCTGCTGCTCTCTCCGACCGCTCCGCTCCCCCTTCTCTCTGCTCTCTCCGGCTGCTCCGCTCCCCCTTATCTCTGCTCTCTCCGGCTGCTCCACTCCCCCTTCTCTCTGCTTTCTCCGGCCGCTCCGCTCCCCCTTCTCTCTGCTTTCTCCGGCCGCTCCGCTCCCCCTTCTCTGCTCTCTCCGGCCGCTCCGCTCCCCCTTCTCTTTGCTCCGCTTGTTCGGACCGCTCTGCTCCCCAATCCTCCCCCCCACTTGCTGCTCTCTCCGGCTGCTCTGCCCCCTGCCCCCCCCCCCCCCCAACCCCTTTCACCGGCCCACTCTGCCCCGCTCGCTCGTTTTCTCCCTCCCACCATTGTGTGCTGCCATGTGTTTAGGTTCGGTTGCCTTTGTGTGATTATTTGAGCAGTGCCATCTTTAGTCCTGGCAGTTGCCTGAAGTTGCAGACTGTGACGTTTTAGTAACACATGCTGCATTTGTGCATGTGCCACTGCAGCGCCACCTAGTGGTAGCATTGTCAACAAATGCAGCCATTTTATTATGTCTGTCATGCAGGCCCCCACCTGCCAAGCATGAGGCATATTAATTTCGCCACATGGACATTAAATTACAAAGTGTTGAAGTGAAGAAAGGACTTGCTTTAAAAAATTGCCAGATCTTGGCTGAAGACATTTGCATATTAAGAAAGACTGTTTGGAAAGGACAAAAAAGGACCATTCCCTGACAGTCAACCCACAATGGACTTTTGCTCACCAGACTTTGAATGTGTCTGTGTGTCACGTATGCATGCTAGTGTGGGGCACACCATGTATCCGCAGGTGGTAACCAACTTAGAGTTTGAGTTTAATAAATTTCAACTTTTCTTCTTTTAAAAATAAAGAAAGCCTGTTAGTGCTGGTTTCTTTGCCCTGTAATTGGAAAGCGGTGAACAACGATTCACCAAGGGGGAGCTAAAAAAACAATGTGTTTAAAATTAAACCCTATTACGTTAAGACCAGGTGAAGGCTGAGAGGGACCCAGAGACACCTTTATCACCTGGCCGTAACAGTCTCCTTGTTCTCTATTTCCACAGCAGTGAAACTAGTTTCTTCATTTTTACCCTATCAAATCATTTTAATATTTTATAAACATCTCAACTAGATCACCTGTCAACCTTCCAGACTCAAAAGGAATACAAACCAAATTTATGCAACCTGTCCTCATAATTTCTTATATAACCAAAGATATATAATTATTAAAGCAAGTGAGCTCTTCTCATTTCTAATGGTGAAATTCATGCTAACACACAAATTATATTGGTGTCCCTTTGAAGTTAACCCAGCAGGTCTGGCCTGGCCTGAGGAAATCAAAATATGCCACAAAGACAGCAACCATTCAGAACAGCTATCCAGAATGATTAGATTTGAATTCAGCATCAATCTCTCCAGCATTTAGCAACCAGGAAGATTTATTGAATCCCTATGTACTTGGACTCCAACTAGGGAACAGCAGGAGTGATTGAGTTGGGCTAAATTTAGTTGCGCTCCCGACGTCAGGCTCCATGGAGTGGGAGGTGGGTGGTGGAAGATCGCAGAGGCAGCAGCCCACCACGGAGCCAGATACTGGGATTGCCGGGCCCGAGCTTCCCTGCGGCGAGGCTCCATGGCAGCCCCCCACCACTCAGTGACAGGACCCAACTTTAAATATTGAAATAAAGGACCTGAATAAATTAGCATACCTTTCACTGCGATATTACTAGTTATTTGCAATCTTCTGTGTGATGGCCAGTACTCATGTGCCATCACTTTCCTGTCCAGGGAAAGCTGGTGTCACTGAGGTGGGGAAGGCGGGGGGGAAGCTTTGGATTTTTAGTGTAGTGGGTGGGGCAGGGAAAACAGGGTCAACTCTGCATTTAGTACAGTTGTTGGGGGGGGGGGGGGGCGTGGTGGAGGAGCTCAACTATTCAATTTACGTGTTTTGGGGTGGGGCAGGGGGGAACAGGGCTACCATTTATTTTGTGGATTGGGGAGTGGGTTGTCACACATTTATATACAGTGTACTGGGGGATGGGTTCCAGGATTGAACTTTGTAATCTCAAAGTCTGGCAGCCCTTTAAAAATGACGCCTACGCAGAGGCAGCTGACGCCATTGCCAGCATTGCTGAGCCCACCCCGACCACGTGACGGTGGGGGGGGGGGGGGGGTGGGGCAGACTGCCCTGCATATGGAAATGAGACGCCAGTCACTAGATTACAGAGGTATGGCGGCGTGCAGCCCGAGCGTGCAGGCGGCCATTATTTCACACGCCGCCAAGAGCAGCGGCAGGAGAATAAAATTCATCCCATTGAATTCCTGATTTCAGCTGTGATAGGGAAATGCAGAGAGGAACACTGATGCTTTCAAGGGAGGGCAGGAATTCAATGGTGAAGTCACCCTGGGGTCCTCTTATTTATCACCTGGTTCAAAGAGGCACTGAAGAAGGCTGCTCGCATTTACAGTTGCACATGGAACATTGAAGTAAGTATCTTGAATAATAAAGGGAACTTTACTCAAAGTAGATGAGGGTAAAGTGGTTGATGTAGTCTACATGGACTTCAGTAAGGCTTTTGATAAGGTCCCGCATGGGAGATTGGTTAAGAAAGTAAAGGCCCATGGGATCCAGGGTAATTTGGCAAATTGGATTCAAAATTGGCTTAGTGGCAGGACGCAGAGGGTGATGGTAGAGAATGGTTTCTGCGAGTGGAAGCCTGTGACCAGTGGTGTAACGCAGGGATCGGTGCTGGGACCCTTACTGTTTGTGACATACATTAATGATTTAGACGTGAATATAAGAGGTATGATCAGTAATTCGCAGATGACACGAAAATTGGTGGTGTCGTAAATAATGAGGAGGAAAGCCTTAGATTACAGGACGATATAGATGGGCTGGTAAGATGGGCGGAGCAGTGGCAAATGGAGTTTAATCCTGAGAAGTGTGAGGTGATGCACTTTGGGAGGTCTAACAAAGCAAGGATTATACAATGGATGGTACGACCCTAGGGAGTACAGAGGGTCAGAGGGACTTTGGGGTGCTTGTCCATAGATCACTAAAGGCAGCAGCACAGGTAGATAAGGTGGTTAGGAAGGCTCATGGGATACTTGCCTTTATTAGCTGAGGCATAGAATATAAGAGTAGGGGGGTTATGATGGAGCTGTATAAAAACGCTGGTTAGGCCACAGCTGGAATACTGTGTACAGTTCTGGGCACCACACTATAGGAAGGATGTGACTGCACTGGAGAGGGTGCAGGATGTTGCCTGGGCTGGAGCATTTCAGTTATGAAGACCGACTAGATAGACTGGGGTTGTTTTCCTTGGAGTGGAGAAGGCTGAGGGGGGACCTGATTGAGGTGTATAAAATTATGAGGGGCATTGATAGGATAGATAGGAAGAAACTTTTTCCCTTAGCGGAGAGGTCAATAACTAGGGGGCATAGATTTAAGGTAAGGGGCAGGAGTTTAGAGGGGAATTGAGGAGGAACTTTTTCACCCAGAGGGTGGTTGGAATCTGGAACACACTGCCTGAAGGAGTGGTAGAGGCAGGAACACATATGACATTCAAGAAATATTTAGATGAGCACCTGAAACACCATAACATACAAGGCTATGGGCCAAGTGTGGGGAAATGGGATTAGTTAGGACAGGTGCTTGATGGTCGGCATAGGCTCGTTTGGCAGAAGGGCCTGTTTCTGTGCTGTAAAACTCTATAACTCTAAACTTGAACAAAAGGTGTACTTAATCATTATTAACTGAGGATGTTAACAGCAAAAATATAAGCAAGTCCCCCCACAGGTGCATGCTTGGCCCCCATAAGATTATTCTGGATGAATTCATTTACTAATAATTGTTTTATTGAGTCATCTACCAATATTTTGTCTTATGGATAGGGCTCTGTCTCTAACAGAATAGTAATCTGAGTAAGGGCAAAGAACTATTTACACCCCAGTATCCAGACAGGCTGGTGTTTTTAGAGAAAAGTGTTTATGATTAATGACTAACCTAAACTTTCAAGCTGCATCAGCAATTGTCATTGTTTATAACAAATTGGCAAATCAAGCTACCAATTGTCACAGTGGATGATAATTGGACCAACAAGCCAAGGCAAGGTACAAAGAGAACAGAGTAACAGGATATTTCAGATTTCCAGCATCCGCAGTATTTTGCTTTTATTTATATCATTTTTCCTGTCTCTGCTGCTAAGAAACCCATGTTTACCTTAGCTACTATCTTCCTTTTTATATACTTGTAAAAGCTCTTACGATCTGTTTTAATATCCTAGCTCGTTTACTCTCATTCTATTTTTCCCTTTTTAGCAACTTTTTGGTGGCTCTGCCTATTTCTAAAACACTCCCAACCCTCATATTTGCTACTATTCTTTGCAACATTATAAGCCTCTTCCTTTAATCTATTATCCTTAAGACCCTGAGTAGGTCACGGATGGATCTTTCCTGCTAAGTTTTTATTTTTCAATGAAATGTATTTTTGTTTAACATTTGAATGGTTTCAGTAAATGTTTCCCACTGTTCATTTACTGCCATACCTGCTAGTCTACTTACCCAATCAATCTCAGCCAGTCCTTTCCTCATACCTATGTAACTGCTTTAAGCTTAAGATTCTTGTTTGTGATTGGAGTATGTTGCTTTCAAACTTAACATAGAATTCAACTGTATTATGATCACTATTTCCCAGCGGATCTTTTACCATGAGATTACTAATTAATGCTGCCTCATTACACAATACTAGATCTAAAATAGTTTTATCCCTAGTTGGTTCCACAACGTATTGCTCTGGGAAACTGTCACAAGAACATTCCACAAACCCATCTTCTAGACCACCCTTGTAAATTTGATTGGTCCAGTCTATGTGAAGATTAAAGTCCCCCACAATTATTACATTGTCTTTGGTAGAAGCACCAATAACTTTTTGTTTAATGTTATGCCCAATGATTTATCTAATGTTAGGGGGGGGCTATAAACTACTCCCGCCAGTGTTTTCTGACTCTTGCTATTCTGAATCTCCACCCATACTGATTCTACTTCATGATCTTCTCAGCCAAGGTCCTATCTCACTAATGCCCTTCTGTCTTCCTCTACTATCAGGGCTATCCCTCCTCCTTTGCCATTCTGTCTGTCCGAAATATTGTGTACCCTGGTATATTCATTTCACAACCTTGGTCACCTTGTAACTGTGTCTCGATAATGATGATTAGATCCAACCCATTTATTTCTATTTGGGCCACAAGTTCATTTACCTTATTGTGGATGCTTCATGCATTCAGATAAAGAACCTTTAATTTGATTTGTTTTACTGCTATTCCCTGCACGGATCTTACTCGCCGATGCACAATTACTGTTAAACTCTCTGGCCCTTCCTGTCTCACTCTACTCATCTTTACCCATATCACTAGTCTGTTCTTTTGCCTCGACTTTTGTCTTTGGATTTCTAAATCTCCTTTCACCCAAACCCACATCCTGACTTGGGAATATATCGCTGTTCCTTCATCATCGCTGGGTCAAAATCCAGGAACTCCCTCCCTAACACTATGGGCGTACCTACAGCACATGGATTGCAGCAGTTCAAGAAGACAGCTCATCACCACCTTCTCAAGGACAATTAGGGATGGACAATGAATGCTGGCCTTGACAGCGATCCACACATCCCATGAGTGAATATAAAAAATTTGCTGGCTGGAACCCAACAGCTACCTAGTTAAATGAAGTAAATAGATAAAAGAACAGAAGAGAGGGTGAGAAAGGAACAGTGTGTACAATTTTGTCGAGTAATCAAACGAGTTATATATGTTCTGTGTGGAGCTTTAAATTACTGCCTAAACACTGTAATGTGTTGATCCCTGCTGTGTAACAATATAGGAGATTCATTGCAACCAATTGATGTCAGGTTGAAACTCTTCCACCTCCATATGCTGCCCTTTAGTGACATCCTCTGCAAACACGGGGGTCATCTTCCACAAGGACACTGACAACACAACCACCACCTCTCTCGACCCCATCACTGTCTGTTATCACACTAGTTATCTGACAACCAAGCATGAATAAGCTGCAACTTTCTTCAGGTAAACATTGGCAAGACTGAAGCCAATTTCTTCAGCTCACTAGCTATTAACTCTGTACTGTTGCCACCAGTCCTGTTCTCCAGGCCACTATCTCAAACTGAACTTTCACAATCTCTGCAACCTCAACCATGTGCTGAGGTTCCACCCCTATATCCTCTCCATTCTAAAGATCCATAGCATTGCCTGCTGCTGTCCCTATGTAAGCCCATCTCCTGCTGAAACCCTCATCTGTTCCTTTGTCACCTTTAAACTGGTCTATTCCAATGCTGCTCTTGCCAACCTCCCATCCTCCCACCTCCGTAAACTTCAGCTCATCCAAAACTTTGCAGCTGTATGCTTTACCACACCAAGTCCTGCACACCAATTCCCCATCCTTGATTACTTATATTGGCTTTAGTGCTTTTTTCTGTGTGAAGGCACTATAGAAGTATATTATTATTGTAATGACATGACTGAGCAGGTACCAGTATACCAACACAAAAGACAAGTTATATTAGAATCCCATGCTGTAACAGAATAGCTGATGATTTTTTGGCACCTATAATTGTAAATACATTAACATATCCGCCACTGGCATGATTATTTTATGAGTGTGATGTTGTCAGACACATCAACACCCTTTCTTGTGAACTCCACTCTTCCTTATTACAAGCTTTAGAAGATAATAAGCAGAATGCCCTTTCCTGGAATGTTAAGCTTCTTTGCCTTACAATACTCAGGTGGCGCAGTGGTTAGCACCGCAGCCTCACAGCTCCAGGGACCCAGGTTCGATTCTGGGTACTGCCTGTGCGGAGTTTGCAAGTTCTCCCTGTGACCGTGTGGGTTTTCGCCGGGTGCTCTGGTTTCATCCCACAGCCAAAGACTTGCAGGTGATAGATAAATTGGCCATTGTAAATTGTTCCAAGTGTAGGTAGGTGGTAGGGAATATGGGATTACTGCAGGGTTAGTATAAATGGGTGGTTGTTGGTCGGCACAGACTCGGTGGGCCGAAGGGCCTGTTGTATCTCTAAATAAATAAATATCTGGTTAGAATGGTAGTCATTTTTTTCTAATTAAAAGCTGAAATCCTGCTTACATGTTGGAAGAAGTAAATGTGAAATGAATATTAATTTGAAACTGTTGCTGGAGTGAAGAAATGACTTGTTTAAACAGATCGCTAGACACTTGGCTGGAGGACATTTGCATACTATGAGACAGTGCTTGGACAGACAAAAGAATTGCTCACTGATTCAATTAACAGATATTGGTCTTGGCAATGCTGATCCACATCTTGACGGTGTAAGAGACAGCACTACACCACCCCCACCACCCCCCATGAGAGCTTTGAAATCCACAAACGCAGGTGTTTGTTTAAACAGTTAGTTACATAACTAACCTGTTGGCCAACTTTGAGTTTTGAATTGTGCTCACAGCACAGTTAAGTTAGACAGCAGATTGTAACTGAACCTGAAACAAGACAGCCTCTCTCCTGGCTGGCTCTCTTTTGCTTTCTCTCAGGCCTCCAGACCCAATGAAGGCATGTAAACCTCAAGAGAGAAAAGACTCCTACATCAAAACAAGTTAAAGCATGCACTGGGCCCCAACAAACAGCAAGACTTAACAGCAACCAAAGATTCCACAATGAACCTAAAGGACCGTAAATAACTACCAGATATTGCCTTAAACTTTTCCTGTTTCAATCTGCATGTGTGTTTATCGCGTATGCATGCTAGCGTGGTCGTGTCGTGTACTCGCAGTCGTTAACCAAATTAGAGTTTAGGATTAATAAACTTCCATCTTTCTTGTTTAAGTCTAAGAAAACCCGTCTGATTTCTTTGCCTTACAATTGGAAAGCAGTGGATTCACTGAGGGGGCGCTAAAAACAGTGTTTTAAAATTAAACCCTGTTACGGTTAGAGAGGGAACCCCTAGACCCCTATCTCACCTGGTCATAAGAATGACAGGTGACCTCATTGAAGCAGAGGAAATTCTTACAGAGCTCGACAATGTTGATGCAGGAAGGACGTTTTCCCTGGTTTGGGGGGGGGGGGGGTCTAGAACCAGGAGACAGTCTCAGAATCAGAGGTAGGCCACTTAGGACTGAGATGAGGAGGAATTTCTTCACTCAGACAGTGGCGAATCTTTGGAATTCTCCATGCCAGAGGGCTGTGGAGGCTCAGGTCATTGAATATATTCAAGATAGAGATCAATAGATTTCAAGACATTAAAGATTTAAAGGGATATGGGGATAGTGCAGAAAAATGATGTTGAGGTGGAAGATCAGCCATGATCTAGTTGAATGGTGGAGGGGCTGAATGGCCTACTCCTGCTCCTATATTCCTACGTTCATCGCCTTCCTTTGAAAGCAGTACCATGACCAGTAACTTCTGAAAACTGTCGAATATTCATTCTTCAGATTTAAAACTTAGATATTGAGTACTGAGGCCTATTTAACCACGGAGGAATCATGACTGCCTCCAATCCTGTCCTTGTTCAATGGCTACATAAGCAAACTTTAAGCAAAGGTATTGAACAACAATGAGGAGTGGGGATCCAGGCTGATTTCTGTCCTTAGCACATCCACTAGTACACCACTAGGTGTAAAGATCAGGGAGGGGAATTGTGATAAACTTGAACCTATTAGTATTGAAAAGGGAGGAAGTATTAGCGATTTTAGCAGGCTTAAAAGTGGATAAATCCCCAGGCCCAGATGAGATGTATCCCAGGCTGTTATGTGAGGCAAGGGAGGAGATAGCAGGGGCTCTGACAAATTTTCAAAATCCTCTCTGGCCACAGGAGAGGTACCCGAGGATTGGAGGAACACGAATGTGGTACCATTATTCAAGAAGGGTAGCAAGGATAAACCAGGTAATTACAGGCCAGTGAGTCTAACATCAGTGGTTGGGAAACTATTGGAAAAAAATTCTGTGGGACAGGATTAATCTCCACTTGGAAAGGCAGGGATTAATCAAGGATAGTCAGCATGGCTTTGGTCAGGGGGAGATCGTGTCTAACTTGACGAAATTTTTCGACGAGGTGACTAGATGTGTAGATGAGGGTAAAGCAGTTGATGTAGTCTACATGGACTTCAGTAAGGCTTTTGATAAGGTCCCACATGGGAGATTGAATAAGAACATAAGAGCCCATGGGATCCAGGACAATTTGGCAAATTGGATCCAAAATTGGCTTAGTGGTAGGAGGCAGAGGGTGATGGTTGAGGGTTGTTTCTACGAGTGGAAGCCTGTGACCAGTGGTGTACCGCTGGGACCCTTGCTGTTTGTAGTGTACATTAATGATTTAGATGTGAACATATTTATTTATTTAGAGATACGCACTGAAACAGGCCCTTTGGCCTACCGAGTCTGTGCCAACTAACAACCACCCATTTATACTAATCCTACATTAATCCCACATTCTCTACCATATCCCCACCATTCTCCTACCACCTACCTACACTAGGGACACTTTACAATGGCCAATTTACCTATTAACCTGCAAGTCTTTGGCTGTGGGAGGAAACCAGAGCATCCGGCGGAAACCCACACAGTCACAGGGAGAACTTGCAAACTCTGCACAGGCAGTATCCGGAACTGAACCCGGGTCACTGGAGCGGTGAGGCTGCAGTGCTAACCACTGCGCCACTGTGCCACCCTAGGAGGTATGATCAGATGACACGAAAATTGGTGGTCTCATAAATAGCGAGGAGGAAGGCCTTAGATTACAGGATGATATAGATGGGCTGGTAAGATTGGCGGAGCAGTGACAAATGGAATTTAATCCTGAGAAGTGTAAGGTGATGCATTTTGGGAGGACTAACAAGGCAAGGGAATATACAATGGATGGTAGGATCCTAGGAAGTACAGAAGGTCAGAGGGACCTTGGTGTACTTGTCCATAGATCACTGAAGGCAGCAGCACAGGTAGATAAAGGTGGTTAGGAAGGCATTTGGGATACTTGCCTTTATCAGCCAAGGCATAGAATACGAAAGCAGGGAGGTTATGATGGAGCTGTACAAAACACTAGTTAGGCCACAGTTGAAGTACTGAGTACAGTTCTGGGAACCACACTATAGGAAGGATGTGATTGCACTGGAGAGGGTGCAGAGGAGATTCACCAGGATGTTGCCTGGGCTGGAGCATTTCAGCTATGAAGAGAGACTGAAAAGGCTAGGGTTGTTTTCCTTGGAGCAGAGAAGGCTGAGGGGGGACATGATTGAGGTATACAAAATTATGAGGGGTATTGATAGATTAGATATGAAACTTTTTCCCTTAGCGGAGGAGTCAATAACCCGGGGGCATAGATTTAAGGTAAGAGGCAGGAGGTTTAGAGGGGATTTGAGGAAAATCTTTTTCACCTAGAGGGTGGTTGGAATCTGGAATGCACTGCCTGAAGAGGTGGTAGAGGCAGAAACCCTCACAACCTTCAAGTTTTTAGATGAGCACTTGAAACGCCATAGCATACAAGGCTACGGGCCAAGTGCTGGAAAATGGGATTAGAATAGGTCGGTGCTTGATGGCCGGCACAGACACAACGGGCCGAAGGGCCTGTTTCTGTGCTGTATGATTATGACTCTATGACCAGCTCAGCAAACTCAGCACAGAGCAGAATTTAACATATAAATTTTAAAGTCTCTATGGCTTACAACAAATTGTACAGTTACGCACTAAGCTATTAAGAGAGCTCACAAAATCTGCTCAATAATGAATTTTTCCCACCTTGCAAAATAAGCACATTTAATGATGAATTTCCTAACAGCCAGGTCACATGCACGCCAACATTACAAAGCCAATGAGCTTGAAGTAGATGAGCCCCAATATATCAGTTGAAATGTTTAACAGCTAAGATGATGAAAACAGCTTCATGGGAGGAGGCTGGAAACAGGAATTTTTTTTAATGAATTGGGACAGAGAATGAATACATTAAATCCATTGTACCTCTATCTTTACATAGGTGTTTGACAGTCATAGAAATGTCCACATCTGGTCAAAGACCTTCGCCTCCCATTCCCCACTTCCAAAACAATTAGTTTTATTTTTCCTGAGCTTTTCTTGCTTTGATGGTGCATCTGCTACCACTGTTGCAGTAATTTTCTTCACATCACTAACTCCTTTCTTACTATAGCTAACTGTCTCTTTAAATGGCTTTGTACTTTAAACCTCATTAATTCAGTTTTTAAAAACTGTCTCAACCCCAATACTTCCAGCTTTATCATCCTCATTTTTGCATACTCCACCTTCTGCCTCAGTGATTACCTGCTCCTCTTCAGATATCTAGTCCCTTTCCAAAGGTGAAATTAGGCATTTGGTAATCGATTATGAATGAATCACTTGCTCCAAATAATACTCATTTTGCATTCCTCTTCCTTATGTGGCTGATCCTGAGCTTCACTTCCAGTCCCATAATTTTCTACATATAAATCCCAATTTAAGACTCAGAGCTCGATTTTCCACTTGTTAGCAGGGTAATGGACGGGAAGGGCATTCAACCAATATCCTGGGGTTGGGACAATTTACCATATCGATCCCCAATGTCAGTGAGCCTGCTAGTGCAAGGCCACAAATTTCTGATAATACTGCAGCAGGACTACCATTGCAGCACCCGAAGAGATAGCCCAACATTTAAAGGAGTGGAAGAAATCGGAGCAGGAAATATATCGTATTTCTTAAATGTTGAGACCAAGACTTTAAACTGTCATGTTGTGTATTCAGCCTATATGAATGGAGACAATTACTGGGACCTTTCCCTCCTCCTGCAACATATGGTGATCCCCAAGTTTGCACATGATGGTATGTCTCACCACCTGATTTGGTCCCCTTTCCCCTCATTATAAAGAAAAGGAACTTGCAGGTAGTCTGTAGAAAAGGCCTTCTGTTAAATTGCTATAATAGTGCATCCTCAATGTTTCGATGTCATGAGACACCATGGGCTGGATTTTCAAAGGGCCACAGGGTAGGGAACCAGAGCGGTCGCAATTTAAAAACGGCGGCTCAGAGGTCGTCACCAGAACCCAATGTCTCCGGGACAGTCTGCAATTTTCAATGTCAGGGCTGCGGGGAGGGAACAGGGAAGCTGTTCGCCTTCAATTAGTTCCTTTAGGAGCTTGTTAAGGGGCCAAGGCATTCGGGAAGACAATTGTCAATTCTGATTTTGGTGATCCCGACCACTCGGTGCACATTAGTGCACAGCTGTCAAGGTCACCACATGGCCAAATAAAAATTAGAAAGCATGATGGAAATAAATGAGGGGCCAAGCTGTACCTCCACTTGGCCTCCATGCCCATTTCTGTCCTTGTCACCACTCTGACCCTTTCATGCGCTGCCTGCGCCTCCAACATAGTTGCTGCTTGCCTTTGCTGCTGGCCCACGTCAGGCAGCTTCCATCTCCTGGAGGCACTCGGCGCCTCTCATTGGGTGCTGAGCTCACCTCCTGCCCAATTAGGGCATTTGCATTCCAAGATCGTGTCGTGTGAGCGACGCTGCTGAAGTGCAGGGCTGGGACTCTGAACTGCTCTGGGCATCGGGTTCCCGTTCCTGGAATGAAAATCCAGCCCCATGTCTCCATTATCATCTCATGTTGATGGAATTGTGGCATGGGAAGTGTTATTATCTGTAATATACTTTACCAAGCATAAATGGCACAGGAAGAGGCATTCAGCCCAGATTCATGCCAGTGTTTATCCTCCACATGAACCACCTTCCACTCTTTATCTAACCCTATCAACATATCCTTCTATTCCTTTCGCCCTCATGTGCTTATCTAGCTTCCCCTTAAATGTAACTTGGCTATTCGCCTCAACTGTCGTGGAATGTGCAGGTGCCTGCAGATGGGTGCAGGGCGTGAAATTAATTGACAATTGTGACCAAAACAAGCTCAAAGTCCTACAAGAACTGAAAATGTGTATAAGATTGGGATTGTATAATTTGAACGTTTTAGACTGACACTAAACCATTCAAGTGTTACCACAAGGCCATTCAAGACTCTTCTCTTCTTTGGCCTCCATATCTCGAGAGACAATGGGTAAGCGCCTGGAGGTGGTCAGTGGTTTGTGAAGCAGCGCCTGGAGTGGCTATAAAGGCCAATTCTAGAGTGACAGGCTCTTCCACAGGTGCTGCAGAGAAATTTGTTTGTTGGGGCTGTTGCACAGTTGGCTCTCCCCTTGCGCCTCTGTCTTTTTTCCTGCCAACTGCTAAGTCTCTTCGACTCGCCACACTTTAGCCCCGTCTTTGTGGCTGCCCGCCAGCTCTGGCGATAGCTGGCAACTGACTCCCACGATTTGTGATCAATATCACAGGATTTCATGTCGCGTTTGCAGACGTCTTTAAAGCGGAGACATGGACGGCTGGTAGGTCTGATACCAGTGGCGAGCTCGCTGTACAATGTATCTTTGGGGATCCTGCCATCTTCCATGCAACTCACATGGCCAAGCCATCTCAAGCGCCGCTGACTCAGTAGTGTGTATAAGCTGGGGATGTTGGCCGCCTCGAGGAATTCTGTGTTGGAGATACGGTCCTGCCACCTGATGCCAAGTATTCTCCGGAGGCAGCGAAGATGGAATGAATTGAGACGTCGCTCTTGGCTGACATACGCTGTCCCGGCCTCGCTGCCATACAGCAAGGTACTGAGAACACAGGCCTGATACACTCGGACTTTTGTGTTCCGTGTCAGTGCGCCATTTTCCCACACTCTCTTGGCCAGTTTGGACATAGCAGTGGAAGCCTTTCCCATGCGCTTGTTAATTTCTGCATCGAGAGACAGGTTACTGGTGATAGTTGAGCCTAGGTAGGTGAACTCTTGAACCACTTCCAGATCGTGGTCGCCAATATTGATGGATGGACCATTTCTGACGTCCTGTCCCATGATGTACGTTTTCTTGAGGCTGATGGTTAGGCCAAATTCTTTGCAGGCAGCCGCAAACCTGTCAATGAGACTCTGCAGACACTCTTCAGAGTGAGATGTTAAAGCAGCATCGTCAGCAAAGAGGAGTTCCCTGATGAGGACTTTCCGTACTTTGGACTTCGCTCTTAGATGGGCAAGGTTGAACAACCAGCCCCCTGATCTTGTGTGGAGGAAAATTCCTTCTTCAGAGGACTTGAACGTAGCAGGGAGAAGAAAATCCCAAAAAGTGTGGGTGCGAGAACACAGCCCTGTTTCACACCACTCAGGATAGGAAAGGGCTCTGATGAGGAGCCACCATGTTGAATTGTGCCTTTCATATTGTCATGGAATGAGGTGATGATACTTAGTAGCTTTGGTGGGCATCCAATCTTTTCTAGTAGTCTGAAGAGACCACGTCTGCTGACGAGGTCAAAGGCTTTGGTGAGATCAATGAAAGCAATGTAGAGGGGCATCTGTTGTTCACGGCATTTCTCCTGTATCTGACGAAGGGAGAACAGCATGTCAACGGTGGATCTCTCTGCACGAAAGCCATACTGTGCCTCAGGATAGACGCGCTCGGCCAGCTTCTGGAGCCTGTTTAGAGCAACTCGAGCAAAGACTTTCCCCACTATGCTGAGCAGGGAGATTCCACGGTAGTTGTTGCAGTCACCGCGGTCACCTTTGTTTTTATAGAGGGTGATGATATTGGCATCGCGCATGTCTTGGGGTACTGCTCCCTCGTCCCAGCACAGGCAAAGCAGTTCATGTAGTGCTGAGAGTATAGCAGGTTTGGCACTCTTGATTATTTCAGGGGTAATGCTGTCTTTTCCTGGGGCTTTTCCGCTGGCTAGAGAATCAATGGCATCACTGAGTTCCGATTTGGTTGGCTGTATGTCCAGCTCATCCATAACTGGTAGAGGCTGGGCTGCATTGAGTGCAATCTCCGTGACAACATTCTCTCTGGAGTACAGTTCTAGGTAGTGCTCGACCCAGCGGTCCATTTGTTTGCATTGGTCAGTGATTATGTCGATTGATTTAGATTTGAGGGGGGCGATCTTCTTGATGGTTGGCCCAAGAGCTCTCTTAATGCCATCATACATTCCTCTGATGTTCCCAGTGTCTGAGGCCAGCTGAATATGACTGCATAGGTGTTGCCAGTTGTCGTTTGCGCAGCGCCTGGCTGTCCTTTGTGCAGTGTTTCTGGCTGCTTTAAGTGCTATGGATGTTAAATCGCTGGGGGCTTTCTTGTCGTTCAACAGTGCAATGCGCTTAGCGGCTATGACAGGTTCCAGCTCTTCATTATGAGATTGAAACCAGTCCGCATTTCTCTTCGCACTTTTGCCGTAGGTGGTCAAAGCTGACTCATAGATGGCGTCTCTGATGTGAGCCCACTCAGTATCCCCTGTGGGAGTGTTTTGAAGGGCTGTTACAAGTGAATTTAGACTGATCACCTCAAAACCTTGTTGGTGTCAAAGACAGGTTGTATCTCAATGTCTTATTTGTATGTTAATATCTTTATTTGTTTGTAGCTTAATAAAACCTTTAAGCTTTGGAAGAAAAACATGTTACAGCTGCTTTGTTTAGAGACTGAGCCTTAAATAAATTAAATTTGATGCCACAATGAGGGCTAATTAGCGCAGTCTTTTACAAAGTATATTGTAAGTTTTAGGTTGTTATACATGTTAACAGGCAATGTTGGCATTATGACTTTTTGGTTATGAGCAGCCTATGTAATAGTCAAGGAGTCAATGGTGGGTTGTTTATAATGTGGCAAAAAATTATATCCATAGACTCAAGTGTTTGAAAAAAAAAGTAACAAGTACATTTAACCATGGAAGACAAGGTTGATAGAAGTAGGAATGGAAGGGGAGTCAGCAGAAACAGTGAAAGATGAAAGCAATGGCTTTGCTCAAAAGTTGTTAAAGTTTCTGAAAGAAAGGGCTGCATCAAAACTGATAAAATGTTTAGTGAAAATCTAAAATGTGGGAGTTGTAAATACGGTCTAAAGGGGTACAGAATTGGAATGTCGAAATCAGCAGTGAGAAATGCATGCAGTTGCTTCCAGAGAGTGAACCAAGAAAAGGAATGTGTTCCTTGACTGGATCCTCAGCATCCCCTTTCCCCTATATTATAACACTTCCCTTTTAGTACGTGGTGGGGTGGAGGAGCGGAGGGGGCTGGCAGTGTAAAGAATTGTGCAGTAAGTGACAGGCGCTTGGGTGACGACATGGACTGTGAGCCTGAGATTTTGAATCAGTGCAGAATGGGGTTAAGTAACAAATATCACATCAGTAACTGAAAATTGGTTTGAGAGAAAAAAGGAAAGATCAGTCTCTGATGGAATAAAGAAGGAGAAAGGGGAAGATTCTCTCCCTTTTCTACTCTTACAAGCTGCGGAAATTCTTTGGCTTTCAGTGTACTGCTTTTCTTTTGCGGTGACTGGCTACACACTGCCATTCAATGCTTGTTATGTGTTTTATTAAGCCCCTTGTATAATGACGCAAAGAATTTATCTGAGAAGGTTAACTTTTTCTTCATTTATATTCAGTATGCCATTTGGAAAGGTGCCTGGAGAACAGAAAGATTTATATAATTTACTGTTTTTTGTAAGCATTTGCTATTTTGATAATTTTATCCGTTCTGCGTTGTATTTAGTTAATAATTGTAATTATTCAGGGCAACTAAAACCTATTAAGTTGTGAAAACTAGACTTTTATTGTGGCCACGGTTAAACTCTGGTTATTGTAAATTATGTGACAGTCTCTAATTCCAGAGATGAGGTTATGACATAAAAAAGTTGCCATTTATGAATTTCTTATATGCTTAATAATTTGAAGTGGATAGGGAGTTAATGCCGAGAGTAAATGATGTGTTTGGAGTTGTGTTAAGTGCCAGAGTGTGAGAATACTGTTATTAAAAGCATGGGACATTTGAGGCAGTTCTGCTTCTTTAATCACCTTGGCTGGAATTTTACACATCCCGCCCACCCCCAGAGCGGGCTGGGGAGGTGGGGGAAGCTGCCATTCTCGCTGCTATTTTACCAGCAGTGGGGGAGGTGGCAAACGGCCCACTTGTCCCAGGCCCTGAGATTGAGGCCTTAAGTGGCCAATTAATTACAACTTAAGGGCCTCCTCCTGCTGCCAATGGTATATTACCAGTGGGAGATGGGCACTTCAGCACCTGAGGAGGCCGCCTAGTAATACCTGACAGCCTCTTTGCGGGCTGGAGGGGGGACCCTCCTGGTCAGGCACCCTGTGCCCCAAGCAGGCTCTCTCAGCTGCATAAGCTGCCTTGGCTGGAACACCTCCCCCTGCCCTCTTGATTGGGTCCTGACGAGGGGGTGGGGGGCCAGCCGATTGTCCCTAACAAGGCCCGATCACCACTTACCTGTTCCAAGGGCGAAGTCCATGTTTCTCCTCTCGCTGGGTACAGTCTCAGCAGTGGCCACTGCTCCCAGTGGCACTGCTAGGACTGAAAAGCTGCCAGCCCTCTGATTGACTGGCAGCTCTTGGAGGTGGGACTTCATGTTTCAGAGGGCCAGAAATCCCAACCAAAGCCAAGTAAGGGCCTGGGCCACAAAATTGCTGTGTGGCTTCCAGGCCTGGCGAAGCTGGGCTCTCCCAACTTTTCAACTGGTGGGTGGGACCACTGCCACCACATAAAATTCAGGCCCTTGGTTATACTGGAATGGGATACCTGTGTGCAAATGGACTGCATCCTTTGATCTTGTGATGAACTGATCAGAAAGAAGTGACCTAAACAACGATTGATTAAAAGGATCTCCTGCTATCTGACAATATGGAAAAAATCTTAAAGTTGGACAAAGTCAATAACATTTTGGACGCCTCTTAAAGAAAGATTACAGGTTTTAACAATTGGAGTTTAATCTGAAACATTTGTAGATAAAAAGGCCAGGCACAACCTATTTTCTTTTTTAAATGAGATGAATGAACTGAAATGCAGAATCAAGAACAATAGGCTGAGTGAAGTGAAGCTGATAGCTGCTTACATTCCAGGTTTCAAGACAAGAGAGTGATGTTGTGAGAATATGTAGACCTTGTGCATGTCTGATAAGGAGTCAAGTAATTACTTTGCTGTCATGTCTGCGTAATAAACTGGAGAGGTTCTACCAATAGATGTTGTCCGAAAAACTCAGTTTATGAAAAGGAATTCAGGTCAAGATACAGATGCAGTTCCAAGGGACGGTATCACACCCTATAAGAGAGAAAAATGGGAAGTGACTGAATGGCTGGGTATAGAGGCTACAGCAAGGAGCGCCGCTTGGAATAGATTTAGAAAGCAAGTGGGAGCATGATAAACGGACTGGTGATGGAGGAAACTATTGCAATGTTAGGTGCCTGGTGTATTGTGATGGAGTCTTGTGCGCAGACTGCATTCTATACAGCTGACTTGTTGAATGGACTGTTAGGTGCTATCACAGAATTGTTACAGCACAGAAGGAGGCCATTCAGCCCATCGTGTCCACATCAGCTCTCTGAAACAGCAATTCCTCCAGTTCCATTCCCCTGCACATCTTCATTTTCATATAACTGTCTAATTCACTTTTGAATGCTTCAATTGAACCTGCCTCCACCATATTCTCAGGCAAAGCATTCCAGACCTTAACCACTCGCTGTGTGAAAAAGCTTTTCCTCATGTCACTTTTGCTTCTCTTACCAAATACTTCAAATCTGTGCCCTCTCGTTCTCGAACCTCACACAAGTGGGAACAGTTTCTCTCCATCTATTCTGTCCAGACTCATGCTTTTGAACAGTCTCAACTTCTCCAATCTATCTTCACTGAAATTCCTCATCCCTGGAACCATTCTCATGAATCTTTTCTGTCCTCTCTCCAATGCCCTCACATCTTTCCTAAATTGGACGCAATATTCCAGCTGAGGCCGAACTAGTGTTTTATAC
This sequence comes from Heterodontus francisci, assembly GCF_036365525.1. Taxonomy (NCBI): domain Eukaryota; kingdom Metazoa; phylum Chordata; class Chondrichthyes; order Heterodontiformes; family Heterodontidae; genus Heterodontus; species Heterodontus francisci. The sequence goes on along the minus strand of NC_090382.1, from coordinate 81,530,042 downwards.
AAGTTCAACATAACTTCCTTGCTCTTGCCCCTATTAAAGACCAGGATACTGTAAGTTTTATTACCTGCTCCCTCAACCTGTCCTGCCACCTTCAATGACTTATGCACATATACACCTATGTCCCTCTGCTTCTGCACCCCCTTTAGAAGAGTACCCTTTATTCTATATTGTCTCTCCATGTTCTTCCCACCAAGATGAATCACTTCACATTTCTCGTCATTGAACTTCATATGCCACCTGTCTGCCCATTCCACCAACCTATCTATGTCCTTTTGAAGTTTTACACTATCCTCCTCACAGTTCACAATGCTTCCAAGTTTTGTATCATCTGCAAACTTTGAAGTTGTGCCCTGTACACCAAGGTCTAGGTCATCAATATATAATCAGGAAAAGCAAGGGTCCCAGCACTGATCCCTGGGGAACTCCACTACAAACCTTCCTCCTGTCCGAAAAACATCCATTAACCACTACTCTTTGTTTCCTGTCACTCAGCCAATTTCATATCCATGTTGCTACCATCCCTTTTATTCCACGAGCTACAAGTTTGCTCACAAGTCTGTTGTGTGGCACTGTAACAAATGCCTTTTGAAAGTCCATGTATACCACATCAACAGCATTGCCCCCATCAACCCTCTGATACCTCCTCAAAAAACTCCAGCAAGTTAGTTCAATATGATTTTCCCTTAAGAAATCCATGCTGGCTTTCTTTAATTAACTCGCATTTGTCCATGAGACTATTGATTTTGTCCCAAGTTATATTTTCTAGAAGTTTTCCCACCACCCAAGTTAAACCTGTAGTTGCTGGGCTTATCTTTACACCCTTTTTTGAACAAGGGTGTTATGTTTGCAATTCTCCAGTCCTCTGGCACTACCCCAGAGTCTAAGGTCTACTGAAAAATGATGGCCAGTGCCTGTGCAATTTCCACCCTCACTTCCTTCAGTATGCTTGGATGGATCTCAACCTGGTCCTGGTGTTTTATCCACTTTAAGTACAGACAGCCTATCTAATACTTCCTCTATCAATTTTAAACCCCTCTAGCATCTGACTTACCTCCTCTTTCAACATTTCCTGGGTTGGATCTTCTTCCTTGGTAAAGACAGATGCAAAGTATTCATTTCATACTTCAGCTATGCTATCTGCCTCCATGTGTAAATTCCCTTTCTGGTCCCTAATCAGCCCCACTCCTCCTTTTGCCACCCTTTTACTATTTATATGCCTAGAGAAAATTTTGGGATTGCCTTTAATGCTAGCTGCCAGTCTCTTTTCATGCTCTCTTTGCTTCTCTAACTTGCTTTTTCACTTCCCCTCTGGACCTTCTATATTCAGCCTGGTTCTCAATAGTATTTTCTACCTGGCATCTGTCATAAGCACACTTTTTCTTCATCTTAATCTCTACCTCTTGTCATCCAGGGTGCACTGGATTTGTTTGCCCTACTTTTCCCCTTCAAGGGAACATACCTTGACTGTGCCCAAACTCTCTCTTCTTTGAAGGTAGCCCATTGTTCATCTACCAGTTTTCCTGCCAGCTTTTGACTCCCATTTATTCATACCAGCTCCATTCTTATCCCATTGATGTTGGCTTTCCCCCAGCTAATTATTCTTATCCTGGATTGCTTTGTCCTTTTCCATAGTCAGCCTAAACTTTATGAAGCAATGATCACTATCCCCTAAATGCTCTCCTACTGATACTTGATCCACTTGGCCCACCTCATTCCCAAGAACCAGGTCTAGCAATGCCTCCTTTCTCTTTGGACTAGCAACATACTGTTGTAGAAAATTTTCCTGAACACACTCTAGGAAATCTTGCCCGTCACTGCCCTTGACACTACTATTATCCCAGTCTATGTTTGGATACTTAAAGTCACCCATTATAACTACCCTATAATTTTTGCATCTCTAATTTCCTTGCAAATTTGTTCCTCCATGTCCTTCCCACTAGCTGGTGGCCTATAGACAACACTGAACAGCGTAACCACACCATTTTTGTTCCTAAGCTCTAGCCAAATTGATTCTGTCCTCGACCCCTCCAGGACATCTTTTTTCTCCAGCGCTGCAATGCTCTCCTTAATCAATACCACCACCCCTCCCCATTTCCTAACCTTTCTGAACACCTTGTATCCAGGAATATTTAACACCCAGTCCTGTCCTTCTTTGAGCCAGGTCTCTGTTATAGCCACATCATATTTCCACATGGCAATCTGTGTCTGTACCTCACCAGTCTTATTAACCACACTCCGTGCATTCACATTAACCCTGATTCAGACTTTATTACTTTCTCCCTTACTCTGACCCCACCTAACAACTTACTATTTCCTACTCTCGTGCTAACTATCTCCCTCAGTATTCTGTGCTCCTTGGTATTCCTCTGATACTTGCTCCTGGTTCCCACACCCCTGTCAAGTTACCAGTTTTGCTTCCCTCCAATCCGAGCTCCCTCACAAGTTCCCATCCCCCTGACAATTTAGTTTAAACCCTCACCAACAGCACTAGCAAATCTCCCTGCGAGGATATTCATCCCAGTCCTGCTAAGATACAACCCATCCATCTTGTACAGATCCCACCTACCCCAGAAATCTGATGCCCTCCCTCCTACATCAGTTCTCCAGCCATGTGCTCAATTCTCTTATTCCTATGCTCACTTGCACGTGGGACTGGGAGTAATCCTGAGATTATTGCTTTTTGAGGTCCTGCTTTTTAATCTCCTTTCTAGCTCTCTAACTATGACTTTGGATTTAAAGCTTGTATTTTTTTTTCCTGAGCCAGTTATTCACTGGAAATGAAACGAAAAGCTCTGAAGAGTTCTGGAGGAACAAAGCTGGTCCTAATCAGTTTAAAACACAGTCTTATGATCAGAGACGTGTGACTGGAGCTCAGGTTTCAGTTTAGAAGAGCTGTCTGCTGTGGGTGGAAGCAAAAACAGCCAGCTGTTGTTTTGAAGAGACAATCTGGGAGCTGTTGGTTGTTTAAAAAGACTAGCAGCAGGCAGAGGAGCCTGGACTCTGAGGGCGGACTATTGGCAAATACGGCTTACAGCAGTTGTCTTCAGTCACTTAAGAGTTACCAGTGGAACCATGCCATCAGGACAGTGGTGGGCAAGGCCAAGGTTGTTCAAGAGGTGACAAGACCGAACTGTTAAAGGGAAGATTGCATTGCCTGCTATCGACGGGACATTACTTCTGTATCTGTATCCTGGAGGACAGAACTCCAAAACTACTTGAGAAAGTTCCTGATTTTGATGTACTTTGGGACTGTTTGGCACCATCCTAAGGACTATCTTTGTTGCATCTGATAATTAACGTGTAACCTTTAAGATATATGTCGACTGTGATTTAACCGTTAGTTCACATTTAATTTATGTTGGTTTTTGTTTGAGTGTTAAAGTAAAATTTATTAAAAAAGTGAAATCTTGTCCATTTGTTTTGTGTTGCCCATATTGGGGTCAGTCAGTGGATTTGCTTCTATTGGTTTGTTGGTTGTCTCCAGAGGTATCATAACAAAATATCCTGTAAAACATTCCTGTGAAAAATGGAAAGGACAATTTTTTGCTGTGTGTATTTCAACTCTACACCTACCACCCGAAGCCACGAGAGATCTTCAGGATGGAGTCCACTGGCGCCCTCAAAAGTGACATACATTAGGAATTGGTTAACTATCCAGAGGTATTGGGAAAGAATGGTGAAACCTGGGTGGAATTAGATTGATCTTGCTATGCTCTGATCAAAGGCACATGAATGCATCAATATGATGTCAGGCAGAACAGTGCCCACCTTACAGTTAGCACTCCCCTAATTGGAAATTAGGATGAGCAAGACAGATACATGGACAGATTTTTTTTACTGTGCAACGATATTGGACTTTGTTTATCATCATTGCAAGCTCAGTCCTGATCCCAGTGAACATTCATAATGCTACAGAAATTTAGGTAGAAATCAGTTTAATAAAGGAAACCCAGGTAGGCTACTTTACATAATAATAAAAGCAAAATACTGCGGATGCTGGAAATCTGAAACAAAAACAAGAAATGCCGGATTCACTCAGCAGGTCTGGCAGCATCTGTGGAAAGAGAAGCAGAGTTAACGTTTTGGGTCAGTGACCCTTCTTTGGAACTGACAAATATTAGAAAAGTCACAGATTATAAACAAGTGAGGTGGGGGTGGGGCAAGAGATAACAAAGGAGAAGGTGCAGATTGGACCAGGCCACATAGCTGACCAAAAGGTCACGGAGCAAAGGCAAACAATATGTTAATGGTGTGTTGAAAGACAAAGCATTAGTACAGATTAGGTGTGAATATACTGAATATTGAACATCAGCAAGTGCAAACCTGAAGAAGAACAACCTGAAAAAAACAGTGGGTAAGCAAACTGAACAAACTAAGATGAAATGAAATAAATGCAAAAAAAGATTGTAAAAAATGTAAAAAGGAATGCAAAAAAAGGAAGAAAAAATAACTAAAAATGACTAAAAATGAAAGTAAAGTGGGGGGCTGTCATGCTCTGAAATTATTGAACTCAATGTTCAGTCCGGCAGGCTGTAGTGTGCCTAATCGGTAGATGAGATGCTGTTCCTCGAGCTTGCGTTGATGTTCACTGGAACACTGCAGCAATCCCAGGACAGAGATGTGAGCATGAGAGCAGGGGGGAGTGTTGAAATGGCAAGCAACCAGAAGCTCAGGGTCCTGCTTGCGGACTGAGCGGAGATGTTCCGCAAAGCGGTCACCCAGTCTGCGCTTGGTCTCCCCAATGTAGAGGAGACCACACTGTGAGCAGCGAATACAGTATACTACATTGAAAGAAGTACAAGTAAATCGCTGCTTCACCTGAAAGGAGTGTTTGGGGCCTGGGATAGTGAGGAGAGAGGAGGTAAATGGGCAGGTATTACACCTCCTGCGATTGCAAGGGAAGGTGCCCTGGGACGGGGACGAAGTGGTGGGGGTAATGGAGGAGTGGACCAGGGTGTCGCGGAGGGAACGATCCCTTCGGAATGCTGACAGGGGAAGGGAGGGGAAGATGCGACTGGTAGTGGCATCACGCTGGAGGTGGCGAAAATGGCGGAGGATGATCCTTTGGATATGGAGGCTGGTGGGATGAAAAGTGAGGACAAGGGGAACCCTGTCACGGTTCTGGGAGGGAGGGGAAGGGGTGAGGGTAGAGGTGCGGGGAATGGGTCGGACACGGTTGAGGGCCCTGTCAACCACAGTGGGGGGAAATCCTCGGTTGAGGAAAAAGGAGGTCATATCAGAAGCACCGTCATGGAAGGTAGCATCATCAGAGCAGATGCGTCGGAGACGGAGAAACTGGGAGAATGGAATGGAGTCCTTACAGGAGGTAGGGTGTGAAGAAGGCTACTTTAGGCTACTTTACAGTTTGGACACCTAATTTGACCACTGAGTCTTCAACTATGCTTGACATGATGGTCACATCAAACATAACCGAACTGATCTACAACAATGAAATTTGGTCAAAGCAAAGGACAGCTTGGAGACCACAAATGGTGGGAAACAGTGTATTGTGTAGGACAACATTGCTGGACTAGAATTCAGGTTTAAATCCTTAATCATTGTTATCACAATTGCTGTTATAATAATGTATTATATAAAATAATGCTTTCTATAGTATCCTCAATGTATAAAATGCAAATGGATGCATTGTCTATCAAGCCATGAGCTAACATTGGAGTGGACAATGTGAGCTTAAGAGGGATACACAACCCTTAGGCTCAATAGATGGGATGTGTCAAAAAGAAATTTGCAGGTCATCTGTAGAATATGGGCTTCTGTTGAATGTTGTCAATATTCATCTTAATTTGTTATAAAAGTGCATCCTCGATGTCTTCAGACACTATGGGGAAAAATTTGGATAAGGCCCATTCTCGGGCACGGGAATCATGATGTGCGATTACCCCATGCCTGGTCCCATTGTGGCAGACAGCACACAAACTTTATGCTGCCTCCTCATCAAAATGATTTCAGCATGCAGCCCCATGTAGAATATGTCACTGACTGGTTGCACGCTCAACACGAGACCCAGCACCGTGAGTGGCTAGTGCAATGCACAGGTAGCCTGGACCTCTTAAAAGGACATCAGCGCTTGGCTAGAAGGATGCCAATGGAGCAACAGGCAAGGGAGAGCACTCTGGAGGTATTAGTGATGGAGGTGGAAATCAGGAAAGCTGCTATGTTCCTGCAGGGAAACAGGAAGCCCTCTAGGCACATCCTGAGAAGGGAATGGGAGCAGGTGGCCACAGAAGTCAATTCCTGGATTCTGGCCCCAAAGAATTGGCTGCAGTGCTGGAAAAAGTTCAATGACCACAAATGGGTTGTCAAGGTCAATGTATCTTCACATGACATCCTCTACCTACTGCTCCACCAACATCTCACACTGCTCAATGCACTGCAGTCCCATCAGCAATCAGGACTCATGCCCAATATTCAGATGCTCCACTTCAACCTCACAACCATCTCTCACTGCTTCCACATACCTCCAGCTATTTAGCTATGGCAAGCACATCACCCAAACACATCGCTGCACACTCACTGACATTCTTCCCTTTGTTTTGCAGGGCAAGGTGGCTCATAACTGCAGGGGGTAGCAGAAAACTGACAGGGGACAGGCACGCCTGCATCAACTGAGCCCTTTGGAGAAAAGACAGTACTCTACATCATAAGGCCGGTTTTATACTGAGGCCATTGCATCAGAGTGACCAAGAACATTCAGGATGACGGTATGTTCCTGCCTTATTTCATCATCATTTTAGGCGGTGCTCATCCACTGGAGGATGTAGCCCTCTTCATGCCTTTCCATTGCATGAGGGATTTCTGCCATATACTGATGTGCTGACAAGGCGTATTGTCAGTAGAGGTTTTCTGTTAGGGTTGCCTCACCCTCAATGCTGCACTGGAGTGTTAGCCTGGATTCTTGGACTGAAGCCCTGGAGTGGGACTTGAACCTGGAATCTTGTGACTGGGAAGCAAGAGTGCTACCAACTGCATCATTCTCTCCCCCAGCTCTTGCCTTATGCCCCTTCTCAAATTCCACCTCAGTCTCATCTTGCTATCTGGCATGAAGTGTAAACTATGGATGGTGTGACCATGAACCTCTTGCTTTCCATCCCGCCATCTTCCCTCACCCCAATCTAGGTCACCGAGCACAGAGATGGCTGAAGGGGACTTAGTGCAAGTTAGGGCACAGGCAGCAGAGTTTTGGATGACTTCAAGTTTACAGAGGGTAGAATGTGGGGAGCTGGCCAGTAGCGCATTGGGAGTCAAGTCAAGAGGCATCAAAGGCATGGATGAGGGTTTTGGCAGATGAGCGGAGGCAGGGGCAGAGTTGGGTGATGTTACAGAGGGAGAATTAAGCAGTCTTTGTGATGGTGCGAATGTGGTCAGAAGTTCATCTCTGGGTCAAATATGGCACCAAGGTTGCAAACAGACTGGTTTCGCCTTAGAAGTTGCCAGGGAAAGGGATGCAGTCGGTAGCTAGGTCTACCCAATGATTATTTGGAGGAACTTTCTGCTCATCAGTACTGGATGTCAGACAAGCAGCCTGATAATTTAACAGTTAAATTAGTGGAGGAGTTGAGAGAGGTGGTGGTGGTGGTGAGGTGAAGCTGGATGTTGTCAGCATATATATGGAAATTAACGCTGTGTTTTTGGATGATGTCGCCAAGGGATGTAGATGAGAAATAGGAGGTGGCCAAGGATAGTTCCTTGGGGGACACTCGGGGTAACGGTGCAGAAGCTGGTAAAAGAAGCCATTGCAAGTAACACTAGATACATAAAAATTGAACCAGATGAGTGCAGTTCCATAACACCAGCAAAAGTAAGTCAAAAGCACCTCACCTGAAAGTTGGATGGTTATCCCTTTTAAGTAACACTAGCTGGTGGGGCAGGGTGTGGGCCCTCATGCAGCTGAATGCATGTTTAACCGGGAGTGATTAAAGGGCGCAAACTGGATCTGTGCTGTCAAAATGGCAGATTGTGCATCAAGTCAGCATTCAAGGCTGTTTGACGTCATGATCTGCCCACTCTGCATGCCTGTGGCTCACGCACAGCACACTTGCATTAGCACCTAATCAGTCAGTGCGCTCCACACGGGCCGCACCTTCCGACCGCCATTTTCTGAGTTCAGGGCTTCTGCAGCGCCAGCATCAGCAACACTGCAGAGTTCAATTTCATGCCTCCAATATTTATCTCATGTTTATGGAATGTTGGCATCTGAAGCATTATTATCGGTTTCTATCTTGTTGTGGCATCTGCAGGATTTGGCAGATGAATGCTGGGCTTGAGATGGTGAAATTGATTGACATACAGACCCAAAACAGGTTCAAGATCCTGTCAGAACTGCTAACCTATACAAGATGAGACTGGGATTTTATATGTTAAAAGCTCTCACAGAATGAGGTTGGACCACTCAAGTGTTACCACAAGGCCATTTGAGATCGATCACTTCAAAACCTTGTCAATGTTAAAGCCAGGTGGTATTTCAATGGCTTATTCTGTTTTATCATCTATATTTCTTGTATTGTAACCTAATAAAGCCTTTATACTTTGAAACAAAAAATACCTCCAAGCCTCTTTGCTTAGGGACCACCAAACCTTAGACAAATCACACAGCTATCACATCCAATTTTGGGCAGGATAGAGGAAAATCCAGCCCTAACTTTCACTCCATACAGTAGTTACACAGCAGCACAAATCAAAAATAGTGGGCTGGATTTTATGGGTCCCGAGGTGGGGCCGGAGGTGGGGGCTTGGAGAATCGCGACAGGTGGTGGGGGTGGTGAGCCCATTGCCTCCCCGCCACCAAGCGATCTTCCCGAGGATGTGATAGGCCAATGGCCTTCGCAGCCAGAGGCTAACTCAGGCCCTCAAGTGCCAACAAAGTGCCTCTTCCCGCCACTGCTGAGCTTGGTCGGGGTGGGGTGGGGGTTCCTCCTCCGTGGGCCATCTGTGGTCCACAGAGGACCCCCACTTGGAACCACTTCATCTTCCCCCACCCCATGACCCCCTCTCCCCTCAAATTATACGATCACACCCTTGCCAAGGCCTTATGAACTGGCCCCGGTACCCCACCTCACCTACCTCTGGTCTGGGGTTCAGTGCTGGCAGTGGCCACCGCTCCCAGTGGCACTGCTGATAGTGCTGAGCTGTCAGCCCTCTGATTGTCTGGCAGCGCATAGAGATGGGATTTCTGTCTTTAAAAAGGGACGGGGATTCCAGCTCATGAAACTTTGACGTAAAAGGACCGGAGGATCGCTCTTTGGTGTGGAGGGGCAGGAAAACACCAAGGTGGGGTCCCCCCCGCCTTTTCTGCCTGGTGCCAGAAGCCCTGCCTCCTACATAAAATCCAGTCCAGTTTGTGTTCTCCAACCTCAGCTGCTGTGGTAGAAGTCATACTAGACACCTGCATGTTTAAAAAACGTAACATATATGCCTAGGCATCAGGCAGATTTCCAGGATATATTCAAAACACAATTATCAACATAGTTTAGTAAAATGCAATCAGGAAATACAATTTTAACACTTGCACAGCCGAACACCAGTCAATATTAAAATGTTAGTTTTGGTCACCCCAATACTTGAAGCTTAGCAGGTAAATACACCATGAGATGTGGCAGAGAGTCATCAGAAAAGGAAGGTTCCTAGTTGGATCTCTGGTCCATGCTGATTTAGTGAATCCCAGCCAGGACTGATACTCACACTCTTTGGGTTGAAGAGTGGCAAAAAAAAAATCAAACTTACTGCCTCTGATCATTATCCATGAACATTGCTGGAAAGCAGAGGTGTGGAAATCTGAAGAGGAGATGATCATCGCGTACTGACATCTATTGTAGCAATTTGAACCTAACCTACCCATCGGGAACCTGATAGGTTCAGGTACGACTCTGGTTTTACACGTTGTCGAATTTTACACTATCAAAGTCACATCAGAATATTATGTGGGCTGTATAACCAACATTCCACCCGATTCTGTAGGGTTCCCACCCAGTTCAGTAAAGTTATCCCCATACTGTCTAAACTCATTGTAATTTGGGCAAGAGGTACTAGAGAGTAGTCAGTGCCCGTGGAACCACAGCCAGGTACAAATCATCACTTTCTGGGTAACATGAAAGAAAAAGAAAGGGAAACCAGGAGACAAAAAAAAAAGAAAACTTTAGTTTCACTGATACTTTCCTCTGAACTTCACAGGGTAAAATACAATATTTAAACTTTTACTGTTGAAAAATACTCCAAATGCATGTTTGATTAAAAAAATTAAACAATGTAAAATCAAATATGTGAAACAAAATCACACATCTTCTGAAAATGTGAAATAAAAACGGGCGGCACAGTGGCGCAGTGGTTAGCACTGCAGCCTCACAGCTGCAGGGACCAGAGTTCAATTCTGGGTACTGCCTGTGTGGAGTTTGCAAGTTCTCCCTGTGACCGTGTGGGTTTTCACTGGGTGCTCCGGTTTCCTCCCACTGCCAAAGACTTGCAGGTGATGGGTAAATTGGCCATCGTAAATTGCCCCTAGTGTAGGTTGGTGGTAGGGAATATAGAATTACTGTAGGGTTAGTATAAATGGGTGGTTCTTGGTCAGCACAGACTCAGTGGGCCGAAGGGCCTGTTTCAGTGCTGTATCTCTAAAATTAAATTAAAATGCTAGAAATACTCAGGTCTGGCAGTATCTGTGGAGAGAAGCAGAATTAACGTTTCAGGTCAGTGACCCTTCTTCGCAGTTCTGAAGAAGGGTCACTCACCTGAAACGTTAACTCTGCTTCTCTCTCCACAGATGCTGCCAGACCTGCTGAGTATTTCCAGCATTTCTTGTTTTTATTTCAGATTTCCAGCATCCGCAGTATTTTGCTTTTATTCTGAAAATGTGAGCTTGGTTTTAGGCTCTTTTATCAGCATGAAAATGATGCATACTAAATAAAAAAATACTAGTAAACAGTGAGATGATAAATGTCTCCACCCAAAAGGTAGATGATTACTGACATGCCAGTTTTCAACTTGTGAGCCAATTGTTCAGATTCACTCAAAGATATGCATCATGTGTCACTGCAATCTGTGATATAGCCTTGATTTAGCAACAGTTCAGGCTATAATTAAACTCATCTATAAACCTTCAAACCAGTGCAAACCTCAAGGATGTCGAACATAATGAAAAATTAAAAGACAGCAAACAGATGGATTACTTTATACAGCATTTGCATATATCCAAAATGCTACCTGCTTTTAATTGATAATTATTACATACTATTTAAACTAGCATTTCTTTTGGACTTCTTGTACTTTTTATTTTGCATAGCTTTTGTAGGGTAACATATCAATATGGGAGGTCAAGAGGAGTCCTGTGCATGGCAATTGTACACTCCTGGCTCTGGGCCAATGACCAAGAAATGGACTTTGATTAACAGTTGCCAGAAACTAACTTCCTCCACCTTCTCTGTTATTTGGTGGCCTGGGCTTTACTCCCAGGCTCCCATTTGCTCTTCAGCGCTGACTGTTCATGGAGATGAGCACAATGTCCAAAGTACGTCCATGGATGCAATTGGGATCGGGAAAGTGTAGTTCCACTGGGGCCAGCTCCCAATGCGTCACTTGGTCCTAAAGGAAGTGTATGATTTTATGAGTGAAGTGGAACTTGTCCATTAATTGCTTGAAGGATAAGGTCTAGCTCCTTCGCAAGGAAGATCTTGTCATTGGCTTCACCCTCCTTAGTAATCAAAAATAAACCCAGGTCTGTCACAACACTGTCCTTTACTTAAATTCAAAACACTTACCCCCCCTCCTGGACATTCCCTCTCTAACTAAGCAATGTACCGTCTGCCTAAATTTTACATTTGAATGCAATTATTAATAAGTTTGTACTTGCTTGCATCAGAAGGGCTTGAAATTTGCATCCACAGACGTTCCTAACTAACCCTGGCTAGGGATTTTAGCTACTCATGTAAGCCAGTAAAGCACTGTAACATTATAGACATGAAATTGATGTTTTAATTATGAAAAAAACAGAGTGAGGAATAGGGAAATTACAAGATGGTTGATTTTGGGGTTCAGAAGCCATTTAAAGACCTGTTGAAGCTTTACCCACCATTTATAACAACTGAAGGCCTCGATTATGTAACTGCCTGTCAGTCAGTTCTACCCATCAATCAACTGCCAGTACAAACTACTGAACCCCTGGCGCATGCCTGAATATGAAGGACCCTCATGTAGAGGAATGAAGTTACATTTTTCATTTCATTTTTATTTGTTAAAGATGGACTCTTAATTGAAGGGGAAAAGGACAATGTTCAGCTTGGTAATGCTCTTCAAATTTATTCTGAAGCTTTTTGGTGTTATATTCAGATTTTGATCTCATTATGGGAAATGTAATCTTCTTGCCTTCCATTGATCAAATGTGGGAAGGATTATATTTGTCAAGGAAATCTAGTCTCTTCTTCTCCATGCCTCAGTTTTCTCTTAATCTCCTGAAGGCCATGACTGATGTGTGGATATGATGCAGTGGATACCTGCAGCTTTCCAGTACCTCAACCAAGTGGCCATTATTGGTGTATTAGTCTAGATAGTGAACAACAACTTATTTGGGAGTATCACACTCAAGTTAGATCCTATATTCACCAAATATCCACACTGGCAGGTGTCACTGGATAAAAAAAAACTTGTATTTATATAGTGCCTGTCATGACCTCAGGCATCTGAAAATGTTTTACAACCAATTAAATACTTTTAAAGTGTAGTCAGTGCTGTAACATGGGAAACACGGCAGCCTTTTTGCATACAGCAAAGTTCCAGACACAGCAATGTGTGATTAAAACAGATAATGTAGTCAGTGATATTGGTTGAGGGATAAGTGATGGCCAGGACACAGGGGGAAACACCCTCGCTCTTCTCCAAAATAGTGCCATGGGATCTTTTAATGTCCACTTGAAAGGGCAGACATGGCCTTGATTTAACATCCTACCCAAGAAAAGGCAACTCTGACAGTGCAGCACCGGAGATCAGCCTAGAATTTTGTGCTCAAGTCTTTTAGTACAATGCCAAGCAGTGCATTTTCCCATTAAGACATTAAGTAGCTATGCTATACATCTCTTGCAATACATATTCTGTCTGAATTCCCTTTAGTAATGATAAAACATACTGCCGTAACACAGCATACAGCTTACAAATCACACAAGTTGCCTTCTTTGATAATGGCAGTTTATTAAAATGAGAGGCATGTTTTATCTAGTTTCCCTACTACTGTGGGAGCCATAAACACTGGTACTAAAATCAGAGGTCATGATATTCTACAGAATGCTACGGTCATTAACACCAATGACCAACATTATGGCATTGTTATGCTACAGGTACCTCAGGACACTAGCTCACAAGAGATTCATTAAATCACATCATGTAAGACGGAAGCTCTGCTCTCCAAGATTCCAAGTGTTATTTCATGTGCAGAAATATATTCTGTCCTTGCATTTTTGCAGTGTTGTTCAAAAAGTTTCAGAAGAGACTATAACTTCAGCTAGCCTCACAGGATGAATGATGTACCAGGACGGAGGTGTGTCAGAATTAAGTTTGTAAGTATCCACACCAATTTCCCTGCATGTCATTTATGTCAGTCTCTTGGGTAGTGCACCAATAGCAAAATCCTTGGGGTGGAGTTTCTGCTAGTTTTATAAGCGTGATCCAGGTGAAATCAGCTGAACAAACACAAAAGAATGTGGAGTTTTAAACACAAAGGTTTGTCAAATGCAAACTGAGTTTCCGCTTTTAGCACTGGTTTAAAAATCATTTTGCCTAAAGCCAGCCCCACCCACAAAACTGCCAATGTCCCCAATTGAAATAATGAGGATGTGCATCTCCATTATTAGCACCTGCTGAGAAAGCCTCCACGTGAAGATCCTGTTTTCTTAGACACAAAAGCACTAGTAGGCACGTTTAAAATTTATCCTTATGTAAAAATGAATGTAGACTAATCAGTTTTTTTGTAAATTAACTAGCAAATGTCTTAGCATAGCGTTTTCAGTGATTTAAAATCAGGTTAGTCACAGGTGCAGAACTGAACACTTATTAACACTTATTTTTGTGATAAACCAGTTTTCAGCTCTATCAATACTGTGCTAGGTTGCCACTCTCAATTGCATCAATGAATATTTTTTAATGTGGGAAAACAAACTATTACACTCCATTTTGCTGGTTAATAGAAGATTTTATGTTGATGATTATGCAAATACATTAGAAAATGGATCTGCAACCTAAACAGTGCAATTTAAAGCATAACTTGCAAGAAATTTCCCAAATGCACCAGAAGTGGAAACTTACTAGCCTTATGTTCCAGCATAGAGAGTGATGACATCATGATTTCTACTTGTATCTATGCTAGACTGCAGCAGATACAAAAGCCCCGATTTCAATTCAGGTCAAGAATAGGGGATGCAGGGGAAGAAATGAGTAGCGAACCAGCCCTTAACATTTCCCAGAACAGACTCCCGCCTGAAGCAAACAGGAATAGCATCACTGCTGGCGGGTGAGAGTCAAAATTAATGGAGAAATCATGCCTCCGTCAATGATCCATGGCAACAGTCCCTGGCAAAGAATTGGGAAGTTCACAAAGTCGATGATGGAAACCAGGGTAGATCTGGGAAGGGGAGGCTCAATGTATTCATGTGGGGTCGGGGAGGAGCCAAGGAACCATTAAAAATTAAGAAAAATTAAACCTGCATTCATCTCCTGTGGCCAGGATTCTGGATACCACCAGCTTTTGCTGGCGGGTTGAACTCAGGTCGGCAATTAAAATTACATCAGGACATGACTGCCATTTAAATTAGGATTCCTCTCCTTTGGGAGAAATTTCCTTCCAGTGCCTGATTTCCGTCCACTTAAAATGGTGGGGCTCAAAAATACATTGGGAATATGACAGAACCCCCTGCCATCTTAACCACTTGCCCTTGCATTGTTTCCATTCAGCAGGAAGGGATTAAAATTCTACCTAATGTGCATTTATTATATGTTTAGATCAACATTATCCAGCAGTACTACAGGGTCACCAATCTATAATACAATTGACTTTTGGTATGACATATTGCCGAAAATGGCACCAAGTCTGTAATATAACATTATTCCATACTGGATTAGTGAGTCAGAGCCAGTACATGCTATAATTGACAGGGTTTGAACAAAGTCTAATGTATATTGGAATTTTATTTAAAATAAAACATTTACCACAGGAGTAAATCACAATGTATAGCACATGAAATAATGTTTCTCAACCCATCTTACAAGAGCTTTAAGCCGTCTGTTATCTTGTTCCACTGCACTGATCACCACCACAGATAAATGGAGCAGACAAGCTCTATGTATTGCCTTTCATTACTCCTGTGGGTCTCATTTCATAAAATCATGTGCCCATCAGTAGAATTTCTTGGCATCAACTATAGTCAGTTTTTCTTAATCAAGCTTCATCGAGGGAAGGTTGTAGCAGAATTATCATCCAAAAAGAAACTTATTTTCAAGGTTAGGGGCAATTTCAAATTTTCAACTTCCCATAGCACAGTGATCTTTGGAGTTAATGTTAGGTCACTTTATATGCATCAGTTGGGCAGCTTATCCAATTTGAACTGTCATTTTGAAAAAGGTTATGTCTAATATATGTCAAATTTTGTTTGATTATGCTCCTGATTGCCCCTTGGGACATTTTACTACATTAAATGGGAAGGTTGTTATATATTGCAGCTTATTGGATTGTAGTAATTGACTTTATTAGGAAATTCTAATACTTTAAGAGATTTTAAGCCACATGAACAAGGTGTAATAAACAAAATCCCAAATTTATTGGATTGCAATGGATTATGCACCTAAAAGTTAATGTCTCACAGGTGTCATCCATCTTAGATGAAATTACTCACCTAAATAGGTCTTAGAAAAATCACAAAACAAGGCCAAAATGTAAATAAGGAATTAAAAAAAATGTTAACATAACTAATTTCATAAGTGTGAAAGCCTCAAGAGGTCTAGCTAACGTGACCGAATATTTCTTAAACTGTTTTATACTTGCTAGTAACCAGGTCAATTGCACTTTGTAAGCCTAGGTGGTATAAATATTAAATCATTCATACAACAGCTACTGTCACATAAATACAACTTCAACCAAAACACAAAAAAAAGAGTACAGGGCAAACTCAGGTACCACATACAAAACTATTCATGGCAAGAAAACCAGGCAGACATTTGTAATACAATTGAGCTGCTGATCAACTGTCCACCAGGGTGTTGCTACTGTTGAAAGCAATTGTTATCAACATAATCGTGTTTAACACAGCCAAAAAGGTAAATCCTTTTTCAAATAATGTTTTATCTGTTACTGTGAAACATTTCCACATTCTCATTGTCCTGCTTCTTTGCCTTAACTCTATCTTCCTTGAACACATACACATTATTGTATAATTCAGGTGATTTTCCACACACAGGCAATAAATTGCCAGTAACTTTTCCAAAAACCGTTGTAGCAATAGCAGTAAGTGTAGTAAATCAAATGGTATTATAATATGTAACCACCCATAACTGACAATAATTAAACTTACCAAAATAAGAATGTAAGAAAGCATGCACCTGGAAGGAGACAGTTGGCACACTCCACAGATCACATGCAATTTTCCTCAACATGCACTTTGCATGACTAACTGCAAAAGAATTGCATATTTTTTCTGCCATCCTCAAAGATAGCCAAGCAAAACTCCACAATTTCTACATCCATTACAGCTGCATTACTCAAGCTTGAACAGTTTTGTTCCAGGCATTTCAATGGCTGCCACACAAAAATGGTCATATAACACTGAGTATTTTAACACCTCTGCCCATATTTATCCTCAAAGCCTTTAATCTGATTCCGAACCAGAAATTTATCAAGTTTTCTTTTGAAAGAATTAATTGACACATCAAAAGTTTTTGCTGCAAGTCTGTTCTGCATATCTACTACTCTACAAGGAAAAAAAATCTTGCTTTCCTGAGTCTCACTTGAAGTATTTGCATTTTAGACTTATGGGTGCTACTTTGTTTGGAGGTGGACAATGGTGGTTCATATTGTGTGCCCGAATGTCCTTTCCATTAAAGTCAATGGGCTGGATTTTGTTCCTAGCTTGGCGTTGGGTACCGTGGAGGGAGGGAGGGAGGGAGGAGGAGGAGGGAGGGAGGGGGGAGGGAGGAGGAGGGAGGGGGGAGGGAGGAGGAGGGAGGAGGGAGGAGGGAGGAGGGAGGAGGGAGGAGGAGGGAGGAGGAGGAGGGGGGAGGGAGGAGGGAGGAGGGAGGAGAAGGGAGGAGGAGGGAGGAGGAGGGAGGAGGAGGGAGGAGGAGGGGGGAGGAGGGGGGAGGAGGGAGGGGGGAGGGGGGAGGAGGAGGAGGAGCTGGTGGTTGTTGTTAGATTTCCCGCCCAGAGGCCAATTGAAGCCCTTAAGTAGCCTATTGGCAGCCAATTAAGGGCCTCTTCCTGCAGCTGCTGGGATCTTACCACCGGCAGGGGGGCCTCTGCCACACAGGAGGATGCCTTGGAAAACGAGGCGCCCTCCCTGCAGGCTTGGAACATCCCTCCTTTGTGGGCAATTCATGGTCCACAGAGGAAACCACCCCAGGAACCACTGTACCCCACGGGACCCCCCCCACTGCCTCCTGGCCGAATGGCCACTCCCCCCCCCCCACACCATCCCCCTTTGCCGGGGCCTTCTGGACCAGCCCTGCAACCTTGCCTCACCTACCTCAAATCTGGGGTTCCGACACTGGGCCTGGGTATGAGGCCTCTGCAGTACCACTGCAGTGGCCACTGCTCCTGGTGGCGCTGCCGATACTGTTGAGCTGCGGACCTTGTGATTGGCCGTCAGCTCTTGGGGTCAGAATCCCTGTCCCAATTAACTGTTTTTAATGAGACGGGATCCCCATCCCTTTAAACTTTGATCCCAAAAGACCAGAGGATCATTTTTGGGTTCAGTAAAAAATGCAGAGGCAGGTTTCCTCCCACCTTTTCAGCCTGGTGTGAAGAGCCCTGCCTCCTGCAGAATATCCAGCCCAACATAAAAGTTATGGTTGTGTAATAGGCATCCAGCCTGCCCTTCCAGCCTTCTGCCTTTCCTGAAAATTAAAATTACCCCTATGCTTTCCAGTGGGGAATTGAAATTTAATATAAGTTCATGGACTTGCATACTAAAGGAAATGATTGGCATCAAAGTATTTAGGGGAAAGCGTGAAAGAGATCAAAGAGTGGACACCTAGGGTGAGATTTTTGAAGACCGCTGGGGGCGGGAACAGGTGCACGCACAATATGAAGATCACGTTTTCAGAGGTCAGCACTGGGTTCTGCATTTTCAAAAGGGATGCTGGAAGGAAGGGAACAGGAAACCTGCACACCTCCAATTAATTGCCTGCTGAGCTCATTTGGGATTTTCAATGGAAGGGCACAGGGAAAATGTCATTTTTGGTGCACGGCAGGGTTTGGAACATGTGAACTAGGTGGAGGGCCATGAGGGCTATGGAAAGGTCTGAGTAATTTGAAGAAGAGGTCCAAAATAAAGCTCAGCTAATGCAAAAGTGCCACAGAGCAGCCATTGCTGGAGACTTGCTTTTCTCAGTGGCAAGTGGTAGGAATCTGGAGAGGGACATGAGGCTGCTGGCATCACTGGGTCAGCTGGGGTTGGCAGCGGAAGGCCAGATGAATGCACAAAACAGAGCTGAGCGAGTTCAGATGGGAACAGGCTACTCTGACAATTGACAGAGCAGCCAGAAGGAGCTTCAGCAGATGCAAAACCTTCTGGACAGCAGGAAGTCAGAGGAGCATAGTGGGGGCGGGGGAGGGGGGTTCTGCAAGGGGAAAAAAGGTGCTACCCAAGACATTGGGATGAATTTTACCTTGGACGGATGGGAATTTGCCACCAACGTGAAAGTCGGTGGCAAGCCCGCTTCCGCTTAGCCTGGGGATCCGTCCCGTATTTCACGGGTCCCCGGGTTTTAATTGTCGAGGCGGGACTTCCACCCACTTAAAGGAGGAAGCCACGCCTCAGTGAGCTGCCGCCCAATCAGCGGGCTGGCAGCTCTTTGGCGCTGCAGTGCCATCGAGAGCAGTGGCCACTGCTGGGACTGCAGCCCAGCCGACACCATGGACCCTGGAGAGAGAGAGTGAGTTGGGCATGCCTCACCAGGGGATCAATCCTTCCCTGGTGAGGCCAGAGTGGTAGTTTGGGGGGGGGGAGGTTTGAAGGGGAGCCTCTTGGGTCCCGGGAGTGGGTTGGGAGGCGGGGTGGCCCTCAAATCAGGCACCCTGTGCCTGACTGCCACTTAAGGACCTTGATTGGCCTTATGTGGGCGGGCAATTTCCCCCCGACGCTCGACCACCGGAGGCGGGAGCAGAGCAGGTAGGCCTCCCGCTCAATTTTACACCACCCCCAAGCCACCAACTGACCCGCTGGGGCAGTGTAAAATTCAGCCTATTGGGTCTACCACCCAAGAGCCAGCTACCTGCAAATGACAAATCACCAGTGCTGTAGGCAGCTGCATCCACCCAGGCAAATGGTCTTGGACCTTTGTGCTCTGATCCACATTGACTGGAGGCCTCAACGCCCCTACGGCAGTCCCTTACCTGCAGCTGTCAAGGTCTCCATTACCCTGAATTTCTATGCAACCGGGACGTTCTAGGGATCAGCTACAGACATATGTGGTATCTCTCAGTCGGCATCTCATCACACCATCAGGCAGGTCATGGATGCCATACTCGAGAGGGGAAATACATCCACTTTGACGCAGTTGGGCCTGCGCAGGAACAGGGGCATTGTTTAGTTT
This sequence comes from Heterodontus francisci, assembly GCF_036365525.1. Lineage (NCBI taxonomy): Eukaryota > Metazoa > Chordata > Chondrichthyes > Heterodontiformes > Heterodontidae > Heterodontus > Heterodontus francisci. The sequence continues at coordinate 81,510,245 of NC_090382.1, read as the reverse complement.
AGTTTAGAGATACAGCACTGAAACAGGCCCTTCGGCCCACCGAGTCCGTGCCGACCATCAACCACCCCTGGGAGCAGAGTACCATCGTTTGCTCCCATGTGGCCATCAGGGTACCCAATGACCAGCCAGTGAGATCCATCAACAGGAAGGGCTTCTACTCCCTCAACTTCCAACTGGTCTGCAATCACAAGAGCTTCCTCCATGTATGCGCTCGCTTTCCTGGCAGCTGCCATGACCTCTTCATCCTCCGCCTGTGCAGGCTACCTCGGAACTACCTTGGTCTTTACTCCATCTGCCAAAGTGTGTGGATGAATCCAAGGGGACAAGGGAAATCCCTTGAAGTAATGGCTACTGACCCCTCTACAGGAGCCTGAGACACAGGCACAGAGGTGATACAATCAATACCATTTGCTCAGCTGGCCAAGCATTCAGCAGGCCATCTGACTTCTGAAAATGCAATTCCAGTGCCAGGACCAGTCAAGTGGCACCCTCCTGCATGGGTCTCTTTCATTGTGATGGTGTGCCATGTGCTAGCGAGAGTAGAAATAGGAAGATAGAGAAGATCAAGGCATGGCTTGAAGCATGGTGCAGGAGGGAGGGCTTCAGATTCTTGGGGCATCGGGACCAGTTTTGGAGCAGAAGGCACCTATTCAAAAGGGACGGATTGCACCTCAACAGGACTGGGACCAATGTCCTGGTGGGGAGGTTCATTAGTGTGGTTGAGGTGGGTTTAAACTAAATTGACAGGGGGGTGGGAACCAGCATATCGAAGTAGAAAAGAGGAATAAGGTGCATAATGTGAGTGTGTTGAACAGTACTAGAGAAGGAAGTAGTTCTACATTCGATAGGAGCAGATGGAGAAGGGCTACGAGGAATGCAAAGACTGGATTATAATGCATGGATGGAAATGTGCAAAGTGTGGTGAATAATTTTAGTGAGCTACAAGCACAAATAGTAGTATAGGAATATGATGTAGTGGCAATAATAGAAACGTGGCTTAAAGATGGAAAGGGCTGGGTGCTTAATATACTAGGATATAAAGTGTTCAGAAAAGATAGTGAAGGAAAAAGGGGAGGTGGGTAACACTACTTATTAGGGAAGACATTGTCATGTTGGAAAGAGGAAATGTCCTTGAGGGGGCAAGGACAGAATCCATTTGGTTAGAGTTGAGAAGCAAATAGGGTATGATCATGCTACTAGGGGTATTCTACAGGCCTCTAAATAGCAAGAAAGAGATAGAGGAGCAAATCTGCAGGGAAATCAGAGATATGCAAGAACTAGAGTGGTGATACTGGGGGACTTTACTTACCCAAATATTGATTGGAATAATGTTAAAGTAAAAGGGTAAGAGGGGGAGGAATTTCTGAAATGTGGTCCTTGACCCAACTAGAAAGGAAGCAATGCTGGATCTGGTGCTAGGAAATGAGGTGGACCAAGAGTCTGTGGGGTAGCATCTAGATAAGAGTGATAATTGCATCATAAGGTTTAGACTAGTAATGCAAAAAAGCAAGGAATGGAAGAAGGTAGAATGGCTAGATTGGATAAGGGCTAATTTCAATGTGATGAAAAGGGATCTAGCAAGGGTAAAATGGAACCAAAGGCTGACAGGAAAAACTGTAACAGAAGAATGGGTTATCTCTAACGAAGAGGTAGTTTAGCATCAGTGGTATGTAAGGTTTTAGAAACAATCAGGGGGAAAAAAATCAACAGACACTTGGAGTTTGAGTCAATTAAGGATAGCCAGCATGGATTTGTAAAAGGCAGATCATGCTTGACTGATCTAATTGAAATTTTTGATGAAGTAACAGAGAAGACTGATGAAGGGAATGCAAGGGATTTTAAAAAAGTGTTTGATAAAGTACCATAAAAAAAGACAGTGAACAAAATTGAGGCTCATGGAATTGAGAGGTCAGTGTCCAATCAGATAAAAAAAACCGGCTTAAGGACAGAATAAAGCAAGTGGTGGTAAATGGTTGTTTTTCAGACTGGAGGATGGAGAAAGTGATATTCAAGGGTCAGTGCAAGAACCACTGCTTTTTAAGCTATTTATAAATCATCGTTTGGTAGTACAGAACTTGAGTATTGCTGAAAATAGAGACAATTTGTCGGAGAATTGCAAACGTTACACACTTGTTCAAAAAAGGGTGTAAAGTTAAGCTCAGCAACTACAGGCCAGTCAGTTTAACCTCGGTGGTGAGAAAATTCCCAGAAAAAATTAATTCGGGACAAAATCAATAGTCACGTGGACAAATGTGAGTTAATTAAGGAAAACTAGCATGGATTTCTTAAAGGAAAATCATGTTTAAGTAGCTTGCTGGAGTTTTTTGAAGAGGTGACAAAGAGGGATGATCAGGGCAATGCTGCTGATGTGGTGCACGTGGACTTTCAAAAGGCATTTGATAGTGCCATACAACAGATTTGTAGCTCATGGAATAAAAGGGACAGTAGCAACATGGATACAAAATTGGCTGAGTGACAGGAAGCAAAGTAGTGGTTAATGGATGTTTTTTGGGCTGGAGGAAGGTTTGTAGTGGAGTCCCCCAAGGATCAGTGTTGGGACCCCCGCTTTTCCTGATACATATTAATGACCTAGACCTTGGCATACAGGGCACAATTTCAAAGTTTGCAGATGGTACGAAACTTGGAAGCATTGTGAACTGTGAGGAGGATAGTGAAGAACTTCAAAAGGACATAGACAAGATGGTGGAATGGGCAGGCAGGTGGCAGATGAAATTCAATGCAGAGAAATGTGAAGTGATTCATTTAGGTAGGAAGAACATGGAGAGACAATATAGAATAAAGGGTACAATTCTAAAGGGCTGCAGGAGCAGAGGGACCTAGGTGTATATGTGCATAAGTCATTGAAGGTGGCAGGACAGGTTGAGGGAGCAGTTGATAAAGTGTACAGTATCCTGGGCTTTATTAATAGGGGTAAAGAGTACAAGAGCAAGGAAGTTATGTTTATATTGTATAAGATACAAGTTCAGCCTCAGGTGGAGTATTGCATCCAATTCTGGGCACCACACGTGAGGAAAGACATGAGGGCTTTGGAGTGTTATGATCCTGTAGTTTTTTCCCCCCCCCCCGGCAAGTATGCGGTGTGCCTTTAAGGCTGGAAAATGCCACGAGCAAATGCAGAAAATGATCAAAAAGGCTAATGGAATGCAAGCCTTTATATCTAGAGGATTGGAGTATAAAGACAGAGGTTGGTGGATGATGAGCCTAGGGAAGGGAGTGTAGATAGTCTCAGTCATCTCATTATCAAAAAGGAGGAGGTGTTGGGTGTCTTGCAAAGCATTAAGGTAGATAGGTCCCCAGGGCCTAATGGGATCTACCCCAGAATACTAAGGGAGGCAAGGGAAGAAATTGCTGGGGCCTTGACAGAAATCTTTGCATCCTCATTGGCTACAGGTGAGGTCCCAGAGGACTGGAGAATAGCCAATGTTGTTCCTTTGTTTAAGAAGGGTTGCAAGGATAATCCAGGAAATTATAGGCCAGTGAGCCTCACATCAGTGGTAGGGAAATTATTAGAGAGGATTCTTCGGGACAGGATTTACTCCCAATTGGAAACAAACAAACTTATTAGCGAGAGGCAGCATGGTTTTGTGAAGGGGAGGTAGTGTCTCACTAATTTGATTGAGTTTTTTGAGGAAGTGACAAAGATGATTGATGAAGGAAGGGCAGTAGATGTTATCTATATGGACTTCAGTAAAGCCTTTGACAAGGTCCCTCATGGCAGACTGGTACAAAATGTGAAGTCACACGGGATCAGAGGTGAGCTGGCAAGATGGATACAGAACTGGCTCTGTCATAGAAGACAGAGGATAGCAGTGGAAGGGTGCTTTTCTGAATGGAGGGCTGTGACTAGTGATGTTCCACAGGGATCAGTGCTGGGACCTTTGCTGTTTGTAGTATATATAAATGATGTGGAGGAAAATGTAGCTGGTCTGATTAGTAAGTTTGCGGACGACACAAAGGTTGGTGGAGTTGCGGATAGTGATGAGGATTGTCAGAGGATACAGCAGGATATAGATCGGTTGGAGACTTGGGCAGAGAAATGGCAGATGGAGTTTAATCCGGACAAATGTGAGGTAATGCATTTTGGAAGGTCTAATACAGGTGGGAAGTATACAGTAAATGGCAGAACCCTTAGGAGTATTGACAGGCAGAGAGATCTGGGCGTACAGGTCCACAGGTCACTGAAAGTGGCAACACAGGTGGAGAAGGTAGTCAAGAAGGCATACGGCATGCTTGCCTTCATCGGTCGGGGCATAGAGTATAAAAATTGGCAAGTCATGCTGCAGCTGTACAGAACTTTAGTTAGGCCACACTTAGAATATTGCGTGCAATTCCGGTCGCCACACTACTAGAAGGATGTGGAGGCTTTGGAGAGGGTACAGAAGAGGTTTACCAGAATGTTGCCTGGTCTGGAGGGCATTAGCTATGAGGAGAGGTTGGAAAAACTCGGATTGTTTTCACTGGAACGACGGAGGTGGAGGAACGACATGATAGAGGTTTACAAAGTTATGAGCGGCATGGACAGAGTGGATAGTCAGAAGCTTTTTCCCAGGGTGGAAGAGTCAGTTACTAGGGGACATAGGTTTAAGGTGAGAGGGGCAAAGTTTAGAGGGGATGTGTGAGGTAAGTTCTTTACACAGAGGGTGGTGAGTGCCTGGAACTTGCTGCCGGGGGAGGTGGTGGAAGCAGGTACGATAGCGATGTTTAAGAGGCATCTTGACAAATACATGAATAGGAAGGGAATAGAGGGATATGGGCCCCGGATGTGCTGAAGGTTTTTGTTTAGGCAGGCATCAAGATCGGCGCAGGTTTGGAGGGCCGAATGGCCTGTTTCTGTGCTGTACTGTTCTTTGTTCGATCTGCTTGAAATCTTCAAGATATTAACAGGAAAAGATAGGCTAGATAAAGATAAACTATTTCCACTGGTTGGAGATTCTAAAACTAGGGGGCATAGTCTAAAAATTAGGACCAGACCATTCAGGAGAGATGTTAGGAAGCACTTCTTCACGCAAAGGGTGGTAGAGGTTTGGAACTCTCTCCCACAAACAGCAGTTGAAGCTGGAACAGTTGTTAATTTTAAATCGAGATAGATTTTTGTTAAGCAAAGACATTAAGGGATATGGGCCAAAAGCAGGTATATGAAGTCAGGCCGCGGATCAGCCATGATCACATTGAATGGCGGGACAGGCTCGAGGGGCTAAATGGCCTACTCCTGTTCCTATCTTCCTATGTTCCTATGAAAAGGATCAGTACTGCTTTAAGGCAGCATGCTCCAGGGGCTGAGTCAAAGGATGCATTCTCATTGCCACAGCATACAGCCAAACAGGACCAAGGACACGAGATACAATGTTGCTGATGGACATTTGAAATTAGCTCAAAAACTGGCTTTTGAGACAGTTAACAGAGACAAACACAGACTGTCTGCTAGCATATACTGAAAGAATAGAGAGCTCTCTGTTTATTTAAATCCTATTTATTATACTCTCAGAATTCTGATGTCAAGCCAGATTAATTTCTTAAAAGAAAATAACCAAATTCCTTTAACTACTGAACTGCAATTGCTGAAATTCATCACTGGAAAAGAAGAACTGCTGAACTAGAACGAGACTACGGACTGTTCTAATGTTAAAGAACCTTTTTTTCACCCATTGGGCGGCTGTGAGGACTTCAAGCAACCTTGGACTGTTCCACGTTGGAAGATTCAACTTCAGCAGGAGCATAAATCTGCAAGGACACTAATTTTTTCCATTTTAAATGTTGTTTATATCTTTGTAGTGTGTAAGAATTTAATTTTTCTAATTAAACAGTTCATTTATTGATCTCAAGACACTTGGTTTGGTTAGCCTTATTCAGGGTTAATAGATGGTACAATTTGGCTGGGTCATTCTTTAATTTGGAAAGTTTAAAATCATATGTTAGGTGATCTGTGGAAGGGCGGGACTGAATCAACAGTGCGTTTCTCCCACCACAATCAGAATCATGTTTTGATTCGGGGATTTGTCTTGAGCAGTCGGTTGTAACATATTAATTGGGGGCTTGCTCGTAGTTGAATCATATTTAATTAAGTGGTTCGTGTCTGGAATCAGAATCAGACTAATTTGGAGGGCTCACATTTGGAATCATATTAATTACTCGTCTCTGGGATAACATTTAAATTGGGGTCTTGAGTTCGGCATCATAATTAATTGCTCTCGCGTCTGGGATTATAGCAACTGGAAACTCAATTGTTGGGATCTAAATCTAACACCAATTACAAAGAAATTAAAAGAACCAGGTCTCTTGCATAATAAAGGTACAGTCTATACCATTGTTATGCCATTAATGGTTACAGCAGAGTTTTTGGGAAAACAGAATGTTTCCCTGAGTGACTTGATAACTTTAACCAAGAACAAATTCAAAGAATTGGCAGCGAAATTGGGGTTGGAATTGAAATTAGTTGCCAAAAAAGCAGAGATAATTGACAGAATAGCCGAACACTTGGCATTTGTTGATGATAATTATGATGACGACAATGATGGGCAATATGAGGAAGAAGAAGGTAGTAGGTCTGAGAGTGATGCAGTGGTATTGGCTAGGATTCAGATAGAAAAAGAAAACAAACTTGAGGCTGAAAAGGAAAGAAGAAAACTTGAACTGGAAAAAGAGGAAAGGGAAAAAGAAAAAGCAATAGCAATAAGAAAACTTTGAACTCGAGGAAAAGGGAGAGAGCATTTCAGAGAGAAAGTGAAAAAGAAGAGAGGTAATTTAAGTTAAAAATTGGAACTAAGACAAAAGGGTGGTCTTAAATCCAGGGAAAATTCAGGTCAGGAAGAATCTGAACTTAGCTCAGGGCCCAGCGAAAAGTTGTTTATATTTATACAGGTTCTTCCTAAGTTTGAGGAAAGGGACATAGAGGCATTTTTCATATCTTTTGAAAAACATAGCCTAACAGATGAAATGGCCGAAAGAAAACTGGACACGGCTTATGCAGGGCAGATTGGTAGGCAGAGCTCATGAAGATTATGCCACGCTTCCTGAAGAGGCTTCTACAGATTATGAGATGGCAAAAAAGACTATTCTCGCTGCGTATGAGTTAGTCCCTGAAGCTTACCGTCAGAAGTTTAGGAACTTACGGAGATTGGCTGGGCAGACATATTTAGAATTTGAGAGGGTGAAGCAAATTACTTTTGACTGTTGAATACGAGTATTAAAGATGGAAACCACGTATGAGAACCTTCGAGAATTGATTCTCTTAGAAGAGTTTAAAAACTCCATTCCTTCAGTAGTTAGAACTGATAACCTGAAGGTTTTGAAAGCTATGCAAGCAGCAGAAATTGCTGATGATTTTGAGCTTGTGAATAAGCCAACCTATTTTGTCTGTCACCTCCATAAACCCGAAAAGGATAGAAAAGTGGGAGAGAGAGTGAAAGGAAGGCAAGTAGCCGGGGACAAGAAGGAACAGCTGGGAATGCCCCAGGATCACCTCCTCAGATCAGAAAGGAATGTGCTGGGGGTAGAAGTGAGGTTCGCAAGCCAAAGTTTTATCATTGCAACAAAACGGGTCATCTTCGTTCAGAGTGCTGGAAATTGCGAGGTACACCCATAGGACTGATTGGAGCACACAAAGTTAGTGCAGAGGAAAAGACTCAGTATAGCAGACCAGGCTATAGCTTTAATGACCGTGTGAAACTAGATACTAAAATTGAAAGGAGAGTAGAGGTTAGTAAAATACCTGAGTTAGAAGGAATTTTTGTCAAAGGGGAGAGTAACTCCATATCCTGTAAGTGAGCCAGGAAAACCTATTATACTCTGACACAGGAACAACCCAAACACTCTTGCTGGAGAAAGATACAACATTTCCAGAGAGCGCCTGGAATGCTGAAGTTTTACTTAATGGAATTTGCGGTAAGTATATACCCGCACCATCTGGGATAGTATCTGTAGGTGTTGTCGAGTTTACCAGTAAAGGGAATTGATCTACTCCTAGAAAACAAAGTGGCTGCATCAAAAGTATTAGTTTCTCCTATAGTTACAGAGGAACCAAGTGAAATTAAGGAAACAGAGCAATTAGAGGAAAAAGTTCCAGGAATATTTCCTGCGTGTGTAGTACTAAACAGGATCCATTGTCAGAGGTAAAAGGGGCATCACAAATGCCCAACTGTTTAACAAAAACAGTTAATGAGGTACTCATTAACTGTTCCAAAAAACTACTTTGTTATTCTTCATTGATGTGTTGTAATCTTTTTGGAATTCTCAGTATCATCTTAATGGCAGACTTGGTATCTCTTTAATAGATTTTCTCATGACATGTTTAACTATGGTGGCTATTGTAGAGGTTACAGGATGGGAGGGTAACTAGTCTGAACTAGAATCTGGGCCCAAACTAGTCAAAAGCATGAGGTGATAGCCAAAGTTCTAATTTTTGCATTCCGTACACCATCAACATTCTATGTTAGCAATCTGTCGAGATTGTAATTATGCTGAAGTTTTTACTTCAGCCAAGTATCTGAAACCTTATTTAGAGATTTAGATAATCCAAATGAGATGTTCAATAGATCGATCATTGCAGCACAGCAAGCTGATCCAGAGATATTCCAAATAGCACAGATGGCTCTGTCAGAAGCTAAGGTGATAGGAGTTCCGGAAGGCTATTATACGGCAAACAGCATTTTGAGGAGGAAATGGAGACTGCCTCATGGACCTGCCGACGAAGACTAGACAGTTGTTGAACAGATCGTGGTACCACCCAAATTGTAATGAAACACATTTCAGGAATGGCATTTCATTCCACCAGGGGCAGAGGTGTTATGATCCTGCAGTTTTTTTTTTCCTGGGAAGTATGCAGTGTGCCTTTAATGTTGGAAAAAGATCAATACTGCTTTAAGGCAGCAAGCTCCACCTAAATAAATATCGCCAAGGATTAATGTTAGCACACGACATTCCTTTTGCAGGACATAGGGGAATTCGGAAGACCAAATCACATATATTCCAACATTATTACTGGCCAGGTCTTAGAAAAGGATGAGACACAATTTTGTAGGACATGCCATACCTGTCAAATGGTGGGTAAACCACAACCTACCATAAAACCAGAGGATGAAGTATTAGTGTTGTTACTGTCACAAGGAGAACCATTAAAAGTACGGTTCAATGGCCCATATAGAGTGATCAAAAGAGTTGTAAGGTACATTACTTGATTGACACCCCTGATTGCCAGAAGAACAACCTGTTGTGTCACATCAATATGCTCAAACAATAGTACCACAGGGAGGAGAATAAGCCAGTACAGATATGTCAGTACTGTTGAGAAGGTCAAGGATAGTGAGGATAAGGTAGAAGCAGGCCTAGGAAATTCTCAGATTGAAACTCCAGCTATCCAATTAGCGAATACAGAATAACTAGGAAGATTAAACAATAGGCTTTTACACTTAGAAGCGAAACAGTGTGAAGTCCTAACCAGGGTTTTCTCAATGTCTCAAAATTTGTAGGAATAAGCTGGGATGTACAACCTTAGCCACACATGTGGGTATAGGGGGAACCATTCCTTTAAAACATCCTTGCCACTTAGGTTCAGACAGACAGGCCCAAGTGGAATCAGAGGTACAATGCATGCTGGAGGACAGCTTAATTGAACCTAGTCAGGACAGCTGGAATTCAAAGATGGTCTTGATGCCTGGTGGGTCGGCTCAAACTCTAGAAAAGTCACTGTGGTAAAGAAGGCAGACTCCGACCCAAATTCTCATTTAAAGGACTGCATTACGACACATTGTGTTTCCCAATGTGACAAAGAGACAGATGTGTTGGAGGGATACTTTAAATTCCTTTGACACCCCAGGGTAAGAAAATAAAAAATCAGCTTTTGTTACACCGGACAGGGTTTTCCAGATGCCACATAGGTTAAGGGGTACTCAAGAAACTTCTGAGAATAATAAACCAACTGGTGGTCAGTGCTCCTAGCTGTGCAGTTCACCTGGCTGAGGTGATGGACAATAGGGACACTTGGAAGGAAAACATGAAACAACTGGAAGACAATTATTGGAAATTTGAAATGGGTTAATTGGGACAACCTTTTGAAATTTTAAAGCCGAACATGTTCTGGCGGAACTTTTTGCTGTAATCTTACAATTTCAGAAATTGCACATCAGTAAATGCGGGAAAGAATGATAGCTTTTTTTTCCCAAATTGTATTTTTTTTTGAACACATTGTAATGAAACGCATTTCAGGAATGGTGTTTCATTCCACCAGGGGCAGAGGTGTTACGATCCTGTAGTTTTTTTTTCTGGTAAGTATGCAGTGTGCCTTTAAGGTTGGAAAAGGATCAATACTGCTTTAAGGCAGTAAGCTCCAGGGACTGAGCCAAAGGATGCAATCTCATTGCAATAGGATACAGCCACTCAGGATCAAGGACAAGAGATAAAAACTAGATGAAAAACTGGCTTTTGAGACACAGTTGGCAGAGACACACAAACTGCCTGCCAGCATATACTGAAGGAAAGAGAGCTCTCTCAGTTTATTTAAACCGTATTTATTATACTCTCAGAATTCTGATGTCAATCCAGATTAATTTCTTAAAAGAAAATAACCAAATTCCTTTAACTACTGAACTGTAATTGCTGAAATTCATCACTGGAAAGAAGAGCATCAGTTCAACTGCTGAACTAAACTACGGACTGTTCTACTAAGAACAAGAACAAAGAACAGTACAGCACAAGAACAGGCCATTCGGCCCTCCAAGCCTGCGCCGATCTTGATGCCTGCCTAAACTAACACCTTCTGCACTTCCAGGGACCATATCCCTCTATTCCCTTCCTATTCATGTATTTGTCAAGATGCCTCTTAAACGTCGCTATCGTACCTGCTTCCACCACCTCCCCCGGCAACAAGTTCCAGGCACTCACCACCCTCTGTGTAAAGAACTTGCCTCACACATCCCTTCTAAACTTTGCCCCTCGCACCTTAAACCTATGTCCCCTAGTAACTGACTCTTCCACCCTGGGAAAAAGCTTCTGACTATCCACTCTGTCCATGCCGCTCAACTTTGTAAACCTCTATCATGTCGCCCCTCCACCTTCGTCGTTCCAGTGAAAACAATCTGCGTTTATCCAACCTCTCCTCATAGCTAATGCCCTCCAGACCAGGCAACATCCTGGTAAACCTCCTCTGTACCCTCTCCAAAGCCTCCACGTCCTTCTGGTAGTGTGGTGACCAGAATTGCACGCAATATTCTAAGTGTGGCCTAACTAAGGTTCTGTACAGCTGCAACATGACTTGCCAATTTTTATGCTCTGTGCCTCGACCGATGAAGGAAAGCATGCCGTATGCCTTCTTGACTACCTTATCCACCTGCGTTGCCACTTTCAGTGACCTGTGGACCTGTACGCCCAGATCTCTCTGCCTGTCAATACTCCTAAGGGTTCTGCCATTTACTGTATACTTCCCCCCTGCATTAGACCTTCCAAAATGCATTACCTCACATTTGTCCGGATTAAACTCCATCTGCCATTTCTCCGCCCAAGTCTCCAACCGATCTATATCCTGCTGTATCCTCTGACAATCCTCATCACTAACCGCAACTCCACCAACCTTTGTGTCGTCCGCAAACTTACTAATCAGACCAGCTACATTTTCCTCCAAATCATTTATATATACTACAAACAGCAAAGGTCCCAGCACTGATCCCTGCGGAACACCACTAGTCACAGCCCTCCATTCAGAAAAGCACCCTTCCACTGCTATCCTCTGTCTTCTATGACTGAGCCAGTTCTGTATCCATCTTGCCAGCTCACCAATGATCCCGTGTGACTTCACATTTTGCACCAGTCTGCCATGAGGGACCTTGTCAAAGGCTTTACTGAAGTCCATATAGATAACATCCACTGCCCTTCCTTCATCAATCATCTTCGTCACTTCCTCAAAAAACTCAATCAAATTAGTGAGACATGACCTCCCCTTCACAAAACCATGCTGCCTCTTGCTAATAAGTCCATTTGTTTCCAAATGGGAGTAAATCTTGTCCCGAACAATCCTCTCTAATAATTTCCCTACCACTTATGTAAGGCTCACCGGGCTATAATTTCCTGGATTATCCTTGCCACCCTACTGATGAAGAACCTTTTCTCCCCCCATCGGACGGCTGCGAGAACTTCAAACAACGGATTGTTCCACGTTGGAAGATTCCACTTCAGCAGGAGCATAAATCTGCAAGGACACTAACTTTTTCTATTTTAAATTTTGTTTCTATCTTAGGAGTGTTTAAGAATTTAGTTTTTCTAATTAAACAGTTAATTTGTTGATCTAAAGACACCTGGTTTGGTTAGCCTCATTCAGGAGCTAACAGATGGTACAATTTAGCTGGGTTGTTCTTTAATTTGGAACATTTAAAATTATATGTTAGGGGATCCGTGAAGGGGCGCGATTGAATCAACAGTGCGTTTCTCCCACAATCAAAATCATATTTTGATTCAGGGATTTGTCGAGTGGTCAGTTGTAACAAGAGTACAGAGAAGATTCACGAGAATGGTTCCAGGGATGAGGAATTTTGATGATGAAAATAGATTGGAGAAGTTAGGACTGTTTTCCTTGGAGAAGAGAAGGCAGAGAGGTGATTTGATAGAGGTATTCAGATCATGAGGGGTCTGGACAGAGTAGATAAAGAGAAACTGTTCCCACTCATGAAAGGATCGAGAACAAGGGGGCACAGATTTATAGTATTTGGTAAGAAATAAAAGTGACATGAGGAAAACCCTTTTCACGCAGGGAGTGGTTAAGGTCTGGATGCGCTATCTGAGAACGTGGTAGAAACAGGTTCAAATTGAAGGGTTCAAAAGGGAATTAGACAGTTATACGAAAAGGAAGAATGTGCATGGTTATGGGGAGAAGGCAGGGGAATGAAACTGAGGGAGTTGCTCTTTCAGAGAGCTGGTGCGGACACAATGGGCTGAATGGCCTCCTTCTGCATTGAAGTGATTGTGAAGTTTTTCATTTTGCATTCCATCAGGACAATCTGAAAGAATACCAATGTAAGGGAAAGCAACAACTTTATACTGTATGAGAAGAGTGCTGATTGGTTGGCAAGTGAACTCTGATTGATAGAGGCATTGCCATGGACAATGCACCAGTTTATGGTGACTGACAGTTAACTGCCAAGCTTTGTTTGAAATTTAAACAGGCAGCTTGACTCTGACTGGTCATGGCATTGCCCCAAGGAATGAACCAGTGAATGGTTGCCAGTTATTCTGTTTAGCTGAAACAGGCGCTATGTGTGTACAGGTTCTTTCTGTCTACAAAGAACAGGGCCCTATGTATTAAAATTTGTAGCTTCCAGTACATGCAAATATGCCACACTGCAAGCCTGACTGACAATCTTAAATTGGTTGTCAGCGTAATTCTTAGCATGCTGAGGATTATTTCGCAAATGTTGTCCAATCGCGGAATTACATCTAATGTTGGACACGGTTTTGAGTTTTGCAAGCATGGGCTGGTTGAGTACGGTCTGTGCCTTGCCCTTTACAAATAGCGAAAGGGACATGTTGTTTGATACGATCCACCAATCTTTGGGATATACGGCCTATATACCTGGCATCACACTGGCAGTGAAATAATTTAACCCAAGCCAAAAGGACATCCTGCCTATAACACAATTGAGTAATGTGATATATGGAGGGGGATTGTGAGGAAGAGCATTTTAATCAGCGAATGATAATGACCTGGAACTCACTGCTCATGAGGGTGGTGGAAATAGACATGATCATGACTTCGAAAGGAAATTGCAAGGGCATGTCAAGGAAATAAACTTGCAGGGTCATGGGGTTTGAGCAAGGAAAAAAGGGACTAACTGGATTGCTCTGGAGAGCCAGCATGGACTCGATGGGCCAAATGGCCTCCTTCTATGATGTAAATGACTCTGACTTGGCCCTCTAGAGGGGTATGGACCTTGAGGACAGGTGAGGCCCTGGAAGGAGACAGCTCATTGGAGGAGGAGCAGGAAGTAAGAAAAGAGGAGGAGGCGGAAGGAGATACAACTGAGAGGTTCCCCTGCTGCATGACAAGGTGATCTCCTCCTGCCACCCTCCGGGAAAGGGCCTCCCTCCTCTCCCTCATGACTTCCAACATTAGATCCAGGTCGGCATCGAAGAGGAGGATCGGTTCTGTCCTTAGTGCCAGGCCTCCAGCTCCCCTCTGACATCTCACTTTCCTTTGGTGTAGTGGAAGGCTTTGGCACAAACTACAGATCTCTCCCTCAGGACAACCAACAGCCTCAGGTGATGGCTGCTGTAGGGTGTCTACATGAGTCCCACACTTCATCTGACCCACCACCATTCTTGGCTCCACTGGCTCTAAATGGACAGGAAACCCATCTCCATACCAATTAAGGACTTACCCATTTGAAAATCTGAACCTGAATCAGTTTCTGACCCAAAACCAGACCCAGTTCATGTTTCCTACCTTCAGAACAAAAGTCCAGCTCCCAGTCAGGCCACACCTTGAATACCACACATTCATTGTCAATAAGGAATAAGAGAAATAGTGAGGTCTTCGAAGCACTGCATACAAGGAGCTTGAGGCTGATCTTTTATGTCAGAAGACTGAATTATGGGGAATTAAAGAAGAAACTTGGGTCTGTTCAGGTTTAAATAAAGTGAATGATGGGGAAATATATGAACACATATAAATTACTGAGAGGAATATGAGCATTATTTATTCGTTGCAACACTAAGGAACACAAGAAATATTTGCACTTCTCTAGCACCTTTCATATCCTCAGTACATCCCAAAGCATTTCACAGCAAATTAAGTACTTTTGAAATGCACTCACTGTTGTGCAAACATACCTGCCAATTTGCACACAGCAAAGTCCCACAAATAGCAAAATGAGATAAATTACCAGTTAATCTGTTTGTTAATGTTGGCTGAAGGACAGATAATAGCTGGGATATTGGCAGAAGTCCCCTGCTCTTCTTCAAATGATGCCATGGATATTTTACATCCACCTGAATAGGTTGGTGAGACCACATTGTATCATCACATCTGAAAAACAGTACCTCGAACAATGCAGCACTCTCGCTGTACTGTGCTAGTCTAGATTATACACTTATATCACAGAGTGGGGCTTGAATTCACAACTTTCTGACTCAGCTGAGATATTGTTGATGCAACCTTGCAAGTAAATACAATTGAGTAAAGGACAAGTTCAAGACTAAAAGGTGATTAATTCCTGAATGGTCTTCCAGGTAGGATAATGAAGGAAAAAACTCTGGAGTCATTCAAGAGGCAGCTAGATGCCGTGATTGGGGGAAAAGCATGAATTCCTATCAAAAGGTGAGCTGGTTGAGTTGAAATGCCTCTTTTATTAGAACTTATCTGTGCCAATATTCAAACTTAAGTGAATGTTGGTACTGGGAAATAGAACAGATTAATACTCTCTTTCAAAGAAAAGATTAGTTTTATACTTCAGATCCTCAGAATTTAGATATACAAAACTTCTGAGAGATACAACCATGAGCAACAGTTTGTCACAATGCCTGAAACCAATCAGGTATTGGCCATTAAAAACACAGGACCATAGGAACAGGAGGAGGCCATTTAGCTTGATCATGGCTGACCTGCGACCTAACTCCATATACCCACCTTTGCCCCATATCACTTAATACCTTTGATAGATCAATTGTTAATTTTAAAACTGAGTTTGGTTAACAAAAAAAAAATCTATCAATTGCCATTTGCAGAAAAAAGATCCAAACCTCCAGCACCATTTGCCTGAACACCACTGTTCAACACCTAGCTCAATCCAATTCTTATGAACAATTTTCAAGTAGTCATAGTGAATTCAAAAAGAGTTAGTGTTTCAACTTACTGACCAAGCCTAAAACTGATGTTGTAGATTGGCTGCCCATTATAGAATCTGCTCAATTTTAATTTTTGTTGAAATTGGTTTTAAATCCAGGTTGCAAATTGAAAAACTACCTCAAAGAATTTTAATAGAAAAAAGTTGCTGCAGTAATGATGTTCTGCCAATAGATGTTTTTAACATGCAACTCCCGACTGTCTCTTGTGCTCACAAGTTGCCATGATTTTCGTGCCTCCACTGGCCCACGCAGGAGCTTTCTAGTTCTGTTTTCAATCACTACATCCCCATTTCCACTGTTCTCCCAGTGTAATATCCATCTTTGCATTCTCGAATCCAAAACCACAGGCCAGGGCATAAATCACAAACACTTGGCCCAGTTATGCTACTAGATTTAGTGTCACCACATCAAACAATACTACCTCTCTTTTTTGCAGTCAAACCCTTCTAATGCTCCAGGACAATCCCAAAGCACAAGGACAATTCCATCTGAACAACAAACTCTGGAATTCTCTACCTAATGCACTGCACCTTGGTACATCTCTCCTCATCTTCAAAGGTCTCTTTAAAACCTACCATTGCACATCTGGCTTTTTCCCTAGTCCAGCATGAGCCCAACCAACACTCACTTTGTGAAGTGCCTAGGGAAGGATTGCAATGATAAAGGCAAAATACAAGCACATGTTGTATTGCAAAAGCAATAGGTAATCATAAACATTCCATTAACTTTCACTTTTATTGTACTGATATGTTTTGTAATCCAAATGTCCATTGGCCGTTACAGATAGATGTCATTTTTGACCAACACATTTTTGATGTGACAGCTACTGAAACTAAGGATTCTTTATTCTAAAAAAAAGGATTTCAAATATGCATAATTTCTCAGTTGAAATAGGTGATGTGAATAAAGAACTTTTAAACACTAGTCTTCTAGTTCACACACTTTTCTTGTCTCAATCATCCACCTGGCTGCATTTGCCACAACATATTAAAGAAAGAGATCATTTTCAAAGACTGCACTTCTGGGGTTGAATTTTATGAAGTGGCAGGGGTTCCAACACTGGGCCAGAAAGGTGAGGGGATCCCCCGCCACCTTGGCTGTTTTAGGGACCCCCAGCTGCATGTTACGGCACACAGGCAGTTAACTACTTGGTGTCTGGATCCCTGTCCCTTTAAGGACGGGGATCCCACCTCCAAGAGCTGGCAGCCAATCAGAGGGCGGGCAGCTCAGCAGTCCCACCAGAGCAGTGGCCAATGGTGGTACTGCAGGAGTCCCAGAACTAGGAGCAGTGCTGGAGCCCTGGAGTACAGATAAGTGGGGCCAATCAGATGGATGATGGTGCAGGGATGGCCTTTACCACTGGAGGCCCTCCATGGACCACAGATTGCTCAAGTAGGAGGCACCACCCCACCCACATGGAGCCCACAGGGAAGTAGTCTGTTTCTACTGGGCAGTCTCCCCGTGTGGCAGGTCTCCCCCCAGCCAATAAAATACTAACACTTAAGGGCCTCAATTGGCCTCTGGCTGTCCTCAGCTTTCCTCACCCCTGACAAAATTGAGTGGCGTTGGATAGGTGACAAGCACTACATCCCCTCACCTTCCCCTCTCTATTTTATGGGACCCCCTGCCACTGTGTCCATCCCTACAGGGGCGATAAAATACAGCCCCTACAGTGATGTCTTTCCTGACTGGGACATGGGTTGAAGAATTTGGTGAGAAGGTCAGTGGAATAAATGACTGGAAAATCACAACCTTTCAAATTGGGTTTGTTGAACCATAGGAAAATTATGGCACAGAAGGAGGCCTTTCATCCTGTATCTGTGCCAGCCAAAAAAACTAGCCGCCGAATCTAATCCCACCTTCCAGCAGCTGGTCCATAGCCTTGCCGATTACAGCACTTCAGGTGCGTGTCCAGGTACCTTTCAAAAGAATTGTGGGTTTCTGCCTCCACCACTGTGAATTCCAGACACCCCCCCACCCTCTGGGTGAAAAAGATTTTCCTCATGTCCCCTCTAATCCTTCTACAATCACCTTAAATCGGTGCTCCCTGGCAATTGACCTCTCCTCTAGGGGAAAACAGGCCCTTTCCGTCTACTCAATCTAGGCCCCTCAATTTAGCACACCTCTATTAAGTCACCCCTCAGCCTCCTCTGTTCCAAGGAAAACAACCCTAACAAGGAAAACAGCCTATCCAATCTTTCCTCATAGCTGCAATATTTGAGCCCCGGCAACATTCTTGTAAATCTCCTCTGTACTCTCTCCAGAAGCAATTATGCCCTTTCTGTAATGTGATGACCAGAACTGTATGAAATACTCCAACTGTGGCCTAACCAGCATTTTATACAGTTCCAGCATTACATCCCTGCTTTTGAATTCTATACCTCGGACAATAAAAGGTAAACATTCCATATGCTGCCTTCACCACTCTATCTACCAGTACTGCCACCTTCAGGGATCTGTGGACATGCACTCCAAGGTGTCTCACTTCTTCTACCCCTCTCACTATCCTCCCATTTATTGTGTATTCTTTTGCTTTATTTGCCCTCCCCAAATGCATTACCTCACACTTTTCTGGATTGAATTCCATTTGCCACTTTTCCACCCACTCAACCAAACCATTGATACCTTTCTGGAGTCTACGGCTATCCTCTTCACTATCAACTACATGGTCAATTTTTGTGTCATCAGCAAATTTCCCAATCATGCCTCCCACATTTAAGTCCAAATCATTAATATATACCACAAACAGCAAGGGACCTAAGATTGAACCCTGTGGAACGCCACTGGAAACAGCATTCCATTCACAAAAACGTCCAGCGACTACTACCCTTTGTTTCCTGTGCCTGAGCCAATTCTGGATCCAACCTGCTACATTCCCCTGTATCCCATGGGCTTTCATTTTACTGACCAGTCTGCCATGTGGGATCTTGTCAAATGCCTTACTAAAATCCATGTTGACCACATCCACTGTACTACCCGCATTAAGCCTTCTTGTTACTATCTTAATTGAGTTTTTTTGAGGAAGACATGACCTTCCCTTAACAAATCCATGCTGACTATCCCTGATTAATCCATGACTTTCTAAGTGTTTATCCTGTCCCTCAGAATAGATTCTAACAATTTACCCACCATGGAGGTCAGACGGACCAGCCTATAACTATTTGGCCTATCTCTTGCACCCTTTTGAAACAATGGTACAATGTTTGCAGACCTCCAATTGTCTGGTACCTCTCCTGTATCTAGTGAGGATTTGATGATCCTCAGAACATCCACTATTTCCTCCCTGGCTTCCTTTAACAACCAGTGATGCAATCCATCCATCCACTTTGAGCTCTAAACCGGATTCCTTGATCCACCCTCCTCCCTAACCCAATGAGAGAAACTCTACCCATGAGTGCAGTCCCCAAAAATGTCAACATATTTTACTCTAAATGCATGATCCTTTTAACTACTTCACACAACCTGGATTTTATATACAAATATTAATTTAGAATTAATGAATGGTCTCTCCTAGTGCATTCAGGTTAATTGCCCAATTTCGAACCCAATCCATTATTGCACCCTTTTTCTTTATCTTGTCAAAAACTAGAGGGTTTTTCAAAAAAGTACCTGCCACTAAATTTCATAAGGCTTCAAAGTAACAATATAATTATTCATAGTACACAACCTAACTGAATAGAGTTTGCAAAAATTGCTTATTTACACAAGTGTTTAAATCCAGAAATCAATTATCCACCTTTGTTTGAAGCATGTGATCATACTCGCTTTGTAGATGGGATTTTCTTTGGTGTGATGTTCTCTACACCATTGAGCCTATGTGTTCATCCTGAGAGACTTCAATCACGTAGATTTTACAATGAACTAAGCCATCTTTTTGTTGATTTGTGAACTTTTTCTGTCAGCAAGTATATGCCAAGATCATGTGTTTGTATATCTGCCAACAAATGGTTTCTCCAATTGTAAAAATAGGAGAGCCATAACTAAATATTTTAACATTAATAGGGTGGTGATTGCATTTTAACCCGAACCTGAATGGGGCAGTGGCCACAGCTTTCATGCCAGGTGAATGCAGTTATGCTGTTGTCAGGAAGGATGGAAAAGCCCAAATGGCAAGTCAGAAACCTTCCTTGTGGGGCCGGAAGGAACAGGAGTGCAAAGCTCTCCCTGAAGCCCATCCAACATTTGCCAGGCAGCTACCAGCTGCTGTGCCAGGTGAGAAGTGGACCAACAGCATTTAAATAAGGCCCAGTGGTTAAAAATCAGCAAAGGCCTCTTGCTGCCACTGATGGGTTGGTGATTAACTAGCTGGAGCAGTTTCCCACCTTAAAATCGCATCCTCCCCTCCACTGCCCTTGGGATCAGACTCCGAGCTTCTCTGCAACATTTCCAGGGTTTGAATATCAACTAAATGACATGGGAAGGAGATATAAGATAAAAGGACATCACCCTGTCTGCACCCTGACCCAAAAGCAGCAACTTTACTAAATTGAATCAACCTGCAAAATAGACTCTAAAAATGACACGTAAACTGACAAACATTACAGGGTCCAATTCTGTGGTTTATTTGAATTTTGCAAATATTTCAGTGCTGGTAATTCTTATTTTGAGATAACTCATTTATGGCAAATCTCGATTATATATCGGTCAGTCGATAACAGCCAGCTATGTAAAGCAGTATTACCTCTTGCATGAGCGAGACTCCACGTATATAAAGCTTCCCAGCCGTTTTTTTTTCCAACCATCCTTCTGCCAACAAGCATATCCCAAGCAAGGTAAGAAATGACCACGACACATTGGACTTCATTGGACCAAGTCTGTCAAAAACAAGATAACAATTGTCACTCATTCTTCTTTCCAAGATTTTCTTTTTAATAAGTTAAGCGAGGCAAATTTTATCTTAAATGTTTCACTTAATAGCTGATTACCTTGAACATTATGTATTTAGACAGTTGTCATATTAATCATACATTATAGTATGAACCATACATGAGTACCTAATGACAGCTTTATAAGACCATCTATCAAATACAGGATGTTCCATAGAATTTCTGAAAACTAAGCATATAAATAGTATTGCAACAGGAAACCCAAAACATTTTGGTACCATAATGGGAATAGACGACAGAATAAAGATTTTCATGGCACTATTGTTTTCACAATGACATTTCAAATCTTATATTATGATAATTTGCAATGCATTAATAGTGGATATTTGCCAGGGATCTTATGGAATACAAAATTTATCTTGTATCTATCAGAATTCTTCTAATCTAGTCATTTGTAAGTTAAGATGGCAAGATAGCAATGGGTTGTGGGGTGTCCAGGCACTGAACCTAGGAACAGAAGTAGTAGGGCCAATTTAGGGCAGTGGATAACAAGTGGTTTCAGAGAAGAGGAAACTCAGGCAGGGTGTGTAACATGCAACCAATCTGCTACTGCCAGTTTTCTGCCCGATGAAAGTTAAAATCTACCACAGTAAATCTTGGATTTCAATCATATCACCCTTAAGAGTTACTGAATGCAATGCCAATATGCTGTGCCATCATATTGCAGGGATAAACTAAACAGATTCACCCTAGACCGCTGGTGTGTACATTTTTCTACAACAACGACTTCCAAAATACTGCATGATATGAAAGTGCTTTGAAACATCCGGAGGTTGGGAAAGGTGCTAAGAGTGCTGCCATCTTGAAAATTCCATGGAGGCAGAATATCAAAAGATTTCAGGATTACTTGAACAGAGTTCCGCTGCCATTTAAAGAAAATACTTTTAAATATAGCACATCCCTATGCACTTCAGCCAATTAATGGCTTTCTAAGCAAACACAGCCAATTTGTGCACAGTAAGAGCCTATAAACAATGAGATCAATAGCCAACCAATGAATCACAAGGCATTGATTGATGGAATAATGTTGGCAAGGATATCAAGAGAACACACTGCATCACTCCTCTGAAAGATGACACCTCCAACTATGCAGTACTACATTGAAACATCAGCCTGGATGTGCTCACATGCCGGAGCTTAAAGCTACAACCTTCTGCCTCAGAGGTAAGCACAGTACCATTCAGCCAAGATGAGATTATATATCGAGCTAATAGTACCTGAATATCAGTTCTGAAATGTATTTTACAATGTTTCAGCTCTATAATAAATCTTACGGCAAAGTACATATCATAGTTCAGTGGTGCAATTCATTCATGAGAAAATTTCTGCATGGCTCTCCCCATTTTTTGCCATAAATTTGATGGAAGATACACAAACCCTGAAAAGAAATTACATAAACCACCATTTGCATCTTTTCTCCCGAGGTTCTGCTGATCTTCTGCTGAAGTTACAGCAGGAGATCAGAGAACCTTTGCGGAAATTCCAAGTATTGATTTTTAAATACAACACCTCCTCCTTATGAATTGCATTCTTCAGACTCACTAAATGGATTAACATGCTGGCGGATGCCCTATTGAGGTCAGAAGAAGATGTAAATATGTGATGACACTACTCTTATTAATCAATTCTTGCAGGAAAACAAAAATGCATCCTTGTTTGCAGCATAAAACTCAATAATCTGAGCTAAGCAAGTCTGCAGTACTCTCGGCACTGTTCATGACTAGCATCTGGGGACCTGGAAAGATAGACTTGCACATGGGGAGAGATTTTTTCCCCACTTAGATCCAGATAATCTTACAAGCCACAGCCATAAGAAGCATGGTTCTGAAATAACAGGGAGCATGCTCCTGCCTACACAAGCACTGGAAGCCAGTGCTAGTAAGTTTCAACTGGTTAAATTCCAGTGGTATATCAATGCATACCTAAACCTAGCTCTTGCCACCTACCCAGCATCTAAAGTGTCTGAGTTTAGGAAAATTTTACTTAAAAAAGCAAAAAGCTACATAATCTGGAAATATGAAACAAAACCAAAGTGCTGTAAATATACAGCAGGTGACAGCATCTCAAGAAAGAATAGAAAAGTTAATGTTTCAGGTACAGCCCTTTATCAGAACTGGAAAAAAATTACAATGAACAGCATGTAAAAGAGAACAGAACAAAAGGAAAGGGAGGGGGGAAAGCACAGGCACAAATGTGTAAGGCTGTAAAATAACTTGTAAAGTGCTGGAAAGTAAAGCAGGGATTGGTTAAAAGGCCAAATTGATAGCAATACAAGATAAGCATAATAATAAAAAATGTTAGACACTGGAGACACTAAAAACATGTCACAAGATGAGGCTGTGACAGGGAGGGTGGGGTGAGACAAGGTAGCTCTGAAATAGAAACAGAGTGGAACAGAATCCAGTGGTCTGAGAAGTACAAAGCAGGCTAACTCCAAGGTTGCAGATTGCTGTGCCAGCATAGTGTTATGACAGAAAGTCACCAGACATGTGCCAGCCCTGAGAACCAAAAACATTCAGGGTCCCTCTGCACAACTCTCCCCCTGCAACCCACTCCATTGAAACACAAGTGGGTTTTAATGCGGGCCCTATATTCGCAAAAGTAAACATGGTGTGGCCTTATATTTGGCTAGAGCTTTTAGGGCCATGTGTTAATCGTCCATTGCATTTAGTGATGCGTGGTAGAGAGGACTGATTGTGTGAAATGACAAGTGCAGTGGTTAGAGGAATGGTGAATATGAGAGCCTGAGGAGCAGGTGGCTATTAGAGAGCTAGAAGAGCAACGAATATTACAGATAGAGAAGTGGTGAATGTCACAGAACGAGAAGAGCAGTGAATGTCACAGATATCAGTGATTATCAGTTAAGCCAAACAGCTGAAGTTTGAGCTGGAAATTATGTGGAACCAAAAACCTTACTGAGGTCAATTATCCCATTGTTCAGTTTGTGGATTCATAACCAAGATGGTTATCTGCATGCCAGATGCCAGGCTGACCAAAGCAAAAAGCACACAAGTATTTTAAAGGTAGAAAGATCATTGGCAAGAAAATAAGAATTAGGGAAAGAGGCTAATCTTATGGGACTTTTTTTGGCAGGGATGTAGCAAGGAGGAGTGGTTTTGGAGCAAATTACTGGACAAAAGAAATCAGTCTCTAATGACACAGCAGATGGAGCAGGAAATGAGCAACAGACCTGGACCAGTGAATCACAGGGTGCAAACAGAGATGTATGGCTGGAGCAAATATTCAGACAGGGTAGAGAAAGGATGTGGAGAGAGTGTTAAAGTGATTCACTGCAGCATAAGGAGCTACTGGAACTGTGACAATGATAGCTGTGGACTTATTGCAGACAGAAAACTTCGGAATGTTCCTATATCATTACAACACATTTCTAAATAAGTTATAAATCCTAATACAGCCATCCATTGATAAGGATCATTATAATTTATGTTGATGCCAACATATAATCCAATGGTGTTATTAAGACATAAGGCCTAAAGTTCTGACTAAACTTAATTTTTTGATACACCATTGGCCATGACATACATCTATATATTTGAGAAGAGTCAATTTGTTTCTGTTCTAAAAAGATTTTAAAGTCACTATGGTTATAAAGCAACAAAGTGTAAGCATCTCTTCATTCTACAAATTTCTTTAAACATGCTTTATAGTCACAAGAATTTTTTTTAAATCCCCATTCTTATCTTCAAGTCCTTCCATGATCTCACCCACTTCATCTAGTCCAACCCCATGCCCTTCATTCCTCTAACTCTGGCCTAAGCCCCTCTCTCTGCCTTTAAAAGCCTCTTGAAAACCCATTGCCTCAGCCATGCTTTCCATTGCCTCTCCTAATCCTCTCTCCTAGGTTTCTATTCCTTTCTGCCTCTCTGATGTACCTCAAGTTGCTTTTCTGATTTAAAATTGATATAAGTGCAAGTGGGTTTACATTAAAAATTGAGCATCTAAGTGACTACTTTGCAGTTGTATCTCCAGTCAGAATTACAAATATGATTGGTCACATTTTTTTGAATATAAAGAGTTTGGCATGATGAAGTTAAATCATTGCCTGGTGTACAGCAATAAACTAATTTCAGGTGCAGTTAATGATTGCAAAAAGAGAGGGTTGCAGAAGATGAAGATTGCAATGTGTGAGGTAAATGTTACACTATGATGCAACAAGCAAGAAGCACAATTTTGTTTTTGAATTTGCTCTATCCTTTTGTAATGTGAGTCACATAACAAGAGAAAAAACTTTGTCAACTAAATTTCAGTGGTGGTGATTCCTTCTTCTCAACAATGGTTAGCCAGACAGCAGTGGGATCACAGTGGGCTTCATCATATGTGGTCGAAGGAAGAGGGGGAAAAGAAAGCTAGGTCTCTGATTCCTGATAACTGAGCCCTGCATATGTGGCATGCAGATGACTGGCACACAGCTGTTAAAAGAGCTTAACGAAAACGCGCGTTAGGGAGGGAGTCTGGAAGGTGAAAAGCTGGAAAGGTAAATGTGCCACAAGTGGGTTTCGACAGGAATTATGCCGTCATTGGCAAACTTCTATTTTGTTTACAAACAGACAAACACTTCATGATACTTTAAGTGCCCTCTCAACACTCAAACACACACACACACATTCAAGATACTAAGTTGAAAGGGTTGTCCCAACGGTCCATGGAAACCTGGATTCTCTTGTTTAAATTTGCGTTCACAAGAACATCCCACTGCAGAAAAAAATACAAACAGTAACCAATAACTCAAGACTCCTGGGAATCCGCATATTAACTTGCTACTGAGCTTTATGTTGCAACATCAAATTCATTCTATGCATATATTGGATCACCATTGAAAGCCCAATCATATTGAAAATGGTTGAGAAATGAAGCAAATCGTCTGATTGAGGACCGGCTTATTCTGGTACCATAGTGTAACGATTGCAGAGAATTACTTTGTTTTTGTGACAAAAATGTTATTGTGCACTGGTAGTCTGTCTATAATTAAATAAAACGTGCGGACTACAACTACAAGCTCGGTGGTTGTAATATCAACGATGATTTTAGCACCCCGAAACAGGTCTCCAATACCTTATAATTGTAGCATTTTAATTCAATAAAAGCAACGTTAATTACATTGATCGTGGGTCAACTAAAGTGAATTAAAAAATAAACACATTAGCAAATCATCGCTACCTGGTTCCCAGAAAGCTGTCGAGTCTGTCTCTGCTAAATGGCGCCACTGAAAGCCACAGCGTTGGCAGTTCAGTTCGTGCAGCTGCCGGGGAACTAGGTTTGGCAAACGCCAGGAAGAAGCAGTAAATCATTTGCAAGTGAAAAAAAAAACTGTACTTCAAACTCATTGTACTTTAGTGTTGAAGGAATGTATTAAAACACAGTGCTGTCCTGTTTTAAATATAGAAAATATGTCAAATGGCACTGAAATTCTATTATTATGGTCAACAATGATAAAAGCTTGGATTGAAAAATTACATTCTGGGTGGGAGGAGGTGGTTTCAAAATAGTAACGATTTTTAAAAGTGGAACATAATATTGGCTTCATGAGTCCGAGGGTCACAATCTAATGGCGACAACACACGTCTAATCCAGAATGGTGGGCACACGTCTGATGTTTTATCCACTTCATCCACTCGACAATCCCTATACACTTTGCTGCATACACATGCTCTTCCAGCAATACACATTTTCCATTTAGATACATATTTTCATTAACCTACAATAGTCTCACACACACTTGTATCTCTCCATGGCAGTTCAAAATCGTCCTCTTGAACTGCGGTGGCAATTTAATGTAAATTATTGAAACAAGACTTTAATAGCAGTGTTTGAGTGAAGTCTGACTAAAGACAGCGGAGCTGATGAAGCAGGAACTGATCGAACTGAAGGGGGAACCGATTACATTTCAGCACTGGCATCCGAAGACAGCTCATTTGCGTTCCACCATCCTCGCACAAGCTCTCCGAACGACTGAACCCTGGCTTAACCGGTTAACAACACGAAGACAATATTTTAATTAACCCCCCCCCCCAAAAAAAAACATATTATGTCTTTTAGACCAACCGAGTTCTGAATGCAATTTCAATAGACAGCTCACCAACTCAAACGCTCATTGGGATTTGAAGCGGTCTGTACAACACGCTGAATTAAGCTCTACAAGTGTTGCTTGTAGGCACATTCTACCATGGGACTCTCTAAGAATGAACCCAGCAGAACTTATGTAACTGATGACATAAAATATTTCAAGATCAAATTCGCCTACACGTGTAACACTTGAATATTCTTATTGAAAAATTACTCTCAAACATGTGACTAACAGTTTAAACATCAAGATTCCAAGTTTACTTAAAATTCAAATTATTGCCCTCATGACTAATTTTTATTTGACATAATCAGTAAGAAGCAGTGACTAGTTATTACTTTGCTATTGCGATTGAAATTTTATCTGCAGACAATATTTCCATTCAGTCCTGTAGATAGTGGAATACCTGCCCTCGCTTTTATTTTGGTTCGTCTCCTTAACTGGCTCCGCCAATACTCTTCAGCGCATAACGCTGCAATCGGCAGGAGCAAACCAGTACTGCGCCAGTTTCTGCACACAGCTAGGAAAATCGCTTCGCTAAAGTACAAAATCCCTTAAAATGCGAGCAATATTAACCGGAGCCCATCAATCAAAACACTGGAAAGAAATCGTCAACTAAGCGAGAGTTTAGGCTTTAATCTTTTCAAAGCTACATGGTGGGACTAGACCATTTTTTAAAAAGTTGTGCAAAACCTCAAAAAGAACATTCATTCTCGCCTTAAGAGTTACTAAAATGTGATCCTGGTATTCAACATTGCATCCATTATGAAACAGAAGTTCGAAAAGTTACTGCATTTCCTGGGGTCAATTGATAATCGAAAGAATGCTAAACTCTGTTAGCCGCTAGCTTGCTGGGAGAGAGACATATGCATCTGGTCTGCCAAAATTCTGGACTCAACTCCGCAGGGTTTCCCTGAGGATCTTCTGATTTCTCTCTTCAGCAAGTTGTTTTTAGGTGGTAAGTGATTTTCCTGCACCAGCTTTGGATGTGCACACATGCATTAATCGTAATGGAGCTGCATTTTATTAAACGTGGCAAATCTTCCTTATGCAATTCATCATACTTAGTACGTGGGCAAGATCGCTCTACTACAATGTACGAGATAGTTCAAATCTATCAATGGCACGTTGCTGCAACCAGCTGGTTAAAACGCAGGGTGCTGATTGAACATCGTGTATGTTCAAAAAAAAATCAAGTTACAGAATCTAAAGAGAGAGGTAGAACTAATAATGAAGACAAACGGGCTCCAGGCAGAGATCAGTTGCAATGCCATTCCTACCACGCATTATATCTATCACCTATGATCACGCACAGATTTAATTTGCATTTCCAGGGGAAATAGGATTGAAGTCCTGTTTAACATTTAATTTTCAAAAACTGTAAACAGCAATATAGCACCCCTAAAAACAGCCTAATAAACAAGAGGTTCCCTTTGAATAAACTCGTTCTGGGGAAATGGGGAACGGGATGAATTCGATAGCTCTTTTTAAGAGCCGAATGACCTACAGTGCCATATCATTCCACAGTTTCCTCTATAGTTCTGATACTCAGAGAAACGTTTCCACTGCTCTGTTCAGAATGAAAACTATTTAGAGTTAGACTTGAGAAATCTTATCCCTTCCAAATGCTCCACTTAGACTCGTGTCCAATAAAGTCAAACAAGATTCTCTGGTGGCTAAAACAAGGTATTGTGACAGTATTTCGCAGCAGTAACACAACGCAGAAAAAGCCAGATGCAGCGGTGACAATTGCATTCAGTGAGTTTTACCTGCAACAGCCCGCAATCACTGAAGAAATCTGAGACCAGCAGTCACAAATGAGGAAAAGCAAATGTCAAAGATTCCTCGTTTGTTGTCCAAAAGAAGTGTGTCGCGATTAACACAGAACTGTGCGCGGTGAACGACCTGCTTTGGGCTCAGGATCAGTATAACCACCAGCATTAACACCACTCTCTGCATCGCCGGCATCAGCAGCTCCCACCTCTCCCCTGCTTATCTTTATGCCAACACGCTGCACAGCTCTGACACGCCCACGAATCCTTTCCAACCAATGACTCCACTGCCTCGCGCTATTCTGTATTTGCATGTAGCCCACCCCGTCACCAATACCTGGCACAAGCGTTGGGGTCAGCCCTTGATGAATTGAAGCTGAACGATCAGCGCATGATAGAGAACTGGTTAATTCCCATCTTCCGTCATTCATACTCATAATGTGCATGCAAGATGAATTCATTAATTCATAAACCATCTAAATATCCAAAGGCAGGTACGCTGAAGTTTTATCCATTTCAAGGACTTACTCTCAACCCAAATTTAGTTTTGTTTCAACTCTGCATTTGATTGTGCAAAATTGCCATCGCACTTTGTGCATTTCTGCCTAATCCCTCCTCCATGACTCATACTGGGACGGATGATTAGAAAGCAAATTTAAAATTGTACAAACTCTACCAAAAGTTGCTGACCAACTGGTGTGCATATGTAGGGATGTGTAGAGTCATGATATCCAGAAGAGAAATCTGATTTTTTTTTACATTAACTAGAGCAAAGTTCACTTTATTATTTAAAGCACCTCCAGTGGCAGAGTGCTATTCTGTATTTGCATGTAGCCCACCCCGTCGCCAATACCTGGTTTGGGACCTGACAATCCAGGTTCAATCTCTGTTCTGTGCTGAGTTAGTTGATCTTAGACAATCACTGCGATAATAATTAGTCTCAATGGACTAATGGATTCATGTCTCAATGGGTTAAAGAGATGATAAAAAAAATCAGACAGCTTTTGCACTGATCATAATCCATTGACTTCAGTGAGAATATGAATGCAAAAGCATTGGATGAAGAAAGACTTGCATTTATATCGCACCATACAACTTCAGACAACCCAAAGTGCTTAACAGTCAATGAAGTACTTTTGAAGTGTAGTCATTGTTGTAATGTAGGAAATGCAATAGACAATTTGTATACAGCAAGCTCCCATAAACAGCAACATAAAATTGACTGGATAATCTGTCTTGATATTGGTTAAGGAATAAATATTACTCAGGACACTGGGGAGGACTCACCTACTCTTTTTTTGTATGGTGGCATGGGATCATTCATGTCCATTTGAGAGGGAAGATATGGCCATGGTTTACCTAGTTGGAAGTGTTTACCTAGATTATGTGCTCAAGTCTCTTAAATGGGACTTGAACCTACAACCTTCTGATTCAGGTGAGAGTGAGGCTCAACTTTAATCCCCCAATAGTTAGATATCTTACCGATGGTCTGATTACAAAACTGACACCAACAAAGTGCCTCAACCAGGATTCTACCATAAGTCACAGCTTTCAGAAAAAAAGAAAATGGAATAGACAATTGTTATTTGATTATCCTGACACATATTGTATAAAAGAATGCAGAAAAATAAATGGTGGACTATACACTTTATTCTGATTTTGACAAACAGCTTTAAGAGAAAATTTCATTCAACTTCAACACTAATTGAATAAATGTGGTCATCCACGAGTCCTGATTGTGTGGTCTCCATGCATCATATATCTAGATCAAGAGGACAGAGTTGCATATTAGGTTAACGCATTTCCCTTTTACTTCTGGGACCTTGGTTCAATTCAGCCCAGACAGATGAAATGTAATTTCCCACATATATCCAGCTGTAGATGTCCCATCTGAAATGGATTTGGGCAAATCCACAAGAATTCAACACAAAACTGCCATAATATGACACCAGTCAGTAACATTATTCTGTGAAATTGCAATGAAAAAATACATGTTAGTGAATTTTCTGAAATATTGTCCTTTGGGTTAAAGTGTGCGGTATAATAGCCTATGTTCTGTATTGAGCTCATGTTCTATCCAACACTGACATAGCAATAGCAAATATTTCAATGCCTATTACCAAAATTCTTCACTTTCAGAACAGGGATTCACTAAAAAAAACCTTTTTTTAAATACAAAGCTGTGTGGCTGAGCCACCACTACAAACTAATTTGCATTAGCTCACTAACTTAGAACAATATTCAGTGACTGATATCAATATGCAGTTGAACAGAGATTATTATTAGAAAATTTCACAATGTATAGACTTTTTCTGCCCATGCATTTATCAAACCAAGTTAATATATTCCATTTGACTTTGTTTGTATCGCATGGAAAGCTGCGGGAAATGTAAATAGTCAATATTGCATTGTCATAAACAGCTACATATTTTATCTAAAGGTTTAACGTCCTGGAAGTTACCTTTATAAAACTTGGAGATTAAAACTGATAGTTTATCAGACATAGGTTATTAATGAATTAATCAGTGCTCTGTATTTAATTCACACGTAAGGATTTAATTAATTTGAAATGATACGTACGAGGTAGGATTACTATTAACCAAATATAAGAGGTTATACTATAAAGTATCTATAAAGCAAACTTTGAGTTCCACATAATTAGTAGCTTATTAAATCCAACAACAATTTACATTTATATAGTGCCTTTAACATAAGGCCTGATTTGTCGGTCCTGCCGGGGGCGGGAATGGAGATGGGCGGTTGCTGAAAATAGCAGCGCAGGCTGACATGCTGGTTTCCCATCACCGTTCCTGCTGCTGGTGAGTTTCATCAGGTCGGGATAATGCCAGCTCTGGAAACCCACCTGATTCAGCAATAAGGTCAAGTAAGCTATTTAAAAAGAGTATATTTAGCTTGGAGAGGACTAGGTTGGGATTTTGGTGGGTGCGCATGGGTTGCATGCTGGGTCAGGGTAGGCCAGATGCATGGAGGTGGCAACAGAGCAGGAAGCAAGTCATGGCCGCCCCCTGAAATTAGGCAGGCTTATAACAGGGAGCATGGCTGAGAGGAGCCATGGCATACAGATGCCACAGGGTCTGCACTGGTTGCAGGGAGAGTGGTCAAAACCTGCTTGGGCAGTGCAGGGATTGGCACCCTCCTGGAATTCCGGGGGCATAAAAAGAGGGGGTAAGGCTTCCACACATTACTGGGAATCCAGCTGAGCACAAGGAAGGCAGCAGCTGGTAATGGGAGCTGGACTCTTAGATTTTAGGTCTAGTGGCAATGAGAAGCAACATCCTCTGCAAGAGAAAAAAAGCACTGGGCATGAGGATGGCAGAGGTGAAGGACAATGGGCAGGAAGGCAATGGAGGTCATACCCTTAGCATAGGATCGACCACCTAAGACAATGCTACATGGAGATGTTGAAAAACAAGTGCCGCAGGAGACTGTGACTCTCAGTACAGATAATGCCATGCTAGGCCCCCACCTGCCAAGAATGAGGCACATTATTTTTCTCACGAACATTGATCTTAAACTGTTACAGGAGTGAAGAAAGGATTTGTTAAACAGATCAGCCGTGGCTGGAAAATACATTTGCATATTAATAGACAGTGCTTGGAAGGACAAAGGATCATTCCCCGATACAGGTATTGTGTGTAAGAGCAGCATTCCAGAGACTGCTAAGGTGATACAATCCAAGAGGTGGTCAGCCCAGTTAGTCACATGACTATAATAAAAGCAAAATACTGTGGATGCTGGAAATCTGAAATAAAAACAAGAAATGCTGGAACCACTCAGCAGGTCTGGCAGCATCTGTGGAAAGAGAAGCAGAGTTAACGTTACGGGTCAGCGACCCTTCTTCGGAACTCCTAACCTGCTTGGCAACCTGGGTTTTTCTGAATTGTACAAACAGTTTGAACTGAAAGTGTCTGTTTGCTCCTGGACTGAGAAGATCTCTCCTGTCTACTCCCATCTCTTTCTCACAAGCCTCTGAATCCACTGAAGACACATGAACCCCAAGAGAGAAAAGTCTCCTACAGCGAACAAGGTTTAAGAATAATACTGGGCCCCAACGAAAAGTAAGAACAACCTACAATCATGGACTCTACAGTGAGCTCGAAGAACCGTAACAAAAACTCTTCAGATATTGCCTCAAACTTTTCACTTTATTTTTCCAGGTGAAGGCTGAGAGGGACCCTTAGACACCTTTTTCATTGGGTTGTAACAATAGTCACAGAGATTTGTGCCCTTGTGTTGGAAGACCTCACACTCCGCAGCAGTGCTTGCCATGCCCTGCCAGTAGCTGTTAAAGTCACTGAGGCCTTGAATTTCCTCGCCATTGGCTCCTTCCAAGGATCAGCTATGGACATTGGCGGCATCTTGCAAATTACTATATCTCGCAGGCCACTGATGCCTTTTTTTGAGAGCTCAACTGTACATTCAATTCCAGATAGAGGGTGTCTCGCAGGCACGGAGGGCAGTGGGCAGCGACTTCATCGCTGGATTCCCCCAGATGCAGTACATAACTAATTGCGGCCATGTGGCCATCAAGACACCCAGTGGCCAGCCAGTGAGATTCACCAACAGGAAGGGCTTCCACTCCCTTAAGGATCAACTGGTCTGCAGCCACAACAAAAGCTTCCTCCATGTGTGCGCTCTCTTTCCTGACAGCTGCCATGACTCCTTCATCTTCCAGCAGTCCAAGGTGCTGCAGCTCTTCATTCCACCCCCCAAACTCTGAATATATTCTAGGGGACAAAGGTTATCCCGGGAAGAGATGGCTATTCATCCGTTTACAAGACACCAAGACAGAGGCACTCGCAAGGACCACCATTAAGCAGGCCATTGGGCTTCTGAAGATGCAGTTCTGGTCCCTGGATTGGTTGGATGGCACCCTACAGTGCACTCCTACAAGGGTCTTGTGTATTGCGGTGGTCTGCTGCACTCTCCGTAACATGGCCTTCCTGAGAGGTGTGGACCTTGAAGTGGGTGATGTCCTGAAAGGATGTAGCTCATGGGAGGAAGAGGAGGAGCAGGACATAGAAAAGGAAGAGGAAGATGCAGAACACAAAGGGTCTCTTTAGGATCTGGCACATTCCCGGTGAGCCCTGCTAAGCCAGGAGGATGGCATGATCTGGAACACATTTTGAGCTGCCTATGAGAACACTCCCATTGAAGACGCAGCCTGGAATAGATCCACTCTACCTGCCAATGAATGATGGACATCTGCAGCCTCCACCCCTGAGCCCTGCTGCATAGTTGCTCCCTCAGATAGGGGGCCAAGGAGGCCGATGATGGTGCCCTGTGCGGGGTGGCACCCTCATCCTCCTCGATGATTGCCTCAGGCATTGTCTCTGGTGGCTGGAGGGGACTGCCAGCTGGGTTAAAACTGGCATCCACTCCAAACATTTCTGCACCATCAGAGCCACTGATTGGTGTTACGACCAAGGTGGGAGGAGTGCACTGTTAATTCAGTCCCCCTTCTCCACGGGTCACAGCATATCAATAAATTTTTCTCATTTACCGAAAACAGCCAGTTAGATACTTTATTTGTCCCCAGAACAAAATTAACTGTATATTATAAAGCCAATAATGAAGCACACATCCAAAAAAAAATGGTTAACTGGGAAAAAATGATTTTTGGTTTACAGCTATATATAGGAATGAAAGGAATAATAAAATAACTTAGTCTGTCATGATCTGGGAGGAAGCTTTTTGGTTTGGCAAGGTGTCCCACAGTCGAATAGTCAGATGCCTCTCGAAGTCTTTCCAGGCAAGGTTGATGAACAGTCTATGAGGGGTTGGCATTCAAGGAAACTCAATTGCAGTAGGCTTCACATAGGTCTTCCATCAGGGGTGTAGCAATAGGTCTTCTTAGGTCTTACAGCAGCAGTATAGCAGTAGAAGGTTTCTTCAAATTTCAGGATTTCTTAAAACACAGGAGGCAACAGAACCACACTTGATGCAGGGATTCTTCAGAGACAGGAGGTAATAGGAATTGGCCACATTTGAAATACAGGGTTTCTTCAAGAGATGCAGGATTCCTTTACAGACAAGTCTTACTTTTTCTGGGTCTTCTGTTGATGTCCAGGCAGGTCAGAATTAAATTTCAGAATGCCTGATTTTTGTTCAAACTCTCTTGCTTTTGAAAGTTCCAAGCTGAAACCACAACCTTCCTGAAACAGGTCACATGTCCAGTCATAAATGCTCTCTTGTCACTCAAGAAGCAACTCTGAGGTCAAACCCCTTTACTGGTCTCCTTGAAATTACCTGCTTTCCTGCCCTTTTACAAGTTCAGCTCCTGTTGACTTCCTTTCAAAACATCCATAAAGTTCTGCTTTTGTAGGTATTCAATGTCCACTGTAAATCCTTTCTCAGCTTTTAAAAACACAGAACCTTAAGTTAGAATAAGAAAAACAAAATCCTTGTAACACTGGTCAAGGCTACAGAGTGCGGGATGCACTCTGAGCATGTCAACATGCTGCTCCTGCATCCACTCTGCGTGCTGCCACTTATGGCTCTCCAGGAGGTTGGCACTATCAATGGTGAAGATCATGCCTTCAAAGTCCTGAGCCAGGGTCACGCACATGAGCCAATTGGGCTCCTCCATTTTTAACCCATGACCCACACGCCCCCGCTCCCCCCACTGCCTCAGGGAGCTCTGACATGTGAGTATACATCTTTCGCTGTTGGTCTAAGTAGAGCCACCTTTCTTGTGACTCCCTAGGCCCTGCATCTGTGTGCAGCTGAGCAGGGCTGTGTATGTCCTCCATCCTTTGAGGTTGCACTTGTAAGATATGATGGTCTTTATCCAATGTTTCTGTTGCCAGCACTTGCCCTGGTGCAGACACAGGACTCTGTCCTTCCCCCTTCATGTCAGAGCCTGTGGAAGATACAAGAGGAGATCATGAGAACTAGACTTGGAGAGCAGAAGCCTCTGCAATGCTGAGGCTTCCCAATGCAGATGAGTCTTTCATTTACGGATTTCATTATCTTTTCACCCTCTCCACTAGGAATGCCCATTTTGCCCTCCCCAACTTGCTTGAGTGGCCACGCTTGCAACCTCCATAGCTCCCACCTCCATGGCGGTCACAATATGCAAATGGGGCATCTCTGACCCAAGTTCCAGCCCTCTATCTTTTCTGTTCCATGATTGCTGCTGCACTTCAAGGAGTTAAGCGGCAGTCACAGTAATGGTTGCAGTGGTGTGCTTAAATCAGGCCCACACTCACTTAGTCCCAACTTCATTTCCACCCCTGCGGTCACTAATTGCCCCCTAGCCAATTAGCAAGCACCCCCCCGCATGAAAATCGGGGCCTGTAATTGCTTCGCTGCCCACCCCACCAACCCTCCCCCCCCACGCCCCGCCCAGGGCAGGATTGGGAGCTGGAAACAGTCCTGACATCGTTTCCTAACCCCATAATAAAACATTCTAAGGTTCCTTCGCAGGAGTGGCATCAAACAAAATTTGAGACCAAGCTCATAAGGAGATATTAGGACAGGTGACCAAAAGCTGTTGTAAATGTCGTAAAGGAGGAGAGAGGAGGAGGAGGGTTTAGGCAGAGAATTCCAGAGCTTACAGCCTAGGCAGCTGAACATATGGCCACCAGTAGTAGAGCGAAGGGAGTCAGGGATGTGCAGGATGCTAGAATTGGAGGAGCACAGATCTCAGTGAGTTGTAGAGCTCGAGGAGGTTACAGAGATAGCAGGCATGGGTGGTTGGGGTGTGAGGCTATGAAGGGATTTTTAAACAAGGATGAGAATTTTAAAATCCAGGCATTGCTGGACCAGGAGACAATGCAGGTCAGCGAGCACAGGCGTGATAGGGACTTGGTACGAGTTAGGTTGTGGGCTGCAGTTTTTTGGATGAGCTCAATTTATGAAGGGTGGAAGATGGGGGCTGGCCAGGGCAGCATTGAAATAGTCAAGTCTGGAGGTAACAAAGGCATGGATGAGGATTTCAGCAGCTGATGAGCTGAGACAGTGGTGGAGATGGAAGTGGAAGTAGGTGGTCTTGGTGATTCCCTTTACTACCAGTCTGTCACACAGAAATATTTAGCCAGACTTTTCTAACAGTACCTACTGCTATTAGTGCATAAATGATGCAGCATCTTCTAGCCAGGAGCAGATGTGCAGTTAAATTTGAACAACCAAAAGTTGCTGTCCAATTTGCGCCACTCCGCTATTAGCTTCACAGAAATAGTATTTTGCTGTCTCCTTCATCATTGATATGCATTGAACATCATGGGGTCAGAATTTGCTGTAGTAGGGTATCTAACAGCATCTGGGTCAGACTTGCCCCTGCACCCTCAGCTCAAAGCACTTTTGCCCACAAAGTTGCTGAAAGAGTGAGCTGATAATGGTGAAGAAAGTGAAACAGAGCATCTGGGACCTGAGTGAACAAGGCAAGCAAAAGTAATGAGATTTAAGGATTGGAAAATAAGCACAGGAAGGACTGAGAAGGAGGGTGAAGAAAATATTAGAAGGGGAAACAAAGATTGGTTTGAGAGAGAAAGAAAGATGGCAGAGAGGAAAAGTAAGAAAAAGAATTAAAATTTGATATTTTAAAAGTCTTGCAAAAATTCAAAGCTTGAAGGATTGGGGTACCACACTGGTAAGGTCAATTTTCAGTGCCAGGGTTTGTTGATTGGAGGTAATTAACTATCATGTTATTAAAAGGATATTCATGCTACTAATTACTAGCCCTAAATATCTGCAGTGAGTCTAATTTGTACCTATTGTGCAAATAGTGCAACTTTTATTCAAAATGTTTTGAGCTGAAAGGTAATGGGGCAAGTTTAACTGACAACATATGCTGCAGATGCCTTGCTACAGTAAATTCTGGCCCAATGTTGTTTCATTTTATTTTAAAATTCGCATCCGTGTTTTCAAATCCTTCAATGGCGTCGCTCCACCCTAGTTCTCTAATCACCTCCGGCCCTGCAACAGAAGAGGATTCCTGTGCTCCTCTAATGCTGGCCTCCTGTGTATCCTCAATTTAAATTGTTCCACCACTGGCGGCCGTGTCGTCAGCTGCCTAGACCCATAAGCTCTGGAATTCCCTCCCTAAACCTCTCTGCCTTGTTATCTCTCTCTCCTTTAAGACACTCCTTAAACCTACCTGTTTGATCAAGCATTCAATCACCTGCCCTAATATTTGGTTCAGTGTCAAATTTTCTTTGGTCCTGTGAAGTTATTTCAGATTTCCTACTACATTAAAGGTGCTATATAAATGCAAGTTGCTGTTGTTACATGAACACTGTTCCTTTTTATTAGAGTCATCAAATGATACAATATTTAGACCATTTGGATGTATAACAATCCAATTAGTCCTATTTTATCGATTCAAATATCTATCCAATTCTCTTTTTAAAGTTACAATCTAAACTGTTTTCACCACCCTTTCAGGCAGTGTATTGTAGATCATAACTTGCTATGTAAAAAAGGTTTCAGCGTGTTGCCTCTGCTTGTTTTGTCAGTTTTGTCATTTTAAATCTGTATCTTCTGGTTATTGACTACAGCCACATGGTGAGGAGTGTGAATGACCCCCACTGTTCTACTCCCACCTGACCACAGCCAGTGTTTTTTTGTTATCAGGGTTTAACCCCTCTGTATTTTGTTTGTCAAGTTAACAAACGGCAGCAGGTTTTCTTGTAGGTTCAAAGCAGAAGATCAAGTATTTATTGAGCAATATGCCTTATCCCAAAATTGTCGCAACCACACCCACTCATGCATTCACACACACACACACACACACACACACACACGAAAAGGGATAAGTGGTTTGAAGTGAGGGAGGGTTTCGGGGTTCATGGTAAACCTGTTAAATCTTCTCGGAGGTCAATTTCTCTTCAGTTGCAGGCCTGGGGCATTTGTAGATTTCTCTGTTGGTTGAAGTTTCAGTCTGAAGACGGGATCACTTCCTGTTCTCTGCTGTGCAAGTTGAAATATGGAACTCACAGCAGAGAACCTTCCTTTTGGCTAGCTGGATATTCTCCCAGCTCTCAACTGGACAGACTTTGGCGATGTTTTGTCCTGGATCTCACCTCTTTCTCTCTCCAGTGAGCTACCTTTTAAGCTAAAAGTCTCTCACATCTTGATTCTTTTGGGAGACATAGATCCCTATGGTGACTGACAATGGCCCAGGATGTGGCTACTTCACACCTTCTTTGTTTCAGATATTTGCATTCAATTCAAAAATGTCTCTTGAAGAGTTCAAGGTGGGTGTAATTGACACCTCTTAGCTTTGGAATGCATCCTTCTGTCCTTGCCAGACAGTA
Organism: Heterodontus francisci; assembly: GCF_036365525.1. NCBI lineage: Eukaryota > Metazoa > Chordata > Chondrichthyes > Heterodontiformes > Heterodontidae > Heterodontus > Heterodontus francisci. Next base: position 81,471,382 of record NC_090382.1, on the reverse strand, counting down.
AGACAGCTTGAATATAAAAGACCAGGTCTTTTGACCTGCAGTAGCCATTTTGAAGCACTTTGTCCACTTTTGTTTTTACAAAGAAAAGTTCATTTTTATAATTCTCCAGGTTGAGTTCTCGTATTTTCAATCACCGCACTTTACCTGAACATAACACATGATTTTGAACTCCTCTCTCAAATTTTATCTTAACCTCCTTTGCTCTAAGGAGAACCACCCCAGTTTCTCTAGTTTCTCCACATAATGGAGGAAAACCTTTTTCACCCAGCGAGTGTTTATGGTCTGGAATGCGCTGGCTGAGAATGTGGTGGAGGCAGGTTCAATTGAAGCATTCAAAAGTGAATAAGACAGCTATATGAAAAGGAAGAATGTGCAGGGTTATGGGGAGATGACAGGGGAATGGATTTGAGGAAGTTGCTCTTTCAGAGAGCCGGTGCGGACACGATGGGCCGAATGACCGCCTTCTGTGCTGTAGCGATTCTGTGAAGTCCCGCATCCCTGGTTCCAGTCTAGTAAATTTCCTCTATACCATTTCTAAGGCCATGACATCCTTCCTAAAGTGTGGTGCCCAGAATTGAACACAATACTCCAGCTGAGACCTAACCAGTATTTTATAAATGTTTAGCATAATATCCTGCTTTTATACTTTATGTCTCTATTAATAAAGCGGAGCATCCCACATACTTTTTTTTTAAAAAAGCCTTCTCAACTTGATCTGCCACCTTGAAAGACTTGTGTACATACACACCCAGGACTCTCTGGTCCTGCACCCCCTTTAAAATTGTTTTGTTAAGTTTATATTGCTTCTCGTAATTCTTCCTATCCCTGGTGTCCTGGCCAATATTCATCCCTCAATCAACATTACAAAAACAGGTTATCTGGTCACTATAACATTACTGTTTGTGGAGGCTTGCTGTGTGCAAATTGGCTGCTGTGTTTCCTACATTACAACAGTGACTTCACTTCAAAAGTACTTGATTGGCTGTAATGTACTTTGAGACATCCAGTCGTTGGTAAAAGGCACTATATAAATGCAAGTCTTTCTTTTCTCTTTTTACCAAAATATATCACTTTCCACTTCTCTGGGTTAAATTTTATCCACCATGTGTCTTCCCATTTCACTAGTCTGCCTATGTCTTCCTAAAGTCTGTCACTATCATCCTCATTATTTACATTTCTGAGCTAGTTGCCAGGTTTATCCCTCTCCAGTTTTTTTAAACAGGTGTAACATTTGCAATCCTCCATTCCTCTGGCACTACCATATCCAAGGAAGACTGAAAAATTGTGGCCAGAGCATTAGCACCTTTCAGCCTTTCTTTTCTCGATAACCTGGGATGCATCCCATCTGGACAAGTAACTTTTCTAATAAAATTTCTAACTTTTCTACTTTGAAGACTGTCAACCTTTTAAGTACCTCATCTTTATCCATTTTTATTCTATTCCAATGATGCTACTGCCTCTGCCTTTACTGCTACAATGACAGCATCCTATTCTCTAGTGAAGACAGATACAAAGTACTCATTAGTATCTTAGCCACCACAAGTAGATCTCCTTGTAGGACCCTAATCAGCTCCACCCGTCCTTTGACTCCCCTTTTACTATTTATATGCTTATTAAAAAAAAACTTATGGGTTTCCTCTTATGTTAACCACTAATCTATTCTCCTACTCTCTCTTTGCCCCTCTTACTTCATTCTGTAAATCTCGTCTGTAATTTTTATATTCAGCTTGGTTCTCGAATGTATTATAATTACCATTGAAGTTAATGGAGAGTAAAATCGCATCCAAGCTGTCTCTACCCAGTGGATTAGGTTAAAATTCAGGCTCATGTGTATAGCCAACACTTTATTATATTGTGTAGAAACACCTCAAAACACTTCACGTACAATTAATTATTTTGAAGCACAATCACTGTTGTTATGTAGACAAATGCAGCATCCATTTTACACATAAGATCCCACAACAAAGGCATAACAAGTTACTCTGTTTTAGTGGTAGTACTAATAGAAAAAGGAATAATGTCCAGAAGGAATCCTTGCACTTTTTAAAAATTTATGCATGGGATCTTTTGATCCACTGGAACATTGGAACAAGCAGACAATTGGCTGAATTGTCAGCATGGAGGCGGGAAACAGAAGTCGGGATTGTTTCAAGTCAGGAAACCCGACCGGTGAGAAACTGTTTAAAGTCACAGGAATGGGGATGAGCCCTTAATTGATATGGTCCAATTAGAGCCAGTGGGGTTGGGAAAGGAGGCTGGTCAGATGAAATGTGGGACTGATTTAGATTCCCCACTGCAGCCATCACTGAGGCTGCTGGTTGTCTTAAGGGAGAAATTTGCTGATTGTGCCAAAGCCTACCACATCACTAGAGGGAAGCGAGATGTTACAGGAGAGCTGAAGGTCTGGCACATAGTTACTGGAGTCTGTTCTTACTGTCTGTCTACTGTTTTCCTCTATTTGGACTGTATAAGCCAGACAGGAAAAGTGGATTGAGGAGGTGAAAGACATAATAGGAACCTCCATAGTGAGGGCAAAGCCTCTGGGCAGATGTGCTTCCTTCATTGGCGGTAAATGGTTAGATGTTCCAGGCTGCATCTTTCATGCATGTGTTAGCACAAACATCTCACACTCCCTTCCATGCCATGTTCCTCAACTTGGGTCAGAGGGGCTCAGCTGAAACATTCCTGGATCAGGAGATCACTGGATTACTGACATTCATGGCATCCTCATGCGACTTTAACACCCCGAGCCATGCCCAGCCACCTCGTTGTGCAGACAGGGCACTTCTCTGTTCAGCATCATCTCTCTCTGCCTCCTCTTCTCTCACCTCCTGCTTCTGTTCCTCCCCCAATGAGCTGTCTACTTCCAGAGCTTCACCATCGTCAAGGTCCACACCACTCTCGATAGCCATGTTAGAGAGAACACAGCAGACCACTACAATGACCAAGACCCTTGCAGGAAGGTATTGGAGGGAACCACCTAACTGGTCCAGGCACTGGAATTACATTGAGAAGGCCGATGTCCTGATTAATGGTTATCCTAGTGAGCAGGTGGCATTGGTTGTATCCCTCTGTGCTTCTGTCTGGGGCTTCCATAGAAGGGCGAGTAGCCATATCTTCAAGGGATATCCCTTGTCCCTTTGGATACATCCACGCACTTTGCGGGTTGGCGTGAAGTTTTGAGGCAGCCTTGACTAGCGGAGCATGAAGGAATCATGGCATGAAAGTGAGCGCACACAGGCAGGAAGCTCTTGTTGTGGTCGCAGACCAGTGGAAACCCTTCCTGTTGATGAATTACATGGGCTGGTCACTCAGTGCCTTGATGGCCACATGGGTGCAATGATATTCTGCACCAAGGGAATCCAGAGATGGTGGAGAAAGCCAATGCCCTCTGTCCCTGAGAGGCCATGTCTGTCTTTAATTGAATGTACTGTCCCGCTCCAGCAAAGAGGGCATCAGTGCCCTGTGAAATGCAGTGGTACGCTGCCATTTGCGAGATGCCACAAAGGTCCACAGTTGATCCATGGAAGGAATCAGAAGTGAAGTTCAAAGCCACGATGACTTTGACAGCTACTGGCATGGCATGGCGACCAGTGCTGCGAGATGTGTGGCCTTCAGCGATGAGGTCACAGATCTCAGTGACTATCTGCCTGGAGAGCCACAGTCTCCTGCGGCACCGGGCCTTGGTCATCTCCAGGTAACTCCGCCTTCAGCAGTAGATCCTACATTGAGGTTATGGCCTCTGTTGCCTTCCTGCCTCATACCTCTCCCTTGCCCTTCTACTGCTTAGGGTTTCACTCTTCTTTCATTGCCAGTGGGTCCAAAATCCGACAGTCATGCCCCCATTAACAGTTGCAGCCTTCCTTTTGGACCGATGACTGCCCTATTGTGATTGGCAGCCTAGTCCCCTGCTCTTCTGCCCTTGCAATGTCAGGGGGATGATGACCCCATTCAATGCCCAAGGACTGAGTGCCCACTCTCCCCGCCACCTGCACAGTGCCAAGGGCACCTCGTTTCCAAATGCCAAGTCAACCTATGCCTCGCTGTCCCTCTAATGGGGCCAGGATAATTCCCTGGGGCAGCCATGACTGGGTTCCTAGTCTGTACCCACTTCCCTTCAGCTGGTCAGCAATGGACAGCACGTGAGACCCGTTCACCCCCTTCATAATTCGAACCTCCCCCTCTAATCAGCTGTAAACGAGCTGTTTAAGTTTAATTGGTGTCAATCAGGAGGCAGACAGGGTTACTGTCCATCCCCCACGCCCTGCTGAACATTGTCGGCTCCAGGAATGGCGTCTCAAAACTGACACACCAGCCAGCATCGGTATTTTCATGGCCTCCTTCCCACCTCTGTTCCCAAACGTCGGGGGCCTGTAAATTCAGCCCAATCCCTCAGTTTACCATCTTATCTGAGGAGCAGCAGTGGAAATGCAGTATCTCCCTCCTAGTACAGCACTGAAATGTTCATGCAAGATGAGATGCCCAGGTCCTGAAGTGGTGTTTGCACCCATTACTTCTGAATGAGAGGCACAAGTACTAACAAACTGACAAAATCTGTCTTGATGTCATGAATAGGATTAACATAGAGGCCAGTGAGGGGCTCTTGTAAAACAGTTTACCAAATGTTATCAGGATAAAGGGCATCTATGATGGAATAACTGGAAAATCCATAGTATGCCAGACTGGAAGCTCATATCCTGCATTACTCATGGGTCATGCAATGGTAACCATCCCTTCACATTTGAGATTGACTACGCAGTGTCCATTGAAAAGGCTTTTAGTTACATTAAAGAAAAAGAAAGCATATTCCGTATTAAAAGTAACATTGTTACAAGTACAAATTTTTATTTTTCCGGTTGCACATCCAATGAGCAATATAAATGTACAACAACCACTGTACTTGCAGTTAATTTTCAGATGCATAACAATAAAAAATATAAGTGCTTCACATCAAACAGCAGACAAATATAACATAGTAATAGATAATAAAGCACTTAGAGGGAAACTTTAAATAAGATAATATTGCAATTTTAAAACAACAGCTGAGATTTTTCGGTAGGCGGACGGGAGCCGGCCATCAATGTAAAAGTCGGTGGCGAACCTGCTTTTGCCTCACCTGGGGATTCGACCCATATTTTATAGGTTCCTAGGCTTTAATTGTCCCGAGGCGGGACTTCCACCCGCTTGAGGTAGGAAGTCCCGCCTCATTGAGCTGCCAGCCAATCAGCGGGACGGCAGCTCTCAGTCCCAGCAGCACCACCTTAAGCGGTGGCCACTGCTAGGACAGTAGCCCAGCATGCAGACAAGGTGCCAGGGAGCCGGGAAGGAAGGTAATTGGTTGGGTCCCGGCAAGGCAAAGGTGGTCGTTTAGGGGGAAGAGGGGCATGTTGGGTCTTGGGAGTGGTTGGGGTAGTGGGGGCAGCCCTCCATCAGGCACAGGGTGCCTGATCATGAGGGCCACCCTGGGACGCTGAGAAGCCACCTGGTCTCATTAGGCAGCTTCTCCCGGCTCCAGTACGCCGGCTTGCCATGCGTAATATCCGCGTGGAGGCGGGCGAAGGCCCTTAAGTGGCCATTTAAGGGCTTTGATTGGCCTGGGATGGGTGGGACGTTTCTCGCCCCTGCTGCCCTACGTAAAGTGGCGGCGGAGGCAGGATCTGGTCGGGAAGGCCTCCCACGGCCTCCCGTTCCATTTTACACCACCCCCACCGCGACACTGTCCCTCTGGCTGGGGTGGTGTAAAACTCCAGCCAACTTGTGTCGATCCATGACAGTTTCAGGCAAAGAAAGTGGAAGTGGGCTATGTCCATTTCTAATTGTAATCCACCCTCAATCTTAGGTGTTTTATGCATTTATATATTTGCTTCTATGAAGACACTGGGCTTTCTGTTCCCATCTCATAACCCTGAGATCATATTCATATTCACATCTCTGATTAACATTCAGTGGTGAAACGTGATCTGCACTAGGAAAGGCCCAAAGTGTAATGCTAGAGTCATCTTAAGAGGGGGTATAAATATCCAAAAGAAGCAATACCTTAACATGTGGACCATATCCTCAACAGCTGTTGGCCTGGATTTTGCGGTCAGTGGCGAAAGAATGGAGCTTGCCGGTGACCTCGAGAAAGAGGTGTCCACAACGATTTAGCAAGCTCCACATCATGGATTTCCCCTATTTTGACGTGACTTTGAATTTGGCGCCATCTATAGGTGTTATGTGGTGTCTGGCAACAGTGTAAGCAACAGGTAAGCTGATCAGCCAATCTGTTTGAAGAATCCTCATAGTTTGTAAAGCAGGAAGTAAAAAGCAGGGATTATAAATCATATTTTTATCATTGTACAGAAAGTGAAAAAGACTGGGATATGCACATGGTGTCAAGGGTGAACCTGAAATACCAAACAAACTTTACATAAAAAATTATGTTTTTAAAAACCATGCAATTTTTAAACGTTCTTCTGAGTGAATGAGACTCTACATTTGTAAAATTAGTTTTCTCAGAGCCATAGAGGTTGGTGAGCAGTAATTATGACTTAGCACACCATTAAAAACTCACTTATTCCTGATCGAACAAGGCTGAACACTTCCATTTGTTTTTTCAGCAGGAATAATGCATAAAAAGTTGACGTTCTCATCAAGTCACTGATCCTGCATCTGCAATGGCTGCAAAAAACACACCCTGTGGAGGAGCAGGGCATTACTGACAGCAACTTCTGGATTTCCGCATATGCAGAGGCCAAAGGTTGCTGACAGTTTTGCACAGTAATGACGCTGAGTGCTGACAGTTTCATCGTCATTACAACTGCAAATTCCAGCCCGAAGTTACTTGCTACTGCTAAGTTGATAATGCGATTTGTCGCTGTATGTCTGAAAAATGCATGTAAAAATTTGACTTTGGACCTTATGATTTATTACACAGATTGATATCAAGTGTTATCCCATGATACAAAGAATCATTTTCCTTCTACCCCTTTTAAGTCTGCAACATTCTTTGAGAGCAGAAAGTGACCTTGGTTGCAATAAGGATTGAAAACCAGCAGCAGAGCCCTGCCTATTAATTCTTCTGTCTGTGGAACTCTGATAGCCTCCCAGAATTCTTCCACTTAATCCAGAGCTATGTGCCAGTTGCTTGTTCATTGGTTAAAATACATGCCATTAGCCATGTTTCAACAAATGATGATTAATCCTGAATTTGAGTTAAAGGTGTTACTATTTTAGGGTAAAGAGTTCCAAAGACAGCAAAACTTTGTCATTGATAGTTTGGATAAACTTTTGTGAATTGATACAGAATGTTGAGGTGCAGCTGTAACAGTTCATAAATCATTCACATAAAAATGAGCCTCTGGTTGAAATGTTAGCAACTCTAGTGTTGCTAATCTGATTACGACCTTGTAGAGGATTGACAATGTACTCTTATTTGCTGGTTATAAAAAACCCAAATTTAAAATTATATTGACAGATTCAATCCAGCTGCAAGATGACAAGAGTAAATCAGCACAAAGCTTCCTGCACTTCAGAATTAAAACTGTTAACACACCTGAAGATACTACCAAATGGCTATAATGGAAATACCAAACTGATACAGTAGGAGGTGCTCTTGAGACTAGGATTAAAGCCCATTGTTGCGGCAGTTTGATTAGCATCTAACATATTCCATAGTTGGCCTGACAATACTTGATACTGACTGGGTAGAAAAGTGGGAAAAATTCCTTCTCAATAGTGGTATTCCTCATCTTGATTAATACAAGAAGCATCAGGAAATGTAAATATTTAGCATGATAATCTACTGTTTAACATTGCCTGAAAAATCTTTGCAACAATATTTTTATAAGGTTATTCCAAAGTAGCTTATCTGCTCTGTAAATTGTACATTTTATGTAAAAATAAATTTAATGGGTACTGCAATGAGTCAGTCCACGATCTACAATAAATGTATCCGGACAAGTTTGACACCATAAGAGATTTCAAAGGGGATACCATACAGCACCTCAGAGAGGATGCAATTCCGTCAATCAACCTTCCCAGAAACTTTAGTGTGCATGCACAAGAAAAGCTTAAGCACAAGTTAGATCACATGGAATGCAATGGCATCATCTGTCGTGTGCATCATCACACAGACTACTGGCAGCTGTGGTGAGAAGACAAAGTCTAAGTTGAAGACCATGGACAATCTGAAAAAGACCATACCTACAGCCACTGGAGAGAGAGAAAGTTCAGGAGAAATACTGGCCCAAACAGTGGACAGAAAAAAGAACTTAACTCAAGCTGCAGAAGACAGAGCTCAGAACGACAGACAGCAAGTAAATTGGGTAAGTCATTGTGCCAACAGTTGAGTGATACTGGTTTAAATAAAACAAGCTTTAAACTGCATAAAGAACTGATCTTTTTTCAAAAGCTCCACATAATAAATATGGGGAAGACCGGACTCCTCTCCCAGGCTGATCGAGGTCAGCACCATTGCAGGAGGCATCCGATTGCAAAAAGTGTGGGAAAGCCCTGATCACTGCAGAGTCACATCCACACAGCCAAAGTTTAAAAAAAACCCATTAAGTCACTTGGGCATGAAGAAGAGCTTCCATTCACGCAGCCATAGCTGTATAATAAAAGTACCATTAAACTGCTCGAGCGTGAAGAACATAAACAAACTCTGGCAAAAAAAAGCTATTGAACTGCCTGGTGAACAGCTGTATAAATAGACTGGCAGTGGGTGGATCCACTCCGACCTCACTTTCAGTGCTCTGGTAAGTCATGCAAGTGCTGTTCAATTCAGGGTATAGTTAGTTCCCTTTTCTCCTGTCTGTGGGGAAGGATCCTTTGCTAATCTTCCTTTTGTCCTCAGACATTCCTGCTTGCAGGTGTTTGTCCAGATTGCATTGCACACCCCTGCGACACTTCGACTAGGTGAGACATCACCCTTGCTGTTTTTCTGCTCTCGAGAACATTCTTTGTCCCTGCAGATTTATGCAAGTGCTGTTAACAGCCCTGGTAGGGTGCGTCTGTTGTCTGTATTTACATAGGAGCATGTGGGGTCTAGTTTTTCCAACATTTCAGGGATGACTGACTGGACAGTAGGGGTTTTCATTTGGGAATCCTTTCAGACCCCCTTTAACCTTTCCTCTTGGTCCTCTTCCTCTCTACCTCTCTGTCAGACCTGTGCCTGTCTGCCCCCTTTTGTTCTCGGCAGGGATCCCTCACAATTCCCCAGCCATCTGCTGGAGGGTTTCACAAAAGCCAATACAGGATTTAGGGGTGCAGATTTCACTACATTTTGGAGTTTTCTCACATCCTGGCACATGTGGCAAGTTCTATAGTACTCCACCACATCTTTATGGAGTTTTGGCCAGTCAAACCACTGCCTTATGAGAGCTTTGGTTTTTCATATACTGACATGTACAGCCATTGTAATCTCGCGGGCCCTTCTTAATATTTCTCTCCGGTACCTCTGCGGCACCACTAATTGGTAAACCACTATCCACTTTTTGTCCTCAGGTCTCTGAGGAGAACTCCTCTTCCTCATCAGTGCCTTATTCTTTAAATAGTAGCAAACAGGGACTCCCTCTGCTTCAATTTCAGACTGGGCAGCATGTGCTGATTTTCTCAGTACTGGGTCAGCTTGCTGAGACTCAGCTAGGGAAGATCCATCTATTCCATTCCCTGGGTCCTCTAACTTTCTAAAGAAAGCTTCAGACAGACAGACTTAATGGTCATCTGCCTGCAGTGCCAATTCAGTCTCCTCTGGGGGAGCCGGTTTGGCCATGGCTGATTTGCTACACATTCAGGGGAATTGCAGGGGACGGTCTCCTGCCCTGTCTCTCTGACCTCCTGCGGTCTCTCTTTCACTGCTGGGGAAGCTACCACCTTCGCCCCCGCCAGATCATTGGAGGAAAGTATAGGTGGTCTGATTAGCAAGTTTGCAGACGACACTAAGATTGGTGGAGTAGCAGATAGTGAAGGGGACTGTCAGAGAATACAGCAGAATATAGATAGACTGGAGAGTTGGGCAGAGAAATGGCAGATGGAGTTCAATCAGGGCAAATGCGAGGTGATGCATTTTGGAAGATCTAATTCAAGAGTTAACTATACAGTAAATGGAAAAGTCCTGGGGAAAATTGATGTACAGAGAGATTTGGGTGTTCAGGTCCATTGTTCCCCCTGAAGGTGGCAACGCAGGTCAATAGAGTGGTCAAGAAGGCATACGGCATGCTTTCCTTCATCGGACGGGGTATTGAGTACAAGAGTTGGCAGGTCATGTTACAGTTGTATAGGACTTTGGTTCGGCCACATTTGGAATACTGCGTGCAGTTCTGGTCGCCACATTACCAAAAGGATGTGGATGCTTTGGAGAGGGTGCAGAGGAGGTTCACCAGGATGTTGCCTGGTATGGAGGGCGCTAGCTATGAAGAGAGGTTGAGTAGATTAGGATTATTTTCATTAGAAAGACGGAGGTTGAGGGGGGACCTGACTGAGGTGTACAAAATCATGAAGGGTATAGACAGGGTGGATAGCAAGAAGCTTTTTCCCAGAGTGGTGGATTCAATTACTAGGGGACACGAGTTCAAAGTGAAAGGGGAAAAGTTTAGGGGGGATATGCGTGGAAAGTTCTTTACGCAGAGGGTGGTGGGTGCCTGGAACGCGTTGCCAGCGGAGGTGGTAGACGCGGGCACGATAGCGTCTTTTAAGATGTATCTAGACAGATACATGAATGGGCAGGAAGTAAAGAGATACAGACCCTTAGAAAATAGGCGACAGGTTTAGATAGAGGATTTGGATCGGCGTAGGCTTGGAGGGCCGAAGGGCCTGTTCCTGTGCTGTGATTTTCTTTGTTCTTTGTTCTATTACGTAGGAGCAAGTCAACCCCGTCCACAGGCAAACTAGCAACAATCCCGACGGTCACCAGTCCCGAAACTAGGTTGCACTCCAAGTGCACCCAGTGTAAAGGTACGGGCATACATTGCCCTCCGATACCATTCACCACCATTCTGGTATTACTGCACTCTCTGGGGGAAAGGTCATGCCTTTTCCCAGCAAAAGGGATCTGGTGTCCCTTGTACATCTGAGTATTACTATGGGGTTACTCTCCCTTCAGATACAAAATCTTGATAACCTTCAGGGATCCTATTAAATTTTCCTGCACCCGCTGCAGTATTTTTTCTGGGTCTGACTGCTGCTACAGTTAAAGCCACAGCCTGTTCGGCTGCGCTTTCCATCAGGGTCCCTGCTCCTGCACTGAGTTGCCAGCAGTCAGGTCTTAGATGACATGGAAGCACACAGGTCTCCGGGTCTCACTCCTACTTTCAGCACTATCCTTTTTGGCTGGAGGAGAGGCCCCTGTGTGACCTTCTTTTCTTTCTCTTCCAGGACTGCTTGGGCACCTATCACCTTCCCACCCTTTGTCCTTTTCGGATTTGTGGGCGTGACTATGAAAGGTTTTCCCCTGTGGAACCGACTTGTATATTAGAGCAAACTCATCAGTTAGAACTGTGGCTTGTCCTGCTCTAAGTGCTTTTTGTTCCTCTACATGGGTCTTTATAGAGAGGGGGAGAGTGTTTTTAAATTCGTCGAGTACAATCACCTCTCTGAGGTTTTCATACATGGGCTGCACTTTAAGAGCCCTCAAACACTGGTCAAAAGCCAGCTGCTTACTTCTCTCAAACTTCAAGTAAGTTTGATAAGTTTGTTTCCAGAGGGTTCGGAACTTCTGGCGATACGCTTCTGGTACAAGCTCATATGCTTCAAGATTCAGGTCCTCTCCAATGCCCATCCCTTTAGAAAAACAAATGCAAAGCAATTATTAAATACTGCTGCAATTTTTTGATAATTATTTACAAATTAACAATCCTCTCTTCTAAGAGGTCCCACCTCACTTTTATCAATTTTATTTTTATGGATATACTTGCAAAATACTTTACTGTTCTTTTTAATGTTTTTTGAAACATTTTTCCTCATAATCTCTCTTGGCTTTCCTTATCCTGCTCTTAACGTCGTATTTTTTCATATTGAAGATTTTTTATTATTCCTATAAACATCATGGGTCCTCTTGAATTTTATTTGGTTTGTAAACATTTTATTTATTCATTGATTATACTTAGTCTCTACTTTCCCAATGTCTTTTCAAAAAGAGTCCCATAGCTGTTCTACAGTCCTGTGTGCCCATTTCTTCTTCCACCTCTCCTTGGTTACCCTATTCCTTATTCTAAAATCTGCTCTATCCCAATCTGTTGTTCTACTTTTTGTACTGACTTCTTTCCCCCACCACCGACCTCCCCCCCGCCCCCCCCACCACCCCACCACCTCAGTTATTGAATCCCTTATCACTAACACATTTCGGTGATGATGCTCATCTCCACCCTTGATCTGCAAGACAGAGACTGTGCATCTAGCCCTGAAATGTGCAATTAGAATGAAACACAGTGGATGCAGTTTTACCTAATGGCACAGGCCATCAGAAAACACTGGAGAGATGCAGACTCACCAAGGAGTTGCTTTCAGCCTCCACCTGAAAAAATTGGCGAAGGAGGTGGAAAGCTTAGATCACTTGTTCATTTAACCAGGGACATTATTCAGTGAAGGTTATTGATTTTTGGTTTGATGCTTAACAGAGTGATTACAGGTCTGTCATAATACATGCACCTGAAGCCAGTGGGCATTAATTGACACTGAAGGCCACTTCTGTAACTATAGCAACAAGCAGATATGTGGTTACTTCAACGAATAGGCCACAATAAATTATTTTATGGAATATATGTTGGATGTTAAACCATTCACATATTGTACCTTACTTCAATTATGTTGTAAAACAAAATTAACTTGTTTTTATTGGATTCTATAAGTGCTATTGTCCTTGAACAATGATTGCTCTCATACATAATATAGAGGTTATCAGCGCTGAGGAATGGAGCGTTGCCATTGGGTCACTCAATGTCAGCAGTAAAGACTTGGAGATCAGGTATAGCATTACTTATATGTATAGTAAAACACCCTGAATTATATGCCTTAGCCTCAACTTCAGAAAAGTACCCTTACTATACCAGAATGGCACTTCTGATTCCCCTACTAGCCATCCTTTACACCTGTCTTAATAACATGACCAATTTTGCACCAATCTGCACTAAGTACTTCAAATTTTGTGAGGGACTTATGCTTACAAGTTGAAACAGCCACAAACTGATGTCATTTAGTATCATCACAGCTGGTGATTAAGGAAGCTTCCCTCCAGTCTCAGCTAGACTTCAGCCCAGTGTTACAATTCAGGGTCTCCCACCATTCTTTTTATTCATGTTCAGAGAACTGCAGTTTCCAGAAGCGGACCCATGTCCCCTATGTACAGAAACTTATAATTCTTTATATGTTGTGAACAGAAATAGCATGCTAGAAGATGAACAATTATCCCTTCTTATTGCAATATTTCACACTAAAGCTTGTAGAGATTCCCTATAATGCACTTCTGACTTAAAACAACTTCCCATCAGCCATATCCTTCAGTCGAAAAATATGAGTCAATCTTAATTACAAGATTCAGAAATAGGATTACACAGAAGCAAAAAAATAAATACAGCAAGGTACTGACAGTACAAATATTTATAAAACATAAGATTTTAGTCTGTTCACAAAAGTTTAAAAATAACCCTCAGAGCACAATTCTTACAAAGTCCAATAAAGTGCAAAATTTCCTGGTATAATGTTCATATGTGGGTAAGGTGCAATCAACATCACAAAAACAGATTATCTGGTCATTTCACATTGCTGTTTGTGGGAGTTTGCTGTGTGGAAAATTGGCTGCTGCATTTCCTACATTGCAACAGCGACTACAAGTATAAGTAACTGACACCTATTCATCTGCATTTCTTAGATGCTGCTTATGATCTAAACAATATGGAATCATTCTTCTCTGTAGAATGTAGCTTAGTTTGATGGCTCAGCCATTAGTGGTAATAACATGTCTGTAAATTTACATTCTTTAACACCTGTCAGCAATGAAAGCCATTTGCCCATTTGTTTGGAAATCCCAAAAAGCTATCCACTTTCTTCAAAAGATCAATAAACTTGATTAATATAAAAGCAAAATACTGCAGATGCTGGAAATCTGAAACAAAAACAAGAAATGCTGGAATCACTCAGCAGGTCTGGCAGCATCTGTGGAAAGGGAAGCAGAGTTAACGTTTCGGGTCAGTGACCCTTCTTCGGAACTGACAAATATTAGAAAAGTCACAAATTATAAACAAGTGAGGTGGGGGTGGGGCAAGAGATAACAAAGGAGAAGGTGCAGATTGGACCAGGCCACATAGCTGACCAAAAGGTCACGGAGCAAAGGCAAACAATATATTAATGGTGTGTTGAAAGACAAAGCATTAGTACAGATTAGGTGTGAATACACTGAATATTGAACAGCAGCAAGTGCAAACTGAAGAAAAACAACCTGAAAAAAACAGTGGGTAAGCAAACTGAACAAACTAAGATGAAATGAAATAAATGCAAAAAAAGATTGTAAAAAATGTAAAAAGGAATGTAAAAAAAAGGAAGAAAAAATAACTAAAAATGAAAGTAAAATGGGGGGCTGTCATGCTCTGAAATTATTGAACTCAATGTTCAGTCCGGCAGGCTGTAGTGTGCCTAATCGGTAGATGAGATGCTGTTCCTCGAGCTTGCGTTGATGTTCACTGGAACACTGCAGCAATCCCAGGACAGAGATGTGAGCATGAGAGCAGGGGGGAGTGTTGAAATGGCAAGCAACCGGAAGCTCAGGGTCCTGCTTGCGGAGATGTTCCGCAAAGCGGTCACCCAGTCTGCGCTTGGTCTCCCCAATGTAGAGGAGACCACACTGTGAGCAGCGAATACAGTATACTACATTGAAAGAAGTACAAGTAAATCGCTGCTTCACCTGAAAGGAGTGTTTGGGGCCTGGGATAATGAGGAGAGAGGAGGTAAATGGGCAGGTATTACACCTCCTGCGATTGCAGGGGAAGGTACCCTGGGACAGGGACGAGGTGGTGGGGGTAATGGAGGAGTGGACCAGGGTGTTGCGGAGGGAACGATCCCTTCGGAATGCTGACAGGGGAAGGGAGGGGAAGATGCGACTGGTAGTGGCATCACGCTGGAGGTGGCGAAAATGGCAGAGGATGATCCTTTGGATATGGAGGCTGGTGGGATGAAAAGTGAGGACAAGGGGAACCCTGTCACGGTTCTGGGAGGGAGGGGAAGGGGTGAGGGTAGAGGTGCGGGGAATGGGTCGGACACGGTTGAGGGCCCTGTCAACCACAGTGGGGGGATATCCTCGGTTGAGGAAAAAGGAGGTCATATCAGAAGCACCGTCATGGAAGGTAGCATCATCAGAGCAGATGCGTCGGAGACGGAGAAACTGGGAGAATGGAATGGAGTCCTTACAGGAGGTAGGGTGTGAAGAAGTGTAGTCGAGGTAGCTGTGGGAGTCAGTGGGCTTATAATGGATATTGGTAGACAACCTATCCCCAGAGATGGAGACAGAGAAGTCGAGGAAGGGAAGGGAAGTGTCAGAGATGGACCATGTAAAGGTGAGAGAAGGGTGGAAATTGGAAGCAAAGTTGATAAAGTTTTCTAGTTCGGGGCGGGAGCAGGAAACGGCACCGATACAGTCATCAATGTACCGGAAAAAGAGTTGGGGGAGGGGGCCTGAGTAGGACTGGAACAAAGAATGCTCGACATATCCCACAAAAAGACAGGCATAACTAGGACCCATGCGGGTACCCATAGCGACACCTTTTACTTGAAGGAAGTGCATGGAGTTGAAGGAGAAGTTCTTCAATGTGAGAACAAGTTCAGCCAGGCGGAGGAGGGTGTTGGTGGATGGGGACTGGTTGGGCCTCTGCTCCAGGAAGAAGCGGAGAGCCCTCAAACCATCCTGGTGGGGGATGGAGGTGTAGAGCGATTGGACGTCCATAGTGAAGAGGAGGCGGTTGGGACCAGGAAACTGGAAATTGTCAAAATGACGTAGGGCGTCAGAAGAGTCACGGATGTAGGTGGGAAGAGACTGGACCAGCGGAGAAAAGATAGAGTCTAGATAGGAAGAAAGTTCAGTGGGGCAGGAGCAGGCTGACACAATGGGTCTGCCGGGACAGTCCCGTTTGTGGATTTTGGGAAGGAGGTAGAAGCGGGCTGTCCGGGGTTGTGGGACTATGAGGTTGGAAGCCGTAGAGGGAAGATCTCCAGAGGAGATGAGGTCAGTTACAGTCCTTTGGACGGTGGCTTGATGTTCGGTGGTGGGGTCATGGTCCAGAGGGAGGTAGGAAGAGGTGTCTGTGAGTTGGCGTTGAGCTTCTGCAAGGTAGAGGTCGGTACGCCATACAACAACAGCACCACCCTTGTCTGCAGGTTTGATGACCATGTCGGGGTTAGACTTGAGAGAACGGAGTGCCTCAAGTTCAGAGGGGGACAGGTTAGAGTGAGTGAGGGGGGCAGAGAAATTGAGACAACCAATGTCTCGCCGACAGTTTTCAATGAAGAGATCAAGAGCGGGTAAGAGGCCAGGGGGAGGGGTCCAGGTAGAGGGAGAATGCTGGAGGCAGGTGAATGGGTCTGCTGGTCGGGGGGAGGACTCCTGGTCGAAGAAGTGAGCCCAGAGGCGGAGGCGACGGAAGAAGAGCTCAACGTCATGCCGAGCGCGAAATTCATTGAGGTGGGGGCGTAAGGGGATAAAACTGAGACCTTTGCTGAGTACAGAACGCTCAGCATCAGAGAGGGGGAGGTCAGAGGGTATAGTGAATACACAGCAAGGGATCAGATCAGAAGGGGTGGGGTCAGAGGGAAGTGAAGCGGAAGAAGGATCTGGAGGGGCATTAGTCCCCATCAGCTGCTGGAGCTTGCGTTCCTTAACACCTGAAAGGAAGAAAAAAAGTTTTTTGTTAATGCGTCGGATGAGACGTAAGATGAGATGAAACTGTGGAGTAGAACAGCTTTGAGATAAGGTGAGACGGTGCTGCAATAAACTTGATTAGTTAGAATTCAAAGGCTATTAGGGTTTTCAGTGCAGACAACCTGACCATCCTTCCCAGGTTACAGATACAATGAGCTTCTTCTTGAAGCATCACAGGCTGAAGTCAACTTTGAATTTGAGATATATTGATCTCTCCAAGATTTTTTAACCAGATACTTTGATATGAAGCAGAATGGAGCATTACTTCCATCACAACCAGGTTCTAGAGACAAAGGAGCAGTGCAGTAATTCACAGTCTCATTGAGTTCCCATTGACATAGATTATTGATTTAAACTGTAGTGTTTTACAGAGGATTTATTTGGCCAGAATTTATAGAAAAAGAGAAACAGAACCCCAAAGAGAGTAGCAGAGGGTAGTCACTGAACTAATGTACTTTTGACTGAGGGTTTAGAAACTGTCTGAAGAACTAAATTGTACCAACAAGGTCTCTATGTTTAGAAAGCAAATAAAATTATATATATAGTAATAAAATTTTAATATACAAAGCAGTATTATTTCCCAATAAATCACAACAGATTATATCTCAATAATCCTGTAGTCAGTATGTTAAATATTTAATCCTCCTATTTGGATGCCATTACTAATCAAATAGATGAAGCATTGCAGTTAAGGTCTGCTCTGACAACTACTTCCAAATATTAATCTTCTGCATGGCATTTCGGGTAGATTTATCATTAAAAAGATTACTGCTCCCTATATACAAATAATGGGTTTTAGAGTGATCACATGATATAATCGCATTGAGAGAGTCAACCAGTACCATAAATTGTGAAAGTGAAGCTCAAGTCAAATGTTATCAATCATGTAATTATTTTCTTGTAATTCCTCTCACTAACCAATTGTCCTCCAGAGCAGTGTTGCAGCTGCTACAGTTTGTCAAGTTTTATGCTGCAGTCACAAGAATTCATGTAAATCCCTTATAAAATCAAAATCCTGAGTCTCAGAAAAGAAGAACTTGCATTGTTATTATGTCTGATCATACACCCACCTGTGTGTACGTGGTTCACACCCCATAGACTATGTTTGAAGTGTTACTTTTGGACACAAGGCCACACAACTATAAATACTACTTCTGGTTTTGATTGAGGGAGGAATCCTGCCCAGGACAAGAGGAGAAATTGCAACTCTTCAGCTAAAAGTGTCACCAAATCTTTAACAGACAGATTGGGGCCTTGGTTTAACATCTCATCTGAAATAGGATACCTCTAACAATGTAGTACTCCCATAATGTAGCACTGAGCGACAGCCTGTATTATGTGCCCAAATTCTGTAGAGAAGCTTAAATCCTCAGTCTTCTAAGCTGGAGACAAGAATGCTACCAACTGAGCCAAGCTGGCTCTTTTCATCTCAATACTCAATTGAGTACTGAGTCTAATGATGCTTAGTGAGAACCCTGGCCATTTTTGCCTTTCTGTAGCCCATGGAGCATAAATATAAATTCAATACCATACCATGGGCTGGATTTTGTGTGGCCCCTTGAGGCAGGGCAGGGGGCACGGAGTATCATGATGGGTGGCAGGGCGGAGAGCCCCCCATCGCTAAGCAATCTTACTGGGGACGGGATAGGCCGATGATGGCCTTCCTGCCCAGAGGTCAATTGAAGCCCTTAAGTGGCTTATTAACGGCCAAATAAGGGCCTCTCCCTACCATTGAAGGACCCGCTCCTACTGGACTACACGACCACCCCTCCAACCCCCTCGCCGAGGCCTTCTGGACTGGCCCCGGTGACCCCGCCTCACGTACCTCTGGTCCAATGCTCCAGTGCTGGACCTGGGTCCAAGGCCTCTGGAGTAGCGGCCTCCTGGTTGCACTGTCGATACTGCTGAGCAGCCTCTGATTGGCCAGCAGCTCATGGAGGCGGGATCCCCATCTTTAAAGGGACGGAGATCACGGTTCCTGAAAATTAGATCTAAAAAGACTGGAGGATCGTTCCGGGGGTGGGGGGGGTGCGGGGTGCGCAAAAAGGCCGAAGTGGGGTTCACCCGCCTTTTTGGCCTGGCGCCAGGAGCCCTGCCTCCAACACAAAATCCAGCCTGATGTGGAGCATTTACCTACTGAGCCATCATGAAGATCCTGGAGACTGAGCTAGATTTTTAAAAAAATGATAATCGCCTTGGTAACTGTTTTTATTCACTCGTGTCTCTGGGAATTGCAAAATACAGCGATTAGACAACAGGATTGTCCTGTATCAAAAATTTACTTGTATTGTCACAGTCCCACATTGCACAAAGGGGCCCCAAGGAAAGTGCCAAACTTACATCATACTTTTCTTCTTTAAGTATGAGTTTGAACTCATTCATCATTCATGCGCGTCAGACACACGCTTAAGAAGTTTTTCCATTTTTAATGTGACTTTTACTTATACCATCTTCTTCTTCTTTGGCCTCCTTGTCTCGAGAGACAATGGGTAAGCACCTGGAGGTGGTCAGTGGTTTGTGAAGCAGCTCCTGGAGTGGCTATAAAGGCCAATTCTAGAGTGACAGACTCTTCCACTTATACCATAAAAATTCATTAAAAAGTGAACTCAGTGCAGATATGTTTTTTTCAAAGAAAGCTCTAAAAATTGCAATAACATTCACAGAAAAATCACTGCTTCCTGTTGCATTTGGAATTCTGCAATTTTAAGAGAACCTCTAAGCAAGCACAATTACAGGAAACTCTTAAATGAGGCTCTGTAACTTGGGAAAGGACCTGTGTTGTGGGCGAAGATGCATTCGAGTGGAGGAATCGATAGAATGGCACAAAAGATCAAGATGATTTGGGAACTTTGTAGTAATTCACTTATGCCCAAAATTCCTCTATCTTCTAAGCCACGTAATTAGCCTGCATCCCAATTATGTATCTATCTGGAGGAAATGCAAACCTATGTTTTAATTTCTGTGTACAGGATCAGATTTCCAGGTGACGATATTGTCTGGGATGTGAGATGCTGTTGCTAATATTCCATTTTGACCAGGTGAGAAAGGTGTCTAGGGGTCTCTTTCAGCCTTCACCTGGTCTTGTTGTAACAAGAATTAAATTTTAAACACACTGTTTTGACTTCCCCCTTGATTAATCCTCGTTCACCGCTTTCCAATTATAAGGCAAAGAAATGAGCACAAACAGGCCTTCTTAGGTTTAAAGAAGAAAAGTGAAATTTATTAAAACTTAAACTCTAATTCGGTTAATGCCTACATGCCACGCCCCACGCGAGCATGCATACGCTATATGCACATGCAAATAGAGACAGAAAAGGAAAGAAAAATAGTGGAGAGGTTTGAGGCAATCTCTGAAGAGGGGTTTTTTACTGTGCTTCGAGCTTGTTGTAGAGTCCTTGATTGTAAGTAGTCTTGCTTTTTCTTGGGGCCCAGTATTCTTCTTAAACCCTGTTCACTGTAGGAGACTTTTCTCTTGGGATTCATGTGTCTTCAATGGTTTCCGAAGCTGGTGAGAGCAAGATGAGAGCGGACTGGAGAGAGGTCTTTTCCAGTCCAGGAGCAAACAGCTTTCTGAGTTCAAATTCTCTGTGGAAAGTTCAAACTTAAAAAAACTGCAACAGCCAGTTAGTCATGTGACTAAACTGGTCTGACCAGGTCTTGTGTGTATTGGGGGGCAGGGATTGGTTCCTTTGTTCCAACACTGTCTGCTAGTATGCAAAAAAAGTCTTTCCTGCGAGGGGCCTGGCAATTCCTTGTGAAAGGCCCTCTTTTCTTCCCAGCAACAGTTTTAAGTTTAATGTCCATGTGGCGAAATTATGTGCCTGATTCTTGGCAGGTGGAGGCCTGCATGACAATTCCATGAAGACTTTTTTTATACTGATGGAGAACATCAACACACAGTTACAGCAGCTTTTGTATTTCTTGCATAAATATGTAGGCCTGGTTTAAGTGCAACAATTTTTATAATGCTACTCCAGTGCCTTTTCATTTTGCTAGCTCTGCAACAATTCAATATATCATAATTTGCGCAACACAACCAACACACAGATTTGCAAGTTTCCCCTAGTCAAAGAAGATGAAATGAAAGAACCAGCATAAGAACTGGAAGATCTGTAGTCACAAAAGAAATCAGATCAACTCTGGATAATCAGAAAAAATCCTCTATCATCGGAAGGAGCAGTAACATAAGCAACGACAGAAAAAGATGAAAACATGAATCAAAAACAGAAAATATTGGGAATAGTCAGCATCTGCAGAGTGAATAAATGAATTAACACTTTAGGTGTGGACTTTTCAGAGGAAACAAACATGGACTGCAGCAACCTCCCAATCAATACATTCACTATAATCAGAATGTTGCATTTGAACAAGCATGTCCTCAATGATTACCATTATGGCTTGAACAACACAGGAGACAGCTGAGCAAATGCAACAAAATTGCCCGTTCCTGATCCAAGATTTCTTATGTTCATCACTCGAAATGGTAAGTCAAAGAGCATCTGCCTTAATTTGGCAGAAGGATATTGGAGCTGCTGAAACACCAAGAGGTCACAAAAAGTGAGAACTTAAAGCATATGCTGATGATTAACACAGACAAAATAAAAGGTCTTCAATGCCATCTTGCAACATAAATCAATATTGAGTAGTTATGATAAGACTGCCAGCAATGCTGATGGTTGAATGACAACAAAGTGTAAGGCCCTTGTGACAATTATTCATGATACAATTGACTAAATAATCACTTTTTGCATTGATGAACTAGCCATAAATTGTTCCCAGCCAAATTAATAACTGAACCTCAACTACACGATTAAAGTGCCAAATAGAAATTCAGTTCTTTAAAACTATAAAAATGGTGATGTGATAAAGAAATGAGCACAAAACAATTAGACTTACACACTTTAAAGTCTTGATTGTTAATTTATTTTTATAGAATTATATCAACAATCTTCTAAATGGTACCATCCCTGCTTTTTTTGTCCTTCATTCCACAAAGCTATTGCTCAGTTGACACAGAATATTGGAGGTTATTGTCTTAAAATTAAGCTTTTTGAGAAGTTAATATCGAATTATTTTGTCTACCAATATAACAGAAGTGTTTACCCATTTTATATAAAGATTCATATGCTAATAGTTGGGGAAATTAATTCCACAAGATGTGTTGCTTTAATAGATTGACAAGTAGCTCACGACATCAATCAGAGAGGGCATCATACCTTCCATACTTGGTCTTTTCAGTGTCAGTTTGATTTTCGTTGTGACACTAATGAAATTTGTTAGGATGTGTTGCAAAGTATACTTACTTTGATGATTACTATATGCCTTTTGACTTTACACACATTATTTCCATCAAGAAACTTAAGATGCCATTTTCAAATTTCTGTCAGTTTGGCTGTCATGAACTTTTCAGTCTTGTGACGTTGCAAGTGTTGAACTTGCTATTGCAATTCATATTTGCAAATTCATAAATGTGAATTCTCATTGCCCCACTCCCACTCGAAATATATATGTGTATTCTGATATAACAACTTGCATTTATCTGGTACTTGTCATGTAAAATAAAGGTAAACAAATAATGAGTAGTAAGGAATAAAGGCATGTTCAATAAAATAGGTTTTTAGAAGGCTTTCAAAAGCAGTGACGGGTAACAAGAGACAATAATGACTTCCAAAGAGCAGGGTACAGCAGCTCAATGATTGACAGCTCATTGTAGAATGGCGAAGTTGGGCAAAAACAACAATCCAGTCAAAGGACCAGAAGATGAAGCCCAGAATATAAGATTGGAGATTAGCCAAACAGGGTACTGTGAAACCAAGGAAGAATTTCATGAGAGTGAGGGTCTTGAAGTTGATATAATAGGATATAGGGAGTCAGTACAGCTGCAAAAAGGTGGGATGATTGGTACATGGGGCTTTGGATGAGAGAAGACTCAGGCCATGGACTTCTAGTCATATGAAGTTTGTGAAGATCGGAGCTGGGGAGACTAATGAGAAGAACAATTGAGATATCAATCTTCAAAATAATGATGACATGGGTGAGGACGCTAGCAACAGAGGAGGCAAGGAAGAGCAAAGATAAATAATATTCTGGACAAATCAGGTCTGGGTAGAAAGCTAAACTCACAGCTGATGAGAAGTCTGTAATTATATACCACTGGGCTCCAGCAGCCAGAGAAATTCTTTTAAAAATTTGTTCCCCGGACATAAACGATTCTGACAAGACTGCATATTATGGTGAAGTGCACCCAAGACAGGATGTGACTTGAAAGGAAATATGGAGGTGATGGTGTTTCCACACATTGCTGCTTTTGTCCTTCTCAGTGGTAGAGGTCACAGGAGGAAGGTGCTACCAAAGTATATCCTGGAAAGAGACTCCTATGCTGGCCATGTTCAATCTGATGACAGGCAGCCAGACCTGCTGGACATTATCTGCATTCTCGTCTCCGGTCAAAGGGATTGAGACAATGGAGGAATGTTTTTATCCAGCAGCAGTGGCAGGGATGAAACAATGAAAGGGGCAAAGGGGCAGCAACTGAGCAGATAAGAAAGATGCTAATAGTTGTGTGATTGAAGATGGGAGTTGGAAAACTGCTGAGCAATTTAAGGAATGTTTTTTTTTTTCAGAGCTGGAAGGAAATTTTAAATATTTAGGGGCTAAGAGGGGGGATGTGTATAGAGAAAATGATCAAGTTATCTGTCTGAGATTGTGGCCTTGGAGCAGGTGCAGTCTTTTTTAATGCGAGGTCAAGAGGGTAGTTGTGGATGTGAGTGGGCAAGTTGATGCTGAGAGAGAAAAGAGGGCTAAGAATTCAGGGGAGATGGAGCAGGGAGAGTTCCAGTGCAGATTCCATGAACTGGAAACTGTTCTGACAGAGAGAACAGATCAGAGTTCTCAGCAAGGAATGCAAAAGTGCAGGTCGTAGGAGGTTGAATCTTAAATGACCAGAAGCTTGGAGAAGAGATGTAAAATGTAGTGGTACACAAAGCCAGTGATTAAAATCTAAGGGATATTCTTCATCCTTAGGTATTTGACCAACAAAAAATTAGCAAATGATTTTTCATTCAGAAATTGGCAAAGACATTTTTCATGGACCATAAAATCACAAACATTTACAGTACAAAAGAAGACCATTCAATCTAATGTGTTTGTACCGGCTCTTTGCTACAGCAATCCAAAACTAACATCACCACCTTGCTCTCTCTCCATAGCCGTAAAACAGTCCCTATTTATAATTAAAATATACAGGTGCTGGGGTGACTTTTCTCTTCAGGATTGATTCCGCATTTATTGGGGGATGTGGGAAGAGGATTTCAATCAAACATTTAAGAGTGACATCCACCTCCTGAGCAGACAGAATGGTCAGGTAATTCTAATGCACAGCTACAGATTGAATAGGGAACACAAATGTCTCTCACTGGCACACAGACTGGATTCAGTAATTAAATCAGCATGACCACCAGTAAGCTGAGTTGTATTGGTTCACTGTTGGTATTGAACTGTTATCAACTTACTACTTATCTTAATATACCATTTATCACGTTCTAAACTTCTTACCTTGGAACATTGTAATTCAAGCTTTTATGTTCAAGCAATAAGCAGGAGGCTCTGATTGAGGATAGATCATTCGAAGGAAAAAGAAGCTTGGAGGTCAAGTTCTTCGATCAAGCTGCTGACTTCTAATTATAATCACACTTTGTGGTACCCCATAGCAAGATCAAGCATTCTTGAGACAGATTAGCTGCAGCTAGATTCAGAATAAAACTCCATGTACTCTGCCAAAGGATGTGCTTTAAACCTGCACCTTAAGAATGTTCAGTACCACACAGTGTAACACTTCTATTTCATATGCCATCCATCACTATGATCTCTGAATCAGATTTTATCAAATTAGAGCCAATTTGTGTCACATCGTGGGTGGTTTTGTGTTGTAGGCCCAAAGGCCCTATCACACACCTTCCCCTTTGTTCTCTTCCCCACCAAACCCCCTTCACTTGCTTAAAACCTAATTCTTTTCTCACCTTTCCTAGTTCTGAGGAAAGGTCACAGACCTGAAATGTTAACTCTGCTCTCTCTCCACAGATGCTGCCTGACCCAAGTATTTCCAGCACTTTATTTTTTTATTAACTAGCATATACATTTGGGCAGCTTGAAGAATGTTTGTAACATCTGGTTGTTAATATAGAAATTATACCATCTAACTTATATAACATAACACTATAACCACAGGGCATCAACATGGATCCCCTGGGTACATCACTCATTTTTTTCAATATATATTTCTCTGATTGAAACCAAAATTAAACAAACTAAATTCTTTTTTAATTGGTCCTCCAATGGTGATGTTGTGTCAGTGACTTTCGTGAGCTATCAGCCTTCACTGTGGCATGGAAGCAGCTAATGCAGCTCTATCCTGCACCTCTGCTGAGGAACAAAAGGAGCAGCCAGCAGCACCAGCTGCCTTCTCCTCAGCACATGCCGCTCCACAGGACAGATGTGATGGGCATGGAGATCCAGCTAGAAGGAGGCGGGACCCCCAATACAGGGAGTGCAGAAAGAGGATCAGCTCTCAATATGTCTTAACATGAGTGCCTCAGGAAGCTCAGGCTTTCATGGCACCTTGTTGCTGACATCTGGACCAAGGTCTCTTTCCCAGTTGAGCAGGTGGGCACACACTGCCAGTGGTTGTTATCATGGCTATCAGTGCAGCCTTCTGCCATCATCCTAGCCCCCAACCCTCACCTCCAGTCCCCACCCCCAACGCCCCACTCCAACTCAGAGAGTTGAGTGTGAGAAATTGTGGAGAGGAGGGAAGGACAACAATTGTGGAGGGTGAAACAAAAACAGAACATTCTGGCAGCATCTGTGAAGAGAAAAATTGAGTTAACATTTCAAGTCTGTGTGACCTTTCATCAGATTTCCAGCATCCGCTGTATTTTGCTTTTGTATTTGTGGAGGGTGACTGTGAGACATGGATGTGAGATGGCACAAAGATGAGTGTGAACGTAAGTATTGGCTGCTCAGATGGGAATGTGTGGAGGTGCCAGGAGAGAGAGGATTGAGTGGAGCTGCAAGGTGTGTTGGTCTGAGGAGTGTTGCGCGAGAGTGTGAATGTTGACACCTGAAAGTGTCATGCCACTCATCTTTCCTGCTCTTCTGAGGTCCTTGAACCACTTGAGTCAGTGTCTCCAGGTTGGAGGGAGCACACTCCTGCTGCTGACTTCCTCAACCACCTCCATTCACGACAGCTTGTTTGGAGAGGCTGGCCTCTTCCTCCCATCCTTGGCAAACATCACCTCACTTTAGTCCCTCTGGGAGTTGGGGGCGGGGGGGGGGGGCACGGGGGGTGCAGCCTTCCCAGATCTCCTGTCAATTCCTGCAGTTGCTGAAGCCACAGGAATCAATGTACAAATCAGACATTCTAACTCCTGCCAGTATCCCTTTAACTAGAAATCCTTCCTATGACAGATTTGGCAAGTTATCCCGCCCACCCTCTCTGATTGGCCAGGAAACACAGAAGTGGGATGCTATTGCCATTGCTAAGTTAAAGAGCTGCAGCAAAGTCGTTTCAATTGTAAATGGGTTCCTGACCTGCTGCTGGCCCCTTGCTGCGTGCAGATCAGTTTGGTTAAGAATCCTTCCAGAGATCGTAAACGCTTCCCGAAGTTTGTAACTTCACAGTAAACGAAAGTCCCAGTTTCTACAATGCAAGACAGCACAGAATTTATACTGTGCTTTACTGCGGGGAAAATACTTATTGCACGTGTTTATGAGGATTCTGCCAATTAAGAGTGTATGCATGCACAGAAAATCTTTCTGATATGCAGTGTGAAAGAAATGAACCTTGGTTCTGAGTTACAAAATCTGGATTTTATTCTTTATTCCTAAGGAACATAAGATATTTACTTCATTTCTTGAGGGATTTATCTACTATGATTCCCAGATCCCTTTCCAGTCTATTTTTGTAAGTACTTTCCCATTAATCCCATAACTTCTCTACTTATTTCACATCCCTAAGTGTATGATTTTATACTTATCTACATTTATCTACATTTAACTGCACCTTCTCGCCTCCCTGAACTGTTCAGTCCACATGTACCTGTCTCAATCTTCCACAGTATTAATTGGCTGTTAATTTGTTGTCATCTTCACCCATTCAGATAAAGCTAAAGATACCCTCTTCCAGATTTTTAATGACACTGATAAACACTGAATCCCAACATCAGGCCGAGCAGGAGCCTCATCATCAAAACTCTTCATCCAGAATATTTGCCATTTACACCAACACTCTGGAGTGACATTTCAACTTGTCGTACAGGCATCAAACTGATGTGGATCAGCCAGTTGTAATAGAAGCTGCCCAATTTTCATTGAAATCAGGTTGTTTCTATAAGAATTATATTGTAGGTTCCACAGGCTGATCTACAATACCAGCTTTACACCCAGGCAAAAAGTTGAAAATCTGTACCACTGTTTCCTATCATCCAGCTTTGAGTCAATCCATCCCAGTAAATTGTTGCCCATACCATGCATGCTAAAATCGCTAAACTAGTTTTCAATAAGACAGTTTATAAAAAGATTCTCTAAAATCCAAATAAACTGCATTTACATTGTTACTCCTATCTCGTCCTTAGTCACTCATTAAAAAAATTATAAAAATGTTTTGGCATGACTTTCCTTTTGTAATTCCATGTCAACGCTCATCAATTAGTTTATACTTCCCTAAATATTCACCCAGCTTGTCCTTGATAATCAATTTTATTGCAATCTCCAATTGAACAATCTCCATGTCAAAGAAAACAATAAGGAAACTTCCTTTACTTCACTGTTGGTGCAATGTTTTAATTCAAATTATGCATCTCCTCCACAAAAGAAAATAAATACTTATACAGTAACACTTCATCAACAACGGATATAACATTTTGCCAGTTTCAATATGAACAACTCAAATACTCATTAGTTAATTTGTATGTAAAATTAATGTTATATGGCTTTTATATTACTTTGCTAGTCATTATAATTAGATTAGCAGATTTGTTTTTTTTTAGTATTACATAGGAACATAGGATTTAGAAGCAGGGGTAGGCCATTTGGCCCTTTGAGTCTGTTCCACCATTTGATAAGATCATGGTTGATCTGGTTGTGGTCTCAACTCCACTTTCCTGTCTACCCCCCATAACCCTTGACTCCCTTGTCTGTCAAAAACCTATCTAACTCAGCCTTGAATAAATTCAATGACACAGCCTCCACTGCTTTCTGGGGAAGAGAATGCCACAGACTAACAACTCTGAGAAAAAAAAATTCTCCTCATCTTTGTCTTAAAAGGGAGACCTCTTGTTCTTAAACTGTGTCCCCTAGTTCTAGTCTCCCGCACAAAAGGAAACATCCTCCCAGTATCCACTCTCTCAAGTCCCCTCAGGATCTTATATGTTTCAATAAGATCACCTCTCATTCTTCTAAACTCTAATGGGTATAGGCCCAACTTGTTCAACATTTGTTCATAAGATAAGCCCTTCATCCCCCGAATTAGTTGAGCGAATCTTCTCTGAACTGCTTCTAACGTAATCATATCCTTTTTCAAATAAGACCAAAACTGTACACAGTACTCCAGATGTGGTCTCACCAAAGTCCTGTACAGCTGCAGTAAAACTTCCTTACTTTTATACATGATTTCCTTTACAATAAATGATAACATTCTATTTGCTGTCCTGATCACTTGCTGTACCTGCATACTAACCTTTTGTGATTCACATACCAGGACAGCAGATCCCTCTGTACCACCGAGTTCTGCAATCTCTCACCATTTAAATAGTATACAGATTTTCTATTCTTCCTGCCAAAGTGGGCATGTTCACATTTTCCCACATTATGTTCCATCGGCCAATTTTTTACCCACTCACCTAACCTTTCTATATTCTTTTTGTAAACTCTTTACCTCCTTTTTATAACTTACTTTCCTTCCCATCTTGGTATCATCTGCAAATTTAACTACCATACATTCAGTCCCTTCACCAAGTCATTGCTATAAAATTGGAAATACTATTTACAACTTGCCAATCCAAAAAAAGATCTATTTACCCCTACTCTCTGCTTCCTGTTAGCTAATCAGTCCATGCTAATATGTTACCCCCTACACCATGTGCTCGTATCTTGTGTAATAACCTTTGATGTGGCACCTTATCAAATGCCTTTTGGGAATCTAAATACACCGCATCTACAGGTTTCCCTTTATCCCACTTGCTTGTTACTTCCTCGAAGAACTTTAATAAATTCGTTAAACACAATTTCCCTTTCACAAAACTATGTTGACTCTGTCTGATTGCATTATGATTTTCTAAATGGGGGGGGGGGGTGGTGAGGGAAGAGAAGGCAAGAGAGCAAGGTAGCAATAAGGGAATTGATAATCTGAGTGTGGCAGGGAGGGACAGAGTGTACAAACCTAAGAGTGCAACAGCAGATAAGGCTAGAGGTTGCAAAAATAATAAAAAGACAGAATTAAAGGCATTCTATCTGAATGCACCTGGCATTTGTAACAAGGTAGATGAATTGATAGCACAAATAGAAGTAAACAAACAGTTATGATCTAATTGCAATTACAGAGACATGGCGAGGGTGACCAAGGCTGGGAACTGAATGTTCAAGGGTATTTGACATTTAGGAAGGATAGGCAAAAAGGAAAAGGAGGTGGTGTAGCACTGTTAATAAGGGATGAGATCAGTACCTTAGTGAGAGAGAATCTTAGATTGAAGGATCAAGATGTAGAATCAGTTTGGGTAGAGGTAAGAAACAGCAAGGGGCAGCAAACATTGGTTGGAATTGTTTGTAGGCCACCTAACAGTGGTAATGTAGGGCATGGTATAAACCAGGAAATTAGAGCTGCATATAACAAGGGTAATACAGTAATCATGGGGGACCTTCATCTACATATAGATTAGGTAAATCTAATTGGCACTAATACTGTGGAGGACGAATTCCTGTAATGTATAAAAGATGCTTTTCTAGAACAGTATGTAGAGGAAACAACTAGAGAACGGACTATATTATATCTGGCATTGTGCAATGAGAAAGGGCTGATTAATAATCTCATGTTAAACAAGCCTCCAGGGAAAAGTGACCATAATATGGTAGAATTTTACATTAAGTTTGAAAGTGATATAGTTCAATCTGACTAGGGTCTTAAATCTAAACAAAGGCAACTACGAAGGTATGAGGGACATGTTGGCTGCTGTATACTGGGAAACTCCATTAAAAGGTATGACGGTATACAGCCAATGGCTAGCATTTAAAGAATTAATACGTAGTTTACAACAAATTTACATTCCTTTTAGGCACAAAAACCCAATCGGAAAGGTGATCCAACAATGGCTAACAAGAGAAGTTAAAAATTGTATTAGATCAAAGGAAGAGGCTTATAAAGTTGCCAAAAAAGTAGTAAGCCTCAGGAGTGGGACCATTTTAGAATTCAGCAAAGAAGGATCAAGAAACTGATAAAGAACGAGAAAATAGAATATGAAAATAAACTAGTGAGGAACATAAAAACTGATTGTAAAATCTTCTATGTATGTAAAAAGGAAAAGACAAATGTGGGCCCACTACAGACAGAGATAGGTCAGTATATAATGGGGAATAAGGAAATGGCAGAGAAACTAAGCAAATACTTTGTGTCTATCTTCACGGAGGAAGATACAAAAAACCTCCCAGAAATACTAAAGAACCAAAAGGACTAATAAGAATGAGGAACTGAAACCTGAAACAGATCGGCTAGGGTTGTTTTCCTTCGAACAGAGGAGGCTGAGAGGTGACTTAATTGAGGTGCACAAAATTTTGAGGGGCCTAGATAGAGTAGACAGGAAGGACCTGTTTCCCCTAGCGGAGAGGTCAATTACCAGGGGGCACAGATTTAAGGTGATTGGTAGAAGGATTAGAAGGGATATGAGGAAATACTTTTTCACCCAGAGGGTGGTGGGTGTCTGAAATTCACTGCCAGGAATGGTGGTGGAGGCAGAAACCCTCAACTCATTGAAAAGGTACCTGGACATGCACCTGAAGTATCATAACCTGCAAGGCTATGGACCAGATGCTGGAGGGTGGGATTAGGTTGGGCAGCTCGTTTTTTTTCTTCCTGTATACTTTGTCCTACAGTGTAGCAACTGTTAGGGGGCCTATAAACTACTCCCACAAGTGCCCTCTTGCCTTTCCTATTTCTTATCTCTATCCAAACTGATTCTACATCTTGCTCTTCCGAGCTAAGGTCATCTCTCACTACTGTACTAATGGTATCCTTAATTAACAAAGCTGCCCCACCACCGTTTCCTAGCTTCCTGTCTTTTCGAAATGTCAAGTACCCTTCAATATTCAGGTCCCAGCCTTGGTCATTTTGCAACCATGTCTCTATAATGGCTATCAGGTCATACATATTTATTTCTATCTGTGCTAACAATTCATCCATTTTGTTACAAATGTTGCGTGCACTCAGATACCGAGCCCTTAAAGCTGCCCTTTTACCATTTTTGCAATCTTTGGCCTTATCTGCTGGTGAACTCTTATGTTTGTATGCACTGTCCCTTCTTGCCACATTCTGGTTATCATTACCAAATCGCTACCCTGCTCTATTACCTCGTTGTTTTCCTTTGATTTACCACATCTCCTCTCGCATGATCCCTTCCCCCAACTATTTAGTTTGAAGCCCTCTCTAGTGCCCTAGTTACATGAGTCGCCAGAACACTAGTCCCAGAACGGTTCAAGAGAAGACCATCCCAATGGTACAACTCCCACTTTCTCCAGTACTGGTGCCAGTGCCCATGAATCGAATCCCATTTTTACCACACCAGTCTTTGAGCCATGCATTCACATCTCTAATCTTATTTACCTGACACCAATTTGCTTATGGGTCAGGCAATAATCCAGAGACTAATTTTGTGGTTCTGCTTTTTAATTTAGCCCCTGGCTGCTCATAATCCCTATGCAGAACCTCTTTCCTAGTCTTACCTATGTCGTTGGTACCCAAGTGGATCATGATAAATGGATCCTGCCCCTCCGACTGCAAGTTCTTCTCCAGCTCTGAGCAGATGTCGGGAACCCTGGGAGCCTTTTCCATCTGGGCTTTCTGGTGCTCTGCTGGTTTTAATTCTAGATCACTACTCCTGTGCTCTTTGATGCACGATTGTGATTTCCTGACCATGGACGGCCAGGGTAGATTCACTTATATTACAGGGGATGGGATTTTGTGAAGAGGGCAGAAGTCTCGCTGCTGGAGCTAAAGCAGGAGCCGACCCTGGTTCGGCAGGCGGCAAGTCCTGGGGCGGCAATTTGCTTGTGGCGGCCAATTAAGTGGCTGCCGCCGGGGCCACCATCCAATTAAGGATGGCAGACTGCTACCAGAGCTGCCTACCCAGAGGGCCAGCAACTTAGCAGCCTCAGCAATGCCACCACTAGCAGTGGCTATTGCTGAGGCTGCAGCTGCAGGGAGAAGGCGCCTCAATGGCTGGGTGCCCTCAAAGACAGGCAAGTGGGGTTCAGGCATGCCAAGGCCCGGCAGGCAGGCCCTGTTGATCGGGTGCGGAAGGAGGTGGTCACTGAGCCCCACTGGTACATTGCTGTGAGGGCGGCCATTGCCACCGGAGGGTGGGGGGGCCCTTTGTGTGCCATGAGTGCCCATAAATGAGGCCGCCCCCCCCCCCACCCCTGAGCCCACTGAGAGCCTGCCAGGTTTCACCCAGTGGTCTCCCCACTTGGTGACAGGCCCTCCTGATCCCCACAGAGGTGGGAAGTGGCCCTTAATTGGCTACTTAAGTAGCTCAGTTGGCTACCCAGCAGGCAGCCAAGCTGCCAACTGTCTTGCCACTGGCAAAATGGCGTGGTGGCGGGACATGTCAGGGAAAACCCCCCCCACCCCTGCCCCCTGCAACCCCCGATGCCTTCCCGAGCCATTTGGCCAGCCTTCCACCTCCCAGCTGATCCCCAAAGGGCACGGAAAATTCCAGACAGGGTGTGTATCCTGGTTTACAAGTCTGTCCACAAATTAAGGTGTTACTGTTTCCCATAGATATCTCCAGTTCCTCCTAAAGATCTTTTCATTTTCAATTCTTATATTGTATAACACCTACTTTGTTAGAATCAAGTTTTCATTCCTTGTTTGAATTATGGGAATTTTCCTCTCAGCTTAGTTCTTAGGACTGTTAATGGAGATTTGAGCCTGGTTGACTTCTCAAGAAGGAACAAAGAAAGAAGGAATTTACGTTATGAAGCTTCTTACCATGTCCTGAAGTAGTTCCAAAATATATTTTCTCCCTTATATCGCTTATCATTATTGGTTTCAAAAGTTGGCTTGCTGAAGGAAGGAGTCTCTCAGTTTGTCTGTCAAACAGTTCTGGAGCTGGTGAAGGGTCCATTATGATCATTAATATAGTGTAAGTATAGTGCGTTTAAATCTTCAGAAGAAGGAATTTTCCTCCACACAAGATCAGATGGCAGGTTGTTCAACCTTGCCCATCCTAGAGCTAAGACCAAAGTACGGAAAGTCCTCATCAGGGAACTCCTCTTTGCTGACGATACTGCATTAACATCTCACACTGAAGAGTGTCTGCAGAGACTCATCGACAGGCTTGCGGCTGCCTGCAACGAATCTGGCCTAACCATCAGTTTCAAGAAAATGAACATCATGGGACAGGACGTCAGAAATGCTCCATCCATCAACATCGGCGACCACACTCTGGAAGTGGTTCAAGAGTTCACCTACCTGGGCTCAACCATTATCAGAAACCTGTCTCTTGATGCAGAAATCAACAAGCGCATGGGAAAAGCATCTGCTACTTTGTCCAGACTGGCCAAGAGAGTGTGGGAAAATAGCGCACTGACACGGAACACAAAGGTCCGAGTGTTTCAAGCCTGTGTCCTCAGTACCTTGCTCTATGGCAGCGAGGCCTGGACAACATATGTCAGCCAAGAGCGACTTCTCAATGCACTTCATCTTCGCTGTCTCTGGAGAATCCTTGGCATCAGGTGGCAGGACCGTATCTCCAACGCACAAGTCCTCAAGGCAGCCAACATCCCCAGCATGTATGCCCTACTGAGCCAGCGGTGCTCGAGATGGCTTGGCTATCTGAGCTGCATGGAAGATGGCAGGATCCCCAAGGACATATTGTACACCGAGCTCGTCACTGGTATCAGACCCACCGACCATCCATGTCTCCACTTTAAAGACATTTGCAAATGCAACATGAAGTCTTGTGACATTGACCACAAGTCGTGGGAGCCAGTTGCCAGTGATCACCAGAGCTGGCGGACAGCCATAAAGGCAGGGCTGAAGCGAGGCGGGTCGAAGAGACTTAGCAGTTGGCAGGAAATGAGACAGAAGTGTAAGGAGAGAGCCAACTGTGTAACAGCCCAGAAAACCAACTTTACCTGCAGTGCCTGTGGAAGAGTCTGTCACTCTAGAATTGGCCTTTATAGCCACTCCAGGCGCTGCTCCACAAACCACTGACCACTTCCAGGCGCTTACCCATTGTCTCTTGAGACAAGGAGGCCAAAAGAAAGGAAGGAAGAAAGGAAATAGTATAACAGCTGAGGCAAGAGTCAGTGTTGTAGCTGTGTGCTTCTCCGGGAGTGCTTTTGCAATTTTAACAACATTCATGCCATCTAACCACAGATACCTTGGTGAGTTGGTGACATAAATTATTGTGCAAACTCTTGGAATTACTTTGAGTCAAATGATGTGCCTTATCTTGAGACATAGAATTCACGAAATCCATAAGAAGCTCTCTATTTGTTGTTGAAAAATTTCCTTTTTCTTTTAATCAGTCTGTCAATTTCAAAGAAATCAGAGAATTAGAAAATAATCTTTCCCATCCACCGTAAAGCATTGGATCATAGAAAGATGCAGCACAGAACGAGGCTATTCAGCCTAAAGGACATAGCTGCTAGACTGGGTCTGCAGCAGGTGGTGAGGGAACCAACAAGAAGGAAAAACATATTGAGCCTCTTCTTCACCAATCTGCCTGTTGCAGATGCATCTGTCCAAGTCAGCATTGGTAGGAGTAACCACAGCACAGTCCTTGTAGAGACGAAGTCCCTTCACATTGAGGATACACTTCACCCTGTTGTGTGGCACTACCACCGTGCTGAATGGGATAGATTTCGAACAGATCTAGCAACACAAATTAGGGCATCCATGAGGCACTGTGGGCCATCAGCACCAGCAGAATTGTACTCAACCACAATCTGTAACCTCGTGGCCTGGCATATCCCCCACTCGACCATTCCCATCAAACCAGAGAATCAACTCTGGTTCAATGAAGACAGCAGAAGGGCATGCCAGGAGTAGAAACAGGCATGCCTCAAAATGAGGTGTCAACCTGGTGAAGCTACAGGACTACTTGCATGCCAAACAGCATGTGCTAGACAGAGCGAAGCAATCTCACAGCCAACAGATCAAATCTAAGATCTGCAATCCTGCCACATCCAATCGTGAATGGTGGTGGACAATTAAACAACTAACAGGAGGAGGCGGCTCCATAAATATCCCCATTCCCAATGATGGGGGAGCCTAGCACATCAGTGCGAAAGATAAGGCTGAATCATTTGCAACAATCTTCAGCCAGAAGTGCCGAGTGCATGATCCATCTCGGTCTCCTCCGGAGGTCCCCAGCATCATAGATGCCAGTCTTCAGCCAATTCAGTTCACTCCATGTGATACCAAGAAACGACTGAAGGCAGTGGATACTGCAAAGGCTATGGGCCCTGACAACCTTCCGGCAATAGTACTGAAGACCTGTGCTGCAGAACTTACTGCGCCCCTCGCCAAGCTGTTCCAGTACAGCTACAACACTGACACCGATCCGGCAATGTAGAAAATTGTCCTGTACACAAAAACCCGGACAAATCCAGCCCAGCCAATTACCGCCCCATCATCAGTATAGTGATGGAAGGTGTCGTTCACCATGCTGTCAACTGGCACTTGCTTAGCAATAACCTGCTCAGTGATGCTCAGCTTAGGTTCCGCCAGGGCCACTCAGTTCCTACCTCATTGTAGCCTTGGTTCAAACATGGACAAAAGGGCTGAACTCCAGAGGTGAGGTGAGAGTGACTGCCCTTGACATCAAGGCAGCATTTGACTGAGTCTGGCATCAAGGAGCCCTAGCAAAACTGGAGTCAATGGGAATCGAGAGAAAGCTCTGCGCTGGTTGGAATAATACAAAGGATGATGATTGTAGTTGTTGGAGGTCAATCATCTGAGCACCAGGCCATCACTGCAGGAGTTCCTCAGGGTAGTGTCCCAGGCCCAATGATTTTCAGCTGCTTCATCAATAATCTTCCCTCCATCATAAGGTCAGAAGTGGGGATGTTTGCACAATGTTCAGCACCATTCGTGACTGCTCCGCTACTGAAGCAGTCCGTGTAGAAATGCAGAAAGACCTGGACAATATCCAGGCTTGGGCTGATAAGTGGCAAGTAACATTTGCGCTACACAAGTGCTAGCCAATGACTAACTCCAACTAGAGAGAATCTAACGATCTGCCCTTGACATTCAATGGCATTACCATCGTTGAATCCCCCACTATCAACATCCTGGGTGTTACCATTGACCAGAAACTGAACTGGAGTAGCCATATAAATACAGTGGCTACTAGAGCAGGTCAGAGGCTAGGAATCCTGAGGCAAGTAACTCACCTCCTGACTCTCCAAAGCCTGTCCACCATCCACAAGGCACAAGTCAGGAGTGTGATGAAATACTCTCCACTTGCCTGGATGGATGCAGCTCCAACAACACTCAAGAAGCGCGACACCATCCAGGACAAAGCAGCCCACTTGATTGGCACCGCATCTACAAACATTCACTCCCTCCACCACCCACGCACAGTGGCAGCAGTGTGTACCATCTACAAGATGCACTGCAGCAATGCACCAAGGCTCCTTAGACAGCACCTTCGAAACCCGCGACTTCTACCAACTAGAAGGACAAGGGCAGCAAATGCATGGGAACACCACCACCTGCAAGTTCCCCTCCAAGTCACACACCATCCTGACTTGGAACTATATCGCCGTTCCTTCACTGTCGCTGGGTCAAAATCCTGGAACTCCCTTCCTAACAGCACTGTGGGTGTACCTACCCCAAATGGACTGCAGCGGTTCAAGAAGGCAACTCACCACCACCTTCTCAAGGGCAATTAGGGATGGGCAATAAATGCTGGCCTGGCCAGTGACGCCCACGTCCCATGAATGAATTTTAAAAAAATTGCAGATGATAATACAGGGCTTCAAAAAAAATCTCATCTACCCTCTGCTTTTTTTGCCAATAATCTTAAAAATAATGTCATAAAATAGGCCATATACTCTTTCCCCGAATGTCTTTCAGGTATTCAGTGGCTAACGAAAGTTTGTTTCCTGCCTAACTTGATAATGCCTGCATATATCACACCTACATATCTATGTCTCAGTGTCATAGTTCATCAGTGGCCAATTAATCGTACCTCTGACTCTCAAAACACAACTTTGAATTTCAATGTGGCTTGAGTGAACTTTGCTTCATATTTTCTATCACATGCAGTGATATAACTATTCAACATCCCTTGAACATCAATCCATCCTGTATGCACAGTTCAGCTCTATTACCGAAATATACAATCTGAAGTAGCAACATTTCTTGTGTCAGAGTACTTATTGCCATTTTCAACATCTTCAGTAGTCTAGTATCCTATTGAATCATACTGTTTGTTCGCTGATAGGAATAAGTAATGCACCACCTTGATGTTCTTTTATCTCTTTTCTAAATGTATCCTGATTGACTTTACTTCCTCAATGTCAACCTATCTGGCCATGTAAAATAGGTACTCATCTGAGAGATAGAAACAAACACCTATAAATACATCATAACTATAGTTATGCAGAGAAGCTGGGTTTATTCTTTCAACACAGAAGGTTGAGGGGAGATTTAAAAGAGATGGTTCAACTGATGAAGGGTTTTGATAGAGTAGATGGGGAGAAATTGTTTCCACTGACAGGAGAGTCTGTAGCCAGCGGACACAGATTGAAGATACTTGGCCAAAGAACCAGAGGCTGCTTCAGAATTATTTTTATGCAGAGAGTTGCCATAATCTGGAATGCATTGCCTGAAAGGCTGGTGGAAGCAGATTCAGTAGTAACTGTCAAAAGTGAATTGGATAAACACATGAAGGGGGATAAAATTGCAGGGCTATGGGAAAACGGCATGGGTGTGGGACTAATTGGACAGACCTTTCAAAGAACCAGCATATGCAAGATGGGCCAAATGGCCTCAAGCTGTGCTTTCTGATTGATAGCAAACTGATATTTTTGAAGATCCCATTCTGTGTAGCTGTTTAGTTGAAATGGATGTCATATTTTTTTAACAGCTGACCGCTTTCCACAGTAATTTTCTTCTCAAAGAAACATTCAGATTTCTCCAAACCAAAAACAATCCTCTTTTAACAAAAAAAAAATGAGCATAAATTATTCCCATTCCAGATAGGGATCTTCTTTGGATGTCTTGTTTATCAATGGAAGGTGTAGTGTACGGGTCTGAAAGGGTTACTGTTTGAGATAGTGAGAATAATGAAGATGATGTAAAAGTCACATGGATATTAGGTTTGGAAGGAGCTAGGAGCATCATGAGAAGTGTTAGCTGGACATGCTTAATGAGTGTGTAAATAGTTATGTATCTAAAATAAACAAGTTGCTATTTAGCCATACAAAGACTCCGAGACATCTGTAAACAATGCTCAAACTACGCTAATATCCAATATGGTGGCAATGGTGAAAACCACCAGAAATTATTGAAAGACCTCACGTCATACAGTAGCAACAAGAAGATGGCAGATCTCAAAGAGAGACTGCGAAGAGCTCCAGAGTTGCTCCGCAGCAGAAGGAAGACACGGACAGTCGGTGAATCAACTGTGTAAGCATTCAGGCTGCACCACAGAAGAGTGGTGGTCTGCCAGCAGAAACTAAGTCCAGCAATCGGGCTGCAAGTCACAGTACCGAGTGACGGTCAGCGATCAGGTGAGAAACCTTTTTGGAAAGGGTGTATTTATTGTTTAATGGTGCACTAGGCAGGTGAGATAGAGAAACAAGGTTGATCCCTTGCAAGGGTGAGTCCGGAGTCGGTGGCCATTACTCGAGCAGACTGTGGAGGAAAAGCACAGGAACACCTCCATTACAGCAAATAAAAAAAATTCTTAAAAAGAACAATCCTAAACAGTTAGGAAAAAATGGATTCAAAATACACAATGCCGGAAAGCTTCCAGAATTCGGAAGGACCCAATGAGATACAGAATTTGTTGATGTGGAGAAAAAGATTCCTAAAGATTTAGAATAGCTTTTCAGCTACACACCAAATCTGAAGCTGGGTACAATTGCGGATGATGTGATCATAAGACAAGATATCAATGAGGCTTCAGATAAGTTTGATGATGTGTTCCAAGCCTCAACAAATACAATAATTTAAGAACTAATAAAATCCTGGAAAAAGCAAAGTTGAATCACAGGATCCAGAAGCTGGGCGAATCAGTGGATGCTTTCATTAATGATTTGTACAGATTGGCTGAGGAATGTGAGTATGGAGAACTGAAGTCTGAGTTAATCAGGTACTGACTAGTAGTGGGAATAGCTGACAAGTCTTTATCAGATTCTCTTACAGTCAAAAGATGACCTCACTCTGGAGAAAGTGATTCAGATGGTGCGACAGGCAAAGGTCAGAAGACAAAATAGAGCCATCCTGTGGGCTGAAGAGAAGCTTTGGATCAGAAAGAATCCAATGACTGTCCAGTTCCTGAAGCCCAGGACTAAAAAGCACTCTACAGATAAGGTACATTCAGGGGAGAAAAGGTGCAAGATGCCATGTAACCCTGCCAGTGCTGCAGAGCCAGAGAGACCCACAGACATAAGCAGTGTCCTGCTAATAAAACTGAATGCTTTACTTGCAATAAGACAGGCCATTTCAGAAAGATGTGCCAGAGCAAGACCACTTCTCACAGAAATGCCAAGCAAAAATCCTTCACACATAGAGCTGTGAAGGAAATGGAACAACTTCCATAAAACGACAAACCAGGAGACTTCCTAGGGGAAATGAATGACCCCAATCAGGCTTTCTGGACCGCAGACATTTATGCCAATGGACATATTACTAATTTCAAATTGGACACAGGTGCAAGTGTCACAGTTCAGTCAGACCAAGAGCTGAAACTTTGCTTACAGCCCGCTGACACTCAGTTACATGGTCCAGGAGGGATTGAACTCAAGGGAAAGCTACCAGCTACACTTCAATATAGGGGAAGATGGATAATGGAAACCCGATACATTGTAAAAAACCAAGAGTTTTCTCTTAAGCGGAAAAACCTGCTTAGACCTGCATTTAACCAAAAAAGCTGGAGTCCAACAGTCGTTTTCAAGCAGGCTTTCCAAAACTATTTTCGTGTCTAGGAAGTCTGAAGACCGAGTATAGTGTTACGACCGAGGTGGGAGGTTTTTAAAAATTCATTCATGGGATGTTGGCATCACTGGCTAGACCAGCATTTATTGCCCATCCCTAATTGCCCTTGAGAAGGTGGTGGTGAGCTGTCTTCATGAACTGCTGCTGTCCATGTTGGGGTAGGTACACCCACATGTGTAGTGTTAGGAAGGGAGTTCCAGGATTTTGAGCCAGTGACAGTGAAGGAACGGCGATATTTATCCATGTCAGGATGGTGTGTGGCTTGGAGGGGAACTTGCAGGTGGTGGTATTCCCATGCATTTGCTGCCCTTATCCTTCTAGGTGGTGGAGGTCATGGGTTTGGAAGGTGCTGTCGAAGGAGTGCACTGTCTTTTCTAGTTCCACTTCTCCACAGGTCACAACATATATTTAAATGTTTACCCAGTTATCGATGCAGTCAATCATACACTATACTCTTTATCCCAGAATAAAATGCACCAACCAAGTTTCTTCAATAAACAACAAAATAAATCAGATTATAAAATAAGACAATCCATAATGAAGCAAAGCATTAACACACAGATTGAAATATGAAATTTCCCTTTTACCTTAGCCCCACACACGCACACACACTGCTAACTGAAGAGAGGATTTCTCTTTAGAGCTTTGTTACAACAAAAAAAGACAAAAAGAATACTTTGACCAAGTACTTGCTAATTCTTGAACAAAAAAAAAAGAAATGGAAAGGTGTCAGTTGTTCCTTTTTGGTTTGGCATCCCAAATACACGTGGATGGTTGTCACTGGGATCTTTCTAGAATAGTTCTTTTCAGGCAACGTTAAAGATCAGTTTGGCAGGTTTTCCGGCAGACTTTTTCAGGTTTCTCAATGTCTTACACTTGATTCTCAAAATTCTCAATGAGATGGAAGAGGGTGCTGATGGTGTCTGGTCTCTTGGCGGATTTTCTCCAACTGTCTTCAAAACAATTCACACCTCAACACATTGTCTAAAGCAAAACCAAAAACAATATCTCAAGATTCAAACCTCCTGACCCCTATAAATCTTGTCCTGTAATTTCTCTGTAAACATCTCACCCAAGTCAAAAAGTCCCTGCTGGGTATTTATCTGAAGACTGGTGACTTCCAGTAAATGTTGTTTTCAAACAAGATCTTTCAGTGTCCTTTCAATGACCGCAGTGAAAAAAACATCCATGAAATCCTTTAAGCTTTCCCAATTAAAACA
The DNA here is from genome assembly GCF_036365525.1 of Heterodontus francisci. NCBI lineage: Eukaryota > Metazoa > Chordata > Chondrichthyes > Heterodontiformes > Heterodontidae > Heterodontus > Heterodontus francisci. Next base: position 81,429,840 of record NC_090382.1, on the reverse strand, counting down.
ATGTCCATAATTCTAAAGTACACAAGTCCTCAAAACATTATTTAACAAAAATATAGAAGCACCAACAATAGCATAACGTTAAGAGACGATGCCAGACCCGTTGATGAACCAAGTACAACATCAGTGCTAGAGATGACCAGTATGGGAATTATTTCTGCAGTCACAAAACCAACCGAGTGGTGTTTGGCTATGATTCCAGTTTCAAAACCAAATAGTACTCTTCGTATCTGTGTGGACTTAACGCAACTTAACAAAGCCATGGCAAAGGAAATCTACCTGATGTCTTCAGTGGGCGAAAGCCTGGCAAAGCTATCCAAAAGTATAATGTTCACTAAACTCAACACAAATAGTGGCTTTTGGCAGGTTCCATTCGATGACAAAATTTATCACACCATTCAGAAGATTTTACTTCAATTGTTTATTATTCTGTATTACATCTGCCCCTGAAATCTTCCAAAGGACCATGTCCAACATTCTGCAAGACCTCAAAGGGGTGATATGTCACATAGATGATATCCTGGTTCATGGGGAATCTGTCAAAGAACATGACCAGAGAGCAAAAGTGGTTTTTAAGTCTCCTTCAAGAAGAAGGGCTGACACTTAATGGTAAGTGTGAATTCTCAAATGCCAATTCGTTTCTTGGGACATTCTGTAAGTAACAAGGGTATAATGGCAGACTCGCAAAAGACGAGAGCCATTAGTGAATTCCCAATCCCAACTTCAGTCCAACATCTCGAAAGATTCCTTGGAATGGTGAATCAGTTGGCCAAACCTTTACCAAATTTGACGCAAGTAACAGAACCATTAAGACAACTCTTGAAAAAAGATCAAGCCTGGTGTTGGAACACACATGAAGAGCAGGCTTTTCGAAGAATTAAGGAGATGCTACTCTCGCCAGAGATATTAGCACAATACAATCCTTCATTCCCAACTATAATTGTAGCAGACGCCTCATTTACAGGGGCAGCCCTCTTTCAAGAGCAGCCAAATGGATGTCGAAGACCCATCTATTATGCATCTAGAGATTTGACCGAGACAAATACAAGTTATGCTGTCATTGAAAAAGAAGCACATGTAGTCACGTGGGCTTGCGAGAAGTTTTCTGATTGGATGATTGGCCTGAAAGTGGTTATTTAGACAGACCACAAATTTTGATTTCATTATTGGATGAGAAGGAAATTGCAAAGATGTCTCCGAGAATTCAGAGATTCCAATTGAGGTTGATGAGATATACCTACAAGATGGTATATGTTGAGCAAAAAGATGCAAACTTCTGATGCTGCTCGACCAGCACTTGCTGTTTTTATTTCAGATTTCCAGCATCCGCAGTATTTTGCTTTTATTTTGTGCAAACTTCTGCTGATGCATTATCAAGAGCAACAGTTGACCATCCTACACAACAGGATGTTAACTTTGTTGAAGAGACAGAGTCGTAATCACAGTACCATTGTTGCAATGGCCGGCAAGTACATAGAAAATTCAAGAAATTTGTTATGCTCAATAGCAGGATAAGGAATGCATTCAGATACACCAGTATTGTACACAGGAACATTCTGGAGGGAAGTTAATCAAATTTTTCTTCCAATTCAGGAGACACTTCACAATTGTAGATGATTTGCTGGTGTATAAGTACAGACTGGTCATTCTGATTTCTCTTCGATCAGATATCTTGGCAAGAATCTATCAAGGTCACATGGAAATCACAATATGCAAAGCATGAGCTCAAGAATCTGTTTGGAATATTCAAAGACACAGACAACATGATCTTTAATTGCCAGCTAAGTGCAGTACACAGACCAGACCAGAGGGAACCTCTGATAATTACACAATTTCCAACCAGACCATGGGAATGTCTAAGAATGGTCTATTTATGTACAGTGGAAAATCTTAAATCATAGTGATCGATTATTTTTCAAGATGGATTGAAGTGAAAAGATTGTACAACAACAATAGAATCTGTTATTGGAGCCTCACAAGAGATCTTTGCAACTCATGGTGTTGCTGATGAGGTTTTGTCAGACAACAGACCACAGTTTGCAAATGAATACTTCACACAATTTGCGAGGAAGTGGGGATCTAAACATCTCACAAGTTCCCCTCGTTACCCTCAATCGAGTGGTGAAGCGGAGAGAGGAGTACGAACTATTAAATCATTGTTGCAGAAGAATGAAGATCGTCTAACTGCAAGCTACTCCATTTCTTAAGTGGACTTGCACCTTCAGAGCTGTTGATGGGGAGGAAGCTAAAAACTCAACTTCCTACTTTACCCAGAAAACTACTTCTGGGGCTAGACGTATAGGACTAGAAAAGCGTTTAAGATGAAGAGAAGACTTACAGGAACCAACAAGCTCGCAATTACAGTAAGAGATTTCATACCAGAAACCCACCAATGTTAAAGGATGGAGAGAAGGTATGGATATGAGATCTAGAACATGAAGGTAGAGTCATATAGAGAGATGATGTTCATCTGAGATCTTATGTAGTACACACTCCTGAGGATACTGTACACCGAAATGGGAGAAACCTCATCCCTATTCCTTAAACACAACAACCAGTCATATATCTGGAGGAACCAGATGATCAATAAACCCAAAGACAACAGGATACTACAAACATTGGTCAAGGCCATCTAAGTCGTTGAACAAGACTTTCTAGAAAGACTACTGATCTTCCAAGTCTGACAAGAACATGATCAAGGAGAGTCGTGAAGCCTCCTGATAGACTGAATCTGTGATGTCAGTGACTTGGGGAGAGATGGGGTAGTATGTAAAGTCAAAATGAATGAATGTACATATATCAAAAATATATATGGAGTAAGACTTGAGAGAGGGGGAGATGTAGTATAAAAGGTCTGAAAGGTCTGTTTGGGACAGTGAGTAACCCCTCCCACTGTGGTAATGATGTAATAGTCACATGGGTTGGAAGGAGCTAGGAGTATCATGAGGTGTGTTAGCTGGACATGCTTAATGAGTGTAAATAGTTATGTATATAAAATAAGCAAGTTACTATTTAGCCATACAAAGACTGTAAACATCTGTAAACAACTCTCGAACTATGCTAACAGTATCCAACAGAAGGTGGCACCTTAAGCAATCCTTCAACTTCAGCAGGATCGGTTCCTTAAATTTCATTTTATCCCTCTTTAATTTGATACATATTTGTTCAAAGACTTCTAGTTTCCTATCATGATCCTATTTACCTGTAGCATAGACTAAAATGGCAGCAACTTCACTCAAAGTTTCGAAGGGCTTCATGACACCTTCTCTGAAATTCTGCAGGAGTTGGAGAGATTCCAAAAGACCTTCACAACCATCTATATCTTCCAAATAGTTTTGAAAACATTGCTGTTCTTCTAATATATGATGAAACCTTCTTTGTATCCACAACATTTAACATGTCATTTTTGCTGTTGCGGCAGGATTTAATGATCATCATTCCTTCATAGTGTAGGGCAGTGTAGAACTTCAAAAGGACATAGACAGGTTGGTGGAATAGATGGGCAAGTGGCAGATGAAATTTAATGCACAAAAGTGTGGAGTGGTTCATTTTGGTAGAAGAGACAACATAAAATAAAGGGTGCAATTCTAAAAGGGGTGCAGGAGCAGAGGGACCTGAGTGTATATGTGCATAAATCATTGAAGGTGGCAGGACAGTTTGAGAGATGCATGAATCGAGCGTACAGACTTCTAGGCTTCATTAATAGAGGCATAATGTACAAAAGCAAGGAAATTATGCTAAACTTGTATAGGTTTGGCCTCAGCTGGAATATTGCGTCCAGTTCCAGGTGCCACACTTTAGGAAAGATGTGAAAGCATTGGAGAAAATGCAGAAAAGGTTCACAAGAATGGTTCTAGGGATGAGGAACTTCAGTTACATGGATAGGTTGGAAACATTGGAACTGTTTTCTTTGAAGAGAAGATTGAGAGGAGATTTGATAGAGGTATTCAAAATCATGAGGGGTCTGAATAGGATAATTAAGGAAAAACTGTTCCCATTGTTGGAGGGATCAAGAACAAGAGGGCACAGATTTAAAGTAATTGGCAAATTAAGCAATAGTGATGAGGAATTTTTTTTCATGCAGCAAATGGTTAGGATCTGGATAGACTGCCTGAGAGTGTGGTAGAGGCAGGTTTAATTGAGGCTTTCAAGAGGGAATTGGATTGTTATCTGAAAAAGAAGAATGTACAGGGAGAAGGCTGGGGAGTGGCATTAGGAAAACTGCTCTTTCGGAGAGCCAGTGCCGACACGACGGAGGCCATTTGGCCTCCTTCTGTGCTGTAATGATTCTGTGATTCATCATGATCTTCATACAAGAGATTCAGTCAATCAGGTTGCTGGCCATTTCAAGAATGTCCATAATAAAGTGCTCATCATTGTACCTCTTGGTAAGTTCTTTTACCGCTATGAGTAGCTTCCTGGCTGACAATTGTCTAGGTGGGGCCTTGGATCAACTTGATTGTGGAGAGTGCTTTCCAACTTCCCCTTTGAAGACATCCTCATTCTTTAGTATGTTTTGATTAAAGAAAGTAACTTTAATTACAAAGGACCAGACAACTCTAACTCCCATATTTTAACTCCTCAATAAAGAATCATTGAAAAGTTTACTTTCCACACTCAGGGATTATTGAATGCCTGGCTCACCTGAACAATTTTTACATCAACCGGTTCAGATTATACCAACAAATATACAAACCAACTCCTTTTTGGACACTAGGTACATAACTGATTGAATGGACAAAACCCTTCTTGCTAAATCACGAAAAAGGAAACCAAAACAATGAAATAACAAACTAACATTTTATTAACATTTATGCTAACACAATTAACACCCTTTGCATATTAGCAATAGAAAGTACATAACATTTACATAAAGAATATTAGCTGGCAGGATTATATAGCTGACAAATTAACAGCTTCAGATACAACTTCAAGCAGTGCCTAACTCATACAGTGTCATAGTGTGGCCTATGTCAAGTGCAAATCATTTATCTTATCAATAGTCATACTTCTGTTCTAAACATTCTGGCAGAAGGCCAAGAAACAATTATTCCGATTAAATACTCATCAATGTCTTTCTGATGAACATCGTTTCTAAATCCAAACATTTGGGTGCTAGCATCCAGAATTGGCCCACAGACAAATGAGAGAAATTGGAGGTGGGAAGCCAAATTGTTCCCAATCAAAAAGAGCAAGTTTCAATACAGGTTTTCTTGTGGTTGTGTGTGCTGGAATACTAACATGTCTGCAACTGAAGTTAGTAGCTCCCCAAGCCAGGGTGAAGTAACTTGGGAGAAGTCAAAAGCACTGTCTATGGAGGAGTTGAAGAAAATGGCTGAGCAGTGTGGGATCACTGTACGTGGCAACACTAGGAAGTTTGAACTCCTAAGGCTAATGGCTCACCATTTTTCCCTTGAATGTGAAGGAGCAGAAACAGGGTTAGAAGCAGACCCCGACAAAGTACTGCCAGCAAAGATACAATTGGAAGAAATGTGAATTCAATTGTAACTTGAATTAGAAGACAGGGAAAGAGAAAGAGAAAGAGAAGGAGACAGGAAAGGGAGAAAGAAAGAGCCTTCCAGAAGGAACATGAAGAAAATGAAAGGCAGGAGAGAGAGAGAGAGAGAATATTCCAGAAAGAATGCAAAGAAAGAGTGAAGAAGTGGTGAAGTGGCTTGAGTTAACTGGGGGGGGGGGGGGGGTGGCGACAGAGTAACCCCAGTGAAAGTATGGCCAATATGGAGGAGCGCAATTCAGGGCTGGGTACAGAATTGTTAAAATTAGTTCAACTAATTCAGAAATTTAATGAGGAAGATGTGGAGGTATTTTTTGCGTCCTTTGAGAAACTGGCAAGGCAGCTAAAATGGTCAGCTGAGACCTGGCCTCTTTTACTGTAAAGCAAGCTAACTGGAAAAGCCCTGTTGCCAGATGAAAGTTCAGCAAATTATGAATTGCCCAAAAGGTGCTATCCTTGCGGCATATGAATTAGTATCTGAAGCCTATTGCCAAAAGTTTAGAACCCTCAAGAAGCAAGCTAATCAAACTTATCTGGAGTTTGAAAGTAAGTAAGTAGCTGGCTTTTGACCAGTGGCTGAGGGCTCTTAAGGTGCAGCTCAGCTATGTGAATCTCAGAGAAGTAATTCTGTTAGAGAAATTTAAATAATCTCTCCCACTCTCCATAAAGACCCATGTAGAGGTCCAGAGTGCCTGGCAAGCAGTCATTCTAGCCGATGAGTTTGCTTTAATTTATTAATCGGTTTCCCAGGAGAGAACCTTTCCTAATCACCCCCACAGATCCGAAAAGGACAAAGGGTGGGAAGGTGATATCCACCCAGGTGGTCCTGGGAGAGAAAGGAAAGCAGGATGCACAGAAGGCCCTCCTCCAGCCAAAAAGGAAGGTGCTGTGAGCATGAGTGAGAACCGGAGACCTGTGAGCTTCCATTTTAATAAGGCAGGGCATTTAAAAGCTGACTGCTGGAAACCGAAGGGAAAACTGGTAGGGTTAATCATGGTACACCCATTCAGTGAAAAAGTGACCCTGATAGAAAGCACAGCAGAACAAGCTGCGGCTTTAACTGCAGTAAAAGTGCAACCCAGGAAGCTCACTACAACCAGCGTAGGAAAATTTAACAGGATTCCTGAAGGTTATCAGGGTTTTGTGTCCGAAGGGAAAGTAACTCCATAGCCCTCGAGTGGGGCCAACAAGCCCATAGTGATTCTCAGGGACACAGGGGCCACTAGATCCCTTTTACTGGGAAAAGGCCTGATATTTCCCCCAGAGAGTGCAGTGAACACCAAAATGAGGGTGAATGGTATTGGAGGGCAGTATATGCCTGTACCTGTACACTGGGTGCACCTGGAGTGTGACCTAGTTTTGCAACCAGTGAGCGTAGGGATTGTCCCTAGTTTGCCTGTGGAGGGGGTTGACCTGCTCCTAGGTAATGATCTGGTGGGGGTGAAGGTGGTAGCCCCCCCAGTAGTGAAAGAAAGACTGCAGGAGGTCAGAGAGACAGGGCTGTGGCAGGAGACAGACCCTTGTAGTTTACCTGAATGTGTAGTAGATCAGGCCATGATCAAAACAGCTCCCCCAGAGGAAGACTGCATTGGCACTGCAGGAGATGACTATGAGGTCTGCCTGTCTGAGACGTTCTTTGAAAAGTTAGGAGACTGAGGGAATGAATTAAATGGATTTTCCCTAGTTGAGGCTCAGTGAGCTGACCCAGTATTGCGAGAGTTAGCACAGGTTGCCCAGTCTGAAAGTGAAGCAGAGGGAGTCCTTGATTGCTGCTATTTAAAGAATGAGGTATGGGTGAAGAAATGGAGTTCTCCTCACAGACCTGAGAGCAAGGAGTGGACAGTAGTTCCCCAGTTAGTGGTGCCACAGAGGTACCGGAGAGAAATATTAAGAAGGGCCCACGAGACTACAGTGGCTGTCCATGCTGGTATACAAAAGAACCTTATTGAGTTTTTCGAGAAGGTGACCAAACAGGTGGATGAGGGTAAAGCAGTGGATGTGGTGTATATGGATTTCAGTAAGGCGTTTGATAAGGTTCCCCACGGTAGGCTATTGCAGAAAATACGGAAGTATGGGGTTGAAGGTGATTTAGAGCTTTGGATCAGAAATTGGCTAGCTGAAAGAAGACAGAGGGTGGTGGTTGATGGCAAATGTTCATCCTGGAGTTTAGTTACTAGTGGTGTACCGCAAGGATCTGTTTTGGGGCCACTGCTGTTTGTCATTTTTATAAATGACCTGGAAGAGGGTGTAGAAGGGTGGGTTAGTAAATTTGCGGATGACACTAAGGTCGGTGGAGTTGTGGATAGTGCCGAAGGATGTTGTAGGGTACAGAGGGACATAGATAGGCTGCAGAGCTGGGCTGAGAGATGGCAAATGGAGTTTAATGCGGAAAAGTGTGAGGTGATTCACTTTGGAAGGAGTAACAGGAATGCAGAGTACTGGGCTAATGGGAAGATTCTTGGTAGTGTAGATGAACAGAGAGATCTTGGTGTCCAGGTGCATAAATCCCTGAAAGTTGCTACCCAGGTTAATAGGGCTGTTAAGAAGGCATATGGTGTGTTAGCTTTTATTAGTAGGGGGATCGAGTTTCGGAGCCACGAGGTCATGCTGCAGCTGTACAAAACTCTGGTGAGACCGCACCTGGAGTATTGCGTGCAGTTCTGGTCACCGCATTATAGGAAGGATGTGGAAGCTTTGGAAAGGGTGCAGAGGAGATTTACTAGGATGTTGCCTGGTATGGAGGGAAGGTCTTACGAGGAAAGGCTGAGGGACTTGAGGTTGTTTTCGTTGGAGAGAAGGAGGAGGAGAGGTGACTTAATAGAGACATATAAGATCATCAGAGGGTTAGATAGGGTGGATAGTGAGAGTCTTTTTCCTCGGATGGTGATGGCAAACACGAGGGGACATAGCTTTAAGTTGAGGGGTGATAGATATAGGACAGATGTTAGAGGTAGTTTCTTTAGTCAGAGAGTAGTAGGGGCGTGGAACGCCCTGCCTGCAACAGTAGTAGACTCGCCAACTTTAAGGGCATTTAAGTGGTCATTGGATAGATATATGGATGAAAATGGAATAGTGTAGGTCAGATGGTTTCACAGGTCGGCGCAACATCGAGGGCCGAAGGGCCTGTACTGCGCTGTAATGTTCTAAATTCTAAACAAAACATGCAAAAGACAGCAGTTTGATTGGCCAAAACTCCACAAAGATGTGGTGGAGAACTGCAAGAGTTGCCACATGTGCCAGGTTGCGGGGAAACGCCAACCTACAGTGAAATCTGCACCCCCTAAGTCCTGTACTGGTGTTAGGAGGACCCTCCAGCAGAGGGCTGGTGAACTGTCAGGGGGCCCCGGCCAAGAATAAAAGGGGACAGGCAGGCACACGGCTGACAAGAGTTTAGAAAGGGAAGGGAAAAAGGTGATCAAGAGGGCAGGTTAAAGGAAGACTGGGAGGAATCCTGGATAAAAACTGCTACTGTCTGGTCAGCCAACCCCAAAAAATGTCAAAAGTTAGACCCCATATCCTCCTCCGTAAATGCAGACACAAGAAGCCCCCCACCAGAGTTGCTGACAGCAATTACAGGAACCTGCAGAGACAAAGAAAGACATCTAGGGGCAGAGAAACCATGAGGATGATGCCTCACTTAGTTGAGGTGCCACAGGGGAGTGCAGTAGAGCCTGCACACATACCTGCAAGCAGGAATGTCCCAGAGAACAAACGGGAGATTAACAAAGAATCCTCCCCCACAGTCGAAGAAAAAGGGAACCACCCATCCCCTGAAGTCAAAAGCCTTTGCATGACTCAGCAAAGCACTGAGAGTTCAGGATATACCCGCCCACGACTGACTCCTTTAAAAAAAAATTACCTCAGCAGGAATAAAGACCCTCGGAAGCCATGAAAATGGGCAAATGGTAGAAAAACTTCCCCAAAGAACCAAATAGTTATTGGGAAATTAAAGCAGCACTGGCACCAAGAAAAGACAGTTTTCGTAAGTTTTAGGATTCATGAATGAATGGGAATGAATGAGAGAAATGCATGTTTTTTCCTGTCTCTTACATATTTTTCTTTCGATCCTTTCACTGAAATGTGCGTTTTTTCAAATGGCATTTCATTCCCCTGGGTGTGGACGTGTCATGCAGGTCCCCACCTGCCAAGAATGAGGCATATTAGTTTCACCACATGGACATTAAATTTCAAATTGTTGCTGGAAGAAGAGAAGGCCTGTTACATGGGGTTGCCAGACCCCTGGCTGGAAAGACATTTTTGCATATTCATAGACAATGTTTGTAGACAAAGGACCATTCCCTGACACACACAATACACAGAGCCCAGACATGGTCAGACCAGTTAGTCACATGATTAACTGGCTGTTTCAGAGTTTGAACTGACATTTTTGTCATTTTTGGGCGGCACAGTGGCGCAGTGGTTAGCACCGCAGCCTCACAGCTCCAGGGACCCGGGTTCGATTCCGGGTACTGCCTGTGTGGAGTTTGCAAGTTCTCCCTGTGTCTGCGTGGGTTTTCTCCGGGTGCTCCGGTTTCCTCCCACAAGCCAAAAGACTTGCAGGTTGATAGGTAAATTGGCCATTATAAATTGTCACTAGTATAGGTAGGTGGTAGGGAAATATAGGGACAGGTGGGGATGTTTGGTAGGAATATGGGATTAGTGTAGGATTGGTATAAATGGGTGGTTGATGTTCGGCACAGACTCGGTGGGCCGAAGGGCCTGTTTCAGTGCTGTATCTCTAATCTAAAAAAAAAAAAAAAATTTTTAAATTGGAGAGACAGTGTTTGAACTGGCAGAAAGCAGAATGCTCCGGGATTGAAGATGAACCTTCTGCCTGTCAGTCTGCTCCCATCTTTCTCACGGAACTCCAAAAACCCACTGAAGGCACATGAACCCCAAGAGAGAAAAGTCTCCTACAGCAAACAAGGTTTAAGAATAATACTGGGCCCCAACATATCTACCTACAAGCAAGGACCCTACAGTGAGCTCGAAGACCCGTAACAAAAACTCTTCAGATATTGCCTCAAACTTTTCACTTTATTTCTTCTGCTCTTTTCTGTCCCTATCTGCATGTGTGTATCGCGTATGCATGCTAGCGTGGGCACATCATGTATCTATAGGCATTAACTGAATTAGAGTTTAAGTTTAATAACATTTCACTTTTCTTCTTTAAAGCTAAGAAAGCCTGTTTGTGTTGGTTCCTTTGCCTTACAATTGGAAAGCGGTGAACAAGGATTCACCAAGGGGGAGCTAAAAACAGTGTTTAAAAATTAAACCCTGTTACAGTAAGACCAGGTGAAGGCTGAAAGGAAACCCTAGACCTCTCTCACCTGGTCATAACAGCAATTTCAACTTTGCATTCACAAAATGTTGAGATTACACTTTACTAGGGCCCAAGCATTCTGCAACATACCAAGGTCAGTTTCTGTGGCAACCCCAACTGTATTTTGAAGCACAAGAATATAGGTTTTGCAAATCTGCCTAGAATTTTGGGACACCTCACTCTCAATATAATGTTCTGAAAATTCAGTATAAAATACTAAGCTGGTGGCCTTTATTTAGAAAAAATATGCATTTTAAACTGTTCAAAAGAAGCTTGTCTAGCGGTTCGGATCCTGGCTTCGAGCGCCAATTTGTTATAGCCATGTGGTGTGATGCGGGTGGTTTCCACTGTTCAACTCCCCACCTGACCACAGCAAGTGTATTTGTATTAGAGTTCAGCCCCTTTCGTGTTTTATTTTTCAAACAAACAGACAGCAACAGATTTTCTTGTACCTTTTAGAAACAGAAAGTCAATTGTTTATTGATCAATATGCCTTATCCAGAAATTGTCGCAACTGCATCCAGAAGCACACAGAGAGAGATAGAGAGTGGAGCATAAAGAGCCCGAGAGAGAGAGAGAGAGAGAGAAAGAGAGAGAGAAAGAGATCACTCAGAGTGGGAAACAGTGAGAGCGGAGTGGGGCATAAAGAGCCCATGAGAGAGAGCACAGAGCGGAACATAAAGAGCAAACGAGAGCGAGAGAGAGATCACTCAGAGCAGAAAACAGAGAGAGAGGAGCGGGGCTAGCTGCTGCTGCCACATACGACATCACAGAGACGATGTAGGTGATAACTGGGAAATACTCACCAGCCAATCTAAATTAAGAAATAAACTGGTGTGTCTAAGCTTTTTTATGGTAATATTTATTACTACCAATAAGGTTTATTAGCAGTAGCAAGGTTATTAACTAAAAAAAAATGAAGGAATGGCAGGGCTGCTTCAACCTCAGGACTGCACATCCTGTACTATATGGCAACTCCAGGATGCTTCTCATATCCTGGACAACCATATGTGCAGGAAGTGTCCTCAGTTGCAGCAGCTTGAGCTCCAGGTTTCGGAACTTGAGCAGCAGCTGATGACACTGCGGTACATCCGCGAGTATGGCATGTTTATAGATGTGGTCACCCCGCAGCTTAACAGCATGCAGGGAGAGGGGGAATGGGTGACCACCAGACAGTCAAGGAGAAACAGGCAGGTAATGCAGGAGACCCCTGACTGTGTCTCACTCTCCAACAGGGATTCAATTCTGAATACTGAGGAAGATGTCAAGAAAACATGATATGTCAAATGAGGAATTTTTAATTCATCAGTGTAAAACTTACATTAACTTTTAATGGATAAAATCTTAGTAACTTTAAAAAAAAAACTGGCAGCCAAGATGGCCACTGCAATTTGCATTTGAAATACCTTTGCACATTACAAGGCCCCAACTGGAGCCAGAAGTCTAACAAGAAGCCCAGCCAGAATAATGCTTTGGCTAACTGAGTAGATTACCCAAATCATCCTCATTAGCGGGAAAGTCAAAGCCATCTCAAGGCATTCATAAATGGAGATGTCCCTCCAGGGGGTAAACACTAACAATACCACCTGAAAGAAGTTTTTAGTTTTAGACTTTGGACTTCATTGAAAACAAAGGGGATTGAGAAAACCATGTGACCACATGTCCATCTCTGAAAAAACTGAGTTTTGTTACACACAGAAGAAACACGCAGTAACTGAGTGTGCAGCAGCAGGGAAAGCAATGTGCCTCCCTTTCTTTCTCTCACCAGAAAACATCAAGTTTGAAAACCGTCGGCAACTGTAGACCCTCCAAGCGTATAGACTACTACAACCAGAGACCTGGGGAAGAGAACCACCTACCAGTCTACCTTCAAGAAAACCCTGAACAAAGTAGGCCAGCCACATACTGCACTTTGACCAACGACTTCAAGAGTACATCTCCAACTGGACAACCACCGAATCATCCAACCTCAGACTGTGTATTTAATTTGGACATTAATCCAACCAAAAAGCCTACTTTCCACTTTGTAATCTATTTGCGTGTGTGAGATTCTCGTGTGAATGTGTAGCATATTTTTAAAAATTATTTTTAAAATTGGGGTTAGATTGTTAAATAGAATAAACTTGCCTCTTTCTTGTTTAAACTCAAGAAAACCTGTCTGAATGGTTCTTTCAAGGTCACAGTAAAGGAAAATGGTAAAAACACTCAGAGGTGGTAAGCTGAACCATTGTTTAAAAGGAATAAACCCTGTTGCGGTCAAATAAGAGGAAGGGCAAGAGGGGAGCCTGAGAACCCCTCCTCATCTGGCTGTAACAAAGGTGATTGTTCATCTGGGGAGTGCAGCCAGAGCCAAGGCCATGGCACTATGGGTGGCTCAGCTGCATAAGGGGGCACAAGAAAGACTGGAAGAGCAATAGTGACAGGAGATTCAATAGTCAGAGGAACAAACAGGTGTTTCTGGGACTGCAGGCGTGAATCCAGGACGGTGTGTTGTCTCTCTGGTGCCAGGGACAAGGATGTCACTGCGCGGCTGCAGAGTACTCTGAGTGGGGAGAGTGAACAGTCAGCAGTCGTGGTCCACATTGGTAGCAACAATATAGGAAGAAAGAGAGATGTGGTCCTGCAGAAAGAGTTTACTGAGCTAGGTAAGAAATTAGCAAGCAGGACCTCTCCGGATTACTCCCAGTGCCAAGAGCAAGCGAGTACAGGAAGAGAAGGATAAGATGAATGCGTGGCTGGAGAATTGTTGGAGGGAGGATTTTAGATTCTTGGGACATTGGGATTGGCTCTGGGGAAGATGGGACCTGTACAGGCCTGATGGGTTGCATCTGAACAGAGCTGGGACTGAGTTCCTTGTGGGACGTTTTGCTAGTGCTATTGGGGAGGGTTTAAACTAGTTTGGCAGGGGGGGTGGGGACCTGAGGGTAGACTCAATTGGGACAAAATCAGAAATGAAAATGAAAAGCAGAAAATTAACGGATGAGTCTGGAAGGCAGAGGAAACAAAGGTTAGAAAAAAAAGAGAGTTTGACAGTGCTGAAGGATATCTACTTCAATGCAAGGAGTGCAGCAAATAAAGCAGATGAGCTGAGGGCACATATAGATATGCGGCAGTATGATACCATAGCTAATACAGAAACATGGCTTAAGGAGAGACAGGAACGGTAGCTCAATGTTCCTGGTTACAGAGTTTTCGGAGGCAATAGGGAGGGGGCGAAGAAAGGAGTGGGAGTGGCAATTTTAGTCAAAGAAACAATTACAACTGTGAGGAGGGATGATAAATTGGAAGGTTCATCAAATGAGGTCATATGGATCGAGCTAAGGAACAAAAAAGGGGCAATATCACTGCTGGGAGTGTACTATAGACCCCCAAAAAGCCAGACGAGATAGAAAGATATAGGCAAATCTCAGAGAAGTGCAATAACAATAGTGCAGTAATAGTAGGGAATTTTAACTAGCCCAATATTAACTGGGATAGTTTTAGTGTGAAAGGAATTGAGGGAGCAGAACTCTTGAGGTGCATTCAGGAGAACTTTTTTGGCAAGTATTAGAGCACGGTTGCCCAACCCGAACCTGACGGGACCCAACGATGTATCGGGATTGGGTTGGGTCGCACTTCCGGGTCCGGCATTTGGGCTCGCGCTGGGTCGGGCCGGGTCGGACACATTCTATCACCACCTCCGGTGAGTGACTCCAATGTTAATGTACTTTTTGGACTAGAAAGGTTGTTTAAGCCTTGTGCAGATAATTAAAGTGGAAAACAGAAGCATTTTGGTGGTAGTCATCATAATTCAGTTAGTTTTAACATAATTATGGAAAAGGACAAGGATAGAACAGGAATTAGATTGGGGCTAGGCCAATTTTACTAAGCTGAGGAGTGATTTAGCGAAAGTGGACTGGAAACAGCTACTTGAAGGTAAATCGGTGTCAGAGCAATGGGAGGCATTCCAAGGGGAGATTCAAGAGATTCAGGATAAATATGTTCCCACAAAGAAAAAGGGTGATTTGGCCAAGTCCAGAGCCCCATGGATGTCAAGGAGCTTACAGGGTAAGATAAGACAGAAAAGGAAAGCTTATGTCCGACACTGAGAACTCAATACTACAGAAAGCTGAGAGGAGAATAGAAAGTGGAAGGGTGAAATCAAAAAGGTAATTAGAAAAGCTAAGAGAGAGCATGAAAGAATATTGGCAAGCAAAATCAAGGTGAACCCAAAGATGTTTTATCAATACATTAAAAATAAGAGGATAAGAGGGCGGCACAGTGGTTAGCACCGCAGCCTCACAGCTCCAGCGACCTGGGTTCAATTCTGGGTACTGCCTGTGTGGAGTTTGCAAGTTCTCCCTGTGTTTGCATGGGTTTTCGCCGGGTGCTCCGGTTTCCTCCCACCACCAAAAGACTTGCAGTTGATAGGTAAATTGGCCATTATAAATTGCCCCTAATAGAGGTAGGTGGTAGGGGAATATAAGGACAGGTGGGGATGTTGTAGGAATATGGGATTAGTGTAGGATTAGTATAAATGGGTGGTTGATGGTCAGCACAGACTCGGTGGGCCGAAGGGCCTGTTTCAGTGCTGTATCTCTAAATAAATAAACTAAGAAAAGAGTAGGGCCCAAAAGACCAAAAAGGTAATCTATGTGTAGGGGTGGAAGATGTTGGTTTGTTCTTAATGAATACTTTGCATCTGTCTTCACAAAAGAGAGGGATGATGCAAATATTGCAGTTAAGAAAGAGGGATGTGAAGTATTGGATGTGATAAACATAGGGAGAGAGGAAGTATTAATGGGATTAGCATCCTTCAAAGTTGATAAATCACCAGGGCCAAATGAAATGTAGCCCAAGCTGTTAAAAGGAGCAAGACAGGAAATAGCGGAAGGTCTGATCATCATTTTCCAGTCCTCACTGGATACAGGTATGGTACCAGAGGACTGTAAACTGCTAACTTTGTACCTCTATTTAAAAGAGGAGCGAGGGATAGACCGAATAATTACAGGCAAGTCAATCTAACCTCAGTAGTGGACAAGTTATTGGAATCAATTCTGAGAGATAGGATAAACTGTCACTTAGAAGGGCACGGATTAATCAATGATAGTCAGCATGGATTTGTTAAGGGAAGGTCTTGTCTGACCGACTTGATCAAATTTTTTGAAGTAACAAGGAAGATTGATTTGTAGTGCAGTTGATGTGGTCTACATGGATTTTACCAAGGCTTTTGACAAGGTCCCACATGGCAGACTGATTAAAAAAACAAAAGCCCATGGGATCCAGGGAAATGTAATAAGGTGGATACAAAATTGGCTCAGTGGCTGGAAACAAAGGGTAATTGTTGATGACTGTTTTTGCGACTGGAGGGTTGTTTACAGTGGCGTTCCGCAGGGCTCACTACTGGGTCCCCTTCTTTTTGTGGTATATATTAATGATTTGGATGTAAATCTAGGAGGCGTGATCAAGAAGTTTGCAGACGACACAAAGATTGGCTGTGTGGTAGATAGCGAGGAGGGTAGCTATGGGCTACAGGAAGACATTGATGGACTGGTCAGGTGGGCAGAAAAAAGGCAAATGGAACTCATTCCAGAGAAGCACGAGGTGATGTATTTGGGGAGGTCAAACAGGCAAAGGAATTCACAATTAATGGGAGAATACTGAAAGGTGTAGAGGAGTGAATGTCCACAGATCCTTGAAGGTAGGAGGACAGGTTGATAAAGTGGTTAGGAAGGCATATGGAATCCTTTCTTTTATTAACCGAGGGATAGAATATAAGAGCAGGGAGGTAATGCTGGAACTGTATAACACATTGGTTAGGCCACAACTTGAAGCCTGTGTGCAGTTCTGGTCACCTCATTTCAGAAAGGATGTAATTGCACTAGAGGGGGTACAAAGGAGATTTACAAGGATGTTGCCGGGACTGGAAAAATGCAGCTATGAGGAAAGATTGGATAGGCTAGGGTTGTTCTCCTTGGAACAGAGAAGGCTGAGGGGAGATCTGATTGAAATGTACAAAATTGTGAGGGGCCTGGATAGAGTGGAGGTGAAGGGCCTATTTACATTAGCAGAGATATCAGTGACTAGGGAGCAGAGATTTAAAGTGATTGGTAGAAAGATTAGAGGGGTGATGAGGAAAACATTTTTCATCCAGAAGGTGGTGGGTGTCTGGAACTTACTGCCTGAAAGGATAGTAGAGGCAGAAACCCTCAACTCATTTAAAAGGTGTCTGGATATGCACCTCAAGTGCCCTAACCTGCAGGGCTCTGGACCAAATGATGGAAGGTGGGATTAGACTGGGTGGCTCATTTTTTTGCCTGGTGCAGACACGATGGGCCAAGTGTCCTCTTTCTATGCCGTAACCCTTCTATAATCGAGAAGGGAAAAAGAAAGGTGGCTTTCAGTGGGGGGAAAGGTTGCTAGAATACAAGTTGCTTCTCTCCTGGGTGGGTCTCTCTCTTTGGCTGTCTTTTTTTTAAGGTAAAACTGTGTCACCTCTCATCTCCTGGGAGGAGACATTCTCATCTCTTCCCCGTGGTGATTTTACTATGGCCCAGGACGTGGCTACTTCACACCTCCTTTGTTTCAGAAGATGACATTCAATTCTGGAATGTTTTAGGATAGGTGTAGGATGGGTTCCATGGACATCTTTTAGCTTTGAAGACTTGTCTTATGTCCTTGTCAGACAATTTGAATCTGCAAAAGGCCAATCCCCTTTATCTTTGGCAGCCATTTTGGACCTTTGTTCACCTTTTAAAAAATGAACCTTTATTTTAAAGACTAAGTCCGTTTTTCATAACTGCTCAGAGGTAGTCCATGATTGTTGTATCTTCGCACTTCTGGTGTGCATGACACACTCCAGAACCTTTTTACTAAATTGCAGGTCCTATATTGAATTGACCTTCGATAAAGTAAACCTTTCATTGTGGGGTTACAGCCATTTAGTTCTAGTTGACTGGAGCGAAAATAAATTGCTTAGATGATCCAACATTATTCATTCTATGGTTTGCCCTCATCACTTTTCCAAGGTCTCAACACAAAATATTTTTTTGAAGAATTTGTACATAATTTCATACCATTTTGCTCATGATTATCATCCTCTTAACAGAATCCAGCTGCAGGAAGCCTAAATAAAGTTCATTGTTCTGTTAGGATTGCAACAGAATGCATTTTCACTTGGCTTTTATTCACACTTACAAATAATTCTGCACCTGACATCTTCCACTGAATCACTCTTTAAATCCTTTTTAAGCGAGTTATTGACAGATTTGTGATATGTTTTATTTTTAATCTATTACTGCATAGCCAAAATCTAAATCAATAATACTGTTATTTCTACATGTGTCCTCCAGTTTTGCCCCAAATGGCTGAAAGTCTCTTTTTGATCCTTTTTAGATCAACTTTTCCTTCAGAGGAAACAGATGGATAAAATATTAAAAAAAGGAATCATCCTCTTGTTACAAACCATCTCTCTTGGATCTGGTTTTTGAAGTCTTTCATTCCAAGGCTGAATATAAACACCTTCCCTTATAATTGTCCAGAAGAGAAAAATCCAATACTCTCTTTCCATTATGATCAGACACCTGAGGAGGGGAGAGGGTGGGGGAGGGCGCAGGGGCGAAAAGACTAAAAAGAAAGCAACTCACTGATAAATATGAAAAAAAGAAAAAAGGAAAAGAGCACATTATAGAAAAAAACAAACAAAATTCAGTAAAGATGAAAAGAATAATAATAATGAAGCAGATGGGTTAATAAGAGAAATCTTAAGAGCTTAAATGGGCAGCATCTTAATAAAAATTGCCGGGCAAAGCTTTTTTCTTTTGTTTGTTCACTTTAACAACACAATGAAGTAAATTGCATTAATCCACTTTGTGTCTCTTATATGTGACATTAACATAACAAAAAAGTGAGATTCTTTTCCGTGTTCCCCTCAAAAGTTATAAATACCTCTTCTATTTAAACAATACCTCTATTAGAAAGACTAAAGAAAATTGAAGAATAATATTTTTTCATATGGGATTAACAAAAGGTCCAACTTGGTGAAAAAGCATTAGGGTGAATAATTCTGTTTTGAGGTAGAGAATGATGATTCATAATTTTTGTGATTACTAGTTTAGTTTAGAGATACAGCACTGAAACAGGCCCTTCAGCCCACAGAGTCTGTGCCGACCATCAACCACCCATTTATACTAACCCTACACTAATTCCATATTCCTACCACATCCCCACCTGTCCCTATATTTCCCTACCACCTACCTATACTAGGGGCAATTTATAATGGGCAATTAGCCTATCAACCTGCAAGTCTTTGGCATGTGGGAGGAAACCGGAGCACCCGGAGGAAACCCACGCAGACACAGGGAGAACTTGCAAAGATTAGATTAGAGAGAGATACAGCACTGAAACAGGCCCTTCGGCCCACCGAGTCTGTGCCGAACATCAACCACCCATTTATACTAATCCTACACTAATCCCTTATTCCTACCAAACATCCCCACCTATCC
Source organism: Heterodontus francisci (assembly GCF_036365525.1). Lineage (NCBI taxonomy): Eukaryota > Metazoa > Chordata > Chondrichthyes > Heterodontiformes > Heterodontidae > Heterodontus > Heterodontus francisci. The sequence continues at coordinate 81,410,522 of NC_090382.1, read as the reverse complement.
CTATATTTCCCTACCACCTACCTATACTAGTGACAATTTATAATGGCCAATTTACCTATCAACCTGCAAGTCTTTTGGCTTGTGGGAGGAAACCGGAGCACCCGGAGAAAACCCACGCAGACACAGGGAGAACTTGCAAACTCCACACAGGCAGTACCCAGAATTGAACCCGGGTCGCTGGAGCTGTGAGGCTGCGTGACATTACAAATAAAATGAAGAAATATCCTAGACGAACATTTCTAACTGTTCCTGTGCCCCCAAAACATTTGATAAACTCTTCTTCCATGAAGAAACTGCCCCTTTAAACTTTTTTGACAGACAGAAACAAGTGAAACAAACTCTGCCTCAACATTTAGTCATTACAGGTGTATTGTTGGGAGCAAGTCTGCCCCCAGTAATCAATCAAAATGATGCAATGCTGTAATTAACCTTTATACACTGCCTTCTTTTACCGCACAAAGGCCTTCGACTCTATCAATTGGGAGGAATTATGGAACATCCTCCTCAAATTTGGCTGCCCGGAAAAATTCGTCACCATCCTTCACCTGCTACACGATGACATGCAAGCTGTAATCCTTGCCAATGGATCTGTCACTGACCCAATCCAAGTGCAAGCTGGGGTCAAGCAAGGCTGTGTCATCGCACCAATGCTCTTTTCCATCTTCCTCGCTACAACACTCCACCTCATCTCCTTGAAGCTCCCTGCCAGAGTAGATCTACTCTACTGGACGAGCGGCAAACTATTTAACCTACATCGCCTCTAGTCCAGAACCAAGACCACTCCAACCTCTGTCATTAAGCTGCAGTATACTGACAATGCTTGTGTATGTGCACAGAGGTCGAACTTCAAACCCCCTTTGATGCATTCATGGAAGCGTATGAAAGAACGAACCTTAAGCTAAACATCTGGAAGACAAAGGTCCTCTACCAGCCTTCTCCCGCAGCGCAACACTGTCCCCACCGACTAGCAAGATCCACAGCAAACCACTGGATAATGTGGGTCACTTCCCACACCTTGGGATCCTCCTCTCAGCAAGGGCAGACATCGACGATGAAACTCAGCATCGCCTCCAGTGCCTCCGCAAGATCCTGCAAATTCAGTGGCAGGACAGACACCCCAATATCAGTGTCCTCTCTCAGGCCAGCATCCCCAGTAGAGAGACACCGGTCATGGCTAGTCAGTTATGCTGGGCGGGCCACATCGTCCGCATGCCTGACACTAGACGCCCAAAACAAGGCCCACCTGTGGCAGAGTGTGCGGATCCAGATTCAACTATTCAGTCACCTAAGGACCCACTACCCTGGAGTGCAAGAAAGTCATCCTTATTCCCAAGGGACTGCCTAAGAAGATTGTTATTTACTAGGGGCAAATCTGCTCCCAGTAATCTATCAAAATGATGTGATGTAATTAATGAAGAAAAGGGGCAGTTCTGAATCCAATGCCCCAAACAAATTTATATGATTTTATTTGAGTAAATTGTAGCTTTAGGAGAGTTGACATTTTGTACAAACTTTGTTACGGATTCAGGACCTTTACATTCCAAGATCCAAAATCAAAGTTCAGTTCAGGGTCATGTTCTCTGAAGCAATAAAGTAATAAGGATCTTTAATATGTTTCAAATAGATAACAAACCACCTAGTGAACAAGAATTTTGGTAGCCTAACTGTACACGAAATAAGAGATGGCTCTCATTGGAGGGCATATGGGAGGCACTGGGGAATCCGGAACAGGGAAATAAAAAGGGGAAGAAGTGCTGATCAGGTTGAGTGAATAGTCACAACCTTTGAGGATTATTTGATATTAGGATGAAAAGAACTTGCCTTTCACATTCTCAGGATGTCTCAAACTGCTTCACAGCCAACCAAGTACTTTCAGAACTGTAATCTCTGTTGTAATGTGGACAAACAGAGGAGCCAATTTGCACATATCAAAGTCCCACAAAGATTAAATGAGGTGATTCACCAGATAATGTCTTTTGTGGTAAAGGAATAAACATTAACTAGGACAATTAAGTCAGAAGATGCTGGAAATATTCAGCAGACATGCAGCATTTGTGGAGAGAGAAATATTTCAATGTTAACTCTATTTCTCTCTCCACAGATGCTGCCAGACCCGCTGAGCATTTCCAGAATTTGATGTTTTTATTTACAATTTCCAGCATCCAGTGTTTTGTTTTTGTCTTAACCAGGATATGCCTAGTTTTTCTTCAAATTGTGCCATTGGATCTTTTACACCTAATTGAGAGGGCAAAGAATTTAGCTTCAGATGTGGAAGATGGAACCTCCAAAAGTGCAGTATTCCCTCATACTTTAGACTTCTCGGTATAAATTATTACTGTGATATTAACAGACCCAAAGTAAAAGTACTTTTTCTAAAGGGAAGGTGGAGCTGAAACCTTAAAACTGGCAATGGGTCAAGGGAAATTCCTTTCTTTCTGAGCAGATGAATTTGTTAGTTTTCAGGTCATACACCATCATGCTGTGAATAATACAAAAACTAGAGGGAATATTCTAGGAATATTTTCCTACAATTTTAAACCTAAAGCACTACTGTTATGACTGAGGTGGGAGGAGTGCACTGTTAATTCAGTCCCACTTCTCCATGGGTTGCAGCACATCAATAAATTTTCTCACCAACCAAAAAAACAGCCTATTACATTCTATCTGCCCCCAGAAAAAAAGCACACCGACTAGGTTTCTTTAATCTACAATAAATTAACTATTTATTAATAAACTGAGTCTTTAAAAAAATGAGATAAATCTATACACAAAAAGAATTTTTTAAACTCTGTATTCTTTCTAACCCTCATGCACACACACAGACATTCATAAACCAGTTAACCAGGAAAAAAGGATTTTTAGGTTCACAACTGTTTCTTAGGAATAAAAAGGAATAATAAAATAATTGGGTTTATCACGTTCTGGTAGGATATTTTCGATTTGGTGAGGTGTTCCAGAGTAGAATCGTCGGATGCCACTCGAAGTCTCTCCAGACGAGATTGATGAACAGTCTGTGATGGGTAGGCATTCAAGGCAATTCAGCTACAGCAGGCGTCACATAGGTTTTTTAGCAGGGGTGTAGCAACAGGTCTGCTTAGGACTCACAGCAGCAATACAGCAGTAGAAGCTTTCTTCAGGTTCCAGGATTTACCAAAACACAGGAGGCAACAGGAACCACACTGGATGCAGGAATTCTTCAGAGACAGGAGGCAATAGGAATCTGCCACCTTTCAAATACAGGATTTCTTTGCAAGAGATGGAAGTTTCCTTGACTGAGAGAGGTCTTTTTCTCTAGTCCCCAGGCAGGTCAAGTCTAAGTTTCAAATGCACTCTTTGTCCAACTCACTGGTTTTCAAAAGTCCAAAGTGAAAGCAAAAACCTTGCTGTGCCAGACAGTCTCCTTTGTCATTCAAAAGTGTTGCTCTTAGGAGGTCACGACCCCTTGTTGTTTCCTTGAAATTGCCTGCTTGCCAGTTCTTTTGTACAGAGTCAACACCCAGAAATTTCAGCTATTTGCAGGGCAATGTCCACAGAGCAAAAATCCTTTTCTCAGTTTTTTTTTAAAAACACACAGATTTCAGAGATTTTAGTACAAAAATAAAACCTCTTGTCACACTACATTAAACAAAACTTAACAGTGTATTTCCATTTAGCCTGTGAGAATTTTTTCATATTTGTCTTTTTCTTAATTTTTTTAATATTTACTTTTTACCCAGCTTTTTTCTAGCTAGCGTATACCCTCTTCTACCTATTTTAATTTTCTGTTTTTTTAAGTTTAAAATAGTAAGTTTTTTTTCCTTGCCTCTAATATCCATTTTGCAGGTGGGAATAACATCGAAAAGATTGGCACCAGAATGGTTTAAACTGCCTCCAATGTCCATTTTTTGAATTTGCATAAGTTGGATGATTGGCATGTTTTGGCTTCTTCAAAGAGGAAGGCACTGCCACAGGGTATGTGCGTCATGAAAAAGGAGTTGAACTACCAATTTATGCCATTGGCAGCACAAAAATCTTAAGAAAGAACAGAAAAATAAACAGCATACAGGAATTCCTTTGAAGGAACAGAAAATCTAGATGAGAGTTCTGAGTTAGGAGGATTTTTTCTTATTTTGCCATGAGATCATTTTACGAATTCAAACATAACCTGCAATTTGTAAGTCCAAAAAATTTTACTTCATTCTTCAGCTCCGAAAGTTCCCATCTCCATTAGATCCTTACCCAGTATCTAAAAAAAGCACAATTGCTCTTAATGCACAAACAAAGGCTCCATGATTTTTATTTCCAAGTCTGAAAATAAGCAATAATTCTGGAATATACTATGATCTGTTGCATTTTCTGCATTCTTATTAGTGTCTTCACAAAGTATAGTGACAATCCTTGAAACATCCCCTTTGTCCAATTATCATTCATTCTGATGTACATATTAGAATATTGCTAAGTGAACTAGGGAATTAGTATACATAACGGCCTTAATATGACAGGACAGCTTATTTGACTTCATTTATATAACAGAAAACTCTTTCACAAACTTCACTTCCAATTTTTCTTCGTTATGGCTTGTGGTGTGCATTGCTGAATGGTGTCCTTGACCTTCACTGCCAGGGGAATCATGAGTACAGAGCTTTGCCTTAAACACTCTTTGAAACAGAGTGAATGTAACAGGTACTAATATCAGCCTTTCATTAATAGTGCTCATCTTCAAACTCATTGATATCCATGACTCAATTAACATAAATTTGATTTTTTTAAATACATTTTTATATAAAATATGAACCATGCAGTACAAATACTGTTCACTTTTCCTGCACTTAACCAAAAATGTTATGAATGCTGTGCCGTTTATAGAAAGAGAATCATATTTAAAATCCCTCCATTTTTTAATCAGTTGCACGAGGCAACCACAGCAGAGAGGAAAGAAATGTAAAATACTTCACTGTTGCAATCGTCAATGGGTAATATCCAATAGAAAGAAAGACTGGCATTTATATAGTGTCTTTCACGACCTCAGAACATCTCAAAGCACTTTATAGCCAATTAAAGTACTTTTTAAAGCAAGAACGCAGGCAATAGAAACAGAACTAGCCCATTCAGCCATTTGAGCCTGCTCTGCCATTCAATAAGATCGTCGTTGATCTTGTACCTCAACTCCACCGTCCTGCACTATCTACAAATCCCTGGATTCCCTTTGTATCCAAAAATCTAGGCAATCTCTATCTTGAATATACCCAAGGACTGAGAATCTACAGTTCAATGGGATAGAGAATTCCAAAGATTCACAACCCTTTGAGTGAAGAAATTTCTCCTCATTTCAGTTCCAAATGGCCCCTTATTCTGAGATTGTGACCCCGAGTTTTTGATTCTTCTGCCAGGGGAAGCATCTCCTAGCATTTATCCTTGTCAAGCTGCTTAATAATTTTATATAATTCAATGAGATCACCTTTCATTCTTCTAAACTCCAAAGAGTATGGGCTGGATTTTATTCGTGCACAGTGCTCCGCGGCAGCGCACTTTAAACTCGGCAGCCTTCCAACATGGAAGGGCCGCCGCACAGCCCCGTGATATTACGCGCGGGGGCTGATTTAAATAGAGGGGGCGGAGCAGCCGCCCCCAATGATGTCAAGGGGGCGGCCACTGCGTCCCCGGCAACGGTGTCCGGTGCCACCATGCAGGCGCTGGTGCCATTTTTAAAAAGCTTCAAGCCCTTAGCAGAGATTTTAATTTTTCAAAGGGACCAGCACTTTAACTTTCAATAAAAACATTACATTTAACTGAAAAGCACTTCCACCCCCCCCAATGATCACAATAAATTTATTTGCCTCTCCCCCCCGAAAAACCATTCTTGACAGTCCCAACCTTTAAACCCTAAACTTTGCATTCTTTAATACCTTTGCACTATCCCCCCAGCCAATAAAAAATGTTTTTCCTGCTCCTCCACCCTTCCCCAGCAGGTTCTCGCATCGGAACTCCATATGGAGTTCCAAAAACGCGCAGATTACAAACAGCTGCCGTAAAATCGGCGTGGGATGGCCACCACCTGCAGGTAGGTTTATTTACATCTCTTTATTGTTAATTTGAATATTAAGATGAAGGGCCCACCACCAGGCTGAAGGGGAGTGGGGTGGGGGGGCACACCAAGGTCTCTCCACCGCTGAAAATATGCGGTGAGACCTTCACAACATCGTGGGTCGAGCCAGGCCTCTCCCCGCTGAATTTTACTGGCCCCCTGCCACAACCTGCGGCGACGAGGGGCTTGTAAAATTCAGGCCTATATATGCCTACTGTACTCACTCTCCCTTCATACGGCAATCCCTTCATCTTAGGGATCAGTCTAGCAAATCTTCATTGCACTCCCTCTAAGGCAAGTATAGACTTTAAGTAACAAGACCAAACAAACTGCATACTGTACTCCAGGTATGGTCTCACCAAGGCCCAATATAATTGTAAGGCATCTTTACTCTTATACTCCAACCTCTTCATAATAAAGTCTAACATACCATCTGCTTTCCTAATTTCTTGCTGTACTTGCATGGTAACTTTTCATGATTTATGAACACGGACACCCAGGTCTGAATACCTATATTTCCCATTTTCTCAGCATTTAAAAATATTCTGCTTTTCCTTCCCAAGTGGAACTACCTCTCTTAAAATCCTAAGAGACAGGCCATCAAATCCCGAGGATTTGTTGACTTTTAGACCCATTAATTTATCCAGTACTATTTCTTTACTAAAACTAATTTAAGTTTCTCTTTCTGACTAGATTCCTGGTTCCCCATTATTTCTGGAATGTTTTTGTGTCTTCTACCATGAAGACAGATGCAAAATATTTGTTTAATGTCACTACTTATTCCCAATTATAATCTCTCCTGTCTCTGGAACCTGCGCTTATATTTCACTATTATTGTTTTTACATACCGATAGAAGCTTTTACAATCTGTTTTTAGGATTCTTGCTAGTTTACTTTCATATTGTCTTTTCTCTTTATTTACCAATTTCTTGGTCATCCTTTGCTGAATTCTAAAATCCTATTCTTTTTGGTAATATTATAAGCCTCTCCATTTAATCTAATATTATCTTTAACCCCTCTTGTTAGCCATGGTTGGACCACTTTTCCTGTCGGAATTTATACCCTGAAGGAAATGTACATTTGTTGCAAATTATAAATTAATTATTTAAATATCTGTCATTTCTTATATACCACTATATCTTTTAACCTAGTTTCCTAATCTATTTTAGCCAACTCGCCCCCTCATAGCTACATAGTTTGCTTTGTTCAGTTTTAAGACTGAAGTTTCAAACTTAACTAATTCACTCCCAAATTCAGTATAAAATTCTATCTTGTTACGATCACTCTTCCCTGGATACTCTTTACAATGAGGTCATTAATTAACCTCATCTCATTACACAATATGAGATCTAAAATAATCTACTCTGGAAAACTATGTTGTATACATTCTATAGTAACTTGTCCTCTACACTATTACTGGAAATTTGATTTCCCCAGTCTATAGTAAGATTAAATCCCCCCATGATTACTATCTTACTCATGTTGCATGCCCCTCTAATTTCCTGACTTATACACTGCCTGACACTACATCTACTGTTAGGGGACCTATAAACTACTCCAACCATTGTTTTCCGCTCCTTGTTGGTTCTTAGCACCATTCAAACTGATTCTACATCTTGATTTTCTGAGTGAAGTTTCTTTCTTTCTACATGTTTATCCTATCCTTTATTAACAGGGCTACCCTACTCCCTTTCCCACCCCCTTTTCTTTTAGGAGATGACAAATGGAAAAGTATCCTGGAATATTTAAGTTCTAACCTTGGTCACTCTGCAACTTTGCCTCAGTAACAACTATTAGATCAAACCTATTCATTGCTATCTGTACTATCAATTCATATATTTTGTTGTGAATGCTTCAGATAGTGAGGTATAGCGCCTTTAGCATTAAATTTGTTCTATTTTTCTTTGCTGTCACGTTAGTCTTCTCCAATGCCCTAGTACCTTTGTTAAGGTCTCAGTTCCCTCTTGACCCTCAGCTTATTTTTACTCAAATCGCTGTGCTGTTCCACATCCTTGATTTTTCTTACTGCTTTGAATTTACTCTTTCCTAAATACTCATACTACCCACCTTCATTGGTTTCTATCCTCCTACAAAGTTCAAGCAATAATAAGTTGTGATTTATTTCTTAGCTATCTTCTGCTCTTAATTCAATAGCAATTTACTACACTAACCCACCACTGTTGGTCACAATTCCATAGCAGTCATAAATGTCACAACAATGAGAATGGGACGAAAAATGATGATCTCCATTTACTCAACAGAATACTACTCATTTCACAAATACTCACAAGCAACAAGTGACTTTAAACAAAAGATCATCTGTTGGGCGAAGTAAGAAATACAAGGAACCTTGAACCAGACAGTTATATAGTGTTGAAATGCTGCCAACCCTGCCTTAAAAAGTGATGTGTATGAATCAGATTAGATGCTCAATAATAAATTGCCTTGCAGCCTCTAAACAAAATCTAAAGAACAGAAATCGAGAAGGAGATTTACTGTCAACACACATTTACACAGTTCACAGACACGACTAATTCACATTGTTTTTCATTTATGAGTCAAGGGTGTAGTACAAATATCGCAGTCAGATCTGAGATGATAAGAGTACAACATATCAGGTCTAATAGTTTAGGATTTTGATCAATGCAAAACATATTCTAAATATTAAGATGCCCTGGTTTTATTTTGCTTTGTTATAAACAGGATAAAAGTTGATGTTGAAACATGCTGTCATAGAGTCAGAGAGATACAGCACTGAAACAGGCCCTTCGACCCACTAAGTCTGTACCGACCATCAACCACCCATTCATACTAATCCTACTTAATCCCATATTCCCTACCACATCCCCACCTTCCCTCAGTTCTCCTAAACCTACCTACACTAGGGGCAATTTAGAATGGCCAATTTACCTATCAACCTGCAAGTCTTTGACTGTGGGAGGAAACCAGAGCACCCGGCGGAAACCCATGCGGTCACAGGGAGAACTTGCAAACTCTGCACAAGCAGCACCCAGAACCGAACCCGGGTTGCTGGAGCTGTGAGGCTGCGGTGCTAACCACTGCGCCACTGTGCTGTAAAATTACAACACAACTGAGAAAGTTCAGATGGCATCATAAACTAAAAATTTTCACACATTATCCCTGTACTCGAAGACCTACATTGGTTCTTGGTCTGGTAACACCTCAATTTTAAAGTTCTCGTTCTTGTTTTCAACTTTCTCCAAGGCCTTGCCCCTCCCTATCGGGTGCAATCTCTTCCAGCCTTGCAAGCCTTTGAGATCTCTGCACTCCTCCAATTCTGGTCCCTTATGCTTCTCTGATTTTAATCACTCTATCATTGGGAGCTGTGCCATCAGCTGCCTATGGTGCTTCACAGGAGTGTTATCAAACAAAATCTGACACCAAGCCACATATCAAAATACTAAGACAGATGAGCCAAAATGTGGTGAAAGAGGTAGGTTTTAAGGAGGGTGTTGGAGGAAAGGTTGCAAGGCTTGGGGATCATGGAGGGAATTCCAGAGCTAAGGGTCCAGGCAGCTGAAGGCAAGGTCACCAAAGGTAGAAGAATTAAAACTGGGAACGTGTAAGAGGCCAGAATCAAGCAGTTTGCACACAGAATAAGGAATACCTGAGGGACCATTCAAGGCTAGAATGTAATTCAGAAGTTCAGATGATTAAATACAGAGTAGTGAATATCCAACTTTGAAATAGAGGGTGGACTCTAATCAAGGGATTCAGATGATTTATACAGACTAGTGGATATCCGAGAGGTACAATCTGGAATATAACTGTCAAATAGTTTTGAATGGAATTCATAATTATTGTTTGAACTCCTCAGGTAGTTGAAGTTTAAATTTGATCCTTGGCATCTCAGATTTTATTTGCTTAAACTGAATTCATTTATATGCTTTACTGCAGACATTTGCAATTTTACTGACTGCATACCTTTTTCAGATCTTCCAGCTGCCTGCATCTCCCTTACCAGAATACTGCTTTGATATTATAACCCCTTTAATACCCAAGCCATGTACAAATTGTAATACACATATGCAACTTAAATAATGGCTTAAACTGTATCAAAACCTTGACTACCCTGCCTGACAATTTGGAGAAATTGGTTTGCATTTGGACCCAAAACTCAGCCAACTGCTTTTGTTGAAACTCAATTTTCAGCCCACCGTAAGTTGAAATGTCAGGAGGTTCTTTTGTTCTTTTGTCAGGTCTTATGGCAGGGCTACTGCAGAAAAATGAGAGGGGGTAGTGGACCCAACTGTTTGTGTTTCCCATTGAGAGAAAATAATCATGCAATTATCTTGCCAGTTCAGTGAGATGTTGCTTCATGTCACCTTTAACACTGTCCTGCAACTGTAGATCAGTCTTTGTCAGGAACTTATGAATGTTTGGAAAAATTCCAATGTTATTTTCCTCTACAAAGTGAGCTCAGAACTTTTTTTTAAAAATCATCATTGACTCGGTTTTGTTCTGAAAATTGAAGATGATTGCCCTCAGCCCTTGAAGTCCTAAATTTAATTCTGACAAGCAGCCCAGCTGTGATAGCCAGGCCATGTTATGCAGACAGTGAAAGAGCAGGAATGGGTGGTCTGCTAAAAAAAAAATCTGACCTCACTGTGAATTTCAAAGAAATGTGCCAAGAACTTGCCACATAACAGTCATTGAATGTCCATGTGGAGCAATAGATTGATGTGCTCCCTTCCCATCTCATTACTTTTTTTTATTTGTTCATGGGATGTGAGCATCGCTGGGGAAGCCAGCATTTATTGCCCATTCCTAATTGCCCTTGAGAAGAAATAGAGTGGAAAATATTCTGCAATTCAAGGGTCAAGCATTTACAAAGTTCATGATCTTCACAGCATTGTCCAGCATCTCCTTCATGTTGGTAGGCATGCTTTTGACAGGAAGTGCTTGTCTATGCATGCTGCATTGAGAGCAACTGCTGTGATATGCACCACTACTCTACTATTAACACCAGTCATTGACTTTGCTTCATCGGTGCAGATGACAACACATTGTGACCAGACAATATTATGTTGATTTATGAAGCTGTCAAGCAACCGGAAAATATCCTCAGCTATTGTTCTGGTAGGCAGCATCTGGAAAAACAAAGTGTCTTTATGCATTGCACCTTCATACATATGCCTTACATATACCAGAGGTGAGCTAAGCCTGCCACGTCTGTGGATTCATCCAACTGCAAAACAGAAGTACATGCTGCTAATGACACAGTTAACTAATTGAGTTAGGACAATATTAGCCATGTCATTAATTCGACCTGGCACTGTTTTTTGACATGGCATTGATTGAATTAATTATTGGACCTTCTCGCCAAGCATAGTGCTTACCATATCTACAGCTGCAGGTGATAGTAGTTCCTCTGTTAAGATATGAGGTTTTCCTGACTTCGCAACTTTGAAACTCACTAATATGTGGTTTCAAATGCCTTAATTATTGTCATCATAAGCCGCAGATGAGTACAAAACTGTCTTGCTTGCCATTTTCTGTGCCTGCATCTGCTTGAAAACATGCAGCATACCCCAACATGTCAGCTATGGTTCACTTGCTACTATTCTTTCCACTGAGCCAGAAGGTTCTGGGTTCAAGTCCTACTTTTGCACTTGGTCACAAAAATCTCTACTGATACTCCAGCGCATTACTGAGGGAGTGCTGTGCTGCAGTGTTGGAGTGCTGACTTCCAGATGATATGTTAAACTGAGGACCCATCTAACTGATGAGGTGAATGTAAAGGATCCCATGATATTATCTTGAACAGCAGGAGAGTTATGAGTTATCCCTTGGGCTTTGTTTCCAAGTGTCTGCATAGAAAAAATGGTTTTCGGCTGTTATTCAACAGGACTTCCTTACATAACATTATGGCTGTGGGTATTCAGCGATTCCAGTCCAAGTAAATCCCATTTCAATGTACTATGCCATATTTATAACTCTTTGATATAGATCCTGTTTTGTGTATGGTGTCAAGTTTTCACTTCACAGGTTGAAATTCACATGTTGCATCAGCGGTTGTTGTCTTACCAGCGACTTTAGCAAGCACACTGGGCTTGTCATCACTTTGCTTCTCATTGCTGATATTTTGTGTATTCTGAATGCTGCTCGTCTTTAGCCTTTAGCCAGTTTTTCACTGTCATGTCACAGCCGATATACTTATAGTGCAATGAAGGCCCCAGTCCCCCAAACACCAACTGCCCCCAAGTTCCCCAACTATCCTCAGGTCCTATCAGGGGCTATTGTCGGACGCACGTTGTAACAATACTCCAAATCTCAGTATCTGAAGTTGGACACGTGGCCCACCTGAGACAGCCAATACTTACGGAGTCTCTGGGAAGCTTCCACTGTGACTAGGTTACTTCCAAAAGGCAGCCTGGAGCACGATGATGTTATCCCAGTCTTACCCGTGTTTTTGGTACATCCTGGGACCTCAGAGTCCTCTTACGAGATTCTTTGCCAAGTTTAATGATTTCAGGCTGCTCCGTGTTAGGAATGGGAAAACCGACATGGATTACCGCAGATTCTGAGCAAGTTGTGTTTTTTATTAAATTGAATTCAATTTGTATTAAGCTGCCACCAAAAGTGTTAGAATTTGAAATGCACCATAGTTCTTTCGTAAGCTTTGATCTCGTTTGAAGTATGAAAAGCGCTGAACTCATTCCACCAACAAAGTAACTTATCTCACAGACTTCAATGGTTCCTTGATTGTTTTTATAAAATCGATTAGTAATATTTTGGAAAATTGAATCTCTCCCTTCAGGCTAGTCTGTTACAAATCAGAATATCCCCCAGCAATGAGGAATCGTGAGTTTTGACAGTAGATGTGCTGCTGTTGGGAATCACTAGTTGTCAAAGGTTAAGGTAGAGAGCCCGTATTTGTAGCTGTTTGTGGATTATTGCAACAATCTGCCCTGTCCTTTGATGCCAGTCACAGAACGAATTCTTTATTTTGTTCAAATACGCCTTGGAGAAAATGGATTGATAATCAAAGTGCTTTAAGCATGGAAACCAGAAACTGTTTTATTATGCAAGAGCAATGCTCGAGGGAAGGATGAATTGCAAAGGCTTGCTTTAGAGGGGTTGATATTTGCTTTGAACACCTTTCAAAATTTGGCACCACAGGGTCAATGTTACCGCCTATAGATTGCTTCCTGAAGAATGTAGTGTATAATATAATTTACCACGTTTGCTATATGGAGATATAGTTAATGGACAAAAGAATCACTTTCCACGCAATCATCATTAATCAAATTTGGAATTCCTTTTATTTTTAAATATGAGGCTGAGCTTCCAATTCCGGGTCGTTAAAAGGAGCCACATGCTATGGATGCCGAAGAATACACCATGATGTAGTTCGGGTTCTAGAATCGCACCAAGAGTCCGTGAGCGACAGATGTCGGCGTCACGTAAATAAAAACAATAACTGGAAATAGCTGGTCGTATGTGCTTTCTTTATTGATCTGTATTTTGATTACTGAAAAACAATGACTAGAACATGCGCTGGTCCATTTAGTGCAGATATTGAAGTTCCACCGTGCCAAGCAATGTTATTGTTCAGTGGCACTGAAAATTGACAAGCCAGTACTCCCTAACTGCTCCCTACCTCCAAAAAAAACTCCAGATAACAAACGTGGTAAATTATATTATACACGACATTCCTCAGGAAGCCATTGTTACGACTGGGTGAGGAAGGGGCCTCAGGCTCCCCTCTCACCCCTTTCCCAGTTTGGCAGTAACAGAGTTTTACTTTTAAAACCAGTGTTAGCTTTACCTCTGGGTCCTTACTGCTCTCTAATTTGTAAAGGAACCAGACAGGCTTTCTTAGGTTTAAATAAGAAAAATGTAAGTTTATTAGCCATAACATTCTAAAGTTACTAAAAATACATGACACAACCAAGGTAGCATGCATACGCAATAGATACACACAAATAGATACAGAGGGGGAGAAAGAATAAAGGGTTGGAGTGGTAAATGGAATTCAGTTACTGTCTTTGATTTGGATGTAAAGACCTTGATTGGAGTTAAGTCTTGTAGTTCTCGTTAGGGCTCATTGCACACTTTCAAACTTGTTTCACTGGTACCAGAAGGCTGCTGGGGGTGGGAGTTCCTCTGTTTTGAGGCTTAAGTTGCTTCCGTGGGTCTCTGGAACTTCACCAGAGAGAGAGAGGGGGGTGCTTTCTTCTTGATGTTCAATTGCAGTCTTCCCCAAACCTTTCTGTGAGGCACAATTCAATAACTTCCCAGGTTGGGCAGCAGGCTAGTCATGTGACCAGCTCTTTGTTTGAAACAGCATCGCCTGCAAGGGTTGTTGATTTTTCAAAGCTTGCTAGACACACCCAGTGGTGGGGGTGGGGTGGTGGAGTGCTAGCTCTTAGATGTGGATCATCACTGTTGCCCAGCCCAATCTTGCTAATTGAATCAGGGAGCATTTCCATTGTCTCAGAATGGAAATGTGCAGCCATGTTTTCAGCCATTCAGCTCTGTGGTCTTTTTGAACAAGTTATGTTCAATGTCCAGTAAAAGTTCAAATAGTGTTCCATATGATGAAATTGATATGTTTCCATTTGGCAGGTGTGGTTTTGTCACACCATATAGGCAGTAACATTGACCCTGTAGTGCAAGATTTTGAGAGGTGTTTAAAGCAAATTTCAACCCTTCTAAAGTAAGCCTTTGCATTTCATCCATCCCTCGAGCACTGCTTTTGCATAATAAAGCATTTTCTCAAGATAAACCTGCATGCTAATTTATATGGGCAAAGGGTCAGTAAAAGTGACAATTTGATGTTTTTTAAATGTTCGGAACTATCTATTTTCGTGAACCATGGTTGCTGAAATTGTCTGATAATTATCATTGGCTTTTACAACTGCTTTAATTTCATTTTAAAAGCTTGAAACATACATCTTGATCTGCTGATGTGACCAGATAAGGCACATTCCCATTGTAACACACCATTTTTTTTTTAAAGGCAGAAAAAAGCAAAACAAGCTTTTTCCTGGATAACTGCAGTTCCATATCACTAAACAACATACAAAAGAATACATCATTAAATTTCTGTTGTGATTCAAATGAGACTCGGCATCCAATTGAGGTTCTTTAAAGAGGCAAAATGCTATGGATGCTGCAGAATACACTATGATGTAGTTTGAAGTGTACAATCACGCATGAGAGAGCATGAGCACAAGTGGAGGAGATGTGTAAGAGGATCCGCAACCATTATACAATCTCTCCCATTCTGATGAAAGGTCACAGACCTGAAACATTGGCCGGAATTTTACGGTGGGCGGACAGGAGCCAGCCCGACATAAAAGCCAGTGGTAAGCCTGCTTCCGCCTTGCCTGGGGAACCGTTCTGTATTTTACGGGTCACAAGGCTTTAATTGTTCCGAGGCAGGACTTGCACCCACTTGAGGGAGGAAGTACCGCCTCATTGAGCTGCCGACCAATCAGTGTGCCGGCAGCTCTTAGTCCCATCAGTGCCATTGGGAGCAGTGGCCACTGCTGGGACTGCAGCCCAGCATGTACTCAGCAAAGGTCTCAGTTTTATCCCCTTACGCCCCCACCTCAATGAATTTCACGCTCGGCATGACGTTGAGCTCTTCTTCCATCGCCTCCGCCTCCGGGCTCACTTCTTTGACCAGGAGTCCTCCCCCCGACCAGCAGACCCATTCACCCGCCTCCAGCATTCTCCCTCTACCTGGACCCCTCCCCCTGGCCTTTTATCCGCTCTTGATCTCTTCATTGAAAACTGTCGACGAGACATTGGTCATCTCAATTTCTCTGCCCCCCTCACTCACTCTAACCTGTCCCCCTCTGAACTTGAGGCACTCCATTCTCTCAGGTCTAACCCCGACATGGTCATCAAACCTGCAGACAAGGGTGGTGCTGTTGTCGTATGGCGTACCGACCTCTACCTTGCAGAAACTCAACGCCAACTCACGGACACTTCTTCCTACCTCCCTCTGGACCATGACCCCACCACCGAACATCAAGCCACCGTCCAAAGGACTGTCACTGACCTCATCTCCTCTGGAGATCTTCCCTCTACAGCTTCCAACCTCCCGCAACCCCGGACAGCCCACTTCTACCTCCTTCCCAAAATCCACAAATGGGACTGTCCCGGCAGACCCATTGTGTCAGCCTGCTCCTGCCCCACTGAACTTATTTCTTCCTATCTAGACTCTCTATCTCTTCTCCACTGGTCCAGTCTCTTCCCACCTACATCCGTGACTCTTCTGACGCCCTATGTCATTTTGACAATTTCCAGTTTCCTGGTCCCAACCGCCTCCTCTTCACTATGGACGTCCAATCACTCTACACCTCCATCCCCCATCAGGACGGTTTGAGGGCTCTCCGCTTCTTCCTGGAACAGAGGCCCAACCAGTCCCCATCCACCACCACCCTCCTCCACCTGGCTGAACTTGTTCTCACATTGAACAATTTCTCCTTCGACTCCACGCACTTCCTTCAAGGAAAAGGTGTCGCTATGGGTACCCGCATGGGTCCTAGTTATGCCTGTCTTTTTGTGGGATATGTCGAGCATTCTTTATTCCAGTCCTATTCAGGCCCCCTCCCCCAACTCTTTTTCCGGTACATTGATGACTGTATCGGTGCCGTTTCCTGCTCCCGCCCCGAACTAGAAAAGTTTATCAACTTTGCTTCCAATTTCCACCCTTCTCTCACCTTTACATGGTCCATCTCTGACACTTCCCTTCCCTTCCTCGACTTCTCCGTCTCCATCTCTGGGGATAGGTTGTCTACTAATATCCATTATAAGCCCACCAACTCCCACAGCTACCTCGACTACATCACACCCTGCCTCCTGTAAGGACTCCATTCCATTCTCCCAGTTTCTCCATCTCCGACGCATCTGCTCTGATGATGCTACCTTCCATGACGTTGCTTCAGATATGACCTCCTTTTTCCTCAACCGAGGATTTCCCCCCACTGTGGTTGACAGGGCCCTCAACCGTGTCCAGCCCATTCCCCGCACATCTACCCTCACCCCTTCCCCTCCCTCCCAGAACTGTGACAGGGTTCCCCTTGTCCTCACTTTCCACCCCATCAGCCTCCATATCCAAAGGATCATCCTCCGCCATTTCCGCCACCTCCAGCGTGATGCCACTACCAGTCGCATCTTCCCCTCCCTTCCGCTGTCAGCATTCCGAAGGGATCATTCCCTCCGCGACACCCTGGTCCACTCCTCCATTACCCCCACCACCTCGTCCCCATATCATGGCACCTTCCCCTGCAATCGCAGGAGGTGTAATACCTGCCCATTTACCTCCTCTCTCCTCACTATCCCAGGCCCCAAACACTCCTTTCAGGTGAAGCAGCGATTTACTTGTACTTCTTTCAATGTAGTATACTGTATTCGCTGCTCACAGTGTGGTCTCCTCTACATTGGGGAGACCAAGCGCAGACTGGGTGACCGCTTTGCAGAACATCTCCGCTCAGTCCGCAAGCAGGATCCTGAGCTTCCGGTTGCTTGCCATTTCAACACTCCCCCCTGCTCTCATGCTCACATCTCTGTCCTGGGATTGCTGCAGTGTTCGTGAACATCAACACAAGCTCGAGGAACAGCATCTCATCTACCGATTAGGCACACTACAGCCTGCCGGACTGAACATTGAGTTCAATAAGTTCAGAGCATGACAGGCCCCCATTTTACTTTCATTTTTAGTTATGTTTTCTTCTTTTTTACATTTTTTACAATCTTTTTTTTGCATTTATTTCATTTCATTTTAGTTTGTTCAGTTTGCTTACCCACTGTTTTTTCTTCAGGTTTGCACTTGCTGCTGTTCAGTATTCAGTGCATTAATACCTAATCTGTACTAATGCTTTGTCTTTCAACACACTATTAACATATTGTTTGCCTTTGCTCCATGACCTTTTGGCCAGCTATGTGGCCTGGTCCAATCTACACCTCCTTTGTTATCTCTTGCCCCACCCCCACCTCACTTGCTTATAACCTGTGACTTTTCTAATATTTGTCAGTTCCGAAGAAGGGTCACTGACCCGAAACGTTAACTCTGCTTCTCTTTCCACAGATGCTGCCAGACCTGCTGAGTGGTTCCAGCATTTCTTGTTTTTATTTCAGATTTCCAGCATCTGGAGTATTTTGCTTTTATTATTATGAAGAGAAGATGCCTGGAGCCAGGAAGACAGGTAGGTTTTGGTTGCCTTGCCAGAGGTAATCGGTCAGACCCCAGCAAGGCAAGGGTGGTCAGTTTGGGGGGCGTGTTGGGTGCTGGGGGTGGTTGGGGGTAGCGAGGGCAGCCTGCACCTTGTGCCCGATGAGCAGAGCTCACTCCCCGGTACGATCGCAGCCGCCTGATTTTCACAGGCAGCTTTTCCCAGCTCCAGGACACCCCCTTGCCATGTGTAAAATCTGCATGGAGGTGGTCAAAGGCCATGAAGTGGCCACATAAGAGCCTTGATTGACCTGGGGTGAGCAGACCATTTTTCACCCTCCCCCCACCCCCCTACCCTACATAAAGTGAGGCAGAGGCAGGAGCAGGTCAGGAAAGCCTCCCACTCCATTTTATGCCAACCCCACCACCACCATCCAGCTGATTGGGGTGGCGTAAAATTCCAGCCATTAACTGTTTTTTTCTCCACAGATGCTGCCAAGACTTGCTGAGTATTTTCAGCATCTGCAGTATTTTACTTTTGTTGTACTGTGATTCTGGGTACAGCCTAGCACTATAAACATTGTATGTTCAGGAAGGGGCCCAGGTGTATGCATGGCTAGAATAAGTTTCAGCTGGCCTACACTTAAAGGCAGTCTGCACGTTTTAAGTGGTAATACATTCTGGCTACAGAAGCTGCTGGAACTATTTGAAAAAAACTTTTGGGAAGGAAAGGAGCAGCAGACCAGAAAGAGGGCTCCCAACTGATGTGGTGCTGGAGGTCTTGGTCAAGGAGCTGGAAAGGAGGAGAGAGGTCATGTTTGTGCAGGGGGCAGAGACCATCAAGGCATGTACAGCAAAGGGAATGGAACAGTTAGCTACAGTGGTTAATTTAAGGAGCCTGGCCCTGAGGACTGGGCTGCTGAGCTTCAAATAAGTTCAATGACCTCACAAATGGTCAAGGATTGTGAATGCATCTTCACACATCATCTTCGACTCACCACATCAACCTCACACACCGCCTAATGCACGACACATCTATCACTCATCCATCAGCAATCTCTAGCAATCAGGACTCAGGCCTAACAATCAGATGCTTATAGTGTTGTACTGTGTTCATAAATCTTCTTTAAATGATAACTGTAAGTTTAGACTCAACACAAACACTACTTTTTGTCTTACTTATCTGCATCACATGATTTCAGATCCAGGTCTTTCCTCACTGGTGTGCATCTATTCTCTGTAAAGCCATATACTGAGCGTGTCTCTCAAAATGGTGTCTCCTCCTTATATATGCCTGATGCTGTCAGCAGTTGCCTCAGTATCCTGATCTCTTAAAGGTACAGTTTCTTAAAGGTGAAGTCACTACTACACTACATTAGAATGCTCCACCTTACCCTTACATACTTACCAATGCTGCAAGCCTCACACTCACATCTCACAGCTTCCACATACTGCCACCTACAGATTTATGAGAGGCACCATCACTCAAACACATTGTAACACACTCACTGACATTCTTCCCTCTCACATAACAGGAGGAAGCAGCAGAGAAGCAGCAGGGGACATGCATGCCTGCATCTCCTGAGCCCCTTGGAGAACGCAGTGCTGTGAATTATTAGGCCAGCAATGACTGAGGCCATTGAAACCGATGTCACCATGAACATCCGCGATGATGGTATGGTCCTGCCTAATACACCTTCTCAAATCCCACTTCACCCTCATCCGCTTATCTGGCATGAGGTGCAAGCTGTAGATGGTATGACCATGGACCTCTTGTTTTTCACCACACCCCACTTCCCTCACCCCAACCTTCCCCTTCTGCATTTCAGCTTTCAGATTCCTAAGAACTCCCGCCTGACCAACCACTGCAGCCTCACAATGAAGGGCAAGCAAGAGCACATGTCTGATAAGAAAGCACCATCACTTGATGATAGGCACAGCCACCAGCTCAGATACTGGCACTGCACAAGCTTTAGATAGTAGTATAGAGGGGGGATCAGCACGTGGTGGTCCACCGGGCATGAGTGGGCTACAGCCAGGCCAGGGGGAAAGGATAAGCCCCTGGAGGACGAGGTCATATATGCGTTCTGCTCCAGAGGAAGCAGATGAAGACTGCGAATGGGGCAACATACAGTAGAAGGCTGGTGGGCATGCACAGTGATGCTTGGTGCATTTGCAGATCTGCCACAGAGCTTGTTATCACTGCCAATGAGCATGGAGGAGTCTGGCTTCAATGTGGCACAGAGCTTCTTGCAGATCTTGGAGCTCATCCATTCTAGCATGGAAGTGGTGGTCAACTCTATGACTGCACTTATGAGCCCAGCCATAATGCGGCGTCTGATGGCTGATGTCTCAGCTTCCACTACAGCACAAGCAGAAGCCACCCAACATCTCAGTGCTGCAGTTGAAGCTCAGAGGGAGGTTATGAGTTCCATATGTGTTTTCATGAAAGCCTGGCTTGCTGCTAACATGGCTGTGGGATGCCAGAGTTCAAAGAGGCATGCAGGCTCTCACAGCAGTCCAGCAATCTAAGCTCCAGCAGATTACTAGGATTGTTGAGGTGCCACCCCAATAGAGTGCCAGTGGCTTAGTGCATGAACCTACTTTCTCTCTCAAGGTGACAGCAATTGTGCTCCCAACATTGTCACTCCACCAATGCCTCTGCTTCAGGGGAACCAGAGTCTGATGAGGTGCTCACAGATAGTCCACCCAGAGTGATGGTGAACCAGATGTTTCCTCCCGTCCTCCCCCACCTCTTCCCAAAGTGCTCGCCGAAGACCTGGTGGCATAGGCTGTGCTGTCACGATAACCAGGTTGTGTAACACACAGCAGACCTCCACACATTTGGAGACACACTCCAACAAATAGTGTAGGGCTCCGCCCGAGCGGTCCAGGTAGCAGACCATTGTTTTAGAACGCTAATGGTTTGCTCCATGATTTTTCTGATGGCAGCATGTCTCTCATTGTACATTCCATGTCCACGTGTGGTTGAGTTGTAGATGGTAGTCATTTAGCCATCTGTAGAGAGGTAGCCCCTCTCACCAAGCAGCTGCCCTCTGGCTTGTCGTGGTAGCTCGAATATGGTGGAAATGGCTGACTGGTGCAGGATAAAAGCATTGTGGCTTCTGCAAGGATAACGGGCATTCACTGACATGATGCTCTGTGCATCATCGCACACCAACTGCGTATTCTGGGAGTGATGCCCCTTACAGTTCCAGTACAACTTCCCATTGATAGTCAGGGCACACAGAACCATGTGCGTGCAGCCAATGGCTCCCTGCGCTATTGGGAATCCCGCTGCCCTGGCAAAGCCACATGCTTGCTCCTCCTGCTTCTCTCTGGTTAGAGAGAAGATAGTGAAGTTTCCTTTCCTGGTGGACAGGGCCTCTGTAACCTCCCTGATGCAGCAATGCATGGCAAACTATGAGATGTTGAAGATGTTGCTGGCTCCAGCCTGGAAGGATCCTGAGCCTTAGAAATTCAATGCCATGGTGATCTTGACAGCCACTTGCAGTGCGTCGCAGGCGAATTGCACATAAGACATGCTCCTCACTGAGATGGAAATAGGAGAAGTGCTGTCTTACTACTTTAGGCAGGTACAGCCTTCTATTGAGAGCCCTCCTGCTCCACACATAGCTTCCCCTCTCTGCTGTATGTGCATCATCTACCTGCCATGCTGCAGCCCAAGAGGGATTGTAACTATCGCCCTGATGAATGAAAGCAGGTTTCTGCTCACAGGCCTTCAAACTCCACTGAACTCCTTGGAAACAACTTTTCAGGGCTCCTACAACAAAACAGTACACAGTACTTCCACTGACACTGCAGCAGTGAAGGGTAGTCAGACATTCCTCACCTGTAAGTCCCATGCAGATGCCTTTAAATAGTGTTTATGGAGGTGGGGGGTGAGGTGTGCAGGAGGTCGCTTGTGCAGCTGATCCTAAATTCAACTGAGCGTGTTTAAAGAGAAGCTGTTCACAGGCTCTTTGAGGTTCAAAATGATGTTTTGGTGGTAGCATGTCTCTCATTGTACATGCCAGTTAGACGCTGAGTGACATCACAATATACTCACTCTGCTTGCTTCTGGAGCATGAAAGGAATGTACACGTTTGTGCACTTACAAACATGGCACGCCACCGGACCACACCGGAAATGGCTGGATGTCAATCAGCTGCCATTTTCAGGACTGCAGACTCCTGAAGCATCAACAGTAGTGTGCTACGGACCTAATTTTGCAGCCTTTATGTTGTTCCTGTTACTTTATGGGTAAAAATAATCTGCAGTAGATTAGGTGTCTGGTACATACAACGTTATCCAAACTAACTGTCACCCTTTTGATTGTTACACAGACTCTTAATACAATTATTAGTGTCATCTTAAAATCAGGACAGGGTCCATTGATCATCCTGTGGGCACATTTAGAACAGAAAGGCCCATGGGTTAATTTCTAGTCTGTGCTGAGTTAACAGGTATCGCCACAAACATAAGAGCATAAGATATAGGAGCAGGAGTAAGCCATTCAGCCCATCTAACCAGTTCCACCATTTAATATGATCATGGCTTATCTTCTATCTCAATTCCACCATCTCACACTTTCCCCATATCCTTTAATTCCCTTAGTATCCAAAAACCTGTTGATCTCTGTCTTAAATATAGTAGCAGGAGGGTCAAATAATTGGTTACAATGCCCATAGACTGGGGGATGGGAAGGAAATCCTGATTGCTATTCAGGTGATTCCAGATGGAGGATGCGTACATGTGTGTGGACGCAGGAGAGAGGATCACACACTCAAACAGCGTGGCTACATTTACTGTCTGATATCACGCGTGAAAAATGGCTGTCTGTACACCAGTATCCTTCACCACCTTCAGGAGGAAGAAGAGAGGAAAGAAAATAAAGTAAGAACAAAATCTCTCCTTGTTCAATGATATACAGTTCCAAAATTTGACTAATAATATCCAAGTGATTTGTAAACAATTGAGAAAGTGCCAAAAACAGCAAATATGCTACAGGAAGAGTAGGATTGGTCCCTCACATACTGAAGAAAATAAGTTGTTTACTGCACTAGAGATTTGAGTCTGCTTATTGATCATCTGCTCACCCAGAGCATTAAGCAAAGAAGGCATCTCAAAGCATCTGATTACAATTTGAAACAGCTGATTTAACTTAATTTTAGAATATTTCATGTAAGTATGGGGACACTTTGTGGAAGAAAGGAGTTAGATAAAATTTGTAAATGGCCAGAACAGCAGATGAAGCTCAGTACAGACAAGTGCAAGGTAATGGAAATTGAAAGCCACTCTCGGGCAACTTGGGATGTGCAATAAGTTCTGGCCTTGCTATGTCTAGTGAATGAATAAATAATTTAAAAATAAGAAAAATGGGCATTGCATACATAATAGATAACTCTTCTTCTTTGGCCTCCTTGTCTCGAGAGACAATGGGTAAGCGCTTGTTGATTTTTTCATCGAGAGACAGGTTACTGGTTCAACGGCTGCTTGGAGCGCAGGGTCATTGCCCAACAAGTGGACTGTAAGACCGCACCAAACAGCACAACAAAAAAAGGAAAGAAGGTACCAGCCCTTTGTTTTGCAAGCTTGAACGTCAGAACTATGTGTCCTGGCCTGTCGGAAGACCTTACACAAATCAACGATTCTCGGAAGACCGCCATCATTAATAACGAGCTCAGTACACTCAATGTGGACATTGCAGCACTTCAGGAGACATGCCTCCCTGCGAGCGGATCGCTAAGAGAGCAAGACTACACCTTCTACTGGCAGTGTAGGGATCCTGAAGAACGAAGACAGCATGGAGTGGGCTTCGCCATCAGAAACTCTTTGCTCAGCATGATCGAGCCACCTTCAAATGGCTCAGAACGCATCCTGTCCATCCGACTGTTCACTGCCTCTGGCCCAGTACACCTACTCAGCATCTATGCTCCAACTTCAGCTGAGCGGTCAATTTCAGTAAGTTACAAGTTAATCCCTTTTTTGTTTCGGAGGACCGGGGACTGCTGGGTAGGGGAAAACTATTTATTTGGGCAGTGGCAGTACCCGAGACACTACACGTGTAGTGTCTCCCACCCACCCTCCTCCTCTAACCAAAAAAAAAGGACTCTAGGGTGTTGATAAGGTAAGCTTTTTATTTAAAACTTCAGTCCGTCGGATTGCTAAGCGAACAAGTTTTGACTTTTTTTTTCGTTTGGTTTTTCAGTAGATTTATTGGGAATCTAGAATAGTGGGAATGGAGGTAAAGGCAGTTGTATGTTCCTCCTGCAGAATGTGGGAGGTAGGGGTCGCCAAGAGTGTCCCTGCTGACTGCATCTGCGGGAAGTGCACCCAACTCCAGCTCCTCGCAGACCGCGTTAGGGAACTGGAGCTGGAGCTGGATGAACTTCGGATCATTCGGGAGGCGGAGGGGATTATTGACAGGAGTTATAGGGAGGCAGTCACACCTCAGGTAAAAGAAGTAGGTAGATGGGTTACCGTCAGGGGAAGGAAAGGGAACCAGCAGGCAGTGCAGGGATCCCCTGTGGCCGTTTCCCTCAACAACAGGTATACCGTTTTGGATACTGTTGGGGGGGACGACTTACCAGGGGTAAGCAATGGGGTGCAGGTCTCTGGCACAGAGTCTGTCCCTGTTGCTCAGAAGGGAAAAGGGAAGAGGAGCAGAGCATTAGTCATTGGGGACTCCATAGTTAGGGGAACAGATAGGAGGTTCTGTGGGAACGAGAGAGACTCACGGTTGGTGTGTTGCCTCCCAGGTGCCAGGGTACGTGATGTCTCCGATCGTGTTTTTGGGATCCTTAAGGGGGAGGGGGAGCACCCCCAAGTCGTGGTCCACATAGGCACCAACGACATAGGTAGGAAGAGAGATGGGGATTTAAGGCAGAAATTCAGGGAGCTAGGGTGGAAGCTTAGAGCGAGAACAACCAGAGTTGTTATCTCTGGGTTGTTGCCTGTGCCACGTGCTAGCGAAGAGAGGAATAGGGAGAGAGAGGAGTTGAACACGTGGCTGCAGGGATGGTGTAGGAGGGAGGGTTTTGGTTTCCTGGATAATTGGGGCTCTTTCTGGGGTAGGTGGGACCTCTACAAACAGGATGGTCTTCACCTGAACCAGAGGGGTACCAATATCCTGGGGGGGAGATTTGTTAGTGCTCTTCGGGGGGGTTTAAACTAAATCAGCAGGGGAATGGGAACCTAAATTGCAGTGCCAGTGTACAGGCTGTTGAGAGTAGTGAGGTAGGGGATAAGGTTACAGGGACGCAAGAGGGCACTGGCAAGCAAGAACTTGGTTTAAAGTGTGTCTACTTCAACGCCAGGAGCATCCGGAATAAGGTGGGTGAGCTTGCAGCATGGGTTGGTACCTGGGATCCTGATGTTGTGGCCATTTCGGAGACATGGGTAGAGCAGGGGCAGGAATGGATGTTGCAGGTTCCGGGATTTAGATGTTTCAGAAAGAACAGAGAAGAGGGTAAAAGAGGGGGGGGTGTGGCATTGTTAATCAAGGAAAGTATTACAGCGGCAGAAAGGACGTTTGAGGACTCGTCTACTGAGGTAGTATGGGCCGAGGTTAGAAACAGGAGAGGAGAGGTCACCCTGTTGGGAGTTTTCTATAGACCTCCGAATAGTTCCAGAGATGTAGAGGAAAGGATAGCGAAGATGATTCTCGACAGGAGCGAGAGTAACAGGGTAGTGGTTATGGGGGACTTTAACTTTCCAAATATTGACTGGAAATACTATAGTTCGAGTACTTTAGATGGGTCTGTTTTTGTCCAGTGTGTGCAGGAGGGTTTTCTGACACAGTATGTGGACAGGCCAACCAGGGGCGATGCCACATTGGATTTGGTACTGGGTAATGAACCCGGCCAGGTGTTCGATTTAGATGTAGGTGAGCACTTTGGCGATAGTGATCACAATTCGGTTAGGTTTACCTTAGCGATGGGCAGGGACAGGTATATACCGCAGGGCAAGAATTATAGCTGGGGGAAAGGAAATTATGACGCGATTAGGCAAGATTTAGGATGTGTAGGATGGGGAAGGAAACTGCAGGGGATGGGCACAAACGAAATGTGGAGCTTATTCAAGGAGCAGCTAATGCGTGTCCTTGATAAGTATGTACCTGTCAGGCAGGGAGGAAGTTGTCGAGCAAGGGAGCCGTGGTTTACTCAAGAAGTTGAAGCGCTTGTCAAGAGGAAGAGGGCGGCTTATGTTAGGATGAGACGTGAAGGCTCAGTTAGGGCGCTTGAGAGTTACAAGCTAGCCAGGAAGGATCTAAAGGGAGGGCTAAGAAGAGCAAGGAGAGGACACGAGAAGTCATTGGCGGATAGGATCAAAGAAAACCCTAAGGCTTTCTATAGGTATATCAGGAATAAACGAATGATAAGAGTTAGAACAGGGCCAATCAAGGATAGTAGTGGGAAGTTGTGTGCGGAATCAGAGGAGATAGGGGAAGCGTTAAATGAATATTTTTCATCAGTATTTACAGTAGAGAAAGAAAATGTTGCCGAGGAGATTACTGAGATACAGACTACTAGGCTAGATGGGATTGAGATTCACAAGGAGGAGGTGTTAGCAATTTTGGAAAGAGTGAAAATAGATAAGTCCCCTGGGCCAGATGGGATTTATCCTAGGATTCTCTGGGAAGCCAGGGAGGAGATTGCAGAGCCGTTGTTGTTGATCTTCAAGTCGTCATTGTCGACAGGAGTAGTGCCGGAGGACTGGAGGATAGCAAATGTTGTCCCCTTGTTCAAGAAGGGGAGTAGAGACAGCCCTGGTAATTATAGACCTGTGAGCCTTACTTCGGTTGTGGGTAAAATGTTGGAAAAGGTTATAAGAGACAGGATTTATAATCATCTTGAAAAGAATAAGTTCATTTGCGATAGTCAGCACGGTTTTGTGAAAGGTAGGTCGTGCCTCACAAACCTTATTGAGTTTTTCGAGAAGGTGACCAAACAGGTGGATGAGGGTAAAGCCGTGGATGTGGTGTATATGAATTTCAGTAAGGCGTTTGATAAGGTTCCCCACGGTAGGCTATTGCAGAAAATACGCAAGTATGGGGTTGAAGGTGATTTAGAGCTTTGGATCAGAAATTGGCTAGCTGAAAGAAGACAGAGGGTGGTGGTTGATGGCAAATGTTCATCCTGGAGTTTAGTTACTAGTGGTGTACCGCAAGGTTCTGTTTTGGGGCCACTGCTGTTTGTCATTTTTATAAACGACCTGGATGAGGGTGTAGAAGGGTGGGTTAGTAAATTTGCGGATGACACGAAGGTCGGTGGAGTTGTGGATAGTGTCGAAGGGTGTTGTAGGGTACAGAGGGACATAGATAGGCTGCAGAGCTGGGCTGAGAGATGGCAAATGGAGTTTAATGCGGAGAAGTGTGAGGTGATTCACTTTGGAAGGAGTAACAGCAATGCAGAGTACTGGGCTAATGGGAAGATTCTTGGTAGTGTAGATGAGCAGAGAGATCTTGGTATCCAGGTACATAAATCCCTGAAAGTTGCTACCCAGGTTAATAGGGCTGTTAAGAAGGCATATGGTGTGTTAGCCTTTATTAGTAGGGGGATCGAGTTTCAGAGCCACGGGGTCATGATGCAGCTGTACAAAACTCTGGTGAGGCCGCACCTGGAGTATTGCGTGCAGTTCTGGTCACCGCATTATAGGAAGGATGTCGAAGCTTTGGAAAGGGTGCAGAGGAGATTTACTAGGATGTTGCCTGGTATGGAAGGAAGGTCTTACGAGGAAAGGCTGAGGGACTTGGGGTTGTTTTCGTTAGAGAGAAGGAGGAGGAGAGGTGACTTAATAGAGACATACAAGATAATCAGAGGGTTAGATAGGGTGGATAGTGAGAGTCTTTTTCCTCGGATGAGGATGGCAAACACGAGGGGACATAGCTTTAAGTTGAGGGGTGAAAGATATAGGACAGATGTCAGAGGTAGTTTCTTTACGCAGAGAGTAGTAGGGGCGTGGAACGCCCTGCCTGCAACAGTAGTAGACTCGCCAACTTTAAGGGCATTTAAGTGGTCATTGGATAGACATATGGATGTAAATGGAATAGTGTAGGTCAGATGATCGGCGCAACATCGAGGGCCGAAGGGCCTGTACTGCGCTGTAATATTCTAATTCTAATTCTAAAAAAAACACTCTGCTCCCCACCTGTAGTTAAAGACCTGTTCTACAAGGAATTCCATAATATCATTAGTAGCATTCCTAATACCAAACATTTGTTCCTGCAGGGGGACATTAACGCCAGGGTTGGGGCCGACCATGACTCATTCTCCGGAGGCAGCGAAGATGGAATGCATGACTCATGGCCCTCCTGCCTTGGGCACTATGGCATTGGAAGGATAAATGAGAATGGACAGAGACTGCTAGAGTTGTGTACCTATCACAACCTCTGCATCACCAATTTGTTCTTTCATACTAATCCCCGTCACCAGGTTTCATGGAGACACCCAAGATCACATCGTTGGCACCAGCTGTACCTCATCGTCACAAGGCGAGCCTCTATAAACAGTGTCCAAATCATATGCAGCTTCCACAGTGTGGACTGTGACAGCGACCACTCCCTGGTGTGCAGAAAAGTTAGACTCAAACCAAAGAAGCTGCATCACTCCAAGCAGAAGGGCCGCCCGCGCATCAACACTACCAGAATTTCTTATCCACAGCTGTTACATAAGTTTCTAAATTCACTTGAAAAAGCCCTTCAAAACACTCCTACAGGGGATGCAGAGACGAAGTGGGCCCACATCAGAGACGCCATCTATGACTCAGCAATGACCACCTTTGGCAAACGTGAGAAGCAGAACGCAGACTGGTTTCAATCTCACTTTGAAGAGCTGGAACCTGTCATAGCCGCTAAGTGCACTGCACTGTTGAACTACAAGAAAGCCCCCAGCGAGTCAATAGATAACTATACACACACATCATATCTGCATTTACATATATATTTTATATACTTGCATGTGTGTGTGTATATATATATACATATATATATATATATATATATATATATATGTGCGCATACACATAGAGACAGATATATCTATCTCTATCTATATCTCTATCTCTATGTATCAGGGGAGCAGCAATAAACAAAACAAGTAGAATGTTGCATTATATTCCTAGATCAATAGTGTGTCAGAAGATTTTGTGCTTGAGTGATCTCAAGAATCTCAAGAATCATCTTTGCTATGAAAGGATTGAAATACAATGAAAATGTGAAGAAACTGGCAGACTCTAGTCTTGAACTAAAACAAATAAGAGGAGAACTGCCCTTATAAAAGTAAGGTGGCATTTTAAATCAAGTAGTGGCTGTGCAGGTAGTTAAGGCCATTAGAAGGAAAAGGCAAGGAAGTAATGTTGAATTTGTACATTTCTAATCTCCAAGTTCTTTTAAAAGGGGACTGCTTGAAAGACATATAGAAAATGGACACAGGAATAGGATTTGTGGCTGATGTGGAGATAAACACCAATGATGGGTGAATGTCCTAATTTGGTTCCATAATATTTTATGATTCTATAGTTCTAGGGACAGACAGGATGAAAAATCATGACAGAAAAAGAGATAGAATGCATTACTGCCTTGGATAATATGGCGAGACTGTCCCAAGAATAGAAAAGGCATCTAATAAACTGAACAGTGGAACAAGTTCAGAAGGACTTTGTAAAAAAAAAATTGTTCTTGTAATATGGAAATATTAAGATGCTGACGAGCACTTGGATGAAGCCTTGGTAAGATTCACTTAGCTATGTCAATTTTAACTTCTGACTACTATCTCCTTTACAAGACAATAAATGTGATTATATATCACATACTCATGCTGTAGTGCCTCCGCTTGATTTTCCACATCATCTAGTTTCAGAACCTTCAAACCATCACATGTAAGAGACAGATTATGTTCTTTTTAATTGATTAACAATTTCCTGTATTAAATATTTGACATTTTAAACTCTGGTGACCCGAAACGTTAACTCTGCTTCTCTTTCCACAGATGCTGCCAGAGCTGCTGAGTGATTCCAGCGTTTCTTGTTTTTGTTTCAGATTTCCAGCATCCGCAGTATTTTGCTTTTACATTACTAATACGTTGGGTGCACATTGCCTATGATTTTCCAACAATTCAGTTTAATGGTCAGAAAATCATTGGCAGTGCGAACTTGTAATCTCACTAGGTGGTACTGGTAGACAAGGAGACTCAAAATTACGAAACACTTTGGGACATTTCACTATAAATCAAATTGCTGTAGAGGGGGGTGGGGGAGGAAGGAAGGAGAGTTTAAAGAGCACTTTTCACAACTTCAGGATGTCCCAAAGTTATTCACTAGTTTTGAAGTGTAGTCACTGGGCTCAATAGACAGAGAGAAATGGACTGACCATTCACAGTCACTCTCAGTAGTGACCATCTGGGAATCTGAGATGTTTTCTCCCTCTGTCACACTCTGGGATGCTGAAGGCCATTGCAACACCCTCGATGCTGCCCTGCTTCATTGCAGTTAACTCAAAAGAGGGCCTGAAGTTAGAAAGTATGAAAGCTGAAACCTTCTGGTGTCTAAACATGGAGCCTTTGTGGTGGTCTACTCATTTGACATTTAATAAACTCAGAACAAACATCATGGGGTCGATTAGCTCAGATGACTAGAGTGTGGTGCAGAATAATGCCAACAGTGTGAGTTCACTCCCTGTACAAGCTGAGATTGTTCTTGGGGCCTGCCTCCCTGCCTTGTCCCATACTGATATCATGACATGAATAATAACCCTTGGACAATGTGGATACTATGTCGAGAGAGAACAGAAGTCACCAAAATTCTAAAATCTATAACTTTAGCTTACACATATGGAGCCTACTGAATTGAACAAATAAAGTTAATGATCTCCACACTTTTATGTGAAATGTTCTCAGTTTGATACTTTAAACTCAATGTAAGGCAGCTGCAGATGTTATGCAGCAGTGAATTTACTGCATTTTCGAGCTTTACTCAGAGTCTGTATATTGTACAACAGCAATTTGCTTGACCCGCGGCTGAAATCTGTACTAAGTAGCACACAAGAGTGACATTATAAACCCTTTATTGAAATCTAATGCTGAAGTGAATTGACATCACAGAGCTCATTAGCTTAACAGTATCACTTCAAAGATGAAAGAGTCTGTTCCTAGCTAATGATACGTTAATAAATTATTACAGAAATAAAGCCAACAGAGAGAGATGCTGCACAGCATGTACAAAAAGAACTTCTAAAAAGTGTTTGTCTGAATGACCCCCAGTGACACATTAAGAATATGCTGATGGACTTCACAGGGATTGAGATATTCAAGAGCTGAGGGATGAAGTAGCTTCAAATATTTTTTGAAAAATCATTGATCAGACATACCCAACGCCATAAACAGTTCTGGTTCCACTTAAAAATCAATTAACACAATTAAATTGCTGGGACATGAAAAGGATTAAACTAAAGCTAAAGCAATTCCTGTCATAAATTACCAAAATAAGTGGAGTTGAATTATTTGCAAGTGCATGTTTGTCGAGTGTGGGATGGCAGTGCTTGAAAATAATGAGCCATCAGGGTAACCTGATGACACCTTACTTAGCGAGGACTAGTTCAGGATTGAACCTTCAGGAAATCAGGACCAACCAGGGCTAGGTGTCTTTTACCCACTAAATCATTGGGGACTGAGCACAGATCAGGAATTGATGTCTTTCTCAATTAACCATCGGCAAATTAGGACAGATCAGAGATCAGTGCCTTTTCCCAATAATGCAAAAAAAGTTGGTTGGGTTTATCAGCCTTACTTTGTGGAGAGCTTTAGTGCTGATGAGGTTGCTGATCCAGTGAAGTTTTGCATCTGTGGGCTGACAATTGATTAGATATTGTAACTTTAATTGGGGAATTAACATATTGAGTATACCAAGCGTTACAATTTTTGATCCGACCAATCAATCTATGGCACCTGAAGTAAGAGGAAGTTCCTCTGTTTATGACAAGGACCTATCTTTTCTAATCTCTACCATACCTATGTAACCTGAATTCCCTTCATACCCATTCATGTAAGCATTTTGACGACAGCTCAAGATCCAACACAATTATTTGATTATCCCTTTTCTTTTTCTCTTGGTTGCTCTCGGCCCCGTCCCTCATATGTCCTCTTCCTATCACCAGCGCTCATGCCATCCTAATCTCGATATCAACTCATCAATATTCCTCTGTCTTCCTATGCTCCTGTCACTGGCCCAGGCTTGAATCTCATTTGGATAAGCCCACAGCTATCCTCTGTACTTCTCTTGGCATTCTTCCATCGAGGCACCTGTCACAGCCTCCTTATGAGCAACAATCCCAACTTCTCTATCCTTCTCTCTCTCAGACCTTCCCACCCAATCAGCCTGCTGAGAACTAACCTCCTTCCTATTCCACTCATTCCACCCACTATCCTTTTGAACTCAGCCAGGGGATCAACCTTCGCCTCTCCCCACACTTCCCTCAAGTTTGTCCATTCAGAGAAGAAAGAGCCTCTCACCATCCACGACCTTATTGTGGATGGTTGCATTTACATCATGGCCTTTGACTGAAACTTGACTCCGTTCTCCTTACTGAAGTCTCCATGCTGGCTCTACACTGCACTACATGCTCTGCCCAAACAACCATAGAGGCATTGTGCTTCTTAATTCCAAGTCACCTTAGTTTCTCGTCCTACAATTCGACGCCTTTTTCTCCTTTGAGCACTCCACTCCTTTCTCTTTAAAATTTTTATTGTCTGTCAGACTTCAAACCCCAACTCAAGTTTTTCCATGCAATATCCTCTCCTCTACCCTGAATAAGGATTCATCCTCAACAATTTCAATCTTCATTTCAGCTCCCTTTTCCCTCTCTCCTCTGAATTTATTGCCCTCCTGTTTTCTCTAAACCTCTCTCCACATAAACTCTCCGCCCATATTCACAGTCACACTCACACCCCATCTCCTTGACCATGCTGCCTCCTGTGTCTTCTCTACTCCCAAAGTCTTGATCAATAACAAGACCACCTCTGACCACGTCCTTGTATTCTTCACCACCCATATCCCCCTAAACCCTTCTAACCCCAGTTCCTTTTGCATCCAATCCTACAAAAGGTTCTTCCCCAAGTCATTCACAGCTGCACTTGCAAACTCTCAGCTGCCTAGCCTTTGGCCTTCCCTTCAGCATGATAATTCTGTAACTTTTGGTTTACTCAACTATTGCTTCAGCTCCACTTTTGATGTTCTGTCATCTGCAATACCTTTACTCTTTCTCATCCCTTTGTTCCCTCTGGCATGTTATGCAGCTTTACTTCCTCAAGTCCAAGGGGCACAGACTTGAACACATTCTGCACACAATTAGGTTAGCAATTCATCACCAAATCTGGCTGGACCACAACACTAAGTGCTTTCACCTCAAATAAGACTATACTGGACCACAATTCCAAAAACCCAGAACAGAAGATGTCATTGCCAACCTGCAGACAAGTATACTACCCAGAAAAGAAATGATTTAAGATCTTATCACAGCACCTACAGTGCATTTACAATCCTTTCTTTGATTTTTCATGATTAAAATTATCCTTCTCTTAGGCCCTTCCCAAACATCCCTTACACGCAACATGGCACCATTGTGATTTAGCAGTTGGCACATTGGGGGCAAGTGCTGCTGATTGGCCTTACAGGTGTGGGCAACTGAGCCCAAGCATGTGTTGCAAAAGTGCTTCTGTGTTTTGTTAAATATATTTTTTGAGGAATCCTTTTTGAAAGATTGAAGAAATGTTAAACTTTGGGGTTTTCAATGGGGTCATGTAAAGGCCACTTGCCTTTGAAAAAACATTCCCTGGAAATGTTTTTAAAAGGGGCACTGAGAGTTCTTGTGAGGTAAACAACTTTCCGGGAAACCACCTGACATCCCATTCAGTAAACAACTGGAGAAGTTGTTTACAAAGTTGTTTACAGGTCAAGATTGATGGAGGTCAGAAGGTTGACCTCCTGTTGTTGGTTCACTTTGAATTGTTTTGAGTTGGGGTTGAACTGTATAAAAAGGAAGAGAACTTCCAAAGGAGAGAACTTCCAAGGAGAGAATTCCCAAGGAAGGAGAGAATACCACAACCCAGCTCAGCTTTCCAGCACCTATCTAAAAGACCCTGAGAAGTCCACAGTGTCAACTCATCTTGTCTCCTGTCTTTGAAGAAAAGCCTGCTAAATTAATTCTCAACGCCACCTGAAAAGAACTGTCCTAAAAGATCCCAGTGACTCGTCTATGTGTACTCAGAGGCCAGACTGTATGCCAGTTCTGGAACACGAATATCTCATCTTCAAAATGAGCAAGTATTCAGCCTAAGTGTTTTTTGGTCTGTAATAGAGCTCTAAAAACAAAAGTCCCTTTATTTTTCCAGTTAACCGGTGTGTGTGTGTCTGTGACTGTGAGGGGCTAAGGTAAAAAGGGAACTTTAATATTTCAATCTGTGTGTTTATGCTTTACTTCATTCTTGGTGAAGACTTATTTTTCAATAAACTGATCATTTTGTTGTTTATTAAAGAAACCTGGTTGGTGTATTTTATTCTGGGATAAAAATAGAGTCTATGATTGACTGTATCGGTAAGTGGGAAAAAATTAAATATATGTTGTGACCTGTGGAGAAGTGGAACCAGAATAAACAGTGCACTCCTCCCGCCTTGGTCGTAACAAATGCAAATGACCAGCCATTGCAATTTGGGTCAGGGTCTTGGTGCCCCAAGTTCACAGCACTTGGACACCATTCTGTCTTACTGGCGGTGGCTGAGCAGTCTGATCACGGTTTCGGGTCTCCTATATTTAACTGTGATTTTAGTGCCCATCCTCCATCAAATTCCTTTACTTATTACTTGGAATCAACCTCTCCTATATAAATGCAACTTGCTCTCATTCTTTGAAAACCAAAATAAAAAAAATTGAATACTTTTTGATGAAGACAGTGCTCCTTTAAATACATTTTTCCCCTCTTTAATTTTTGGATCCCTTTCTATCATCTTATAATTTGGGTATTTTTGCCTCCCTATGTTTTGCTTGTGACTTCTCAACATCGAAATTAGAAAAGGAATAGAATAAGCAGGTAGAAAAGCAAAATACTGCAGTTGCTGGAAATCTGAAACAAAAACAAAAATTGCTGGAAATACTCAGCAGATCTGGCAGCCTCTGTGGAGAGAGAAGCAAACTTAACGCTTCAAGTCTGTGGCTGTGACCTTTCATCAGTACCAGCAACCTGAAACTTAACTTTGCTTCTCTCTCCACAGATGCTGCAGGAATAAGCAGGTATCCAGATTTACATGATGCCATTATGTAAATTATTTTTTTAATTCAACTCTGATATCTGGAATAAGGAACAGTTAATTTTTAATAACACAATTGTATTCCATTCATCCATCTCTGTGCCTGCCTACTCTTAACTCTCTGCTCTCTGGAGGAAGCAGTGCCTCTGCCCTCTCGGATCCCTAACCATGCAGAGTACATTACCAGAGCTGGGTAACTTGAGTAAGCCCTAAAGCTCAATTTGTGCACTAAGAATATTTAACCAAATGCATCACTTTTTAAATTTATGCTCTGGAGATGCGCATAATTTTCTCCAATATTACAAAACTCAGTAGTTTCAAAGAAATTTGTTTGCAAGAAAAATTATACATTTTTATAAACCTCAACACCCTCGCTGATCATATTCCCATATAAATACATATGAAGGTAGTTTATTGGTGATTTTTAGAAATGTAATCTAGAGGAACAATGAGTTTAAAACTTGCCAGTTTCAAACTGGGCTGATCACCTGTGTAGGATAATTAGCTGACTGTGGAGGCAAAAGAAAATGTAACCATTACAAGATCTATAAATATTTCAAATGCATTGTACAACCTTTCCAAAGGCTCTTTAAGCAAAAAAATTAACTAGCAAAACCCCGTGGCTTGCGAAATAAAAGTAGAAGCTATAAACTGACCCTTTGGAAAGTGACACAGCACCCAAACCTCCCATTAGATTACTGGTGAAGGGGACGTGAGTAGAATTGGCTCGTTCAACATCGAGGAGCAACCTTCTCAAAGGACAGCAATGCAGCATGCCTGCAAGGGACTGTGACAAAAACACTGAGACTGAAGGAGATCTTGACTATCACTGGCAGTCGTGTAGGGGTAGTAAGGCTTAGCTCCATTGTGGCCTGACGAATCAGTTTGTCATAACCATTGCCAGATAGGTGTTCCAGGGCTTGCAAATACAATGGTGGCATATGGTGGGTGCAGGCAGCCTGGCTCTGGTGTCTGATGATTACACTGGCATGCCTTCTTTGACCTTTTATCATCTCAAACCAGCCATCACTAATTTTATCTTTAAATGTTGAGCACCAGGGACATTTTTCTTAGATGCATCGTCACTCTTGTTGCTCATGTAAAAGCATGTAGTCTGTAGGAGTTATTTAGGGTTAATGTTTTTTGACAGTGCTGGCTGAGTTATTCTTAACCTTCGCCCCTTAACAGTTCTGTAGATTGCTGACTAGTGTCAGAGTTTATGAAATTGTCATTGAAAGATCTTTGGCTTAACATTGATGCTAAAATTATATTGAAAAACTAAAGTTCATAAAACAACATTTATCCCTGCTGATGATTTCTATTTTTTAACCCAAAAAACATACAAGAATGATCTAGGATTGATATGTCCTCATTTCCTTGAAACTATATTTCACTGACACAGCATGACTAAATGGCACATAGTTAAGCTGGAAATCTACTCAGATCATATAATTACAATTTCAAATGGCATCACAATCAATTGTTACTAGCATGGCAGTAGTGCTACTGATAAAATTCTGCCAGTATTTTCTAATTCCAATGTTTAGGTATTCTATCTGAAATGCAAGAAAGATTACAGTCTGAAGATCTGCAAAGGAAAAAAAAAATGAGTGACCTCAAAATTCCTAAAATAGCTCAAAACTAGCTTCCTTCCTCCAGGAATTCGAATTGCAGGTAAAAAAAAATGTACAGTACTGCAGAATGTATGTATTAATGAAAAAACATATTGGCCTTCCTACAGGCAAGGTATTGAAAATCTGTGGCTATTAGATTCCTTCATATGAGGAATAAGCAGGATGATTACAAAATACCTAATTGTAGAAAAGAGCTCATTTGTAACAGATTAAATAAAAGTTATAGCTGCCTTGATGGCTGAGCTGGTTAAGATGGTGAGTAGCTATGCAATAGAACCAAAAAGGATCTAGGTTATAGCCATGAACAGTTAGCCAGTCTCATCCGCAAAAGTTCCAATTAGGAAGCAGAAAATTGTACAGCCCTTCTGACTCTTTGCTGGAAGTGCAAATGTTTGAATGTTGTTTGAGAGCAAGATCAGTCTGCAACATTACCTGTGATTATCAGCTTGCCTGTCATCACTGAACTGGCCCCCGCAACAATGACAACTTGCATTTATATAGTGCCTTTAACATTATAAAATGCCCCAATGCACTTTACAGGAATGTTATCAAACAAAATTTGACATCAAGACACATAAGGAGTTATTAGGACAAATCAAAGAGGTAGGTTTTAAGGAGCACCTTAAAGGAGTTCAAAGAGATGAGGAGGTTTAGGGAGGAAATTCCAGATGTTACAGCCAGGTGAGGAGGTGGTCTCAGGCACCCCTCTTGTCCCTTCCTCTTATTTGACTGCAACAAGGTTTATTCCGTTTAAACAGTGGCTGTGGTTACCACCTCTGTGAGTGTTTTACCTTTTTCCTTGACTGTCATCATGAAAGAACCAATCAGACAGGTTTTCTTGAGTTTAACCAAGGAAGAGGTAAGCTTAGTATACTTAACACTCTAATCCGATTTTAAAAATAATAAAAATACACTACACATTCACATGAGAATCACACACACACAAATGGATTACAGAGGAAAACTGATTTGGTGGTTGGATTAAAGTGCAGAATAAATGGAACTTAAATACAGTCTGTAAAGTGGGTGATCCAGTAGTCCTCAGCTGAAGCTGTATTCTTGAAGTTCTTGGTTGTCAAAGTGTATTTTGGCTGGCTTGCTGTGCTCAGGATTTTCCTGAAGGCAGACTTTGTAGTTGGTTCTCTTCCCTTGGTTGCTGGATATAGCGGGCTGTAGGCTTGGAGGCTCCCCCAGTCGCAGATGGTTTTCACTTGATGTTTTCTGGGGAGAGAGAGAGATGGGAGAGAGACAGGGAGCAGCAGCCTTCTGCTACTGTACACTCAGTTACTGCTTGTCTCTTTTCTGTGTAACAAATCAGAGATGAACAAGCGGTCGCATGGTTCTTCTCAATCCCCTTTGTTTCTAATGAGGTTTTTCTGGAATCTTCTAAAGAAACTCAAGGTTCGACATGCCCTAGGGTGTTCATTCAGACTTGGACGGGGTCGTTTCTTTTCCAGTCAATGGGCAGGGATGGCCTTGTTAGACTTTTTGTCTCCAGTCCAATCTCCTGGTATTTCAGATGTAAATGGCAGTGGCCATCTTGGCTTCTAGCTTTTTAAAAGTTACTTGGAGGGTTTTTTCCATTAAAAGTCTAAGGTACGTTTCCAACAAATGAAATTAATATTTCCCAGAGCTTAGGCAGCTGATGGCAAGGCTACCAATGGTGGTGTGATTACATTTGGGGGATGTGCAAGAGGCCATGAACATGAAGAATGGTGACTTGCGCAAGGTAATGGGGGCTTCCTGGTGCGTGTGGAATTGCAGCTAGCAGTAAGTTACACATTCAGCAAAGGGAGGAAGATGAAGAGAAATAACTGGTGAAAAATGAAGCAGTCAGCTAATAAAACACTAATATGTGAGCATCTCTCAAACAATTCAAGGTTTCTGTAGGCAAGAATAACACTGTTGGTAGAATATGGCTATTTCTGTAGGTTAAGATAAGTACATTTGAAAAGAAGTACAGGGCGATTGTGAATCTGCACATTACCTCATCAGGTCCAAGGGGTTTGGTAACGCCCATCATCTGTCTATAATGCAATTAAAATCTTAGTGAGCATTTCTTGTCAACATTTTCATTATAAATTCCAATATCCAGGTTTATAATGGAAACTACTTACGTAAACTTTACATGCTGTAATTACACCCTCCTACCGCTGCACCAACATTCAAAGAAAGGCTGAACTACAGGGTGCCAAGTTTACGAAAACAGTTTCTAGATAAATATGAATGGCATGTTTTGGAATTTTTGATCATTTTTCTTCACCAGAAGCATATAGAAGTATGTTATGTTTAGGCATGTTTTCAAATAACAAAAATCCACGTGTTTAAAACGCAAGCCAAATGGTTTATTTGTCCATGGACTGAGAATTGAAAAGGTCTATTAAAGATAGATGACCCAGTTTGAGGAATTTTTCAGCTCTACTTCAAACAAAGACGATGAGAATCTATTGTCCATTCTAGATTCATTAAACAACAATGGTCCTTATTCATTTCGGGAATAGAAGAAGATGGTTTCTAGAGTCTCAGACATCCAAGAAGAAGTAGACAATTTTTTGACTCGCGTATCACTGAATGAAAAAGAGACAACCTTCTCCCCTGCTGGAAAGGCAAAGGGATATATCTGGACTTTGTGCGATAGTATAAATCAGGTGATAGCGAGTCGGCAGCATGTTTCACACCTCTCCCAATTTTTATTTCCATCGACTTCAACGAGGATAAAAAAAAGATGTAAAGTCGACAGCTGATTCGTTATCACCGTATTTCACACTGTTGCACGAAGTCAAAATCTACCCGAGAGAATAGGAGAACCGAGACTTGGACGGTTAATCAACGTTATATAAAGAAAATTCTAAGTCTAGGTCTAATCCTGGAGCTGAAAATTTAAATGCAGGAGGTCCATTTTTGCTGTTAGAGGTTGCCTGGAGAGGAGGTAATTTTAAAAACAATGACACGGACAGGACAAGTAGTTTATTATTTTTTCTAATTTTTCGAAGAGTTAAGTGAAAAATGAATAAAATAAGTGACATTTCTTTATAATTGTTACTCTCTATGCTCCCTTTATGTCTGTACAATAAAGCGGCTTATCAATTCATACCAGGACTTGTCTCATTATAGTTTTTTTTGTATAAATGAATGTCTAATAGTGTACAACACGTATTGCCTGCGCAGATGCTCTTGGGGTAATGCAGTGAAATTTGATTGAAACAATGGCATTTAAATGCCCTTTATTACTAATTCAGTAGAAAAATGCGCAACGCTGAAAATTCGGCAGCAGATGCTAAATTGTGTTTAAGCCATTCACGAGCAGGATAGATGCACATACACAAATGGAGGATTTGTGGCTCTATAATGCAGAAAAAGTTGTGAAAATCAATGTAGATCCTTGCTCTGCATAAAGAGTGAACAGAAGGTGTGCTGCCATGACTTTTATTTTCTTGAATCTAATGTATGTGTTAGCACAGCTAAATTTATGCAGAATGTGAAAAATAAACAATCACTACAAGTTGATAGGGAGACAGAGGAAAGATAAAGGGGGCTCAGAGCACAAGCAGGTTGAGCGTGAGGCAGGGGTTGAGAGACGGAAGGTGAGAGAGGTACTAAGAGAGAATGTTGAGAGAGCAATAGCGAGAGAC
The DNA here is from genome assembly GCF_036365525.1 of Heterodontus francisci. Lineage (NCBI taxonomy): Eukaryota > Metazoa > Chordata > Chondrichthyes > Heterodontiformes > Heterodontidae > Heterodontus > Heterodontus francisci. Next base: position 81,369,743 of record NC_090382.1, on the reverse strand, counting down.
TTGAGAGAAAAGGCATTGCAAATGAAGGTTGAGAGAGTGAGACTGAGAGTGAAGATGATTGAAAGAGGGGGAGAACTTTGTTCGCATATCACTGTTTCTAACCTGCACTGTGTTCATCATTGATATAGTTTAAGAGCGCTGCGCAAGTAGCAGTCCCAGACGCTGCCTGCCCCCAGGGAATCACGTAGTCTGTGTAGAGGCACTATGCGAACGAAGTTCTCCCACAGTGAGCTTAGACAGGATTGATTAAGATGAGAGTCTAGGTTATGACAGAGACAGAGAAAGATGCACATAGAGAAAGGAAGGCAGTTTCTTCATTCTAATTTTATTTTTTTAAAAGGACCCCCCCCCCCCCCCGCCCCCAAAAAAAACAAATTAAACCTCTTTGAGAGAAGCAGATGGGAAGGGAGGGTAGAGGGAAATGAGAAGAGGAAAGTCGTTAAGGGTGAGAGGAATTCTGGTTTCTTGTCACCTGGCCCTGAAAAAGCAAGTGGGAGTGGGTGGAGAATTCAAGGTGTGTTCAGTGACAGTGAAGGAAGCGGGAAGATAGAATACAGAAGTTGAGTGTGCAGTCCAAAATAGAAACAATGGTGGTAGTAATGTATTGGATCATAACTTTAGGTGAATGTAATAGAATGGAAAGGGTTAGGATTTCTCCAGCTGAAATGAAATGGTGAAGTTTGTAATTCTATTGATAATTTGTTTCTGTATTATAAATTTACTGAGCTCATTGCAGCTATGTGAATAGACTCCCAAACCTGAATAAGAATGCGCTGGGTGATCAGGTTTAGTGCGTTAAGAGCACAAGTGTTGCTGCAGCAAAAGAGCACCAACTGCTCAATGTAATAAAGTTCATGTAAAGCCTAGGAAACAAAAGGCAATACAGCTGGTGAGGCATGCAACATCCCTTAACAGTGATAAGAAAGGGTATAAAAGCAATTCTTCACGAGGAGTTGGGCGATGGTAAATCCTGCACAGAAATAACATTGGACAACATAGTTCCCAGGGTAGTGATGATTATCACTGCCTCCTTTTTAGGCAAAGTTGTATCAAGGCAGAATCTTGCACTTTGTCCTCTTACTGCTATGATCAATGTTGCTACTTCATTGACATACTTGAAGTCATAAATAAAACTTAAATTGATGAAATATACACACATACACATGTATATACTCTACCTCTTGTCTTGTTTCCGTTCCAGTGGATCTTGTTGGTGGTATGGCATGGTTGTGTTGGTGAAAGGAGCAATTCCGTTTTATATATACACACACATTACACATATATATAATATATAAATATATAACATAAATAACAACAACTTGCATTTATATAGTGCCTTTACCATAATAAAATGCCCCGAGATGCTTAACAGGAGCGTTATTAAATAATATATAACACCAAGCCAGGTGCGGAGATATTAGGGCAGATGGTCAAAAGCTTGATCAAAGAGTTAGGTTTTAAGGAGCATCTAAATGGAGAAAAGAGAGATGGAGAGTTTAGGGAGGGAATTCCAGAGCTTAGGGCCCACACAACTGAAGGCACCAATGATGGAACAGTTAAAATTAGAGGTGCTCAAGAGGCCAGAATTAGATAAACACAGATATCTAGGAGGGTTGTAGGGCTGGAGGAGATTACAGAGATAGGGAGGGGTGAAGCCATGGAGGGATTTGAAAACAAGGATGAAAATTTTAAAACTGAGGCATTGCTTAACCAGGAGGCAATGTAGGTCAGAGAGCACAGTGGTGATAGGTAAATGGGATTTGGTGCAATTTAGGACACGGGCAGCAGAGATTTGGATGACCTCAAGTTTATGGAGGGTATAATGTGGGAGGTTGGCAGAGGTGCAATAGAATAGTCAGGTCTAGAGGTAACAAATTCTTGGATGAGGGTTTCAGCAGCAAATGAACTGAAGCGGGGAGGAGTTGGATGTTGTTATGGAGATGAAAATAAGCGATGTTAGTGATGGCGCAGATGATACTGGATGTATTCTGTTAGATTCAACAGACCTGAACCCAAATTTTATTCACAGGCATGATGCAGCATTGCAAGTATGGGAGTGGAGTTAATACAGGTGATTGGAGGAGGGGATGAGAAGGCAGACACTGAGAGCAATGCCATCTCCACAGCTCCCATTATAAAGACAATCTGCAGCCATTAAATATCTCCTTTCATCACCACAACCATCCCATATCACTTACTGCATCCGCCTGAGCAAAAAAAAAGATAGAATGGCAAAAGAAGGGAGAGAGAAAAGTAAAAAGAGTTAAGGAGAGAGAAACAGAAGTCAAGAAAGAGAAGGACCGAGCAAAACAGAACGGAAAGAACAGAGAGAAACATGAAGACCTCAGAGACAGATAAGATAATAACCATATTCTTTGAACTCTATGAGCAATGCTGCATGAGAGAATGAGCAATATTATCACGCCCACACAATACGAACTTATGAACTATAAAATGAACTTATGAAGTAAACCAGAAATGGACACTTTTCTTGTAAACAAAATTAAGTAAGAGGTCAGGTGACCTTTCCTTTCCTGCCTATTCACATAGAACTACAAGAAGCCTGAACTAATTTTCTTGTCTGGACAAGTCTTGGAGATGTCATTAAAATACAAATGACCCTTCTGGACACATCCCTGTGAAATCATTAAAATGCAAAATGCTTTCTGTGGTAACGGCTGCTTCTCTCAAATTGATTGAGTTAGCAATACTGGCACAGACTTTTTGACTCCAAACTCAAATTCCAAAAAATGGTTGTGAAAAGCCTTACTTCATCACAGTGAGATGAGGATGAATGACACCCGGACTCCATTGTCTTAACAATGGCCTCACCATCAGAAAACATTTATAAGGGCCACGGAAAGGGAAACTATGGTTACACAACAAAATAGGTTTCTGATAAGGAGCTTTAATAAAAGTATATTCTGGGCAGACAAAGGAGATCCATTTATTCCATCAAAAAGAAAGGAGCCTGCCTAAGCTTTGAACTACATATGGGCAGTGACTGGAGTTGGCCTTGCATTCTCTACCTGAGAAATTGTTCTAGGACTTCATCATTGACCTTTGGCTGGAATATAACAAGAGCAGTCTGCAACAGCAAATCCATCTTTCTGAACCTCCCCAGTCTTTCTTCAGTGAACAAGGGAAAAGATTACAGGCCTGCACCATTTCAAATCTTTGCCTGGGGAAAAGCAAGTTTAACACAGAACTGTTTAGAAATCATCAGACCTAATGCATATTATCTTTATAATCTCTATCTTTTCTTGAGTGTGTGTGTGTATCTGTATGCATGTGACAGTGGGTGTTTTTGCAAATATTTTGGGTCTTGTATAATAAAAAAATTATCTTTCATTTGTCTGTTCTTGATAAATAAAGCACTCGGGTTAAAAACACCTTTAAAAAAAAAACACGCTATCTTTGGTCAGTCAAGAGGTGAAAAAGGGGGAAATATCCTATCATCTCTTACCTGTCTGTAACAATATATTAAAAGTATTATGTCAACACAATTTTCTTGTCAACCGCTTAATTATAAATTTCAAGAGCCTTTTGGAAACCAAGGTACAAGACATCATAGACATTACACTAGTCTGTTTGGCTTTCTCAAAGAAGACAAGGAGGTTTGTCGTGCAGGATGCTCCCCTTGTGAATCTGTGTTGATTTCTGTTCACTAGATTGTTATTATACAGATGGTCCTCAGGTTTACTGTTGATATCAATTCTGTTATTTTGTGGTTGGGGGTAGGTGGGAAGTAAAATTTTTAAATCTCAAACGCAGCTCCAACCTGCACACTTCTGATTTTAATGGAGGCGTGTCAGTCAGTTAAAGTTTTAAGGGGGCTGTGTGCCTCACTTTTAAAAGGATTTTTATTTTTAACCCATGGAGACCAGGTTTCCCATGGCTTGGAAAACCTGGTAGGTAAAAGGAGGCAGGAAAGTTCAGATCCATGAGATAAGTGAATTTACAGCAGTGCTTGTGGGCCAGAAGGAGCAGCAGTGTTTCCTCCAGGTTCAGCAAGCTAACTTCTTTACAGAGCATGCAATTGGTTCCCATGATTTCTGACACAACCGACACCCCCACCTCCAGCTCCCCACCCCCCCACCAATCTCAGGCTGCACCCTGACCATGATCAGCTGGTCCCTGCCCCTGGCAAACTCCCATGATCTCCTACATTCCTCACATACACTTCTCAGTTGCTTTCCTGCTTGACAGCCTGTCAACCTTATCCAGATCTTTCATGTTGCTCTCATTTTGAATGCAGTATTCAAGGTATGACCTGACCAGGATGTTATACAGCTTCAATGTAATTCCTTTAGACTGAGGGTGGTGGTGTATTTTATTCCCAAAAACTCTGGTCTTTAAAGTAGAGACAACCTTGGACCCAATAGTTTTATATCAATTCCAATCCTGCTGAAAAAATTCTAAAAACATCCTGCTGTTAATTTCAGCAGAACCAGGTTATCTGTACTTCTGGGTTTCCCATCCGGAAATTCTCCGTATTACACCGAGTAAATAGCAGGGGCATGGACAAATTAGAAATACTATGCAGCATCTCTTTGACCTGTTAAATGCTGCTATGTAATAACTGGATTTGTTCAGTATAGAAATTAACATCACTCTCAGATCTCTTTCAACCACACCCTAACTAATTCAGTTCCATTCATTAAGTATCTATATTCCCTATTTTGCTTTCTGACTTGTACTCAATTGAAGTAGCATTATCATTTAGCATTCTGTTTATGTTGCTGCTCCACAGTTAAGTGCTGATACTATCACTACTGATCTCTATCCACTTCATCCTTAGCTATTGCTACATCTTTCATACTACACTTATAACATTTAATTTGCCTTCCAATGTGTAGTACCTTCCACTTATCTGTATTGAATTTTGTCTGCCATAGTTCTGACTTTTTTTTATATTCGTTCATGGGATGTGGGCATCGCTGGCCAGGCCAACATTTATTGCCCATCCCTAATTGCCCTTGAGAAAGTGGTGGTGAGCTGCCTTCTTGAACCACTACAGTCCATGTGGGGTAGGTACACCCACAGTGCCAGCAGTTAGATATAACTGAGTGGCTTGCTAGGCCATTTCAGAGGGCATGTAAGAATCAACCACATTGCTGTGGATCTGGAGTCACATGTAGGCCAGACCAGGTAAGGACAGCAGATTTCCTTCCCTAAAGTACATTAGTGAATCAGATGGGTTTTTACAACAATTGACAATGGTTTCATGGCCATCATCAGACTAGCTTTTTTTCTTAATTCCAGATTTATTAATTGAATTCAATTTCCACCTTCTGCTGTGGTGGGATTTGAACCCATGTCCCCAGAGCAATACCCTGGGTCTCTGGGTTACTAGTCCAGTGACAATACCACTACGCCACCGCCTCCCCATACCTGCGCATGTTGGGTTAAGCAAGCTGCCTCCACGCTCCAGTGTTTCATATGTGGGCAGGTGCATGCTAACAAAATGCAAGTAAGGAAAACATGGCCTCCACCAACTTTTACTTCATATACTCTCAAAGAACATTAGCTACCTGTTAGGCCTTGGTGTCCAGTAAAAAGGAATCGGAGGAGGGAGCATCGAGGCTGTCCCAGATGAGGGATTCATACAAATGTCCTGAGAACACAGCCCTGTACTGGTAAGAGGAAGATTCTCCATAACTTTTTTGTAAAATGACTCCACTGTCAGAGTGGTGTGCCACCCCAGCAGAAACCAGGGAGCATGCCAGTGTTACGTTAATTATCATAGTATCAGAAAACCAGCTGGTTCGGGGGCATCTTGGTGAGCAGAAGTGCCTTCCCGTCATTTCCACTAGTATAATGACCTATCAGGAAGAAGATCAGGCCATTATTTGAATCTTTTTGCAATTCCTTTACTGCTTCATTAGATCTATTGGCCCCAATTTACTGTTAACTGTGAATTTGACTAACTTACATTGCATTTCTGATGTATTTCAGAAAGCAAAGGGGCTCCCACTCAGTGTATCTCCAGTCTGACATCACCCATACCTTTTGCTCTTTCAGCCAATTGCTTCATCCAAGCTTTATCTGGTATAACTACTGTCTTAAACTGCTGTAGCCGTCTTTCTTGTGGAACATTACTGATGGTTTTCTAGAAGTCTAAATAAACTGCATCATGAAGTTTTCCAATGTCTACAGATCCAGGGCTCAGTAGAATGGTGACAGCTAGAGTCCACCTGCCTATTACTGTTATCGCTCAGGACAGCGGTGCAACCCAGACCTTCAACCTGACATAGAATCATTGAATAGTACAGTACAGAAGGAAGTCATTTGGCCCATCAAATCTGTACTGGCTCTTTCAAAGAGCAATCCAGTTATTCCCACACCCCTGCTCTTTCCCCATATCCCTGCAATTTTATCTCCTTCAAGTATTTATCCAATGCCCCTTTGAAAGCCACTACTGAATCTGCATCAACCACCCTATCAGACAGTGCATTCCAAATCCTAACCAACCAATTGTCACTTAAATTATTTTCCTCTTGCCGGGCTTAGTTCTACCAGCCAAAAGTGTACAAGATTTTGCGTATAGGAATACAATATATGTTCATGACAAGTTGTGACTTTGGGTTGGGAGTGGGGTATGTGGGGCATCTGGAATCTACCAGTAATCTGACCTGTCAGAAAAAAGTCCAGAAATATATAGGCAGAATGGCAAGAAAAACTTTATTACTGTATTCAAAATCTACAGCCTCATGTCAGAAACTCGTTACTTGAGGTGGTAAGGCCTGGCTACCCGACCCGAACCCGACGAGACCCGATTGCATATGTTGGGTTTGGGTCGGGTCGGGTCTATATTCCGAGTCCAGCATTTGGGCACGGGTCGGGTCGGGCTGTACGCAGCTTCCGGGAAGTCACGGGATCAGGCTTACCCATGATTCCCCACAACTCCATCTGCAGGAATAGCCTGCTGCCAGAACGGATGAACGATATTCATGTTGGGTCAGGTCGGGTTGGGTTCGGGTTGGCTGTGATCGGGTCGGGCCTGGGTCGGGTTTTAATTTTATACCTGAGCCAGTCTTTAGATCTTGGCAGATACTGCACCTCATAATTATCAGTCTGAGTTACCCAGAGTATATTAGCAGGTGTTTGCTTTGGAGCAGTGGTAGTACCCTCACCTCTGAGTCAGTAGGTTCTGGTATGAGCCACACTCCAGAGGTCTGAGTGCAAACCTTGGATGACACTTCCATGCAGTAGTAAAGTAGTAAAGGACTACTACATAGTTGGAGGTGCTGTCTTTTGGATGAAATGCTAAACCCTAGGCCATGTCTGCCCTCTTAGGTGGACTTAAAAGACCTCATGGCACTAGAGTTCTGAGTTTCCTGGTCAGTGTTTAGTCCTTAACCAACAGCATCAAAATGGATCTTATAGTCATTTATTACATTGCTGTTGGTAGGACTTTGCTCTGTACAAACTGGCTGTGGTGTTTCATACAACAGTGACTATTGACAGATAAGTGGCAGAAACCACTTTCACCTAAGTTTCTTGGTTGAAAAAAAGTTTCAAACCATTTATACACTAGCTACTAATGCACAGAGATGAAAGAAAATTTATCCCCCTTAAGTCTAGTTGTAAAGCTTCCTATGATGGATGATCTGTTGCTAGTTTTTCCTATAGTTTTACACTTGGCTTCAAATCTGTTTGTATTCTAAAGAGATGTCGTTCTACTTGACAACATCCTTGCTGTAATACTGGAAGAATTTCTGAAAGTTTTATTTGTCTTCTTCAGCAGTGCTCATTCCTGGTTCTTACTTTGCCTCTTTGAGCTTTTATTTTGAAGTTTTATGTCTTCTTCTGAAGAGTTTTCCCCACTGTTCTCCCTGTACCCTTTGTATACTTTATATTTCTTACTTATTTCACTTTGCATTGCCTCATTAATTAATTTAGGGTCCTTCTTGTGTAATTATTTTGCATGGTTCATTGTATGTCATTAAAAGTATTCCATCTATCTGTAACTGAAGCTTTTTAAATACTGTATCTCAGCAGTTTGAGATAGACCCATTGTTTGAAAGATGTGATTTTTTGAAATTAAGTGCTTGCATATTGGTTTGCAGTGTTGATTTAACTCATATCATGTCAAATTTTGTGATGTTATAGCTGTTGTCACCCAAGGGTGCCACTACTTCCATTCCCCGCTATCTCAGTGACCAAGTAAAGATACACGATACCTGTAGTGGTATCCCTAATGCACTCGTCGCAGTCATGAATTACATTCATGCTCAGATTCTACACCGCTTGTGCAATCTGATCCTTACAATCCATGATCTTTCCATTGTACTCCTGCTAAAACTTCAGTATTGTCCACATTACAAGCTCAACGAGAGGGGGCGCAATTCTAGATTTAGTCTTCAGTAACGAAACTGGGCAAGTGGAGAAAGTAAGAGTGGGTGACTATTTTGGAGATAGTGACCATATATAATAAGTTTTAGCATAATAATGGAAAAGGACAAAGATAAAACAGGAGTAAAAGTTCTAAATTGGGGGAAGGAAAATTTTAAAAAACTGAGAGGTGACCTGGCAAAAATGGATCGGATACAGCTACTTGAAAGAAAATCAGTGGCAAACCAATGGGAGGCATTCAAAAGCGAAATACTACAGGCACAGTGTAAGCATGTCCCTGCAAAGATAAAGGATGGTACTACCAAATCTAGAGCCCCCTAGTTATCTGGAAACTTACAGGGTAAGATAAAGCAGAAAAAGAAAGCTTATGACGATCACAAAAATCTAATACTTTAGAAAGCCTGGAGGAGTATCGAAAGTGCAGGGGTGAAGGAAACAAGGAAATTAGAAAAGGGGACATTAAAAATTATTGGCAGGTAAAATCAAGGAAAACCCGAAGATATATTATCAGTACATAAAGAGCAAGAGGATAACTAAGGAAAGGGTAGGGCCTATCAGAGATGTACAAGGGAACTTATGCATGGATGCAGAAGATGTGGGCAGGGTTCTGAATGAGTTTTTGTCTCTGTCTACATCAACCCTCTCCTCTGTGAAGACATTGTAGTTAAAGAGGAGGGGTGTGAAATATTAGATACGATAATCATAATGAGAGAGGAAGTACTGGAGGGTCTGACATCCTTGAAAGTGGATAAATCGCCAGGGCCAGATGTATTGCATCCCAGGTTGTTAAAGGAAGCCATGGAGGAGATAAGGGATGCTCTGAGCATCATCTTCAAATCCTCACTAGATACAGGAACGGTACTAGATGATTGGAGGTCTGCGAACATTGTACCGTTTTTTAAAAAGGGTGCGAGGGATAGGCCAAATAATTATAGTCTGATCAGTCTGACTTCGGCAGTGGGTAAATTGTTAGAATCAATTCTGAGAGACAGGATAAACTGCCTCTTAGAAAGGCACGGATTAATCAGGATAGCCAGGATGGATTTGTATGGGGAAGGTCATGTCTTACTAACTTAATTGAGTTTTTTGAGGAAGTAACAAGAAGGATTGATGAGGGTAGGGCAGTGGATGTGGTCTACATGGACTTTAGTGAGGCATTTGACAAGGTCCCACACGACAGACTGGTCAGTAAAGTGAAAGCCCATGGGATACAGGGGAATGTGGCAGGTTAGATCCAGAATTGGCTCAGGTCCAGGAAACAAAGGGTAGTTGTTAATGGATGTTTTTGTGAATGGAGAACTGTTTCCAGTGGCGTTCCACAGCGCTCAGTGTTGGGTCCATTGCTGTTTGTGGTATATATTAATGATTTGGACTTAAATGTGGGAGGCATGATTGGGAAATTTACTGATGACACAAAAATTGGCTGTGTAGTTGATAGTGAAGAGGATAGCCGTAGACTCCAGTTTGGTTGAATGGGTGGAAAAGTGGCAAATGGAATTTAATCCAGAAAAGTGTGAGGTAATGCATTTGGGCAGGGCAAATAGGCGAGGGAATACACAATAAACGGGAGGATATTGAGAGGGGTAGAAGAAGTGAGAGGCCTCGGAGTACATGTCCACAGATCCCTGAAGATGGCAGGACAGGTAGATAGAGTAGTGAAGGTGGCATATGGAATGCTTTCCTTTATTGGCCGAGGTATAGTACTCAAAAGCAGGGATGTAATGCTGGAACTGTATAAAATGCTGGTTAGGCCACAGTTGGAGTATTGCATACAGTTCTGGTCACCACATTACAGAAAGGACATAATTACTCTGGAGAGAGTACAGAGGAGATTTACAAGAATGTTGCCAGGGCTCAAAAGTTGCAGCTATGAGGTAAGATTGGATAGGCTAGGGTTATTTTCCTTGGAACAGAGGAGGCTGAGGGGTGACTTAATAGAGGTATACAAAATTATGAGGGGTCTAGATAGAGTAGACAGGAAGGACCTGTTTCCCCTACTTGGGGATACAGATTTAAGGTGATTGGTGGAAGGATTAGAGGGGACATGAGGAAAAACTTTTTCACCTAGTGGGTGTCTGAAATTCACTACCAGGAACGGTGGTGGAGGCAGAATCCCTCAATTCTTTTAAAAGGTGCCTGGACATGTACCGGAAGTGCTGTAAGGTAAGGCTATGGACCAGGTGCTGGAAGTTGGGATTAGATTGGGCGACTAGTTTTTATTTCAGCCGGCATGGACACGACGGGCTGAATGGCCTCCACCTGTGTCGTAATTTTTCTATGGTCCAACACCATGATTGGAACCTGAATACACAAGCCTTGGTCTTGTGCAACAGTTTCTGGGAAGGCCTTCTGGGAACGGAGCCTTTACCTGCTCTAGCGAGGCTGTCAGAGTTACAGGTGGAGTGGAATGTGTTGTCAAGCCAGGGACAGGGACTTGCTATATTGGGAGTTCTCACTTTTCAGGCTCTCCTAGGGATCTTGTGTAGCAACAGCAGAGGTATGTCAACTGAGACAGGCATACCAAACTGCCTACTGGCACATTTGCGAACCATTTAGGGGTCCTGGAAGCATAGATCCCCTCAAGAGGTTGTGAATTTTTAAAATATATAAAGGGGCTGCTCGGGGCATGACAAATTTATTTCTGGGATATCCCTGCACATCTGGCTGTGCACACTTCTTAATAGAGGTGACCAAAATTATGAGGAGTACACTTTTAGTAAAACTTCTTTATTCCTGTCCTCCAATCCCTTTGCAATGAAGGCCAACATGCCATTTGCCTTCCTAATAGCCTGCTGCATCTAGAGTCATAGAGTGGTACAGCAGAGAAACAGGCCCTTCGGCCCACCGCATCCATGCCAACCATATTGCCTATCTATACTAATCCCACCTGCCTGCATTAATTCCATATCCCTCTATGCCTTGCTCATTCAAGTACCTGCCCAGATGCCCCTTAAATGTCGCTACTGTTTCTGCCTCCACCACCTCCTCAGGCAGTTCATTGCAAATGTGTGAAAAATTTACCCCTTGGATCCCCTTTAAACCTCCTCCCACTCACCTTAAATCTATGCCCTCTAGTTTTAGTCACCCCTACCATGGGAAACAGACTCTGGCTATCTACCCCATCTCTGCCTCTCATAATTCTATAAATCTCTATCATGTCCCCTCTCAGCCTCCTTCGCTCCAGGAAAAACAGACCCAGCCTATCCAATCTCTCTTTATAACTCAACCCTCCAAACCAGGCAACATCCTTGTGAATCTTTTCTGCACCCTCTCTCGCTTAATCACATCTTTCCTGTAGTGCGGCGTCCAGAACTGCACACAGTACTCCAAATGCAGCCTAACCAATGTTATGTACAACTGTAACATGACGTCCCAACTCTTGTACTCAATGCTCGGCCGATGAAGGCAAGCATGCCATACGCCTTCTTCACCACCCTACCTGTGTTGCCACTTTCAGGAAACTATGTACTTGCACCCCAAGTTCTCTCTGCTCAACAACACTCCCCAGGGCCCTGCCATTCACTGTATATGTCCTGCCCTGTTTTAACTTCCCAAAATACATCACTTCACACTTGTCTGCGTTAAATTCCATTTGCCACTTCCTTGCCCACTTTCCCAGTTGATCTATATCCTGTTGTAACCTTAGACAACCTTCTTCACTGTCCACTATACCACCAATTTTGGTATTATCTGCAAACTTACTAATCATGCCCCCTACATTCACATCCAAGTCATTAATATATATGACAAACAACAGAGGGTCCAGCACCGATCCCTACGGCACACCGCTGGTCACCGGCCTCCAATCTGAAAAACAATCCTCCACTACCACCCTCTGCCTCCTATCACCAAGCCAATTTTGTATCCAATTTGCTAGCTCACCCTGGATCCCATGTGTTCGAACCTTCTGGACCAGCCTACCATGCGGGACCTTGTCAAAGGCCTTGCTAAAGTCCATGTAGACAACGTCCATCGCCCTGCCCTCGTCAATCTTCTTGGTCACCGCCTCGAAAAACTCAATCAAATTCGTGAGACATGATTTCCCACGCACAAAGCCATGCTGACTATCCCTAATCAGACCATGCCTTTCCAGATGCATATAAATCCTGTCTGTCAGAATCCCTTCCAATAACTTTCCCACCACTGATGTAAGGCTCACCGGCCTGTAGTTCCCTGGTTTATCCCTGCTGCCCTTTTTAAATAAAGGCACAACATTAGCTATCCTCCAGTCTTCCGGTACCTCACCCGTGGCTAACGATGATACAAAAATCTCTGCCAGGGCCCCAGCAATCTCCTCCTTTGCTTCCCATAGCATCCTAGGATACACCTGGTCAGGCCCTGGGGATTTATCCACCTAAATGCGCTTCAAAACCTCCAACACCTCCTCCTTTGTAATGTTGATATGCTCCAGGATATCGGTGTTCCCTCCCTTGAACTCACTAGCTTCCATGAGCTTCTCCACGGTAAATACGGACAAGAAATATTCATTTAAGACCTCACCCATTTCCCGTGGCTCCACACATAGATTGCCACACTAATCCTTAAGGGGATCTACTCTCTCCCTACCTACCCTTTTACTCTTAATATACTTATAGAATCTTCTGGGATTCTCCTTTATCTTATCTGCCACGGAAATCTCATGGCCCCTTTTCACCCTCCTAATTTCCTACTTAAGTGTACTCCTACATCCCCTATACTCCTCGAGGGACTCGCTTGATCCCAGCTGCCTATACCTGACATATGCCTCCTTCTTTGGCCTGACCAGACCCTCAATATCCTTCGTCAACCAAGGTTCCCTAAACTTGCCAGCCTTGCCCTTCCATCTAACAGGAACATGCCAGCCCTGAACTCTTCCTATCTCACTTTTAAAAGCCTCCCACTTGCCAGACATCCCTTTACCTGTAAACAGCCTCTCCCATTCAACTTTTGAGAGTTCCTGTCTGATGCCATCAAAATTAGCCTTCCCCCAATTTAGGACTTCAATTTGAGGACCAGTCCTTTCCTTTTCCATAACTATCTTGAAGCTAATAGAGTTATGGTCACTGGTCCCAAAGTGCTCCCCCACTGACACATTAACCACCTGCCCATCCTCATTTCCTAAGAGGAGGTCGAGTGTAGCCTCTTCTCTAGCAGGGCCATCCACATACTGCTTCAGAAAACTATCCTGGACACGCTTAACAAATTCTTCCGCATCTGATCCCTTAGCACTAACACAGTCCCAGTCAATATTAGGGAACTTAAAATCACCTACTATTACAACCCTAATATTCCTACACCCATCTGTGATTTCCCTACATATATGCTCCTCCACTTCCCTCTGACTATTGGGGGGCCTATAGTATAACCCCATCAAAGTGATCACCCCTTTCTTATTTCTAAGTTCTATCCATATGGCCTCGCTGGACATGCCACCCGGGATATCCTCTCTAAGTACTGCCGTGATGTCCTCCCTAATCAATAGTGCAACTTCCCCTCCTCTCTTACCTCTACCTCTGTCACGCCGGAAAGATCAGTTCCCCGGAACATTGAGCTGCCAGTCCTCCCTCAACCACGTTTCCGTAATAGCTATAATATCACAATCTCATGTACCGATCCATGCTCTGAGTTCTGCTGCCTTACCTGTAAGGCTTCTTGCATTAAAGTAAATGCAGTTTAGCCTACCAGACCTTCCACGCTCCCTGTCCTGCCCCTGCCCAGCCTGCCTACTGGACTTGCTTGCTTTAACCCCTACATTTGCCTCAACTATCTCATCTGGGTCCCACCCCCCTGCAAGACTAGTTTAAACCCTCCCGAGTAGTGCTAGCAAACCTCCCTGCAAGAATATTGGTCCCCTTCCAGTTTAGATGCAACCCGTCCTTCTTGTACAGGTCAACTCTGCACCAGAAGAGATCCCAATGATCCAAGTAGCTGAAGCCCTCCTGCCTACACCAGCTCTTCAGTCACGAATTCATTTGCCTAATCCTCCTATTCCTACCCTCACTCGCACGTGGCACAGGGAGTAATCCTGAGATTACAACCCTAAAGGTCCTGCTTTTTAAACTTCTGCCTAACTCCCTATATTCATTTTGCAGGACCTCATCTCTTTTCCTGCCTATGTCGTTAGTACCAATATGGACCACGACCTCTGGCTGCTCACCCTCCCCTGTCCTGCAGCTGCTCCGAGACATCCTTGACCCTAGCACCAGGGAGGCAATATACCATCCTGGAGTCTCGTTTGTGGCCACAAAATGCCTATCTGCACCCCTTATTATAGAATCCCCTATCACTATAGCTCTTCCAGCCCTTTTCCTCCCCTGCTGTGCAGCAGAGCCCTCTGTGGTGCCACGAACTTGGCTGTTGCTGCTTTCCCCTGGGAGGTCATCCCCCCCAACAGTATCCAAAGTGGTATATCTGTTTGAGAGGGGGGATGGCCACAGGGGACTCCTGCACTACCTGCCTGTGCCTACTACTCCGTCTGGCGGTCACCCATCTCTTTTCTGCCTGTGCAGCCATTACCTGCAGTGTGACCACCTCACTAAACGTGCTATCCACGACTTCCTCAGCATTGTGGATGCTCCACAGTGAATCCACCCGCAGCTCCAGCTCCGTAATGCGGGTAGCCAGTAGCTGCAGCTGGTTACACTTCCTGCACGCATGGTCATCAGGGAGACTGGAAGTGTCCCTGATTTCCCACATAGCACAGGAGGAGCATATCACGGGCTGAGCTCTCCTGCCATGACTTACCCTTAGGTTAATTAGTTACTCCCTTAATTAAAAAATATTAATTATACTAGGGGCCTTGTTCTACCCAGTCCAATCTAAAATCCTTAAAAAAACACTTTAGTAGTACTCACCTTCTCACCAGAGGTTTTATTTTCAACAAAAAAAAACTTATCCTTTTTTTTAAGATATTCTAACAGCTGCTACTCACCAACCAATCACCTTGCAGCTCTCCTGTGATGTCACTGTCAGCTTTTTTTTGTTCAAAATTCTGTCTCTGCTCTTTTTAAACACCACCGGTCTCACTCAGTCTCCTTCTTTCCCGCTCCCGCTGCACTTTTTAAACATCGCTGCTCTCACTCAGTCTCCTCCTTTCCCGCTGTCGCTGCACTTTTTAAACACTGCTGGTCTCACTCAGTCTCAGTTAACCTGCATGTTAACTTTGTGCCTTCCTTGTACAAGTGCCCCCAAGTCTCTCTAACATCAACACTTACCAGTTTCACACCTTTTAAAAAATATTCTGCTTTTCTATTTTATGACCAAGTGAACAACTTCACACCTCCCTACATTATACTCCATTTGCCATCTTGTTACCCACTCACTTAACCTGTCTATATCTCTTTGCAGCCTCTCTACATCCTCCCCACAAGTTACCTTTCCAATGAACTTTGTATCATCAACAAACAGATACATTACTCTCTGTCTCTTCATCAAAGTCATTCATAGAGTGTAAATCGCTGAGGCCCCAGCACTGATCCTTGCGGCACCCCATTATTCATTGTCTGCCAACTTGAAAATGCCCCATTTATGCCTAATGCCTAACTTATATAAGGCACTGGATATCTTTAGTAAAAGTTAGAAAATTTATGATATGAAGATAAAACAGCGAGTGTAAGAGAAAGTAAAGGACACGATTCCTAATTAAAAACAAATCTGTGATTTTGCTGTTTATTTATTTATTTAGAGATACGGCACTGAAACAGGCCCTTCGGCCCACTGAGTCTGTGCCGACCAACAACCACCCATTTATACTAACCCTACAGTAATTCCATATTCCCTACCACCTACCTACACTAGGGGCAATTTACAATGGCCAATTTACCTATCACCAGCAAGTCTTTGGCTGTGGGAGGAAACTGGAGCACCCGGCGAAAACCCACGCAGTCACAGGGAGTACCCAGAATTGAACCCGGGTCCCTGGAGTTGTGAGGCTGCGGTGCTAACCACTGCGCCACTGTGCCGCCCCTTTGTTCAAAAAGCATTTTTCAGAATATTATGTAAATCATATCACACTATGTGAACTAAACTAACAAAATATATAAATAAAATAACTTAATTATTAAATGCACACTTAATATGTAATTCCAATTATATTTACAGACTAATGCTAGTTTTTTTTCACTGAAAATATTAATACACAATGGTAGAAACGTAAGCATGGCAGCACAGTACATTGTAACAGCTCTGTAGTGGGGTAGAAGGTACAGATTTGAAAGTTCAATTTAACACATGGGGATATGCCAAACTTGGCCATGCTGTCAGAGCAGAGGGTCTCCCCAGGGAACTATTTCTTGGAGAGAAAATTTGTATCTTGTTATGGCAATGCAGCTGAGATCAGACTCATAGCAGAATGGAGTGTTGATCCTGTATCACACCGTGTCACTTCCACTGCAGTTCTTAAACATATTACTCATTTTACCCCATTCATGTTACTCTCAATCATCTTTCTGTGCCACCTGCCATAGGCTGAGATACTTGACAGTAAGTCTGTTTTTATACTTTTGCAGAGCTGCCAGGAAATGCATAGTAAGAGACTGGCTGTAAGTTTTCCTCCCCTTTTCCTTGAGGGGAAATCCCTCTGCTCAATCTCACTCCTGGACAGCACAAAGAAGGTCAGCAGAGGGAAGTACAAAACAAGCACATGTCCTACCATTCTGTAGTATAGCAAATTAAGAGCACAAACGTGCTAAGTTATCAGGAAGCCCAATAATAGTTGTTTATGTGCAACTAGTGCGGTTTTCAGAATTCATACAATGGATATAAATTTTTCTTGAGTTCTGAGGGGGAAAAATATTCAGACAGAGAAGTAGCAGGGCAGGATGGTAAGTGAGAAGCTACGGTACAGGAGGGTGAGTCAGCAAACAAAGGCTAGATACAGGGCACCCCGAGAACCCTCCTGATCTATGAAAAGCTGCAATTACAGTAGTTAAAGAGTTCATTAAGAGCGCTTTGGGGGACATGTTGAGATTTTGGTGGGGGTGCACAGTCTGCATGCTGGGTCAGGGGTAGACCAGGTGCATAGAGGCAGATACACAGTGGGAAGCCAGTCATGGCCACCCCAACAAATTAGCTGGGCACTTAAAAGGGAGAAAGGTTCAGAGGTGGCTCGTCCATTGGTACAGAGGTGCCATTGGGTCAGCACAAGTCACTAAGTGCTTGGGAAGTGCAGGGCTTGTCACCCTGCTGGCATCACAGGGCACATAGAAGGAGGAGGCAAGGCTTCCAAATACAATGGGGAGGCCACCTGAGCGCAAGAAGGGCAGCAGCTGGCAATAGGAGAATGACTCTCTCAGATTTCGGGTCCAGTGGTGATGAGGAGCAATATCCTCCGCAGGAAAGGCAGAGCCCTGGGCATGAGGAGGGCAGAGGAGAGGGGTGAGGGGCTTGAAGGCAACGGAGGCCATACCTTCAGCATAGGCTGTATCACTGAAGACGGAAATACCTGAACGTGTTGGAGAACCAGTGCCACAGGAAACTACGACTGTCCGGGCAAATAGTGTTACAATCGAGGCGGGAGGAAAGCACTGTTAATTCAGTCTTACTTCTCCATAGGTCACAACATATTCTGTAAAGTTTTTCCACTTGCAGAAACAGTCAATCAGATATACTATTATCTCCAGAATAGATCACACTAATTAGGTTTCTTTACTGAAAAACAAAATTAACAGTTTATTGTAAAACAAGTCTTAACTAGTAATGAAGTAAAACAATATCACATGGACCAAATTTTTAAAAATCCAACATTAAATTTTAAAAAGTCCCCTTTCTACCGTCACCAAATTTTAAAGTCCCTTTTTACCTTGGTCCCTTCACACTTACACACACATATACACCCACTGGTTAACCAAAAAAGTAAACAAGGATTTATATATCAGAGCTCTATTACAGACCAAAAAAAACACACCCAAGCAGATCACTTGCCCATGCTGATGAGATGCGCTGCACCAAACCGTTGTCAATCTGGCTCCTTCACTGTCCTCTTGATTAAAAAACTGATCAAACATTTATTTAGTTTAACTATAACTTCCTTTTAGAATATTTTTTAACAAAAAAGGGCGGTGCAGTGGTTAGCACCGCAGCCTCACAGCTCCAGCGACCCGGGTTCAATTCTGGGTACTGCCTGTGTGGAGTTTGCAAGTTCTCCCTGTGTCTGCGTGGGTTTCCTCCGGGTGCTCCGGTTTCCTCCCACCAGCCAAAAGACTTGCAGGTTGGTAGGTAAATTGGCCATTATAAATTGCCACTAGTATAGGTAGGTGGTAGGGAAATATAGGGACAGGTGAGGATGTTTGGTAGGAATATGGGATTAGTGTAGGATTAGTGTAAAATGGGTGGTTGATGGTCGGCACAGACTTGGTGGGCCGAAGGGCCTGTTTCAGTGCTGTATCTCTAATCTAAATCTAAATTTAATCATTAATACAAACAAAGCTGAAGGGCAGGCCTAGAGATTGAACGCAGAGCTTTAATGGAGCACTTTTTGCTTTTGAAAACCAAACCTTCGCATCTGGCAGTCTCCATTAATAAGTATAGCTCTTTATCATGCTCTCCTTCCGTGTGTTCTACTATGGTAATGTGTTCGCAATACACACACAGCCCGGGACTCATTCCATTAACCGGTTCATATGCTGTTGAAATACATCCTGGCTGATCAACAGCCCAAATGGTAAACGGAGGAAACAGTACTTGCCAAAAGGAGTTCTGAACGTTGTTAGCTCTTGGTAAGTGTATGGACCAATATCTGCTTTTTGCATCTAATTAGGAAAAGTGCTTTGCTCCAGCAAAAGTTGGCTTTAACTCTTGTAACATTGGTATCTTATGAGGACATCACTTTAAGGCTTTGGTTAGCCTCCTCTGGCTAAACATAGTCGAATTGAACTGTCCTTTTTGATTGCTGTACTGATGGAACTGCACCAGTCTGTGTAATGTTGCACTCGTCGAATGATGCCATTGCAGCCAGTTTCATCTTTAACTTTTTTCAAAAGTACACGCTGTAATTGATGGCATTGCACCTTCTTTAAGGTGTAGGACTGCGTCCCTCGTGGAAATTCCCAACTGTGTCAAACAGGTCCGGGTATAACTTCTGGAAGTCTTGTACCGATCCAATGGGTGTGCACCCGTTTTGACTGCTGTGGTCTTCTGACTGGGTCAGCTCATGGATGTTGACCTGTTACTGCTCGTTCTGACACATCCACTATGTAGAATATCTGAGTAGGCCATGTTGACTCTTTGTACCTGCATTCTAGGTCTAGGGACCTAGACACATTATTGTCGAACCATTTTATGCCATAAGCTTCACACTAGTGAGTTGGACCACAGACTTCCATGCCTCGTGGTACATGTTCTTGAGAATGTGGAAAGGTAGAGTGTTGGCACTTGCACGGTGTGAATCTTCACTCTCAGTCATTGCCGTCTAGCCTAATCTGGAGTGTCGCAAAAGCTTCCATTTTGTTAATGGAATGGACCTGTTCCACTAAGGTGTGAAATAGCTGTTCACCTGTCGTGTCTTCACCTCGACCCTCCTCATCCATTTTGGCCCTGTCATGGTTGGGTCTATGCCATTGGCGATGCCTGGAACTGTCTCGGCTCCCTTCAGCTCTGGGTGGTGTACTGCTGCCTGCTCTGGCTTCGCCCTGCATACTTACTACAGAAGCTTCTGCAAAGTTTGGTCCAGTGCCCTCTAAGCCCACATGCCTTGAATGTATCTGCATATGGTGGGCATCTATGTGGTTGGTGAGAGAGGCCACAGTTACTGCACATCTTGTTCTGTCTGGGTGCCTTGGAAATTGTGCTGACAGACATTTAGGACCCTAAAGCTTGCAAACGCTGTCTCCCTGCGAAAATTGCCTTGTATCTGTGTCCATCCTGTAGTATGTTGTCCACATCCCTTCAGCTTTTTATTTATTTATTTAGAGATACAGCATTGAAACAGGTCCTTCGGCCCACCGCGTCTGTGCCGACCAACAACCACCCATTCTTATACTAATCCTACATTAATCCCATATTCCCTACCACATCCCCACCATTCGCCTACCACCTACCTATACTAGGGGCAATTTAGAATGGCCAATTTACCTATCAACCTGCAAGTCTTTGACTGTGGGAGGAAACTGGAGCACCCGGCGGAAATCCACGCTGTCACAGGAAGAACTTGCAAACTCCGTACAGGCAGTACCCAGAACTGAACTCGTGTCACTGGAGCTGTGAGGCTGTGGTGCTAACCACTGCGTCACCCTTCCAGGAGGTTTTTCTGTAACGCCTCAATAGGAGTGGAGGCAATAAACAAATCATTCCGAGAACTCAGCATCGGAGAAGTTGCATTCTTTTGCTTTCTCACTGCATTAGTTAACAATGTCGTCCAAGCTCTTGTCGGCTTTCTGTCTGTACCGCATGAGTTACATGAGCAGTACACCACCCAGCAGTACACCACCCAGAGCTGTACCGCATGAGTTACAGGCAGTGTACTCTAAAATTGACTTTAATATTAAGCTGATTTTGCAATGTTGCCCATAGCTTTGATGGATCCTTCTGTTCAGCATCAGATAAACCAGAGGTATTGATTCTCTGCAGCCCTTTGTTTCCTCTGGCGATCCTAATTTTTATCGCCTGCTTCTCTGCATCTACAACCTCATGGTCTAGGAAGCAGAATTCAATCCTCTGTTTAAACAGTTTGAACTAGCCTGGGACATCAGCTGCTTTCTAGTCCATCTCTGGAAATCTAGCTGCCATTGGCTAAGCCTTCTACTCTTTTCTCCCCCAAGGAGCAAACCTTGCTTTCAAAGTTGCAGCAAGCTGCGCTGTCTGCAGAGCAGAACAGGAGCCACACCCAGAGCTGTGCTACTGCAGCATGGGATTGTAAGCTTGTAGATGGGTGGGGTCCTGGTGTCAGGGTTGGCTAATGTAGCGCGAGTGTGGTGATGGTGGGAAGGGGTCCGCACTAAAACACGACGCTGCACTGATCTCTGCAGCTGAAACTACTGTTGATTGTTGTCTTGCCAGCTTGGGTCAAAACCGGAAGTGCGTCCGAATTAGCTTCAATCTCTACTCACACCATTGCTGTCCTGATGTGAAAGCTGTAATCTGGTCGCAGCGCTTCAGGTAGGGTTTCTGATTTGAATTGTTGCTATCAGTTGCTGATCAGTGCTATCAACTCATTATTCCCACCACCATATTGTATTATCTCTTCTCAATTAATACAAACAAAGCTGAAGGGCAGGCATAGAGGTTGAATACAAAGCTTTAATGGAGACTTCTTGCTTCAGCTTACATCTGTTAACTGACTGTGCAAGAGAACTGACTCGTGATATTACATCACTTCCTGTGATGCCATATGACTGAGCATGAATATCTATTCAAATGATTATATTTAACATACTAACAAATCCACCATCATAACAAACTGGACAGTACATTCAATTCCAGACATATGGGGCCTTGCAGACCCAAAGGGCAGTGCGTTTCACCTCCATTGGAGTCTCCCAGGTGCAGTACATCATTGATTGCACACATATGGCCATTAAGCACCCAGTGACCGGCCAGTGAGATTCAGCAACAGGAAGGGCTTCCACTCCCTCAACGCTCAACTGATCTGTGACCACAGTAAGAGCTCCTTGAATGTGTGTGCTCATTTTTCTGGGAGCTGGCATGACTCATTCTCTGGTAGTCAAGGCAGCTGTAACTCTTCATTCCACCCCCCGCAACTAGGTGGATAGATGCTAGGGTTCAACGGATATCCCTTGAACAGATGGTTACTCATCTCCTCTGTGAGAACCCGAGACAGATGCGCGACAATTGAAACCATCTGCTCTAAGGGACCACCATCGAGCAGGCTATTGGGCTACTGAAGATGTTGTTCCGGTGCCTAGACTGGTCAGGTGTGCCCTACCGTATACTCCTACAAGGGTCTTGTGCATCATTGTGGTCTGCTGTGCTCTCCGTAACATGGTTCTCCAGAGAGGTGTGGACCTTGAAGAAAGTGAGGCTCTGGAATGACACAAATCATCGGAGGAAGAGGAGGAGAAATATGCAGAACAGAGAGGTGCCCCGGGTGCTCAGGGGAGTGGTTGGGCCCGACGCAGGGCTCGAGGATCTCAATATCAGAGACCATCTGATTCAGGCTCATAGGTTCAGCTGCCTATGAGAGCACTTCCAATGAAGACACAGTCTGGAACAGATATTCTCTTACTGCCAAGGGAAGATGCACATCTGCCCAGAGGTTTCACTGTCCCTGTTCACAGACCCTTGCTCCTCTTAACTTCATCCCTCTTTTCCTGTCCCACCATTAAGTAAAGGAGGCTCCCATGTCTGGAATTTTATGTTGGGCAGGAGGCCCCACTCACTGGCCAAAAAGTTGGGCGTAAGCCCCCCTCCGCCAGGCCGGGGGGGCCACGCTAGAATTTTTCGCTCCCCAGGCCCTTAATTGGCCTTGAGCGGGCTTTCCACCTTTCTGAGGCAGGGAGTCCTGCCTAATGGAGCTGCCGGCCAATCAGCAGGCTGGCAGCTCTTAGTTTCAGTAGCGCCACTGGGAGTGGTGGCCACTGCTGAGACTGCACCCAGCGAACGGCAGCAACAGGGAAGTTGGCCCCGGAAAGGCCAATTTCTGGGGCCTCGCCGGAGACAATTGGCCAGGCCCTGGCGAGGCCAGTGGGGTCAGTTGGGGGTGGAGGGAGCGATCAGTGCTCTGCAGTATGGGCAGTTGGGCCATGGGGGGGGGGGGGCCCACCATGTGGCACAGGGTGCCCGATCAGGAGGCACCACCCCCCAGCCTGCAAAGGGGCCTTTGTTGCCCGCCCACCATGGGTAACATACCAGCAGCGGTGGGAGGAAGCCCTTAAGTGGCAGTTAAATGGCCACTTAAGGGCCTTGATTAGCCTGCGTCAGGGGAGTCATTTCTCGCTGCTGCCGCCCATGTAAAACTGCAGCGGCGGCGGGAAGGCATTGGGAATGACATCCCCTGCCTCCTATACAATTTTTTCGCACCCCCCAACCCGCCCCACCACCAGTCCGCTCCCCTGGGGGGGCCGTAAAATTCCAGCCCATGTGTCAATATTTACATGGGGCTCAAAATGACAAAAAAGTGCACAGACACTCCAGTTGCGGAGGGGTCAGTGAGTACCCTGGGCACACTTTCTTCCCATGTTCAGGAGCAGCATGTACCCTCAGGCTCCTCAGCAGGCGTGTTTGCTGGAGGTTGAATACCCAGAGGCCTGTCTGAGGGTCCAGAGTTGCTCTCACCTTGCCACAGCGAATAAGGTCATTGAACCTCTTCCTGTACTGGACGCAGTTCCTGTGGCCCACATTTCATCTGCTCACCGTCACCGCCAACGTGACCCAGGCCTGCTTGGTCTTGGACGGTGGCCTTCTCCTGCCTTCCTCCGAAAAGAGGATCTCTCTCCTCTCCCTCACTGCGTGTGCAAAGTGAATGGCAACCCTGCCCCAGATTTCAGTCCTCTGCCTCTCCTGCTCCCTCAGTAGCAGATAATAAATAGTAAAGGTAGGAAGTCATTTGTAGGAGTAGTTTATAGGCCCCTTAAAAGTAACTACACTTTAGGATGGGGTATACAGGAAGAAATATGGGGGCTTGTGAGAAAGATACAGTGATAATCATGGGTGATTTTAATCTACAGATAGATTGGATGAATCAGACTGGCAAAGGTAGCCTGGAAAATGAGTTCATGGAGTGTTTTCGGGACAGTTTCTTAGAGCAGCAGGTTCTAGAGCCAGAGAGCAGGCTACTCTAGATCTGGTAATGTGTAATGAGACAGGATCAATTAATGACCTCATAGTAAAGGCGCCCTAGGTAGCAGTAATTACAACAGGATTGAATTTCCCATTCAGTTTGAGTGTGATAAGAGTAGATCTAAGACTAGTGTTTTAAAGTTAAATAAGGGTAATGATGAGGGTTTGAGGACAGAGCTGGCTAAAGTAAACTGGGAAATTAGGTTAAGGGATAGGTCATTAGAGATGCAGTGGCAGACATTTAAGGAGATATTTCATAACACAGAGCAAAGATACATTCTAGTGAGAAAGAAAGACTCTAGGGGAAAGACGCAGCATCCGTGGCTAATGAAGTAAGTTAAAGATAGTAACAAATTGAAAGAAAAAGCGTACAATTCAGCAAAGCGTAGTGGCAGGTCAGAAGATTGGCCAGAATATTAAAAAAACTGCAAAGATTGTCTAAAATAATAATGAGAGAGAAATTAGAAATATAAAAATGGATAGTAAGAGTTTCTACAGGTATTTAAAAAGGAAAAGAGTAAATAAAGTGAGTGTTGGTCCTCTAGAGAGAATCTCGGGAAATAATAATGGAAAATAAGGGAATGGCAGAGGATTTGAACAGATTTTTTACATCTGTCTTCATTGTAGAGGATACAAATAACATCCCAGAAATAATTGTGAATGAAGAGTTGAAAGGGAGGGAGGAACCTAAGACAATTGTCATCACCAGGGAAAGGGTACTGAGAAAATTATTAGAACTAAAAGTTGACAAGTCCCCAGGTCCTGATGGACTTCATCCTAGGGCCTTAAAAGAAGTGGCTGCTGAGATAGTGGATGCATTGGTTTTAATTTTCCAACATTCCCTAGATTCTGGAAAGGTCCAGTTAGATTGGAAGATAGCAAATGTAACTCCATTTCCTCCAGAAAGGAGGAATTCAGAAAGCAGGAAACTACAGGTAAATTGGCTAAACATCTGTTACAGGGAAAATGTTGGAATCTATTATTAAAGAGGTTATAGCAGGTCATTTAGAACATTTCAATGCAAGCAGGCAGAGTCAACATGGTTTTGTGAAAGAGAAATCATGTTTAACTAATTTATTAGAGTTCTTTGAAAGAATAACAAGTAACGTGGATAAAGGGGAACCTGTGATGTGGTGTACTTGGATTTTCCAGAAGGCATTTGACAAGGTGGCACATCAAAGATTACTAAACCAAATAAGAGCTTGTGGTATGGGGGTAACATCTAGCATGGATAGAGGATTGGTTAGCTAACAAGAAACAGAGAATAGATGTAAATGGGTCATTTTCAGGTTCCAGGCTGTAACTAGTGGTGTGCCACAGGGATCAGTACTGGGACCTCAACTATTTACAATCTATATCAATGAGTTGGTTGAAGGGACAAAATGTATGGTTGCTAAATTTACTGATGACACAAAGATAGGTAGGAGAGTAACAAAAACAAGAAATGCTGGAATCACTCAGCAGGTCTGGCAGCATCTGTGGAAAGAGAAGCAGAGTTAACGTTTCGGGTCAGTGACCCTTCTTCGGAATCTTCTTCAGTTCCGAAGAAGGGTCACTGACCCGAAACGTTAACTCTGCTTCTCTTTCCACAGATGCTGCCAGACCTGCTGAGTGATTCCAGCATTTCTTGTTTTTGTTTCAGATTTCCAGCATCCGCAGTATTTTGCTTTTATTATAGGTAGGAGAGTAAGTTGTGAAAAGGACATAAGGAGTCCGCAAAAGAATGTAGATAGGTTAAGTGAGTGGGAAAAGATTTGGCAGATGGAGTATAATGTGGGAAAGTGTGAAGTTGTCCACTTTGGCTGGAAAAATAGAAAGGCAACATATTAACTCAAGGGCGAGAGTTTGCAGAACTCTGAGATGCAGAGGGATCTGTCCTTGCACACAAAATGCAAAATGTTAGTATGCAGGTACAGCAAGTGGTTAAGAAGGCAAATGCAATGTTGTTGTTTATTGCAAGAGGAATGGAATATAAAAGTAGAGATGTTTTGCTACAGCTGTACAGGGCATTGATGAGACCACATCTGTAGTATTGTGTACAGTTTTGGTCTCCTTACTTAAGAAAGGATATAATTGCAATGGAAGCAGTTCAGAAAAAGTTCACTTGACTGATTCTGGGATGAGAGGGTTATCTTATGAGGAAAGGTCGGACAGGTTGGGTCTGTATTCATTGGAGTTTAGAAGGATAAGAGCTGACCTTATTGAAACATATAAGATTCTGAGGGGATTTGACACAGTGGATTTTGAAAGTAAGTTTCCCATTGTGGGAGAGACTAAAACTAGAGGGTCTCCAATTTAAGACAGAGGTGAGGAGAATTTTCTTTTCTCTCAGAGGGTTGTGAGTCTGTGGAACTCTCTTCCCTGAAAGTGATGGAGGCAGTCATTGAATGTTTTTAACGGAGGTACACAGATTCTTGACAAACAAGGGAGTCAAAGGGCCTTGGGGTAGTCAGGATAGTGGAGTTGTGTCCACAACCAGATCAGCCATGATGTTATAGAATGGTGGAGCAGGCTCGAGGGGCTGAATAGCCTACTCCTGCTCCTAGTTCGTATTTTCGTAACAAATTATTCAGTGAAACAGCAGCCACAGTAATGGCTATCACGGTGGGTTTAAATGTGATCTGATGTCATTAAGACCCGCCTCCGTTCCAACCCCAATGGCCACTAATTGGCCGCGTAACCCCACCCCCCGCCACTCCAGCCAATTAACATTCCACCACATTTGAAAATCAGGGGTTGTGACTGTTTCCCCCTGGGGTCAGCTTTTGGACCCTGAAACAGTCCTGATGCCCGATTTCCATCCTTGGCAGGTAAGTTCTGCCCCTGGTCTCTGCATCATAAGGAGGATATAGAGGCACTGGTGTAAGTGCAGAAATATTACCAGAATGATACCAGAACTGAGATGTTATTACCAGTCCGGAAAGACTGAACAGGCTGGGCTCTTTTCTCTAGAAAAGAGAAACCCGGGGGTGTGGGTGGGGGGAGCGGGGAGAGGGGTGTGGGTGTGGGGTGATTTGATAGAGGTCTTTAAGATTATGGGCTGGATTTTACAGCCACCCCGATGTCGGGGGTCATGGTGGGAGGAGTGCCAGAAAACTATATTGCAGGTAACAGCGAGGCCTCGTGGTGGCCCCCCACCGCTCAGCGATGGGAGCAAAATTAGCATATTTTAAAAAATGCAAATAAATGAATTAATTACTTATCCACTCCTGCTGTCCATCCCGCTCCGATATTGGTGTCGATGGCCTGCACTCCTGCGCCTTCAAATCGCCATCCGGAGATCTGAGGCGGTACACTGGTGGGGAGGGGGGAGCAGGTAAGTTTCTCTGTGTGGGGGAGAGGCATCAGAGTAATTTAATTAGTCTAGGAGATGGTGGGAAGGGATAAAGTTTAAAGTATATGAACTTTGTTGGGGGGATGGTCAGGTGCACCAGGTAAGTGTTTAGGTGGGAGATAGGGCAGGTAATTAATTCTATGGTTATTGGAGGGTGGGTGGTGGGAGAGGGCCAGGATCACATTATTCATTTTTGAAAAACAATCTCCCTTTAAATTTTAACGGGCAATGTAGGGCTCGAAGCCCTTTAAAAATGGCATCAGTACCTGTGCAGTGGCACTGGACGCCATTGCTGGGGATGGACCGCCCACCCCTCCATGTCAGCGGGGGGGCGGGAGGTGGGGGTCCACCCTGGCCCCTTAAATGAGCTGCCACGTTTAATATCGCGGGGGCTCCGTGACGTACGGTCCGGCCTGTTCGCTGCCAATTACGAATCAGGACATTTAAAATGCAGTCCTATGCAAGGGTTTGATAGGATAGATGTAGAGAAGTCGTTTCCACTTGCAGGGAGACCAGAACCAGGGGCCATAAATATGAGATATTCACTAATAAGTCCCATGTGGAATTCAGGAGAAACCTTTTTATCCAGAGAGTGGCTAGAGTGTGGAACTTCGCGACCACAAAGCAATAATTGAGGTTATGAGCATTGATGCATTTAATGGGAAACTAGATAAACATATGAGGGAGAAAGGAATGTTTGGATAGGGTTAGATGAAGAAGGATGGGAGGAAGCTGTTGTGGAATATAAACCTGTTGTGCCGAATGGCCTTTTCTGTATTGTTAGTACATGTAATACTGTGGAAGTGGCAGTATAAAGCAACCGTATCAATGATTTGCGTAGGAAATGCATTCATTGCTAACTTTTATTTTTTGTCAATTTTTGGTCATATTTTGTGCTTTTCAAGATGAGAGCTATCTATACTGGGCAATGTAGCACTTTTCTCCCTTTGGCACCTGATTTTAGCTTCACGAACTTCCAGGACAAGTGTTGCATCTTTTAGATGCAAATTTAAACTGCAACTTTTCCCCTAAAACTTTCTTTAATTCCAGCCTCAGAAAAAGCACTCCCTGCTGCGTTCCACCTTCATTCCTCATATTAGCCATCTTTATGGTCTTTCTGACCATAAATTTAATGCTAATTTGTATCAAATGGACAAGAATGAATAAACATGTTATGCCTTTCAGGATCTCAGAATGTCCCAAACTGTTGTACAGCCAATGAAGCATTTTTGAAATGTAATCACTGTTGTAATGGTGGGCAACATGGCAGTCAAATTGTACACAGCAAGATCCCAGAAACAACAGTAAGATAAGGACCAGATCATCCATTTTTGATGTAGGCTGGGGCTGAATGCTGGCCAGGACACTGGGAAAAACTCCCTGCTCTTCTTCGAATAGTGACACAGAATCTGTTACATCCATCTAAGATGGTTTAACATCTCATCTGAAAGACAGCACCTCCAACAACGTAGCACTATTTCAGTACTGGACAGAATTGTCAACCTAGCTTATGTGCTCAAGTCTCTTGGAGGGTTCTTGAACACACAGCATTCTGACAAGATTGACTCTGTAGATGCAGACACACTGGAAACTAGGTTGAAAATGCTTCATATAGGACTCATATATTAATCTGGATTGATTTGGACCCGGTGTCAAAGAAGTGAATGAACAAGCGTGTCCTCATCTGAACACAGTATCCCGCTGTCCATTCTTCTCCCAAAATAGCCATTCCAAATTATTTAGTGATTTGTGATTAGTACTTTCTTTGAAAATTGATTGTTGCTTGAACTTTAGTGAAGCCAAACAAAAAACCTGTAAAATACACCCGAGGTTCAGGTAATAAGCCACTCAATGGAAATCCTTGGTCAGTGGAAAATTTCCCAGTCCTGATATTTACTCCACTTGCACAGAAAATATATATCTCATGTAACTTTTAGAGACCTGAACCATACAATTGTTGCATTGTCAACCCACAGCTTGCTCCATACTCAAGTTATATTTCATTGATGGTGGATGCATGTATCAAGAAAATATGAAAACTTGGAAAAAGAAAAGGCCATATGGTCATTTTAGGTGAATCACAACTGGTAAAACTTCACAGATAACAAATCTCTGAAACTCCTGTCCAACTTCAAAAACAATTGAGCAAATCTCCAAAATATCAAACTGACAACACCTTTCACTTTGTTTTATTCAAGTAAAATATTTCATATTTTCAATTCCCTGCTGTGTGGAAAAGATAGCTCACCCTAAGTCTAAGTAACAATCAGTTCTCACCATCCTTTTGATCAAGAACTGCAGAGATCACAATGAAGTTCCAAATCAAGTTCAAGAGTCACCGTGCTACCATCCAGTTTCATATAACAGGAGTCTCACTTTAACTTGCTTGCTTACATGGACAATTGATTTGTGTATTAGGAACATTCATTGTTCAGTTCCATTCAGTTAAAATAAACTTTTTTCCAGCATGTATTCTAAATAAATAATTGGCCAAGATCCTAAAAGTGCATTTAATATTTTCCCCAGTGTTTCTACTTTTGTCGCCAGGTATCGATATCAACTTACATGTGGCATGAGCTTCTGGGAAAGGCAATTACATAATGTCAACTAATTCCTTCAAAAAAATAATGGTATTGGAAGTAATTGGCATAATAACCAAGAGAATCGAAGACTCCATGGAACATGATAACACCTAGGCAGCTACAACTACAAAAATGTCAAATGCAGCGTACAGCTCTTCC
This sequence comes from Heterodontus francisci, assembly GCF_036365525.1. Classification (NCBI taxonomy): domain Eukaryota; kingdom Metazoa; phylum Chordata; class Chondrichthyes; order Heterodontiformes; family Heterodontidae; genus Heterodontus; species Heterodontus francisci. The sequence goes on along the minus strand of NC_090382.1, from coordinate 81,339,599 downwards.
TACCCTAAATGGTGCTTTAGGCCTAGTTTCAGAAAGGCCCTCTTATTAGATCAATCTATTTTTCACACCAGCTGTTCCATGAGATAAGCAATCTAGTGCCAATTGGTCAAATTTATGTTGTAGGGTTGTACACATTAGGAACTGAACAGAGATCAAATATACTTCACATAGGAATCTTACAACCAACAGAGACGAGTTTTTCCATTCATTTAGCCTGGAATGGATTAGAAACCACAGTAACCAGATACTTCTCCACATGAAGAAATAAAAATTACCCTAGTGGCCAGCTTTTGAGTGGTAGAACATGACCACTTTCTTGGCTAAGTGATGGTTCATATTTTCTGAAGAGCTAGAATTTCTGGCATAGTTTCCTTCAAAAATAAAGATCACTTTTCCAAAGATATTTTTTCAATGAAGGCAGTGGTAATATTTGGCATAATATTTGACAAGATTGAAATGCTGGTATTGGGAGTAAAGTGATGCTCATTGTCTCCATTTGGGCTTCATTTTGTGGTGAACAACGTGCAACCTTGGCTCAGTGATAGCACTCTTGTTTCTTCTGAATCAGAAGGTTCAAGTACCACTTCAGAAGCTTCAGCACATAAGCCAGGCTGATACTTTAGTGCAGGACTTAGTGAGTTCTTTTGGATGGTTTGTTAAACCAAGTCTGCTTCCTCAGGTGGCAGTAAAAGATCCCATGGCACTATTTGAAGGAGACCGGGTATTTATCCTCAGTGTCCTGGCCAATATGTATCTCTCAGCCAACACCTAAAACTAATGATCATTTATTTAATTGCTGTTTGTAGGACCTTGTTCTGTGCAATTTAGCTACTGTTTTTTCCTACATTACAAGTCACTACATTTCGACAGTACTTCATTGTCTATAAAGTGCTTTAGGATATCTTGAGGTTATAAAAGACACTATATAAATGTAAGCTCTTTCTTTATTACCTCCAGCAGAGTATGATGTTACATTCAGCAGCATACGTTATAAAAGGGGGCTGTGAGACACTTATCTGTCAGAAATGTAGAACAACTAGAGCCAAAATTATGTAGTCCAGAAGAGACAATTGAAACTGACAATTTCATAGCACTGGCATTGCATTGGGGAACCTCCAGCTGTAGGGCAGTAAGTCCTGTGTAATTAGGGAAACAAAGGAGCCTTGTAAGTAACCAACAGTTTTGTGACTTAATTATTTAGTCAGATTATTTCTTATTGTTTTACTTGGCAGCATTATTTAAAGGAAATTTGAAACATTTTTAGCCTCAAAATTACTGTGTGCAATATTAAGGAACAAATCTATAACACATTTGCAGACATTGCCCGGAATTCTACCATATAAAAATGGGAGTCCTCCGAGGCGGCTGAGGCGTAAAATGGTAGGCAATGACGTCAGACCAGGTCCCCACCGTCGTGACGCTCAAATGTAATTTTACGCCGGTCGGATGGTGGGCGAGGTTGAGGTGCCGCTTGTCGTTTGCTTAGAGTGAATTAAAGGCCAATTGAGGTCGATACTAAAGAACTTGACAGCCATTTTACGTTGGCTGTCAAATTTTACGGCAGTAAAATGAGTCAAAGGACGTGTCAGGAACCCGGCAGCTTTAAAAGAGCAGCAGGCAGTGCCTCTATGAAGCAGTTGGAGGTACTTTTTTTGGTTCGTTGTTCATTGATATTTCTTTGAATGACTTTTAACTTTGGGGTTGTTTCTGTTGGTTCAGCAGGGGTCATCTGAGTGTTCGTGACTCCTGGTCAGGCTCAAGCAGTATTGATTTATTGGGTGAAGGGGAGGGGGCTGTGTGTGCCTGTCCTTACAGCAGGCTGGTAATACCTGAACTAATGACATCTCTGGAACACTGCATCAATGGGAATTGCCCACTCTGGAGGCAGCTCATCTAATGAGGGCGACGCCCCAAGGAGGGACAGGAGGACAACTGGCCAGGGGATCCAGCACCCTGTTGGCACAGTACATCCTTGAAATGGGGGAGGGTGAGAAGGTGACATAGTGGCTCAGGTGCAACCACCTGTCAGGCGATGAGCCTACACAGCAGGCAGGGTCTACCGCCCAAGTTTGAGCTTTCTACAAATGTCAGAGTGCCAGTGCCGAAGAAGACTGCGCCTGTCACGGGAGACAGTCACAATGCTGAGTGAGATGCTGGCAGCGGAGGTCACTTCCAACTGCATGGATGACCATCCAATGCCAGTCGCACTGAAGCTAACAGTCACTCTGAACTTCTATGCATCAGGCTCCTTCCAGGCTTCATCAGGAGACATGTGCGGAGTCTCACAGTCACCAGCACATCACTGCATGAAGGTGGTAACTGATGGCATATTCAGGTCTGCCAACCATTTCATTAAGTTCCAGACAGACTCCGCCAGCCAGGCGAGAGAGCCAAAGGCTTCAGTGCCGTTGCTGCGTTCCCCATGGTCCAAGGCGTAATTGACTGCACGCATGTGGCCATTAGAGCAGCTACAGGTCAGTCAGGGACCTTCATTAATCAAAAGAGGTTTCAGTCAATGAATGTGCAACATGTCTGTGACCACCGTAAGAGTATATTGCAGGTGTGTGCTTGTTATCCAGAAAGCAGTCACAACACATTCATTCTCTGAACTCCCAGGTGCCAGCGCTATTCAGCACACCCCACCACCCCCTCCCCCCCCCCCCCCCCCACACCCCCACCGAGTGCCTGGAAGGATGGATACCTGGCGACAGGGGTTACCTGTGAAAACTTGGCTGATGACACCGGTGATGAACCCACGGCATGAAGCAGAGGAATGGTACAATGTGAGCCATGCGACCACCAGAGTCACCATTGAGCAGACCATAGGTCTTCTGAAAATGAGACTTAGGTGTCTGGATCGCTCAGGTGGTGCCCTACAGTCCTCCCCAGCAAGCAGCAATGCCTCCTCCTCCACACTGGTGAGAAATGCTATATTTGGCACCCCGCCACCAGTCCATGCCCTCTCATGGGCATTCTGGGCTCTCTTCTCCAGACACATAATAATCATTTAAGTTACTTGGCTTGAAGGAGCACCCGCTTATCCCTTGTGCTGCATGCTGCCTCTGGGACCATTACCACTCAAGTGTACGGTTGGCACACTTCTGGTCCATTGTGCGGCACAGATGTGCCCAGCATACAGCCCAGAACAGGGATGCAGCCATTCATTCCAGATGGATGGCTTCAAATTTGCAGCATCAACACCTGGTTACCCATCCATATGAGTACAACGCAATGAGGTCTGAGACATGCACCTTACCCTGGCAGAGTGGAGAAGGTCGTTGATTCGCTTGCGGCATTGTATCCATGCCCTCCTGACTACACCCCGGCTGCTGACCTCCTCAGCAACCTGCATCCAGGCCTTCCAGGTGATCTGGGAAGTCCTCCTCCTTCTGTCTGGTGGGGTGGACCTCCCACCTTGCCTCAGCCACATGGAGAAGGACATGTAGGGAGTCATTGGTGAACCTTGGGGCCATGCGGTTGGCTCTCTCTGCCATTGCCGCAAGCGGGTTCTGGTCCTCCAACGTCTCATTTGGCTTTATGGAAAATGACAGTGGGTCGCCCCTTTAAGTTACAGGATGTTCTTGTTCCCCTCAGCCTGGTATCTAAGTGACAGGACTGCTCCTGTTCCCCTCAGCCTGGTATCTAAGTGACAGTGTAAATCTGAGTTCTTTTTGCATTCAGTCTGGTTCAGTAAATATACTGAGTCGGATGTGTAGGTAAAATCAATTACTTTATTTGCGCATTTAGCCGGCTGACTTACTCTAATGCAACAACACTGACTCCACCCTAGAGTCTGTCGGGTCCACCAGAGTAAGTGAAGTTTTTGATACAGGTACTACTGTTTATACATTAAGATTCATGCTACACCTCCTTGTTTAACCAATCAGTGCGGTACAATTCGACTTCACTCACGTGGTGACATGCAGTACATCTGTTACTGAGGTTAACAATACACTCCATTCTCAATACATACTTGTTACAAATAAATATTGTTTTGTACCAGCAAGATAAAAGAAAGCAGACAAGCAAGCTAATTAGCAAGAGCATAGGAATCATCAATAAACATCCTGGTCTCACTCCCTACATTGATCATGAGTTCTGTCTCTACCTTGTGACAAGTAATTGTGGCGCATCCTGCTATCTCTATTAGGTGTACATTCCTGAGTGTTTCGTGCAGTCTGCAGTTACCCAAAGCAGGGTAGTATATACTGATAAGAGGGGCCCTACATTCCTTATCACTCACACAGGGATGGACATCATTTGATTCACAGGAGTCTATTTGTTCCAAACCACAGGGAGTCACACAATCAGGCCATAAAGATTTCTTTTTAATTACCGGTGTCGGCTATTCTTTGCAATCTCACACTCTCAGACTTTACTTTTAACTATCTCATTGTGGTTTCTGCCACTTAAAATCAAAGCTCAGCAAAGCTACTATTCCTAACTTGGCTATATTTCCCATTAAGCATAGTGCCATGCCTTTCTGCTCACTTCCACAACAGGACAGCTCCTGTTCCCCTCAGCCTGGTATCTAAGTGACAGGACAGCTCCTGTTCCCCTCAGCCTGGTATCTAAGTGACAGGACAGCTCCTGTTCCCCTCAGCCTGGTATCTAAGTGACAGGACAGCTCCTGTTCCCCTCAGCCTGGTATCTAAGGGGCAGGACAGCTCCTGTTCCCCTCAGCCTGGTGTCTAAGTGGCAGAACAGCTCCTGTTCCCTTCAGCCTGGTATCTAAGTGACAGGACAGCTCCTGTTCCCCTCAGCCTGGTATCTAAGGGGCAGAACAGCTCCTGTTCCCCTCAGCCTGGTATCTAAGGGGCAGGACAGCTCCTGTTCCCCTCAGCCTGGTATCTAAGGGGCAGGACAGCTCCTGTTCCCCTCAGCCTGGTATCTAAGGGGCAGGACAGCTCCTGTTCCCCTCAGCCTGGTATCTAAGTGACAGGACAGCTCCTGTTCCCCTCAGCCTGGTGTCTAAGGGGCAGGACAGCTCCTGTTCCCCTCAGCCTGGTGTCTAAGGGGCAGGACAGCTCCTGTTCCCCTCAGCCTGGTGTCTAAGTGGCAGGACAGCTCCTGTTCCCTTCAGCCTGGTATCTAAGTGACAGGACAGCTCCTGTTCCCCTCAGCCTAGTATCTAAGTGACAGGACAGCTCCTGTTCCCCTCAGCCTGGTGTCTAAGTGACAGTGTAAATCTGAGTTCTTTTTGCATTCAGTCTGGTTCAGTAAATATACTGAGTCGGATGTGTAGGTAAAATCAATTACTTTATTTGCGCATTTAGCCGGCTGACTTACTCTAATGCAACAACACTGACTCCACCCCAGAGTCTGTCGGGTCCACCAGAGTAAGTGAAGTTTTTGATACAGGTACTACTGTTTATACATTAAGATTCATGCTACACCTCCTTGTTTAACCAATCAGTGCGGTACAATTCGACTTCACTCACATGGTGACATGCAGTACATCTGTTACTGAGGTTAACAATACACTCCATTCTCAATACATACTTGTTACAAATAAATATTGTTTTGTACCAGCAAGATAAAAGAAAGCAGACAAGCAAGCTAATTAGCAAGAGCATAGGAATCATCAATAAACATCCTGGTCTCACTCCCTACATTGATCATGAGTTCTGTCTCTACCTTGTGACAAGTAATTGTGGCGCATCCTGCTATCTCTATTAGGTGTACATTCCTGAGTGTTTCGTGCAGTCTGCAGTTACCCAAAGCAGGGTAGTATATACTGATAAGAGGGGCCCGACATTCCTTATCACTCACACAGGGATGGACATCATTTGATTCACAGGAGTCCATTTGTTCCAAACCACAGGGAGTCACACAATCAGGCCATAAAGATTTCTTTTTAATTACCGGTGTCGGCTATTCTTTGCAATCTCACACTCTCAGACTTTACTTTTAACTATCTCATTGTGGTTTCTGCCACTTAAAATCAAAGCTCAGCAAAGCTACTATTCCTAACTTGGCTATATTTCCCATTAAGCATAGTGCCATGCCTTTCTGCTCACTTCCACAACAGGACAGCTCCTGTTCCCCTCAGCCTGGTATCTAAGTGACAGGACAGCTCCTGTTCCCCTCAGCCTGGTATCTAAGGGGCAGGACAGCTCCTGTTCCCCTCAGCCTGGTATCTAAGTGACAGGACAGCTCCTGTTCCCCTCAGCCTGGTATCTAAGGGGCAGGACAGCTCCTGTTCCCTTCAGCCTGGTATCTAAGTGACAGGACAGCTCCTGTTCCCCTCAGCCTAGTATCTAAGTGACAGGACAGCTCCTGTTCCCCTCAGCCTGGTGTCTAAGTGGCAGGACAGCTCCTGTTCCCCTCAGCCTGGTGTCTAAGGGGCAGGACAGCTCCTGTTCCCCTCAGCCTGGTGTCTAAGTGACAGGACAGCTCCTGTTCCCCTCAGCCTGGTGTCTAAGGGGCAGGACAGCTCCTGTTCCCCTCAGCCTGGTGTCTAAGTGACAGGACAGCTCCTGTTCCCCTCAGCCTGGTGTCTAAGTGACAGGACAGCTCCTGTTCCCCTCAGCCTGGTGTCTAAGGGGCAGGACAGCTCCTGTTCCCCTCAGCCTGGTGTCTAAGGGGCAGGACAGCTCCTGTTCCCCTCAGCCTGGTGTCTAAGGGGCAGGACAGCTCCTGTTCCCCTCAGCCTGGTGTCTAAGGGGCAGGACAGCTCCTGTTCCCCTCAGCCTGGTATTTGTCTTCATTTGCACTCTAGCTCCTCCCACCATCCTCTGATAAGCCCTTTTAAACGGCTGTCAGCACCTTCTTTTGGCTTTTGCCCCGCCCCCGCCAACGCTAACCTTCCCGCCCGTGGCGCCTTTTCTGTTGAAAAATCCACCCGCGAGATGTTAATTGGTCACATAGCGCTCGATCGTGGCCACAGCTGAGCGCGAAGCGGGAGCGACTTCAGCGCCAGCTTCCGCCTCCGGGACTGGTAAAATTCAACCGCAATTGCTGTTAGGTAAATGGAGGTAATAACCTGCTGGACAAAGGAATGTCTTGGGAATGAGCTCAGCATTTGTACACTCATAGCTTGTACAGCAATCTTTTATCAGACTGAATGGATGACTAAGATCATTGTAAAGGCTCTGCAAGATCTACCTTAGGACCACTGCAAACATCAAGCTGAGCGACCTTGCTCTGAGCCCGATTGGAAAGCTGCATCATGATGCCCGATTGGCACTAGCAGCTGGCCAGTTTCATGATAATGAGGCCCAATGACCGATTTTAGGCAAACTTCGGATTGACTTCTTCAGGCACCCATAGTCAGGTGCTAACCAATTTCACTCCCATAGAGCTGCAAGGAATCAATTTGTTGATTGTTAAATCACCCTCTTCTCATTTTGTTACTAATAAAAAACAGATGGATGAATTTTCAGCTCAACATCAAGTCCTCACTTATTTAGTTCTAAAACTAATAGAGTGAATCAATATTTTAAGAGTTCACTCCTAAAACCACGACGTCAATTCTGAATTAGTCTGTGATATTCAATCTTTTTTTTTTACAAACATATACACGGGTCCACACAGGAGTCAGATATCTTCATAAGTCTTTTCATAAGGGTTACTTAATAGGGGGTTACTTTATATTCTCTACCTCTATTATAACAACTTGTACTGGATTTATACAATTTATGTGACCAAATATGCTGCAATTAATAATTATTAGGTGTAATGCATTATGGATTTTATTCCATATAATTCAACCAAAAGATACTTCTCCACAAACCATCAGTGACTGAAACACAGCATATTTGGCACTTAGCTGTAACCATGGCAACTTGCGCCAATCACCACTGCAGAACTTTCTGTTGCATAGGTACCAGAGCTCTGAAATTTATCAGGCATTCTAAGCATTGTCTCAGCATCTGCAAGCATCCTACCAGTCACTATGGCAACCGTGGTAATACTTACTGGTACTCCACTATATGCAAAATCACTATACTGGAGCAAAGCTCTGAAGCTAAAAGGTAATTCCCAACGTAATATCAAACTGAAATATGGATACTGTAAATAAAATACAATACAGTAGGTTAGTGCATTTTTAAGTAAAGGATAGCTGTGCAACTTGTGACTTCATTGCTCAAATGTTACACTCTGATGTCTTCTTCATCCATGGAATAAACAACAACTTTTAATACAGCATCTGCTACATCACAATTCAGTAAGCACTTAGTGCAGGTGCTCAGGGACAGCATAAAAGTAGAATTTTTTTTATTTATGTCAAAGATAGCACTATAATAGGCCCTGCAGAAATAGTTTTAAAAAAATGAACTTTAGCAATGGATGGTTACTGGTATCATGGAGATCCTGCAATGTGGGTGGATTATGACTGACTCACCTGAAAGGAGATATAATTAACCCTGCCCCCATCCACATATTCAGGGTAATCACACCTAGTAATATCCAACATCTCCCATAACAGCTACTAATTAGCACAGCCAGAACAAACAGTAACAACAGCCCATCAGCCCCATAGTTGGAGGACAATCCAGCCCAGCATATCAATCCAACCATTCTATTTCTTCACAGAGCCACAGAAAGAAATAAATGTATTTATATAGCACCTTTCATGATCACCAGATATCTCAAGTGCTTTAGAGCCAATGAAGTACTTTTGAAGTGTAGTCACTGTTGTAAGAAATGCAACAGCCAATTTGTGCACAGCAAGCTCCTACAAACAGCAATGTGCTTATGTCCAGGTTATCTATTTTTTAATGTTGATTGAAGCATAAATATTGGCCAGGACACTGGGGTAACTCTTCTTCAAAATAGTGCCATGGGATCTTTTACATTCACCTGAGAAAGCAGTCAGTTTAATGTCTCACCTAAAAGACAGCACCTCAGACAGTGCAGCACTCCCACAGTACTTCACTGGAGTGTCAGCTCTGATTTTTGGGCTCAGGACCTGGAGGGGAACTTAAACCCAGAACTTTCTGACTCAGAGGCAACAGTGCTACCAACTAAGCCACAAGTGATGCTCAATAATGCTAATAATAGATAATGGCATGTCAGAACCTTACTTAAGCAAAGTCATCTAAACTAAAGAACCTTGGCCAGCCCACTCAATACACATTTGTAGGAACAGTGTGAACATAATGCAATCTGAAAAGTATCTGCATAATAAAACTAAAAAAAGGTAAAGTATAAGAGTAGAAAGGGATTATAAAATACTCTAAAGAGCACGATGGGCTGAATTTCAGACACGGAAGTACCGCCGCCGAGCTCCCGCGATATTATGCGGGGGGGGCTCATTTAAATAGAGGGGGCGGAGTGGCTGCCCTCGAAGACGTAGAGCGGGTGGCCGCCGCGTCCCCGGCAACAGCGTCTGCACCACTGCGCAGGCGCTGGCGCTATTTTTAAAGGGCTTCCAGCCCTTAGAGGACATTTAAATGATTAAATGGACCAGTTCTTTAATAATTTAAATAAAGATTTGTCCACACCTGCAATCCCCTCTCCCACCCGCAATGCACATACAGTCATTTTTTTTGCCTATCCACCCCCCCACAAAAAAATTAGTTCGCATTAATCACCTTTCCCCCTGAACTTGATTCCCTTTGACCCTAAACCTCTTCCCACCATCCCCACACCCAATGAAAAACGTTTTCCATGCTTCCCCTCACCCCCACGGCCCTAATAATTTTACTCCTCCCCCTTCCCCACCAGTGTCTCACCTTGGAACTCCATACGGAGTTCCAAAGGTGCGCGAGTTGCGATCGGCGGCAGTAAAATTGGCATGGGACAGCCGGCGGCTGCAGGTATGTTCATTTGCATTTAATTACTGCTCATTTAAATATTTAGATGAAGGCCCGGCCGCTTGACGGGGGCGGGGGGCGGGCTGCACTGAGGTCCCTCCGCTGCCGGTAATATGTGGCGGGCCGTTCTCAACGTCGGGGTCGAGGCAGGCCTCTCCCTGCAGAATTTTGCAGGCCCCCCGCCATGACCCAGGGCATCGAGGGGCTGGTAAAATTCAGCCCAATAGCTCACATTAAATCAGAACATGCATGAATGATCTGTCAAAAAACAACAGGTCATAGTTGACAAGAGTGGATAGTCTGATTACATCAGTAACTTGAAGTTTCATTTGAGAATCTTTGAGGGTTGAAGAAAAATTGCACAAAACCTTTCCCTTTCCAGAGGCTTTATCTACGATTGTCACCTCTCTCAGGAAATGAGAGAATTGGATCAATTCCATGATTGGGAAATTCTAAATGTCATTTGAAAGGAGCAGGTTTGATAGGTGAAGTGCATATTTTAAATTCCAATTATTTATGCTCTTGTGTTTTTAACCACATTGCAAGATCATAATTAAACACTATCGAATGGACTTTCAGTAGCAATCAAAATGTTAGCATTTCTCTATTCACCATTAAATAGATGGGTTAATTAATTGCTCTCATAATGAAGGCCAGAAGATTAAGAGGGGCAGGAGACAGATGCTAAACTTCATCTGCAACTATAAAAAATCCTTCGGCAGTCTGTTCCAGACAAGGGTATTCAATTGCACAGTCCAATAAGAATATTAAGAATCCAATGTAGTCAAGCTGCCAACTCTTTCTCATGATTATAGGCATTTAAGCTTTGCCCTTGGCATTCTTTCCATTCCCAAGATATGTAATAGGTTTATTTAATTTTGTAAATGCACAGTTGGGGATTTTTAACAGGCAGCATTTGGAATATAAAATTCTGATTCTCCCAAGAAATGCGAAAAGAAGACAGCATCAATGATTCATATCTTCACAAGGGGGCTTTAACAGCTTTCTAATATTTGATAAATTAGAGGTGATAAAATTATCAAATATTTGAAAATATCATTTGCCCATTTCTAAAGAAAGCAAGTACAAATAGTTACATTGCATTTGAAAATAATAACACCCATTTTAGAATTAATAATTTTATGGGATATGTAATATTGGTGAACCACATAAGAGACTTCAGAATATATAGCAATATGTAACCAGTATTTTGTGTCTGACCCCACTCTCAGCTTACCAAATTTTCAGATTTATTCATGATTTGAGAGGAGTTGGCATGGTATCACGGTAAATTGGAAACAAAAGTACTATAGCTAAATGCATAATTCATGTCTGTGAGGAATCACAGACGTGGTGCTCTGTGGAAGGACCAGGCATAAAACAGGCACAACTCACAGAGGAGAAAGAAAAGATAGAAGAGCCAATCTTGTGCTTTTTTTTGCATATCTCCTGTGAGCTGCTTTCAGAATGAAATTGAGAGAACTTGTTGAAGATTAGCTGCCTATCCTTTTGGCGGTAAATAGTGTATGACCTGCAGAAATGCAAATGAAAATGGGAAAGAAAATAATTGAAGCCAAAAATAAACTGAAATGCTGAAAATGTGAAAATGTTGAAAAATATACAAGTCAATCAACTTCTGAAAGATTGGATGAGATTCTTCATTAGAATTGAAGTATCAAGGAGCATCTTTGCCGATGCCTATCATAAAGGGAAAGTAGGACAAGGCAAGCATTCTCTATTTTTAATTTCTGACAAAAACCACCCTCATGGGTAGTTCTATCATATTTGAAGTATAGAAATGTCATCTGTAGAATGTGGCTAGTCAGAGTTGAATAACTTCTCTTTCAATATTAGTTTGATATCCTGGACTTTTGATATGTTACTTTGGAAGCCAGAGAGAAATTTCACAGAGCCAAGAATATGAGAAGATTGGCTTTAATGAATTTAGTTTGAACTATATCGATACAGGCATACAACTATTTAAAATCTTCAATAGTAATGACAGAATGGACATCACAAGGTATACAAATACCACCTGCTTAAAGTACTGTCAAGAGTATGGATTCTGACACCCTGATATGTGAGGTCAATTTTGTCTAAAGAGGCAGATCTGGTGAGTTGGTGACAAATGCAAAATTTACTGAGAAACTTCCCCAGATTTATTATTTATATGCATAGGAGCATTATGTTCACAAAATGAGAGTGCTTCTATTTTTTGTAAGGACTTATAGTTGAATTATGGACATTGATTCATCTGGAAGCTTGAAAAGATGCTGAACTTTGTTTTTTTTTAAAAGAAGTCACCAGAAGGCTCCTGGACTTGGCTTGTAAACAAGTCCTTACTGGAAGGCACCTGTTTTCAGATAAAATACCAGCAGGGAGCTTGTTGTTTTGACTTGGAGAAGGTGTTTACGGAGAAGTGACGGGTCAAGATTTATAGAGGTCAGGAGGCTTGACGTCTGGAATATTTTTGGTTTCACTTTGAATTGTTAAAAAAGACAGTTAGTTTTTGCCTGCCAAGAAAACCCAGCTCATCTCTTTTTCTCTCTTGGAAAGAAACTCCGCAAATCCAGTGTGTCAGTCTCCTCTTTCCTCTTGTTTTTGAAGAAACCCTACACATCGAATGTGTGGGAACTGAAACCCCTGTTGCCACATTTCTGCTATAAGGCCTATCTGAAACCTCTATTGCTGCATTTCCGGGAATGCCTAACCAAACTGATCTTCAACATTGCCTGGAAAGACCTGTTCTAGGAAGATCCCAGTGACAGCCGTCAATACGCATTTGGGACGCCAAACTAACACAAAGGACATCTTTCAATATTTTCTCTTTCTTCTTCAAGAATTCGCAAGTGTTTAACCCAAGTGTTTTTTTGTCTTTTTTTTTGTAACAGAGCTCTAAAACACAAATCCCTTTATTTTTCCAGTTAACTGGTAGGTGTGTGAGTGAGGGGCTAAGATAAAAAGGGAACCTTAATATTTCAATCTGTGTGTTTATGCTTTACATCATTACCGGTTAGACTTGTTTTGTAACAAACTGATAATTTTGTTGTTTATTGAAGAAACCTGGTTGGTGTGTTTTATTCTGGGATAAAAACAGAGTCTATGATTAACCATATTGGTAAGTGGGAAAAAAATGTAAATATATGGAGAACTGGAACTAGAATAAACAGTGCACTCCTCCCGCCTCAGTGGTAACAATCAGGAGTTCTCACTCTTAAGTAGAAGAGCTTGTATTGACCTTCATATTATAAAGAAAGTTGAAGAAGATAAACAAGAAGTATCCAGGAGCCAGGACAGAGGGAGAGCCCCACAACCTGACCTGGGTACTGCAGAGAATGTAGATTCCGCCAGAGAGCCCACACAATGCAGAGAGAACCCGCAGAACACAGCGCAGCCTGCCATGCCAATCAAAGATTACCAGAGAGAGAACGAGAAATGCAGCAAGTTCCTACTGGAGCACTACACGGACAGAGAACTTGGGAAGAAGCAAGTCCAACAAAATTGTCTGGTGCACAGACAAGATCAAAGAGAATCACTAATTTCAAACCAATTCCCAACTAAACCATGGGAATGGTTGTCGATGGATTTATTCTTCTTTGAGGGAAGGTCCGATCTAATTATAGTTGATTACTTCTGAAGGTGGATTGAAGATAAGCAATGAACACAACAACTGAGGAAGTGATCAGAGTTTTACAAGAAGTTTTCACAACCCAGGTATACCCAATCAGATAGTATCTGATAATGGACCACAATTTGCAAATGATTACTCATGCACTTTGCGGAAGAATGTGGATTTGTTTACCTAACAAGTTCTCCTAAATATCCACAATCAAATGGAGAAGCTGAGCAAGCAGTCAGAACCATGTGGGGATCCGGAAGACCCAATCACGTATAAGTCGACATTTTTACTGGCCAGGTCTTTCCAAGGACATGGTGCAGTTTTGTAAAACATGCCATACGTGCCAGACTGTGGGAAAACCGCAACCTGCCATAAAACCGACACCTCCAGTTCCCATACCAGTTTTTGGGGAACCATTGAGTAGGGTGTTGGTCGAATGTGTAGGACCTTTACCAAAAACAAAAGTGGGAAACCAATATATACTCACTATCATGGAAATGGCTACTCGGTTCCCAGAGGCCATTCCCTTGAGAACAATTTCTGCTAAGGTAGTGGTAGAGAAGTCAACCCAGTTCTTCACTAGATATGGATTAGCGATTGAGATTCAGTCGGATCAAGGTTCCAATTTTATGTCTAAAATTTTCCAGGAAGTTATGTATAATTTGGGTATGACACAGTTAAAGTCTTCAGCATACCACCCACAGACACAGGGGGCTTTAGAAAGGTATCATCAGGCCCTCAAAACAATGATCAGGGCACACTGTCATGACTATCCCCATGATTGGAATAAAGGGCTCGAGTCTCTTTTGTTTGCCACTAGGGATTCACCGAATGAGTCTACCAGTATTAGTCCTTTTGAATTAGTTTATGAACATGAGATAAAAGGTCCTCTAAAACTAATCAAAGAAAAATTTTTAGAACAGAGGGACGAATATACTGTGCAAGGTTATGTATCCGTGTTCTGGAAGCAGCTCACGAGAGCCTGCAAAATTGCTCAGGAACACCTTAAAACTTCCTAAACAACCATGAAGAAATGGGCAGACAAGGATGCAAAGATCTGAACATTTCAACCAGGGGAGTAGGTGTTAGTATTATTGCCTTTACAAGGTGAACTGCTGAAACCACAGTTCAGTGGTCCATATAAAATGGTCAAACGAATTGGTAAAGTAAATTATTTGATTGACATCCTAGATCACTGAAAAAAGAATCGGCTGTGTCATATCAATATGTTGAAACAATATCATCGCCGGGAGGAGGATAAGGAAGCTCAAGTATGTCAGGTAGTAAGGACAGAGAAGGATGAAAGGGATAGTGAGGATGAGGCAGAAGGAGGCCTAGTCAATTCTCAAATTGAACCTCCTAATATCCGGTTAGCTAATACTGAATTGTTAGGGAGATTGGACATTATGCTTTCATATTCAGATGCAGAATAACAAGAAGACCTAACAAGGCTACTCACAGCATTTAAAGGAGTCTGTAGGGACAAGCCAGGATGTATAACCTTAGCCACACATGATGTGGATGTAGGGGAATCCTTATCGCTTAGGTCCAGAGAAACAGGCTCAGGTAAAAGCAGAAATCCAATACATGTCAGAAAACAACCTAATTGAACCCAGTCAAAGCAGCTGGAGTTCCCCAGTGGTGTTATTGCCTAAACCTACGGTTCAACTAGATTCTGCATAAACTACAGAAAGGTTAATGCAGTAACAAAGGCAGATTCCTACCCAAATCCTCACTTGGAAGACTGTATTGACAAGAATGGGCAGTGCCACGATTCCTACAAAAGTAGATTTGTTAAAGGGATACTGGCAGGTTCTTTTAACACCCCAAGCTAAACAATTATCAGCCTTTGTCACATGAGATTGTCGTTTCCAATGCCATTCGGGCAAAAAAATGCCCCAGCCAATTTTTAGAGACTAATGAACCAAGTGGTAGCTTGTGTTCCTAACTGTGGTTTATCTTGATGATGTACTGGTATACAGTGACACTTGGAAAGACCATTTGGAACAACTAGAAGCTCTGTTTTGAAAATTACAATTGGCTGATTTCGTGCTAAACCTCGCCAAAAGTGAATTTGCAAAAGCAAAAGTAACCTACCTTGGGCATATAGTAGAGCAAGGACAAGTGTTGCCAAGAACAGCAAAATTACAAGCATTGGTGGAGTTTCCTATCCCTAAGACTAGGGGTAGAGAAATCATGAGGTGTTTGGGGATGTGTGGTTTCTACTGCAAGTCTGTACCAAATGCGAGTACTATAGCTGCACTACTTACAGATTTGCTACAAAAAAAGAGAACCAAGGTACTTGTGGAAAGGGGAGTGCCAAGCATCTTTTGCGAGGCTGAAAGCCATTTTGATTCATGAACCAGTGTTGGCTGCTCCAAATTTCACTAAGCACTTAAAGGTAGCTATTGATGCTAGTGTCCTGGGGGCTCAGTGCAGTCTTTCTACAAGATGATGAACCAGGCATAGAAAGGCCAGTGGGATACTTTTCCAAATTGCTAAATCAACACCACAAAAGATGTTCAACAGTGGAAAAAGAGACCCTGGGCTTATTACTAGCTCTTAAATATTTTGAAGTCTATGTCTGCCGTGACTACAGAGAGACACTGGTATATACTGATCATAACCCCCTAGCCTTGGTGGAAAAATTTATAAACCAGAATGCCAGAATACTCCAATGGAGTTGAGTATCGCAACCTTATCACTTAAAGATTATTCACATTGCGGGAGAAAGTAATGTAATTCTGGATGCTTTGTCTGGGATCTAACATTGCTTTGAGTTATTTAAGTGCAAAGATGGTGCAAAGCAAAACTGTATTAGCTACAGGCAAAGAGTCAAAGAGAATGAGTGTGTAAATGTGTTTTAATATTTTTCATCTGTTTTTTTTCACTCTTCGTAATGAAATGCATTTAAAAATGGCATTTCATTCCTCCAAAGATCGAGGTGTTATGAAGATGCTTCTATATTTTTGTTAAGTATTTTTTTGAGGACTCATATTTAAATTGTGGAGATGAATTCATTGGAAGGCTGAAGATTTCATAAATGCTGGACTTTGCTTTGTTGATGCCAGTTCACTGAAAGGACACTGAGATGTTGTTTGAAAACAACCTTTGCTGGAAATCATGTGCTTTAGTCTCAGTAAACAACAGCAACCTTGGTGACCTGGGTAAGATGTTTACAGAGAAGCCACATGTCAAGGTTTATGGAGTTCAAGAGGTTGACTTTAAGTTTGGGTTTTGACTATTGTTTTCAAGTCAGTTGGCATGTGAACTGTTTTGAAGACAATTGTAGATCAATTTGCCAACGAAAAAACACTAAACTCATCTCTTTTTCTATCTCTTTGAAGAAACCCTGAAAAGATCCAGTGTGGGACAGCTAAAATGCCTGGTGCTGCATCCCTCCTGAGAAGCTGGAAAAATCTGCCAGATTAATTCTCAATGCCTCCTGCAAAGAACTGCTTTAGAAAAGATCCCAATGACCCTTCTCCGTATACCTGGACAGCAGACCAAAAGGGACAATTGACTCCCTTCCATATCTTCTCTTTTTTCTTCAAGAATTAGCAAGTATTTGGCCAAAGTATTCTTTTTTTGCAACAGACCTCTGCAGAGAGAATTTCTGTATTATTTTCAGTGCGCGTGTGAGTGTGTGTGTGGGGAATTTAAAAAGGGAACTTTCAGATTTCAATCTGTTAATGCTTTGCTTCATTACCAGATAAGTCTTATTTGATCATAAACTGATAATTTTGTTGTTTATTAAAGAAACCTGGTTAGTGTATTTTATTCTGGGATGAAGAGTAGAATATATGATTGACTGCATCGGTAACTGGGTAAACATTTAAATAAATGTTGTGACCTGTGGAGAAGTGGAACGAGAAAAAACAATGCACTCCTCCCACCTCAGTCATAACAATACAGAGAAATAGAAGGATTCTTATTCCTTTACATCAAAGATGTCAATCGGTCATACATTTAGATGACTCAGATGATGAACTGAAAATTCAAAAAGCACTGAATGCTACAAACCTAAACGAAGGCCGTCCAAGTCAAGAAACATGGGAATAAAAGCAAAATACTGCGGATGCTGGAAATCTGAAACAAAAACAAGAAATGCTGGATTCACTCAGCAGGTCTGGCAGCATCTGTGGAAAGAGAAGCAGAGTTAACGTTTCGGGTCAGTGACTCTTCTTCGGAACTGGCAGTTCCGGAGAAGGGTCACTGACCCGAAACGTTAACTCTGCTTCTCTTTCCACAGATGCTGCCAGACCTGCTGAGTGAATCCAGCATTTCTTGTTTTTGTTCAAGAAACATGGGATCAGAGAAAGACTACTAATCTTCCACATCTGACAACGACAAGATCGGGGAGAGTTGTGAAGCCTCCTGATAGGTTGAATCTATAAAGTCAGAGACTTGTGGGGAGATGAGGTAACATGTAAATAAAAAAGTGAATGTATGTAAATATATATTGGGATAAAGACTTGTGGGGTGATATAGTATAAGGGCATCAAAGGGTTAATCTTGAGAGAATGTACAGATTACCGTCCATCAGGATGAGGTAAGAGATCATGTGGGAGAGACTGTAGAACAGTTACAGCATGGCTTTTGAAGGAGACACACAGGCTAGTATGGAATGTATATAGTTATTATACAATAAAGATTAATGTTTAAACACTACAGTCTAAGAATCTCTCTGGCTCGACTCTATACGGTGGCAGCATAAAGAACTAAATATATAACAAGTATGATTAATATTATTACATACAGTTATAAACAGATAAAGGGCTTGTCAAACACATTCTTACTAGAACTGTGTCTTAAAATCAAGACAACCATAACAAAGATCAAAAAGGTACATCTTTGATTATGTTGTTCTCTGAGAACATAGGCCAATGATTTATTTGATCTGTCTATCACCTCATAATACCTTGCTTTTGTGAAACAGTTTCTCAGCTCTAACAGCTAGGATAGCCTTGTGATGATGCATGTCAGCCTTATGTGAATCCATTTCTTTAACGTTGGTTTTCCTACCAATGAAATATCTTCCAGAGCTCTAGTTGTTTATCTGCTTCTGATTTCCTGGCAGAGGAATAAAAGCCAATGAACCATATTTTAAAAACCTTGGGGATCCTGTAATGCAGATTTTCTTGAGAGTCTGGTGTTTTATAAATTCTGATTATTAATTTTCAGACACAGGCTGCATTTTAAAGCTTTTTGGGAGAAACAGATAATTAAAAAGAAATTAAATGTACACAACTTATATAGGAAAATGTCTCACAGTTCTCTGTCCAGTACCGAAATCTATTTGTTCCATCTGGTCAGTCCAAGGGACATAATCACAAATGTCTTTCAACAATATACAGATGTAATATGCCTTATTATTTCAGTTATATAGGTCATATTATAAATTACCAACTGGGCTTTTCTTTCCCGACAAATATAGAGGAGTTGTTTCTCTGTGGAAAGAAGAATGACCAGTGAATTACAAAAGTGGTCTCTGTAGGATGAAAATGGTTAAAATCAAAATGTGAAACTCACTCCAACTAAGAATCATAAAAATGGAAAAGTTTAATTTTTCCAATATTTGTGGAGCATAACATTACTCCACCAGTATTGCCATCAAGTCTTTTTGTGAATGCGCACAGCAACCTTTAGCTCAGAAACATGGCTAAAGCTTCAGAGAAGTCTTAATTGGTAATTGGCCAAAACAGTGTCACGTGCCTTCCACTGATGCCTTTATTTGACATGTTTGGTGTCCACTCAAACTGAGGACAAGAGCTCAACCATTCAGAGATCATTAACAATGAAGTTGCCGAAAATACAGTAAAAGCAGCTTCTAGGTGCAGCTTAACTTTGCTCTACTGCTAATATTGGAAAATTGATAGCAGATGCCAACCACCCGCAGGCCGCTCCCTTTGCCTGATTTACTCAAATTCATATTGGAAAATAATAGGCTGGGCAAAGGCACAATGTGACCATTCATAAAACACAGCAGCAATGTCACCTTAGGGTTACCTTAGAAGCCTTAAATTTTAAGAATTATAAGCAGCCTGAGTTTTGCTCTTGGCTTATATGATGTTTTTCTGAGCTCTTTCCATTAGAACTTGAAGCAGAATAAATTTAAAGATTGTGATTCAGTTAGATTTTTAATTCAGTTGTAATCCCATTAAATCCTCAAAGTGATATGTTAACCTTTAGCCTCTAGTCAGCAGAATTCAAAATGTCAAGCATGGTTCTACATTGTGTGCTGACATCTGTCCCTCAATCTGCCACACTATCCTGGTTATGACTTTCAAATGTTCCAAATATTACCTTTGTTTATTTTTTAAATGAAAGTGATATCAATACAGGTGCCTAAAGCATTTTGCCACTTTTTGGTGCCTAGCGCTAGATTTAAGAAACTTGGGCTCCTGGAATGGAGCTTCATATTCCATGAATGCATATCAAAAATTTGGGTGCAGCAGTCAGCAAGCCCCAAAAGATTTATTTTCCATGCATTTTTATGGTTCTCCACACTTCAATTCCTAATAATCACTCCCAGCACAAAGGTCTGTACCAAGAATGTAAATACATAAGACCTACTCTTTTATGTCATGATCAAATCCTCCCAACTCAGGATTGATGGAACGCAGAGTTCCTCTACACTGGCAGTCTGAAAAAATAGCAGAGTAAGGAGACCAAAACCAAAAGATTTCAGGCTGGGGTAGCTGGTTGCTAGGAGTTTCCCAAGATTTTTGTAGGCCCCTCTTTAGATTTCTGTACATTTTATTTGTTTACTTACCATCTTTCTTTTTTGCTGTACAAAGATGGCACTATTTTCTTTTGAGTAGTTAATACTGGCCTTTCAGAAATTGGAAAGGAGGTTGGTGGGAGAATGTCAATATTTGCAGAAGATCCAAAATGAAGTTTGAAAAACACTGATCTAAAATCCAAGAGGTGAAATGATAATGTTCTGATCCATTGCATCAGTCAGACCTTAAAGATGGGAAGTAAACAAATAAAGCATACAGAATACTGAAGAGGGGCCTACAAAAATCTGGTGAGTTTGGGAAATTCCAAGTGACCAGGCACCACAGTTTGAAATCTTCTGGTTTTGATCTCCTTACTCTGCTATTTTTCAGATTGTCAGTGTAGAGGAACTTTGCGTTAAAGAGAAAATGAAAACAGTGATGGACAGAAAATGAGCTTAATCCCTTTACTCACTGATATAATTTTATCCGTAAGCAGTAATGATACCAAAGTACTTGCATATTAAGTCGTAGTTGCTGTATAAGTATCTTTTGCTGAAAATTCTTAATTTTTCATTTTGCTAAATTTCTTATTGAATTGTTTTCCTCTGACCCCTCACCGTTTCAGTTTACGTACACTTTTTCCTGCCTAACCAAGATACTTCTGGCAATATCACTCCAAACCAGCCATCTGGAGATATGCAAAGTTAACTGGAATACATCAGAAAATCCCATGTTGAGATAGGAGGGGGTTGAGTGATAGGGGTGGAAGTCTTGCTAAACCATGACAAAATTCACAAGCACCACAAGATGTTAGACCAGCTGAATTACTTCAGTTTCATTCATAAAATTTTATTTTCCCAAACTTAAGATTGCAGAAACAACTGCTGTTCAAACCCAAATAAACTGCCAGTGGAAGGCTTAATGGTTTAGGACATAAAGTAAACACAAAAATAATTAGCACAATCCTTTAAGTGCACATGTCCTTGACAATCCCATATCCAATTCTTAGACCATTAAGAAATCAATACCGTGATAATAAGTGGTAAATATTTAATGGAATTCAAGGTAAAGTGCAGTAATGTAATTTCAGAGTTTGACTTGCCCACCTCAATTTCAATAATGCCCAATAAAGCATTAATCTAAGCAGGACGTCTTCCCAATTCATTGGAATGCCCATGCAGTTAAGTTCTCGGTTTTATTGCTGATCTATGCGAGTAAGCTGATCTTAGCTGTGCAGTAGTCAGGAATACTACAATTGGCTTGAGCACTTGAATCCCAGGGACAGGAAAGGTCAGCTAGGGTTCCCATTCCCTATTGCAGCATCAATGCACAGCATCACAGAGTGATGGGTTACAGATTTTCACTCTGTGATCTTCTACTGTATTGAGCTCTTGATGTGGGGGAAGCAGTGACAATTCACGCTCTTTATCCCCAAAAGGGAGGATCATCACCAGAGTGCTCTGCTAGTGATTTAAGAGCAGTTGTCACAGTTTGTGACATTACATCAACTGTTCAACATGTTGCTGTCTTGTAACACACCATGATAATGGCATAGTTGGCATCCTTCCATCTATGAAAGTTGATGTGCACACAGCAAGCAATACAATTAGTTGGGGTATCGTCTCATGGTGCACCTTTGCTGATGGATGTGAAGGTCAATCCTTGAGAGGCAGGTTCTGCCACAAGTGCCGCATATGAAGCTGCCAAGTGATTCTGTGAGTTGTTGTTTTTGACGTTGGCGCTTGTTGCCAAGCTGCTGTAGCAACTGGTCGTCATGGTAGTGCACACCAGCCCACAGGATGTGTCGTCATTTCCCTCTTTCACCAACTAGTAACTCCCAGGTGCGATAGTCGACATTTGGGCCTTCATGTCACGCTTGCAAGCATCCTTGAAGCGGAGCTTTGGGCTCCCTACTGGTCATTTGGCTTTGGCTACCTCACCATACAGAAGGCCCTTGGGTATGCGACCGTCTTTCATCCTGCAGGTGTGTCCGATCCACCGAAGCCACCTCTGTTTGATTAGCGCCAACACACATGGGAGCTCTGCCTTTGAGAGGACTGCCGCATTTGTGCTTTTGTCCTGCCAGGATATACCCATAATGTGTCGCAGACAGTGAAGATGGAAATTATTGAACTTCTTTTCCTGGTAGCAGTAAGTCGCCCATGTTTCAGAGCCATACAGCAAGGTGCTGAGAACACAGGCCTTATAAACTATCAGCTTGGTCCTAAGGGTCAGTGTGGCATTATGTCATGCACATTTCATGAGTCAGGTGGTAGCTGCTTTCCCAATGCGTGTATCGAGCTCTGCATCAAGGGACAGATTGTCAGTCACCGTGGACCCAAGGTAGCAGAATTTGTGAACCACTTCCAGTGGGGGTTATTTAGTGTGATTAGGGGCAGAGATGCAACACCTTGTCACATGACCACAGTTTTCTTGATGCTTATAGTGAAGGAGAACAAGTTACAGGCTTGGGAGAGACAGACAATGAGTCTTTGAAGCTGTGTTTCCATGTGAGCGACACGTGCAACATCAATGTAGAGGAGTTCTCTGATCAGGACGCGATGTGTTTTTGTCTGCTTTCAGCCTTGATAGATTGTAGAGCTTGCCGTCTGACCGAGCGTACAAGTAGACTCCTTCCATATCTGCGGGGAAGGTGAATGTCAGGAGCATGGAGAAGAAGATGACAAACAGAGTGGGGGCTAGGACACAACCCTGTTTCACTCCATTCTTCACTCCCAAACTGTCGGAAATGGAGCCATCAAACTGTACAGTGCAGTGCATGTTGTCATGGAGTGGATGAGACTGAGGAGCTTCGATGGACAGAAAATTTTTCCCCAAATCAAAATCAAAGCGTACACACTCTTGACAATCCCTGACTGTCTTCTTCTTCTTCTTTGGCCTCCTTGTCACGAGAGACAATGGGTAAGCGCCTGGAGGTGGTCAGTGGTTTGAGAAGCAGCGCTTGGAGTGGCTATAAAGGCCAATTCTAGAGTGACAGACTCTTCCACAGGCGCTGCAGATAAAATTGGTTGTCGGGGCTGTTACACAGTTGGCGATCCCCTTGCTGTTCTGTCTTTTTTCCTGCCAACTGCTAAGTCTCTTTGACTCGCCACACTTTAGCCCCGCTTTTATGGCTACCCACCAGCTCTAGCGATCGCTGGCAACTGACTCCCACGACTTGTGATCAATGTCACAGGACGTCATGTCGCGTTTGCAGACGTCTTTAAAGCGGAGACATGGATGGCCGGTGGGTCTGACACCAGTGACGAGCTCGCTGTACAATGTGTCCTTGGGGAGCCTGCCATCTTCCATGTGGCTCACATGGCCAAGCCATCTCAAGCGCCGTTGGCTCAGTAGGGTGTATATGCTGGGGATGTTGGCTGCCTCAAGGACTTCTGTGTTGGAGATATGGTCCTGCCACCTGATGCCAAGGATTCTCCGGAGGCAGCGAAGATGGAATGAATTGAGACATTGCTCTTGGCTGACATATGTTGTCCAGGCCTCGTTGCCGTTCAGCAAGGTACTGAGGACACAGGCTTGATATACTCGGACTTTTGTGTTCCGTGTCAGTGCGCCATTTTCCCACACTCTCTTGGCCAGTCTGGACATAGCAGTGGAAGCCTTTCCCATGCGCTTGTTGATTTCTGCATCGAGAGACAGGTTACTGGTGATAGTTGAGCCTAGGTAGGTGAACTCTTGAACCACTTCCAGAGCGTGGTCGCCGATATTGATGGATGGGGCATTTCTGACGTCCTATCCCATGATGTTTATTTTCTTGAGGCTGATGGTTAGGCCAAATTTGTTGCAGGCAGCTGCAATCCTGTCGATGAGTCTCTTTAGTGTGAGATGTTAATGCAGCATCGTCAGCAAAGAGGAGTTCCCTGATGAGGACCTTCCGTACTTTGTTCTTCGCTCTTCGACGGGCAAGGTTGAACAACCTGCCACCTGATATCTCTAATCCCGCCCTTGTCGCGTAATTAGCCGGGCCCTACACCACCATTATTATAATTGGCCGCCCGCTGTCTGATTGTGGTGAGACGGACACATAGGTGACAAGTGAGGATGGCACCCATTTTCGAGTCCGTTGCCGGGACCTGCGACAGGTTCATTAAATCCAGCCCTTAGTGTTGTAGATATGTTAAATCTTTTTTTTTTAATTCATTCATGGGATGTGGGCATCGCTGGCTAGGCCAGCATTTATTGCCCATCCCTAATTGCCCTTGAGGTGGTGGTGGTGAGCTGCCTTCTTGAACCGCTGCAGTCCTTGGGGTGTAGGTAGACCCACAGTGCTGTCAGGAAGGGAGTTCCAGGATTTTGACCCAGTGACAGTGAAGGAACGGCGATATAGTTCCAAGTCAGGATGGTGTGTGACTTGGAGGGGAACTTGCAGGTGGTGGTGTTCCCATGCATCTGCTGCCCTTGTCCTTCTAGCTGGTAGAGGTCACGGGTTTGGAAGGTGCTGTCGAAGGAGTCTCTGTGAGTTACTGCAGTGCATCTTGTAGATGGTAAACACTGCAGCCACTGTGTGTTGGTGGTGGAGGGAGTGAATGTTTGTGAATTGGGTGACAATAAAGCGGGCTGTTTTGTCCTGGATGGTGTCGAGCTTCTTGAGTGTGGTTGGAGCTGCACCCATCCAGGCAAGTGGAGAGTACTCCATCACACTCCTGACTTGTGCCTTGTAGATGGTGGACAGGCTTTGGGAGTCAGGAGGTGAGTTACTCACTGCAGGATTCCTAGCTTCTGACCTGCTCTTGTAGCCATGCTATTTATATGACTACTCCAGTTCAGTTTCTGGTCAATGGTAACCCCCAGGATGTTGATAGTGGGGGATTCAGCAATCGTAATTCCTTTGAATGTCGAGGGGAGATGGTTAGATTCTCTCTTGTTGGAGATGGTCATTGCCTGGCACTTGTGTGGCGTGAATGTTACTCCCCTATTCTGCAAATATTGGTGAATCAATTTTATAACTACTGAAGTATTTATGCTGGGATAAGCACCAACAGATTTGGACCCTTTTTTAAATTCCAATTTATAAACTAGAAAAATAAGTGATATTTGGGACCATCAATATTCAAACACACCAATTAGACCGTCACTGTACTATACTGGTCAGTGTGCGGTTAATATTAAATGAGGATAGTATACTTGGGGTCAAAGTATTTACACGGGTCCTGTCTCTGAGGCATCGACATGAACACTGAGGATCATGACGTTCAGACTCATGACATCACATCCTGTGATAATGCTTAAGTTCTATATACATACTCTAACCAGCAACAAATTATGTACCTTATACTACAATCACCTCCCTAAAATCTACCCCAACAATCATGCTCTCACTTCACAGATTTCCAATCTTGCAAAATGAAATGAGAATTGCACTCTCAGCAGTGTCTCAACCCCAGAGCTACAGGGAATGAAAAGTATGAGTTGTATGGAAGGATGTAATAGGACATGGGGAGTAGAATAAGAAGTGGAACTGAGAGCTGAAAAGAGAAAGTAATTCTCATTTTCAGGTCTCCAGGAAGTGTATGGAAGGGTGTACACGACATATACCTGTGCATTTGAGCAGTACTTATTACTTTCTAGAAATCTTTACAAGAAAATCTCAATACATACCACCTCTGAGTTTCATTTTATTTTAACTCTGATTTGCATCAATAGCTAGATCAACCTAAAATAATGGGCTGACTTTTATCAGCCCTCCAGGGACAGGCTGGGAGGCAGGGGAGATATAAAATAGTGAAGGAAGGCGGGGAAGGAGTGCCTGGCGTCATCCCACCCAGAGGCCAATATTACCAGCAGCGGAGGAGCCATCCAGCATGTGGGGAGGCTGCCCAGTAAAACCAGGAAGCCTCCCTGTGGGTTGGGGGGAACCCTCCTCTGTGGGCAATTGGTGACCCACGGAGGCTGACTCGGCAGTAAAGGCTGCTCTCCGCAAGCAAGCAGCCCTCTGCCCTAAATGACCACCCACCCCACCCCACCCCTTCCCGCTGGGGCCTGTCAACTGGCCTGGCGAGCCTGGCCCCACTTACCTCTTCTCCGAGGCTCCAGCACTGCTCCTGGTCCTGGACCCCCTGCAGTAGCATGAGTGACCACCGCTCCCAGTGGCGCTGCTGGTACTGCTGAGTTGCCAGCCCTCTGATTGGTTGGCAGCTCTTTGTGGAGGGGGGGGGGGGAGCAGGATCCCCCATCATAAAAGGACATGGACCCTGACAGCGGGCAGTTAATTGGCACAGTGGCACAGTGGTTAGCACCTCAGCCTCACAGCTCCAGCGACCCGGGTTCAATTCCGGCTACT
Source organism: Heterodontus francisci (assembly GCF_036365525.1). Lineage (NCBI taxonomy): Eukaryota > Metazoa > Chordata > Chondrichthyes > Heterodontiformes > Heterodontidae > Heterodontus > Heterodontus francisci. Next base: position 81,313,193 of record NC_090382.1, on the reverse strand, counting down.
GCCTGTGTGGAGTTTGCAAGTTCTCCCTGTGTCTGCGTGGGTTTCCTCCGGGTGCTCCGGTTTCCTCCCACATGCCAAAGACTTGCAGGTTGATAGGTTAATTGGCCATTATAAATTGCCCCTAGTATAGGTAGGTGGTAGGAAAATATAGGGACAGGTGGGGATGTGGTAGGAATATGGGATTAGTGTAGGATTAGTATAAATGGGTGGTTGATGGTCGGCACAGACTCGGTGGGCCAAAGGGCCTGTTTCAGTGCTGTATCTCTAAACTAAACTAAACTAAACTGATCTTGTGTGGAGGAAAATTCCTTCTTCTGAAGACTTGAACGCATGTGAGAGCAGCAGGGAGAAGTAGATCCCAAACAGTGTAGGTGCGAGAACACAGCCCTGTTTCACGCCACACAGGAGAGGAAAGGGGTCTGATGAGGCGCCGCTATGCTGAATTGTGCCTTTCATATTGTCATGGAATGAGGTGATGATACTTAGTAGCTTTGGTGGACATCCGATCTTTTCTCGTAGTCTGAAGAGACCACGTCTGCTGACGAGGTCAAAGGCTTTGGTGAGATCAATGAAAGCAACGTAGAGGCGCATCTGTTGTTCACGGCATTTCTCCTGTAGCTGGTGTAAGGTGTAAGTGTGATGGAAGAGAAATCTGCTGATGGTCTGACCCAGTGAGAAGCAAGTCCAAGCCTAGAAATTGGTATGTGCTTATCTGCCAGTGTGAATTGGGCACAGTGATCTCTGAGCTAGGACAAGTAGGCTTGAGGCACACCGAAAATTGGGGCTTGGACTTCATTTAGATAAGACCAACGAGCTGCAGACGTCTGCTGGGCATCTCCAGGCAACTTGCCAGTGAATTGGAATTGGGAGGTGGTGGCATAGTGGTACTGTCACTGGACTAGCGACGCAGAGACCCAGGGTATTGCTCTGCGGACATCGGTTCGAATCCCACCACAGCAACAGGAGGAATTTGAATTCAATTAATAAATCTGGAATTAAAAGCTAGTCTAATGATAGCCATGAAACCATTGTTGATTGTTGTAAAAACCCATCTGGTTCACTAATGCTCTTTCGGGAAGGAAATCTGCTGCCCTTACCGGGTCTGGCCTGCATGTGACTCCAGACCCACAGCAATGTGGTTGACTGTTAAATGCCCTCTGAATTGGCCGAGCAAGCCACTTATTTGTATCTAACCACTACAAAGTCAATAAGGAATGAAACCGGACGGACCACCTGGCATCGACCTAGGCACCGGAAATGACAACAGCAAAACCAGCCTTGTCGGCCCTGCAAAGTCCTCCTTACTAACATCTGGGGGCTTGTGCCAAAGTTGTGAGAGCTGTCCCACAGACTCATCATGCAACAGCCTGACATAGTCATACTCACGGAATTGTACCTTACAGATAATGTCCCAGACATCGCCATCACCATCCCAGGTGTCCTGTCCCACTGGCAGGACAGACCCAGCAGAGATGGCGGCACAATAGGAGTTGCCCTGGGAGTCCTCAACATTGACTCCAGACCCCATGAAATCTCATGGCATCAGGTTAAACATTGGCAAGGAAACCTCCTGCTGATTACCACCTACCACCCTCCCTCAGCTGATGAATCAATACTTCTCCATGTTGAACAGCACGAGGAGGAAGCACTGAGGGTGGCAAGGGTGCAGAGTGTACTCTGAATGGGGGACTTCAACATCTATCACCAAGAGTGGCACTACTGGCTGAGTCCTAAAGGACATAGCTGCTATACTGGGTCTGCAGCAGGTGGTGAGGGAACCAACAAGAGGGAAAAACATACTTGACCTCATCCTCACCAATCTGCCTGCCGCAGATGCATCTGTCCATGACATTATTGGTAGGAGTGACCACTGCACAGTCGTTGTGGAGACAAAGTCACGCCTTCATATTGAAGATACCCTCCATCATGTTGTGTGGCACTACACCATTCTAAATAGAATAGATTTTGAATAGATCTAGAAATGCAAAACTGGGCATCCATGAGGTGATGTGGGCCAGCAGCAGCAGCAGAACTGTACTCAACTACAATCTTAACCTCGTGACCTGGCATATCCTCCACTCCACCATTACCATCAAGCCGGGAGACTAACCCTGTTTCAATGAGGAGTGCAGGAGGGCATGCCTGGAGCAGCACCAGGCATACCTCAAAATGAGGTGTCAACCTGGTGAAGCTACAACACAGGACTACTTCCGTGCCAAACTGCGTAAGCAGTATGCAATAGACAGAGCTAAGCGATCCCATAACCAACGGATCATATCTAAGCTCTGCAGTTCTACCACATCCAGTCGTGAATGCTGGTGGACAATTAAACAACTAACTGGAGAAGGTGGCTCTACAAATATCCCCATCCTCAATGATGGGGGAGCCCAGCACATCAGTGCGAAAGATAAGGCAGAAGCATTTGCAACAATCTTCAACTAGAAGTGCCGAGTTGATGATCCATCTCAGCCTCCTCCAGAAGACCCCAGTAGCACAGATGCCAGACTTTAGCCAATTCGATTCACTCCGTGTGATATCAAGAAATGACTGAAGGCACTGGATACTGCAAAGGCTATGGGCCCTGACAATATTCCAGTAATAGTACTGAAGACCTGTGCTCCAGAACTTGCCGCGCCCCTAGCCAAGCAGTTCCAGTACAGCTACTACACTGGCATCTACCCAGCAATATGGAAAATTACCTAGATATGTCCTGTACACAAAAAGCAGGACAAGTCCAACCTGGCCAATTCCCGCCCCATCAGTCTACTCTCAATCATCAGTAAAGTGATGGAAGGTGTTGTCGATAGTGCGATCAAGCGGCACATGCTTAGCAATAACTTGCTCACTGACGCTCAGTTTGGGTTCCGTCAGGGCCACTCAGCTCCTGACCTCATTACAGCCTTGGTTCAAACATGGACAGAAGAGCTGTACAGGAGAGGTAAGGTGAGAGTGACTACACTTGACATCAAGGCAGCATTTGACCGATTATGGCATCAAGAATCCTAGCAAAACTGAAGTCAATGGGAAACAGGGAAAAACTCTCCGCTGGAGAGTCATACCTAGTCATACCTAGCGCAAAGGAAGATGATTGTGGTTGTTGGAGGTCAATCATCACATCTCCAGGATATCACTGCAGGAGTTCCTCAGGGTAGTGTCCTCAGCCCAACCATCTTCAGCTGCTTCATCAATGACCTTCCTTCAATCATAAGGTCAGAAGTAGGGATATTCGTTGGAACCATTCAGCAGGTCTGGCAGCATCTGTGGAAAGAGAAACAGAGTTAACGTTTCGGGTCAGTGACCCTTCTCCGAAACGTTAACTCTGCTTCTCTTTCCACAGATGCTGCCAGACCTGCTGAGTGGTTCCAGCATTTCTTGTTTTTATTTCAGATTTCCAGCATCCGCAGTATTTTGCTTTTAATTTAGGGATGTTCGTTGATGTTTGCACAATGTTCAGTACCATTCGCGACTCCTCCGATACTGAAGCAGTCCATGTAGAAATGCAACAAGACTTGGACAATATCCAGGCTTGGGCTGATAAGTGGCAAGTAACATTTGTGCCACATAAGTGCCGGGCAATGACCATCTCCAACAAGAGAGAATCTAACCATCTCCCCTTGACATTTAATGGCATTAATATCGCTGAATCCCCCACAATCAACATCCTACGTGTTACCATTGACCAGAAACTGAATTGGAGTAGCCATATAAATACCGTGGCTACAAGAGCACGTCAGAGGCTAGGAATCCTGCGGTGAGTAACTCAACTCTTGACTACCCAAAGCCTGTCCACCATCTACAAGTGTAATGATCCTGTTGGTTTTTTTCCGGGAAATATGCAGTGTGTCTTTCAGGAAGGTCAGAGAGTGATGCAGTGGTGTAGGCTAGGATTCAATTGGAAATGAAGAAACTTGAATTGGAAGACAGGGAGAAAGAGAGGGAATTTAAGTTAAAAGTGATGGAACTATGACAAACGGGTAGTCTTAAATCCAGGGAAAAATCAGGTCAGAAAGAATCTGAACTTAGCTCAGGACCCAGCGAAAAGTTGTTTAAATTTGTATAGGTTCTTCCTAGGTTCGAGGAGAGGGATGTAGAGGCATTTTTCATATCTTTTGAAAAATAGCCAAACAGATGAAATAGCCAAAAGAAAGCTGGAGACTGCTTATGCAGGGCAGGTTCATATGCTGAGCTCATGAAATATATGCCATGTTTCTGCTGATTATGAGAGGGCAAAAAAGGCTATTCTCGCTGCATATGGGTTCGTCCCTGAAGCTTACCGTCAGAAGTTTAGGAACGTACAGAGATTGGTTGGGCAGACATAGTTAGAATTTGAGAGGCTGAAGCAAATTTATTTTGATCGTTGGATATGGGCATTAAAGAAAGAAACTACATATGAGAACCTTCGAGAAATGATTTCCTTAGAAGAGTTTGAAAACTCCATTCCTTCAGTCGTGAGAACTCATATAGATAACCTGAAAGTTTTGAAAGCTAGGCAAGCAGCAGAAATTGCTGATGATTTTGAGCTTGCGAATAAACCTACCTATTTTGTTTGTCACCTCCATAAATCCGAGAAGGATAGAATGTGAAAGAGTGAAAGGAAGTCAAGTAGCCGGGGACAAGAAGGAACAGCTGGGAATGCCCCAGGATCACCTCCTCAGGTCAGAAAGGAATGTGCTGAGGGTAGAAGTGAGGTTTGCAAGCCAAAGTGTTATCATTGCCACAAAACAGGCCATCTTTTTTCAGAGTGCTGGAAATTGTGAGGTAAACCCATAGGACTTGTTGAGGTACATAAAGCTAGTGCAGAGGAAAAGACTCTGAGAGTATAGCAGACCAGGCTATAGCTTTAACACCAGCTGTGAAACCAGATACTATAAATTAAGAAGTGTAGAGGTTAAGAATAAAATACCTGAGAGTTATAATGAATTTCTATCAAAGGGGAGAGTAACTCCATATCATGTAAGTGAGGGAGGAAAACCTATCACCATACTCAGAGACACAGGAGCGACCTAAACACTCTTGCTGGGGAAAGATATAAGGTTTCCACCAGAGAGTGCCTTGAATACTAAAGTTTTAGTTCATGGAATTGGCAGGGAGTATATACCCATACCTTTGTATAAAGTACGCCTAGAGAGTGACTTAATACTGGGATAGTAACTGTAGGTATTGTCGACAGTTTGCCAGTAAAGGGGATTGATTTACTCCTAGGAAATGATTTGGCTGGATCAAAAGTATCAGTTTCTCATATAATTACAGAGGAACCAAGTGAAATTAAGGAAATGGAGCAATTACAGGAATAAGTTCCCGGAATATTTCCTGCATGTGTAGTCACCCAAACAATGGCTAAAGAGGATCCATTGTCGGAGGTAAAAGGGGCACCACAAACATATAGCCAAGTATCTGAAACCTTATTTGGCGATTTAAATAATCCAAATGAGATGATTAACAGATCGTCTATTGTTGCAGCACAGCAAGCTGATCCAGAGATATACTGAATAGCACAGACGGCTCTGTCAGAAGTTGAGTCGAAAGAAGTTCTAGAAGGCTATTATATGGAAAATGGAGTTTTGAGGAGGAAATGGAGACCACCTCATAAGCCTGCAGATGAAGACTGGACAGTTGTTGAACAGATAGTGGTATCACCTAAATATCACCAAGGATTATTAAGGTTAGCACACGCCATTCCTTTTGCAGGACATAGGGGAATTCGAAAGACCATATCACGTATAAACCAACATTATTACTGGCCACATCTTACAAAGGATGAGACAATTTTGTAGGACATGCCATATTTGTCAAATGGTGGGAAAACCACAACCTACCATAAAACCAGGGAATTAAGTATTAGTGTTGTTACCATTACAGGGAGACCACCACTAAAAGCATGGTTCAATGGCCCATATAGAGCGATCAAAAGAGTGGGTAAGGTAGATTACTTGATTGACACCCCGATCGCCGGAAGAAGAACCGGTTGTGTCACAACAATATGCTCAAACAATATTACCGCAGGGAGGAGGATAAGCCAGTACAGGTATGTTAGGTAATCAGGACTGTTGAGAAGGAAAAGGATAGTGAGGATGAGGCAGAAGCAGGCCTAGGAAAGTCTCAGATTGAACCTCCAATTATCAGATTAATGAATACAGAATGGCTAGGAAAATTAGACAATATGCTTTTGCACTTAGAGGCAAAACAGTGTGAAGACCTAACCAAGCTTTTCACAATGTTTAAAAGAGTTTGTAGGGATAAGCCAGGATGTACAACCTTATCCATGTGGATATAGGGGGAACCGTTCATTACCGCTTGAGTCCAGATAAACAGGTCCAAGCGAAAGCGGAGATCCGGTACATGCTGGAAAACAATTTGATCAAACCTAGTCAAAGTAGCTGGAGTTCACCTAGTTCTAGTACCTAAACTGACAGGTCAACCCGATTTTGTATAGATTATATTAAAGTCAATGCTGTAACAAATGAAGATTCCTACCCAAATTCTCATTTAGAAGACTGTATGGACAGAGTGGGCCACACCCTGTGTCTTAAAGAGATAGATGTGTTGGAGGGATACTGTCAAATTCCTTTAACACCCCAAGATAAAAAAAAGTCAGCTTCTGTTACACCAAGCAGGGTTTTCCAGTATCAAGTGATGCCACACAGGTTAAGGGGTACTCAAGAAACTTCTTAGAGAATAGTGAACCCAGTAGCGGTCAGTGGGCTCCTAGCTGTGCAGTTCACGTGGCTGAGGTGATGGTCAATAGGGACACTGGGAAGGAAAATACGAAACAGTTGGAAGGCTAAGCTTGGAAGTTTGAAATGGGTTAATTGGGATAACCTTTTGAAAATTAAAAGCCGAAAACTTTCTGGTGGAACTTGTTGCTGTAATCTTACCATTTTAGAAAAATTGTATATCTGTAAATGCGAGAAAAAATGTATTAGCTTTTTTTTTTATCAATTTGTATTTTTTACATATTGTAATGAAATGCATTTTGGGAATGGCATTTCATTCCACCAGGGGCAGAGGTGTTATGATCCTGTTGGTTTTTTTTCTGGGAAATTTGTGGTGTGTCTTTAAGACAGCAAAGGATCAGTACTGCTTTAAGACAGTCAGCTTCAGAAGGTGCATCTTGGTTGCCTTGGCTACAACCATACAGAGAGGGAGAGCAAGCCAGCCTCAGAAGTTAGCAAGGATAGTGCATCGTGGTTGCCCCGGATACAGCCATTCAGAGACCGAGAACAGGATATACAATGTTGCGATTAACTTTTAAACTGACATTTTGTTGAGACAGACTGTTCTAACAGACAGGCACAGCTGGGCCAGCATGAACTGAACAGAAATCTCTGTTAATTTACACTGAAGGAAAAATTTAAACTGTGATTATTTTTTATTCCTCAAAATTCTAAAGCCAAATTGATTCTTTTGAAAGCGGTTGCGAGTTATTGATCTGTGGTGCTCATTGCTGGAAGAAAGAAGAGTTTGAAGCTCCATATGTTGGACTACTTTCCTTTCCACATCGGACCCTGGAAGATTGCAAGTGGACTTTTAATCAGAGAACTATTCATCGGGAAGTGTAGATCTGCCAGGACTCTATTTTTTTTAAAAATGTGTTTATCTCAGTAGTGTTTAAGAATTTTGTTTTCAAATAAACAGTTAATTTGTTGATCTAAAGATACCTGGTTTGGTTCACCTCATTCAGAGGTTAATAGATGGTTCAATTCGGTTGTGACTTTCTTTGATTTGGAAAGTTTAAAGTGATATGTTAGGCGATCTGTGGAGTGACAGGACTGAATTGACAGTGCGTTACTCCACCGCAATCAGAATCATATATTTTGATTGGGAGCTTTGTCATGAGTGGCTGTGTCATAACACAAGGCACAAGTCAGGGGTGTGATGGAATGTTCCCCACTTGCATGGATGGGTGCAGCTCCAACAATACTCAAGAAGCTCAACACCATCCAGAACAAAGCAGCCTGCTTGATTGGCACCATATCCACAAACATTCACTTCTTCCACCACCAACACACAGTGGCAGTAGTGTGTACCATCTACAAGATGCACTGCAGCAATGCACCAAGGCTCCTTAGAGAGCACCTTCCAAACCCGTAACCTCTACCACCTAGAAGGACAAGGGCAGCAGATGCGTTGGGAACCACACCACCTTCAAGTTCCCCTCCAAGACACACACCATCCTGACTTGGAACTATATCGCCATTCCTTCACTGTTGCTGGGTCAAACTCCTGGATCTCCCTTCCCAACAGCACTGTGGGTGTATCTTCCCCACATGGACTTCAGCAGTTCAGGAAGGCAGCTCACCACCACCTTCCCACGGGCAATTAGGAACAGACAATAAATGCTGACCTAGCCAGCAACGCTCACATCTCATGAATGAATAAAAAAAAATTCAGGCCACTGCAGCGGCCCTCAGGTATATCCTGTAAGGGAGGTGGTTGTGTGGTTTAGGTAGGGGTGAAAGCAACTGGGTGGGGTCTGAGCAGGGTCCTGCAACCATCATCAGCACTGCATTGGAATCAGGAGAAACACTCAATTGCTAGACCATTGCTTCCACTGACATATGAAAATGAGTTTCAAAAAATAAGGAAACTTACAGGCAGAGTTTAAAAGGCACAAATTGGCCAAAACGACATCCACCCCAATCTCCTGGTTAAGAAAATTTCCTATGCAATTCATACACCACTAATGCGCTGAAAACAGCAGGGAAATTCATCTTCAATGTCTTCTGTCCTAGCTGTCAACCCCTTTCACACCATCACCATGAGATGTGAATCCCTCCAGGCTGCCCCATACATCAAGACATGGTATCCCTTTAAAAACAATCTTTAAGCTAACCTACAAATGATATTGGCCTAACACAAAATAAAAACAGAAAATGCTGGAAATCCTCAACAAGATAGGCAGCATCTGTGGAGAGAGAAACAGACTCTGGAATTTTACCCGAGGTGGACAGGAGCCGGCCACTGACTGAAAAGTCGGTAGCAAACCCTCCTGCCTTGCCTGGGGATCCGACCCATATTTTGCGGGTCCCCGGGCTTCAATTGGTGTGAGGCGGGACTTCCACCTGCTTGAGTAGGAAGTCCCGCTTAATAGAGCTGCCGGCCAATCAGCGGGCCAGCAGCTCTTAGTCCCAGCAGCGCCACTGGGAGTGGTGGCCACTGCTGGGACTGCAGCCCAGCATGAAGTCAAGATGCTTGGGAGCCGGGAAGGAAGGTAAGTTTTGGTTGCCTCGCCGGGGGTAATCGGTTGGGCCCTGGCGAGGCAAGGGTGGTCGTTTGGGGGGAATGGGGCCGTGTTGGGTCTTGGGTGTGGTTGTGGTAACAGGTGTGCCCCCCCCATTGGGCACAGGCTGCCCCATCATGAGGGCCATCCCAGGATGCTGAGAAGCTGCCTGGATTTGTTAGGCGGCTTCTCCCTGCTCCAGGATGCTCACTTGCCATGCATAAAATCTGCATGGAGGTGGGCGAGGGCCCTTAAGTGGGCCCGCGGCGGATGGGTCATTTTTTGCCACCGTCGTCCTGCGAAAGTGGCGACAGAGGCGGTTCAGGAAGGTCTCCCGGTGCCTCCCGCTCCATTTTACGCCAACACCCCCCATCCCCCACCGCCACCATCCCACTCGTCGGGGTGACGTAAAATTCCGGCCAGAGTTAATGTTTCAGGTCTGTGCCCTTTCATCAGAACTGAGAAAAGTTAGAAATGTAATAGGTTCTTAGCAAAGGAAAGTGGCAGGGGGAGAATAAGAACAAAAGGAAAGGTCTATGGTAGGCTGGAGGGCAGGAAAGATTAAATGACAAAAGCATCACGGTGCAAGGCCATAGAGATTGGCAATGGGACATGTAAAGAAACAAAAGATGTGTCTAGAGAAGGTACAGTACTTTGCTTTTGTGTTAATGTATCGGTCTCTATTTTTAATTCACAAAAACTGTGAAACAAAAATGCTTGAGGCATAATGGAGCTTTGCCACTGACATGATAACCTATGGGGAGCTCATAGGACTGGGTCTCACTTGCAATGTAGCAAGTAGATGTGAAAAAAAATTATGGAGTTAGATAAACAAAAGTCTTTCTTCTATTGAGTACCCATTGAATATGGTATTTATGACCCTTCAAAATTTCTTGCTATTGTTCCATCATCCCTCTATAATGGCAATATTATTTGAGACTATTGTAGAAGATGCAATCTAATGAAAAATGCTGTCTGTCATTTTGGGTTTCCATCACCTTTCAGCAGCTGCCCTCTGCAAACAAGTAGCTTTTCAATAACTTGACTCCTGAATTTTCAAGGGCTGCTCACTTAAGAATCAAAACTGTCTTCAATGAATGACAGTAACAGAGGCCTCAATGTGCTCAGTCAAGACAGGCATGCTTTGATTCACAAGCAGAAGCACATATTCACCAACAAAGCTGGAGGGAGGAACCAAAGGACAAAGCATGAGGTAGAATTCAGCATCAGTGGTTAGGCTCAGCTCCAAATGTATCACATCACAGGTATCTTCCATCCAGTGCAGCCAGATTGTCAAGAAAGCACCAATAGAATTTTCTATAGGCATGACTAAGCAATAAGGAAACAAAATAGGAAGATTATGCCTTGACAGCTGTGTAGTGAAGAAAGTGTCTCATCAATCACATTAGTAAAAGATTAAATGAGGAGAGATCACTGTCTTTAAAGATGCTGAATAAGATTTTTTTCTAAAAAGAAGTATTTTTGTATGCAATTTAACACATTCGCATTTCAAATATCTTGGCAGAAGATTTCCTCTGCATTATTTGTAGGAAAATCATACAGCATTGATAAAGGAGACTGTCATGCAGGCCCCCACCTGTCAAGAATGAAACATATTAATTTTGTCATAAGAACATTGATTTTAAACTTGCTGGGAAGAAGAGAAGGCCTGTTACAAAGGCTGCCAGACACTTAGCTGAAAAACATTTGCATACTAACAGACAGTGCTTGTGGAAACAAAAGGACCATTCCCTGACACATTCAACCCACAATGGATTTTGATCACCAGACATTGAAGGTGTAAGGAAGAGCATTCCAGAGACTGGTAAGGTGATACAATCCACAAAAGTCAGGACTGGCTAAACCAGCTGGTCACATGACTAACTGGCTGGTCCAGGATTTTTAGAACTAGCCACAGAGTTTTTGAACTCAGAAAACATTGTTTGCTCCTGGAGTGAGAAGACTTCTCCTGTCTGCTCCCATCTCTTTCTCACAAGACCCTGGACCCATTGAGGACAAATGAACCGCAAGAGAGAAAAGTCTGCTACATCGAACAGCTTTAGGAAGAATACTGGGCCCCAACAAAAAGCAAGACCTACCGACAATCAAGGAGTCTACAGTGAGCTCAAAGAACAGTACCCAAAACCATCTTCAGATATTGCCTCAAACTTTTCCACTTTATTTTTTCAGCTCTATTCTGTCTCTATCTGCATGTGTGTCTCTTGTATGCATGCTAGCATGGGCGTGTCACGTATCCGTAGGCGTTGACTGAATTAGAGTTTAAATTTAATAAAGTTCAACTTTTTTTCTTTAAACCTAAGAAAACCTGTTTGGCTAGTTTCTTTACCTTATAATTGGAAGTTAGTGAACAAAGATTCACTAAGGGGGAGCTAAAAAATGGTGTGTTTAAAAGTAAACCCTGTTATAGCAAGACCAGGTGAAGGCTGAGAGGGAACCCTAGACTCTTTTCTCACCTATCATAACAGAAACGTTATGATGCCACTACAAATAGTGAACAACGATATCTTCTGCCCGAGTGTTAACATCAAGTAATTACAGTTCTCATAGAACATAGATTCATTATAGAACAGAGCTCTCTCCAATGCATCTAACAATTTGCATCCTAGGATTAAAGGTTTTCAAAACCAGTATGCTTGAACAAACTTTTAAATGAGCATCAAGTTCACTTGAATTGCGTGAAAATGGTGAAAGGTTATAAATACTCCTCTTGTCCCACTCTCAGTTCTCCTTTGTTCCCATATTTAAAGTTTTCAAGCTGTTGGTCAAAGATATCCTGGGTATATTCATATTTAGAACCTCTCTCTGGTGACATTGTGAATTTCCTCTGAAGTGACAACTTGAAATATACTCTTCCTAGAAATGTGATTTAACATGAACAAAAAACCCACATGCGCCAGTAATGGCACATTAACCTTCTCAAGCTGTTAACAAACCATTTAACTGATTTAAATGTGAAACATTTGTTAATACATGAATTATGAGAAACAATGGGATAGGTACGATGGACTGAATGGTTTCCTTCTGTGCTGTATGATTCTATAGTGTTTGCAATAATGGTGCAAAATAAAACAGCCCAAGGTATCAATGAGGCCCTACATGTATATGCTCACTTTAGTGAGTTCTGCAGGTCTAAGTCCTATTTCAGAGGACAACACAGAATGGATGAAATACTGAGGTTTTTATTTATCAAAGGGGATGGAACCAATCGCATAATCAATCATTCCAATGAGCCTTTTATCCTGATGAAAGGAGTCTGAATATCTTCACATTAAAAGTTTTTTGAAATGGCTTTTTCATATTAAACAGCTAGCGTGTCAAACATGGGCTAGGAAACCTCTTGCTGATTACCACCTATCGCCCTCCCTCAGCTGATGAGTCAGTACTCCTCCATGTTGAACACCACTTGGAGGAAGCATTGAGGGTGGCAAGGGCACAGAATGTACTCCAGGTGGACTTCAATGTCCATCACCAAGAGTGGCTCGGTAGCACCACTACTGATCGAGCTGGCCGAGTCCTAAAGGACATATCTGCTAGACTGGATATGCGGCAGGTGGTGAGGGAACCAACAAGAGGGGAAAACATACTTGACCTCGTCCTCACCAATCTGTCTGCCACAGATGCATCTGGCCATGACTATATTGGTAGGAGTGACCACCGCACATTGTGGAGATGAAGTCCCGCCTTCACATTGAGGATACCCTCCTTCGTGTAGTGTGGCACTATCACTGTACTAAATGGGATAGATTTCGAACAGATCGAGTAATGCAAAACTGGGCATCCATGAGGCGCTGTGGGCCATCAGCAACAGCAGAATTGCACTCAACCACAATCTGTAACCTCATGGCCCGGCATATCCCCCACTCTACCATTACCATCAAGCCAGGAGACCAACCCTGGTTCAATGAAGAGTGCAGGAGGGCATGCCAGGAGCAACACCAGGCATACCTGAAAATGAGGTGTCAAACTGGTGAAGCTACAACACAGGACTATCTGCATGCCAAACTGCTTAAGCAGCATGCGACAGAGCTAAGCGATCCCATAACCAACGGATCAGATCTAAAATAAAAGCAAAATACTGCGGATGCTGGAAATCTGAAATAAAAACAAGAAATACTGGAACCACTCAGCAGGTCTGGCAGCATCTGTGGAAAGAGAAGCAGACTTAACGTTTCGGGTCAGTGACCCTTCTTCGTTAACTCTGCTTCTCTTTCCACAGATGCTGCCAGACCTGCTGAGTGGTTCCAGCATTTCTTGTTTTTATTTGGATCAGATCTAAGCTCTGCAGTCCTGCCACATCCAGCCATGAATGGTGGTGGACAATTAAACAACTAACTGGAGGAGGTGTCTCCACAAGTATCCCCATCCTCAATGATGGGGGAGCCCAGCACATCAGTGCAAAAGATAAGGCTGAAGCCTTTGCAACAATCTTCAGCCAGAAGTGCCAAGTTGAAGATCCATCTCGGCCTCCTCCTGACGTCCCCAGCATCACAGATGCCAGACTTCAGCCAATTTGATTCACTCCGCGTGATATCAAGAAACGACTGAAGGCACTGGATATTGCAAAGGTTATGGGCCCTGACAATATTCCGGCAATAGTACTGAAGACCTGTGCTCCAGAACTTGCTGCGCCCCTAGCCAAGCTGTTCCAGTACAGCTACAACACTGGCATCTACCTTGCAATGTGGAAAATTGCCCAGGTATGTCCTGTACACAAAAAGCAGGGCAAGTCGAACCCGGCCAATTACCGCCTCATCAGTCTACTCTCAATCATCAGTAAAATGCTGGAAGGTGTCATCAACAGTGCCAGCAAGCGGCACTTGCTTAGCAATAACCTGCTCACTGACGCTCAGTTTGGGTTCCGTCAGGGCCATTCAGCTCCTGACCTCATTACAGCCTTAGTTCAAACATGGACAAAAGAGCTGAATAGGAGAGGTGAGTTGAGAGTGACTGCCCTTGACATCAAGGCGGCATTTGACCGAGTATGGCATCAAGGAGCCCGAGCAAAACTGAGGCCAATGGGAATCGGGGGAAAACCCTCCACTGGCTGGTATCATACCTAGCGCAGAAGAAGATGATTGTGGTTGTTGGAGGTCAATCATCTGAGCTCCAGGACATCACTGCAGAAGTTCCTCAGGGTAGTGTCCTAGGCCCAACCATCTTCAGCTTCTTCATCAATGACTTTCCTTCAATCATAAGGTCAGAAGTGGGGATGTTCGCTGATGATTGCACAATGTTCAGTATCATTCGTGACTCCTCAAATACTGAAGCAGTCCGTGTAGAAATGCAGCAAAACTTGGACAATATCCAGGCTTGGGCTGATAAGTGGGAAGTAACATTTGCGCCACACTTGTGCCAGGCAATGACTATCTCCAACAAGAGAGAATCTAACCATCTCCCCTTGACATTCAATGGCATTACCATCGTTGAATCCCCCACTATCAACATCCTAGGGGCTACCATTGACCAGAAACGGAACTGTAGTAGCCATATAAATACTGTGGCTACAAGAGCAGGTCAGAAGCTAGGAATCCTGCAGTGAGTAACTCACCTCCTGACCCCCCAAAGCCTGTCCACCATCTACAAGGCACAAGTCAGGAGTGTGATGGAATACTCTCCACTTGTCTGGATGGGTGCAGCTCCAACAACACTCAAGAAGCTCGACACCATCCAGGACAAAGCAGCTCACTTGATTGGCACCCCATCTACAAACATTCACTCCCTCCACCACCGACGCACAGTGGCAGCAATGTGTACCATCTACAAGATGCACTGCAGCAACGCACCAAGGATCCTTAGACAGCACCATCTAAACCCGCGACCTACCAACTAGAAGGACAAGGGCAGCAAATGCATGGGAACACCACCACCTGCAAGTTCCCCTCCAAGTCACACACCATCCTGACTTGGAACTATATGGCTGTTCCTTCAATGTCGTTGGGTCAAAATCCTGGAACTCCCTTCCTAATAGCACTGTGGGTGTACCTACCTCACATGGACTGCAGCGGTTCAAGAAGGCAGCTCACCCCCACCTTCTCAAGGGCAATAAATGCTGGCCTGGTCAGCGATGCCTACATCCCATGAATGAATAAAAAAAAAAATTACACAGCAGACCTTTTATTTAGAAGCTCAGTGAAGGATCTGAAAATCAATAAGAATATCATAAAAATATTCATTTAAAAATACACAGCACA
The DNA here is from genome assembly GCF_036365525.1 of Heterodontus francisci. Taxonomy (NCBI): domain Eukaryota; kingdom Metazoa; phylum Chordata; class Chondrichthyes; order Heterodontiformes; family Heterodontidae; genus Heterodontus; species Heterodontus francisci. The sequence continues at coordinate 81,297,761 of NC_090382.1, read as the reverse complement.
ATGTTGACCCTGCAAAAGTAATTTACTGTAAATATAAAATAAGTTTGATTTTTAATCTCTTATATTTCGAAATAATTAAAAAAAACTTTCATTGTGGAATGTTGTGGCTCCCAGATTATTCATTACAATATTCTGGTTCATTTTACCCCAAATTTATCCCTAAAGAAGACTCAGACTCTTTTCAGTTTATCACTCTCAAGTGAGTGTTTACTGCAGTTGCAAATATTGGTCGCAAAATAAAATAATTATTCTAGCTGCCATCCCAAGCATGACTCGGAATATTATTCTTCCATCTCATTAAATTCCAGGTCTCTGGAGTAAAATCTGCACATTTCCCATTTGATTGCATAGCTGTGTGAAACTGCACGAGTTCCTCATTAACAGCCTCAACTAGTTCTTAACAAGCCAAAAACAGACAATTTACTCACTTGTCACTAATTCTCATTAATACATTGTTGGAGAAAGGAGAATTCTCACATCAATGTTAGACAGAGCCAAATGCTCTGTTTAAATTTTTGACCCATATGGCACCATTGTTTACTCACATCTATGCTTTTGCTGAAATTAGCACAAAGACTGGAAAACATGGCCCCAAGTATTCAAATATCTTCCACTGTGATATTTAGAATCATGTGGTAATTAAATAGAATACACTTCCCCTTCAATAAAAGTTTACAATACAATTATGAAGTTAATCAGAGCAGAAATCTAAAGTCTTCACCATTGAATTGCTTTCTAAGTTCTTAGTAAATATTTTTGGTCTGTTGCAATGTCCTTGGTTGTTTGGGAACTAAAGGCTGCTTCATGCATTGCCAAACAATTAATTGTCTGCACAACCAATAGGCTGGCATCCAAGCTGTACAAACTGTCTCATTTTGACTTGGTATTTCTCCATCTGTGCAGGCTGTACAGCTTCCCTCATGCCAACATTCATTTGCCTCTAAATCTTTTAACTTAACAGTCATGGGTATAACATAGCAAAACCTGAACAAACTTCAAACTTGGGTTGATAAGTGGCAAGTAACATTATCGCCACACAAGTGCCAAACAATGACCATTTCCAACAAGGGAGAATCTAACCACCTCCCCTTGATGCTCAATGCATTACCATTGCTGAATTCCCCCACCACCAACATCCTGGAGATTAACAATCACCAGAAACATTACTGGACAAGCCATATAAATTCTGTGGCTACAATAGCAGGTCAGAGGCTGGGAATTCTGTAGCGAATAACTCATCTCCTGACTTCTCAAAGCTTATCCAGCACCTACAAGGCACAAGTCAGGAGTGTGATGAAATACTTTCCACTTCTCTGTATGAGTGCAGCTCCAACAATACTGAAGAAATTTAACACCACCCAGGACAAAGCAGCCCTCTTGATCGGCGCTCATCCACCACCTCAAACATTCACTCTCCCCATCACCAGCGCACAGTAGCAGCAGTGTGTACCATCTACAAGATGCACTGCAACAACTTGCCAAGGCTCCTTCAACAGCACCTTCCAAATCATCTACCTCTACGATTTAGAAGGACAAGGGCAGCAGTTGCAAAGGAACACCAGCACCTGCAAGTTCCCCTCTAGATCACGCACCATCCTGACTTGGAACTACATTGCCATTCCTTCTCTGTTTCTGGGTCAAAAACCTGGAACTCCCTCCCTAACAGTGCTGTGGCTGTACCTGCACCACATGGACCATAGTGTTTCAAGAATGCGGCTCACCACCACCTTCTCAAGGGCAACTATGGATGAGCAATAAATTGCCAGTGACACCCACCTCCCATGAACGAATTTCAAAAAAGCGTCACCCAAACAAAGCAAAGAATTCCTTCATTGCAATTAATCACATAATATCCCTATTTGCAGCACTTTCAATGGATGTCACAGAGCAGTTGCAGATGAGCTACAGTGGATGTCTGAGGATGGCATAAGATAGACGAACATGAGATACCATGACAGCAGATCTCCTGGCAGGAGTAGCTACAAGAATTGCTATAAATGAATAAATTTCATCCCAGAACTTTCTGTAGACAAGAATACAAACAGGATTAAAACCATTATTAAAAAACATGTGAGGAATGACAAACCAGTTCCTCTTATCAGGGTTTACTTTACTCCTTCGGTGATACTGGTTGATTCTTCCATAACCCTTATCACCTGCACGCCTTACCCAGCACTAGCTTGTGCAAGTGCAGAAGATGCAACGCCCACCCATTACCTAAGTCCAAAGCCTCAACCACACTTTCTGAGTGAGACAGATTTATATGCACTTCCTTCATCTGAGAATACACGATAGGTGTAGTATAAGGGCCTGAAAGGTTAATATTTGAGACAGTGAGAGTAAACCCCTCCCACTGCAGTGTTGATGATATAATACTCACATGGGGATTAGGCTGGGAAGAAGCTAGATGCAGCACGAGGTGTGCTGGCGAGACAGGCTCATGGAGAGTGTCATTAGTTATTTCTGTATATAATAAAATACTTATTTTTTAGCCCTAGAAAGTCTCTGAGACTTCTGTAGACAATGCTCAATCTCTGCTACAACAATACACAACATGATGGCAGTGGTGATATTGGTAAACAACCAAAGAATTTAAGAAAAATACTGCTGGTACAGTACTGCCTGAAGACTGAAGAAAACTGCTTACCTGCAGAAGAGGCTGGAAAGTGCTCCATTGCTGCTGTGATACAAACAGTTGGGGAGTCAGTACACAGAAATACAGGCTGTACCACAGAAGCGTGGTGGCCTGCAAGACGAATCCAGCGATCAGGCGAGTTACTGTACTGATGGTCGGAGATCGGGTAAGATGCCTTTTGAAAAGGTTTCAATAATTTTCCAATGGCATTGTGCACGGAAAGAAAAAACCGGGGGAAAAACAAATTCTGATCTTGGGCTGAACGCAAGGGTCAAGAGCGGGTAAACCCCAATAAAGCACGGGAACTGCCGAAGAGTGAGAAACCCCCAAAAAAGCACAGAGAATGCTGAAGAGTGGGAGATCCCCAAAAAGCATGGGAACTCCTGAACAGAGTGGGGACGCCTCCATTAAAGCAAGCAAGACTAAAAAGAAACAAAAAATCATAAAGAATGGTTAACACCCTAACTAAATAAAATTTAAAAATGTCTAACAAAGAATGGATTAGAAATATATGATGCCAGAAAGTTTCCAGAATTGGGAAGGACCCAATCAGATACAGAATTGGTCAATGTGGAAAAAAGATTTCTAAGATTTAGAATAGCTTTTCAGCTAAACACTAAGGGATGAATTTTACCGGCCCCTCGACACCACGGGTTGCGGCGTGGGGGCCGGTAAAATGCTGCAGGGAGAGGCCCGCCACGACCCGCGACTTCGAGAAGGGCTGCCACATATTACCGGCAGTGGCGGGACCTCGGTGTGGCCCCCCTGCCGCACGGCGGTGGCACCACAATTAACATATGGTAAAGAGTACTTACCTTTGCTGATTATGCAGCCCACCACCTCTCCACTGACACTTCCGGATTTTTCACTGAATGGCTGCCGTCCCATTCATGAATTGAAAAGCCAGCAGGTCCACAGAGGCAGAAGTTGTCGCCAGCGAAGGTAAGTTCTGTTATTCAGGGGTCTCATTCTGCATTACAGAAGGGAGGAGGGAGGGGGATATTCAGGGGTCTAACTCTACATTCCTAAAGGGAGGAGGCGGGGGGTGGGGTTACACAGGGGTCTCACTCTGCATTCTGGAAGGGAGGAGGGAGGGGGCATATGGGGGGGTCTATATCTGCATTCTTAAAGGGAAGAGTGGGGGGGATCCACAGGGGTCTCACTCTGCATTCTGGAAGGGAGGGGATCTGGGATTACTGGAGGAAAAGCTGTACTGGCATGTAGGGAGATACCATGTACCATCCCTCTGTTAACAGTGTATGCTCTGTGTTTGTGAGAGGGCAATGGCACACTAGGCACCCTGTGTGAGGGGAGGGTGCCAGAAAGGGCAGGAGCATTAAGGTTATCTAGATGGTGGGGGCAATCAATTCAGCTGGTAGGATCTTAATGTGGTCATGCTGTGCCATTCTGAGTGTTGGCCAAGCTGAGCAATGCCATGGTACGCCATATAGTTGATCCAGGAAAGCAGCTGACGTACACGTCAACACCAATCTATGCCCTGTTAGGAGCCTTCAAATACATGCAGGGTTCAACTTTATTTATCACATGGAAATAGGTCTGGCCCATCCTACATTGTGTGATCCTCTGCACGTGAGGATCCGTATGCGCCAGGGGCAATACCAACAGGGAAGTGCGCTTCACGTAGAGGCCCCCGGTCGCGAGCAGCAGCCCCCAAGGGGAGCTCACCATTACGTTTGCCGTGCTTCTACAGGCCCCACATGACATTCCATCGGATGTCAGAGGACACTGCCCATATAGGGAGGGTGGTGACACGTCTCTGAGCCCTGCGTAAAGATGACCTGCAGCCCATGGGCTCCGGTGGACATCTCAGGCCTTTGTTCCTCATAGTGGCAGCAGTTCTCAAGCCTCACGCCTTAGCAGCCTTTTAGGGGCCCACCAGAGACCTTTATGGGTCGCACAGTCAGCAGTGCACCGCTGCATCAGGGAGGTCACCAATGCCCTGCACCGGAGGCCAGTGAGTATGTCCGCTTCAGGATGGACTCTCACAGCCAGGGCAAGAGGGCCATTGGTTCTGGCACCATTGCCAGAGAACCATAGCTTATAATGTTCATAGACTGCACTCATGTGGCCATCAGGCCTACTGCCAGGCAACCACCTGCATATGTCACCATTAAAGGAGCCATCTCAATCTAGGTGAAGCTGGTATGTGATCACCACAGATGCCTGCAGCGAATGTTTGACCACTTCTCAGGCAGCTGGCATTACACCTGGGTTCACTGAACTGGTTCAGATGGAGGGGTGGATTCTTGGAGATTAGGGCTATCCTTTGCAGACATGGCTCCCAACACCAGTGAGAGACTCCACCACTGCTGCAGAGGAGAGATACAATGCCAGCCACAGAGCTACATGAGCCACTATTGAGCAGGAGATCAGCATGCTGAAAGAGCACCTCCAATGCCTGGATGGGTAGGATGATGCCCTGTACTACAGGCCGAAAAGGCCAGCTCCTTTCTTTACTGCTCTGCACAACTACGCACCCAATAGGGGCCAGGCCTGGCATGATGAGGAGAGACGTCAACAGGATTCCTCCTCGGACAATGAGGACGCTGAGGACAACACGAAAGACGCATGGGAGGGCAGATGGCACCCAGGCTCTCCACGCAGGGCTAGCAGTGAGATAGGAAAGTACGGAAGTGGCTTATCAGACAAAGGGTCTCTGCTCCATTGGAACCTATATGAGCTCTGCAAGTCACACATCACCCTCGCTCACCTGCTGTGCACCAGTCCAGCATCCCTGTGTAAACCATTAGAGGCAGCAGCTAACTGAGCCAATGTCCATGTCACTGAATCCGTGAAGATGCTCATGAGTAATGGTGGCATGGCAATGATGTTATTGCATATGTTGGCTCTCCTGAAAGGCTAATGGTGTAAAGGGATGTGACATTGGCGCTACATGCTGGCACACATCATTCACATAGAGAAAAGGACACACATGTTACTGAGGAACATTTAGTGAAAGACGTATTTACATTGCTGTGATACCCGTGCATTCCCATTTGTGTCAGTCTGTCCTCTGTAAACCTCGGTAATACCTTTTATGGTCTATTTAAGTCTCACATCTTGGAATGTGCAAAATTAAGATTATTCACCCAGGTATGGCACACCTTCAAGAAGGAATGTTGCACTTGAGTGGGAGAAGAGGATCGCAACTTCACAGGACACTGGGACACAACAGGGTAAGTATGTGGCAGCAAAGCGGAAAGTGCTGGGGTAACTCAACAAGTCAGGCAGCATTTGTCGAGAGAGAAGCAGAGTTAACTTTCAGGTCTGTCAACATGGACAAGTTAACTCTGCTTCTCTCTCCATAGATGCTGCCTGACCTGCTGGATTTCTGCAGCACTTGCTGCTTTGCTGCCAGATTCACAGCAGCCCCACTCTCAGGTAAGTATTTCTTTGACAACTGTCAGGAAGCAGGTGCTGGGGCACTTAAAATAGGGCCCCAGCACCTGCTACACAACTGTCAAAAACTCTCACTGCACCAAATGTCCTGCCTCTCTACACGTAATACGGGGAGGGCGGCTTGGAGCCGTGATTCTAATGAGCCCCCGTGCGTAATATCGCAGGGGCTCTGTGGCGGCCGCTAAATGCGGGCGCCGTGCTGAGTTGAAAGGGCGCTGCCGCACAGCGCGGCGCCCAAATAAAATTCAGCCCTTAATCAAAGGCTGAGCAAGTTAATACTCTTTTATACTCCATGGGTGCCATTGCTGATGGCATGATTGTAAGGCAAGGCATAAATGAAGCTTCTGAAAAATTTGAAGACGTGTTTCGAGTGTTCAACAAATATTTTAATTTGAGCAGTAATAAGATCCTGGAAAGAGAAAAATTTAATCAGAGGGTTCCGAAGACAGGTAAATCTGTGGATACTTTCATTAATGATTTGTACAGATTGGCTGAGAGATGAGAGTATGGAGAACTGAAGTCTGAGTTGATCTGGGACCAAATAATAGTCGGAATAGCTGACGAGTCCTTGTCAAACCTCTTGCAGTCCAAAGATGGCCTCAAACTGGAGAAAGCGATTCAGATGGTGTGACAGGCAAAAATGCAAAGACAAAACAGAGCTAATCTGAGGCCTGAAGAGAGACCTTGGGTCAGAAAAAATCCAATTATAGTTCAGTTCCTGAAGCCCAGGATGGAAAAGCAATCTTCTGTGAGAGGATGCAAGACACCAGGAAACCATGCCAGCGCTGTGGAGCCAGAAAGATCCACAGACGTGATCAGTGTCCTGCTGATAAACTGGAATGCTTTAATTGCAAAAAGACGCCACTTCAGAAAGATGTACCAGAGCAAGACCTCTTCTCACAAAGTTACAAAACAAATGTCTTCACACATAGAATGATGAATGAGGTGGAATAACTTCCAGTCGAAGATAAACCAGGAAACTTCCTAAGGGAAATTAACAACCAATATCAAGGATTTTGGATGGCATCTATGTCAATGGACATATTACTAATTTCAAATATACACAGGTACAAGTGTCACAGTTCTGTCAGACCAAGGGCCATGGTTGACCAGCCATTGCTTACAACCAGCGGACACATAGATGTATGGTCCAGGAGGAAGCAACTCTCCAATATAAAGGAAGAGAGATCATGGATACCCTATATGCTTTGAAAAACCAAGAATTTTCCCTGTTAAGCAGAAAAGCATAATTAGACCTACATCTACTCAAAAACGTGGATGCAGTCAAACAACCAAAGTCAAACAGTCGCTTTCAAGCAGACTATACGTACAAGACCATACATGTTCAGAGAAAGATGCAAACTTCCGCTTATGCACTATCAAGAGTAGACCATCTGACTGAACAGGACATGAACTTGTGGACAAGATAGAGTCGTATTCACAATATACTACAAAACAGTGGCCTGCTAATATACAGAAACTGCAAGAAATTCGTCGCGCCTAAAAGCAGAATGAAGAATGTAGTCGAATACATAAATACTGCACACATGGTTGGCCTCAAGAATGTCCTGGTGGTAAGATCATGAAAACTTTCTACGAATTTAAAAAATACTTCACAATCATTGACTATTTGCTGGTGTATAAGGACAGACTAGTCATTCCATGTTCACTCATCAGATATCTTGGAACTCTACATCAGAGTCACATGGGCATAATGAAGTGCAGAACATGGGCTCAGTCATCTGTGTGGTGGCCAGGAATTTCCGAAAACATAGAAAACATGGTCCTGAGCTGCCAAGTATGTGTAATTCATAAACCAGAACACAGAGAATCTCTGATTACAACAAAATTTCCAAACAGACCCTGGGAATGGTTAGGGATGGATTTATTTATCCACAATGGAAAATTCTATATAATTGTGATCGATTATTTCTCACGATGGATTGAAGTGAAAAGTTTGTACTCAACAACAACAGAATCTGTTATCCGAAATTTGCAGGAGACTTTTGTGACGCATGGTATTTCTGATAAAGTTGTGGCAGACAAAGGACAACGGTTCAGAAATGAATACTTCGCATAATTTGCAAGAAAATGGGGATTTGAACATCTCATGCAGTCGCAATGATATCCTCAGTCCAACGGCGAGGCCGAAAAAAGAGTAAGAACCATTAAGTCATTGTTGAAGAAGAATGAACGTCTTCCAACTGCATTGAATAACTATCGATCTTCTCTGTTGTTGTGTGGACTATCACCTTCTGGCTGTTGACGGGAAGATAAAGACCCAACTTCCCATTTTGCCTAGAAAACTACTTCCGGGGCGAGACGTCAAAGACTACCAAAAAGTGCAAGATAGAGAGAAGTACTACAGGAACCAACAAGCTCACAAATACTACAAAAGATTTCATACCGGAAACTTACCTCAGCTAAAGGAAGGCAAGAATGTATGGATGCGAGACCTAGAACTGGAAGGTGTTGTCAGCCAAAAAGATTAAAATTATCAGAGATTGTATCTAGTACACTCGACAGACATTACTGTACAATGAAATAGGAGAAACATTATCCCTATTCCACAGAAGCAACAATCAATCATTTATTTGGAAGAACCAGATGATGATCAAGAAACCCAGAGATAATAGAATACTACAAACATTGGTCAAGGCCATCCAACTCATCCAAAAAGACTTTCAAGCAAAACTATCAATCTTCTGAACCATATAAGAACATGATCAGGGAGAGTCATGAAGCCTCCTGATGGGCTGAATTTGTGAGGGACCGAGACTTGGGGGTAAGATGGGATAGTATATAAAGTAAAAATTAATGATTGTCCCTATCTATTTTTTTATATATATATACAAAGACTTGGGGGGAGAAGTTGTATAACGGCCTGAAAGGGTTAATGTTTGAGACAGTGGGAGTAAAACCCCTCCTACTGTAGTGATGATGATATAATAGTCACATGGGGATTAGGCTGGGAAGCAGCTAGAAGCAGCACATGGTGTGCTGACGAGATAGGCTTGTGGAGAGTGTAAATAGTTATATTTGTATATAATAAAAGGTTTTTGTCTTGCACTCATCAGGCCAATCCACAAGAATACTAATGTAAGGGGAAACAACAAATTTATACTGTATGAGAAGAGAGTGCTGATTGGTTGGCAAGTGAACTCTGATTGCTAGAGGCGTTGCCCTGGAGAATGCACCAGTTAACGATAACTGACAGTTAACCGCCAAGCTTTGTTTGAAATTTAAACCCGGCAGCTTGACTCTGATTGGTTAAGGCATTGCCCTGAGGAATGAACCAGCGAATGGCTGTTACTTATTTTGCTTAGCTGAAACAGGCGCAATGTGTGTATATATTCTGTCTGCAAAGAACAGGGCCCTGTGTATTAATATATGTAGCTTCCAGTATACGCAAATGCACCACACTGCAAGCCCTACTGACAATCTTCAACTGGTTATCAGTGTAATTCTTAGCACACTAAGGATTATTTAGCAAACCTTGTCCAATCACAGAATCACATCAAATGTTGTACACTGTGTTTAGAGTTTTGGAAGCATGGGCTGGTTGGGTACGACCTGTACTTTGTCCGTTGCGAACAGCAGAAGGGACATGTTGTTTGATACGATCCGTCAATCTTTGGGACGTACAGCCTATATACCTAGCATCACACTGACATTGAAATTCATATATCACATGACTCATTTGTGTGACAGGCAGGATGTCTTTTTGGCTTGACGGCAGCATCCTGTTAGTGGCCAACACCACATGTGTTGCTATTGCATAGTAGCAGCGTGAAGCAGCTAGCTTCACCTATTGCTCAAATTTTTGGGATACATTACCCTTCCAGAGTAATTTGAGGTAGACTGGGCACTTTTCAGGGCCAAAAATTACAGCGTTAGGCCCATTCATAAGTTTGCTTGATATACAGTGAGAAAATGAATTTTTAAACTCTTCCAAGAGAATCAATTCTCTAAGGTTCTCAGATCTGGTTTCCATCTTTAATGCCCATATCCAACAGATAAAATGTATTTGCTTTACCCTCTCAGCCAATCTCTGTAAGTTCCAAAACCTCTGATGGTAAACTTCAGGGACTAATTCATATGCAGCGTGAATAGCCTTTTTTGCCATTTCATAATCTGCAGAAGCCTCTTCAGGAAGCATGGGATAAATTTCATGAGCTCTGCCTATCAGCCTGCTTTGCATAAGCAGTGTCCCGTTTTCCTTTAGTCATTTCGTTTGTTTGGCTATTTTTTCAAAAGATATGAAAAATTCCTCTACATCCCTTTCCTCAAACTTAGGAACAGCTTTTCTGAATTTAAATAGCTTTTCTCTGGATTCTGGGCTGAATTCAGATTCTTCCTGAACAGAACTTTCCCTGGATTCAAGACTACCCCTTTGTCTTTGTTCCATCTAGTTTAACCTAAATTCCCTCTCTTCTCTTTCACTTTCTCTCTGAAGTTCAAGCTTTCTTATTGCTATTGCTGTTTCTTTTTCTTGTTCAAGTTCTCTTAATTTTTTTCAGCCTCAAGTTTTTATCATTTCGAACTGAAATCTAGCTAATTCCACTGCATCATTCGCTGACTCATTATCTTCTTCTTACTCTTCCTCTTCCAATTCCAGATGTTGGGTCATTATGTCAATTATCACTGCTTTTTCAGCACCTGATTTCAACTCTAACCCCAATTTTGCTGCCAAATCTTTTAGTTTATTTTTAGTTCAAGTTGTCAGGTCATTGAGGGACACATTCTCCTTTCCAAGAAACTCTACTGCAACTGCTAATGCCATTCCGATGGTACAACATTTACCCTTATATAAAAGAAACCTAGTTCCTTTTATTTTTTCTCTTTCAAATTATTACTCCCCTTATAATTCACATAATTGGCATTGGATTTGGATTGGATCCCGCACAATTGAGCAGTTAATATGATCCCAGCCGCAAGCCCCAATTAATATGATCCCAGATGAAACGCCCAATTAATATGCTATGACCGAGGTGGGAATAATGCACTGTCAATTCAGTCCCACTACTCCCCAGGTCATAGCCTATCACTAAAGTTTTCCCACCTACCAGAAATTAGCCAAATTAAACACATTATTAACCCCACAGAATAAAACAGACCAAAACAGCTATCTTTAAACAACAACAAATTAGCTATTTATTAATAAACTAAATCTTAAACACTATTGAGATAAACCTATGTCTAAAAGACTTTATAACTTCTTATTTATCCTAACTCTAATGCACACAGACATACATTCAAAATCCAATGGTTAACTGGTTTAAAAGTAATGTTTCTTAGGAATAAATAAGTTTCTGGGTTGTAAGTCTTAAGTTCCTAGTTGGTGAGGTGTCCCAGAGTAGAACAGGCAAATTCAACGAACAGAACCTAAGGGATAGGCTTTCAAAGCACTTCGGTTGCAGCAGGCGTCACACAGTTCTTTCAACAAGGAGTATAGCAACAGGTCTATTTGGATTTTAAAATTGTTCGTCTTTCAGTCGAAACATTACTGAGAATTCCAGAAACCACAAACAGACAACAGAGAGTCACTTCAGAGATAAAGACCTCTTAGAGTTCAGAAGTAAAAAAGGAATTTGCTACCTCCAACAATGCAAATGCTCTTTTCCCAGAGATTTTTTTCTGCTTAGTCAAAGCACAGCCTGTAGCTCATGTAGATTTTTCTGCTGAGATATAAACCACTTCTTCCTTTAGATCATGCTTCACTGGTTTCTGGATCAAACTGATTTAAGCCAGTCTTTTACATACAATCAAAAGTTACAATACCGTGTGATCTCCTCTCTCTCCTGCTGTTGCCTAGGAATGGGTGCAGCTGCTGGCACACAGTGCACCTTAGTTTTTAAAAATGCACTGTTTTAAACAAAGTCTTAAAGGCACACTGTTTTTAAAGAGGAGAAAACAAAAACAGTTCCATGGCACTATTCACACACTCTGTAGCTCACATACATCATTTAATTCTCTCATTGTGGCATGAGAAGAAAGGAGACACTATCCTTTCTGCCATTCATCCATTCTTTTTACTCTACCAAAGCATTTTAGAAGTCAGTTTATTCCTTTTCTGTGTGTGTGGTCATTATGTGTTTCTTTCTCTTCTGTCTCTACCCTGGTTTCATTTCTTTTTAAATGCTGTTCATCTGTAATATCCTGTTGTTAGTGTAATATTCTTATAACTATCAAGGCTTAGTCCAGAATATATAAGAGTCTGATGGTTAAAATTACAGAAGATTATTCTACATGTTTTGCATCTAAGGTTTCATCTGCAACTCTCCACGAGGTTCTGTATAGATTATATGACATCACTTCCTGTGATGATGCACACAATCTATTTACATAATCTGCCCAGTAACAACCCAATGTCCACTATATTTATACTATATATTATATTACATCTCCCACCAACTGCCCCCCCCCCCACCCCCCACCCCACCCCGCCAAGTCTCTGACTTCTCTTTTCAGGTTGATAATGGCTGTGGCATTTTCACAAGTCTGCCATAATGAGTTCTTCTTCTTTCAAAGGGGTTTGAGGTTTTGAGTCTTCTAGATCCTGTTTTTGACTCTGTAGTGCTTGAGTAGCACTGTTGGATAACTCAGGTTCTTCATTCGGGTTGTCCTCTGGGTTGATGGCTGATTGCAGTATCACTGGCTCATCAAACCTTTGAGATGATTGGTTCTCCTGTATTTGCTATTTCTTTGGGATCACCATCAATGACCTTCTGTTTCTTCTTATCATCCCTTGTTCAGTTTGGACAATGCAATGATTGTGGCTATGGTGATTGCTCGACCACTTCTCCATAACGATTTTGGTCTCAAACCCAAACTGATTCCCCTGGTTGGATGTCTGATAAATTTTCTTGTTCTATGATGTCTGTCATAATTTTCAGATTGATTTGACCCACTTCTATCCTCTCTGTCCCTCACTTCTCCCAAGACTTCTGCTCATAATTGCGGCTTAAGTGTACTTGGCAGTGCAGGAAGTTAAGTCTTCAACCTTCTTCCCATTAATAATTCGCATGAGGCTTAACCATTCGGAAGTGGTGTCGATCGATAACTTAGAGGTGTTAATTAAAGATCTTCATTCTTTTTCAACAATGCCTTCATAGTCCTTACTCCTCTCTCTGCTTCACCATTAGCCTGAGGGTACCTTGGTGCACTAGTGACATTAACATTACTTGATTTTGTCAAATGATTCCTGTTAGACTTCTTTCCAACACCAAATATTGTCGTGTTTCAACAACTGACGTATCGACTCATTGATCGTAGCTACGTTGGCTAGAAATTTTACTACTTGATTCACCATCCCCATAAATCTTTGGAGCTCTGTCATATTTTTAGGCTCTGGGAATTCCCTTATCACTTTTGCCTTTTGTGGATCTGCTTTAATACTGGACCAATCTATTATATGTCCATGGAATTTTACCATTGGCTGCGAAAAAAAACACATTTCTCGATCAGTGTGAGACCTGCTTCTTCCAATCTTCATAGTACTGCTCTCACTATGGCACTGTGTTCTTTTGACTGGCTCCATGGATTAGGACATCATTCATATGCCAAATAATTCCATCCAATCCTTCCAGAATCCTCAACATCATCCTTTGAAATATCTCAGGTGCTGATATTATTCCAAATGGTAATCTGTGAACACAGAATCTTTCATATGGTGTTATAAATGTTGTTAGAAGCTTAGATTCATCTAAGGGTAACTGCAAAAACACACTGTTTGCGACCAGTTTGGTAAAGATTGGGCTCTTCCCTAGTTTTGCAAACAATTACAGCTGTGAGGAGGGATGATATATTGGAAGGTTCATCAAACGAGGCCATATGTATTGAGTTAAGGAACAAAAAAGAGGCAATCACACTGCTGGGAGTGTACTATAGACCCCAGTCAGAGGGAGATAGAAGAACAGATATGTAGGCAAATCTCAGAGGAGTGCAAAAACAATAATGAAGTAATCGTAGGGAATTTTAACTACCCCAATATTAACTATGATAGTTTTAGTGTGAAAGGAATTGAGGGAGCAGAATTCTTGAGGTGCATTCAGCAGAACTTTTTTGGCCAGTATGTAGCAAGAGAGAGGGCAATTTTAGACTTAGTTTAAGGAAATGAAGATGGGCAGGTGGAAGGAGTGGCAATGGGAGAGTATTTTGATGGTAGTGATCATAATTCAGTCAGTTTTAAAATAATTATGGAAAAGGACAAGAATAGAACAGGAGTTATTCTCATTTGGGGCAAGGACAATTTTACTAAACTGAGGAGTGATTTAGTAAAAGTGGACTGGAAGCAGCTACTTGAAGGTAAACCAGTGTCAGAGCAGTGGGAGGCATTCAAAGGGGAGATTCAAGGAGTTCACAGTAAACATGTTCCCACAAAGAAAAATGGTGGGACGGGCAAATCTAGAGCCCCATGGATGTCAAGGAGCTTAGAGGGTAAGATAAGGCAGAAAAGGAAAACATATGACCGACACTGAGAACTCAATGGCCGGAATTTCACGATGGGTGCAGGGAAGCCATCCACCGACCAAAAAGTTGGTGGCAATCCTGCCTCCGTTGGGCCTGGGGATCCAGACCGGATTTTATGGTCCCCAGACCCTTAACGGGCCTTAGGTGTGACTTCCAAGTCATTGAGGCAGGAAGTCCCGCCTAATGCAGCTGCAGGCCAATCAGCAGGCCAGCAGCTCTTCAGTCCAGAAGTGCCACTGGGAGTGGTGGCCACTGCTGGGACTGCAACCCAGCTGAAGAATAAAGATGTCGGGGAGCACTGGAAAATGGGTAAGTTTTTGGGGCTTCGCCGGGGGCTATTGGTCGGGCCCCGGTGAGGCAAGGGAGGTTGGTTGGGGGGCGGGGGGCACGTTGGGGCTGATTGGGGCATCGGGGGCAGTCCTCCATCGGGCACAGGGTGCCTAATCAGGAGGGCCGCCCTCCCAGGCTATCAGAAGGCCGCCTACTTTTATCAGGCGGCTTTTCTGAGGCCTCAGCCGTCCACCTGCCAACCGTAAAATCCCCATGGCGATGGGCGGAGGCCCTGAAGTGGCTGTTAATTGGCCCCTTAAGGGCCTTGATTGGCTTGGGGCATGTGGGCCATTTCTCACTGCCGCAGCCCCACGTAAGTTGGCGGCAGAAGTGGAAGCCTCCCACTCCATTTTACACCGCACCCCCCCCAATCCCCCGCCACCAGCCCCCTCTTTTGGGGGGCGTACATTCCGTCCAATACTACCGAAAGCCGAAAGGAGTAAGGAAGTGGAGGGGTGAAATCAAAAAGGAAATTAGGAAAGCTAAGAGTGTGCATGAAAGAATATTGGCAAGCAAAATCAAGGTGAACCCAAAGATGTTTCATCAATACATTAAGAGTAAGAGGATAACGAAGGAAAGGTAGGACCAATAACAGTCCAAAAAGGTAACATATGTGTAGGGGTGGAAGATGTTGGTATTGTTCTGAATGAACGCTTTGCGTCTGTCTTCATGAAAGAGGGGGACGATACAGATATTGTAGTTAAGGAAGAGGGATGTGAAGTATTGGTTGTGATGAACACAGGGAGAGAGGAAGTATTAATGGAATTAGCATTCTTGCAAGTTGATATATCACCAGGGTGGATGAAATGTACCCCATACTGTTAAAAGAATCAAGAGAGGAAATAGCTGAAGGTCTGACCATCATTTTCCAGTCCTCACTGGATACAGGTATGGTGCCAGGGTATTGGAGAACTGCTAACATTGTACCTCCATTCAAAAAGGGAGCAAGGGATAGACCGAATAATTACTGGACAGTCAGTCTAATCTCAGTAGTGGGCAAGTTATTGGAATCAATTCTGAGAGACAGATGAAACTGTCACTTAGAAGGGCACAGATTAATCAAGGATAGTCAGCATGGATTTGTTAAGGGAAGATCTTGTCTGACCAATTTGACTGATTTTTTTGAAGAAGTAACAAGGTAGATGGATGTGGGTAGTGCAGTTGATGTGGTCTACATAGATTTTAGGAAGGCTTTTGACAAGGTCCCACATGGCAGACTGGTTAAAAAAATAAAAGCCCATGGGATCCAGGGAAATGCAGCAAAGTGGATACAAAATTAGCTCAGTGGCAGGAAACAAAGGGTAATAGTTGACAGGTGCTTTTGCGACTGGAGGGCTGTTTCCAGTGGCATTCCACAGGGCTCAGTCCTGGGTCTCCTGCTTTTTGTGTTATATATTAACAATTTGGACGTAAATGTAGGGGCATGATCAAGGAGTTTGCAGACGACACAAAGATTGGCCGTGTGGTAGATAGTGAAGAGGATAGCTGTAGGCTGCAGGAAGATATTGATGGACTGGTCAAGTGGGCAGCAAAGTGGCAAATGAAATTCAACCTGGAAAAGTGTGAGGTGATGTATTTGGGGAGGTCAAATAGGCAAAGGAATACATGATCAATGGGAGAATACTGAGAGATGTAGAGAAAGTGAGGGACCTTGGAGTGAATGTCAACAGATCTCTGAAGGTAGCAGGACAGGTCGATAAAGTGGTTAAGAAGGCATATAGAATCCTTTCCTTCATTGATCGAGGTATAGAATATAAGAGCAGGGAGGTTATGCTGGAACCGAATAAATCATTGGTTAGTTCACAACTTGAGCACTGTATGCAGTTCTGGTCACTGGAGACGGTACAGAGGAGATTTGCGAGTATGTTGCCGGGACTGGAAAAATGCAGCTATGAGGAAAGATTGGATAGGCCGGGGTTGTTCTCCTTAGAAGTGAGATCTGAATGAAATGTACAAACTTGTGGAGGGGCCCGGATAGAGTGGATGTGAAGGGCCTATTTACATTAGCAGAGAGGTCAGTGACTAGGGGGCATAGATTTAAAGTGATTGGTAGAAAGATTAGAGAGGTTGATGAGGAAAGCTTTTTTCACTCAGAGGGTGGTGGGGTTCTGGAACTAATTGCCCGAAAGGATAGTAGAGGCAGAAACCCTCAACTCATTTAAAAGGTGTCTGGATATGCCATCTCAAGTGCCATAACCTGCAGGGCTACGGATCAAATGCTGGGAGGTGGGATTATACTGGGTGGCTTATTTTTGGCCGGCGCAGACATGATGGGCCAAGTGGTTTCTTTCTATGCCATAAATGTTCTAGGATTCTATGATTCATCTACTGATGACATTGGATGTATTTCTCTTTCCACTGCCTTATTCAGTTGTGTAAGGTCAACATTAATTCTCATTGAACTGTTAGGTTTCCTCACTGGAACCATACCTGGGCACCACCCTGTAGGTTTTGTTACAGGTGAAATGACTCCTTGTTTTGCCATTAACTCAAACTCCAGAAGTGGATGAGGAACTTTCCTAGGTGCATATAAACACACTGGTTCTGTGTCTTTCCTTAGAGTAATATGGTATGCTGTTTTTTAACTCCCCCAATCCTCTCAATAATTTTGGAAATTGACTCTAAAATTTCTAGGCTGGTCTTCCTTACGTTGGAGCTCTTCCACTCTATGGGCTGGATCGTAAGCGCCCGCCGCCGGAAATGGCAACAGTTGAAAATAATGACAGCTCACATGCGCAGGCCATGCCTCCACACTCTCCTGCACAACAGCTCATTTAAATACCCCGGTCGGCCCGCACCCCCCCCCCCCCCCCCCCCAATCACGTGGAGGAGGCGGCCTCTTTGACGCCGGCAATGGTGTCTGCTGCCTGTGCGCAGGCGCTGGTGCCATTTTTAAATTAAAATTTTTAAACGGAATCACCCCACCACAGTTCAAATCAAAATTTTAATGCCCATTTCCCACCCCCCAATAACAATAAAATTACGTTTCTGCCCTTCCCCTCGCCCCCACAAAAAAACCTACCTTTGAAATGTGACCTTTCCCCCCCAATACCTGAACAAAGTTTACAGGTCACCCCTTCCCACCATCCCCTTCACTAATGATGAAAATTTGGCCCCCGCTCCCCCACTGCACTAAAAATCTCTCAATCTACCCTTCCCCACCACTGCGGCGCCTGATTTCCCCAGAAGGTAAAATGAAGGCATATGAGTGCCAGCCACCGCTCTGAAGACATCAGGAGCTCTGTAAAATTCCTGCCTGAACTGATGTATGTTTCCATTATTTTTTGTTTGTGTTCATTTTACTAAGAAGTATTTACTGGCTACAGTGGAAATTTAGTCAGAACCAGTTAGAAAATAAATTCACATTTTAGGATGAGTTTTTGAGAACTGCTATACTATGCTTGGAATGCCTGAAGCATCACATTATGATGACCATTATATCACAGGTAAGTGTATTTAAATGTATGCATTTAATTAATTACTATCTGTTAATCCAGATCCCGTCGCCCAGTGGCGGTGGGGCAGGGTAGGGTCGGGGGGGCTACCACAGAGCGTTTCCACCACCGGGTAGATCAGGCACAGCCCTCCCAGCATCAGGCTCTGTGGTGGCTGCCGGAACAATCTTCTGCCCCCCACCCCCCCACCCAACCCTCGCCAGCCACGGAGCCTGACGTCGGGAGCCCTGTAAAATCCCAGCCTATATATGAGTTGTAAGTCTTTGCAAGCCTTCCTACTTAAGAATGAACAACTTTGATTTTTAGTTACATATACGGTCTTAGGAACTTCCTCACCCCAGTAACCCAATGTTAACTTTAACTCTCCCATTGTCTTCAACTCTACGCCTCCAGGTCCATATAATTTTACCTGTTGGTTTGAGAGTTTATTTTTCCGCCACAGTTCTGTGTCTGATAGCACTGAAACTACTGCTGCAGTTTCCAGTTTAAAATTAGTCTTGTTGCCTTCCAAAAGAATTTCTGCCATCCAGCAACTCTCCCTTGTTTCCTGGATTTCACCAAAAAAAGGGTGCAGTACTTCATTAACTTTTTTCACTCTTGGGATTTCTCTTTAATTGTATTCAGTGCTTATTTTTCATTGCGACACACTGATTGAAAGTGTCCCATCTTTCTGCATCAGAAACACTCAGCTTCTCTGGCTGGGCAGTTTTCCTGCTTGTGCCTCTCTTAGCCACACTTACTGTAATTGGTTGCAGCTACCACTAGATGCTCTTCCCGTCTTTCTTGTCTTTTACCGCCAATTTTTCCTTTTGTTTTCTTCAATTCAATTGAGTCTGCTACTCTCAAGATCTGACTCTCCTTGTCCTCTCTAACAACAGATTAGTTAAACCTTCTAACCTCTGCTTGTCAGCTCAATTGAATTACTTTCATTAATGTGAAGTCATCCCTCAACTGTAGATGATCCGAAAGTGTTGTCTAATACCCCGACCACAATCTTCTCTCGAATCCGCTCTTCCCTTCAGCTGCAGTATTCACAATCCTCCGCAGGTTTGTAGAAGTCATTGATAAATGAATCAATGCTCTCCCCTTTCTGCTGGGTATGCTTATTAAATTTGGCATTCTCCATGAAGACATTTTTTTCTTACATTAAAGTAAATCTCGAGTGCCTTAATAACTTCTCTATGTATAGCCTTCTCTTCATCTATGCCTTGAGTAATGAGGATGTCATCTGCACACTCCCCAATTGCATACAATAGCGTACTGACCAGCTCCTTATCTGGCTTCTGCACGAGATCCGATGCAGTACGATACCTTGCAAACCTCCAGACCCATTTGGGTCATGCCTCAGATTAGTCCAATTACTTTTTGCGAAGTTCTTCAGTAAAGGCAAAGGTTTCTCCATCTCTTTTAGTTTACCGCTGCATCCATATAATATCCTGATAACTAGCAAGGCTTAGTACAAAACATATAAGAGTCTGACGGTTAACATAACAGGAGTTTATTCACGTCTTGCATCTAAGCTTTCATCTACAACTCTCCATGAGGTTCTGCACAGATTACATTGCATCACTTCCTGTGATGATGCACACAGTTTATTTACATAATCCTCCCAGTAGCAACCCAATGTCCACTATCTTACATTATACTACAGTTAGGATGGCTTGCACATCCGAAACATCAACTTCTGTTGTCTCGACCGATTCTACCTGAACTGATGTACGTTTCCACCATTTTTTTGTTTGTGTTCATTTTACTAAGAAGTATTTACTTGTGACAGTGGAGATTTAGTCAGAACCAGTCAGTAATAAATTCATATTTTTGGATGAGTTTTTGATAACTGTTATACTATACTTGAAATGCTACAGTGTCACATTATGATGGCCTGTGGGTATGGAACTTTGGATGGCATTGTGAGTTTGCACACTGTCCTTTTCCCTTTGGGATCTGGCTCCAACTCCGGATCACATCAATGAAATAAGTCTCCTCTCTCTGATGGTGAATCAGCTTGGGTAATCTAATCTCTGTCCAACAGCAAAAAAACTGCCCTTAATATGCCACTAAAGTAACAATATCAAAGAGAATCCGCAAGGAAACAAATGTAACATGGATCAGTAGGAGTGTTTTTTTTGAATTTGAGTTTAATACATGGGGACAGATTTTCAACTTGCCGCCTGGCGGTAGTGTAAATAAAAATCAGGTGTTTTTATAACAATGGGCTGAAAGTTGAAAATCTACCCCATGGTCTTGTAGAAGAGTATAGGGAACTTGAGTGTGAATTTTATTTTGGGTGGGGACACAGAACAGGCTGTATCACATCTGCTGCCAATTATATGCCTCGCCTGATACTTAGTTCCATTGAAGTCAATCTCTCAGATGGATGTGTTGAGATCCATGCAAACTCAGTGTTTTGACCCATTTATCTGTTCACTAATGTGAAAAAGTGTGAAGGAGATGTGGCTTGGAGATACTGAGTAGTAATATATATTTTGAAACGCCAAACAAATTCTCAATAGATTCCCCAAAGCATCTTTAAAATCTTGTGGTTTTGTCTGAACATTTCTTCAAATATTTCGACTTGCAGTAAAGGATTTACTATTTTGCATTCAATGCCTCACTTTTAGTTCTTTTTAAGTTATAGAGAATTATCTTTTTTTTTATATTTTGTCATCCTTAAATTAACATTGTGTAATTAATGATTTCTGAGGAAAGAAATGGCTTGGAGGAGTTATTGTGCTCAGCGGTGTAAGAAAGTTCAATATGAATCATTCTTTATGCTAATGATGATTACCTCTACTGATGTTAATCCAGCTCCATCATGCTGTTGGGCTCAATAATTTCTCACAGCCAGCATCCTGGGTAAATGATTGCATCTATCATGCTATATCTCTCATGATGGTAATCCAATTCCTGTGCATCATCAGTACCAATGGATCCTCCTGGTCAAGACTCTTGATGATGACATCAGTAATCACTACTGCCAGTCGTAGTGCTACTTATGTTCACTTAGAGAAATAAATATTGTCAGATTTTGATGATTCAATTTTTTGGTATAATTACTGTCTATTATTAAAACAGTTTTTTCTCAACACAGTAACATCTTCCCAGTTACACTAAATGTTCTGAAGTAAATATCCAACTTTGGCTAGTGATTGTAAAGTCAATAGCTCAGTGACAGTAACATTCTTATTGGCTGTTATTTTGAGGCTTTAGACTATCGAACTTGTGGTTATTTTGAGAACATACCATGTTTCACCTTTAATTTTGGTCCAGATCAAGGAAAAAGCCGTGATGCATGATGCATCACATTACACAGTTTAGGAAGGATTCTTCTCAAAATAGAGGAGGGAGCACAGAAAAATAGCTTCTGATGCTTAGTCAAGGTGGAGCAGATAATAACTTTGGTTGGCAAACTACATTTATTTCAGAAATGGAAATTAATATACTGGAGCTGAGGCTCCTAAGATGAAATTTCAGGATTTTTAAAATTATGTTTAGTTTAGAGATACAGCACTGAAACAGGCCCTTCGGCCCACCGAGTCTGTGCCGACCATCAACCACCCATTTATACTAATCCTGCACTAATCCCATATTCCTACCACATCCCCACCTGTCCCTATATATTTCCCTACCACCTACCTATACTAGGGGAAATTTATAATGGCCAATTAACCTATCAACCTGCAAGTCTTTGGCATGTGGGAGGAAACCGGAGCACCCGGAGGAAACCCACGCAGACACAGGGAGAACTTGCAAACTCCGCACAGGCAGTACCCAGAATCGAACCCGGGTCCCTGGAGCTGTGAGGCTGCGGTGCTAACCACTGCGCCACTGTGCCGCCCCGTGCTAGTAAGAAAAAGTAATTTGCATTTATATAGCACCTTTCACTTCCTCAGGATATCCCAAAGTGCTTTAAAGGGAATTAATTACTTTTAAAGTGTAGTCACTATTGTTATGTAGGCAAAAACTGCAGCAAAATCCCACACAGCAAGGTCCCACAAACAAAGAGATTAATGACTGGATAATCATACCCATCGAAATTGAATGAGGGATGAATGTTGGCCAGGACACCATGAATAGTGCCACATGATCTTGTACATTTCTTTATGGATGGATTCAAACACAGACCACAGAGATGACAAGGTGTTTGTTCTTTGTCGAGAGGACCACCCAATCTTTCAGCAACTAAATGTTACAACAAAACGATTGCTAACAATCACATTAGATACACTTACACCCAAAACCCACAGTTCTACTGTGTAATCAATCACAAGCTTACCAAATCTCAGCAATAGTAGACTCACAGAGCTAGAAATGCAAAACAAAATACTGATAAATGTAATGACTATGTATATCTACTTAAATGAATTAATTGGCTTACACTTTCTTATGACAAGAATAATGGTTTACCAGAAAATACTAAGATTCAGAAAAGAGTTTGAAATATTCATCCTATAACAGTAGTCATTTAATTACTCTTCCAATTCTAAAGACTAGTCCTCAACACTAATGTCAATGTGTGTTGCTGAGTTATTTTGTACTTTTGAGAAATTTAATTTCAGTACTTTCTGAAAGTTTGTGCTACACTTTGAACTACATAAATCTAAGGGTATACCGGTTATATTTTTTGATGAAGCCCACCAAATGTAGAGGTAGTCTATGCAAGTCTGAGCTACACAATGATTTTGCAAAAAAGTGTTTGTTAATAAGCTGCTCTACAACTATAGTTCCTGGTTTCAAATTATGGTCTGCTGAAAAAAATAAATGAAATCTTCACTGTCTGCATGAAAAATTATTTTTAAAATCTTCATAGAGGCAGATATAAGCCAGAAGAACTGTGCATCATTTCCATTATTAGGACATCATAAGCAACTGATTCAACAAGATTTTTCAATGTGATTTGTATCATTCTGTTGTGCATTTGTATATAAACAAAATATTGCCAATTATTCATGAAAATGGTACTCTTTAAAGTTCTGTTTAACAATCAATGTGTCTCAATCTTGACTGGGAATTGTTCACTGTTCAGTTTGCAACATGTTAGAAGATCACTGGGTGGCACCAACTTGTGCTAGGTGACAGGTTTGATTGCCCTACCCACCTTCTGCTGAGTGCCTGTCCTCAGCTGCACTACTGTGAGCACAGCTTTATGTGTCTCTCCATTAATAAGAAGAGAAAATCAGAAAATGGCAAGCCATTGCCAGGTATGCCCTAGTTATATGGTCAACAGCAGCAGTGACAAAACCTGAAGCAAGGGCTTCTGAGCTCAGGAAGTACATGACCTAAATGTAACTAGCATAGACAGAAAAAGAGTGGGAAATTACACAAAGTTGCATATGTTCAAAAAATTGAAAACATATGAAGATTGCTCCAATAATGAATGAGTCAATAAATGCACCATATGATGTAACATTGATAAAGTCGATAAATACCGCTAATGTTTCATGTTCAACTCCTGGTCTGCATTTAGTTAGTTGATCTCAGCTGAGAAACGATGGCAGGGACAGAAGGCATTGCAATTGGCTTAAATATTCACAGGGAAGGGGAGAGACTGTAAAGATCTTAAATTTTAACTGATCCACACACAGATTATGATATAGCAAACAACAGATAGATTCATTACAGAAATGAAACAATAATCCCCAGTCCTAATTGTTATTCAGTGACTCCTGTTGGAAAGTGAACATTTGTGGATGTCCAATGTGGACAGGATTGGGCTGGGCTCTGATACCCCTCTAAAATCAAATAGCCTGATGACACTTATACCCTGATATACTTGGGATGTGGTCATGGTGCAGAGCAGAACTTCTAATGGCCTGAAATTTGCTGGAATGCATTGGCATAGAAATTACACCAAATTTTACCAACGGGAACCTATGCGCAAATTTTCTGCAAAGCTCATTTCCTGAGTCAGAATGTAAAAACTGATGAAAGACAAACCAAAATCCAGCAGTCATTATCTTGCATTCTAACTTTTATATTCTGTAGGCTTCGCTTAATGGTTGTATTGGTCATGGCCTAATAAAGTTGATCAGAGTTATAAACCTACATGCTACCATTTTCAATTCATGATGTCTTTCTTTAATAATTTAAATTAAACTTTCTAATAAATTAACCTTTGTTATTCATGAATTGTTTGTCCTTGATAGGGGCAATTAACTAGGAAGCCCAATGCGAATTTTTAGAAATACAGGTTTTAAACATAGATACAACTGATGCACATGGTTTTATACAACCACTCTTATGAGATGTGGAGATCAAACTGGAAAACAAAAATATGATCTGTAAAACAATTGCAGATGTCCCTAAGGAATCTTAGCAGATATACTGACAAGGTGCAACAGGCTGAAAGGTTGAAGAGCATCCTCTAAAATCAGCATTGCAACTGCAACATCCAGACACACTACATAAAAGGCTTCATAAATAATACATTTTTATTTTCTGTAAACTATTGAGGATAACCTTTCCAGCAGCTGCTAGGACCACTGGGGAGATTCAACATCAGCTACACTACACACACAGCCAGTACAATAAAAGGATGGAGGAAATATTTTGCTAAATGAAATATCAGATGTATTTCTCAAAATGTATAACAGTAGTCATCTCTGTTGGGCGGTGAAATTATGATTCATATATTGAATTAACCTTCTAAGATTAATTAATGCTGTTGAAAATGAATAGTTTCAGTACTGGGAGGAATTTAGCAGACTTCCAAGTATTCAAACTGGCTCTATAAATTGTGGAGTGATTGATTTAATACAATTCCTGTGATTAATGTCTCAAACTTTCTTATGTGATCAAGAGAATTATAATAAATACTGGTATTTAAAAGGCTTTATTTTCTCCAACATCTTTCATGTGGGAAATGCAGAAATAATAATAATCTTAAAAAGAATAAGTATGTAAGTGTCACTCAGCACTTTTAAAGTGGCCCAAGAAATCTCATGTTTCTAGAGAAATGAAAAAGCTTTGCAAACACAAAACAGTGAAATAATTATACAAGCAATATCATATTGTTAACCACGACAAAAGGGGATAATTTTGACTTTGGCCAGTATTGATTTAGGTGCCCATTAAACATCTCTCCTGGTTTTAATTTTCAGAAATGAAAAGCAAGAGGGAAGTATAACAAGTGACTGAATCAATATTGCCAGCTTCACACTATTGGCTAAAGTCAAAATTACCCCCAAGTGCTTTAATCTCCTCGAGTAGTGCCATGCTAAACACATTTACATATAATTCCTTTATGTCCCATTTCAATTTTTTCTGCTCTTTCATGGGATGTGGGTCATAGAGTCATACAGCACTGAAACTGGCCTTTGGCCCACTGAGTCCGTGCTGACCAACAACCACCCATTTATGCTAATCCTACATTAATCCCATATTCCCTACCACATCTCCACCATTCTCTTACCACCTACCTACACTAGGGGCAATTTATAATGGCTATCAACCTGCAAGTCTTTGGCTGTGGGAGGAAACCGGAGCATCCAGTAGAAACCCACACGGTCACAGGGAGAATTTGCAAACTCTGCACAGGCAGTACCCAGAACCAAACCCGGGATGCTGGAGCTGTGAGGCTGCAGTGCTAACCACTGCACCACTGTGTCACCCTCCACTGTGCTGCCCTAGCCAGCATTTGCTGCCCATCCCTAATTGCCCTTGAGAAGGTGAGCTACCTTCTTGAACTGCTGCAGTCTATGCAGTGTAGGTACTCCCACAGTGCTGTTAGGAAGGGAGCTCCAAGATTTTGATCCAGTGACAGTGAAGGAACGCAATAAAGTTCCATGTCAAGATGGTATGTGACTTGGAGGGGAACTTGCAGGTAGTGATGTTCCTATGCATCTGCTGCCCTTGTCCTTCTAGGTGGAAGAGATCGCAGTTTGGAAGATGCTGTCGAAGGAGCCTTGGTGAGTTGCTGCAGTGCATCTTGTATATGGTATATGGTACATGCTACTGCCACTGTGCGTCGCTGGTGGAGGGAGTGAATGTTTAAGTTAGTGGATGGGGTGCTGACCAAGTGGGCTGCTTTGTCCTGGATGGTGTTGAGCTTCTTGTGTGTTGTTGGAGCTGCACTCATCCAGGCAAGTGGAGAGTATTGCATCACACTCCTGACTTGTGCCATGTACATGGTGGACAGGCTTTGGGGAATCAGGAGGTGAGTTAATTGCCACAAAATTCCCAGCCTCTGAGCTGCCCTTGCAGCCACTGTATTTATATGGCTACTTCAGTTAATTTTCTGATAAATGGTGACCCCCCAGGGTGTTGATAGTGGGGATTCAGTGATGGCAATGCCGCTGAATGTCAAGGGGAGATAGTTGGATTCTCTCTTGTTGGAAATGGTCATTGCCTGGCACTTGTGTGGCACAAATGTTACTTGCCACTTATCAGCCCAAGCCTGAATGTTGTCCAGGTCTCACCGCATATGCACAGGGATTCCCTCAGTATCTGAGGAGTTATGAATGGTACTGAACATCCCCACTTCTGACCTTATGATGAAGGGTAGGTCAATGATGAAGCAGCTGAAGATGGTTGGTCCTAGGACACTACCCTGAGGAACTCCTACAGCAATGTTGTGGGACTGAAATGAATGGCCTCCAACAACCACAGCCATTTTCCTTTGTGCAAAATATGATTACAACCGGTGGAGAATTTTCCCGATTCCCATTGCCAGGGCTCCTTGATGCCACACTCGGTCAAATGCCGCCTTGATGTCAAGGGTAGTCACTCTCACCTCACCTCTTGAGTTCAGCTCTTTTGTCCATGTTTGGACCAGGGCTCCAATGAGGTCAGGAGCTGGGTGGCCCTGATGGAAACCAAACTGAACATCAGTGAGCAGGTTATTGCGATGTAAGTGCCACTTGATAGCACCGTTGATGACACCTTCCATCATACTGCTGATGATCAAGAGGAGGTTGATCGGATGATAAATGGCCAGATTGGATTTGTCCTGCTTTTTGTGGATAGGACACTCGTGGGCAATTTTTCACATTGTCGGGTAGATGCCAGTGTTGGAGCTGTACTGGAACAGCTTGGCTACGTGTACAGCTAGTTCTGGAGCACAGGTCCTCAGTACTGTTGCCAGAATGTTGTCAGGACCCATAGCCTTTGCAGCATCCAGTGCCATATTGCGGTTTGTTTGGAGTGTTTTTTTTTATTTCCAAAATATACTTTATTCATAAAAATCTGTAAAAATTACATTCCCAAACAGTTTAAAACAGCACCAAGTCAAAAAATACAAACAGTGCAAAGGTGATCAGTTTCCTTCTATACAATCATAAGTTGCCTCACAACCCTTCCATTTCATTGTCATGCCATATACATTTTTACATTTACAGCACGCACAATTTCTCCGATACAGTTCAAGGGGTTTCCCATAGATCCAGCCCCTCAGTTCAGCTTGGTGGGGGGACCTTACACTGTGGTCTTTCCCCATTGAGCCTTTGCTGCGGCTGCCCCAAGCTTTAGTGCGTCCCTCAGTATGTAGTCCTGGACCTTGGAATGTGCCAGTCTGCGACATTCGGTGGTGGACAACTCTTTGCGCTGGAAGACCAGCAACTTTCGGGCAGACCAAAGGGCATCTTTCACCGAATTGATAGTCTTCCAGCAGCAGTTGATGTTTGTCTCGGTGTGCGTTCCTGGAAACAGCCCGTAGAGCACAGACTCCTGTGTTACAGAGCTGCTTGGGATGAACCTCAACAAAAACCACTGCATCTCTTTCCACACCTGCTTTGCAAAGACACATTCCAGGAGTAGGTGGGCAACCGTCTCTTCCCCACCACAGCCACCATGGGGGCATTGCGTGGAGGGGGCAAGACTTCGGGCGTGCATGAAGAATCTGACGGGGAGGGCCCTTCTCACCACCAGCCAAGCTACATCTTGGTGCTTGTTTGAAAGTTCTGGTGATGAGGCATTCCGCCAAATGACTTTGACGGTCTGCTTGGGGAACCATCCGACGGGATCCACCGTCTCCTTTTCCTGTAGGGCCTTGAGGACATTCCGTGCAGACCACTGTCTGATGGATCGGTGGTCAAAGGTGTTTTCCCACAGAAACTGCTCCACGAAGGATAGGTGGTACGGCACGGTCCAACTGCATGGAGCGTTCCGCGGCAATGTGACCAGGCCCATCCTTCGCAACACCGGGGACAGATAGAACCTCAGCACATAGTGACACTTGGAGTTTGCGTACTGGAGGTCTACACACAGCTTGATGCAGCCGCACACGAAGGTGGTCATCAGGATGAGGGCCACGTTGGGTACATTTTTCCCGCCCTTATCCAGAGATTTGAACATCGTGTCCCTCCAGACCCGGTCCATTTTGGATCCCCAGATGAAGCGGAAAATGGCTCGGGTGACCGCCACAGCGCAGGTGTGGGGTCTGGGCCAGACCTGCGCCACGTACAGCAACAACGTGAGCGCCTCGCACCTGATGACCAGGTTCTTACCCACAATGGAGAGAGATCGCTGCCCCCACATGCTCAACTTTTGTTGTACCTTGGCTACTCGCTCCTTCCAGGTTTTGTTGCATGCCCCGGCCCTTCCGAACCATATCCCCAGCACCTTCAGGTAGTCTGACCTGACGGTGAAGGGGACAAAGGATCGGTCAGCCCAGTTCCCAAAGGGCGGCACAGTGGCGCAGTGGTTAGCACCGCAGCCTCACAGCTCCAGGGACCCGGGTTCGATTCCGGGTACTGCCTGTGTGGAGTTTGCAAGTTCTCCCTGTGTCTGCGTGGGTTTTCTCCGGGTGCTCCGGTTTCCTCCCACAAGCCAAAAGACTTGCAGGTTGATCGGTAAATTGGCCATTATAAATTGTCACTAGTATAGGTAGGTGGTAGGGAAATATAGGAACAGGTGGGGATGTTTGGTAGGAATATGGGATTAGTGTAGGATTAGTATAAATGGGTGGTTGATGTTCGGCACAGACTTGGTGGGCCGAAGGGCCTGTTTCAGTGCTGTATCTCTAATCTAATCTAAAAATAAACATGACCTCGCTCTTGCCGTGGTTAACTTTGGCTCTCGAGGCCAGTTCAAACTGGTCACTGGTGCTCATCAGTCTGCGCACAGACAGCGGATCCGAACAGAAGACGGCGACGTCATCCATTGGTACAGGGAGGTTTTCACCTGAGTGCCTCCGCTGCCTGGGATTGTCACCCCTCCTATGCTCGCATCCTTCCTAATAGACTCAGCAAAGGGTTCAATACAGCAAACAAACAAGACCGGGGAGAGAGGACAGCCCTGTCTGACACCAGATTGGATCGGGAAACTTTCCGATTGCGGTTTGTTTGGAGTGGGTTAGTAACTGCATTAAAATAGCACACAAAAGTATTTCACGTGAATATGTTAAATAGGCATTTCCATGGGAAACTAAACCTCCTGGTTCTTAGGGTTCGTTTTGCTTCCCATCACCCTCCCCCCAAAAATTTGCCAGACTGTTTTTCACTGAAAGTTTCCATTTAAAATTTCTCTTTATTCACTTGGTTTAGGAATGGTGAGGAAGTCCAGATCTAAACTACCTTAATAAACAAATTCTGTAAATCTCCATAATGTGGAGAAAACATCACAGCACTGTCAGATGCAGTGGGCGGGATTTTATTTAAATAAGAGGGCGGGAACAGGGGTGGGCAGTCACTGAAACCTGTCCTTCTGGTCAGCATCCTGGTTTCCCAATGCAAAACTGACACACTTAAAGTTCCACATTTTCTGACGAGAGCCGGAAGAGGCAACCCGGCCATAATGGATAAATGGCCCGTTAAGGCTCTTAACGAGCTTGTTGTCAGCTCGTTAATGGCCAGTTTTGAATTTTCTTTATAATGCATGGGATCCACACAGAGTCTCAACCACGACAAGGAGGAGGAGTCGCTAACACAGTGGGGAGCGAGTCAGGATGGTGGGACAGCAGCAAAAGGCATCATTAAAGAGGGAATGCTCAGAGAAAGCTTTCATTCACAGACAACCAGTTGTACAGAATCAGGAAAATTATCTGTCCTATCTCTTCACTCTTGGCAAGGAAATTTGGTGAAGGGTGGGGGGCGGTGTGTGGGTGCTTCTGCTTATGGGCCTCATGGGTTCACTGGGTGGGGTGGTAAGGGAAGTTCAGGAAGATTGCACATTCCAATTGAAAGGAAGGAAGGACATAACAGGAAATGGGATTAAGCTACTCAGATGGGATTGACTAGCGATGGGGAGCAGCATCTGCAGGAGCAGAGGCAGACCATTGGGCAACAGGGGTGCAAGGGTCAGGAATGAGGGGCAGGAAGACAAGAAAGGTAATATCCTCAGCAGAAAGTCTATTGCCAAAGGAGAAGCTACCTGAACATGTCAGAGCGTCAATGCCGAAGAAGGCTGCGCCTTTCGAGGCAGATGGTTGTGACTTGGGTGCCCTTGCTGAGGGTCATCTGAGGGTTCGCAGGAACCATCGCCATGGCCTTCCCATGGCTGTAAAAGTCACAGTGGCCTTGCGGTTTTTTGCAACCGGTTCCTTCCAAAGAATGACAGCAGATATTGGTGGCATCTCGCAGGTAGCAGCGTATCATTGCATCATGGAGGTAATGGATCCTTTGTTCGAGAGGGCGGAGGATCACATTGAATTCAAGGTGAATAGCGGCACTCAGATTCAAAGGGCAGTGGGATTTGGCTCAGTCACTGGATTTCCTTAGGTGCAGGGGTTCATCAATTGCACCCATGTGGCCATCAAGGCACCGACTGACCAGCCAGGGAGATACCTCAACAGGAAAGGATTCCATTCCCTAAATATCCAGCTGGTCTGTGAACACAGCAAGATAGTCATACAGGTCTGTGCATGCTATCCTGGAAGCTGCCATGATGCCTTCATCCTTTGGCAATCGTAGGTGCTGCAGCTGTTCATGGAGCCATCAGAAATCCATGGCTTGCAGTTAGCAGATAAGGCCTATCCTGTGAGGAGATGGCTGATGACCCTGGTGTGTAATCCTGCCACAGAGGCTGAGAGACACTACAACTGATGCATCTGAGCAGAGGGATCATCATTGAGCAGGGCATTAGCCTCTTAATGATAAGATTCAGGCGCCTTTACTATCCAGGGGAGGTGCCCTCCATTACACTCTCTCAAGGGCCTTGTGCATTGTGGTGGTTTGCTGTTCTCTCCATAACATGGCCCTCCAGAGAGGTGCTGACCTTGCAGCGGGAGAAGCACTGGAACGACACAGCTCATCGAAAGAAGAAAATGAGGAAGAGGAACAGGAAGACGAAGATGAAGAAGCAGAACTGGAGAATGATCCTCATGTTTTGCAGGGGTGTTGCCATTGTAGGGTAAGGAGGTGGAGCCCTCCTCAGGATAGCTGGGACACCATGGCCACTCTGATCCAGACACGTTTCACCTGAGTGATACTCAGTCTGCACGACATTTGGAGAAGAGTTTCTCCTTAATCTGAGTGAGAGCAAGCATCCATAAGAGCACAGGTCAGTAGCCTTCCAATGGCACAAAACTGAAAGGCTCCAGAGTCTTCACCTTACACACTCTTCCCCATCACACTGCTTTGCTTTGCTAATCCTTATTTTCTATTCTTGTTTCTCCCCATGATGAAATCGAAGCACACAAGTCTGCCTTAGTGCAACACCATGCCTAGTGGTCTATCCAATAACAGTTTGATGTCATGTACAACATAAACATCCAAGTAACCCACAAAGTCACATTACCGATGTGGTGGTCTGTGCTCATAGCCACTCTTACGAGTTGCTCCCCTTGTGGCTGAAGATGAGGTGGAGGTAGACTGCTCACTTGTCTGGGATTGAGATGCCTATGGTGGTTGGCCTTGGTGTGGAGGTGCCAGAGGGAGAACCTTCAAAGGCTGCTGCACTGGCATCACAGCAGGGGCATCCTCTGTCACAGAATGTGACCCTACAGATGCTTCTTCCGTCAGAGGGGCTGTGTAGGTGGATGATCATGACAAGGCCCCGTGAGGGGTAGCCCCCTCATCACCATCTGTCACCACCTCTGCCCTTTCACAGCACCTTGATTGTGAGAGGGAGCCATTAGTTGGGGCACAGCTGACATCTACTCCATGAATCTATGCATTTGCGGTCAATGTTACAGGCTGTGGCATGCATTCAGTGCATGTCAGTGTGCTGTTCCTGCATCCATTCTGAGTGATGCTTTCTATGAGGCTGACCAACCTCTCAGTGGAGGAGCTTATGCACTCAAAGTACTGAGACATTGTGGAGTACATGAGATGAATAATCTCCTCCATTCTCATCCCATGACTCCACAGTATCTCAGCTAACTCCAACATGTGGGATCACATCTCACGCTGGTTCTTCAGATAGAGTTGCCTGTTTTGTGATCCCCAGGCTCTGCCTCTCTGCCCTGCTGAGCAGGGCTGCACTGTCCTCCTTCCTCTGAGGAGGACTGGCCATAGCTGACTCTACCTCCCTCTTCTCCTCCTGCTCTAAATGTTGTGCGCTTCATCCTGTGCCACAGTCTCTAATAACGCATGAGGACCCACCAAGGTGCAAGTGTCTGCGTTGGTGGAAGATGCGCAAAAAAGATGTGATGGTGCAGGCTCTGAGTGTCTTCCACCTCTGATTCTTCCAGCATTGTCATAACTCCTCTTCCTCTGCAGCTGGCCCTGTGGGAGACATAAGGGAAGGTGGTCATGAGAAAATGGCACTATCAACAGATGCTTCTGCTTCTTAAAATAATGAGATGACAGCTTATGCATTGACAGCTCGTTGCATGGGGAGGATTGTCATGCACCCCCGAACCTGGTGTTAAGGTTTCTCCACCCTGTCTATATTGGATACCCATTTCTCCGTCTCCACTTCCCAGTGGCTTGCCACTCTGGCCACATCAAGGGTCAGCTCCTCAAAACGTGTCAATGACATGAGATGGGGCACCCCACCATCCAAACATGCCCTCTCGCTCTCCCTGCCGTTTTTCTCTCCTTTGGACTCCAAGGTGAAAAAAGGTACATTTAGCACAATGCCTCTGTCTCTCGCCACTTGCAGCTTTTCATTTGCATAAGATGTTGCAGTTTTCCCCGTAGCCTACTGTCCAATAGCAGATAATGAACTACGCTTATGGATCATCAGTGATGCTGTGCACACATCTCTCCAATAGGAGAACTCTATGTGCCCTCAGGAAACCCCTTGGTTTTGCACTCTGGAGACAGCTAACATGCCATCTGGGTCTATCTTTGGACTCAGCTTGCCTGATCTAAGCAGGCCATTGAAACATGTCCTGCAGTGGACCCAGTTCCTCCTCACCATTCCTCTGCTGATCATCTTATGATCCAGCTCTAGCTATGTCTTCTTCATCAGCTTTGCAGGTTTTCTATTGTTGCTGGCAGGGAACAAGATGCTTCTTCATTCTTTCACTGCCTCAAGCAGCACCTCAAGTCAGGCATCAGAAAAACAGGGGGCTGCCCCAGCACAGGGACCCTCCCTACACACTGCCCTCTGCTCTGCTTCCCCTTCCACCATTGAGATGAATGGCTACCGCACCAATGGCTGCTGCTCATCCTTTAAATCGGGCCCGCTGCTCCCTGTGCCCCACCTCCTTCCTGTGCCTGCCGCCACTAATTGGGCAGTGAACGTAACTCTGGGCCAATTAACTGTATTTTCAATTAAAATGGCAACGCATAAGCATTGCTGCTGCAGTGCTTGGTCGGAACCTGGCAATGAATGCAATGACAGGGTCCTGACCCTGGAATTCAAATCCCGCCCAGTATGCCTAAACCAGTTATGGGAAAAAAACACTTATTTTGATACTTACATTTCATTCAGTACTAACAGTAAATTATTTCTACCCTAATATTGATGGACTTTTTCCCTCCTGACTTCTCCCAGTCCATAGTTTATGAAGCAAAACTTTATTTCTACCCCAAAGGAGTAGAAATGATTACAAGCAATAGATATGTCAACACTAACCAGAGTATAACAGTACTGTTTTGCAATGCATTAACTTGTTTTAATACCAAGCTTTAATATTTATTGTATCTAATATTGCATTGGATGCAAAATTGCTGACAGTAGAAATAAAAGTTTTTAAAAACCTCTCCCTGCCAATATGACATAAAGATGAACAGTACAATATAACACTTTCTGCTTGGTTACTTTGCTAGTTTCAGGGATACAAGTCATAGCAGAAATAGAGATGTTAGGGCCCATCCATCCCAAAGACATCAACCAACTTTTTCTAGATTCATTCTTGATTACTTGCTTCCACTATCCAACCCAGAAATCAATTCCACACACTGATCACTCTTAATGTGAAGAAGTTCCTGAAATCAGCCCTAATTTTGTCTTTTACTGGTTTGAACCTATGTCCCTTTCTTTTGCTGTCACAGTTAAATTTGAAGCAGTGTTCCAGATCTAACTTTTTCTATTACCATTTGCTATCTTATATATTTCTAAAAAGCTAGTTCTTCGTTGCTTCCTTTCAAGGCTAGGGGGTTCAAGTTTCTTAGTCTTTCCTCATAATTCAGCCCTTTCAAGAGATAGATCTGTTCCATGGATTTTTTCTGCACCACTTCCAGTGCTCCAGTGTCTTCCTTGTGTCTCAATGACCAGGCATTGAAACAATACTAAAGCTGTAGTTTCACAACATGACTACCTCTAGCTGGTATTCTACTGTTTTGGTTATAGTCCAGATTTCTATTTGCTTTGTTGATTACTGCACTGCAGGTCTTTGGATCTGTGGAGCACTTAGCCTAATAACATCTGCAGCTATTAGGACACAATTTGTGTGGACAGGTTACTGAAACCATCAGTTAAAATCAAGCAGGATGTTGACTTGCATACCACGGCTTATAAAATGTAAATCCAGAAAGGTCATTTTAAAACTTGACTTGGTCCTGGTGGGACCAGACTTTGGGCACAGCGTGTAGTTTTGGTCTTCCTATTTCAAAAGGCATATTCAGTTATTGGAGAGGGTACAGAAAAGAGCTACACGGTTGATTGCAGAATTCAAGGGTAAGGTGAGCTTTTCTCTCTTCAAAAGAGAAGACTGAGTGGAGATCTAATAAAAATGTCTAAAATAAAGACGTTTGGACACATTGGATCCAAACTTTTTTGTTGTGTGCAGAACAAGGATCCATATTTAAAAATTAAAGACAAAAGAAACAATGAATTGCAGGAGAATTTTTTTTTGCTAGAAGGAAGGCAAATATATGGAACAGATTAGCAGAATGGGTGGTGGACCAAGAAATCTC
Organism: Heterodontus francisci; assembly: GCF_036365525.1. Lineage (NCBI taxonomy): Eukaryota > Metazoa > Chordata > Chondrichthyes > Heterodontiformes > Heterodontidae > Heterodontus > Heterodontus francisci. The sequence goes on along the minus strand of NC_090382.1, from coordinate 81,262,266 downwards.
AATGGTTTTCAAAAGGGATTGGACAGGTTTTTCTCAACAAATGGGGTTCTTGTATTCCTATGGTGCATTCTAAAAACTGTGACTAGTTGGGCTAGATGGACCAAAGATCTTCTCCAGCTTGAAACTGTTACTATGGGCAGAATGTTACGCCACCCCAGCAGGTTGGATGGTGGCGTGGGGGCGGCATAAAATTGAGTGGCAGGCTCCGGGAGGCCTACCAGCCCCGTTTCCACCTCCGGACAAGTTTACAGTGTTGGGTGGTGGGTGGGAAATGGCCCGCCCACCTGAGGCAAATCAAGTCCCCTAAGTGGCTACTTAACCGTCACTTAAGGGCCCTTGCCTGCCTCCATGGGTATTTTACCCATGGCAAGCGGGTGTGCTGGGCACGTGAAAGGCCGTCCAGTGATAGCTGCTGTTCTTTCTGCGCCCCGGGAGGGGGCGGGGGGGGTCATGGCAGTCGGGCAAAGAGTTCCCGATTGAGGGCCGCCCCCACTTCCCAACCCACCCCGGGGACCCAAGACACCCCTCCTCCCAAACGACCACTCCAGCCTCACCAGGGAAGGACCGATCCCACTGGTGAGGCATGCCCCTACTTACTTTCCCTCCTCGATTCATGGCGCCAGCTGGGCTGCAGTCCCAGCAGTGGCCACCGCTCCCGGTGGCACTGCTGGACTAACAGCTGCCGGCCCGCTGATTGGCCGGCAGCTCACTGAGGCGGGACCTCCTCCCTCAAGTGGGTGGAAGTCCTGCCTCAGGACAATTAAAGCTTGGGGAGCTGTAAAATATGGGATGGATCCCGGGCTAGGCGGAAGCGGGTTCACCATGACTTTCACGTCGAAGTCCGGCTCCCATCCATCCACCGTAAAATTCTAGCCTATATTACTATTTTCTGCTAGCCTATATTACTATTTTCTGTTATGTGTAGGACTTTACACTTGGCTGTATTAATGGGAACATAGGAAATAGGAGCAGGAGTAGGAGTAGGCCATTTGGCCCATCGAGCCTGCTCTGCTATTCAGTTAGATCATGGCTGATCTTCTACCTCAATGCCATTTTCCCACAATATCCCCGCATCTTTAATGTTTAGAAATCTATCAGTCTGTCTTGAATATACTCAATGACTGAGTCTCCACAGCCCTCTTTGATAGAGAATTCCAAAGATTCACCACCCTCTGAATGAAGAAGTTCCTCCTCATCTCAGTCCTAAGTGGCTGACCTCTTATTCCGAGACTGTGTCCCCTGGTTCTAGAGCCCCAAGCCAGGGGAAATATCCTTCCTGCATCTACCCTGTCGAGCACTGTAAGAATTTTGCATGCTTCAATGAGATCACCTCTCATTCTTCTAAACTCTAGAGAATACAGGGCAATTCTCCTGAATTTCTCCTCATAGAACAATCCCGCCATCCTAGGGATCAGTCTGGTGAACCTTCATTGCATTCTCTCTCTGGCAAGTAAATCCTTCCTGGCACTTATATTTTCTGTCCACTTAAGTTTTTTGTCTAATTGTTGGTGGGTTGGATTAATCTGTTCCTTCTAGTTTGTTAGTGCTCGTGAATTTGGCCAGTGTGCTGTTAGCTTCTAAATCTAAACCCCTAATTTTACTTGGGTAGAAATCAACAGGTGCTGACTTAAAATATTATGCAGCTTCATGCTTTTGAACCTGCTCAAGAAATGCAGGTACCAACTTTGTGCCTTCAACATATATATTTCACCTTATTCACAGAGACATTCTTGCCTCTTCAGCCCTCTCCAGAGTGATTACTTGCAAGGTGGATCAGTCCTTCTGCATATGCACATCCATCTGGGGGAGCCTGAAAGCCGTTTTGGAACTGCGCATGTGCACTTGATCAGTCATGCCCACACTAGACTATGGAGAGCCAACTGGAGGGGGAAACCGGAAGTTGGGCCTGCCGAAGTATGTTGCCATGCCATGCCTGAGCCTGAAGCTACCTTGCCTGGACCCTGAAGCATGTGGAGTCTGAAGTCACTGCGAATGTGCTGGTCTCTGAAATTGCTTGGAACTTGGTGCCTTTGTCTGTGCGTTGCTTTGTAGTTAACCTCAATAGTAATTCATAGTGTTGTAGATCACTTCTTTAACCATTAACCTTAACAGTAATTTGTAGTAAACAATTAAAGCAGGAATCTACAACACTACGAATTACTACTGAGGTTGTGCTGCTATAAATCAATGTTTGTGCTTAAATTGTGGATTGATTGCTGCTTTAATCATAGTCATATTTTGTGAGCTCATAGTAGTTTCATGTTAACTTCAATAGTAATCCATGTTAGCTACTAATATAGTTGGTGAGTTGTTTGCAATTTGTAGTACTACACATGAATCCATTGTGAATTGAATGCTGCTTTAATCACAGTAGAGATTTGTGGCTTCCTAATAGCTACACTACTGTGATTAAAGCAACAATCAATCCACAATTGACTCATGTGTAGCACTACAAATTGCAAACAAACAACACACCAGCTGTACTAGTAGCTACCACAGATTACTACTGAGGTTAGCATGCAACTACTATGAACTCACAAAATACAACTGTGATAAAATCAGCAATCAATCCACAACATAAGCACAAAGTTAGATCTCTCGCAACACTTCTACTAATTACTATTGAGGTTAATGATTAAAGCAGCATTCTACAACATTACAAATTACTATTGAGGTTAATTACAAAGCACAGCAGAGCTAAAGGTACCAAGATTCAAGCAGTCAGTAACTTCAAAAACTAGCACAACCACAGAAACTTCAGGCCCCAGCTCCATATGCCTCAGGTAGCAAACAGCTTCATGCTCCAGGCAAGGCAGGCAGCAAGCAGCTTCATGCTCCAGGTTCCAAGCTCCAAACAAAATAGGCAGCAAGACAACTTCAGGCTCCATGCTCAGCAAGGCAACATGCTTCGCAGGCCCCACTTCTGGTGTCCTCTTTAGTCAGCTTTCCAGAGTACGTGACCGATCAACTGTACATTATTTTGAGTGTTTCCATTTTTTTTGTTAAATTATGAAGATTTGTGTTTAAAAATTGAAAAAGAAATTCCATAGATGCTAGAAGTTTTATTTTAAAAAGAGGTCATCAGAAGGTCTTTTGGGCTGAGCTTGTAAACACCAGTTACTGGAAGGCACCAGTTTTCAACTAATACCAAGCAGGGTTTTTTTTTTGACTTGGGGAAAGATGTTTACAGTGAAGTTGCAGGTCAAGATTTATAGGGGTCAGGAGACTTGATTCCTGAGATGTTTTTGTTTCACTTTGGACAGGCAGTTGGGATATGGACAAGAAAAGGAATTTAAAGAAACAACCTGCCAAGGACAAGCCCCAACTCAACCTGTTCCTGCTCTTTGAAAAGCCTGCCGGTTTTCCATCTCTTTCAGAAGCTCTGAGAAGCAAGTGTAAGAAACTGCCTGAAACCCCTGTTGCTGCATTTTTCCTGGAAAGCCTGCCCAAACTGATCTTCAACATTGCCAGACAAGAACTGTTCTAGGAAAATCCCAGTGACAGCTGTCTATGCTTACTTGGGATGCCAAACTAAAACAAAGGACATCTGACATCTTTCCACATCTTCTCTTTTTTTCTTCAAGAATTATAAAGTATCTGGCCAAAGTATTCTTTTTGTCTTTTTTTTTGTAGTAGAGCTCTAACAAGTAAATCTCTTTATTTTTTCAGTTAACTGGTGTGTGTGAGGGGTGAAGGTAAAAAGGGAACTTTTATATTTCAGTATGTGTGTTAATGCTTTGTATCGTTACTGATTAAGACTTGTTTTTATAATAAACTGATAATGTTATTAAAGAAACCTGATTGGTGTATTTTATGAGTCTATGATTGACCGTATTAGTAACTGGGAAAAAATTTAAATATAAGTTGCAACCTGTGGAGAAGTGGAACTAGAAAAACAGTGCACTTCTCCTACCTCAGTCATAACAACATGCACAGCCCAAAAACAACTTTCAGGCTCCTCAGATGGTCTTCACATCCATCTATGTGTCTGCAGGCGCAGAAGGATTGATACATCTTGCAAGCAATTACACGACTCTGCACCCATGGACCCATTGGTTTATTGGCAGGTAAATCTCTACTGGCTTCCCTTGTTTTCTATTTCCATTTTAATGAAAGTTGCTGCCTTAAAGTTGTAGCCATCATCTTGGTCCCTTACTTCTGAATTAAGGGTATTTTTATTACTTTCAGAAGGAAAAATATCTAGAACTCCAAAGAAATAACTAAGTCACTAATTAGAATGTAAACTCTTTTATTTTACCAGCAAGGACAACTATAATTACAACTGCAGAACACGTGATAGCACCAAAAGCCAACCACGTTCTACCATATTTCTGTTTTCATACAATTTGCACCTTCCTCAGCTATATTGGACAATCATAGTGGGATTCTGAACTCTGTAGCCCGCCTGCCTGACAATGACGGAATCAAATTATACATTCCTAACAAAATTTTGGGTGTGGCTTGTCCACCAAGTGGACCAATCAGAAATTTGATCCAACCCACTTGTTACAAATAAACCAAACCCAAATTCTTCCAGTTCTTATCAGCACTCTCCCTCAGTTTAACCTTGAACACTTTTCCTTCTCCAGCCCAGTTCAGGTTAGAAATCATGTAACAAACTTATTTTCACATGCCATGAGCCATTCTTGAGTTGTCAACTTTTTGCGGGGGACAGGTTGGGGGCTGGTGGGAACATGGGTGTTCAGCTTTACTGAACTGTAATCATATCTTGTTAGTGTTCTAGATTGGCACATATTAAGCTGTTCTGGAATTGCTGGAGAAATGAGTCAAAGTAGAAAAATATTCCTGCAGAAGCAAGATACCTTTATTGTCTTAGATTGGCAAAAATATGATTCCCAGGCTTATTGAACTGTAGAAGGCTTGTAATATGTCATTTTGATCCTGACTGGATCTTATGCTCACTCGAATAATCTGAAACTCAATGCCTGATGAAATGTCACTGGATATTACAGAAAATTTTAATGAGTTACCTACCAACAGAACTTCATGCTGTTAAACTGAAATATACAGATTACTATATCGAGAGGTACATTATTCCTTCAGAAGAGTACCATGTTAAAACTATATGCACTCATTTGTGAATCAAAGTATATTAGTTAATAATGTTTTTTCAAATTGGAAAATCAATCCTGCTCTCTCAGTATGAGTATGTTATTTATTTGGAGGACCTGTACATCTCAATCATGTGTAAATTCACATTATTGCACTGTATAAATAAATGTCACTTGAGAAATATTTATTGTACACCCAACCATCCATGTGGTTTATTAAGCTGTGTCACTGATCACAAATCACTGCTCTGCAATACAGGTTTTAGTGAAAACGTGTACATTTATTTTCCACTGACATAGTTGGTTTGTTATTTTTAAATCACAATTTTTTTTGTTATTCTTCTTTAAAATCCCTTAAGATCTTACCTAGCAACTGCCTGATGAAACTTGCAGAAAGTATAGAGAGTTTGAATCCACAACAGAGCAGATCATTTGCATTTAACTGTACAAAAATTAGGATGTTTATTAGATATCAATACTCAATACTTGGCATGTGGGGACTACCACACCAACTACATCAACCAGTTACAACTGCTGAGCACAGTCGGTGATACTCCTATCTTTAAGTAATTTTTAAAGAGGTGGAAGTCATATTTAACAGGAGGGAGGGTGAAGCACAACTACAGCTGAAAGCCAAATTATAATCTAATGAATCATACATATAATTATAATCATTTTACAAGTCTCCACTGCAAAATAAAATGAGACCACAAATATACAAATCTGTCCCTCTTTAGGATTATAAAAATAACTAACTGTAACACCAGGGTGAGAAAACTATCACTTTACCTTTGGGATCTGTATCTGAATTCAGCCCGAACTGGTAAATTGGGATTCTTCACTCTGGAGTTCTTCCCTCCATCTAATGGCTATTAAGAATCCTAGATGAGATTCGTTGAAGCAGCTTCAGTTCAGCTAATGGAGGATGCAAGTACATAACATGAAACTAGCTATAATTTGTAACTGAGCAAATTAACTCGAGTATTGTTTGGATGACTAACATGGAAAGTGACATATATGCAATTGGATAGAGCCATTTTGAATCTAGGCTTAAGGTTAATTAGTGGAGAAGTGTAGAGGGAGCTCTAAACTGCAAGTGACCTGTGTAGTGTCTGACTTGAGAGTGTTTGATGCTGACACCGAAAGGCAAGCCTAGCCCCTTGGAATGCAAAGTGAGAAAATTACTCCTTTGATCTAAAGCCTGGGAACTGCTTCATTATCTAATTCTATCCAGTATTTACCATGATAAACACAAAATTAAAGCAGAAGGCTCAGCTCATATATACCATAGGGCCAGTTTGAAGCTACCATGCTCCCAGCTAGAACTGGAGTTTGATTGGCGTGGATAAGATATAATTGTTGGTGCACAGCCTGGTGGTTTCCTTCCATTAGTCTTAGTGAGCAGGAAATTTTGGGCAACACCCCACAATTTCCACAGTGCAATCCCTGTGCACAAAAACATGGGAATGTGGAATTGGTCAGGACATGTACTAAAAATATATGAGCTGTATGTGAGATTCAGGATCCACAAGTGATATGCTGAGCATATCACATGTCACATGTCTTGAATCAGTTGTTATAGGTCTTGACCTTCCCTTGCCCCTAAAAATGGGGGCAAGGGATGGGGCATGCGTAGAATGTGCCCGTTCACATGGGCAGAGGGACCACATGAAATCTTTGCTGCAAACTCATTATAAAAAAAAGAGACACACATGCAGTTGGCACTACCCGCACTTCTTATTGACTGTGTGCCCATTTGAGAGGGAGGGGTGCCGGATATTGGGGCCCTCTTATGTCATTTAAAGGGCAGTAGCACTCTGGCTGCAGACAGGAGGAATATATGTGATTTGGAAGTCCTAGTCCAAGTGGTGGTCAGGAATTGATACAGCCTGTTCTCTCAGGTGGCAGAAAGCCCTCCAGACAATACCTCTGACACTAGTGGGAAGAGCTAGCTGGGGACGTCAATGCTCCCAGGACATTGCTACAATGCTGAAAAAGTTAATTGACCTCAACAGAGCTGTCAAGGTAAGATTCCTACCTTTCAGCTCAATTACTCTCTCCTTACACCTGCACCACCTACAGCCACATAACTCACAACACTCCCTCACTGTTTCCCTTCTCTGTCCTACAATCACTACCCCATATTACACATTAGTTCGGCATCCTGCTACTTTCAGCTCTACTGCAGCCTTCATTTCCCCACAGCTTACAGCTTACTTGATCACAACAGTCATAGTTTCTCTTTTTAAACCTAACATTGAATCTGATCATATTATGATCACTGTTAGATAAATGTTCCCTTACTGTTAGATTAACGATTAAGGCTGGCTCGTTATTCATGACTAAATCTGGAATGACCTGCCCTCTTGTTGGTTCTAGAAAATATTGCTCCAGAAAACAATTTTCAATGCACTCAAGAAATTTAATACCTTAATGACTGGAGCTGCTCTGCCCTTCCCAATCGAGGTGGGAAGGAAAGCCACCCATTAAAACAACACTGCGCTTTCCACAAACCTCTCTCATATCTGAACTAATATATTCTGTCACTTCATTTCTGCTCTCAGGAGGCCCATAGACATCTTCCATTATAGTTTTAAGTTCTCTCTTATTGCTTAAGTGTTCAGTGAGAGGGAAGAACTGAAGGAAATCAGTATTAGTAGAGAAATGGTGTTGGGGAAATTGATGGGATTAAAGGCCAATAAATCCCCAGGGTGTGATAATCTACATCCCAGAGTACTAAAGGAAGTGGCCCGAGAAATAGTGGGTGCATTGGTGGTAATCTTCCAAGATTCTATAGACTCTGGAATAGTTCCTACAGATTGGAGGGTAGCAAATGTAACTCCACTATTTAAAAAGGGAGGTAGAGAGAAAACAGGCTTCAGAAGCTTCAGGCGGGATAGAGGGGGATGTAAAAGGGGTGGGGGAGTTGCATTACTGGTTAAGGAGAATATCACACTGTACTGCGGGAGGACACCTCAGAGGGGTCATGCAGCGAGGCAATATGGGTGGAGCTCAGGGATAGGAAGGGTGCAGTCACGGTGTTGGGGGTTTACTACAAGCCTCCCAACAGCCAGCGGGAGGTAGAGGAGCAGATATGTAGACAGATTTTGGAAAGATGTAAAGGTAACAGGGTTGTGGTGGTGGGTTATTTTAACTTCCCCTATATTGACTGGGACTCACTTAGTGCTAGGGGCTTGGATGGGGCAGAATTTGTGAGGAGCATCCAGGAGGGCTTCTTGAAACAGTATGTAGATAGTCCAACTAGGGATGGGGCCATTCTGGATCTGGTATTGGGGAATGAGCCCGGCCAGGTGGTCGAAGTTTCAGTGGGGGATAATTTCGGGAGCAGTGACCATAATGCCATAAGTTTTAAGGTACTTGTGGATAGGATAAGAGTAGTCCTCGGGTGAAGGTGCTAAATTGGGGGAAGGCTAATTATAACAATATTAGGCAGGAACTGAAGAATTTAGATTGGGGGCGGCTGTTTGAGGGTAAATCATCATCTGACATGTGGGAGTCTTTCAAACGTCAGCTGATTAGAATCCAGGACCAGCATGTTCCTGTGAGGAAGAAAGACAAGTTTGGCAAGTTTTGGGAAGCTTGGATAACACGGGATATTGTGAGCCTAGTCAAAAAGAAAAAGGAAGCATTTGTAAGGGCTGGAAGGCTAGGAACAGATGAAGCACTTGAGGAATATAAAGACAGTAGGAAGGAACTTAAGCAAGGAGTTAGGAGGGCTAAAAGGGGTCATGAAAAGTCATTGGCAAACAGGATTAAGGAAAATCCCAAGGCTTTTTATACATATATAAAGAGCAAGAGGGTAACCAGGGAAAGGGTTGGCCCACTCAAGGACAGAGATGGGAATCTATGTGTGGAGCCAGAGGAAATGGGCGAGGTGCTAAATTAGTACTTTGCATCAGTATTCACCAAAGAGAAGGACTTGGTGGATGATGAGCCTAGGGAAGGGAGTGCAGATAGTCTCAGTCATCTCATTATCAAAAAGGAGGAGGTGTTGGGTGTCTTGCAAAGTATTAAGGTAGATAAGTCCCCAGGGCCTGATGGGATCTACCCTAGAATACTGAGGGAGGCAAGGGAAGAAATTGCTGGGGCCTTGACAGAAATCTTTGCATCCTCATTGGCTGCAGTGATGTCCCAGAGGACTGGAGAATAGCCAATGTTGTTCCTTTGTTTAAGAAGGGTAGCAAGGATAATCCAGGAAATTATAGGCCGGTGAGCCTTACGTCAGTGGTAGGGAAATTATTAGAGAGGATTATTCGGGACAGGATTTACTCCCATTTGGAAACAAATGAACTTATTAGCGAGAGACAGCATGGTTTTGTGAAGGGGAGGTCGTGTCTTACTAATTTGATTGAGTTTTTTGAGGAAGTGATGAAGATGATTGATGAAGGAAGGGCAGTGGATGTTATCTATATGGACTTTAGTAAAGCCTTTGACAAGGTCCCGCATGGCAGACTGGTACAAAAGGTGAAGTCACATGGGATCAGAAGTGAGCTGGCAAGATGGATACAGAACTGGCTCGGTCATAGAAGACAGAGGGTATCAGTGGATGGGTGTTTTTCTGAATGGAGGGATGTGACTAGTGGTGTTCCGCAGGGATCAGTGCTGGGACCTTTGCTGTTTGTAGTATATATAAATGATTTGGAGGAAAATGTAGCTGGTCTGATTAGTAAGTTTGCGGACATCACAAAGGTTGGTGGAGTTGGTGGATGATGAGGATTGTCAGAGGATACAGCAGGATATAGATCGGTTGGAGACTTGTGTGGAGAAATGGCAGATGGAGTTTAATCCGGACAAATGTCAGGTAATGCATTTTGGAAGGTCTAATGCAGGTGGGAGGTATACAGTAAATGGCAGAGCCCTTAGGAGTATTGACAGGCAGAGAGATCTGGGCGTACAGGTCCACAGGTCACTGAAAGTGGCAACGCAGGTGGATAAGGTAGTCAAGAAGGCATACGGCATGCTTGCCTTCATCGGTCGGGGCATAGAGTATAGAAATTGGCAAGTCTTGTTGCAGCTGTACAGAACCTTAGTTAGGCCACACTTAGAATATTGCGTGCAATTCTGGTTGCCACACTACCAGAAGGACGTGGAGGCTTTGGAGAGGATACAGAGGAGGTTTACCAGGATGTTGCCTGGTCTGGAGGGCATTAGCTATGAGGAGAGGTTGGAAAAGCTTGGATTGTTTTCACTGGAACGACAGAGGTGGAGGGGCGACATGATAGAGGTTTACAAAGTTATGAGCGGCATGGATAGAGTGGATAGTCAGAAGCTTTTTCCCAGGGTGGAAGAGTCAGTTACTAGGGGACATAGGTTTAAGGTGCGAGGGGCAAAGTTTAGAGGGGATGTGCGAGGCAAGTTTTTTACACAGAGGGTGGTGAGTGCCTGGAACTTGCTGCCAGGGGAGGTGGTGGTAGCAGATACGATAGCGACGTTTAAGAGACATCTTGGCAAATACATGAATAGGAAGGGAATAGAGGGATATGGGCCCCGGAAGTGCAGAAGGTTTTAGTTTAGGCAGGCATCAAGATCGGCGCAGGCTTGGAGGGCTGAATGGCCTGTTCCTGTGCTGTACTGTTCTTTGTTCTTTGTTCATTGTTCTATAGACCAGTCAGCCTGACGTCAGTAGAGGGGGAAATTCTAGAGTCCATTATCAAAGATTTTATAGCAGAGCACTTGGAGAACAGTGGTAGAATCGGACAGAGTCAGCATGGATTTAGAAAAGGGAAATCATGCTTGACAAATCTACTAGAATTCTTCGAGGATGTAACTAGAGTTGATGAGGGACAGCCAGTGGACGTGGTTTATTTGGACTTTCAGAAGGCTTTCGACAAAGTCCCACATAAGAGATTAGCGTGTAAAATTAAAGCGCATGGGATTGGGGGTAGTGTATTGCGATGGATAGAAAATTGGTTGGCAGACACGAAACAAAGAGTAGGAATAAACGGGTCTTTTTCCGAATGGCAGGCAATGACGATTGGGGTATCGCAGGGATTGGTGCTAGAACCCCAGCTTTTCACACTATATATTAATGATTTAGATGAGGGAACTAAATGTAATATCTCCAAATTTGCAGATGACACTAAAATGGTTGGGAGGGTGAGTTGTGAGGAGGATGCAAAGAGGCTTCAGGGTGATTTGGACAAGTTGAGTGAGTGGGAAAATGCATAGCAGATGCAGTATAATGTGGATAAATGTGAGGTTATCCACTTTGGTTGCAAAAAGAGGAAGGCAGATTATTTCTGAACAGCTATAAACTGAGAGAGGGGAATATGCAATGAGACCTGGGTGTTCTCGTGCACCAGTCGCTGAAGGTAAGCATGCAGGTGCAACAGGTGGTATAAAAGACAAATGGTATGTTGGTCTTCATGGCGAGAGGATTCGAGTACAGGAGCAGAGTTGTCTTGCTAGAATTATACAGGGCCTTGGTGAGGCCACACCTGGAATATTGTGTGCAGTTTTGGTCTCCTTATCTGAGGAAGAATGCTCTTGCTATCGAGGGAGTGCAGCGAAGGTTTACCTGACTGATTCCTGGGATGGCAGGACTGACGTATGAGGAGAGATTGAGTCGGTTAGGATTATATTTGCTGGAGTTCAGAAGAGTGAGGGGGGATCTCATAGAATCCTATAAAATTCTAACAGGACTTGACAAGGTAGATGCAAAAAGGATGTTCCCGATGGTGGGGGGAGACCAGAACCAGGGGTCATTGTCTAAGGATATGGGGTAAACCTTTCAGGACTGAGATGAGGAGAAATTATTTCACCCAGAGAGTGGTGAGCCTGTGGAATTCGCTACCACAGAAAGCAGTTGAGGCCAAAACATTGTATGTTTTCAAGAAGGAGTTAGATATATCCCTTGGGCAAAAGGGATCAAAGCATATGGGGGGGAAAGCGGGAATGGGTTACTGAGTTGGATGATCAGCCATGATCATAATGAATGGTGGAGCAGGCTCGAAGGGCCGAATGGCCTACTCCTGCTCCTATTTTCTTTGTTTCTATGTTTAATTCTATCCACAATGTCTCTGCTGTTTGCTTTCCTTTACTGATATTTGCTTTTACTGATATTGATTAAAGATACAATTACAAGACTATCCCTTATCCTCTTCCAGTTTTCCTATCCTCTCTAAAAGATCTTATAACATTGTAAGTCACAATCATGACTAGCTTGCAGCCATGTCTCATTAATGGCCACTGCATCAAACCCTCCAAGCCTCTAATTCACTCAAATTATTTCTTATACTTTCTGCATTAGTATATAAGACACTTATTTGGGCAAGAGATCCTAACCTGTCCTGCTCTGGTGCTGTCTTTCAGACACCACTTAACTTAAGTTTTTTATTTGTAATTCTTGCTGTAATTACTTGAGTTATTTTAGTATTCCCCTCACCTGGAATATAACACTATCACTGTTTGGGACCCGAACTCTGCTATTATACAGTTCTTTTTAAAAAATCTTTAAAGCATCATTTTTACTATGGTTACTGAATGAGGCCCCCCTCCCCCCCACCTCGGCCATATTGATTACTTTAAAGTTCTTTTTACCAGCCTATTTATTGTTTCCCCTCGGACCTTGATTCCAGTCCAGTTCAGGGGTAACTGATCCCATCAGGATAGCTCCCTCCTGTCCCAGTACTGGTGCCAGTGTCCCATAAAATGGAATATCTCCTTCCTATACCATTCCTTTAGCCACGTGTTCACCTTCTATTTGCTCGGTTTGTCCGCCTACCAATTAGCATATGCCAGGGAGGTGGAAACCTGCCATTACAAGTCTCCATCTCTTTTTCTGTGGTGTTACATTCCAGAAACAGACACACACAGACATAATGCCAAATATGGATGTGGAAAGGATGTTTCCTCTGGGGGAGAATCTAGAACTAGGGGTCACTGTTTAAAAATAAGGGGCCGCCCATTTCAGGCAGAGATGAGGGGAAATTTTTTCTCTCTGAGGGTCGTGTGTCTTTGGAACTCTCTTCCTCAAAAGGCAGTGGATGCAGAGTCTTTGGATATCTTTAAGGCAGAGGTAGATAGATTCTTGATAAACAAGGAGGTGAAAGGTTCTTGGGGGTAGCGGGAATGTGGAGTTGAGGTTACAATCAGATCATCCATGATCTTGTTGAATGGCAGCGCAGGCTCGAAGGGCCGAGTGGCCTGCTCCTGCTCTGAATTTGTATGTTCAAAAAGAAAGTTGGTCATATGAAGTCTGAAATCATTTTACACAGAGAAAATTCAAATAGATACAAATAGATCTAATCATGCCAATTCAAGTCATTACGATTTTGTAACATTTATAGCTATTTCATTTATAGTTAGCATTAGTTCTGCCTACTCACACTTAATCTTTATCTATGTTGCCAATCAGATGCAGTGTTCCTGTATGTGTGCATGTGCGTCTATATCTGCTTGTGTGCAGAAAGTAAGAAACCTCTCAAAGAAAAGGAGACAGTGTCAAAAATGGCTAAAATATAATAAACATAATGGTTGGTGCAAAGGAAATTGTGTTTTGAAGTACAGTCTACCCTGTTTATTCAATGCTGCTTTTTGTCTAAATTTGAATTATGCAGTAATTAATTAATTCAAATTGGTGCATCACTGTTATGCGGGAGGCTTAAATTATGTGGTAATTCAATTTAAGCAATTTTGAATCATTAGAAGTGTACCATATATCCCAGATATATAAATTGAGAAAGATAATCTATTTCTGTTGAAAACTGACTCATTGAAGTATTTTAGGCCTGTGCAACAAACAAGAAACAAGCAGATTCCTTCCCTGTAAATCACATTTGGCATGCTACATTCTGTGAATGCACTTCTTTAGAAGTTAAGAGACTTCACCTTGAAACATAATTGTATCTCCCACAACCTCCATTTTAGAAGATACAATGTTATTTTAATTTGTTTTGCAAAATATGAAGAGAGTAGTCTCCAGTAATACAACTGGGTGTGCAATATTACCACATTTTTCAATGATCTCCAACACTACAAATTAATTTAACTTGACAGATACAAAGTAAATTCAGTGAACCTGTGTTTTAAGTGGAAAAGTCATGCTTGAAGAAAGTGCAGGTTAGAGACACGACAACAACATGCTCGCCTTAATTCTGACTGCATTTCATTCAGCAGGGGCTCCCTGCTGAGAGTAGAGGATTACAGAATTTATCGAATAGAGAATGCTGACACAGAATTACCACAGTTATCAACGTGGCAGCACTGCACTAGATGCTTGAAAGCAAGCTGTTCCAGTCTTCCATGAACAAAACCTTCTCTAACACTCCATAATGAAACTTTAAAGGAATATTGTCTTCATGGAAAAAATATCAGGTAAGCTGTTTTTTCCCCCCATTTAAGGAGGATACAAATAATTTTAACTCCAGTATGATACCATATGCAACTAATGATGTGCTCTGAAATGCACTGGGTTCTATGGTAATAAAAAAATCAAAAAATGTTTGGCACACACCTGTTTCATAAAGACCCTACTCCTGTTTTGGAACTCAATTTTGCTTGTGTACAATTTTTTGTCCACTCACTCCACTGACCTCTCCATTACTTCCAACTGATATCATGCCTGATTATGATTAACAGGAATCCTGTCAAGAAGGGCAGAGGACAAGAACATGGCTGCATAGCTGACCTTGATCAAAATTGAGAATTTCTGAAGAACTAATCTATTTTTTCCTAACTGCATCATTATATATTCAAAAAATAGATGAGCCACAGCATTCCATTTAAAATGCAATGCAAACTCCCATGTCAGCCAGGTTTTATGGATAATCCCATTAACCTGCAATACTTCTCAAGCCTGTAAGTGAAGCTTTAATGTCATGCTTTGCTAACATTAGTAACACCATTAACACTTTATCTGAGGAACACATATGGAGAAATTGCTGCCTATTCAGAAATGAAGAAATTGCAACAGTATAAGTAGACATTGATCTGTTTTTCAAAACACTGGGGCCTCTTCAAATTTGAAATATTGAAATGCTGTCATTTGAAAAATTGGGCTCTATGTATTACAGTAAAACAATTGGACTTTGTGAGGAAAACCTCACCTGCAAAGAATGAGGCATATTAATTTTGTCATATGGAACATTAATTTTAAACTCTTACTGGACTGAAAACATGGTTATACCTGCATTCTAATAGGACAGTGGCTGGAAACATTTGCATTCTAAGAGACAGTTGCCTGGAGAAAACAATGGAACTGCTCCCTGATTCAATTAACCAAATGGATTTTGATCAAAAGACATTGAGTGTGTGAAGGTCAGCATTCCAGCCCCCTACTGAGGATATCTACTAAGATTGAAAGAATCCACAAAACCACGCTGGGCAGGTAGTCTTGAAAAAAAGAGCTAGTCACATGAGTGACTTGCTGGCTCAGGTTTGGTTTGAATTGTGTTCACAGAACAGTTTGGGCAGACTGCAACTGAACTTGAAGAGAGAGCATCTCCCTCTCTCTCCCTCTCTCACAAAAAGGAAACTGCAACTGGATTTCAAGAAGACAGAAAACCATAGAAACAAGTTTGAAAGTGTGTACTGGGCCCCAACGAGGCAACAAGATCAAACTGCAATCAAAGACTTTACATCAAACTCAAAAGACAGTAAATGAACTCCAGCTATTACTTCAAACCTTTCCCCTTGATTCTTTCCCCTTTCCTGTCTCTATCTGCGTGTGTGTTTATTGCGTATGCACGCTAGCATTGTTGCGTCACCTATTTTTCGTAGTTTTAACCAAATTAGTGTTTTAAGGTTAGTAAACTTACACCTTTCTTGTTTAAATCTAAGAAAACCTGTTTGGTTGATTTTTTGCCATTACAATTGGAGAGTCGTGAACAAGGATTCACTGAGGGGAAGTTAAAAAAAAACATGGTGTTTTAAAAATTAAACCCTGTTACAGTTAAACCAGGAAAAAGCTGAGAGGGAACCCCTAGACCCCTTTCTCACCTGGCTGTAACAGACTTACTAACACTAATACAATTAGAGCCTTTGAGGTTCACTTTTACCCCCCTCTCCAGCTGGGATACCTTTCTGACCCACTCCGCACTAAAGTACTTTTCTATTACCGCTGCTGAGGTATTTTCCAAGTCCTAACCCTCTGAGATAAATTTCAAACCCCGGCCAAGATAATCCCCCATCCCAACCCCACCTTCTAGTGAGGAATTATTCCAACATTTCCTACACTCAGCTCCCCACCGCTCCCCTTGAAGTACTTTCTTTCTGACAATCCACTGAGGTACCTCACCAACCTCCTTCCCCCTGAGAGACCATTCCAACTCCACCCCACTGAGCTAATTTCCCTCTTCAACCATCTGGGTTCATTTTCCTTCACTCAACCAAGTGAGATACTTTTTGAACCCCTGCCTACTGAGATACTGATTTTTTTAAACTCTCCCTCAACTCTAGCCAATCCTCTTTCCTCTGTCCTGCATCATCCCATCCCCTTCCTTACCTCCTGCCTCTCTCTCCCTTTCTCACCTCTTCTTCACTCCTTCCTCCAGCCTGGTCCAATTATCTCCTGCCATCTAAACTGTCCTGACCTTAAGACAACACTTGGTCTTGACTACCACCATGCAATAAGGATACAAGAAATAGATACAGAAGTAGACCATAGAGTTCCTCAAGCCTGCTCCTCAATTCAACAAGATCAGAACTGAACTGCTAAATCAAATCCACTTTCCTGCATTCTCCATATTCCTCAATTCCCTTTGTGTCCAATAATCTATTGATCTCAGTCTTAAACATAATTAATAACTGAGCATCCATTATCCTCTAGGGTGTGGAATTCCAAAGAGTAACAAGACTCTGAGTGAAGAAATTCTTCATCTCCGTCCTAAATGGCTGGCCTCTTATCCTGAAACTATGACTGCTAGTCGTAGATTCTTCAGCCAGAGGAAAACAGTATCTCAGCATTTACCCTGTCAAGCCATCTAATAACTTTATACTTTTCAATGAGATCATTATTATAAATGCTGGAGAATATAGACCTATTCTACTCAATCTCTTCTCCTAGGACAGTTCTCCCATCCCAAGAATCAATCTAATCGAACCTTTGTTGCACCCCTGTAAAGCATATCTATCCTTCCTTAAGAAAGGAGATCAAAACTGTGCGTAGTACTCCAGGTGTGGTCGTACCAAAGTCCTATATAATTGCAGCAGCAAGACTTCCTTACTCTCATACTCCAACCCATTTACAATAAAGGCTAATATATAATTTGCCTTTCTAATTGCTTGATGTACCTGCATGTTAACTTTCTGTAATTTGTTTACGAGGACACCCAAATCCCTCTGAATACCAACACTTCCCAGCCTCTCACTTTTAAAAAATATTCTGCTTTTCTATTCTTCCTATCAAAGTGATGTGTTTCTACCACAGGAGGTGATCCCTCTGGACGCGGCTAGCCAGTCGGAAGAGGTGAGGCAGACTATCTTTAGGGCACCTTTTCTAGCCCCCTCTCCAATAAGGGGTGAACAGAATGGATCTTAAACAGGGCTGCTCAGTCACAGTTATAGCTGCCGAAAGGTACCCCTGCCTCATCCAAGTGCTAGACGACCATCTTGCAACTGCCGCCTCTGTGTCAGATCATGACTAGAAGCTTCCAGACAACACAATCCTGCTCCCGTTGCCATTTGCTGGTCACTGAAGGGCTTGGAGGATCTACTCGGAAAAGAGGACGCCTGTGCATGACATCTTTTAGCGTGGAGAAACCATTGCACAACAGGTTCCACATGTATCTTGACAGAAAGACACCTTGATCCAATGGCAAGGGCACCAAGGCGATTGGGGGTGGGGGGGGGGTGGGGTTCATTCTGTTGCAGCCTTCTTTCGCCAGAACAGCCATTGAAATATTTCAGATGGCACATCATCTTCCATCTGTTCTACTGTTGAGGATATGTTTGCCAAAGCCCCGTCTGCTGAGTACTTCTATGGTTCCTAACAGGCCTTCATGGTAACCGAATCGACCCAGGACATAAAGAGTCTCAGCGTACTTCACCCTGTTTTAATCGACCCTTTCTTATGCATTGCACAGGTTCTGTGGTGAGGACAAGGGGGTGTAGTAAAGTTTGAGATCTGGAATATCAGGATGCTAATGGACACAGCCATGAGTGAACCCCTGGAGTGCCACACTGAGTTTCTTGTCCGAGAACTCTGGCGATATGACATTGACAAGCTGGAGTGGGGCAGCTCAAGGAACATCGAGGCAGCTATACTTTCTTCTGGAAGGGAAAATCAGAAGTATAATGCAGAATTCACTGAGTTGGATTTGCCATCAAGAATGAACTTGTCAACCAGGTTCATGAGTTCCCCCTTGAAAGCAATGAGCATCTCATGATTCTTCAACTCAAACTGCAAGGATCCAATACACCACCGTGATCAGTGCATATGTCCCAATTCTAGACATCGATAACGAAACCAAAGAAGATTTCTATGCCAAACTTAACCAAGTTGTCTGTGGGGTTCTGAAGGAAGACAGGCTTATTCTTCTCAGAGACTTCAATGCCAGAGTTGGAAGAGATTCCAATCTCTGGAATGGAACCATTGGCAGGAAAGGAATTGGAAATGTTAACTCAAAGAAATGGTTGACCAACTCTATGCATACTTTGGTTCTGTCTTCACAAAGCAGGACATAAATATCATACCAGAAATGTTGGGGAACACAGGGTTTAGTCAGAAAGAGGAACTGAAGGAAATCAGTATGAGTAGAGAAATGGTGTTGGGGAAATTGATGCAATTTAAGGCCGTTAAATCCCCAGGGCCTGATGGTCTATATCCCAGAGTATTTAAGGAAGTGGCCCTAGAAATAGTGGATGCATTGGTGGTCATCTTCCAAGATTCTATAGACTCTGGAACAGTTCCTACAGATTGGAGGGTAGCTAATGTAACCCCACTATTGAAAAAGGGAGGTAGATAGAAAGTAGGGAATTAATGACCAGTCAGCCTGACGTTGGTAGTGGGGAAAATTCTAGAGTCCATTATCAAAGATTTTATAGCAGAGCACTTGGAGAACAGTGGTAGAATCGGACAGAGTCAGCATGGATTTACGAAAGGGAAATCATGCTTGACAAATCTACTAGAATTCTTCAAGGATGTAACGAGTAGAGTTGATGAGGGGGAGCCAGTGGATGTGGTTTATTTGGACTTTCAGAAGGCTTTCGACAAAGTCCCACATAAGAGATTAGCGTGTAAAATTAAAGCAACATCAATGTCCTCTCACAAGCAGACACCACAAGCATTGAGGCTATGATTATCTGCCATCGTTGTGTTAGTCATATAGTTCGGATGTCAGTTACCAGGCTCCCAAAGCAGGTCGTCTTCTCCCAGCTCAGTCAGGGCAGATGCACCAGAGGAGGACAGAAGAAGTGCTTCAAGGATTTGCTGAAAGTCAACATGAAGAAATGCAACATTGACATCAACTCCTGGGAGACCATTGCCTGGATTGAACCAGATGGAGGCAGAATCCGTGGGAAGGATCCCAGCGTTTTGAGACCAAACGACGAAAAAATGAAGAGGAAAAGTGAGAGCGAAAAGAACAGGCCATGACCGAACTAATAATACATGACCAGACATCCCATATGACAATAAATGCCCTACATACCATAAAGTCTGTAGATCCCAAATTGGCCTCATCAGCCATCTTTGGACTCATGGAAGACAATCATCCTCACCTGCGAGGGATAGCCAATAATAATAACAATCAAAGTGGATAATTTCACACTTTCATACATGATACTCCATCTGGCACAATTGCTTAACTGATCTACACCCCTTTGCAGCTTCTTTGCATCCACCTGACAGTTTACTTTCCTACCTAGCTTTGTATTGTCAGCACACTTGGATATATTCCACTCAGTCCCCTCATCTAAGTCTTTGATATAGGTTGTAATGCAGGAGATTGAATAGTCTTGAATAAATAAAGAAACTATAGGGATGCTGCAAGAGAACAAAATAGCTCTGCAATATTGCTGTTCATTAGCAATAAAGACTGATTAACTACAATATGGGCTTTGCTTTATGTCTGACTTACTGGAGTTATGGTGATTGGAAACAAAATATTTTCTGTTGCAATCATTTCAGAGAAATCATAAGAGATAGGCAAATGCAGAATATAGACTATAACTATTTGAAATAGAGTAATAACATGCTGTTCTTGGTTGACTGGAGTTAGTGCATTACAGCCATGTCACTGCACAAGATTGCAGTGTTAGATTGAGAGCTCAGCTGGGTGTCAAATTAACATGGAAGCTTTCACGCTTTGACGAGGTTGCCTCCCATGCTAACTAAATGGTCAGTCTACTCCAAGATGCAAGAGCTTCCATCATGAGTTTGAATAACAATTTTCCAAATCATTCATCCACTCCCTCCCACTATTCACTAATGTGTGGCACAGAAGGTCTTTGCTTGGCTGCCTAATGCAAAACTCGTCACTGAAGCTCACCAACTGCAGTTCACCAAGTGTCATATCCCTGAAATTTCAACTGTTACCTTCATAGAAAAAAATCTAGTCACGTTTTAGCAAATCATGTCCGCACAAATACCAGCAGTGAAACTTCACGCACCACTTCTCCTGCCAGTGAAACTCTTTCACAGACAATTTTATTCATTGCTGAGGAACTCTCCCTGCATGCAGAAGTTTAAATAGAAAGTAAGCCATCACTTGAAGAATCAGGGTTATCTGAACATGTATTATTGCTTTGGGAAATGTCTTGCTTACTGGTTTCCTAGCACAATTGTTCAGAGTAAAATTTGCTGCTGTCACAGTTATTTCCAAATTAATTTTGTTTTGCTACCTTGTAATGTACAAAATTAAAGTCTTGTTCCATGATGTAACGTAAGTGTAAATAGGCAGTCTTGGTGATGGAGCAAATATGTGGTCCAAAGCTCATCTCAGGTCAAATATGACACCAAGGTTGCAAACAAACTGGTTTAGTCTCAGACTGTTGCCAGGGAGAGGAATAGTGTTGGCAGTTCATGTAATATTCTGACGCTGATTAGTTTTATAACAGAATGTCTGAGAGATTAACAGTTACAGGAACAGGAGTTTATTTACATGCATCTGATAACTATGGTTTCTAGTTTCACTCTACACGAGGTTCTGTACAACCTCCTGTGATGACACTCAGAGTATTTACATATTCTGCCCAGTAACAACCCTATCTTACATGATACTATATCTCCCAAAAGTCTCTGACTTCACTTCTCAGAATATCAACTGCTGTGGCGTTATTACAAGTTTGCCATAACACATCCTTCTCTCTTTAGAAGATGTCTGGGGTTTTGACTCTTTTAGTTCTTCCTTCTCACTCTTTTGTACTTCAATAGAACAATTTGATCACTCAAGTTCTTCACTCGGATCACCTCTGGGCTGATGATTGATTGCAGCTGTGTAGGTTCATCAACTTCTTGAGATGATTGTTCCTCTTGAATCTGCTGCTTCCTTGGTATCACTACCAATGACCTTTTGTTTCTTCTTATCATCCCTTGGTCAGTTTGGACAATGTATGATCATGGATCTGGTGATTGTTCTATCACTTTCCATACCTTCTCTGATCTCTAACCCAAACTGATTCTCCAGGTTGTATGTCTGTCAATTTTTTGGTTCTGTGACGTCTGTCATAATTCTTAGATTGAATAGATCTTCCCCTATCCTCTCTCTCTCTCCCTCACTTTTTCCAAGTCTTCTGCACTCACTTGTGGTTTAAGCCTTCTTGGAAATATAGAAAGTTGTGTACTTAACCTTCGTCCCATCAACAATTCGCATGAGGCTAAACCATTCTGAAGGGATGTTTTTGTCTCATGACGATTGACAGCACAGTGATACACTTCAATATCATCTCTTCAATCTCTTTCAATATACCAGTCCACCAAATTGACTGTCTAGCCCTGGCTCTGCATTTTGTTATTCCTAAATGTCCTTGATGTATCCTTTCCAAGATTGCGAATCTTAGTATCCTAGGGATGACTAATCTCTTGTTAAATATCAGCAAATCATTGACAATACTCACGTGACCTTATTGCTCATAATATTGCCTTAACACTGGGTTGTGTGGCATGTACACTGGCCGTCCCTGCAAACAATAATCTTGAATTGCTGTTCATACTTCATCATCTTTTTGAGCCTTCCTGATTTGACTCAACTTCTGATTTGTAACAGATAAATACATTGCAGTTGTAAACGCAAACACGTCTACTTCCTCAAAAAGAATGTCACCTTCTTCAGGTCCTGCTGATGTAATGCGGGATAATGTGGTTATTTGCTGTTTCCCAGGAACATATTTGGTTTCAGTGTCAAAGCTCATTTAATCTCAAACAAAACCCTTACACTCTCTAAGGTAACCTTGCTAGTTCTTAACTAATGGCTTGTGTTCCTTTCCAATCTTCAGTTGAAGACCTAGCACACAGATGCCAGACTTCAGCCAATTCGATTCACTCCACGTGATATCAAGAAACGACTGAAGGCACTGAATACTGCAAAGGCTATGGGCCCTGACAATATTCCGGCAATAGTACTGAAGACGTGTGCTCCAGAATTTGCCGCGCCCCTAGCCAAGCTGTTCCAGTACAGCTACAACATTGGCATCTACCCTGCAATGTGGAAAATTGCTCAGGTATGTCCTGTACACAAAAAGCAGGACAAGTCCAACCCGGCCAATTACCGCCCCATCAGTCTACTCTCAATCATCAGTAAAGTGATGGAAGGTGTCATCAACAGTGCCATCAAGTGGCACTTTCTTTGCAATAACCTGCTCAGTGATGCTCAGTTTGGGTTCCGCCAGGGCCACTCAGCTCCTGACCTCATTACAGCCTTGGTTCAAACATGGACAAAAGAGCTGAACTCAAGAGGTGAAGTGAGAGTGACTGACCTTGACATCAAGACAGCATTTGATCGAGTATGGCATCAAGGAGCCCTAGCAAAACTGAAGTCAATGGGAATCAGGGGGAAAACTTTCCGCTAGTTGGAGTCATACCGAGTGCAAAGGAAAATGGTTGTGGTTGTTGGAGGTCAATCATCTGAGCTCCGGGACATCACTGCAGGAGTTCCTCAGGATAGTGTCCTAGTCCCAACCATCTTCAGCTGCTTTATCAATGACCTTCCTTCAATCATAAGGTCAGAAGTGGGGATGTTCTCTGATGATTGCACAATGTTCAGCAACATTCGTGACTCCTCAGATACTGAAGCAGTCTGTGTAGAAATGCAGCAAGACTTGGACAGTGTCCAGGCTTGGGCTGATAAGTGGCAAGTAACAGTCACGCCACACAAGTACCAGGCAATGACCATCTCCAACAAGAGAGAATCTAACCATCTCCCCTTGATATTCAATGGCTTACCATCGCTGAATCCCCCACTATCAATATCCTAGGGGCTACCATTGACCAGAAACTGAACTGGAGTAGCCATATAAATACCGTGGCTACAAGAGCAGGTCAGAGACTAGGAACCCTGCAGCGAGTAACTCACCCCCTGACTCCCCAAAGCCTGTCCATCATCTACAAGGAGTGTGATGGAATACTCTCCACTTGCCTGGATGGGTGCAGCTCCGGCAACACTCAAGAAGCTCGACACCATCCAGGACAAAACAGCCCGCTTGATTGGCACCCCATCTACAAACATTCACTCCATCCACCACCGACGCATAGTGTGTACCATCTACAAGATGCACTGCAGCAATGCACCAAGGCTCCTTAGACAGCACCTTCCAAACCCATGACCTCTACCAACTAGAAGGACAAGGGCAGCAAATGCATGGGAACACCACCACCTGCAAGTTCACCTCCAAGTCACACACCATCCTGACTTGGAACTATATCGCCGTTCCTTCACTGTCGCTGGGTCAATATCCTGGGACTCCCTTCCTAACGGCACTGTGGGTGTACCTACCCCACATGGACAGCAGCGGTTTAAGAAAGCAGCTCACCACCACCTTCTCAAGGGCAATTAGGGATGGGCAATAAATGCTGGCTTGGCCAGCAATGCCCACATTCCATGAACGAATAAAAAAAAGGTCAGAGAATTTCTCGCATGCCCAAGTTGCAGCCAACGCATCTTTCTCTATGACTGTGTATCTGCTCTGTTTCTGTCAAAGAACGAGATGCAAAATACACAGGCCTGCGATTCCCATCACTTTATATCTGAAACAGGACTGCACTTAGCCCTGTTGCTGATGCATCCGCTGCTATAATGGTTGGTAATTTTGGGTTATAATTTGCTTGCACTTCTGAAGAAAGAAGTTTCTGCTTGATATTTTTCAAAAGCTTCTTGTTGGACTCACTCCAACACCAGGCCTTGTCATTCTTTAATGACTGTCGCAGTGGTTCATTTATCATAGCCAGATACTTTCCCACCTGATTGACCATGCCCATGAACCTTTGCAACTCTTTTTAGGCTTGGGAAAATCTTTGATGACTTTTGCTTTCGTCTTTTGAGGGTCTGCTTTGATGTCTTATCCATCAATAATATGACCGAGTAATCTCATCATCTGTTGTGAAAAGACATACTCTTCATTCAGTGTTAGATCAGCTTCCTGCAGTCTCTGCAACACTGCTTGCACTTTCACATCTTGTTCCTGCTGACTTGCACCATGGATCAACATGTCATCCATATGACATGATCCCTTCTAATCCCTCCAGGATTCTGGACATCATTCTTTGGAAAATTTCCAGTGTAATTCCAAAAGGTAATCTGTTAAAGCAGAATCTTCCAAAGGGTGTTATAAAAGTCGTCAATAGTTTCGATTCCTCATCTGAAGGTACTTGCCAAAATCCACTGTTGGCATCCAATTTAGTGAAAATAATGCTTTTCCCTAGCTTTGCCAGACTCTCATCCACTGATACCATTGGATGTATTTCCCACTCTACAGCCTTGTTTACTGATGAGATGATTCCCTGTTTGGTCATTAGCTCTATTTATTTCTTAACTTTCTCTAGGAGTGGGTGTGGAACTTCTCATGGTGACTATAAGCACAATGATTCTGCATCTTTTCTTAATGTGATGCAGTAGGCTGTTTTTAGTTTTCCCAATCCTTTGAATAATTTAGGGAATTCCTTGACTGTTCCTCTATGCCTTTCAGTTCTTCAACTCTGCATATTAACTGTAAATCTATGCAAGCTTTTCTGTTTAATAGCAAGCAATTCGGATTCTGATTAATATATATCTCGGGAATTTCTTTTCCCCAGTAACTCAAACATTTTTTGTTCTCCTATTACCTTCAGCTCGATGCCTCTAGGTTCACACAGTTTTATACCTTTAGGTTTGATGCTGACTTTCTTCAGCAAATGCTCCATGTCGACCAGTACTGGAACTGTTGCTTCAGAGTGCAGTTTGACTCCTGACTAATAGCCTCCGACACAATCTCTGCCATCCAGGAACCTTCACCTGCTACGTGGATTTCTCCTAGAAACGGTAATTCAACAAATAGTACATCCTGTACTTCATTAATTTCCTTATTTTCTCTGGGTTTATTTTTAATAATTTGCAGCCCTGGTTTCTTGCTACGGCATACCAATTGGAAATGCCCCCTCTTTTTACATATGAAACACTCTGCCTCTTTGGCTGGGCAATTTTCCCGCAGGTGCCTCACACGACCACACCTACTGCAGTGAGATGCTGCTGCTTCGAGATGCTCTTCCCACCTTTCATGTCTTTGACTGCCATTTTTCACCTTCACTTTCTTTAAGTATTCAGCTGAATCTGCTACTTTCAAGATCGTAGGCGGTGGGAGGCGAGAGGGAGGCGGGGGCGCAGTGGTACTGTCTCTGGACTAGTAACAAAGAGACCCAGGATATTGCTCTGGAGACAAGGGTTCAAATCCCACCACAGCAGAAGGTGGAATTTGAATTCGACTAATAAATCTGGAATTAAAAAGCTAGTCTAATGATGGCCATGAAACCATTGTCGATTGTTGTAAAAACCCATCTGGTTCACTAATGTCCTTTAGGGGAGGAAATCTGCTGTCCTTACCTGGTCTGGCCTACATGTGACTCCAGACCCACAGCAATGTGGTTGACTCTTAATGCCCTCTGAAATGGCCTGGCAAGCCACTCAGTTGTATCAAACTGCTATGAAGTCAATAAAAAGGAATGAAACCGGATGAACAAACCGGCATCGACCTCGGCACCGGAAATGACAATGGCAAACCCAGCCCTGTCGACCCTGCAAAATTCTCCTTACTAACATCTGGGGGCTTGTGCCAAAGTTGGGAGAGCTGTCCCACAGATTAGTCAAGCAACAGCCTGACATAGTCATACTCACGGAATCATACATGACAATGTCCCAGACACTGCCATCATCATCCATGGGTATGTCCTGTCCCACCGGCAGGACAGACCCAGCAGAGGTGGCGGCACAGTGGTCTACAGTAGGGAGGGAGTTGCCCTGGGAGTCCTCAACATCGACTCTGGACCCCATGAAGTCTCATGGCATCAGGTCAAACATGGATAAGGAAACCTCCTGCTGATTACTACCTACCGCCCTCCCTCAACTGATCAGTCAGTACTCCTCCATGTTGAACACCACTTGGAAGAAGCATTGAGGGTGGCAAGGGCACAGAATGTACTCTGGGTGGGAGACTTCAATGTCCATCACCAAGAGTGGCTCGTGAGAACAACTACTGACCGGGCTGGCCGGGTCCTAAAGGACATATCTGCTAGACTGGGTATGCGGCAGGTGGTAAGGGATCCAACAAGAGGGGAAAACATACTTGACCTCGTCCTCACCAATCTGCCTGCCGCACATGCATCTGTCCATGACAGTATTGGTAGGAGTGACCACCGCACAGTTGTTGTGGAGACGAAGTCCATCCTTCGTGTTGTGTGGCACTAACACTGTGCTAAATGGGATAGATTTCGAACAGATCTAGCAATGCAAAACTGGGCATCCACGAGGCACTGTGGGCCATCAACAGCAGCAGAATTGTACTCAACCACAATCTGTAACCTCATGGCCCAGCATATCCCCCACTCTACCATTACCATTAAGCCAGGAGATCAACCCTGGTTCAATGAAGAGTGCAGGAGGGCATGCCAGGAGCAACACCAGGCAGATCTCAAAATGAGGTGTCAACCTGGTGAAGCTACAACACAGGACTATCTGTGTGCAAAACTGTGTAAACAGCATGCGATAGACAGAGCTAAGTGATCCCATAACCAATGGATCAGAGCAAAGCTCTGCAGTCCTGCCACATCCAGCCATGAATAGTGGTGGACAATTAAACAACTAACTGGAGGAGGAGGCTCCACAAATATCCCCATCCTCAATAATGGGGGAGCATAGCACATCAGTGCGAAAGATAAGGCAGAAACATTTGCAACAATCTTCAGCCAGAAGTGCCGAGTTGATGATCCATCTCGGCCTCCTCCTGAAGTCCCCAGCATCACAGATGCCAGACTTCAGCTAATTCGATTCACTCTGCGTGATATCAAGAAAGGACTGAAGGCACTGGATACTGCAAAGGCTATGGGCCCTGACAATATTCCGGCAATAGTACTGAAGACCTGTGCTCCAAAACTTGCCGTGCCCCTAGCCAAGCTGTTCCAGTACAGCTACAACACTGGCATCTACCCTGCAATGTGGAAAATTGCTCAGGTATGTCCTGTACACAAAAAGCAGGACAAGTCCAACCCAGCCAATTACCTCCCCATCAGCCTACTCTCAATCATGGGTAGAGTGATGGAAGGTGTCGTCAACAGTGCCATCAAGCGGCACTTGCTTAGCAATAACCTGCTCAGTGACGCTCAGTTTGGGTTCCGCCAGGGCCACTCAGCTCCTGACCTCATTACAACCTTTGTTCAAACATGGACAAAAGAGCTGAACTCAAGAGGTGAGGTGAGAGTGACTGCCCTTGACATCAAGACAGCATTTGATCGAGTATGGCATCAAGGAGCCCGAGAAAAACTGAGGTCAATGGAATCTGGGGAAAAACCCACCAGCTGGCTGGTGTCATAACTCGCGCAAAGGAAGATAGTTGTGGTTGTTGGAGGTCAATCATCTGAGTTCCAGGACATCACTGCAGGAGTTCCTCAGGGTAGTGTCCTGGGCCCAACCATCTTCAGCTGCTTCATCATAAGGTCCGAAGTGGGGATGTTCGCTGATGATTGCACAATGTTCAGCACCATTCGTGACTCTTCAGATACTGAAGCAGTCTGTGTAGAAATGCAGCAAGACTTGGACAATATCAAGGCTTGGGCTGATAAGTGGCAAGTAACATTCGTGCCACACGAGTGCCAGGCAATGACCATCTCCAACAAGAGAGAATCTGACCATCTCCCCTTGACATTCAATGGCATTACCATCGTTGAATCCCCCACTATCAACATCCTAGGGGCTACCATTGACCAGAAACTGAACTGGAGTAGCCATATGAATACCGTAGCTACAAGAGCAGGTCAGAGGCTAGGAATCCTGAGGCAAGTAACTCACCTCCGGACTCCCCAAAGCCTGTCCACCATCTACAAGGCACAAGTCAGGAGTGTGATGGAATACTCTTCACTTGCCTGGATGGGTGCCGCTCCAACAACACTCAAGAAGCTCAACACCATCCAGGACAAAGCAGCCCACTTGTTTGGCACCCCATCTACAAACATTCACTCCCTCCACCAGCGACGCACAGTGGCAGCAGTGTGTGCCATCTACAAGATACACTGCAGCAACTCACCAAGGTTCCTTAGACAGCATCTTCCAAACCCGCAACCTCTACCAACTAGAAGGACAAGGGCAGCAAATGCATGGGAACACCACCACCTGCAAGTTCCCCTCCAAGTCACACACCATCCTGACTTGGAACTATATCGCTGTTCCTTCACTGTTGCTGGGTCAAAATCCTGGAACTCCCTTCCTAACAGCACTGTGCGTGTACCTACCCCACATGGACTGCAGCAGTTCAAGAAGGCAGCTCACCACTACCTTCTCAAGGGCAATTAGGGATGGGCAATAAATGCTGGCCTGGCCAGCAACGCCCACATCCCATGAATGAATAATAAAAACCTCTCCCTGTCCCCCCCGAATGACAACACGGTTACATTTTCTAATCTCTTCTTGTCTGCTTATCTGAATCGTTCTGGTTAATTTAAGATCATCTCTCAACTGCAGATGATCTGAGACAGCTTTGTTTGCCACTTGGACCATGATCCTATCTCTAATTAACTCTTCCCGCAAACTGCCATATTCACAATCTTCAGTGAGCTTATATAAGTTGTTGATAAAAGAATCAACACTTTCTCCTCACTGCTGAGACCATTTCTTGAACTTGGCACACACGATGATCACGTTTTTTCTGATATTAAAGTAAGACTCTCGAGCTTCAGTAATGTCCTCATATGTAGCTTTTCCTTTATCAATGCCCAGTGTTATGAGGATGTCATCCACGCACTCCCCCATGGCATATAATAACATACTGACCTGCTCCTTGCCTGGCTTCTGTGCGCGACCCGATGCAGTACAGTACCTAGTAACTCTTCAGACCCATTTGAGTCATACCTCTGGTTGGTTCTGTCCGGCTACTTTCTCAGAGTTCTCCGGTAAATGCAATGATTTTTTTCATTTTTTCATTACTTTGCCGTTGCAACCACGTAATATTGTGCTGATTAGTCTTATAAAAGAATATCTGAGAGATTAACAGTTACAGGAACATGCATCTGATAACTATAGCTTCCAGTTTCACTCTCCACGAGGTTCTGTACAAGTTCTGTCACCTCACTTCCTGTGATGACACTCGCAGACTATTTATATATTCTGCCCAGTAACAACCCTATATTACGTTATACTACAGTGAGAGAACGGAGTTTGGAATGGGGACCGAAAACAATGGCTTCAGTCTTTCCAAAACATAACTAACTTGATTGAGTTCTTTGATGAAGTAACAGTTGATGAGGACAGTGCAGTTAATGTCATATAGATGGACTCCCAAAAGGCATTTGACAAAATACCACTTAATGGACATGTCAGCAAAACTAAAGCCCATAGAATTAAAGGGACAGTGGAAGCATGAATACAAATTGGCTGAGGGACAGAAAGCAGACAATAGTGGTGACTGGTTGTTTTTCAGACTGGAGGGAAGTATATTTCTAAGGAGTCAGTATTTTGATATAAGTTAATGTCATGGACTTGGATTTACAGGGCGTAATTTCTAAGTGTGCAGACGATACAAAACACAAATGTAGCAAACAATGAGAAGGATAGCAATAGACCTTCAGAAAAATGTAGACAAAGCCATTTCACTGGAACGACAGAGGTGGAGGGGTGACATGATAGTGGTTTACAAAGTTATGAGCGGCATGGACAGAGTGGATAGTCAGAAGCTTTTTCCCAGGGTGGAAGAGTCAGTTACTAGGGGACATCGGTTTAAGGTGAGAGGAGCAAAGTTTAGAGGGGATGTGCGAGGCAAGTTCTTTACACAGAGGGTGGTGAGTGCCTGGAACTTGCTGCCAGGGAAGGTGGTGGAAGCAGGTACGATAATGACGTTTAAGAGGCATCTTGACAAATACATGAATAGGAAGGGAATAGAGGGATACAGTTCCTGGAAATGCAGAAGGTTTTAGTTTAGCCAGGCATCAAGATCGGCGCAGCCTTGGAGGGCCGAATGGCCTGTTCCTGTGCTGTACTGTTCTTTGTTCTTTGTTCTTTGTTTTTGGAAAACGGGCAAAGACATGGCATGTGAACTTTAACGCAGAGAAGTGTGAATTGATATGTTTTAGTAGGAAGAATGAGAAAAAAGCAATATAAATTAAATGATACAATTTTTGCATCGGTGCAGGAACAGAGAGGCCTACAATGAGAAGTTTTTTTTTATGTTGTCTCATGCAACCTAAATGAGATGCATAGAGTTCAGGTTGGTGAAGATCTCAAACAGGTTTATTATACAGCTAACAACTATATACAGCACAGAGCTACTTATTTACAGGACTTGCCTCTAGATGTTACAGTTACAGAGTGAGACTGATATGTAGTCACATAATTACATACTGATACTTGGCTTATTAACATACTAAGATCTTAAAGGTACATTGCTCTTAAAGGTAATCACACAACATCTCCCTTCTTTCCAAAGATAAGTCTCGTATCCTAAATGTAAGAAACATCCAAAATTCGATGACATCAAAATTATTTACATATGGATCGAGACTATAAACTTTACAAGAAAGAGGCTGAAAAGTCCGTAGGTCATCTTGGTCATTTGACAACTCTTGCTCAGGGAGTTTATGCCTCATCTGTTGCTGTTCTTTCTGATGTTTCACCCTCTCTGCACTCAGTTTCTGTTGCGCTGCCTTCAGCCTGCTAACATACTCTGTTGCTTTTCTCAAGATGGCCACATTTGGGACCTTGTCATTCTTGGAAAGTTCAGGCAACTCATCTCGAAAAGCCAGTAGACATTGCTTCAACTCATTCCTTCTCTGTCTCTTCAGGACATTGCGTGTCCTTTGCCTCTCCTCATCCTCCATGTCTGAAGCCTTGGGACTCAAGGTTGAGGACTTGTGGGGGAAGAGTACTTGGTCTCATGGCGATACCTGTCCATTCTGGCTCATTGTGGTGCTGACGCTTCTCTATAGAGCAGAAGCAAAGGCACGTTATAGTTGTGCTGTTGCTGGATTTCCAGACTGCACCATTTGATGCTGGTCAGAATCTGCGAGGAGGTTCTGGACGTTGGAGAATTCACCTTGGCAATGATCTTGTGGATAGTTATGATGGGGGCGGCACAGTGGCGCAGTGGTTAGCACCGCAGCCTCACAGCTCCAGTGACCCGAATTCAATTCTGGGTACTGCCTGTGCGGAGTTTGCAAGTTCTCCCTGTGACCACGTGGGTTTCCGTCGGGTGCTCCGGTTTCCTCCCACAGCCAAAGACTTGCAGGTTGATAGGTAAACTGGCCATTGTAAATTGCCCCGAGTGTAGGTAGGTGATAGGAGAACGGTGGGGATGTAGTAGGGAATATGGGATTAATGTAGGATTAGTATTAATAGGTGGTTGTTGGTCAGCACAGACTTGGTGGGCTGAAGGGCCTGTTTCAGTGCTGTATCTCTATGACTGTGTTGAAGTCCTTACATGCTGGTAGTCCTGCCATTGCTGGTCCACTCATGTCCACTCGGTAGAAAGTTTGTGATTTCCAAGTCAACTTGCCATATCTACATTGCTTTGTTAATGTGCCACTGCAAGGAATGGGTATGCAGATAGTTTGGCAGTTGTCAGTTGGATCATAGGCTTCCAATGACTCTGATACACATCTTTGAGGATTCGGACTGGTAGGATATTTGCACTAGCGCTGGTGTCAATCTTGAGCTTGAGTGCATGTTTACCAGATTTCTTTGGGCACATGATGTTGATGGTGGTGAAAGCTTCCAGTTGCTTGACTTCACCAACATGATGTGTCAGGTTCACAATGTGGAATGCTGGCTCATCTTCTGACTGAGACTTGTTCCTACCTGAGTCTTGCCTCAGATCCATTTTGCTGCGGACCTCATGTATCGGCTGGCATTTGTACAGGTCTCTGGTGCCGTCTTTGTTGCTGTTGCGGTGCTGCTCTGCCTGTCTTCTGTTGGCTCGTGCCCTACTGTGGCTTCTGGCTGCATCTTTGGAGCCAGAATTCCTGCATAGGTGGGCTCAGTGTCCTTTTACACTGCACGCCTTGCACAGGTCTCGAAATTCAGGACTATTTTGCCATGAGCAGAACAGACAGCACTTACCATACAGCTTGCTTGCTCTTTTCGACCTGGTTCACATGCCAACACTGTTGGTTGCACCTAGTGCTTGCAGGTGCTTTTGTCCAGCTACAATGGCTTCATATTTTCTGCCATCTTCCAGCAGTGCATTGATGCTGTGATCTTTCTTTTTCCCCAAGAGCTCTTTCTGAAATGCTTCAATGGGTGTTGATACGATCACCAGCTCCATTATTCGGTCTGACAGCTCAGCTTGTGAGAAGTCGCATTCATTACCCTTGCTATGGCATCTGCTGATGAACTGGTCTGTTGATTCCTGTGGCTGTAGCCTGTGGGTCATCAATTCCAGGTGGTGAATTCAAAACTTCACTCTTAATCTGATCTGATCTTCCATAACTCTCCATATCTTTGCAGGAGCTTTCTGGTCCTGTTCAGATAATCCAGAGGTATTGATTCTGTGCAATCCCTCATTTCCAATTGTTATCATTATTTTTAGACCTTACTTTTCTGGTTTCACCAGCACTTGGTCTGTGAAGCATAATTGCATTCTCTGTTTGAACAGTTGGAACACAGATAGGATATCCATGGCTTTCCAGTTCATGTTGGAAAACTTGGAATCCATCTTTCTGCTCTTTTTGCTTTAAGAACTTCCATTAAGACTCTGTACTTGTTGATTCTTTAAGAAATTGTCTTGGCTGATTTGATTGACAGCAGCAGCTTGTCTGCTTATCTAGCTTCCAGCACCTGTTTACACAACAGGTATTTCAAGTGCCCTTTTTTAACTAGGGTTTGTTTATACAGCCAGTCAAGAGGCAATTCTTAAGGCTTGAGTGGTTTTATGAGTTTTGTTTTAAACTGGCTGAGTGAACCTGAAAGCCCTTCAAGCTTGAGTGATTTAATGGGGTTCCCAAAAGCTAACAACTATGTACAGCCCATCTGCACTATCCTCCTATTTCTATTTCACTTGCGCATGGTACTGGGAGTAATTCAGAGACTGCTACTTTTGCCAATTTCTTACCGAGCTCACAAAACTTTTTCTGCAGGACCATATTCCACTTCCAACCTATGTAATTGGTACCAATGTGGACACGACTGCTGGCTGTTCACTCTCTCCCCCCTCAGGGTGCTCTGCAGCCATTCAGTGACATTCTTGACCCTGGCAGCAGCAAGGCAACACTCCATCCTGGATTCACGTCTGCAGCCACAAAAATGCTAGTCTGTTCCCCTGACTATCAAATCTCCTATCACTGTCACTCTTCCAGTATTCTTTGTGTCCCCCTGTGCAGCTGAGTCAGCCGTGGTGCCATGGCTTTGGCTCTGGCTGCACTCCCAGATGAACCATCACTTTCCTCAGTATCCAAAACTGAATTTCGGTTGGAGAGTGAGATGTATTCAGGGGTCTCCTGCACTACCTACCTGTTCCTTCTTGACTGTTCGGCAGTCACACATTCCCTCTCTCCCTGCATACTCTTAAGCTGTGGGGTGACCAGATCCATAAACATGCTATCCACAAAGCTCTCATCCTCACAAATGCACCACAGTGTCGCCAGCTGCTGCTCAAGTTCTGAAACCCAAGGCTCAAGCTGTTGCAACTGACAACACTTCCTGCACATATTGTTATCCAGGATAGGAGAAGCATCCTGGAGTTGCCACATGTCACACGATGTGCACTCTAGAGGGTGCAGCAGCCCTGCCATTCCTTTATCTGTTTGTTAATAACCTAGTTAACCTTTACCAATACTAATAAACCTTGCTACTATTAATAAACCTTACTAATGTGACCAAACCTTATTAATACTGATAAAGCCTACTAATACTTAATGCACCTTATTATTAGTAATAAACATCATCTTAAAAGAAGATAAGACACACCAGTTTATTTATTAGTTTAGATAACTAGGAAATACACACCAATAAATCACCTATCTGCTTCCTTGTGATGTCACATCTCGATTTTCTTTTCTTTCCAAATGCCGGCTCTGAACCTACAGACTGGCGGCGGTCATCTCTGCTCTGCTCTCGTTCTTTATGCCCCGCTCCTCTCTTGCTATTTCCCGCTCTCTGTGTGAAATCTCACTCTCTCCTGGGCTCTTTATGCCCCGCTCCTCTCTCATTCATTTCTATTCTCTCAGTGAATGCTTTCTCTCTCTTCTGGGCCCTTTACAGGAGCAGGGATGTCTTGCTGCAATTATAAGGGCCACGGTGAGGCCACACCTGGAATATTGTGTGCAGTTTTGGTCTCCTTATCTGAGGAAGGATGTTCTTGCTATAGAGGGAGTGCAGCAAAGGTTTACCAGACTGATTCCTGGGATGGCGGGACTGACGTATGAGGAGAGATTGAGTCGGTTAGGATTATTTTATATTTGCTGGAGTTCAGAAGATTGGAGGGCGATCTCACAGAAACCTATAAAATTCTAACAGGACTTGACAGGGTAGATGCAGGAAGGATGTTCCTGATGGTGGGGGAGTCCAAAACCAGGGGTCGTAGTCTAAGGATACGGGGTAAACCGTTCAGGACTGAGATGAGGAGAAATTTCTTCACCCAGAGAGTAGTGAGCCTGTGGAATTCGCTACCACTGAAAGCAGTTGAGGCTAAAACATTGTATGTTTTCAAGAAGGAGTTAGACATAGCTCTTGGGTCTAAAGGGGTCAAAGGATATGGGGCGATAGTGGGAACAGATTGCTGAGTTGAATGATCAGCCATGATCATAATGAATGGCGGAGCAGGCTCGAAAGGCCAAATGGCCTACTCCTGCTCCTATTTTCT
The DNA here is from genome assembly GCF_036365525.1 of Heterodontus francisci. Lineage (NCBI taxonomy): Eukaryota > Metazoa > Chordata > Chondrichthyes > Heterodontiformes > Heterodontidae > Heterodontus > Heterodontus francisci. The sequence goes on along the minus strand of NC_090382.1, from coordinate 81,226,774 downwards.
ATGTTTCTATGTTTCAATGTTTATGCCTCACTCCACTCTTGCTGTTTCCCGCTCTCTCGGCGAACTCTTTCTCTCTCTCTCTCGCTCCCTCTCTTGGGCTCTTTATGCCCTGCTTCTCTCTCGCTGTTTCATGGTCTCAGTGAAGTCTCTCCCTCTCTCTCGCTCTCTCTCCTGGGCTCTTTATGTACTGCTCTGCTCCCACTGTTTTCCACGCTCTCAGTGAACTCTCGCACTCTCTCTCTCTCCTGGGCTCGCCACCATCCAGGATAAAAGCAATCCGCTGGATCGGCACCCCATCCACCAGCTTTGGCCCAGGCTAATGCTCTGGGGATGTGGGTTTGAATCCCACCATGACAGATGGTGAAATTTGAATTCAATTAATAAATCTGGAATTAAGAAGCTAGTCTAGTGTGACCATGAAGCCATTGTCGATTGTTGTAAAAACCCATCTGGTTCACTAATATCCTTTAGGGAAGGAAATCTGCCGTCCTTACCTGGTCTGGCCTACATGTGAATCCACATCCACAGCAATGTGGTTGACTCTTAAAACGCCCTCTGAAATGGCCACTCAGTTCAAGGGCAATTAGGGATGGGCAATAAATGTTGGCCTAGCCAGTGACGCCCACATCCCATGAATGAATTAAAAAAAACATTCATTTCCTCCACCACTGGCACCCAGTGGAAGCAGTGCGTACAATATACAAAATGCACTGCAGCAACTCACCAAGCCTCCTTTGACAGCAACTTCCAAACCCACGATCTCTCCCGCCTAGCAGGACCAGGGCAGCAGATGCATGGGAACACCACCACCTTCAAGTTCCTCTCCAAGTTGCACACCATCCTGACACAGAAATATATCGTCGTTCCTTCACTATGGCTAGGTCAAAAACCTGGAACTCCCTCCCTCACAGCAATGTACGTGTACCTACACCAGATGGACTGCAGCAGTTCAAGAAGGTGATTCACCATAACCTTCTCAAGGGCAATTAGGGATGGATAACAAACGATGGCCTTGCCAGAAATGCCCACATCCCATGAAAGAATAAAGAAAAGGAGAGCCCTCTTGTACACAATAATATTTCTCATCTTGAAAAAACCTGTAAAGCCTTTAATCTATCGATCTGACGCTGCCAAGTTAGATGCTGAACTTTAAGCACACTGAAGCACTGTGTCCTAAGAGATCAATTCACTCGGAACTGTATAGCCTGCATCTTCTGCGCAGTTGAAATCCCAGGTGGAAGCATGACAATCTTTAAGTTTTCAGAATGTGAAATATATTGCCCTCCCCTACCCCTCAGGCCACCAGAGAGTAGTTAAGAGTCAATTGCATTGGTCCAGTACTAGATGGGTTACATAAATGGTAAGGATGGCAGCTTTCCTTTCCCAAAGGACATTAGTGAGTCATTTGGGTTTTTATGACAATCATAAGTCACTTTTACTGGTACCAACATTTTATCTCTAGATCTTTATTTTATGGTCATATAGTAATGAGCATAGCTGCCTTCCAAGCAGTTGACTTGGGTTCGAATTCTGACCATCAAAATGAGGAACCCAGCTACTTCAGTAACTCCCAGTTTGAAACAGAACCTGATACTGTTGAGGACGATTTGTTACAACTCCGAGGTCCCATTTCTGGGCAGGGAATTAATTTTATGGGTATGGTAATGTTACAGTTATACTACTGGTATAATAATCCAGAGGCTAGGACTAATAATCCATTGAATGAGTTCAAATCCCCCAGTTAATAATTTGAATTTAGTTTTAAACAAGTCTAGATGTGGGGCACAATGCAATACACACCCTGATGTGAATGAAGTAGGCTGAACCCACTGTAGCTTCCATGGTCAGCTTAATTAAAATATTCTCCACAAGTTCCAGGCTTGCCACCAGTTGGAGATGGGAACTAATATGCTACTATAGGATTTTAAAGGCCTTTAGCAATTAGAAGGGTGCACACACAGAAAGCAGATTCTCACTACAGCACAATGTTCTGTTGGAAAGTAGGTGCAGGAGGGCAGCTAACTGCTGAGTCTGCGAATGCAGCCATGAAACTACCACTGAAGGAAGATAGGCAAAGCAATGAGGTCCTGTTTGGCAAAGAACTAGAACAAGAATGGCAATGAAGCAGCGGAAGGTGTTGCATTATTGCTTTTATGTAGTAATAAGGTACCAAACAATCTTAAATTGAGTGGTTATAAAACTGTGGGTTTTTTTATTTGTAGAGTAACACATTTACAAGAGAGATCTGTCTTACACATGTGACTAGGTGTCTTGCTCAACTCCAACCAACTGATTACATGCTGAATGACATCACTTCCCATGATGTTGTGTGGAGTACTTGCATTGTGAAAATGATATCGCCACAGAAAGTGCAATCAGTGCAGTCAATGTTAATGCCATCATTTCATGCATGGCAGCTCAGTGCAGCAGAAAGTTAATGAACTCCCAGCATAGGCAAAGTAAGAGGAGCCAATCTCAACTTTCAGAATTTTACAATGTTAATCGCATCTCACAACAACTTTGTTAAAGTCCTTGAATTGGGTAGCATCAGTGCCCGGGAGACCACAGGGTGCCCTTACAGCCTCAGTCTTCACTTGAAAGTGTTCTTTCACTGACAGCTCTACACGGAAATACTTCCACTGAAAATACTTGCCTGGTACACACACGTGATAAGTTTCATGTTGACAGATGGGTTTTCCTGCACATCCACCTCAATCCAGGTAGTATAGAAGAAGCTCAGCTAATTTTGCCTAGCTGTATAGCTGTGAAACATGGGCACCTTACAGTCAACAAGAAAAGAAGCTCAATAATTTCCATCTTCACTGTCTGCGGCGCATTATGGGTATATATTGGTGGGATAAAATCACAAATGCAGTAGTCCCCTCAAAAGCAGAGCACCCAAGTGTGTTGGTACTAATCAAACAGAGGTGGTTTCGGTGGATCAGACACGAACACAATGCAAGACAATTGCATAACCAAGGACCTTCTGTATGGTGAGGTAGCTGGGGCCAGACGACCAGTGGGGCACCCAATGCTCCGCTTCAAGGATGCTTGTAAATGAGACATGAAGGCCTTAAATGTCGACTATCGCACCTGGGAGTCATTAGTTGGTGAAAGAAGAAAATGGCGGCACATCCTCTGGACTAGCATGCACTATCACCAGTGACTACAGCAGTTTGAGAACAGGTGCCAATGCCAAAAACAACAACTCACAGGCAGCTTCATGTGTGGCACTTGTGGCAGAACCTGCCTCTCAAGGATTGGCCTTCACAGCCGTCAGCAAAGGTGCACCAAGGGAAGACACCCTAGCTAAATGGATTGTTTGCTGTGTGTCCATCATCTTTCATAGATGGAAGGATGCCAACCAGGAGAGGCTCAGAGCTATGACTAATATTGCCTTCTTCAAAAAAGGCAAAGCAAAATGGTAAGGAGCACTAAACTCACAGAGCCAGTTTTCACTAAAATTATGATTGCACTGAGTTTGTTGTGCAAAGTTTGAAGCTGCTTTCATCAAGTGCATCAAATGTTATCTCAAAGCGAGGTATGTTCCTCACTGTTTGCAGCTGCAGGTGACCACCTACAATTTTCCAGTGTCAGCTCATTTCAATAATAACATGAGTTTTCAGAGCACCTTTACACATGGAGTTAACTAACGGGGATGCAGAAATTCTGGCTGCGAACTCAAAATATTGATATATTTGTTTTTGGATTGCGAGTGACATGAAAAAGATCAGAGTTTCTTGCCCATATTTAGTTACCCTAAAAAGGTGGAAGTGAACTTTCTCCTTGAACCACCACAGTCTTTGTGCTGATGATACTCCCACAATGGTGTTAGGTAGGAAATTACAGGATGCATGCCCAGCGACAGTGAAGGAATGGTGATATATATCCAAGCCAAATAACAGGGGTACTTGGAGGTAATAGTGTTCCCATGAAATTGCTACTCTTGTCCTCCTCAGTAGTAGAGGTCACAAGGAGATGGGAATGTTGTTGAAATAACTTTGCTTCAGTACCTCCTGTAGGTTATACATACTACAGTATAGTATGCAGATAATGGAGGGGATGGATATTTAGCAGAGTAAGAGGAGTGTCCATTAGGTGAACTGCTCTATCCTAAATGGTGTCAAGCTTCTTGAATATTATTGAGGCTGCACACAACCAAGGTCAGTAATCAGGGTAGATGAGTGAGCCTTCTGTTGTTCAAGATGGTCATTATCTGGCAGTTAAGTGCCATAGGTATCACTTGTCAGCCAAAGATACTCAGGTCCTGCTGTAAACTGGAATGGGCTGCTACATTATTGGAGGACTTAATGAGATGGAACTGAACACCTGACTTTATGATGGAGGGATGGTCAATAATGATGCTGCCGAAGATGGGTGAGCTGAGGACGCTGCTCTGAGGAACTCCTGGAGAAAAATCGTAGGATAGCAATGATTGAGCTTTGACAATCACAACCATCTTCCTTTCTGTTTGGTATAACTGCAGCTACTGAAGAGTTTTCCTTTTGACCCACATCTACCTCAGTTTTGCTAAGTCTCCTTGGTGCTATTTTCACTCAACTGCTGCCTTGATGTCAAGAACAGCTACCGAACTTCCCCTCTGGCATTCAGCTTTTGCATCCATGTCTGAAGCAAGGGTCTGATGAAGTCTGGAGCCAAGTAATTCTGGCAGAACCTGAACTGAGCATCATGGATCACTCTATTCATGGCACCATGGTAAATCTTTTCATTGAACTGATGATTGGGATAAGGTTGAAAGGGTAATAATTAGCCAGGTTATATTTATACAATTTTGTGGCTCAGACATACTTGAGCAATCTTCCATGTTGCTGAGTAAAATCAAATGTTGTAGTTGTACAGGAACAACTTGACTGGGGAAGCAGCTAGCTGTGGTGCAAAGTTCTTCAGGTTTACAGACCGGGGCTGGATTTTCAAATGGCTGCAGGATCAGGACCCGTTGCGAGTTGTGGGTGTTTCTGGCTAGTCCAGCATTTATTACCCATCCCTAATTGCCCTTGAGAAGGTGGTGGTGAGCTACCTTCTTGAACCGCTGCAGTCCATGTGGGGTAAGTACACTCACAGTGCTGTTAGGAAGGGACAGTGAAGGATCAGCGATATAGTTCCAGGTCAGGATGGTGTGTGGCTTGGAGGGGAACTTGCAGGTGGTGGTGTTCCCATGCATCTGCTGCCCTTGTCCTTCTAGGTGGTAGAGGTTTTGGGTTTCAAAATCACGGTCTCGTAGGTCATCTCTGATCCCAAAGCCTCTGGAATAGTTTTGAATTTTCAAAAGGCTGGAAGGGGGCAGGGAACAGGAAACACACTCACCACCAATTAACGGCCCCTTAAGCTCCTGAAAAATCTTGTTAAGGGCCTGTGTGGTCGTGATTAGAATTTTCAATCTTTAATTCAGCGAACCCAAACAGTCTAGTACACGTTAGCGCACAACTGCCACGTTTACTGCGGGGCAAAAGAAGGTTTCTCTCCACTTAATTTAAGCTCACCTTTCCTGAACCTACTTGCGCTGCTTTGAGTGCTGTACCATCATCTAGCCTGCATGACCACTTACATCCCTGCGGATGCTGCTGGTCCTCTAAGCAGCTACCTGCTCTCTTCGGCAAGGCAGCAGCAGCCCCCAACATGTTGCCCACCTTTGCCACTGACGCCAAGCAAGCAGCTCCTGTCTCCTGGAGGTGCTTTGTCACCTGCCCAATTCAGGCATTTACATTTAAAAGTATCATTGCGAGAGAGACTCAGTTCAGGTACGGGTCAGGACAAGGAATTCATCCAGGTGTCGGGTTCCTGACCCTGCTTTGAAAATCCGGACCAGAGTGTTATAAAGGACCCACAGCCTTTGCTATAATGGATGCATTCATCCAGTTCTTAGTGTCATGTAGAGTGACCAACTTTGCTGGATCTTGAATCTATGATGGTGGAAACCTCAGGAAAAGGCTAAATAGGATCATTCGCTTGGCACTTTTGCCTAAAAGTGAAAACACCTCAGCCTTGACAGGAATGTTGCCTCTAAAGGCTCATGGCCTCTTAGGAAGACAAATATTATTTCAGTTGTTACAAAGTATTTTAAGTGTTGTCAACCTCGGGGAAGTAATTGCCATGCAAAAATAACATAAAAGGGAACCCAATGCAAAGGCACAAAACAGAGTCTGTGGGCTAATCGCAGAGCAGTGCAGCCTTCAACCTCCTCTTTGATGATAGGCACAATGGAAATACTGCTGTATGAGGTGAATGTAAGGAACTTTGCCTCTTTGGCACACCTAGGCACTCTCCTCGGAACAATTTCACTCATGAGCATGTAATTTTTTTTTGTCTTTTGATACTTTAAAAAAGAGAGATATTTTATTACTTTACACCCAACATCGGTGCCAAACATTCTTGAATACGGTTTGACACAGGTTGTTGCCAAGCCTTCAGTAAACTACCTAATGTTGCATGTTATCATACAATCTGGAATGGGTTTTGATATCAGCTAGTGTCAACCTTTCACTAAACCATCAAAACAGTACTTCATCAATGACAATTTCACAAGGGCTCTTTCCCATTACCTGGGATATTTCAATTCTCTCTACTCTAAAACCTGAACCTCTTACAGATGAAATTGCCAAACTGGGTGTTAATTCAGGGCATTTTCATTTTCATGAAAGGCCAGAGACATTATCATAGTTTGATTACCTTTCCTACAGATTGGTTTTAATTAATGCCTAACTGCATAACCCACAAGCCAAAACTTGCATTGATTACAAGATGCATCGATTTCTCGTGATATCAGTTTTCCACATTAAGCAGACATTTGACATAAAAGTAAGAAAACAATTGTGCTTTATATCGTTTGTAAATGATACCATAAATCCAGATAGGTTTTAGGTTAGCTCCTAAGTGTACAAGCCACAAACTAAAACTTGCATTTTTATAAGACACACTCTTTTCTCATTATATCAGATTTTCACATTCAATGGGCATTTCACATAACAATAACAAAAACAATTGTGTTGTGTATTTTTTGTAAATGTCAAGAAAATCCTATATGCCAAATGAGAAATATTAAATTCATCAGTTGGAAACTTACATTAGACTTTTAATGGATGAAATCTTGCAGTTAACTTTTTCTAAAAAAAACTGGCAACCAAGATGGCCACTGCAATTTGCATCTGAAACACCTGTGCACATTACAAGTCCCCAGTTGGAGCCAAAAGTCTAACAACAAGCCCAGCCAGGACAATGCTTTGGCTAATTGGGTAGAGTACCCAGATCACCCTCATTAGTGAGACTTTCAAAGCTATCTGAAGGCATTCATAAGTGGAGACGTCCCTCCAGGGGGTGAACACTGACAACACCACCTGAGAGTCTGCCTTTAAGAAAACCCTGAGCAAAGCAGGCCAGCCACAAAGTTCACTTTGACCAATCAATGACTTCAAGAGTCAACTCCAGCCGGACAAGCCGCGAATCATCCAACCTCAAACCGTGTATTTAACTTTTATTTATTCTGGACTTTAATCCAACAAAAAACCTACTTTCCACTTTATAATCCATTTGTGTGTGTGTGTGATTCTCGTGTGAATGTGTGCATAAATGTGTGGCATATCTTTTATTATTTTTAAATCAGGCTTAGACTGTTAAGCATAATAAATTTACTTTTTTTCTTGTTTAAACTCAAGAAAACCTGTCCGATTGGTTCTTTCACAGTAAAGGAAAAAGGTAAAACACTTGCAGTCAGCACAACTACTGTTTAAAATGAATAAACCGCGTTGCAGTCAATTAAGAGGTAGGGCAAGAGGAGAGCCTGAGACCCCATCCTCACCTGGCCGTAACAGCAATGTGATAAATCAATTGTGATAAAGCCAGGTATATTTCTTAGACAGGAAATAGTTCATAGTTTTTCTCCCCATTTCCCGTTATTTTTTTCCTCTATGCAAAGAACTTCCCATAATAGCAGTTGCCATTCTGTCATTATTTGTTACTGCCTTTGCTCTGTTCTCTCACAGCTCAGAGTGACATTAAATTACCAGTTAATGCTTGCAGTGGGAGATCAGATTGACAGCTCTGCATTCTTCATAAATCAGTGGGAGGACCTATTGCTGAGAGAAATTTCTGGGAACCTCACAGATTTACTGAAGGCCTGCCAGTCCAAATCAATGTTTTACTCTCCATCTTTGCTATTGGAATGAAAGCTCTCAAAATAATTTAATTGCTTATTGTTCAAGTTTGCTTTTCTATCAATTGCCACAGATCCAGAAGCGTGAGTGATATTAAGCATCACAAGACTTCAAAGCAGTCAGGCTCCATCTGTTTATCCTTGGATGTAGTCAAGTGCAGTGGAGTGGTCTATAGTAGCCCTCCATGGGGCTGGGCAAACTGGCCATAATAGAACATACATTGGTTAATTCCTGACAGGAGCCCATGTCTTCACCACACAAAGGTGTGAAGAGAACCCTTCCACTACACCTGAGCCTGTTCATACCTGCAGCATCTGCTTTGCTCCCAGTTCCTGGCCTACCTTTAAAGCCTGTCATTACTCCTCACACAAATTAGAGAGAGAGTAAGACCAGTCAAATTGTGTTTTCAATGAAGATTTGCAGTGCTGGGAAAGTTTTCCACTTTGACTATCCAGTGTGAGTGCTTCCCAGGTCAGATAACACAGTCAGATGAAGCTCCACCACTCTACCAACATGGTTACCTTTAGCCTCGCAATAGAACATTCCCTACTGGAAGTCACTTCCCCAAGAAGCTGTTGAAACTAGGTGAACTGAAATTTTCACAACTGTGACTAATAGATTTTTATTAGGCAAAGGTATTAAGGTTTCCAGAACCAAGGCAGGTGGATGGAGTAAAGATACAGATCAGTCATGATCTAATTGAATCGTGGAACAGGGTCAAAGAGCTGAATGGCCTACTCCTGTTTCTATATTCTGCATCATTATGCCATTCTCATTGCTTACACCAATCCAAGATGCTCACAAAGGTTTAATTCCCTGATCACAAGCCGTGAGTGAGATCACAGCTTGCAAGGATCAGGTAATCATGAGCTTGCAGCTCCTGATTTTTCCATTCATTTCTATTAATAAACAAAAAAACATGGCTGGGCCTGTAATTTCCTGACAATACTCTCTGCTCCATTTTGGGAATGCATGATCAGAGAATCAACCATAAAATGCATTGCTAATCTATGCCAAATTACAAGCAGTTTTTTGCTGTGGACTTGAACTTACTTCGACCTGGGTTGAGACTACCTCAAACTAACTTCGCTTTCACTACATTAGTCTGATCTGGTTGCAAACCAAGTTTTCAGAATTTAAAGGGCAGTGTTAACACACTGCAGCATGTTTATGTACAGGTCAAATGGTTTGAATGAAGTATAAAATATAGAGATAAAATTTTAGAAGAGACAGCATTTCAAATATGAACACATGTAAAACCGCAGATAGCAGCCTAGAATTTCCATTAGGTTATACTGGTTTTTCAATGCAGATCATCCAAATAAGCACAAAAGATAAAGGAATTTCCACGCACAAATCAAGTTTCCGCAATCTTTTGAGCTTGTTTTAAAAAGTGCTAGAAGCTGGCTCCACCCACAAAACACATGCCCACAGATCGAATGAATCAACATTGGGGGGTCTCCTCTTGCGGGGTCTTCAAGAAGGGTTTTTAAATTATTTTTAAAAAGACACATAGGCATGTTTCAAAAACTCTTTGTAATTTACTAAAAGCCTGACTGCTGCACAGCAATGTACCTAGTTAATAGTTTTGTATAGCTTTATCTAATGCCATTTTCTGTTATTTAAAATCAGGTAGTGGCAGTGATTAAAATATTTATTTTTGTGATAAACCCATTTTCAGCTGTATTCATAAAATAATAGCAGATTAAGAACATAAGAAACAGAAGCAGGAGTAGGCCAATCAGCCCCTCAAGCCTGTCAATGCTCTGTCATTCAATAATACCATGGCTGATCTCCAACATCTGCTAGACCTTCCTACACTATCCCCATATCCCTCAATTCCCTTAGCTTTCAAAGACCTGTCCATCTCTGACTTAAATATATTTAACGACTGAGCATCCACAGCACTCTGCAGTAGAGAATTCTAAAGATTCAAAACCATCTGAGTGAAGAAGTTTCTCATCTTAGTACTGAATAGCTGACCCCTTTCTCTGAGACTGTGACCCCCTAGCACTGGATTCTCCAGCCAGGGGAAACATCCTCCCAGCATCTACTCTGTCAAGTCCCTAAAGAATTTTATATATTTCAATGAGATCACCTCTCATTCTTTTAAAATCTAGGGAATATAGGCCTAGTCTACTCAATCTCTCCTCATAGGACAATCCACTCACCCCATGAATCAGTCATCGTTACACTCCCTCTAAGGCAAATGTATCTTTCCTTGGGTAAGGAGACCAAAGCTGTACACAGTACTTCACCAAGGCTCTATACAGTTGCAGTAAGACTTCTTTACTCTTACATGCCAATCCATTGGCAATAAATTCTAACATATCATTTGCTTTCCTAATTGCTTGCTGCACCTGCATCTTAACTTCCTGTAATTCGAGATCAGCAATGATCTCATTCAATAGCAGATCAGGCTCGAGGGGCTAAATGGCCTACTTCTGTTCCTACTTCTGTTCTGAATACCAACATTTCCCAGTCTCTAACCATTTAAAAATATTTTGTTTTCTATTTTTCCTTGCAAAGTGGATAACCTCACATTTCTCTTTATTATATTCCATTTGCCACATTCTAGTTCACTCATTTAACCTGTCTAAATCTTATTGCAGCCTCTTTGCATTGAGCACACAGCCTCCTTTCCCACCTAACTTTGTCTCATCAGCAATCTTGAATACATTACATTTGATCCCCTCATCCAAGTCACTGATATAGATTTTAAATAACAGAGGCCTAAGCACTGATCCTTGCAGTACCTCATTAGTTCCTGCCTGCCAACCCAAAAATGACCTGTTTATTCCTTCTCTCTGTTTTCTGTGCAGCAACGAATCCTCAATCCATGTTAATGTATTGCCCCCTCATCCCATGTGCCCTAATTTGGTGTAATAACAGCACTGTGAATGTACCTACATTACATGGACAGCAGTGATATAAGAAGGCGGCTCACCACAAGCTTCAGAAGGGAAATTAGGGGTGGGCAATAAATGCTGGCAAAGCCCATATCCCATGATCAAGTAAAAAAGCTCTTGTGTGGCACCTTATCAAATGCATTTTGAAAATGCAAGTATACAACATCCACTGTTTCCCCTGTGTCACCCTACTAGTTATATCCTCAAAAGACTAACAGATTTCTTGAACACAATTTCCTTTTCATAAATCAATGTTGACTCTGCTGAATCATATTATGAATTTTTACTTGATCATGGGATATGGGCTTTGCCAGCATTTATTGCCCATCCCTAATTTCCCTTCAGAAGCTTGTGGTGAGCCGCCTTCTTATATCACTGCTGTCCATGTAATGTAGGTACATTCACAGTGCTGTTATTACACCAAATTAGGGCACATGGGATGAGGGGGCAATACATTAACATGGACATACCTAATAATAGCTTCAAGCATTTTCCCTACTACTGATGTCACTAGTCTGAAATATGTCCTGGAATATTTTTAATGTAATGTTTTTGTTAAATTACATTCTAAAACTTACTCAATCATGCTGGTTCATGAAAGATTTTGCATTTGCAAATGCGCTTGAGTAGAAACGAACCGAAAAAAATACCCCTGCAAACTAGCACAATTTGCAGCCTGATTGTTGTTTGCACTCAAATCGGAAACTTGTACTCTTGTTCAACAGATATGAAAATAATCCAGCAACCTGACCCCCACAACAAATACAGATGTTGTTTGCCTATGGTTTTGACCATAGCTAAACTCCTAGATCCCTGATTTTATCTTGTAAATTAAAATCTACTCTTATTTCAAAAGATCTCAATGTAATTGTAATTATAACATTCTAATCAGTTGATTAAATGCCAGCCTAGCTAATAACATAATCACTCTCTGTCTATCTTTATTTAGTTCCGAGTGCCTCTCTCTTCTGAGCACTCTCACGATTACAATCTCACAGTACCTCTTCCTATAAATCTGTCACTCTGTGTCTTTTCGGACTGGATTTTGTGCTGGAGACGGGGCTCCCGGTAGAGGCCTGCTACCCGACCCGAAACCGACGGGACCCGACGACGTGTCGGGTTCGGGTTGAGTCGGGCCCATCTTCCGGGCCTGGCTTTCGGGCTCAGGTCGGGCCGGGCCGAGTCCAGATCAAGTCGGGTCAGGTCGGGCCGGACACACACGGTAAGTGCTCTGCTGGTAAGTATTAAAAATGAAAAAACTTACCTGAGCTGGGAGTCCGGGACGAAATTGAGTCTGCGCAGTGAGCGAGTGTCGTCACTATGACGTCTCGCGCATGCGCTGCAGCTTCTTGCAGGTTTGATGTCAGGAACGTAAGTAAAGGGATGGTCGGGTCGTGCCGACTAGTGGCGGGTTCGAGTCGGGTTGGACTCGGGACAAAATCGGAGAGACTCTGGCCGGGTCGGGCTCAGGCTGCTGTGGTTCTGAAGGGTTCGGGTCGGGTTCCTTTTCCCAAACCAAAGCAAGCCTCTAGCTCCTGGCACTGGGCCAAAAAGGTGGGGGGACCCGCATCAGTCTTTCCGTGCCCACCCCTCACCGGAGCAATCCTCTGGTCTTTTTAAATCAGAGTTTCAGGAAGCGGGATCCCTGCTCCTTTAAAGTCTTTAAAGACAGGAATCCCCCCTCCAAGAGTTGCCAGCCAATCAGAGGGCCAGCAGCTCAGCGGTATCGGCAGTACCACTGGTACTCAAGAGGCCTCGGACCCAGGCCCAGTGCTGGAACCCCAGAACAGTGGTAGGTGAGGTGGGGTCACCAAGGCCAGTCTGTAGACCCCGCCGAAGGGAGATGGAGTGGGGGGGGTGGCCATGCAGTCCAGGGGCCGGGGCGGAGGGTGAAGAGTGATAAAGTTGTTCCCGGTGGAGGTCCTCCATGGGCCACAAATTGCTCACAAAGGTGGGCCCCCCTCAAGCCCGCAGGGAGCGTCCTTCGTTTTACAAAGTGTCCTCCCCGTGCAACGGAGGCCTCCCCCACCGCCACTGGTAAGATCTCAGCGGTGGTGGGAAGAGGCCCTTAATTGGCTGTTAATAGGTCAGTTAAGGTCTTCCATTGGCCTCTGGGTGGGAAGGCCGCCATCAGTCCATCCCGCCTCTGGGAAGGTCGCTGGGTGACGGGCCCTCCGCACTGCAGCCCCTCTGCCTCTGACCCCCACCTCAGGGGGCTTCACAAACTCCCAGCCTCTATCTCTGTTGAGTCACAGGTATTCAGGCAGGCAAAGATAACCAATATCACCATGCAAAAAACCACAGGACATCCCAAAGTTTTTTACAGCCAATTAATTACTTTTGAGGTGTGGTCGCTGTTGTAATATAGGAAATGTGGCAGCTAATTTGCACACAGCAAACTCCCACAAACAGTATTGTGATAATGACCAGATAATCTGTTTTTGTGATGTTAATTAAGGGGTAAATATTGGCCAGGACACTGGGGCTAACTCCCCTGCGCTCCTTTGAAATAGTAACCTGGGATCTGTTATGTTCACCTGAGAGGGTGGATGGAGCCTCAATTTAAAGTCTCATCAAAAAGACAGCACCTCCAACAGTGCAGCACTCCCTCAGTACTACACTGCTACACTGGAGTGTCAGCCTTGATTTTTGTGCTCCAGTTCTGGCTTAGGAAAGAGTGCTACCAATGGAGCCACAGTTAACACTAGCAGGAATCCTGTTAAAAATGTGAATATAGCAGTACCGATCATATAATGGTAATGTTTCATTTGGAACATTTTGCTCACGTGTAATTGGTATTTCATGTTTGCAAACCATGAATAGGTACTGAATTGTTTCTTTCAATCCAAGAAGCCACAAAAATGGGGAAGGAAAATGGCACTGAGTATGCAGTGTGCTTCTGTGATAGGGGTGAAGACATTTTAGGTGAAATTGTCAACATGTAATAATGTTACTATTGATTTAACATGAATGGCTATTTTGCTGCAAATGTGCATTTGCCCCATTTCATTACCACAAAATAACAATCAAACCAATTAATATCTGTGACCTCAGCCCATCTGCCTTATTCACTAGACTCCTTGCATTGAAGTATATACCATTAATCACTGAGTAATTCCTTTCTTGTCTATTTTCTAGCCTTTGTTTTCTCTGCCCTCCTTACTCACTTATTAATTTTCTACCTTCCATTTACCCGCTTTTTTGCTCTCCCTTCTGAATCTATGCTCAGGTTTCCATCCCCTTGCCAAGTTCATTTAAACCTTTCCCAACAACACTAGCAAAATCTCCCCACCACTATATTGGTTCCTGTCTTCTTGAGGTTCAATCCATCCAGCTTGTTGAGGTCCAAGTTCCCCCAGAACTGGTCTCAATGCCCCAGGAATCTAAAGACCTCCCTCCTACACCATCTCTTCAGCCACACATTCATCTGCATTTTCCTCCTATTTCTGTACTCATTAGTGTGTGCCCCCAGGAGTAATCCAGGGATGACTTCATTTGAGGTCCTACTTTTTAATTTCCTTCCTAGTTCCCTAAAATCTGCCTGCAGGACCTCATCCCTCTTTCTACCTATGTATTTGTTACTGAAATGGACCACAACCTCTGGCTGCTCACCCTCTCCCCTCAGAATGTTCTACAGCCACTCAGCAACTTCCTATACCCTGGCACCAGTGAGGCAACATACCATCCTGAAGTCATGCCTGCGGTAGTAGGAATGCCTGTCTCTTCCCCTAACTATTGAATCCCTTATCACTATTGCTTTTCTGACCCACCTCCTCCCACTCCTTTACAGCTGAGCCATCATGGCCTTGGCTCTGGCTGTACTGTCCAGAGAAACCATCGGCCTTACTAGTATTCAAATCGGGTTAGAGAGTAAGGTGCACTTAGGGGATTCCTGCACTACCTGTCTGGTCCTCTTTGACTGTCTGGTGGTCACCCATTCGCTCTCTGCCTGCATTGTTAAGCTGCAGTGTGACAACCTCTTGAAACGTGCTATCCATGTAGCTCTCGGACTCTTATTGAAGACTCAAAATTATCAGAAATAAAACTTAGGATTTAAAACTTAAAACCTCACACTTTTTAAACCCGATTTAATTATTCTAGCTCTTTACCTCAGATCCTTGCCTCAATATTTACTCTCTGTACTGCTCTTAGTTCCCTCAGGTTTAGTCACTCCTTTCTCTCTGCACTGATTCTGGCTTCACTCTGATATCACTCTTTTCATTTCTACCTGTGTTTCAGTTGGTTTTAGTTCCCACTTCTCCTAGTCTCAGGCCTATTCTGCCTCGCTTTATATCTTGCTCAGGTTTCACACCTTCTAGTCTCGGGCCTCCATTGCCACAGTGCTTCTTATCTCACTTTATATCTTAGTGCCATAATCTGCAGGGCTACAGACCAAATGCTGGAAAGTGGGATTAGGCTGGGTTGCTCCTTTTTTTTGGCCAGCCGGGACATGATGGGCCAAGTGACCTCTTTCTGTGCCATAAACTTTCTATGATTCGATGATTCTCTGCTCCCTCTGCTTCTTTTGCAGGACACCCAACTATATCCTTACCCTTGCTTCACAGACCTATTATTTAAGCCATCCCTTGAGGAAAAGAAACTATTATTTAGTCGACTGTAATCCCACTTTAAAATTCTTTAATGGGGAGTGGGGGGGTGCAGTGTGAAGACTCTCCCTTGTTGCCCTCCCCCAGACATGTTGGCCGGGATTTTATTGTGGCAACATGTGTCTCGACGCCAGGAAAAAGCAATGCCAAGATCCCCATGTCAACTCTTCTCCAGAAGGCCCACTGAATCTCGTGCTAATCAGGTACTTAAGCGGCGGGCCTTCCTCTGGATCAAGGACCCTGTTGCCAGAAGCCTCACCCTTGGAGAGCCGCCGGCCAATCAGAGTCTGGCAGTGGCACAACCACAGAGGCGGTGACTGCTGCTGGAGGAGCACCTACCGGAGGCCAGGGGCATTGCTGGATCCAGGCCATAGGTACACCAGGGAGGGAGGGGTCTCACGGGGTCAGGGTAGCGGGAGAGTGGAGTTAGAGGGGGGGTCAGTAGCAAGAGCAGGGGATGGCTGTCTGTTGGCCCCTCCTTCCCATTGCCGGTTCCCTCATTCAGGTACTAAGTGTCTTTTAACGAGGGACCCACCCCCCCCACACCACCCCAACACCTGGCCCAGAGCCAGGAAGCAGCTCACATGGTTTGTCGTGCCGTGCTTCCTGTGCAGTGACAGGGCCACCCGCCGCATGGCTAATTGCGGCGGCGGCAGGAGGAGGTCCTTAATTGGGGTTAATTGCTCAGTTAAGGGCCTCAATTGGTGGTGGGGTGGGGCAGGAAGGTTGTTCACAGGCCTTCCCATCCCTGACTAAATTTTGGCAGAGACGGGATGGTGGCAGAACCACCGTCCCCCCTCCCCCCTCCCCCCCCAACCACACCGCCCGCCACCATCCTACCCATTTTATGCTCTCCCAGCCTCCAACCCGCCATGGGGAAGAGCATAAAATACCTGCCCACCCCATCCCCCACCCCCCCGTTGAAACTTATTTGCTGTAAACAAATGGCTTTTAATTATTTCTTTCACTGACATATGAAGTGTTCCTTGAAATGTAGCCTATGCATTAGTCAAATAGTGCACACCATTTCACTTCTGTTCCCACAGCAAATAAGCCATCAATCACTACTGAAGTGTCATGCAGTTTCCTTCCAGCTCTTAAGCCTTTCAGTTTGCATTATTACAAACTTTCTAATAGATAGTTTGAAACTAAATTAAATTTAATTCAAATGATTTAATGTGAAAAAATCACACATTTATCATTTGGCCTTAATTAACTCGTTTACCAATAAATAAGCTTATTGAAAGTCTACAAGACTGTCTTTTTGGAGCTTCTTATCCCAAATAATATTGTGTGAAAAGAATGGGAAAATATTTTACTTCTCTCACTTAATATTTTCTCCTTCTTTCAATTTTTTTTAACTTTTGTTACTCATCAAGACCTTTATTCCCCACAAAAGCACTTTTATCTAATCACACTGCAGCAAAAATCTTATAAATATAGTCACCATGACAGTTCCTCACCAACTGCACTATATTACCTTAAAGGGAATCTTTATCAATCATTTATGCGATATATTTTATATTTCAAAGTTGCCCATAAACATCGAGATCACCCAAAGTTCAATCACTATCCAAGGCTCAGACTTGAAACAAAAGGTTCAAAATCATTTGAAGAAATTGAGAAGTTTGTTTTCAAAACCTCTCTTAACATTATGGGAACAATTGTTTAAGATTCACTATGTAATTAATGGGTTGATATTTCTTATTTGCCATAGGAACAGGAAGCATTATTGATGTATGCCAAGAATAGCTCCTCAATCCATTGCAGCAAGTTGCTCACATGTTTGTATGGTTAGGTTCACTTGCATAAATACTCCATCATTTTATTATCTTTGATACCAATGGGAGATATTGTTTTTAAAATTTATATTTAAGCAGCATTCTTAGTACAGCGGGTCATTTATTTCCTCTGTAGCCCTATTTGTGGCCCTCCAAGTGGCAGTGTAATATTATAATGCACTTTTTTTAATTACACAGATCACACACAAATTGTTCCACAATTAGAATTTATGGTGATATTTTCTATTTGAAAAATACATTAAAAATACATAAAATCACAAAAAATATCAAAACTCTCTGTTGCAACATGAGAGCTGTATCATGCCGAAAAGGGATCATTAATAAAGAAGATTTTATAACATTGAAATTCATCTGTGTGTGCTAACAAGTGCACATGTAGCACTTTAATCAAATGATTACATTTAACAATACATCACCCCATCTGGAGCTCTATCACTGCAGTAATAAATTAGCCACATGAGACGAGTGGAAGTTTACCCTTTCTGATGCACCAGCTCATTACATGTGCCTTTGAGTATCTTCAGAATGGCTTAAATGGTTCAATTTGGTAAAATGATGCGATTCAGTGCTTCGGGAGCTGAGATTCACATAAGATTAAAAACCCATTTTTTCCTACTGCCAATTAATAAGATTGTAGATGAGGCAGGCAGCAAACTACATTAGGAATGTGGAACTCACAGAAACTACTTCCGGAAAGGGGATCAGACACAGGATCCTTTTAATTTCCCATTAGGGACTATCAAAGGTTGCACGAATGCTCAGGGGAAAGGCGAAGGAAATTAATATACTTTGACATACAAAAATGATGGCTTTTCATCATTTTGTAGCACCATTTTGGAATAAGGGAAGGAAAGGTACATGCAAAGTTAACTAATTCAGTGAGTGTATTATCCACTGCATACATGCAAGAACAAATCGTTTCTGAAGTAATACTGACATTTTTTTAAGCCGATTTTGTGTGGTGGGTATGCATGCGAAAGAGAATGATTGGATGACATCAGCTGCTCCACAGGCCATCTGACATGAAAGTTTGCACAGCCTGTCACTGAACATTTGTCTAAAACCTAAAACCCAACTTATTTATTTAATGATATGGGAGAACAAGTATTTCAGCACTTACCCACAGACAGAAGGGGAAAATCTTGAACTGGAAGCTGTGTAAATGAATGCCTCCCCCATAGTTTCTCCCTTAAATATGATACAACTGTGTCACAATGTTATGACTGGATTTGCTAAACAAGTTTTACAAAGGCAGTTCTCCTTTAGTTTTTATTTGATGCTTTTAAGAATTCCTTTTCAAACTGCACATATTGAGGTGAAAATTCTTTTTGGTCCCTTTTTTGGGGCTGAAATGGGTGCAACATTCAACCCACCCCTGTCCCCCACTGACCCACACCCATCCGCACCCCCAACCAGGAGGCTAGAGGCTGGCCTGAAATTGGTTTTCAATGGTCAGAATTATTTCAGCAAACTTCTGGCATCCGCCACACCTCTACAAGCAGCTTGTCCATTTTATTATGTCGAATGTTGGGCCACTTACCTCACTGGCAGCAGGCCAAAGGCAAGACCTGGGAGGGCCAAAGGCAGGCCAACAGCAGTCCTTTGGGATAACCTGAGTGTTGTTGGCCTGACACTTGGCCCACTCAGAGCAGCCCAATTTCAGGTGTCTTTGGGGCACTGCCTTTTTATGGGTATAAATTGGCTGCAACGAGATCCAATTTCTACCCAGTCACTTCCTTGTAATGACAAGATACCAATGAAAAAAAGAATTAAATAAGATAAATCATAATGCTTTTGGTGTTCAAATGATCCTATAAAGAATACTGCTCAAAATATTCTACAAAGAAATCATGATGATAATTTGCTAAGAACAGATTTGCTCAATAGAAATTAATAGAAGTATGAAAGCATACATTGAAAGGGCATCATTTCCCTACAGTCTGTAGCTCTTCTTAAACGTGCACTATTTTTATAAAAAATTTTGCAAACTTTTTTTGTGTCCAGGGAGAAAAGCCAGAAGAACCATGTCATATTTATCAAACCCGAGTGATTTGATAATAGGTTGATGTAAATTACATTGATGTGTTTTTAAGAAAACAAACAAAAAGTTTCCCAAACACCTTTTCATGAAGCAGTTGCCTAGTTGAAGTGAGGGGGTATGGGTAAGGGATATGCTGTACTCTATTTTGATCTGTCATTTATGGGCTTTCAGTTTAAGCATGCATGGATTCCACAGGAAGTAAGAACTCTTTGCCGAGCATCACTGGGGAGTGCTGCAGACTTAGAAAGTCACCACCACCCACAAAGCTATCAGTAGGGATTTAAAAAAATCCAATTGTAGAATATTCTGGGGATGATGCATACACCAGTTAACAAGAATGTATTAATCAGATTTACGAAACTTGTCTGAGGCACTTGTTACGACCAGGTGCGAAAGGTGTCTAGAGGTCTGTTACTACCTTCACCTGGTCTTATTGTAACAGGGTTTAATTTTAAACACACTGTGTTTTGAGGTCCCCCTTTGTGAATCCTTGTTCACAACTTTCCAATTATAAGACAAAGAAACCAATTCACACAGCTTGTCTTAGGTTTAAAGAAGAAAGATGAAATTTTATTGGAACTTAAACTCTAATACGGTTAACACCTACAGATATACAACACGCTGACGCTAGTATGCACATGCGATACATATATGTAAATAGGGACATAAAAGAGGAGAGGAAAATATAGTAGAGAGGTGTTTGAGGCTATATCAGAAGAGTTGCTTGTTTACTATACTTCAAGCTCACTTGATTGTAGGTAGTCTTGCTATTCGTCAGGGCCCAGTGTTCTTCTTAAACCTTGTTCATGTAGGAGACTTTCTCTCTTTGAGGTTCACGTGTTTTCACAAGATTTCCGATGCTGGTGTCAGTGAGATGAGAGCAGATAGGAGAGAGATGCTCTCAAGCCAGGAGCCAGGAGCTTTCTCCTCAGTTCAATTCCTCTTTTAGAAGTTCAAATTCAAAACCTCATGTGACCAAAACTGGTCTGACCGCTTCTTCTGTGTATTGGGGAAGCAACAACTGGGCGTCCATTGTTCCAACACTGTCGGTTACTATGCAAATATCTTTCCAGTCAGGGGCTTGCAGTTTTAAGTTTTAATGTTCATGTGGCGAAATCATGTGTGCCTCAGTCTTGGCAAGTGGGGCGTTTGCCTGACACACTGCTGCAAGGCAATCTGATGTACCAAGACAGCGGTAAGGGGAGAGGAAGACTGACAAAGAACATTATAAAAGTTGGAAAACGCTGGGATAAAGATTTGTTTAGGCATAGAGATATTCTTTTTTGTCTTATGTAGCATTTGAGATGGCAGGCTCATAGCTGCTGAAAGCTGTACAGAGTGGTCTTAGGACAGGAGTTGTCCACCCTTCCACCCATCAGTCCACCCTTCCTCCCCCAGGCAAATGGATTGGCTCCTAAACTCAAGAGATGCAATTGACTGATGATTTTTTTAAATTGCAGATTTCGCTTAAACCCAGTGCTGCGAACAGATAGTGTACGGATGCTTTTGGTTAACAAAAAGGAACTGCAAAAATATTCAAATTGATTTTTAAATATCTTGCTGTTTACAAAATAACATTACTATAGAGTTAAACTTCTTACAAGTTTTCTGATGTCATTTAGCACTGATGACATCAGACTAAGTTTACACTGGAATCAGCAAGAACACTTATAGGATGACCAGTGGGTTGACATGGGAACTTGGAAGCTGAACATAAAACTGCTGACCCCAGAGAACATTGAGGAACTCAAAAGGGATTACAAAGGTTGGAGAACCGTGAAGCCCTTCTTTGAGTCTCTGGTGCACGGGTGGGAAGCAATCAAGGCGAACATTGAGGTTCTTCATCCTCAAAGGTGTCAAAGGGTGGAAGAGAGACAGAGGGAAATGTCCCAACTGCAGAAAAGAATGCAGAACCTGCTCCTGCTGCAGTTGATGGGGATTGAGGTCAAGGCGATCTCCAAGAGGTGAAGAACTAGCAGGCCTTGCTCTTTGCAACGAAGGCCTCCAAGATCATCTTCCAGTCCAGAGACCGCTCCACTGAGCAGGATGAGGTGTGCTCACGTTTCTTCTTCCAAAGGGTACACAGAGAGAACTATGTGATCAGCAGCCTGAAGGAACAGGATGGCTCGGTAACGTCATCACAGTCTGACATACTGAGGATTAGCAAATCCTTTTATGATGGGCAGTACGACATGAAGCCCAAGGACAGCACTGTCTCCCAATCCTTCCTGTCTTCTATCACTGAGGTCTTAGATGACAGTATGCAGGAGAGTCTGGACAAACTATTAACTCTGGATGAGCTGACAAAGGTTGTCAGGTCCTTCGAGACGAGTAAAACCCCCAGAAGCGACAGCTTACCGGGTGAGTTGTGTTTGACTCTGTGGGACTGGATTGGCCCAGACCTGCTGGAAGTGTATGAGAGTATGCTTCTGGCTGGCAACATGTCAGAATCCATGAGGAAAGACATCATCTCCAAGCAGAAGGGGGAAAGGGAGGAAATCAGAAATTGGCGGCCCATCTCACTGCTTAATGTGCACTACAAAATTCTGTCCAAAGTCATCACCAGTCGGGTCAAGTCTGCTCTGAAGTTGGTGATTCACCTCGATAAAACCTGTACTGTACTCGTCAGGAAGATCTCTCATAGCCTCGCGCTACTCGGGGACATAATTGACTATGTACGGGACAGGGGGGTGGACATCTGTCTCATCAGCTTGGACAGGAGAAGGCCTTTGACAGGATATCGTACACCTACATGATGGATGTGCTCTCCAAAATGGGGTTTGGGGAGGGAATCTGCAATCGGATCCAACTGCTCTACACAAACATCAGTAGCATAGTCTCAATTAATGGGTGGGAATTGAAAAGTTTTCTGGTCAAATCTGGAGTCAGTCAGGGCTGTCCTCCCTCCCCTGTCTTGTTTGTTTGCTGCATCGAAACTTTTGCTAAGTCCATCAGGAAAGATACGGGCAGTAACAGGGTGACAATCCCTGACAGCGGAGGCACTCAGGTCAAAGCCTCCCTGTACATGGACAATGTTGCATCTTCTGCTCAGATCTGCTGTCCATTCACAGGCTGATGAGCATCTGTGACCAGTTTGAACTGGCCTCAGGAGCCAAAGTAAATTGCGGCAAGAGCAAGCCCATGTTCTTTGGGAAATGGACTGACCAATCCTTTGTTCCCATTCACCGTCAGGTCTGAATACCTGAAGGTGCTGGGGATATGGTTCGGAGGGGCTAGGGCATGTTGCAAAAACTGGAAGGAGCATGTAGCCATGGTAAAACAGAAAATTGGCGTGTGGGAGCTGCATTCTCTCGCCACTGAGCATAAGAACCTGGTCATCAGGTGCAAGGCGCTCACGTTGTCACTGTACATGGCGCAGTTCTGGACCATACCCCACTCCTGCGCCATGGCGGTCACCTGAGCTATCTTCCGCTTTATCTGGAGATCGTAGATGGACCGTGTCCACAGGGACACGATGTTCAAACCTCTGCATAAAGGGAGAAAAAATGTACCCAACGTCGCCCTCATCCTGATGGCCACCTTTGTGTGCGGCTGTATCAAGCTGTTCGTAGAACCCCAGTACGCAAACAGAAAGTGTCACTACGTGCTGAGGTTCTATCTGTCCCCGGTGTTGCAAAGGATGGGTCTGGTCACATTGCCACAGAACGGTCCATTCAGTTGGACCATGCCATACCACCTGACCCTCATGGAAAAGTTTGTGTAGAAAAATACCTTTGACCACAAGTCCATCAAGCAGTGGTCTGCATGTAATGTCCTCAAGGCCCTGCGGCAAAAGGAGATAGTAAATCCTGTCGATGGTTCCCTAAGCAGATTGTCAAGGTCAGTTGGCAGAATGCCACATTGCCAGACCTTTCAAACAAGCACCAAGACGTAGCTTGGCTGGTGGTGAGAACAGCCCTCCCTGTCGGATCCTTCCTGAATGCCCGGAGTCTCCACACGCTTCGCTTGAGGTGGCTGTGGTGGGGAAGAGACCATCGTACACCTCCTTCTGGAATGTGCCTTTGCAAAGCAGGTGCGGAAAGAGATGCAGTGATTTTTGTCGAAGTTCATCCCAAGCAGCTCCGTAATGCAGGACTCTGTGCTCTATGGGCTGTTCCCAGGGATGCATACCAAGATTTAACTGCAGCTGGACGACCATCATCACCTTGATCTGTCCGGAACTTGCAGTTCTTCCAGTGCAAAGAGTTGTCCACTACCGAGTGCTGCAGACTGGCACAATTCAAGGTCCAGGACTACGTGTTGAGGGACACACTAAAGCTAGAGGCAGATGCTGCAGATGACACATAAATTGGTGGTGTCGTAAATAGTGAGGAGGAAAGCCTCAGATTACAGGATGACATAGATGGGCTGGTAAGATGGGCAGAGCAGTGGAAAATGGAATTTAATCCTGAGAAGTGTGAGGTGATGCATTTTGGGAGGACTAACAAGGTAAGGGAATCAACAATGGATGGTAGAGCCCTAGGAGGAACAGAGGGTCAGAGGGATCTTGGTGTACTCGTCCATAGATCACTGAAGGCAGCAGCACAGGTAGATAAGGTGGTTAGGAAGGCATCTGGGATACTTACCTTTATTAGCCAAGGCATAGAATATAAGCGCAGGGAGGTTATGATGGAGCTGTATAAAATGCTAGTTAGGCCACAGCTGGAGTACTGTGTACAGTTCTGGACACCACACTATAGGAAGGACGTGATTGCACTGAAGAGGGTGCAGAGGAGATTCACCAGGATGTTGCCTGGGCTGGAGCATTTCAGCTATAAAAAGAGACTGGATAAGCTCGGGTTGTTTTCCTTAGAGCAGAGAAGGCTGAGGGGGGGACCCGACTGAGGTATACAAAATTATGTGGGGCATAGATAGGTTAGATAGGAAGAAACTTTTTTCCCTTAGCGGAGGTGTCAATAACTAAAGGGAATAGATTTAAGGTAAAGGGCAGGAGGTTTAGAGGGGATTTGAGGAAAAATCTTTTCACCTGGAGGGTGGTTGGAATCTGGAACAGACTGCCTGAAGGGGTGGTAGAGGCAGGAACCCTCACAACATTTAAGAAATATTTAGATGAGCACTTGAAATGCCATAGCAATCAAGGCTACGGGCCAAGTGCGGGTAAATGGGATTAGAATAGATAGGCTTGATGGCCAGGGCAGACACGGTGGGCCGATGGGCCTGTTTCTGTGCTGTATAACTCTATGACTCTAAAGGCTCACTGGGAAAAGGCCACAGTTTAAGGTCCTCCCGCCATAATTTACCAATGAACCCATGTAAAACCGCTTGGGCTGTATGCACCAAAAATGTTTTTGCTGTGTAATGCAAATGTACATTGCATATAAAATGGAATGGCAAGAGTTGTGAGGCACCTCATGTTCTGTATCGAAGGAATCTGATCTATTGTACTTTCCAAAATGTTAAATTTGAACTGTTCTGAACTGTTTGTGATGTATTTTTTACAAATTTCTGTGAATAAAGTATATTTTCGGGAAAAAAATTCTTACTGGTGGTAGTTTCTGCAATATTAGGAGAAATTTTAACAGCAGCTTGCATTTATTTCATGTCTTTAACAAAGAAAAACAGGGATGCCTCAGAAATAAATGGGCACTAAAATAATAGGAGGGATGATGAAGAGATTGGTCAAAGTGGTGCATTTAAGGAGCATTTTAAAAAGGAGAAAGAGAGGGGATAAAGCAGGAAAGCACATGCGAACCTTTGTTCAGTGGTAGCACTTGTGTTTCTGAGTCAGGTTCATCAACAGGAAGGGCTTCCCCTTGCTCAATGTTCAGCTAGCCTGCGACCTCAGCAAGAGTTTCCTCCATGGCTTTCATGGCAGCTGCCATGACTCGTT
The DNA here is from genome assembly GCF_036365525.1 of Heterodontus francisci. NCBI lineage: Eukaryota > Metazoa > Chordata > Chondrichthyes > Heterodontiformes > Heterodontidae > Heterodontus > Heterodontus francisci. The sequence continues at coordinate 81,201,396 of NC_090382.1, read as the reverse complement.
CATCCTCTATCAGTCCAGGCTACTACAGCTCTCCACCCTACACCCCAAAGTCCATGGATGGATTCTAGGGAGCAAGGGATATCCCGTGAACATACAAACATACGAATTAGGGGCAGAGGTAGGCCATTTGACCCCTTGCGCCTGCTCCACCATTCAATAAGATCATGGCTGATCGGTTTGTTTTTCGATTCCACACTCCCATCTACCCCCGATAACCTTTGGTTCCCTTGCCTAACAAGAATCCATCTACCACCGCCTTAAAAATATTCAATGACCCCGCCTCCACCACCTTCTGAGGCAAAGAGTTCCAAAGTTGTACAACCCTCTGAGAGAAAAAATTTCTCTTCATCTCTGTACTAAAAGGGCGACCCTTAATTTTAAAAAAGTGCCCCCTAGTTTTGGACTCACCCACAAGAGGAAACAGCCTCTCCACACCCAAGACCGTTCAGCATCTTATAAACTTCAATCAAATCTCCCCTCACTCTTCTAAACTCCAGTGGAAACAAGCCCAGTCTGTCCAGCCTTTCCTCATAAGACAACCCGCTCATTCCAGGTATCAATCTAGTAAACCTCCTCTGAACCACCTCCAATGTATTTACATCCTTCCTTAAATAAGGAGACCAAAACTGCATACAGTGTTCGAGATGTGCTCTCACCAGTGCCCTGTATAACTGAAGCATAACATCCTTACTTTTATTTTCAATTCCTCTCGTAATAAAGGATAGCATTCCATTAGCCTTCTTTATTACTTTCAGCACCTGCATACTAACTTTTTGCGACTCCTGCACGAGAACACCTAGATCCCTCTGCACTTCGGAATTCTGCAGTTGTTCTCCGTTTAAGTAATGCTCTGCTTTTTTATTCTTCCTGCCAAAGTGAACAATTTCACATTTTCCACATTATACTCCATCTACCAGATTTTTGCTCACTCACTCAACCTACCTATATTGGAGAAGAGATGGTTACTGACCCCTCTACGAAAGCCCCAGATAAAGGCACAGAGGCGATACAACCAAAGCCATCTGCTCACTAGGACCACTGTTGAGCAGGCCATTGACCTTCTGAAGATGTGGTTCCAGTGCCTGGAACGGTTGGGTGATGCCCTGCAGTACACTCCTGCAACTGCCTCGCTTATTGTGGTGGTTTGCTGGGCACTCCATAACGGCCTCCAGAGAGGTGTGGACCTTGAGACCGGTGAGGCTCTGGAAGGACACAGCTCAATGGAGGAAGAGAGGAGGATGAGGAGGTGAAGGGGTAGAATGCTAAACACCAAAATGCCCTGGCTGCACAGGGAGGTGGTTGGGCCCAGCATGGGGCTCAAGGGTCTCATCAGGATGCCATAAATGCTAGGGATCAGCTGATTCAGGCACGTTTCGACTAAGCCCCTCTGACCCAGAAGGAACAGCATGATATGGAACTCATTCTGAGCTGCCTGTGCTAACGCTTCCATTGAAGACTCGGCCTGGAACATGTAAAGTCTTAGCACCAGTGAAGGATGCACGTCTGCCCAGAGGTTTCATTGTCATTGTTGACAAACCCTTGCTCTTCTTCACTACTTCTTTTCCTGTCCCGCCGTTAATAAAAAGAGTTTCACATGTCTGGTTAAAAGTGTCAATATTTACAAGGTGCTCATAAAGGAAAATAGTTACTGGAAGAAAACACCCCAGTGACCCACTCCATGCTTTGCATGATGTTGTGGCCTCTGCGCTTCGTCACTTCTACGCGGTGCTCCCCATGCGGCCTCGGAGGAGGTGGAGGCAGCCTGGTCACTTGTCTTGGCTTGCGGCTGAGATGCATGTGGCGGTCATCCTCGTCATGGAGGTGTCTGTGGGGGCATCTCCAGAGGCTGCTGTACATGAATCATTGCAGGGGCAGCCTCCATCACTGGGCCCTGCTGCACAAATGTTCCCTCTCTCAGAGAGGTCAAGGAGGCCGAAGATGATGATGGTGCCTTGTGAGGGCTGGCACCCTCATTACCTTGGTGACATCCTCAGCCCTTTGCTGGTGCTCTGGATGGCTGGAGTAAAGCACAGCTGGGGCGCAACTGGCAACCCCTCCAAACATCCTTGCGCCATCAACGCCATTGGCCTGTACAGGTTACATGGTATGGCATGCATCCTATGTACTTCAGTGCGCAGTTCCTGCATGCATGCCAAATGCTGCTTCATATGGCTCTCCGTGAGGCTGGCCACACTCAATGGAGGGGATCTTGCGCTCAAAGCCCAGAGCCATTGTGGCACACATGAGCTGGATGGACTCCTTCGTTCTCTGCTTATGACCTCGCACTGCCTCAGGGAACTCCAACATATGGGAGCACCTCTGCTGCTGCATGTCTAGGTACAGTCTCCTTTCCAGTGAACCCCAAGGCCCTGCAACTGCGCCCAGCTGAGTGGGGCTGTGTTTGTCTGCCTTCCTCCTAGGGGAATTACCCACAGTTGCCTCTGTCTCTAGCACTTCCCCCTGCATACTAGTGCCATGCTCCTCACCCAGTGCCACCCTAACTAACTGCGCATGAGGACCCAATGCGATGACAATCAGCACTGATGAATGATACGCTTGTAAAGTCTGACGGTGCTACTTCGGAGCTTTGTTGCTGCTGCTCTTGGCCCAAGGATAGTGAGGAAGATGGTCTGCTTGCCTTGATAGCTGAACCTATGGGAGATACAAGAAGAGATCATGAAAGCTAGCCTTGGAGAGCAGAAGCCTCTACAGTGCTGAGGCTTCCCAATACAATTCTGTGTTCGGTATGCTCTCAGATGGGGTGGAGTGCAAGGTTCCCCCTTAATGAGCGTATTGCCCTTTCGAGTCACCATCCCCAACATGAATGCCCATCTCGCCATGGCTGACTTCCTCATGGTCGACGATCCTGGCAATTTCCATGGCTCACTTCTCCTTAGCCGTGATCACATGAAGGTAGGGGACCTCTCCACCAGTTTGGGCCCTCTCCCAGGCCCATTTCTCCTGCAAGGACAAAAGAGGAGATAAGGCACTGCTGTCCTCTATGGCCAATGCCAGCTGCTCCTATTCATTAGGAACTGCATGTTTCAGTGCTGGCAGATCATCAGCAGCACTATGATTGTCAGTCATTCTGAGGGGTCAGTAAGTCCCCTGGGCATGCTCCTCCCATGTTCAGGAGCAGCATGCACCCTGGGGCTCCTCAGCTGGTGTGTCTGTGGGAGGGTGAATACCCAAAGGATGGTCTTGAGCATTGGCGGTTTCACTCACCTTGCAGGAACATTTCAGGTCATTGAACCTCTTCCAACACTGGATCCAACTTATGTGGATCATACCTCTCCTGCTAACGGTGTCACCTATGTTCATCCAGACCTGCTTAGTCTGAGTGGGTTGATGTGTTTGTTTCTCTCTGTGTTGGTATTGACCATATACAAAACCAATACTGCATAAGGCATCAGTTAACACGTAATGAGGTTTTTTCATTATAACTGTACTGCACATGCACAGCTAGGAGCTATCTTATACAGGTCTGGCTGGATGCCTACTCTCTACAGGCCTCCACCTAGTAGAAGTCACATGATACATTGAAACATGGCCACACCTTCTTAAAGGTGTACCACACTTAACGGTGTAACACAACATGTCTCCTCCTGCCACCCTTCAGAAAGAGGATCTCCCATCTCTCCCTTACCCCCTCAAGGTCTGCATCAGAGAAGTGAGGGGCTGATCGGTCCTAGGTTCCAGGCCTCTGGCTTTCCTGAGATAGTCCTGAAGTCAAATCTTCCATGCTCTTCCAATCTGAAGTAACAGCAGCGAAACGGCAGCCACAGTAATGAACGCTGTGCCTATTTAAATTGGGCCCACTACTAGAGTAGTCCTGCCTCCATTCCAGCCCCCATGGTCGCTAATTGGCCACCAAAACCATCTCCAAAACAATTATGGGGGCACCCCCATCAAACTCGGGGCAGATGACTGTTCCCTGCCGGGGCAGTTTCAGGACCCGGAAGCGTTCCTGACTTCCGTTTCCAGGCCCATAGCAAAAATCCTGCCCATAGAGTTATTACAGCACAGAAGGAGGCAAGTCAGCCTATTGAGTCCTTGCTGCTCTCTGTAGAGCAATCCAGTCAGTCCTATTCTGCCACTCTATCCCCGTAGCCCTGCAATTTTATGTCCTTCAAGTGCACATCCAATTTCCTCTTGAAATTATTGATTATCATCGCTTCCACCACCCTCGCAGGCAGCGAGTTTCAGGTCATTCCCATTGGCTCCATAAGAAGCTTGATCCTTACATCCCCCCTACATCTCTTGCCCAAAACCTTAAATCTGTTTTTCCTAGTCCTTGTACCATCAGCTAATGGGAACAACTTTATTTTGTCAACCTTATCTAAACCTATCATAATCTTGTACATCTCATAGAGTCATAGAGTTATACAGCACAGAAACAGGCCCTTCAGCCCATCATGTCTGTGCCAGCCATCAAGCACCTAACTATTCTAATCCCATTTTCCAGCACTTGGCCCATAGCCTTTTTGCTATGGCATTTCAAGTGCTCATCTAAATAGTTCTTAAATGTTGTGAGTGTTCCTGCCTCCACTACCTCTTCAGGCAGTGCATTCCAGATTCCAACCACCCTCTGGGTGCAAATTTTTTTCCTCAAATCCCCTCTAAACCACCTGCCCCTTACTTTAAATCTATGCCCCCCTGTTATTGACACCTCCACTAAGGGAAAAAGTATCTTCCAATCTACCCTATCTATGCCCCTCATAATTTTGCATACCTCAATCATGTTCCCCCTTCAGCCTTCTCTCCTCTAAGGAAAACAACCCTAGCCTTTTCAGTCTCTCTTCACAGCTGAAATGCTCCAGCCCAGACAACATCCTGGTGAATCTCCTCTGCACCCTCTCCAGTGCAATCACATCTTTCCTATAGTGTGGTGCCCAGAACTGTACACAGTACTCCAGCTGTGGCCTAACTAGCATTTTATACAGCTCCATCATAACCTCCCTGCTCTTATATTCTATGCCTCAGCTAATAAAGGCAAGTATCCCATATGCCTTCCTAACAACCTTATCTACCTGTGCTACTGCCTTCAGTGATCTATGGGCAAGTACACCAAGATCCCTCTGACCTTCTGTACTTCCTAGGGTCCTACAATCCATTGTATATTCCCTTGCCTTGTTAGTTCTCCCAAAATGCATCACCTCACACTTCTCAGGATTAAATTCCATTTGCCACTGCTCTGCCCATCTTACCAGCCCATCTATATCGTCCTGTAATCTAAGGTTTTCCTCCTCACTATTTACAACACCACCAATTTCTGTGTCATCTGCAAACTTACTTATCAGACCTCCTATATTCACGTCTAAATCATTAATGTACGCTACAAACAGCAAGGGTCCCAGCACCGATCCCTGCGGTACACCACTGGTCACAGGCTTCCACTTGCAAAAACAACCCTCGACCATCAGCCCCTGCCTCCTGCCACTAAGCCAGTTTTGGATCTACTTCGCCAAATTGCCTTGGATCCCATGGGCTCTTACCTTCTTAACCAATCTCCCATGCGGGACCTTATCAAAAGCCTTACTGAAGTCCATGTAGACTACATCAACTGCTTTTCCCTCATCTACACATCTAGTCACCGCCTCAAAAAATTCAACCAAGTTAGTTAGACACGATCTCCTCCTGACAAAGTCATGCTGACTATCCTTGATTAATGCCTGCCTCTCCAAGTGGAGATTAATCCTGTCCCTCAGAATTCTTTCCAATATTTTCCCAACCACTGATGTTAGACTCACTGGCCTGTAATTACCTGGTTTATCCCTGCTACCCTTCTTGAATAATGGCACCACATTCGCTGTCCTCCAGTCCTCTGGTACCTCTCCTGTGGCCAGAGAGGATTTGAAAATTTGTGTCAGAGCCCCTGCTATCTCCTCCCGTGCCTCACATAACAGCCTGGGATACATCTCATCTAGGCCTGGGGATTTATCCACTTTTAAGCCCGCTAAGACAGCTAATACTTCCTCCCTTTCAATGCTAATATGTTCAAGTATATCACAATCCCCTTCCCTGATCTCTCCACCTACATCATCCTTCTCCATAGTGAACACAGTTGAAAAGCAATCATTTAAAACCTCACCTATGTCCTCCGGCTCCACACACAGATTGCCACTTTGGTCCCTAATGGGCCCCACTCTTTCCCTGGTTAGCCTCTTGCCCTTCATATACTTATAAAACGCCTTAGGATTTTCCTTTATTTTGCCCGCCAGTGTTTTCTCATATCCCCTCTTCGTTCTCCTAATTACTTTTTTAAATACCCGCCCCCTACACTTTCTATACTCCTCTAGTGTCTCCGCTGTTTTCAGCGCTCCGAGTCTGCCATAAGCCTCCTTTTTTTTCCTGATTCAATCCTCTATATCCCTTGACATCCAGGGTTCCCTGGACTTGTTGGTCCTACCCTTCACCTTAACGGGTACATGTTGGCTCTGAACCCTCACTATTTCCTCTTTGAATGACTCCCACTGATCTGATGTAGACTTTCCTACAAGTAGCTGCTCCCAGTGCACTTTGGTCAGATCCTGTTTTATCAGATTGAAATTGGCCTTCCTCCAATTCAGTACCTTTATATCCGGCCCGTCTTTGTCCTTTTCCATAACTATCTTAAATCTTACAGAGTTATGGTCACTATCCCCGAAATTTTCCCCCACTGACAGTTGTCCAGCTCCATTCCCTAGGATTAGGTCCAGTACTGCACCTTCTCTTGTAGGACTTTCTACATACTGGCTCAAAAAGCTCTCCTGTATACATTTTAGGAATTCTGCCCCCTTTAAGCCTTTTAAACTAAGACTATCCCAGTTGATATTAGGTAAGTTGAAATCCCCTACCATTATTACCCTATTATTTTTATACCTCTCTGAGATTTGCCTACATATCTGCTCTTCTATCTCTCCCTGACTTTTTGGAGGCCTGTAGTACACTCCCAGCCAAGTGATTGCCCCCTTTTTGTTTTTAAGTTCTAGCCATATGTCCTCATTTGAAGAACCTTCTAAGATATCATCCCTCCCTACTGCAGTAAATGCTACCTCCTCTTTTATCCCCTCCCCTGTCACACCTGAAGATTCTATATGCTGGAATATTGAGTTGCCAGTCCTGCCCCTCCCTCAACCATGTCTCTGTGATAGCAATATCATAATCCCATGTGCTAATCAATGCCCTCAATTCATCTGTCTTACAAGTAAGACTCCTTGCATTAAAATAGATGCAATCTAGCCTTGCATTTTTCCATTGTGCCTTAACAGGTCTATATTTGCTCTGCCTTCCAGACTGACTCAGTTTCTCTTCTATATTTGACTGAGCATCACCCACTATGGTACCTCCACTCTGTATCCCATTCCCCTGCCAAATTAGTTTAACCCCCCACCCCCCCAACTGCACTAGCAAACCTCCGAGCAAGTATGTTGGTCCCATTCCAGTTCAGGTGCAACCTATCCAACTTGTACAGATCCCACCTTTGCCAGAAATAGACCCAGTGATCCAGGAAACTAAAGCCCTCCCCCTTGCACCACCTCCTCAGCCACACATTCATCTGCTCTATCCTCCTATTCCTATACTCACTAGCACGTGGCACCGGGAGTAATACAGAGATTATAACCTTTGAGGTCCTGCTTTTTAATCTGCTACCTAGCTCCCTAAATTCTTGTTGCAGGACCTCATCCCTCTTTTTACCTATGTCGTTGGCACCAATGTGTACCAAGACCTCTGACTGTTCATCCTCCCCATTCAGAATGTCCTGCAGCCGCTCCATGACGTCCTTGACCCTAGCACCAGGGAGGCACCATACCATCCTGGAGTCACGTTTGAGTCCACAGAAACGCCTATCTGTACCCCTTATGATAGAATCCCCTATCACTATAGCTCTTCCACTCTTTTTCCTCCCCTGCTGTGCAGTAGAGCCTGTGGTGCCACAAACTTAGCTGTTGTTGCTTTCCTCTGGGAGGCCATCCCCCCCAACAGTATCCAAAGCGGTATATCTGTTTGAGAGGGGGATGGCCACAGGGGACTCCTGCACTACCTGCCTGCAGCTACTACTCCACCTGGTGGTCACCCATCCCTTTTCTTCCTCTGCAGCCATTTCCTGCGGTGTGACCACCTTGCTAAACGTGCTATCCACGACGTCCTCAGCATCGCAGATGCTCCACAGTGAATCCACCCGCAGCTCCAGCTCAGTAAAGCAGGTAGCCAGTAGCTGCAGATGGATACACTTCCTGCACACATGGTCATCAGGGACATTGGAAGCATCCCTGATTTCCCACATAGCGCAAGAGGAGCATATCACGGGTACGAGCTCTCCTGCCATGAATTACCTTTAAATTAATTAGTTACTCTCTTTAAAAAAAATACCAATTACACTAGGAGCCTTGTTCTACTCCAAACACTACCCACTACAATCTAAGTTAAACTAATTAAAAAAAAACACTCGTAGTACTCATTTATCACTTGAGGTCTTTTTTTTTAAAAAACAACTTTCCCCTTATTTTTTTAAAGCTATTTAAATTGACTAACAGCTGTTACTTACCCAACCAATCACCTTGCAGATTTCCCGTGATGTCACTGCAAGTCTTATTTTTCCTCTTTCAAGTTTCAGCACGTACCGAGAGACACAGATAGCGAGACAGAAAGCCTGCCGCCACTCCAGATCAGCTTCCTCACAGGTCCGCGAGTCACTGCTCCGCTCCTAGGTAAGTCTATATGACTCTATAGGATCTCCCCTCAACCTCCTTTGCTCCGAGCTTCTCCAGCTAAACCTTGCAGCTAAATTCCCTCATCCCTGGAACTATTCTGGTAAATCTCCTCTGCACCCTTTCAAGCAACTTTGCATCCTTCCTAAAGTGTAGTGGACAGAACTGGATGCAATACTCTAGTTATGGCCTAAACAGAGCTTTATAAAGGTTCAACATTACTTCCCTCCTTTAGTACTCAATACCACCACTTATGAAGCCCAAGATTCCATACACTTTGCTAACTGGGCTCTCAATATGTCCTGCCACCTTCAAATATCTATGCACATGAATCCCCAGGTCCCTCTGTCCCTGCACACGCATTAGAACTATACCATTTATTGTATAATGCCTCTCCCTACCCCTTCTGCCAAAATGCATCACCACACACTTCTCTATATTAAATTCCATCTGCCATTTGTCTGCCAATTTTGTTCGCCTCTCTATTTCCTGTTGCAGAAGATTGGTATCATCCTCACTGCTTGCCACACCTCCAAGTTTGGAACTGTTGGCAAATTTTGAAATTTTACTCTGTATGCCAATATCCAAGTCATTTATATGTATCAAAAAAGCAGTGGTCCTAGCACTGAACCTTGGGGAACACCATCCTCCAGTCTTGAAATGAACCATTTACCACCATTCGCTGTATGCTGTCCTTAAGCCAATTTTTTTATTCAAGTTGAGACTGACACTCCTGTTCCACGAAGCTCAATTTTGTTAACCAGCCTTTTATGTGGCACTTTGTCGAACACTTTCTTAAAATCCATATACACAACATCCACTGCATTTTCTTTATCAACCTTCTCTGTTACTTCACCAAAAAATTCAATTAGATAAGTCAAACATGATCTACTTTTTATAAATCTGTCCTAGCTCTCCCTAATTAACTCAAACCCCTCCTATTAATTTTTTCCCAGATTATATTATTTCTAAAATGTTACTCATCAGTGATATTAAACTAACCGACCTGTGGTTACTAGGAATGTCCTTCCACCCTTTCTTGAATAAGGGTTTAACGTTTGCCACTTTCCATTTCTCTGGTACCTCCTCCAGATGTAGGGAAGATTGAAAGATTATAGCAAGCCCTTCCGCTATCCATACCCCCACTTCCCCTAGCAACCTGGGATGCAAGTCATCCAGACCAGGGAACCTATCCACTCTAAGCTTATCCAATCTTTCCAGTATATCCTGTCCATCAATTTTCACCCCATCCATTACCTCCACCATCTCCACTTACATCAATATTTTGTCAGCATAAAAGGGTTCCCTTTTATTTTAACTGTCATTCTATTTTCATATTCTCTCTTTGCCAGTCTTATTTTCCTTTTCACTTCCCCTCTCAACTTATTCTATTTTGTCTGGTTTTTGCTTGAAGAATTCACCTGACATGCATCAAACACCCTCTTTTTTGTTTCATCATATTTTCTATCTTCCTCGTCACCCAAGGAGCCCTGGCTTTGGTTCTCCTGCCTTTTCCTCTTATTGGAATGCACCTGCCTGTACCTGAAACATCTCTTCCTTAAAGATCACCCATAGTTCTGTTACCATTTTTCCTGTCAATCTTTGGTTCCATTTTACCCTGACTTAGATCCCTTTTAATTCCATTGAAATTAGTCCTCTTGCAATTTAGAAATTCTACTTAGATTGTTCCTCGCTCTTCTCCATTACTAATTTAAGCCTTATGGTGTGAAGATCAATCTTAACGAAGTGTTCTTTCACAGACACTTTGTCTACTTGACTCATCTCATTCCCAAGCAATGCCTCCATCTTAGTTGGGCAAAGAACATACTGGTCAAGGAAGTTCTCCTGAACACATTTCAGAAATTCCTCTTCTCTCCTTTTACTCTAAAATTATCCCAATTGATGTTTGGGTAACTAAAGTCCCCCAATATCAGCACTCTATAGTTCTTGCACATCACTGTGATATCCTTGCAGATTTGCACTGCTAGCTCTCTCTCTATTTGGAAGCCTATAGAAAACTCCTAGCAGCATGATCAACCCCTTTTTGCTTCTCAACTCTAACCAAATTGATTCTGTCCTTGCCCCCTCAAGGACATCCTCTCTTTCCAACCCTACAATGTCCTCCCTAATCAGTACCACCCCACCTCCCCTTTATCCATTCTTATCTTTTCTGAACACTTTATATCCGTGAATATTAAATGCCCAGTCCTCACAATTTTTAAGCTAGGTTTCTGTTATTACCACTACATCATATTCCCACGTGGCTTGTAGCTCACCAACCTTATTCATCATACTTTGTGTGCTTATATACGAGCACTCTAAACCTGTCTTTGTATTCCTCATAGCCCTTCTTAGTCGGTTCCTATTTAATATGGTACTCCATGCTTCTCTAGTACTATTCAAAACTTTCACTCCTTTATATACATCTTCCTCTTTTCCACTTCTTTATGCTGGCACCCATCCCTATTCCAATTTAGTTTAAACCCTCCCCAGCTATACTAGTGAACCACTCCACGAGGATATTGGTCCCAGTCCTGTTGAGGTGCAACCCATCCCTTTGAAATGTGCCTCCTGCCCCACAACTTGTCCCAATTTCCCAAGAATCTGAAGCCTAGCCTCCTGCACCATGCCTCAAGCCATGCATCGATCGTCCCTACCTTCCTATTTCTACTCTCACTGGCAAGTCGCAATGGGAGTAATCCAGAGATTACTAGCTTCAAGGTTCAACTTCTTAACCTCCTCCCTAACTCCTGAAAATATGATCATAAGACTTCAATACCTGCCTTGTCTATGTTGTTGGTATCAACGTGTACCACAACTTTTGGCTTACTACTTTCCCCCTGCAAAGTATTCTGCACCCTCTCGGTGATGTCCTTTACTCTGGCACCAGGGAGGCAACATACCATGTGGGACTCATGATGCAAGTTACAGGAATGCCAGTCTGTCCCCCTAACTGTGGAATTTCCTCTCATGACTGCACTTCTACACTTTGCTGTTCCCCCCATGCAGTTCCTTGCCCACTGGTTCCATGGTTTAGACTGCACACCTTCAACGTATTGTTACGGTCAGGTGAGGAGGGGTCAAAGGGCTTCCCTTTTTTCCCTCTCCCTATTTCACCACAAAGGTTTAATTCTTTTTTAAGGTGGATGTACCGGCAAATACAGTAGGTGTTTGATTACTTACTTGCTATGATCATGACAAGAATCATTCGGACAGGTTTTCTTGAGTTTAGCAAAGAAAGAGGTTAACTTTATTGTACCTAAACCAAACTAATAAAAATAATAAACCAAGTGCCAACTTTCACTCAGGAACACACACTAGAGGTTTACACACACACAAATAAGTTGCAGAGTGGGGAAAGGTAATTCGGTCGAGTTAGAGTCCATGGAAAAAAGGGGTATACAGTCTGTGGGGTTTGGTGATTTGTCTGGCTTCTAACTGGTTCAGTGGGTCTCTTGGAGACAGCAATGAGGGTGGTTTCCTCCAATGGGGTTTCTGATTGCAGCCAGAGTATGCAAAGGTGGCCAGTCAACAGGCAGGATTTGAAGCTTTCAAGTTAGAATGGAGAGAGAGAGAGAGAGGGACCCCCACTTAGGTCTGTATGTGTCAGAGTCCAGAAGCTTCTCTTCTTGGCTGCAGAGAAACACAAGCTTAAAACCATAGATGGGGAGGGGCTTGTCTCATGAAAGCCAGTCAGTCATTCAAGCATAGTAGTTAGCAGTATTTCTTCTTGCTAAAAGAAATAGAACAAACAGTTCCCTTAAACCTCCCCTGTCTTAGTTCTTGCTGGGAAATGAGCAGACATTTTGTCTCCTTCCTCACAATCCTTGCAGTGTAGGATACAATGTTGCAAATTAGATGGCCAGCCTAAGCTGCCAACAAAATCATCCTTTTAGCTGTTCCTTTTTAAAGCCTTTAAAAAATATATAAATTCAGAATTGCAGTCAGTGGATTAAAGCAAATTATCACTCAACAAAACAAGTTGGCTTGACAGTATCATCACTCCCAGCAGTCTCCGATGCTGAGTACCAGTTTGAGAGAGGCCCACACCCCGAAGAATCCTACATTTCCTGCCTCTTCCTACTCTTCCAGATGGCCACCCATCTACAATCCTGAACTCTCTCAGCCTCCGTGCTGGCCACCTTCTGGAACATATGATCCAGGAAACTCTCAGCCTCCCTGTTGCTCCGCAGTGAGTCCAGCTGCCCCTCAAGCTTGGAAACCCTGAGCTCGGGCTCAAGCAGCTGGAGACAATTCCTACACATGTGGTCTTCCTAGACATATAAAGTGCCCTGAAGGTCTCACATGGCAGAGGAATTGCAAGCAACAGATCCCAGCTGTCCATCCATTATCTAAAAAATCTCTATTCTGTTTTTTAGAATCTTGTTACTACCTTGCCTATGCTACTAAGTTAAATTAATGCCTCTGGACCTCAGCTCTCAGGTCTAGCTCTCTCCTACTTCCTCTCTTGGACCGTTAATTGTTTTGTTAAAATACCAGTACTGCACCTCTTCCCTCACTGTAGCTCGGCCAAGTGGAATGTGCCTCCTGTGGTATGTGGGAAGTCGTGGACGCACCATATGTCCTTGACAAGCACATCTGCAGGAAGTGTCACCGGCTACAGAAGCTTCAGCTCTGGGTTTCGGAACTCGAGCGTCGACTGGAGTCACTATGGTGCATTCGCGAGGCAGAGACCTACATGGATAGCATGTTTCAGGTGGTAGTCACCCCAGAGCTTATGAGAGCACAGGCAGAGAGAGACTGGGTGGCTGCCAGACAGACAAGAAGGTCAAGGCAGGGAAGGCAGGAGTCTCCAGAGAGTATCCTAATTTCTAACCGGTATTCAGTTATGAGTACTGATGCAAGAAAGGGTCCCTCTGGAGAGTGTAGTAAGACTCAGTTATGCAGGGAGGGAGGAGAAAAGACAAGACAGCAACTGTGGTAGGGGATTCTATAGTTAGGGGAACAGATAGGCGTTTCTGTGGTCGCAGACGTGATTCCAAGATGGTATGTTGCCTCCCTGGTGCAAGGGTCATGGATATCACCGAGCGACTACAGGGCATTCTGGAGGGTGAGAGTGCACAGCCAGAGGTCATGGTCCACATTGATATCAACGATATAAGAAGAAATGGGGATGAGGTCCTGTAGGCTGAGTTTAGGGAGTTAGGAAAGAGATTAGCAAGCAGGACCTCAAAGGTAATAATCTCCGGATTGCTCTCAAGGCTACATGCTAGTGAGTATCGAAATAGGAAAATACACCAGATGAATGCATGACTGAAGAGATGGTGCAGGAGGGAGGGTTTCAGATTTCTGGGGCACTGGGACCGGTTCTAGGGAAGGTGGGACCTATACAAGCTGGACGGTCTACACCTGAACAGAACGGGGACAAATATCCTTGCAGGAAGGTTTGCTAGTGCTGTTGGGGATTGCTTAAACTAGTTTGGCAGGGGGATGGGAACCTGAGGGCAGTTTCAGATAGGACAATTTCAGGGAAGGTAATAGGAGGCAGAAAATTAGTGAGTGACTCTGAAAGACAGAAGAAGCAAAGATTAAAAAGTGTGCAGCCCAGGAATTTGGCAGTGTTAAAAGGTATTTATTTAAATGCAAGGAGTATAGTAAATAAAGCCAATGAGCTGAGGGCACAGATAGACACATGGCAGGACGATATCATTGCTATAATGGAAACTTGGCTTAAAGAGGGACAAGAATGGTAGCTCAACATCCCTGGATATAGAGTTTTCAGGCAGGATAGAGATGGGGGATAAAAAGGAGGGGGTATAGCATTATTGGGTAGGGAATCAATAACAGCTGTGAGGAGGGATGACATGCTAAATGAATCATCAAATGAGGCCATATGGGTGGAGATCAGAAATAAAAAAGGGGCAACCACACTGCTAGGAGTGCACTATAGACTGCCAAATAGTGAGAGGGAGATAGAAGAACAAATATGTAGGCAAATATCTGAGTGCAAAAATTATAGGGCAGTAATAGTCAGGGATTTGAACTACCCTAATATCAACTAGGATACAAACAGTGTGAAGGCCACAGAGGGCACAAAATTCTTGAACTGCATTCAAGAGAACCTTTTTAGCCAGCACGTAACAAGTCCAATGAGAGGGAGCACAATTCTAGATTTAGTCTTCGGTAATGAAGCTGGGCAAGTGGAGGAAGTAACAGTGGGTGACCATTTTGGAGATAGTGACCATCATACAGTTAGTTTCAGCATAATCATGGAAAAAGACAAAGATAAAACAGGAGTAAAAGTTCTAAATTGGGGGAAGGCAAATATACGAAACTGAGAGGTGATCTGGAAAAAGTAGACTGGATACAGCTGCTTGAAGGAAAATCAGTGGCAAACCAATGGGAGGCATTCAAAAGCAAGTTTCTACAAGCATAGTGTAGGCATGTCCCCACTAAGATAAAGGGCGGTATGGCCAAATCTAGAGCCCCTGGTTATCTAGAAGCTTACAGGGTAAGTTAAAGCAGAAAAAGAAAGCTTATGACGATCACAAAAATCTTAATACTTTAGAAAGCCTAGCGGAGTATAGAAAGTGCAGCAGTTTCCAAGCAGTTTCCTTGGAACATAGGAGGCTGAGGGGTGACTTAATTGAGGTGTACAATATTATGAGGGGCCTAGATAGAGTAGACAGGAAGGACCTGTTACCCCTGGTGGAGAGGTCAATTACCAGGGGGTGCAGATTTAAGGTGATTAGTAGATGGATTAGAGGGGACATGAGGAAAAACTTTTTCACCCAAAGGTTGGTGGGTGTCTGGAATTCACTGCCAGGAACGATGGTGGAGGCAGAATCCCTCAACTCATTTAAAAGGTACCTGGACATGCACCTGAGGTGCTGTAACCTGCAAGGCTACGGACCAGGTGCTGGAAGGTGGGATTAGATTGGGTGGCTAGATTTTCTAGCCAACGCAGACACGACAGGCTGCATGGCCTCCTTCTGTGCCATAACTTCTCTATGATTCTATGATTCTAACCACATTCCTTTTCATGATTGTGGGGGGGGTGCAGATCAACTGCTTGGAGGCAGGCACCCATTGCCAGTGCTCCTGGCAAGCCTACAGGCTCTCCCTGCCTGCCTGGGTGGTGGTAAAACCAAAGCTTGCCACGTAGCAGGGCTTCCCCTGCCACTACCAACCTGCACCCTACCCCCACTCACAGTGATGGCCTGCCTGCTTTTTGTGTTTTTTAATTAGCTTTTATATGAAGGACCAAGAGGCCACCTTCTTGTCGAAACACGCTTCCAGTTACTTAACTTGTTCTACACCTGGCTGCTTCTCTGATGCTGAAATTGGCCCTCCAGCTTTGTGAGCCCACCCGCTGCCCCTAATTGGAGAGGGAACCTGTCGCTATGCCAATTCAGGTCTCACCCAATGAATATCTTGACTTTAATCAGTTTCCCACTGGAGGCAGGTTTGGGACCTGAAAACAGTCCCGACTCCTGTTTCTCACCTCTGTGGGGAAAATTCAACCCAAGTATTGAACACAAGACTTTGTGGCCTGTGCAGCTGGGTATGAGACTGGCAGGGCCTTTATCCACTTGGGTATCAAATGATTTGGTAGCAGCTCATCAAGAAAGTGCATCTGGAGAACTGGAGCAGAATATCAAGCTCCTGCAATCTATAAATGGAAAATAACAATTCTTGCTGTTCCTGTGTTTACAGCATGGCACAGCAACTGAACTCTCAAGTCAATCTGCTTCAGATTAGTTTTCAAATATTTGAAGTCAATCAAATGACTTTGCAGTTGCTGGTTATGGCTCAGTCACCCTTCTTGAATTTTGGAAATACAGTTACCCATTTTCTTCTGTTGGAATCTTTCTAGCTTTCATTGATGTCCCTCTGTTTCAAAGCACGTTAGGGTACTATTTATCCCTTCTAGGGTATTTATTGGTTCTCAGTTATTAAACCCATCTAGAACTTCTGAGTTGCTAATGTCAAAGTGATGTGTTTGATGTTGGATGATATGTTGTTGAGAGTTTTCCTTGGTAAAAATCTCTAAGAAATAAGCCATGAGCACCTGTACTATTTGATATTCATCTTTGGTTTAGCTCCTGTGGATCCTGTAGGATTTTAATTGCTTCCTCATACTTCCCCCGATGTCATAATGTTGTAAACAATTTTTGAGCTTTGTTTTGCATTTGCTGCTGTCTCCAATTCCAGTAATTTTCCACTGAAGAGCACATGGTAGTCAAATGTTTTCTTCCTAATCTGGGGATGTAGAGGTCAATTATAATCTCCATAAATGCCTGCCTAGCTGACATCAGCCAGTCCAGCACAGGTCAAGGATTAAACCTCAGCTTTTCTACTCTGTATGACTCACTGAACTGTTGAGGATGAATTGAAAAGCTGAAAACACCAAATGAGTAAGTTTTCATGGTGTTTCTTCCACCCGGCCACTGCAACTTCAGTGGAAACCTGGGGCCTGATTTTCCTTCCGAGGTCGGGAAACAGACATCAGGACTGTTCCTGAGTCTGGATCCCACCTCCAGGGGAAGCAGTCATAGGACCCAATTTTTACGGGGCGGCCTGTTAATTCGCTGGAGGGTGGGTTGGGCAGCCAATTAGCTGCCGTGGAGGGTGGGAATGGAGGTGGGGCGGAAAGAGTGCGGCCGATTTAAACATATCTAATGATTCAATTGCTGTGTTACTCATGGAGCAGGAAAGGCAGAGGGCTGGAACACAGGGCAGGGCTGCCCCTTGCTTTGCAGATGCAGACCTGGAGGTCCTCCTTGAGGCAGTAAGGGAGAGGAAGGAGGTCCACTTTCCATAGGATGGCAGCAGGAGGCTACCCTCCCAAACCAAGTAGGCATGGATAGAAGTAGCTGAGAACGTGAGCAGATAGAGTGTAGTCAGGAGGAAATGGATGCAGGGCAGGAAAAGCTTCAGTGATGTTCTTTGCTCTGGCAAGGTGAGTGCTGCTCCAGACCATCATGACAGGCCTCTTGGTATTCAACTTCCAACAGATTCCCCAGCTGAAAAGCCAGAGGGTGCATGTTGCTCCTGAACCTGGGAAGAATGTGTGCCCTGGGGTTGTACTGACTACTCAGCAAGGCCCAGAGTCATGGCGCTGCTGAGGACTTGCCAGCGCTGACACATGCAGCTTCCTAACTCAATGAGACATTGGCATTGGTCACAGAGGCGAGCATTGCCTTTTCTCTCTCTTTCATCCTTGCAGAAGAAACAGATAATAATGCCTGGGAAAGGACACTAACCAGAGAAGGGGTTCCTATCCTACATATCGTCAACACTATGGAAGACGGAGCAATAGAGATTGCCAGGGTGGCTGACCACAAGCAAGTTGGGGAAGGTGAGATAGGCATCCCTGGTGGAGAGGGTAAATAAAAACTGCAATGCGTAGATTAGGGGGTGAAGTGCACTCCAGACTATCTGATAGTATACCAAAGACTCAGCTGCACAGGGAAGCCTGAGCACTGCAGAGGCTTCTGCTCTCCGAGGCTGGGTCTCATGATCTCTTCTTGTGTCTCTCACAGCTTCAGACATCAAGGCAGAAAAAGAGATTACTGTTTCTGCACTGGGCCAAGCACTGCTAGAAGAGACATCAGAGCAATCACCGTCACAACTTAAAAGTGAACTTCCACCAGCTCAGATACAGTCGCCTGAGTGGATCCTCGTGCGCGTGTAGATAAGGTGGCACTCACAAATGAGCACCAGAAAGTGACAGAGGCAGAGGCAGCTTTGGCAGTCCCCCTTGGAGGATGGAGGACAGACACAGCCCTGATCAGCTGGATACAGATGCAGGGCCTCGGGGGTCATGAGAAAGGCGATTATTCTTAGACCAACAGGAACAGATGTGTTCCCACATGTCAGAGTTCTCTGAGGCAATGCAGGGTCATGGGTTGAGAATGGAGGAGCCCATTCAGCTCAAGTGCACCACCATGGCTTTAAGTACATGAGCTTCTCCATTGAGAGAGTGTCCAACCTTATGGGGAGCATACAGGAGCAGCACACTATGTTCACAGAATGCATGCTACACTATGTAGACTTGGGGCGGTCAGTGGCACTGATGGTGCACAGATGTTTGGAGGGGATACCAGTTTTGCCCCAGCTGATGCTCCCCTCCAGCCATCTAGAGCGCCAGTCAAGGGCTGAGGCAGTCACTGAGGAAGATGAGGGTGCCACCCTCATGGGGCACCATCATCATCATTGGCCTCCTTGGCCCCTCTGACTGAGGGACCATCTGTGCAGCAGGGCCCAGTGATGGAGGCTTCCCCTGCAATGACGCTAGTGCTGCAGCCTCTGGTTCCCCCTTGCACTTCCAGGATGAGGATGACCGCCAAATGCATCTCAACCGCAAGTAGACACATGTGAACAGGCTGCCTGCACCTCGTCCAAGGCCACAAGGGAGCATTGCATAGAAGTGGCCGAGAATGGAGGCCACCGCATCGGGCAGAGCACTGAGAGGGTCACTTGGCCTTTGTTTCACCTGTAACTGTGCACTTTTCCTATTTTTTCAACACCATGTAATATTGACACATGATGCCAGACATGTGAGCTTCCATTCTTTAATGGTAGGAGAAGAAAAGAGGGAAGAATGATGAAGGAGAGCTCGGGATCTTGCACAGGGACAGTGAAACCTCTGGACAAATGTGTATCCTTCATTGGCAGTACGAATGAATCTATTTCTGGTGAGTTTTCAATGGAAGTGTTCTCACAGGCAGCTCTAAGTGAGTTCCAGAGCATGCAGTCCTTCTGGGTTAGAAGGGCTTATTGAAACGTGCCTGGATCAGATGATCCCTGACATTGATGGTGTCCTAACGAGACCCTCAAGCTCTGCACTGGGCCCAGGCACCTGCCTCTATAGCGGGGCACCTATGTGTTCTGCAGCTTCCCCCTCCTCTTCCTCTTCCTCCTCCTGTTCCACGTCTTGCACCTTCTCTTCCTCCGATGTGTCATTTTAGGGCTTCACCCTCTTCAAGGTCCGCACCTCTCTGGATGGCCATATTATGGAGAACGCAGCAGAGCACTATGATCCCCAAGACCCTTGCAGGAGTGCACTGCAGGGTGCCATCCAGCTGATCCAAACACTGTCGTGCCTCTGTGGCTCTGCATTGTCACGTAAAGGGGTGAGTAGCCATCTCTTTAAAGGATATCCCTTGTCCCCTAGAATCCATCCATGTAGTTTGGAGGGCGGAATGAAGAGCTGTAGCACCCTGGAGTCAAGGCAGCTGCCAGGGCAGCGAGCACACACATGGAGGAAGCTCTTGTTCTGGTCACAGACCAGTTGAAGTTTACGGGAGTGGAAGCCCTTCCTGTTGATGAATTTTACTTACTGGTCACTGGGTGGCCTAATGGCTACATGGGTGCAATTGATGACACCCTGCACCTGGGGGAATCCAGTGATGGAGGCGAAACCCACTGCTCTTTGTGCATGTGAGGGCCCATTTGTCTGGAATTGAATGTACCGCCTGTACTATTACCTGTTCCTTTGGTATGTGGACTAATGTAAGATTCATAGGATTCCAAGTAATATCCAAAGAATGTGTTGGGTTTTATTATAAGATAAATGGAACATATATTCACAGCTACTACACAAGCACATCAACACACATCTCACTCTGTTGGACTACACCCACAACTCCCTGGTCATGTGTGACGCAACGTCACTTCCTCCGGTGACCTTTCACTTACAGCCTCTTAAAGTGCGCCCACAACATGCCCTTTTTCCGCAAAGGTAAAAACATTTGTACCATATACAATGATGCTGCTGTTCACACTAACTATACATGAACAAAACAAAACATAATTCACAAATAAGCAAGTTTAACACTCTCTAAAACGTAGAGGAGGTTTGCTTATTCGTCCCGATCTTGTTATCGTAAACCTCTTCTCAGAGTCGAGCTCTTCTCGAGTCCTCTGAGACTCTGGTAACTCAGAACTCTGGTTTGCATATTCTTCCTCTGTGCTCATAGCCTCTGTGCGTTCATCTTCAGACTTTGTCTTTGAACATGTCCGTGATACTAAAGGGTTATCACATGTAGTGTTGTCATACAGCTCTCTGAGTTGACTTTGGTTCTGTCTGAGAATCGCACCATTGGGTGTCTGGATTTTGTATGATCTGGGCTGATCGCACATCCTAGCAACCTCTACAGGATACCAAGTTCCTGCTGCATGATTGAGGACTCTGACCTTCTGTTCTACTTGCAATTGAGATAAATCTGGTCCTGCTTGCCTATCATATGATGCCTTCATCTTTCCTTGTTTCGAAAGAAGTATATCCTTTACTGTGGAAAAGTTAGAGAGATGATGACTGGGCAGGGTAGTTCCTAACTGCCTTCCAAATATCAACTCTGCAGGCGACGGTAAGCCTATGTCCGATGGAGTAGCTTGGAGGTGCAGCACTGCAACCTTGAGATCTTGTCTAATCTGCCTACATTTTAAAATTAGTGATTTGATGGTGTGCACCATGCATTTAGCCATGCTGTTGAATTTTGGATAATGCGGCGACTATGTCACGTGACGAACTCCCCACCTGGCACACATGTCTTGGAATGGTCTTCTTGCATGTTGTGGCCCATTATCGCAGACAATTGCTTCTGGCATACCAAATAGGCTTGACATATCCTGTTACCGCCTGATGATCGGAAACCTGGTGAAGTAATCCATAACAAGGAGGAAATCATCACCGGGAACAGGAAATAAATCTGTGCCAATCTTCGCCCGTGGATGCGAAGGTGTTTCATATAGAATCAAGGGTTCCTAATGTTGATTTGGCTGACAACTTTGACATGCATCACAGGATTTCACCACCATTTCAACATCACTGTTGATTACTGCCCAGCAGACTGTCTCTCTGGCAAGGAGTCTGGTATGTTCTATCCCTAAAGGCCCTTGATGTAGGTTAGGTTAAAATATAAGAACGCAGAATTTTGGATATCAGGACTTGTTTCCCTTTGAAAATCACCTCTTGTGATATATCGAGCTTGTCGCAATACGACCAGAAATAGCGTACACGTTTGGTTACTTCCTGTATGGTGTCAGGCCATCCTTCCACAATCACCTTCCACAACAATGATAGAGTAGGGTCATTTGCTGTCTCATCTCTTAATTGCTCATATTTGTGGGGTCCAAAGCTCATGAGGTTAATCTTCAGGACATCCTCAATCTCCGTATCCATAAAGCTGACATGCTAATCTAGCGAGACATCTGTATCTTTATTCAGGCTAGGCAACCTGCTCAGGGCGTCCGATATAACCATTTTGCTGCTCGGTTTATATTGGACGTCACAAGCCCTGGACTTTCACTGAAAGTCTCTGCAACCACGGAGGAGCACTCGTAAGATGGTTGCATCATATGGTTTCAAATGGCTTGTGGTCAGCCTGCACGGTAAAATGTTTTCCGAACAGGCAGGTGTGAAACCTAGTGATACCAAAAGTCACAGCTAAGGGTTAATGTTTGATGTTAGAGTAATTAGATTGGACAAGCACTTGGCGTGAAAGCGATTGGTTTCCCTTCCTGGATAATACCCTTCTGGGAAACATGCTGAAGCACGCTGTCTTGACTTGACAGAGTTAACTTTAAGGATTCAAATACCTGCTGGTGGTCTTCCTGCCACAAGTAAGGGGTATCTTTAAGCAGCAGTCCCCTAAGCGGTGCTGCTCGGTCCGCTAAATTGGGGATGTACGAGGCCAAAATGTTGAACAGCCCTAGATGCTGTTGTAGGCCTTCCCAGTCCTGAGGATCAGCTGCCTGGAGAGTCGCAGTCTCCTGTGGCATTGCTTCTCCGACATCACCAGGTATCTCCATCTTCGGCGGTACAGCCAATGCTGAGGGTATGGCCTCCGTTACATTGTTGCCACTTGTTCCTAACCGCTGCTCTCCTCATGCCTGCAACTCTGCCCTTCCTGTGAAGGATGTTGCTCCTCATTGCCACTGGACCCGAAATCTGAGACATGCTCCCATTGCCAGTTGCTGTCTTCCTTGTTCTCAGGTTGCCTCCCAATTTTGGAAGCCTTGCCCCCTCCTGTTATGCCACCACAATGCCAGGAAGTTGACAACCCCTTGCACTGCCCAACCAAGTACAAAACACTCTCACAGCAACCTGCACACACCCAATATAATACCTGTGTGGCAAGGGCTGAGTCCCCATCTGAGCTTTTTATGCACCCGCCTAATATCTTGGGGCAGTCATGACTGGCTCCCGGCTGTGTTGCCACCTGGTCTGCCCCAATCCAGTGTGAAGCCCATGCACTCCCCACCAAAATCTCAACATGCCCTTCTATGAGCTCTCAAATGAGCTCTTTACCTATCTTAATTGAACTCATTTGGGAATCGGGTGGGTTTTTAGGGCCGGCCTCCTCCCCGCACCCCCCACCCTGATGAAACTCGCCAGTGGCGGGAACAGCAATGGCAAGGTGGCACACCAACTGGCACCATTATATCCATCACCCGTGCAACTCTGTACCCACCCTTGGTGGGACCTAAAAATCAGGCCCATACTTCCAAAGTTAAAATGACCGAGTAGGGGAAATTGCCAAGGAAATTCATTCCCTAAATAAATAAATTCACTGGGCCTTGATGAGCAGGCCTTAAAATTGGTGCTGCTCATTTTTATAGTAATATTTACAATTCCAGTTGGTTGCTTAACTAGAAACTGGACATCATTTTGTTGACCAAAATTCAGTCATAAGTTGCAGAGACCAAGGAATGTGTTTCAAGCCTCACACCAAAATTAAATTTTGCAAATGATAATAGGAGGAGTAAAAATGAAAGCAAGGAGTTGTGTTTCTAGAGGTGCATTGTTCTATAGTTTGCATCCACATTTATTTCATGAAGCCATAGCACATTTTTGCTGCACAGCAATGTGAGAGGAATGTATTGGTGCAATGATTGCGCTTACTCTGAGTACAATGGGGGATTTTAGAAACAGAAGTTTTCTCTCCCCTCCCCCTACCTTTCACTTGGAGAAGGGGTGGGGTGCAATTTTTCATTTGATCTCAGAAATGACTTATAACCTTGCATTGATTTTATCAAAAAATGTCTATTGTTACAACCTCAGTGAGACTGTTAACATGAAAATATGAGATATAAATCCCCAGGCCAATTTCAAGAATTACACAAGATTTCGCATTTTACGACTTTTATTATAACACCTAATGTTTTCAGACTTTATTATAACAACTTTCTTTGGGCCTCCTTATCTCGAGAGACAATGGATATGCGCCTGGAGGTGGTCAGTGGTTTGTGAAGCAGCGCCTGGAGTGGCTAGAAAGGCCAATTCTGGAGTGACAGGCTCTTCCACAGGTGCTGCAGAGAAATTTGTTTGTCGGGGCTGTTGCACAGTTGGCTCTCCCCTTGGGCCTCTGTCTTTTTTCCTGCCAACTACTAAGTCTCTTCGACTCGCCACAATTTAACAACTAAGCTAAAAGAAATCCCCAATTCACTGAATAGTGCTTTGTAAGTGGCCGATACCTAAATTACAAAGAAAGGTATTTTTTTATTAAAATACTTGAAAACTTCACACTTGGTGATCCTGCTGGTCTTCTACTTCTCTGTATAGTTCGACTGTCAAAACAGGTTCAAGTCTTCGCAGCCCTTTACTGTAACAGGCTTCTGAGAGCAGGTGTCTCCTCTCTTGCCTGCTCGAGGCCACAACCGTTGGTTTCTTCTCTTACAGCCTGCTGTGAAGCTGCAACCATTGAGTTCCCTTCTTCCAGCCTGCCTTGTAGCCACAATAGTTGGTTTCTTTTTTTACAACTTGCTTGCCTTCAGAAAGTTTGTTAAATTTATCTGGACTCAGAAGTCAATAGCTTATTGTACTATTCCAAAAATGCAGAATCCCGAAGCCTGATTTCACAAAGCCACTTGGACTTTTCCATTGCTTCCAGGTGCTAACAGCTGCCTGGTACATTTATTTCTTCTGAATTACTGACTCCTTGCTTTATGGCCCAAA
Source organism: Heterodontus francisci (assembly GCF_036365525.1). Taxonomy (NCBI): domain Eukaryota; kingdom Metazoa; phylum Chordata; class Chondrichthyes; order Heterodontiformes; family Heterodontidae; genus Heterodontus; species Heterodontus francisci. Next base: position 81,176,781 of record NC_090382.1, on the reverse strand, counting down.
AATCTGGGAGGGCAAAACCGATTGCTCTTCAGGTGTTAGCCCTGCAGTCTCTGTTTTTCAAAAGAAAGTCTTTGATCTGTGTTCTCTTTTGCAAAGTGGAGGCGAGGTCACCTGACCTTCCAGACACTATTGTGAACTTTATAAAAATCACAATTTTTAAAACAAAATCATGGTACAAGGTCCAGCGTTCATAACATTATAGGCCATGTTAAGCAGCCTTACATGAAAAGGTAGCAAGTAAATTGATAAAGCTGATGGCCACAAAAAAAGTGATGAGTGGTAGACACAATGATTTAATCCAGAGATTTTAATGTTTGAATACTGGTGCTGCAGAAATTAAATTTCTATTTAATAGAGCGCCTGCAAAGGTTTGTCATATTTATAGTTTGTCCTATTTATACAGTGTACAAATCTATTGCATGTTTTATCCTAATTATGGATTTTGTAGCAACATATTTTCATTGCATGTTTATGAACAGAATGCAAATTATATATACAATGAATGTTAAACATCTGTTAAAGAGATAAAAAGCAGTAATTTTTTTGAAAGGTTCTCTTCTTCTTTTGGGCCTCCTTATCTCGAGAGACAATGGATACGCGCCTGGAGGTGGTCAGTGGTTTGTGAAGCAGCGCCTGGAGTGGCTATAAAGGCCAATTCTGGAGTGACAGGCTCTTCCATAGGTGCTGCAGAGAAATTTGTTTGTTGGGGCTGTTGCACAGTTGGCTCTCCCCTTGCGCCTCTGTCTTTTTTCCTGCCAACTACTAAGTCTCTTCGACTCGCCACAATTTAGCCCTGTCTTTATGGCTGCCCGCCAGCTCTGGCGAATGCTGGCAACTGACTCCCACGACTTGTGATCAATGTCACACGATTTCATGTCGCGTTTGCAGACGTCTTTATAACGGAGACATGGACGGCCGGTGGGTCTGATACCAGTGGCGAGCTCGCTGTACAATGTGTCTTTGGGGATCCTGCCATCTTCCATGCGGCTCACATGGCCAAGCCATCTCAAGCGCCGCTGACTCAGTAGTGTGTATAAGCTGGGGGTGTTGGCCGCTTCAAGGACTTCTGTGTTGGAGATATAGTCCTGCCACCTGATGCCAAGTATTCTCCGAAGGCAGCGAAGATGGAATGAATTGAGACGTCGCTCTTGGCTGGCATACGTTGTCCAGGCCTCGCTGCCGTAGAGCAAGGTACTGAGGACACAGGCCTGATACACTCGGACTTTTGTGTTCCGTGTCAGTGCGCCATTTTCCCACACTCTCTTGGCCAGTCTGGACATAGCAGTGGAAGCCTTACCCATGCGCTTGTTGATTTCTGCATCTAGAGACAGGTTACTGGTGATAGTTGAGCCTAGGTAGGTGAACTCTTGAACCACTTCCAGAGCGTGGTCGCCAATATTGATGGATGGAGCATTTCTGACATCCTGCCCCATGATGTTCGTTTTCTTGAGGCTGATGGTTAGGCCAAATTCATTGCAGGCAGACGCAAACCTGTCGATGAGACTCTGCAGGCATTCTTCAGTGTGAGATGTTAAAGCAGCATCGTCAGCAAAGAGGAGTTCTCTGATGAGGACTTTCCGTACTTTGGACTTCGCTCTTAGACGGGCAAGGTTGAACAACCTGCCCCCTGATCTTGTGTGGAGGAAAATTCCTTCTTCAGAGGATTTGAACGCATGTGAAAGCAGCAGGGAGAAGAAAATCCCAAAAAGTGTGGGTGCGAGAACACAGCCCTGTTTCACACCACTCAGGATAGGAAAGGGCTCTGATGAGGAGCCACCATGTTGAATTGTGCCTTTCATATTGTCATGGAATGAGGTGATGATACTTAGTAGCTTTGGTGGACATCCGATCTTTTCTAGTAGTCTGAAGAGACCACGTCTGCTGACGAGGTCAAAGGCTTTGGTGAGATCAATGAAAGCAATGTAGAGGGGCATCTGTTGTTCACGGCATTTCTCCTGTATCTGACGAAGGGAGAACAGCATGTCAATAGTCGATCTCTCTGCACGAAAGCCACACTGTGCCTCAGGGTAGACGCGCTCGGCCAGCTTCTGGAGCCTGTTCAGAGCGACTCGAGCAAAGACTTTCCCCACTATGCTGAGCAGGGAGATTCCACGGTAGTTGTTGCAGTCACCGCGGTCACCTTTGTTTTTATAGAGGGTGATGATGTTGGCATCGCGCATGTCCTGGGGTACTGCTCCCTCGTCCCAGCACAGGCATAGCAGTTCATGTAGTGCTGAGAGTATAGCAGGCTTGGCACTCTTGATTATTTCAGGGGTAATGCTGTCCTTCCCAGGGGCTTTTCCGCTGGCTAGGGAATCAATGGCATCACTGAGTTCCGATTTGGTTGGCTGTATGTCCAGCTCATCCATGACTGGTAGAGGCTGGGCTGCATTGAGGGCAGTCTCAGTGACAGCATTCTCCCTGGAGTACAGTTCTAGGTAGTGCTCAACCCAGCGGTCCATCTGTTTGCGTTGGTCAGTGATTATGTCCCCCGATTTAGATTTGAGGGGGGTGATCTTCTTGATGGTTGGCCCAAGAGCTCTCTTCATGCCATCATACATTCCTCTGATGTTTCCGGTGTCTGAGGCCAGCTGAATATGACTGCATAGGTGTTGCCAGTAGTCGTTTGCGCAACGCCTAGCTGTTCTTTGTGCAGTACTTCTGGCTGCTTTAAGTGCTGCGGATGTTAAATCGCTGGGGGCTTTCTTGTAGTTCAAAAGTGCAATGCGCTTAGCGGCTATGACAGGTTCCAGCTCTTCATTATGAGATTGAAACCAGTCTGCATTTCTCTTCGCACTTTTGCCGTAGGTGGTCAAAGCTGACTCATAGATGGCGTCTCTGATGTGGGCCCACTTGGTCTCAGCATCCCCTGTGGGAGTGTTTTGAAGGGCTGTTACAAGTGAATTTAGAAATTTTTGTAACAGCTGTGGGTGAGAAATTCTGCTCGTGTTGATGCGCGGGTGGCCCTTCTGCTTGGAATGATGCAACTTCTTTGGTCTGAGTCTAACCTTGCTGCACACCAGGGAGTGGTCGGTGTCGCAGTCCGCACTGTGGAAGCTGCGTGTGATTTGAACACTGTTTAAGGCGGCTCGCCTTGTGACAATGAGGTCTAGCTGGTGCCAACGACGTGATCTTGGGTGCCTCCATGAAACCTGGTGACAGGGTTTAGTGTGAAAGAACGAGTTGGTGATGCAGAGGTTATGATAGGTACACAACTCAAGCAGTCTCTGCCCGTTCTCATTCATCCTTCCAACGCCATAGCGCCCAAGGCAGGAGGGCCATGAGTCATGGTCGGCCCCAACCCTGGCATTAAAGTCCCCCAGCAGGAATAGGTGTTCGGTGTTGGGGATGCTGCTAATGATGTTATGGAGTTGTTCATAGAACTGGTCTTTAGCTTCAGGTGCGGAGCAGAGTGTTGGAGCATAGATGCTGAGTAGGTGTACTGGACCAGAGGTGGTGAGCAGTCGGATGGACAGTATGCGTTCCGAGCCATTTGAGGGAGGCTCTATCATGCTGAGCAAGGAGTTTCTGATGGCGAAGCCCACTCCATGCTGTCTTGGTTCTTCAGGATCCCTGCCCTGCCAGAAGAAGGTGTAGTCTTGCTCTGCTAGAGAGCCACTCGCGGGGAGGCGAGTCTCCTGAAGTGCTGCAATGTCCACATTGAATCTACTGAGCTCGTTGTTAATGATGGCGGTCTTCCGAGAATCGTTGATTTGTGTAAGGTCTTCCGACAGGCCAGGACACATAGTTCTGACGTTCCAGCTTGCAAAGCGAAGGGCTGGTACCTTCTTTCCTTTTTTCATGTTGTTTGGTGCGGTGTATCAGTCCACCTTTCGGGCAATGACCCTGAGCTCCAAGCACCCATTGAAGCAGGCAGACTGTGGCGGGACAGAACCTTATTGACTGGGGGCTGCCCGGTTTGAGGCGGGCGGTAGCTGTCATAAAGCATAAGTGAAAATCACATGGTTTAAGTACCTGGATAGAAAGTAATTAGGGAAAAACTCACTAACAAAACATTTTTATACATTTGAGAATTTACCTGTGTCATTTATTTTCTTTTAAACTATTTGTGGAGTGTGGTATAGGATACCCACTTCACAAGGAAACAGAGATACATCACTTTCCCAATGCAGGCTGCTTGATTTGGAGGAGAGAACTGTTGGATTTTCCTCTCATCTCTGGGTTTCCCCAGTTGCAATTCCTGCATGATTGCACATACATTGCCCTGTGTTGTCCCCATCAAGAACCAAAATGTTTTATAACAAAAAGGTTCCACTTCCTGAATGTTCAACTGGTGTGTAACCACAGGCAGAAAATAGTGTGGATCTGTGCGCAATTTCTTGATAATAGTCATGATACCTTCATGTTGCAACAGTCCTTAATCCACTCATATCTTCAAACCAGACTCAGAGACGGAGTATCCTCTCTACACTTTGCTCATGACTCCTGTCAGGAACTTGGGAACAGACATAGATGGTCCAAGCAATGAGAACCAAACAAGATCAAGAGCTCTCATTGAGCAAACCATATACATCCTCAAGCAAAGGTGCCTGGGCCGAGTCCTGCAGTATAGTCAGAGCAATCCTCCAGATTTGTAGCGGTTTGCTGCATGCTAATCAATTATACAATTCAGATGGTCCAACCCTTGCAGCCACCACAGGAAGAAGCAGTGAAAAATGAAGAAGGGGCCGAGGAAGTAGAAGACAATGAGGAAAACTGAGGCTGAGCAGTACCTGCAGCTGCCAGAGCTATAAGGCGCCAACTTATTAGAGAGATTTACTTAAGCAAACCCTTCCCCCAGTAAATCAACAGTCCAACCCACCATCTGGCCCAGTCCTTCCACTCACTTTCTGAATGCCCTCCAATATTACTACTTCATGGATCTTCCTTTTATATAACTAATATAAAGACCAACATTAATGCAAAAAAAAAACTCTACCTTCACATATTCTACATTCTGCTTTTAACAACTTTTCCTTCTCTTAAAATTGAGCTGCAATCCCTCAGTGCTAGCTTCTGTGCCAGTTTAACTATCCTGGCACTCCTATGAGGTGGTTCTCCTGTCACAGGAGCCTGGATCATCCAACTAAGGACAATTGAAGTGACCATGGTGGGTGACCTCAAGCAGTTCTGACTGTCAAAGGCTCAGCTGCAGACAACTGAGTCAGTCTAGGATAGCTGGCTGGATGAAACCAAAAAGGCATTGGGTCAGACTTTGCAAGTGGATAACATCATCCATCAAGACCTCCAAAGCTGCAGCTGAGAAGCAGGTTGGGGGAGGAGCCTTGAAGGCTTGCCATGTTCAGAAGTTTCTTTCTGGCTTTTGTTTTCAAAGTACACCTCTCCTTTAACAGGTACTGGCTGCCTATAAATTGTCTCAGGAATGCTCGATAAATGCCCTATTAGGTAAGCTGTCAGCAGGCAGCTCAACTCATTCTCACAACCATCTACTTAATGATAATGAAGACTGCTGACCAATCTTCCTTCTTCTGTCCATGTGATTAGGCACTCTGCTTGTGCCAATTCTAGGCCTAATAACTCTGTGGCACCCTGTGTAATGCTCCAATACATTGTGCTACTACTCTCCCTCAAACTTAAGTCATGTTCTAAAAATCAGTGTTTTCAAAATTATATGATTTTTGTTCTCTTTTCCCTCAAGGTATTGTCTTTTCCCTGGAGTGTAGTTTACAGCCATTGAGTGTCCTTCAGTACCTCACTCATATAGTTATTATTCATGTGTGAGCCTTGACAGCAGGCAATTCAACTATAGCAGCACCACAGTACCAAGTCTAGTCCTGTCCTCACACTCTCGTCTGGCAGAGATGCTGTATAGTGATTAGGACTTGGAAACCTCAGTTACTTTCCTTTCCCTAACCCAATTACACTGAATTGCAATGTCCCTGTTGCCAAATTGATTGAGAGCAGCCAAGTCAGCACAAACTTAGGCCACCTGTGGTCTGTACAGCTCAGCAACTCATTGGATTAACTTGATCAATTCAAAATCCCCATAATGATTTAGATTTCAATCAAAGTAAACACTAAACCGATAACTTTTCCTACGTGCAATTTTCAGGCAGGTGGCTAGTCACCCATTAGTGCCATTTGGAGGCACGGCCCTTTTGAGGATAGGGCATGTAGATTGGGCCCAGCAGGCTTCTGGCAGATCCGCTACCGCTGCAATATCTGAATCCCTGGCTGGCACCAGCAGGTTGGGCCAGTCTATTTACGACTGGGGTTGGGGTAGTAAAGGGATCTAGTGTGGTGGTGGTTTTTTTTGAGGAACCCAGAGGAACATTCCTGCTCCTCCAGGCCTCCCAAAATAGATAAATACTAACCATTGGGCTTCTCTTTGGCTGGACCACCAACTAATACTGGTTGGAGTATGCACAATACGTTCTCTGCCCTGTTTAGTTCCAAAATAGCCCCTTGAGCTCCAGTTTAAATACTTAAAATAGTTGTGCGCCTGATTCAGGCAGCTGCACAGGCCTCCTATTCCCAGAACCAAAATCACAATGGCAACTGCTTTGGGGGGAAAGTGGCAGTATGGTATTCTCTGTGATTTTGAGGTTGCAACCGCCCCAATCTTGCTATGCATTAGACCTCAAAATGTCCCTCAGTCTGTCCAAAGACCAAGTTGTTGTCAGAGTTGTAAAGTCTCAGAATGTGAAGCAGAGATTATTAATAAACAGACTTAACCATTTCCATGACATTGCCAGAAAGGTCAGTGGCAAGGAACAAGAAGTGATGGGCAGAACCTAATGTGATGTTGTGAATTAAACTTTTCCAACTTGGAGCAAGAACCACAAGAAAGTTGCTGACAAAACCCAGTACCTTAACCTAGGGAAGATTGCTGAAATTGAATTCATCATTATGTCTAGCAGGAAGCAGTTCATAAAGCCATATTTTTATAGCCGTTTAGTAGTACGGAACTTGAGTATTGCTGAAAATAGAGACATGTTGTCAAAGCTTTTTGTCTTGCACTCATCAGGACAATCACAAGAATAACCAATGTAAGGGAAAACAACAACTTATACTGCATGAGAAGAGAGTGCTGATTGGTTGGCAAGTGAACTCTGATTGGTAGAGGCATTGCCATGGACAATGCACTAGTTTACGGCAACTCACAGTTAACTGTCAAGCTTTGTTTGAAATTTAAACCAGGCAGCTTGACTGTGATTGGTCAAGGCATTGCCCTGAGGAATGAACCAGTGAATGGCTGTCACTTATTTTGTTCAGCTGAAATTACTCTGGAAGGGTAATTTTTCCCAAAATTTTGAGCAACAGGTAAAGCTAGCCATTTCACGCTGCAACTATGCAGTAGAAACACGTGTGGTGTTCGCCATTAACATGATGCTGCCGTCAAGTTAAAAAGATGTTCTGCCTACCACACACAAATGAGTAATGTGATATATGAATTTTAATGCCAGTGTGATGCTAGATATGTAGGCCGTACATCCCAAAGACTGGCGGATCGTATCAAAAAACACGTCCCTTCTGCTGTTCGCAACGGGCAAGGTACAGGCCGTACCCAACCAGCCCGTGCTTGCAAAACTCAAAACACAGTGTCCAACATTAAATATGATTCCACGATTGGACAACATTTGCTAAATAATCGACAGTGTACTAAGAATTATGGTGACAACCAATTTAAGATTGTCAGTAGGGCTCGCAGTGTGGCACATTTGCGGGTACTGGAGGCTACATATATTAATACACAGGGCCCTGTTCTTTGCAGACAGAAAGAATATGTACAAACATTGTGCCTGTTTCAGCTGAACAAAATAAGTGACAGCCATTTGCTGGTTCATTCCTCAGGGCAATGCCTTGACCAATCAGAGTCAAGCTGCCTGGTTTAAATTTCAAACAAAGCTTGACAGTTAATTGCGAGTCTCTGTAAACTAGTGCATTCTCCATGGCAGCACTTCTACTAATCAAATTTCACTTGCCAACCAATCAGCACTCTCTTCTCATGCAGAATAATTTGTTGTTTCCCTTACAGTGGTTATTCTTGCGATTGTCCTGATGAGTGCAAAAAAAAAGCTTCGACAACATGTCTCTATTTTCAACAGTACATATTTTTATGCTGGTTTAATGAATGTTCCAGCATCTCTCACCTTGGGAACAAGATCAATGAGCTGATTAATCTACAAGGTACTGAGCATGTTCATCAACTCCAAATCCCCTTCTCATGCATAAGATACGCTGGCACATTCATCCTGGCCATTACCAGATTGATTTTGACATAAATTTTGAAATGTACCAATTGAGCTTTTTCTAGGAATGCAGCCTTTTGCAGTGCATTAGTCCTTGCTTCCTCAGCCAATAGGTTCAATAATCTATCTACTAATGTATGATGGCAAATGTCTATTATCAACCTCATTTTAAATTCAGTATTCAACATGAGGTAGCTTCCCTCACAGCTGTCTCTGTGAAGCAAAGCCTTCCTTAAACAGATGGACACCAATAAACATAATCTACAAAAAATAGGTGAACCTGATGAACTGTGTGCTGTTACAATACTGGGGAGTTTGAGTGACTAATGGAGTGCTTTAATGATTAAAGCACCCTGAACAGACGGGATGTCAAAATCTCTCCCTGCCCTTAACATCTTGGATTGCATCCAAGCTTTGATGCTATAAAGTCTGGCAGTTTCTGTGGCACAGACTGGTTCTCCCACGAGAGGTGGATGTATGCTGGGAACATAATGTTTATTTGTTTTTATTTTATATGAACAGTGGCAAAAGAGATCCAGCTAATCCACCCAAACAACATTGGCAGAGGACATTTAATGAAGTCCGGACTTAAAAACTACTAAAACTTGCTGAAAATCTTGTCCACCACAGTGGGGAGAGGGTTGGGTTGGGTTGGGGTTGGGGGGGTGCAGGGTGGGTGGTTGATTTGTTAAACAATTAAATATAGAGATGTTGACCCCCAACACATGCCCTGTGCCTTTTGTACGGCGGCAGATATTATGGCATTCCAGTGTCCCTCCACGGAGAGGCAGGACACATAACTAATATATATAAAATAAAAACAAGAAATGCTGGAAATACTCAGCAGGTCTGGCAGTATCTGTGGAAAGAGAAGTAGAGTTAACGTTTTGGGTCAGTGACCCTTCTTCGGAACTGACAAATATTAGAAATGTCAAAGGTTATAAGCAAGTGAGGCAGGGGTGGGGCAAGAGATAACAAAGGAGCAGCTGTAGATTGGACAAGGCCACATAGCTGACCAAAAGGTCATGGAGCAAAGGCAAACAATATGTTAATGATGTGTTGAAAGACAAAGCATTAGTACAGATAGGGTGTTAACGGACTGAAGATTGAACAGCAGCAAGTACAAACATGAAAAAAACACAGTGGGTAAGCAAACTGAACAAACTAAGATGACATGAAATAAACGTACAAAAAAAAATTGTAAAAAATGTAAAACAGAAAAAATAACTAAAAATAAAAAGTAAAATGGGGGGCCCATTATGCTCTGAAATTATTGAACTCAATGTTCAGTCCGGCAGGCTGTAGCGTGCCTAATCAGTAAATGAGATGCTGTTCCTTGAACTTGCGTTGATATTCACTGGAACACTGCAGCAAGCCCAGGATAGAGATGTGAACATGAGGGCAGGGGGAAGTGTTGAAATGGCAAGCAACTGGAAGCTCAGGGTCCTGCTTGCAGACTGAGCGGAGGTGTTCCGCAAAGCGGTCACCCAGTCTGCGTTTGGTCTCCCCAATGTAGAGGAGACCACATATATAAAATTGGCTGTTGCTGCACGTGCAACCCAGGGGTCTGGAAACCAGTCAGTGAAAAGGAGGTGGGAGTTGCTGGCTCCATAAGGTAATTGCTGGTTTCTGCTCGGCTTGTGGGGCAGAAAAGGTAGGAATGCTCTCTCACCTCCTGCCCTGATCCCCCCACTCCCCATCACCAGGCTCTCTTCTCCACCCATCCCCAAGCCCCACCACACCCATGTTTTCTTCTTCTCCCCACTGCTCCTTCACTCAATCAACGGGCAGCTCACCCCATTGCCCTGCTCTCTTCCACAACCGCTGCTCCTCCTTCTGGGCCATTTCCCACCCCAGCCCCCCAGCTCCTAGTCACAGGGCTCACTTACCCCCCACTCAACTCACCGATCAATGGGCTTTCTCGCTGCCTTCATTTCGATCACTAAGCTTCTGCAACCTTCCAATTGCCAGGGACCATCCCCAAGAGTCCCCTAGCTGTGGATTCCTGCTGGCCAGGCTGTCCATTTGCCCAGCTGCCAGGTGGGAAATGGAGCTGCAAGATGTTAATAAGAGTCTGCCTTCAAGTTCAACGTGAACACTGTATCTCTTGCCTTGCTGGGTTCTTTGGTCACTTTCAGCCTCCTCTCCACCTCCCCACAAAAATCAGAGCTGTTGTTTTCCAAACCTTCCCCTCATGCAACTATTGCAAAATTAAATCAAAGTCATTCTCCTTCTTCAGGACAATATCCGAGGCCTCACAAGAGATACAATCCTCAACATGAACCACCTTCTTTTTGTCTCTTAAATCACTCAAGTCACTATGCAATTGAAAGGCCAGCAGTTATTGCCCCTTTATGAATTGCTCTGGGAAGATGGTGGTGAACCACCTTTTTTGCAGTGGTTAGATACACTGAGTGGCTTGCTGGGCCACTTTAGAGGACAGTTAGGATTCAGCCACCAAAAGTAAATCAGCTGTTTGTAAAGCATTTTGCTTGTTTTGAAGATGGAATTATGTGCTGAATAAATGCAAGTTTGTTAATTCATTGCTCCTCCTGGCCCACAAGGCAAGTTGACAACTTCCATATCCGTTTTACTGCGAGGTTTTCTGAGCCCTGGGAAACCCGGCCGGTGGCTGTTAAATTTAAATCAAACTCCCCACTGCACTGTGAGAATCTGATTTAAATACGCAGGCTAGCTGCCACTGTAAAAATGGGAGCATTTGCGGCAGGCTGGCGGCGGGGTCCTCATTTTTAACTCGCCACTGACCCTCTACCACATGTCATGGGTGATTAATAATAGAGGCCCTCGTTTCAATTCTGCCTGCGTACCCAATTCTATTAAGTGTCTGACAAAACACTGCCTCAGGATTTTCTGGGCTTTCTCTGATGCATGTAATTGGGCCTGCACTGGGAGTGAACGGCATGTTAATTAGGCAAGGTGGGATTTTCCAATCATCCCTCCTCAGTTTCCTCTTTGTCCACCCACTGGACACCCAGGTGGACAAGCACTCAAAGAAACCTGATGGATAGGCATGCACCAGGGCTCTCCATGGATTGATGGATCCTTCTTTCAAGTGATGGGTCTTCTGAAGGGCCAAAGAATGACCAGGTCAGAAAATGGTAGCATCTCTCCCCTTACAGGCACAATACTTCCAGAATGCTGCATCTATGAAGTGACCAGAGGCCTCGAGAAAAATTGGCATTATGATCTCATCAGCAGCCAAATGTTCATAGAATTATTTTGCAATAATCCCATTAAATGTTCTTATTAACTTTGGAAGTCTGCTTGAGACAATGCTCATATATCACTAAAAATTGTCAGATTAATTTGAACTGACTTTAATGACAGTTTAAGTGGAAAGAGGCAAGGACCTCAGCATTTTTACTGTTATATTTTGAGGATCAGATCTTAACTAAATTCTTCATTTGATACCCGGACACAACTGGCACATTACACTTAATAACAAAGTGCGGAAGTGACTGTGTAGGCCAATGAGACCAGCTAACCCACCGATCTAAATAAACTTGTCACAAATGATGGATTATTTCCTTATTAAGCCCTTTTTTGTTGCAGCAAATTCAAGGAAGGTCATTACAATGTTAACTATATGCATCTGTCATTTCCACACAGAATGACAGATAAATTACTGATTCAGGCTCCGATAAAACTGAAATTAGATTAACAACCGAAATATGAATATTCAGAGAAATATTGCTACCTGCATGCTTGAGAGGTGTAACAGCTCACGCTGACAAATAGGAGAAGTACTTACTTTGAGATTACTGTAGAAACTTTGCATTTAGTGTCATAGAGTTATGCAGCACAGAAACAGGCCCTTCGGCCCGTCGTGTCCATGCTGGCCATCAAGCACCTATCTATTTAATCCCATTTTCCAGCACCTGGCCCTTAGTCTTGTATGCTACGGCATTTTAAGTGCTCATCTAAATACTTCTTAAATGTTGTGAGGGTTCCTGCCCTACCACCCTTCAGACAGTGTGTTCCAGATTACAACCACCCTCTGGGTGAAAAAACTTTTCCTCAAATCCCCTCTAAACCTCCTGCCCTTTACCTTAAATCTATGCCCCCTGGTTATTGACACCTCCACTAAGGGAAAATGTTTCTTCCTATCTACCCTATCTATGCCCCTCATAATTTTGTATACCTCAATCATATGTCCCCTCAGCCTTCTCTGCTCTAAGGAAAACAATCCTAGCCTATCCAGTCTCTCTTCATAGCTGAAATGCTCTAGCCCAGACAACATCCTGGTGAATCTCCTCTGCACCCTCTCTAGTGCAATCACATCCTTCCTATCGTGTGGTGACCAGAACTGTACACAGTACTCCTGCTGTGGCCTAACTAGCGTTTTATACAGCTCCTTCATAATCTCATTGCTCGTATATTCTATGCCTTGGCTAATAAAGGCAAGTATCCCATATGCCTTCCTAACCACCTTATCTACTTGTGCTGCTGCCTTCAGTGATCTATGAACAAGTACACCAAGGTCCCTCTGATCCTCTATACTTCCTAGGGTCCTACCATTCCCTTGCCTTGTTAGTCCTCCCAAAATGCGTCACCTCACACTTCTCAGGATTAAATTCCATTTGCCACTGCTCTGCCCAGTTTACCAGCCCATCTATATCATCCTGTAATCTAAGGCTTTCCTCCTCACTATTTCTGACACCACCAATTTGCGTGCATTCTGTGAATTTACTGATCATACCTCCTATATTCACTATAAATCATTAATGTACACTACAAACAGCAAGGGTCCCAGCACCGATCCCTGTGGTACACCACTGGTCACAGGCTTCCAATTACAAAAACAAGCCTCAACCATCACCCTCTGCCTCCTGCCACTCAGCTAATTTTGGATCCAATTTGCCAAATTGCCCTGGATCCCACGGGCTCTTACGTTCTTGACCAATCTCCCATGCGGGACGTTATCAAAAGCCTTACTGAAGTCCATGTAGACTACATCAACTGCTTTTCCCTCATCTACACACCTAGTCATCTCCTCAAAAAATTCAATCAAATTTGTTAGACATGATCTCCCCCTCACAAAGCCATGCTTTGCTCCTTGATATATTCTTGCCTCTCTAACTGGAGATTAATTCTGTCCCTCAGAATTGTTTCCAATAGTTTCCCTACCACAGATGTAGAAACATAGAAACATAGAATATTGGAGCAGGAGTAGACCACTCTACCCTTCGGGCCTGCTCCACCATTCAAAAAAGATCATGGCTGATCATCTAATTCAGTACCCCGTTCCCATTTTCTCCCCATATCCCTTGATCCCTTTGGCATTCAGAAATATATCTATCTCCTTCTTGAATATATTTAATGACTTGGCCTCCACTGCCTTTTGCGGTAGAGAATTCCACAGGTTCACCACCCTCTGCGTGAAGAAATGTCTCCTCATCTCGGTTGTAAATGGCATACCCCGTATCCTGAGACTGTGATCCCTGGTTCTGGACTCCCCAGCCATCGGGAACATCCTCCCTGGATCTAGCCTGTCTAGTCCTGTTAGAATTTTATAGGTTTCTATGAGATCCCCTCTCATTCTTCTAAACTCGAGTGAATATAGACCTAGTCGACCCAATCTCGCCTCATACATCAATCCTGCCATCCCAGGAATCAGCCCAGTAAGTCTTCTTTCAACTCCCTCCGTGGCAAGAATGTCCTTCCTCAGATAAGGAGACCAAAACTGCACACAATACTCCAGATGTGGTCTCACCAAGGCCCTGTATAACTGCAGTAAAATATCCTTGCTCCTGTACTCAAATCCTCTTGCAATGAAGGCCAACATACCATTCGCTTTCCTAACTGCCTGCTGCATCTGAATGCTTGCTTTCAGCGACTGGTGTACAAGGACACCCAGGACTCGTTGCACCTCCTCCTTTCCCAATCTATCACCATTCAGATAATAATCTGCCTTTCTGTTTTTACAACCAAAGTGGATAGCCCCACAATTATCCACATTATACTGCATCTGCCATGCATTTGCCCACTCACCCAACTTGCCCAAATCACATTGGAGCCTCTTTGCATCCTCCTCACAGCTCACATTACTAATACCTCCTCTGTTTCAATTCTAATTTGTTCAAGTATATCACAATCCCCCTCCCTGATCTCTACACCTACATCGTCTTTCTCCATAGTGAACACAAATGAAAAGTAATCATTTAAAATCTCACCTACATTCTCCTGCTCCACTCACAGATTGCCACTTCGGTCTGAGAACAATAAATATTTATATTCAAATATAATTTGAAATTCTATTGGTAGATCACATTTGCAAGTAATTTATTGCCAGCAATAGTTAGGCTGCCATAAAAGTGTGGCATTACAATTGACTGGGGGAGGGAGATTTCTCCAGGATTCCTCTTCTGACCAGTATTCAGTGGTCCCTGCTGAAAGCATGCATGTATATGGACTTTGGATGAGAACAAGCATAGGTTCAACAATGATGTCCCCACAGTGAAAGCCCACCAGCACTCATGGCTTATACATGAAGAACAGACAGTTAGACAAGTACCCTGAGAATTGTGAATACCCATAAACTGAGTCATAGTCATCAGCTTTAGGATTGGAAACAAAGGGGACAAAATGACACAGGGAAAGGTAAAAGTATGAAACATTTACATGAAAATGTATTTCTGGAGAACCTTGGCCCAATTGTTAGTAGGTACAAATTCACTGCACACAACTGTCCATAACTTGTCACTAAGCTGGTAATGGCCACAATGTTGCAATGCAAATAGTACAAAAGTACAATAAGGGCAATCTGAATTAATAGTAGTGATTCATTAAGCCTTGACATTTCTAAATTGCATTGATGGCATCACAAACATTTGCAACATTTAACCAAACCAAACTTCAAGGAAAATGTGAAAACCTCTGAACTCTGGAGTTCCCATTTTTGCCCATCTGATTCTGCCCATTTCTAAAATGACTGCCTACATGATAGAATCTTAAGTTGTAAGTTGTGTAAAACACTCAAATGACAAGTGCTAATTAATTGCTTGGGACATAGTTAACAAGTTTTTATTGCTTCATTTTGTAACAAAACGTATCTCAGGAATTTGTTTTACTAATTTTCCCAATAGGATCTCTACCCTGTTGCCAAATTGCAGAGAATAAGCGGATGCAAGGCAGAGGGAAAATGGGTTCTATTCTTTTGCTTCCATTCTGCTCTTGAATGATGCTGTACTCAAACTTCCTCTACGACTTTCCCAGTGGCTGCACCTGAGGAGGGTATAGCAATGTAAACTGCATACAAATGAATGTCAGATACTTCTACACTCACCGGCTGCAGTTTAAGGACAAACTGCTTCCAGAGAAACAAAAACTGCCGCCACTAATTCCACAGCTGCCAGTCAGGCACTGTCTGAAGGGGCATGCTGGTTTGCCAAGAAAATTCTCTATTTTTGGCTTTTTGAATAAAAAAATGTTTTGCTACTTCTGTACTTGTAGCTGAATGTTTTGAGAATTTTACACAGTGGTTGGAATTTTACCCTTGGCGGACGGGAACCATCCACCGATTGAAAAGTCGTTGGCAAACCCGCCTCCGCCTGGCCTGGGGATCTGATCTGCATTTTGCAGTCCCCAAGCCTGTAATTGTTCCGAGGCAGGACTTCCACCTCACTGAGGCAGGAAGTCTCACCTAATGGAGCTGCCAGCCAATCAGTGGGCCGGCAGTTCTCTGTCCCAGCAGCGTCACCGGGAGAGGTGGCCACTGCTGGGACAGCAACCCAGCCATCAGAAGGAAGCTGTCGGGGAGCCCGGAGAACAAGGTAAGTTTTTGGGGCATCGCCGGGGGTGATCGGTCAGGCCCCTGCAAGGCAGGGGTGGTCGATTGGGACTCGGGGGGCATGTTGGCTGTTGGGGGTAGTTGGGGCAGCAAGGGCAGGCCTCCATCGGGCACTGGGTGCCCGATCATGAGGGCCATCCCCAGGCCATCAGAAAGCCACCTGTTTTTGTCAGGTGGCTTCTCTCGGACCTGGGCCGCCCGACTAGCCATGGGTAAAATTCCCATGGCAGCAGACGGAGGCCCTTAAATGGCCCTGATTGGCCTGGAGGCAGGCGGACTATTTTTCGCTGCCACCGCCCTGCGTAAAGTTAATGGTGCATTCACCTTTATGACCGGAAGATGCCCAGAATTCCTCCAGACATCATGGCTGTGGCCAAAAATGCACTCATGTTGTGCCTCCTTTATTTAAATTAGGCACAAGAGTAAGTTTGGGCCTCAGTTCTATATCGCGGTGAAGCACACTAGAAGTGCACTGTAATTGCTCCTACAGTGCCAGGAAGGGGAGATCATCCTTAATATGAATACAGCCAGGAACATGTAGAGGAAAACACACTGTCCATTCTGCCAATTTTTCCTTTCATCCCATCATTTCTCAGATATGAGAATCAACATAACCTGAGACCACTGAAGCCCTAAAACCCATTTAATTCTATTCCTCCAGTTATTAATGTGCTCAAAAAGTTGATACAAGTATAAAGTGGGGTCACCGTTGAAGGCTGTCATGTTCTTGTATTCCTGCAGTATTTTGACTGAGATGCTGCACATGTATACATATACATCGAAAAAATTATATTCCCAATAAACTGTCAAAAAATCATTTAGAACTATTGGCTGTTAGGAAAAGATGTGACTTGTGTTATAGGATTTCTTGCTGGCTTGTTGATTTGAGTTGGATTGCTCTACTGGGTTATCCCTCAATTGGATGAACTTTGGTGTTATTCACAGAGCTTGTAAAATTACATTTATCTCTTTGATCATTCTCCCTCCCTGTAAAACTAATGTCAACTGCCCCAGCATCCATCAATGACCTTCCTGTTGCTTCGTTTTTCCATCTCCAGCTGTATGAGTTTTTGTATGCATACCGATGCACACATGTAGCTAAAAGACTCATTATATTTTCTGCTCCTTGATTAGCCACATGGCATCTTCAGCCTCAATATCTGCAATAGGTGACTGGATGGAAAGCTTGTCACAGCCACAAAATCAACAGCTGAAACACTGTCACTAATCTCTCCCAAACCTGCTCCCTGTGTTTTCCCTCAATTGTTTTGAGTACCTTAAAATCTGGTCAGCCAGTCAGTCATCATAATCAGCCTGGTCACAGATGTCGCATTATCTCACTCTTCTGCCAGCTCCCACAGCTGTTTACTCATTTCCACTCTTTCATTGAGGTTTTCCCACACACAATCTGACTATCTCAGCTTAGGTCTTCTGTGTGGCCTTTTCCCAGCTGTGATCCATTCCATCATAATTACAAGATACTGATCTTCAGCCATATGGCAAACCTATCCTGTCCATCATAATTTTCTTACCACTGCGCACTTTGCTACAGTATGCAGGCTACTCCTTTTCAGTACCTTCGTATTTTTTGCTCTGTCCTTTCAACTGATATCCAACATTCTCATAGGGCATTGTGTCACAAAAGGAAACAGCTTCAACTTTTGTACCTTCATCAGTTCGTGCTCTCAACACCATATATGTTGAACACCAGTCTCACACTCTATCATTTTCACATCTTTCCTCCGCCAGAGTGTTTTTGATAGTCTTTGAAGATCACCCAGCTAGAATGATTTTTCTCTCTACCCCATTCTCACAGTTCCTGTAGATAAATCTATGCCATTTTATAGACTTGTCAACCACTTTCACCTCTGCACCAATAAACCTTTTGTGCTGTTCCTAGTAGTATGGTCGTAATTTGGTAAACTGAGATTTCTTCAAAGCTATTCCAGTGCACGATGCTGCTGAATGTGCCTTTTAAAAGCTGACATAGGTAAATGTGACACATAGGTGCCACATACGGGACTAATGCAGGACAGGAGAATGACTCAGACGCCCCAGTGTCTATTTGAATTGAGGCAATGAATGCTGCCTTTTCCATCGCTGAGGCCGAGTGGAAATTTATTTTTTGCGTGCTTTTCTCTCTTTGCTTTTGAGACCCTGTAATTTTAAAGAAGCAACAAATAGGGGTAATTTTTATCTTCATTGCTTCCATCTGTAGTGCTTTGCTTGCCAGGTTCACTTTTCAGAATTCAGATACATACCAGTGAACCACCCACCACCCAGATTAAAATGCATAGATGGAAAATTGTGGGGGTAAACCCAAATTCCTGACATGCACTTCGGACACAATAGGCTCCAACAATAAAATTTACCCTGTAGTATCTAAAGAACATTTGAAATTAATTCACGGAATATGGATGTCACTGGCAAGGCCAGTGTTTATTGCCCATCCATATATAATTGAGTGGCTTGCTAGGCCATTATCAGAGGGCAGTTAAGAGTTAACCACATTGCTGTGGGTTTGGAGTCACATATAGGTCAGACAGCAGTTTTCCTTCCCTAAAAGGACATTTGTGGGTTTTTTATGACAATCCAGTAGTTTCATGGTTGCCATTACTGATACTAGCTTTTTTATTCCAAATTTATTTAATTAACTGAATTTAAATACCCCAGTTGCCGTGGTGAGATTTCAACTCACGTCACTGGATTATTAGTCCAGGCTTCTGGATTACTAGTCCAGTAATATAAACCAACTATACAGTTTGCATTCAAATTGCAATAGGATGCCATTTATACAAATCATTACAATTTTATAAAGGTAAATCATTTTTGTCCCCTATAGAAGTCTATTTATTTTAAAAAGATGATTAATTCTGATTACCTCATGAATTATCTTTAGAGTCCCTGTCCCTTTATATGTATATAACTGCTATCTTTTACCTCAGGAAAAAATAATTACTGCATCTCTCTCTCCCTCCTTGCTGTGAATCTACATTTCACCCTAGATTTATTTTAATCTAATAATCAATATCCTATCAAATCAAGCAGTAATTTCCCACAGAAATAAATGGACCAGAGAATCACTTTCTTTCCCGCAAATCTAAATTTTAGATCTCAAAAACAAAGGTCAGAATAGCTTTTTCCATTTTAATAATAATCTCAACTCAGAAAATGTTTATGTCACAATCACTGTCAGTCAAGATGCATCTATAATATAAACAAGCTGGTAAATTTTATTTTAATCTACTAATTAAATTCATAATACTGTGGGCCCCAATGTGACAAATTCAAATGCCCTGTAATAAATGCCATGTAAAATTATGTTCTTTGTTCTGGATCCCAAGGTTCTTCTTTCAATTTGAAAAAAGTTCAAAATCTGCGATGTCAAACAAACCAACTGTTGGAACTTTGCCCATCAGGATTCAAGGGGCTGAATTTTACTAGTGTGCCGCCATGATGTTCAGCCCGGATCCTCATTTTAAAAGCTGCGACGCGCCAACCACCCCAAACGACATGGAGGGGGCGGGATTTCCTGCATTGGTATCGGCGTCACATCAAGTGAGCATCAGATGCTGGGGCCCTATTTAAATGGAAGCCAGCACAACATTATTGTTTTAAAGCCTCAGAAGGAAGCTGAAGACAGAAGCCACTGATGGCAAGAAAAGACCCTCCTGCCTGACCAAGGCAACCTGACTGGAAATGGCAGAGGAGGTCAGTAGCTGCGGGGCCATCCGGCACGAATGGGTACAGTGTCGCGAGAGGATGAACGATCTGCTCCGCTCCTCAAAAGTAAGGGGCACTTTATATGATGGCTCCACTGACCCTGGTTATCCCCACACAGAGCGGCACATGTGTGCCACTGCTATGCCAAAGACATGGAGGTTGGGCAGGGAGGAATGGCGTGACATAAATGACTGGATGTACGAAAGAACTCACCCTTGTCTGCTGCTCAGAGCATGGCACCTACATGAGTGGCTCAATCAGTAGTGCACACTGAGCATCTCCCATCCTTTGGGCCCAGCACCCCTCTTGTGACATGTGTCATGGTGTTGATCTGCTTTGCTTAATATCTGCCTCCTTGCTCCTCCAGGCTAAGAGGGCTCACAATGCAAGGGAGCCGAGCCGCACCGGGGGAGGAGTGCCAGATCTGAGAAGGTTCACCGACGCTGAGGAGGAGGCCCTGGAGATATCTTCGATCCATGTAGACCAGTCATTCAGTGTCGTAGAGCTCGGGATCCTGGTTGAACATATAGCCATTTGATAGACACAATGATCACTGTGAAATTGTTATTGTTTGAGACAATGCTGTCATAATTGTAACATGCTTAACATCAACACTGGCAGTGTGCTCTTATTGTTACTTGCAGGTAAATGCTCTGAATCGAACCTGGTAGCCTACAACACCTCCATAACCTCAGAGGAAGAGACATCCTCCAAAGAAGAAGCATCCCATGACACTACCACACCTTTCACCAGCGCAGATACAGTTACCTCGGTGGGAATGCGATCGGCCATAAAGGTTCACAAGCTGGTGAGAGCACTGCACTCGCACTCGAGCAGCTGACTGAGGCTAAGACATCCGAGGCCCCTGACAGTTGGAGGGCTGTGGGTGGCCAGGCCTATGCTGAACCCCAGGCTACTGATGAACCTCTATTGTCAGAGCACAGAGGTGGCACCATGAAGGAGCATCCGCAAGCGTTTTAGAAAAACACCGTGACACAAATGGGTCTGCACGGGTGACACTACACTGTAAAATTTTATTTCACTAAATGTTATTCATTAGCATGTGTGTCGTTTTTACTGGGTGAATGATGTGTGCCAGCATGTACTGCTCCTGTCTCCTCCCTTTACATTATTGGCCTTTCAGAACTGCCAATGTATGGTGTCATGCAGGCCCCCACCTGCCAAGAATGAAGCACACATTATTTTGCCGCATGAACATTAAAATGTAAAATTGCTGCTGGGAAGAAAAGAGGGCCTATCACAAGAAATTGCCAGGCCCCTTGCTTGAAAGATCTTTTTGCATATTGGCAGACAGTATTGGAACAGAGGACCCAGTCCCTGCTTCTCCAATACACAGAAGACCTGGTCAGGTCAGTTTAGTCACATGACTAACTGGCTGTTTGAATTTGAACTTGCTGAGAGAAAGAAACTCAGAAAGTTCTATGCTCCTGGACTGAAAACATCTTTCTCTGCTGTTTGTCTGCTGAACACCTGTCTACTCCCATCTCTTTCTCACGGAACTGAAGACCATGAACCCCAAGAGAGAAAAGTCTCCTGCAGTGAACAAGGTTTAAGAAGAATACTGGGCCCCAACAAAAAACAAGTATGAAGACAGCAGAAGCTCATTTTCAGCGTGCTGATCACCTGTTCAATGGTGGCTCTTGTAGCTCCGTGGCTGGCGTTATAGCTCTCCTCCGCAGCAGTGATGGCATGTCTCACTGGTGTCAGGAGCAGTGTCTGCAAGGGATAGCCCTTGTCTCCAAGAAGCCATGCCTCCATCTGAGCCAGTTCGGTGAACAGCAACGGCAGCTGGGACTGGCACAGGATGAAGGCCTCTTGGCAGCTGCCTGGAAAGTGGGCACAGATTTGCATGAAGCGTTTCTGGTGATCACATACTAGCTGTACATTAAGAGTGGAAGCCCTTACAGTTTACTTATGCAGCTGGTTGACCAGCAGGAGCCTTGATGGCCACATGGGTGCAGTCTATGACCCCTTGCACCTGTGGGAATCCCACAATGGAGCTGAAACTGATTGCCATCTGGGCCTGGCTCTCAAGGTCTGTCCTGAAGCAGACATAGTCACCTGCTCTCCAGTAGAGGTATTGGTGACTAAGTGTTTGGCCAAAGTATTTTTTTTTGTCTTTTTTTGTAACAGAGCTCTAAAAAGAAAATCTCTATTTTTTCCGGTTAACAGGTGTGTATGTGTGTGTGTGTGAGGGGCTAAGGTAAAAGGGGACTTTTATTTTTCAATCTGTGTGCTAATGCTTTGCTTCATAACTGGTTATGTCTTGTTTTATAATAAACTGATAATTTTGCTGTTTATTACAGAAACTTGGTTGGTGTATTTTATTCTTGGATGGAGTAAAGTCTATGTTTGACTGTATTAGTAACTGGGTAAACATTTAAATATATGGTGCGATCTGTGGAGAAGTGGAACTAGAAAAGAGTGCACTCCTCCCACCTCACTCATAATAGCCCTGTAATTTTTTTCTCTTCAGATAATTATCCAATTCTCTTTTGAAGGCCATGATTGAATCTCCCTCCACCACACTCTCAGACAGTACATTCCAGATTCTAATCACTTGTTGCATAAAAAAGTTTTTCCTCAAGTTGCCATCGCTTCTTTTGCCAATCACCTTAAATCAGTGTCCTCTGATTCTTTACCATTTTGCCAATGGGAACAGTTTCTCCCTACCTACTCTGTCCAGCCTTCATGATTTTGAACACCTCTATCAAATCTCCTCTTAATCATCTCTTCTCCAAGGGGAACTGGCCCAGTTTCTCCCACCTATCCACATAACTGAAGTTCCTCATCCCTAGAACCATTCTTGTGAAGCTTTTCTGCACCCTTTGTAATGACTTAACATCCTTCCAAAAGTGTGGTGCCCAGAACTGGGCACAATACTTCAGTTGAGGCTGAACCAGTATTTTATACAGGTTTATCACAACTTTCATGTTTTTGTACTCTTATACCCTTATTTATAAAGCCCATGATACCATGTGCTTTATTTCTCAACCTGCCCTGCAACCTTCAACAAACAATGTGCGCCGATACCCCCCAGTCACACGGCTCCTGCACTCCCTTTAGAATTCTATCTTTTAATTTATATTGCCTCTCCGCATTCTTCCTACCAAAATGAACCACTTCACACTTTTCTGCATTAAATTTCATCTGTCACTAGTCCGCCTATTCCACCAGCCTGTCTCTGTCCTTTTAAAGTTTATCACTATTCTCACAGTTCATAATACTTCCAAGTTTTGTGTCATCCACAAATTTTTGAAATTGTGCCCTTTACAACCAAATCTAGGTCATTAATATAATATAGAAAAGCAGGGGTCCCAACACCTACCCCTGGGGAACTCCACCTTCCTCCAGTCCGACAAACAATTGTTCACCACTACTCTCTGTTTCCTGTCACTCAGCCAATTTTGATTCCATGCTGCTAGTGTCTTTTATTCTATGGGCTTTAACTTTATTAAATGCCTTTTGGAAGTCGGTGTACACCACATCAACAGCATTACCCTCATCAACCCTGTTACCTCATCATAAAACTCCAGCAAGTTAGTTAAACACGATATGCCCTTATCAAATCTGTGCTGGTTTTCCTTAATTAATACACATTTGTCCAAGTGATTTTTAATTTTGTCCCGAATTATCATTTCTAAAAGCTTTCCCACCACTGAGGTTAAACTGACTGGCCTGTAGTTGCTGGGTTGTCCTTACACCCTTTTTTGAACAAGTCCTCTGGCACCACACCTGTATCTAAGGTGGATTGGAAGGTTATAACTAGTGCCTCTGCGATTTTCTGCCTTACTTCCCTCAGCATCCTTGGATGCATCCCATCAGGTCCTGGTGACTTATCAACTTGAAGTACAGCTGGTCTTTCTAATACCTCCTATTTATCAATTTTTAGCCCATCCAGTGTCTCAACTACTTCCTCTTTCACCATGACTTGGGCAGCATCCTCTTCCTTGGTAATGACAGATGTTAAGTATTCATTTAATACCTCAGCCATGCCTCCATGCGTAAATCCCCTTTTAGGTCCCTAATTGGCCCAGTCCTCTTTTATCACCTTTTTACTATTTACGTGCCTATAGCAGACTTTTAGATTCTCTTGTATGTTAGCCACAAGTCTCTTCTCATTCGCTCTCTTTGCTTCTTTTATTTGTTTTTTCACTTCTCTTTTGAACCTTCTATATTTCAGCCTGGTTCGCAATTGTATTATCCACCTGACAGATGTCATATGCACCTTTTTTCTACTTCATCCTACTCTATCTCTTTTGTCAACAAGGGAGCTCTGAATCTACTGAATCTACTTGCCCGACCTTTCCCCCTCCCTTCCCATCTTCTTCCAATTCTGCCTCTCGCTTTTTCTTTTGCCCTTTCCACCTCTCCTGAGCTCGTGTCCTCCTCCTCCTCATCAACACATCCTTCTCCACCCCCATGCTATTCTCATCCTCTCCCTCTTTCATCTCATTCCTTTATCTTGTTGAACTATCCCTAACCCTGCTTCATCTGAAAAGAACTCTTCCCCATGTATGGCACCATGAGAGACCAACTAAATAATAATCAATATGGTTTGCTCTCAGTTATTGACAATATCTGTACTCTGATTGAATAGTTACCTTACAGAATCATAGCAGGTTTACAGCACAGAAAGTGACCACTTGGCCCATCGTGTCTGCGTCAACCAAAAAATGAGCCAGCCAGCCTAATCCCACTTTCCAGCATTTGGTCCATAGCCCTGCAGGTTACAGCACATGAGATGCATATCCAGACACCTTTTAAATGAGTTGAGGGTATCTGCCTTTACTATCATTACATGCTGTGAGTTCCAGACCCCTACCACCCTCTGGGTGAAAAAAACGTTTCCTCATCCCCCCCTCTAATCTTTCTACCAATAACTTCAAATATATGCCCTTAGTCGCTGATCTCTCTGCTAAGGTAAATAGACCCTTCACATCCACTCTATCCAGGCTCCTCACAATTTAGTACATTTCAATCAAATCTCCCCTCAGCCTCCTCAGTTCCAAGAAAAACAAACACAGCCTATCCCATCTTTCCTCATAGCTGCATTTTTCCAGTCCCGGCAACATACTCACAAATTTGCTCTGTACCGTCTCTAGTGTAATTACATCATTTCTGTAATGAGGTGACCAGAACTGCACACAGTATTCAAGTTATGGCCTTACTAATGGTTTATGCAGTTCCAGCATAACCTCCCTGCTTATATTCTATACCTCGGCTAATAAAAAGAAAGGATTCCATATGCCTTCTTAACCACCTTAATGACCTGTCCTGCTACTTTCATGGATCTGTGTACATTCACTCCAAGGTCCCTCATTCCCCCTACACCCCTCAGTATTCTCCCATTAATCATGTATTCCTTTGCCTTGTTTAACCTCCCCAAATGCATCACCTCACACTTCTCCGAGTTGAATTCCATTTGCCATTTTTCTACCCACCTGACCAGTCCATTGATATCTTCCTTTAGTCTACAGCTATCCTCCTTGCTATCAACCACACAGCCAATTTTTGTGTTAACTGCAAACTTCTTGATTATGCCCCTACATTTATGTTCACATTGTTAATATACACCATAAAAAATGGGAGACCTGGTACTGAGCCCTGCGGAATGCCACTGGAAATAGCCTTCCATTTGCAAAAATACCCATTAACAATAACTGTTTCCTGCCACTGAGCTAATTTTCTATCCAGCTTGCTACATTTTCCTGGATCCCTAGACCTTTTTTTTTTAAACCAGTCTGCCATGTGGGACCTTGTCAAAAGCCTTGCTAAAATGCATATCGACCACATCAACTGCACGCCCCTCATCGATCCTCCTTGTTACTTCTTCAGAAAATTCAATCGTTAGTCAGACAAGATCTTCCCTTAACGAATGCATGCTGACTATCCTTGATTAATTTGTGCCTTTATAAGTGACAGCTTATCCTGTCTTTCAGAATTGATTCCAATTATTTGCCCACTACCGAGGTTAGACTAACTTGGCCTGTAATTATTCGGTCTATCCCTTGCTCTCTTTTTAAACAAAGGTACAACGTTAGCATCCTCCAATCTCCGGCACCACACCTGTCTCCAGTGAGGACTGGAAAATGGTGGACAGACCTTCCACTATTTCCTCTCTGGCTTCTTTTAACAGCTTGGGGTACATTTCATCTGGCCCTGGTGGTTTATCCACTTTCAAGGATGCTAATCCCATTAATACTTCCTCTCTCCCTATGTTTATCACATCCAATAATTCGCACTCCTCCACCTTAACTTCAATATCTGCATCGTCCCCCTCTTTTGTGAAGATAGAGGCAAAGTATTCATTAAGAACCATACCAACATCTTCCGCCCCCTACACATAGGTTACCTTTTTAGTCTTTTATGGGCCATACTCTTTCCTTAGTTATCTTCTTACTCTTAATATATTGATAAAACATCTTTGGGTTCACCTTGATTTTGCTCGTCAATATTCTTTCATGACCTCTCTTTGCTTTCCTAATTTCCTTTTTGATTTCACCCCTCCACTTTCTATACTCCTCTTGGCTTTCTGTAGTATTGAGTTCTTGGTGTCGAACATAAGCTGTCCTTTTCTGCCTTATCTTACCCTGTAAGCTCCTTGACATCCAGGGGGCTCTAGATTTGCTGTCCCAACCTTTTTCTTTGTGGGAACATGTTTACTCTAAACCCCTTGAATCTCCCCTTTGAATGCCTCTCACTGCTCTGACACTGATTTACCTTCAAGTAGCTGTTTCCAGTTCACTTTCACTAAATCTCTCCTCAGTAGTAAAATTGGCCTTGCCCCAATTGAAAACTTTAACTCCTGTTCTATCCTTGTCCTTTTCCATAATTATGTTAAAATTGACTGAATTATGATCACTACCACCAAAATTCTCTCCCACTACCACGCCTTCCACCTGCCCAGCTTCATTTCCTAAAACCAAGTCCAGAACTGTGCCCTCTTATTGAGCTTACTACATACTGGCCAAAAACGTTCTCCTGAATGCACCTCAAGAATTCTGCTCCCTCAATTCCTTTCACACTAAAACTATCCGTTAATATTAGGGTAGTTAAAATCCTCTACTATTACTGGCTCAGATTTGCCCACATATTTGCACTTCTAGCTCCCTCTGACTGTTTAGGAGTCTATAGTACACTCCCAGCAGTGTGATTGCCTCTTTTTTGTTCCTTAGCTCAATGCAAATGCCTCATTTGATGATCCTTCTAACATATCATCCCTCCTCACAGTTGTAATTGTTTCTTTGACCAAAATTGCCATCCCCCTCCTTTTTTATCCCCCTCCCTATGGTGTCTGAAAACCCTGTAACCAGGAGTGTTGAGCTGCCATTTCTGTCCCTCCTTAAGCCATGTTTCTGTAATAGCTAGGATATCATATTGCCACCTGTCTATCTATGCCCTCAGCTCATCTGCTTTATTTGCTATACTCCTTGCATTGAAGTAGATAACCTTGAGCACTACCAAACTTTTAAAAAAATTTTTTAGAACCTTTGTTTTTTCTGTCTTCCAGACTCATCCACTAATTTCTGCCTTCCATTTTCATTTCTGATTTTGTCCCAACTGAGTCTTCACTCAGATCCCCATCCTCCTGCCAAACTAGTTTAAACCCTCCCAACAGCACTAGCAAAACGTACCGCATAATTTACAGTAAGTACAAGTAATACATCAATACATCAATAAGCATCCTACATTTAAAAACATCCATATTTCAACTAATTAATAAAGGTATATATTTTACACTAGGTCACTGTGCCATCAAGTAAGTACCAATTTACCCCAAAAAATTGGAACAATATGCAATTAGTTAAGCCCTAATTTTAACTTGGGGTGTAAGTGTGGCAAACTGAGACCATGGTGGGCCATTTTAACCATACACCCACCCTGTTCCTGCCAGGCGGGTAAGGTTACATTTATTACTTTTGTCAATCTAGAATATATCTCCGGTTAACAAAATTACTGCTGCAGTAAAATAAATCTTCATTTAGCTTTGTTTGTAATGTCAGGTCTACAATTCCATTGAAAATTGGATACTTTACAGAATATAATTTGTGATTTTCCATAGCTCCAATTCTGATTCAGTTTTAGTATTTCTATATTTTACACAAGATTTGTTCTACCAAGAACTGTTCAAACTCATTTCATAATTGGAAGAGGCTAGCACTTTTATAGAACCTGTGTAAATATTAAATTATGCATTCATACTTTGATATTTTTATTGCAAAATTTAAACTGCTTTTCTTTATTCCGCCTTTGTTATCTCCAATATAACTTCAGCTCTGTACTGATGAGCTGAACCCACTATTTCATAAAAATAAATCTAGCTCTTTATTTGTTTAAGACACCTGTCATTTTGCAGTCTGTTTGTACCTCCCAACTGAAGCTGCTAAAAATAATTGAAAGGTTGATACATTCAGTACAAACATGAATTTACACCACTGGAACATGTTTAAAATACAGTTGAAAGCTAGAACATTCAAAAGCTTTTTATTAATTGCTAGCAAGGCAATACCAGACAGAAATGCAGCCCCCACAGAAGAATTATTTACAGCTCAGTTATTTCTGATTTTGTCTTCTTCAGCAAACTGTTAAAGAGTGATTACCATGAGGATATTTCAGATTGTAGCCTTGGTCTTCAATTTTCTCAAGCTGGATAATTAAATATAAATATATATTAGTATCCAAGATGGAAGAGAGTTTATCTTATGAGGAAAGGTTGACCTGGTTGGACCTATACTCATTAGAGTTTAAAGGAATCAGAGGTGATCTTATTGAAACAGATAAGATTTTGAGGGGACTGTTGAGAGGATGTTTCCCCTTATGGGGGAAATGTAGAACTAGGAGCACAGTTTCAAAATAAGGGGTCACCCATTTAAGATGGGGATGAGGAGGAATTTCTTCTCTCAGCATGTTACTAGTCTTTGGAATTCTCTTCCCAGACAATCGTGGAAGCTGGGTCATTGAATAAATTCAGGGCTCAGCTAGACAGATTTTTGATCACCAAGGCTTACTGAGGGCAGGCAGGAAAATGGAGTTCAGGCCACAACCAGATCAGTCATGGTCTTATTGAATGACAGAGCAGGCTCTGGAGACTCCTTCTCCTATTTCTTACAATCTTATGAATAATTTCCTTGTTGTACCATATGTACTAAAACTATAAACCTGTTCTTTGGGTTTACAGTATTCTTACACCTCCTTGTCAAGGGCAATTAGGGATGGGCAACAAATGCTGGCTTAACCAGTGACACTCACATGCATGAAAGAATAATAAAACACATACCACACAAAGAAAACTTAATTCCGATGCAAGTAAATTTGAAGTAATCACATTTTCACATCACATTGAAGGTAACTACTAAGAGTCATACAGAGACATTTTGGCAAAGCTTCTTGTCCTGCACTCATTAGGATAATTTGCAAGAATCCCAATGTAAGGGAAAGCAACAAATTTATACTGCATGGGAAGAGAGTGCTGATTGGTTGGCAAGTGGACCCTGATTGGTAGATGTGTTGCCATGGAGAATGCACCAGTTTATGGTGACTGACAGTTAACTGCCAAGCTTTGTTTGAAATTTAAACCATCAGCTTGACTCCGATTGGTCAAGGCATTGCCCTGAGGAATGAACCAGCGAATGGCTGTCACTTATTTTGTTTAGCTGAAACAGGCACAATGTGTGCACATGTTCTTCCTCTCCGCAAAGAACAGGGACCTGTGTATTAATATATGTAGCTTCCAGTACGTGCAAATGTGCCACACTGTAAGCCCGATTGACAACCTTAAATTGGTTGTCAGTGTAATTCTTAGCACAGTGATTATTAGATGCTAGGTATATAGGCCACACGTCCCAAAGAATAGCAGATCGTATCAAACAACATTTCCCTTCTGCTGTTTGCAACAGGCAAGATACAGGCATAACTAGGACCCATGCGGGTACTCACGGCAACACCTTTTATTTGAAGGAAGTGATTGGAGTTGAATGAGAAGTTGTTCAATGTGAGAACAAGTTCAGCCAGGCGGAGGAGGGTGGTGGTGGATGGGGACTGGTTGGGCCTCTGTTTAAGGAAGAAGCGGAGAGCCCTCAAACCATCCTGGCGGGGGGTGGAGGTGCAGAGAAATTGGACGTCCATAGTGAAGCTTTGAAGTTAACTATCAGTCACCATAAACTGGTGCATTCTCCATGGCAACGCCTCTACCAATCAAAATCCACTTGCCAACCAATCAGCACTCTCTTCTCATACAGTATTAATTTGTTGCTTTCCCTTATATTGGGATTCTTGCGAATTGTCCCGATGAGTGCAAAATGAAAAGCTTCAACAAAATGTCTCTATTTTCATCAATACTCAAGTTCTGCACTACCAAATGACTTCACTGTGGACGTCCAATCTCTCTACACCTCCATCCCCCACCAGGACAGTTTGAGGGCTCTCCATTTCTTCCTTTACCAGAGGCCCAACCAGTCCCCATCCATCACCACCCTCCTCCGCCTGGTTGAACTTGTTCTCACATTGAACAACTTCTCCTTCAACTCCACTCACTTATTTCAAATAAAAGGTGTTGCTGTGGGTACCTGCATGGGTCCTAGTCATGCCTGTCTTTTTGTGGGATATGTCGAACATTCCTTGTTCCAGTGCTACTCAGGCCCCCTCCCCTCAACACTTCTTCCAGTACATTGACGAATATATCAGTGCCATTTCCTGCTCCTGCCTGGAACTGGAAAACTTTATCAACTTTGTTTCCAATTTCCACCCTTCTCTCACCTTTACATGGTCCATCTTCGACACTTCCCTTCACTTCCTCGACTTCTCTGTCTCCATCTCTGGGGATAGACTGTCCACTAATATTCATTATAAGCCCACCAACTCCCACAGCTACCTCGAATACACTTCTTCACACCCTGTCTCCTGTAAGGACTCCATTCCATTCTCCCAGTTTCACCATCTTTGACGCATCTGCTCTGATGATGCTACCTTCCACAGCAGCGCTTCTGAGATGTCTTCCTTTTTCCTCGACCGAGGATTCACCCCCACTGTGGTTGTCACGGCCCTCAACCATGTCCAGCCCATTTCCCGCAGTTCTACACTCACCCTTTCCCTCCCTCCCAGAACCGCGACAGGGTTCCCCTTGTCCTCACTTTCCACTCCACCAGCCTCCACATCCAAAGGATCATCCTCCACCATTTCCATCACCTCCAGCATGATGCCACCACTAAACGCATCTTCCCCTCCGTTCCCCTGTCAGCATTCCGAAGGGATCATTTCCTCTGCAACACCCTGGTCCACTCCTCCATTACCTCTGACACCTCATCCCCTTCCCACAGCACCTTCCCATGCAATCACAGGAGGTGTAATACCTGCGCTTTTACCTCTTCTCTCCTCACTATCCAAGGCCCCAAACACTCCCTTCAGGTGAAGCAGCGATTTACTTGTACTTCTTCCAATGTAGTATACTGTATTCGCTGCTCACAATGCGGTCTCTTCTACATTAGGGAGACCAAACACAGATTGGGTGACCGCTTTGCGGAACACCTCTGCTCAATCCAAAAACATGACGCCGAGCTTCCTGTCGCTTACCATTTCAACACACCCCTCCTGCTCTCATGCTCACAGCTCTGTTCTGGGCTGGCTGCAGTGTTGCAGTGAACATCAACACAAGCTCAAGGAACAGCACCTCATTTACCGATTAGGCACACTACAGCCTACCGGACTGAACAATGAGTTCAATAATTTCAGAGCATGACTGGCTCTTTTTTACTTTTATTTTTTATTTTTATTTTATTTTAGTTTGTTTCATCATTAATTTTTTTTTACCATGTGTCTGCCCACTGTTTTTTCATGTTTGTGCTTTTGGCTAGGCTGTTCATGATTCTGTCATTTAACACCCTATCTGCACTAATGCTTTGTCTTTCACCACACGATTAGCACACTCTTCGCCTTTTCCCCATGACCTCCTTGGCAGTTAATCTCTCCGGCCCTCTGTCCCATCAACACCTCCCCATTTTTTCTCTTTTGCCCCAACCTGTTTTATTTGCTTAAAACCAATTCCATTTCTAACCTTTGCCAGTTCTGATGAAAGGTCACTGACCTGAAACATTAACTCTGCTTCTCTCTCCATAGATGCTGCCAGACCTGCTGATTGTGTAGTGGTTTGGTTTGGGGCCTAATACTACAGGAATATTTATGGAGCAGTTCAGGGTTACTTTGAACTGAAGATCCTGCCAATCACTCTATTGTGCACCGCTCTATCTGGCCATACATAAACCTAAATCGCTTCCCCCTCTTCTGCCAAGGCTGCAAGCTTCTTTACTAGCCCTTTCCCCTATTAATAGCAAAACTGTGCAGAGCACCACAGATACAGATGATCTTCCTCAGGGTTGTAGAGCAAGACTCCATCTGATCTGTCCAGACAACAGTGTTATTTTAACATCCTAATAGTATGTTCCAATGGAATTTGAGAGTCTTGTTAGATTTTCC
This sequence comes from Heterodontus francisci, assembly GCF_036365525.1. Taxonomy (NCBI): domain Eukaryota; kingdom Metazoa; phylum Chordata; class Chondrichthyes; order Heterodontiformes; family Heterodontidae; genus Heterodontus; species Heterodontus francisci. The sequence continues at coordinate 81,144,543 of NC_090382.1, read as the reverse complement.
TTCCACCTCTGTGAGAGTTTTAATAGCCCTGGTTGCCCAGCATCCATCCAGCCGGCCATCCCACCTGCACTTTCAGGTTGATGAGGCATTTCACATTGTCACAAGATGAAAACGTCATAACCACTGCATGGTCGTGGAATCATAGAATCATTACAGCACAGAAGGGAGCTCTTCGGCCCATTGAGTCCATGCCAGCTCTCCACTGAGCAATCCAATCAGCCCCATTTCCTTGTTCTATCCCCATAGCCCTGCGAGTTAATTCCTCTCAAGTGCCCATCCAATTTGCTTTTAAAATCATTCATTGTTCCCACTTCCATCAGCCTTGTAGGCAGTGAGTTCCAAGTCACCACTTGCTGCATAAAAAAGTTCTTGCTTACATCCCTCTGCATCTCTTGCCCAAAACCTTAAATCTGTGTCCCCTAGTCCTTGTACCATCAGCTAATGGGAACAGCTTTCCTTTGTCTACCTTATCTAATCCTCTCATGATCTTGTACACCGCTATCAAATCTCCCCTCAATCTCCTTTGCTCCAAGGAGAACAACTCCAGCTTCACCAACCTAACCTTGTAGCTTAGCCCTTATCCTTAGACCCATTCTGGTAAATTTCCTCTCCAGTCTCTTAAGGACCCTCACATCGTTATCAAATTGTGGTGGCCAGAACTGGATGCAATACTCTAGTTGTAGCCTAACCAAAGCTGAATAAAGATTCAGCATAACGTCCCTGTTTTTGTTTTTTTTTATTCATTCATGGGATGAGGGCATCGCTGGCTAGGCCAGCATTTATTGCCCATCCCTAATTGCCCTTGAAAAGGTGCTGGTGAGCTGCCTTCTTGAACCGCTACAGTCCATGTGAGATAGGTACACCCACAGTGCTATTAGGAGGGAAGTTCCGGGATTTTGACCCAGCGACAGAGAAGGAACGGAGATATAGTTCCAAGTCAGGATGGTTTGTGACTTGGAGGGAACATGCAGGTGGTGGTGTTCCCATGCATTTGCTGCCCTTGTCCTTCTAGTTGGCAGAGGTCATGGGTTTGGAAGGTGCTGTTGAAGGATCCTTGGTACGCTGCTACAGTGCATCTTGTGTATAGTACACACTGCTGCCACTGTGCGTCGATGGTGGAGGGAGTGAATGATTGTGGATTGTAGCCACGGTATTTATATGGCTCCTCCAGTTCAGTTTCCTGGTAACCCCCAGGATGTTGATCATGGGGGAATTCAGCAATCGTAATGCCATTGAATATCAAGGGGAGATGGTCAGATTCTCTCTTGTTTGAGATAGTCATTGCCTGGCACGTGTGGTGTGAATGTTACTTGCCACTTATCAGCCCAAGCCTGGATATTGTCCAGGTCTTGCTGCATTTTTACACGGACTGCTTCAGTATCTGAGGAGTCACGAATGGTGCTGAACATTGTGCTATCATCAGCGAACATCCCTACTTCTGACGATATCACTGCAGGAAGGTCATTGATGAAGCAGCTGAAGATGCTTGGGTCTAGGACACTACCCTGAGCAACTCCTGCAGCGATGTCCTGGAGCTGAGATCATTGACCACCAACAACCACAACCATCTTCCTTTGCACTAGGTATGACTCCAGCCAGCGGAGAGTTTTCCTCCTGATTCCCATTGACTCCAGTTTTGCTAGGGCTCCTTGATACCATACTCATTCAAATGCTGCCTTGATGTCAAGGGCAGTCACTCTCACCTCCCCTCTCCTGTTCAGCTCTTTTGTCCATGTTTGAACCAAGGCTGTAATGAGGTCAGGAGCTGAGGGGCCCTGGCGGAACCCAGACTGAGAATCACTGAGCAGGTTATTGTTAAGCAAGTGCCGTTTGGTGGCACTGTTGATGACACCTTCCATCACTTTACTTGAGAGTAGACTGATGGGGCAATAATTAGCTGGGTTGGACTTGTCCTGCTTTTTGTGTACAGGACATACCTGGGCAAATTTCCACATTGCCGGATAGATGCCAGTGTTGTAGCTGTACTGGTACAGCTTGGCTAGGAGTGCGGCAAGTTCCGGAACACAGGTCTTCAGTACTATTGCCAGAATATTGTCATAGCCTTTGCCTTCAGTCGCTTCTTGATATCACGCGGAGTGAATCGAATTGGCTGAAGTCTGGCATCTGTGATGCTGGGGACCTCAGGAGGAGACTGAGATGGATCATCAACTCGGCAATTCTGGCTGAAGATTGTTGCAAATGCTTCAGCCTTATCTTTTGCACTGATGTGCTGGGCTCCCCCATCATTGAGGATGGGGATATTTGTGGAGCCACCTCCTCCAGTTAGTTATTTAATTGTCGACCACCATTCAGGGCTGGATGTGGCAGGACTGCAGAGCTTAGATCTGATCTGTTGGTTATGGGATCGCTTAGCTCTGTCTATCGCATACTGCTTACACAGTTTGGCACACAAGTAGTCCTGTGTTGTATCTTCACCAGGTTGACACCTCATTTTGAGGTATGCCTGGTGCTGCTCCTGGCATGCCCTCTTGCACTTTTCATTGAATCAGTGTTGGTCACCTGGCCTGATGGTAAAGGTACGGTGGGGGATATGCCGGGCCATGAGGTCACAGATTGTGGTTGAGTACAATTCTGCTGCTGCTGATGACCCACAGCGTCTCATGAATGCCCAGTTTTGCATTGCTAGATCTGTTCGAAATCTATCCCATTTAGCACAGTGGTAGTGCCACACAACACGTTGGAGGGTATCCTTAATGTGAAGGCAGGACTTCGTCTCCACAAGAACTGTGCGGTGGTCATTGCTACCAATACAGTCATGGACAGATGCATCTGTGGCATTCAGATTAGTGAGGACAAGGTCAAGTATGTTTTTCCATCTTGTTGGTTCCCTTACCACCTGCCGCATACCCAGTCTAGCAGCTATGTCCTTTAGGACTCGGCCAGCTCGATCAGTGGTGGTGCTACTCAGCCACTCTTGGTGATGGACATTGAAGTCCCCCACCCAGAGTACATTCTGAGCCCTTGCCACCCTCAGTGCTTCCTCCAAGTGGTGTTCAACATGTTGGAGTACTGACTCATTAGCTGAGGGAGGGCAGTAGGTGGTAATCAACAGGAGGTTTCCTTGCCCATGTTTGACCTGATGCCATGAGACTTCATGGAATCCGGAGCCAATGTTGAGGACTCCCAGGGCAACTCCCTCCTGATTGTATACCACTGTGCCACCACCAGTGTCGGTGGGACAGGACATACCCGGGGATGGTGATGGCAGTTCTGGGACATTGTCTGTAAGGTATGATTATGTCAGGCTGTTGATTGACTAGTCTGTGGGTCAGCTCTCCCAACTTTGGCACAAGCCCCCAGATGTTAGTAAGGAGGACTTTGCAGGGTCAACAGGGCTGGGTTTGTCATTGTCGTTTTTGTTGCCTTGGTCAATGCCGGTTGGTCCGTCCGGTTTCATTCTTTTTTTATTGACTTCATAAGGGTTCGATACAACTGAATGGCTTGCTAGGCCATGTCAGAGTCAACCACATTGTTGTGGGTCTGGAGTCACATGTAGGCCAGACCAGGTGAGGACAGCAAATTTCCTTCCCTAAAGGACATCAGTGAACCAGATGGGTTTTTACAACAATCGACAATGGTTTCATGGCCATCATTAGACTAGCTTATAATTCCAGATTTATTAATTGAATTCAAATTCCACCTTCTGCTGTGGTGGGATTTGAACCCATGTCCCCAGAGCAATACCCTGGGTCTTTGAGTTACTAGCCCAATGACAATACCACTACGCCACCGCCTCCCCTATCAATACTCAATGCCTCTATTTAAGAAACTCAAGATCCAATATGCTTTGCTAACTTCTCTCTCAATATGTCCTGCCACCTTCAAAGATCTATGGACGAATCCCTAGGTTCCTCTGTTCCTGTATACTCTTTAGAACTGTGCCATGAAGTCTCTATTGCCTCCCCCTGTCCCTTCTAACAAAATGCATCATCGCTCACTTCTCTGTATTAAATTACATCTGCCATTTGTCTGCCCATTCTGGTGATCAATCTATGCTCGGTTGCAGTAGATTGGTATCATCCTCACTGTCTGCCACACCTCTAAGTTTGGTAACATCGGCAAATTTTGAAATTTTACTCCGTATTCCAATATCTAAGTCATTTATATATCGCAAAGAAGCAGTGCTCCTTGCACTGAACTTTGGGCAACATCACTGTATACCATCCTCCAATATGAAAAACAAACACTTACCACAACTTGCTCTTTTCTGTCCTTAAGCCAATTTTTTTAATCCAACCTGCCACTGACCCTCCTATTCCATGATCCTCAATTTTGTTAACCATTCTTTTATGTGATACTTTGTCAAACACTTTCTTAAAATCCATATCGACAATATCCATTGATTTCCCTTCATCAACCTTCTCTATTACGTCACCAAAAAATTCAATTAGTTTAGTGAAGCACAATCTGCCTTTTACAGATCTGTGCTGGTTCTCCCTAATTAACTCAAAACTCTCCAAGTGTCTGTTGATTTTTTTCACCAGATTATTGTTTCTAAAACCTTACCCACCATTGATGTTAAACTGACTGATCTATAGTTTCTAGGAATGTCTTTATACCCTTTCTTGAATAAGGGTGTCACATTTGCTGCTCTCCAATCCTCTGGCACCTCTCCCATATCTAGGGAAGATTGGAAGATTCTGGCAAGCCCTTCCATTATCTCCACTCCCACTTCCTTTAGCAACCTGGGATGTAAGCCATCTGGACCAGGTGATCTATCCATTCTAAGCAAAGCCAGCCTTTCCAGTGCATTCTTCCTATCAATTTACACCCCATCCATTACTTCTATCACCTTCCCTTCTACTGATATTTTGTCAGCATCCTCTTCCTTAGTAAACACCGATACAAAGTACTCATTAAGTATTCTTGTCTCGCCCTGCATCTCGAAGCATGTATCACCTTTTTTGTCCCTAACAGGCCCCACCTCACCTCTTACTAAATGCTTACTATTTACATGCCAGCAGATGATGTTTGTGTTCCCTTTTTTGTTAACTGCCATTCTATTCTCATATTTTCTTTTTGCCAATATTATTTTCCTCTTCATCTCCCCTCTCAACTTATATTTGGCCTGGTTCTCACTTGAAGAATTCATTTGACATGCATCATACACTCTCTTTTCTGTTTTATCATATTCTGTATCTCCCTTGTCATTCAAGGAGCCCTTACTTTGGTACCTTATCTTTTGCCCTTTTTGAAATATACCTAGCCTGTACCCGAAACATCTTTCCCTTAAAGATCACCCATTGGGGATGGTAGCATAATGGTAATGCTAGTGGACTATTACTCTAGCAGTCTAGACTGCATGTTCTAGACTGCAGACACATGTTCACAATCCCAACACAGCAGCAATGGGAATTTAAGTTCAATTAATAAACCTTGAATAAAGTGTTAGTCTCAGTAATGAAGACCATGAAACTACTGAATTATTGTAAAAACTCATCTGGTTCACTAATGTCCTTCAGGGGAATAAAACTGCTGTCCTTACTTGGTCTGGACTACATGTGACTCCAGAACCACTGCAATGTGGTTGACTATTAACTGAAATGGCTGAGCAAGTCACTCAGTAATGGTAATTAGGGTGAGGCAATAAACGCTGACCTTGCCACCAATGCTCACATCCCAAGAATGAATTTAAAATTGTTTTGTAACAGTTTTTCCTCTCAATGTTTGGTTCCATTTTACCCTGGCTAGATCCCTTCTCATCCTATTGAAGTTAGCCCTCTTCCAATTTAGAAGTTTTACTTCAGATTGTTCCTTGCTCTTCACCATTACCTGATGATACAATGCCTGCCCGCTGCATTGGTGTCTGCTCTCCATGCTCCATGTTTGTCGGCATTGATAAAATCGGGATGATACATTATGATCAGATGTCCAATGTCTCCCGTCCTGATTTAATGGCCCCCCACCCCCCGCCTCCCGCCCCCGTCTCTGTTACCATTCCCAAAATCCACATAAAATTCTGCCCTATGTCATTTGTACTGACATATATCACAACTTCTGGCTCACTCCCTTGCCCCTGCAGCATATCCTGCACACCCTCCATGATATGCTTTACCCTAGCATCAGGGAGGCAATGCACCATGTAGGACTCATGACAACGGTTACAGAAATGTCTGTCTGACCCTGTAACTATAGAATCTCCTATAACAACTGCATTTCTACTTTTTGCTGTTCTCCCTGTGCTGTCCCTTGCCCATTGGTGCCATGGTCTGGACTGCACTCCTTCAAGGTGTTGTAACTCCCAGCAGTCTCCAAAGCTGATGACCAGCTTGAAAGTGGTATGCACCCCAAAGACTCCTGCACCTCCTGCCTCTTCCTTCTCTTCTGGATGGCCACCCAACTACTATCCAAAACTCTCCCTGCTTGTGGGGTGACCACCTCCTGGAATGTATGATCCAGGAAGCTCTCATCCTCCTTGATGCTTTGTAGTGACTCCAGCTGCTCCTCAAGTTCAAAATCCTGAGCTCAAGTTCAAGCAGCTGGAGACACTTCCTACACACATGGTCCCCTAATACACAAGAAGGGCTGAATTTTGTTGAGGTCCCGATGTCAGGATCCATGGCATGGAGGGGGGGGGGGGGGGGGAGGGTTGGGGGAGGGGGCAGGAGGATGATACTGGCAGTGGCCCAACACAGAGTCTGGCGCGGAGAGTGCCGGACCCACTCGTCCCGGCGGTGGTGAGATTCCATGGTGGCCCCCCCCTCACGCCCCCCGCACCACTGGGCAATGGGACCCGACTTTACATATGTATATTAAGCACACGAATAAATTTTAATAAAATTGACATCAATCTTATCAGCTGCCCAGGATCTTCCGTGCGGCAGCCATCACTCACGCATTTTCACTTTCCCGTCCAGGGAAATCTGGCACCACCAAGGTGGAGAAGGGGGGTAGGCAGGTTTTTTAGTGTAGTTGGTGGGGGGATCGGGGTCCAATCAGCTTGAGTAGTGTAGGGGAGTGGGGGGAAGGGGTGACCTCTGCTCTTTGAACCATTTGGGGAAGGGAAAGGTAGGCGTTTTGGTGGCGGGGTGGGGTGTGGAGAGGACAACTAGTATATGTAAGTGTTATTGTGAGGGGAAGGGGCGATTTTTTTTATGATGTACTGGGGGCACGGCTTTAAATATTTAAATTTAACAGCAGGTCTGGCTGCCCTTTAAAAATGGCACCAACGCCTGCGCAGAGGCAGCTGACGCAGTTGCCGGTGTCGCAGAGTCTGCCCCTGCTACATGATTGGCGGAACGGTGGTAGTGGCCCAACTGGAGTATTATATTGGCATGATCTAAAAAAAAATCTCTATTCCCTCTTTTAGAATCTAGTTAATATCTTGTATCTTATAAACTATTAATTTTAATTAATATCTCTAGACCTGCTCTGTGCTACTACTGTTATTAATTCACTTACTGTTATACATACCGTGATAAAAATGTTATAAATTAAGCAAAGATAAAAATTTAATACAGTACATTATCGTTTCCTGGTCTTAGTTTAAACCACTTCCCTCATTTAGAGAGGATAAAAACGTTAAAACTCACCAACCAATCACCTACTTGCTGTTCTCTGACGTGACTCCTTGTTATAATGGAGGTGAGTTAGGCTGTGGAAGTGCCCTCTCCATCATAAATTCCTATTGCTGCTATGCAGGGTAAATTATCCCACTAGAATGCAATTATGGCTCTCAAAACCTAGGAATTTGGGGGGCTCATATTTCTGTAGCGGAACCATAAAAAAACTTTGCTTAATGAACACAAATCAAATCCTTTGACTTACAAATTGGTCAAAGCAGGACAGGACAAGGGTAACTGTTCCCAGGGTTAATCTGATTATCCTCATCAAGACACTGGGCTGAATTTTACAGACCCCCCCGATGTCGGGGTTGTAGCAGGGGTGGGTGGGGGTGGAAAATGCCTCCGGCAGAGGCCCTCCACAGGCCTCGACACTCGGAAGGCCCGGCCCAATAATGCCGGCGGCGGCAAGGCCTCGTGGCAGCCCCCCACTGCTCAGCGACAGGAGCCCTATTTAAATATTTAAATTTATTGAAATTAAAGAATTAATTATTTATCTGCTCCCTTCGTCCGTCCCAGAGCGATATTGATGCCAGTGACCGATACTCCTGCGCCTTCAGATCCCCGTCTGGGGATCTGAGGCGGAACACTGGTGGGGAGGGGGGCGAGCAGGTGAGTTTCTCAGTGCGGGGAGGTGGGGGAGCAGCATCAAAGTAATTTCAATGGTCTCGGGGGTGGTGAGAAGGGGTAAAGTTTAAAGTTGATGAACTTTGGGAAGGGGAAGGTTGGGAAAACAAGGTAAGTGTTTTGGGCGGGGGGTTGAGGACAGTTAATTACTTCTATGCTTATTGCAGGGGGTAGGAGAGGGTCAGGATCACTTTATTTAATGTTTTAAAATCAGTATTTCTTTAAATATTTAAATTGCAATGTAGGGCTCGAAGCCCTTTAAAAATGGCATCAGCGCCTGTGTAAAGATGGCTAACGCCATTGCCAGGGACGGACCACCCACCCCCTCCACGTCATTGGGGGATGGGGGCGGGGTGGGGGTGGGATGCTGTCTGTTCTGGCCATTTAAATGAACTGCCTCGTTTAATCTCGCGGCGGCTCCGCAATGTGCGGACCACCAATTTCGGCGGCAGAAATGTAAAATCCAGTCCATTATTTGGGTATACAGTGCCTGGTTCACCAAATGGTGCTAATTTCAAGATGCCTCATTGCACCTTCAGTCTTGTTTGATTAACATCACTGTGTTGGAGGCCTCCTAATTTGGTATACATTCTGAAAATATTTGGCCATTTTCTCAGAATGCTTTTCACTGGAATCCAAGGCAATGCATGAACTCTGTGGTGGCAGGCAAATCATTGTGCAAACATCATACAGGAAGTCTTGTAGCTTGTCACGCAGTTTGAGAATTATGGTTTGAAGGAGATATTTTTAAATACTTACGACCGATTTCCATCTTTCTTGCTTTCCAAGTTTTTGTATGGTCAATCTCTTGCTCTACTCATTTTGCTTCTGTGTAACTCAATTTCTTATAAAAGTTTAATGTTTAGCCTTACCTTACCATACTGTCTGACAGCCTGATGTTTACTGCCTGCAGAAGAGCTCAGGAGCATGTGGCAACTACCTTCATGGAACTACTCAAAGGGTCATTGCTGATCCTGCTGCATGCGAATCCTTTCAGCCCATGCAGGTTTCAGATGATGGGAGGCACAGACTGGTTTATGGAAGTTGTCTTTTTCCATGAGCATGAATAAAGAGTATTCAGATACATCCCAAACTGAAACAGTATGCTCAGAATTTTCCCAGCTCCGTGGTGGTGGCTTTGGAGGCAGAGGAACCAGGAAATGTTTTAAAAAGCATCTCCCCAATGTATTCCCGCCTCCTCCCGATTTTTCTAGAGGTGGCTTCAGGGAGATGATGGTTACCAGAATGGCAGTGGAGGGAAGTCAATGAAGGTAAGTATTGAGCCAATTAGCAGCCAATTTAGAAGAGAAATTAATTTTTCCAGAGGCGCAGGGGCCCCCGCTCTGCCTGCAGCTCACCTACTCTAGGAGGCAAGAGCACAGCGGGAGTTCAGAGAGCCATCAGATGCATATGCAGTGTACACTTTGAAGGATCAAATTGGCAATCCATTTGCAAAGGCTTACAAATCTATGGATTTGACTTGCAGATAGGTCCACCAGATTGCGCTGGGTGTGAGGGATTAGCTGTCCCATCATCAGTACTGTACCTCCACCTTATGCTGCCCTCTCCTGCTCCATTCAGCCTATCAGTATACAGTCTTTACAATGGGGCTGCTGACCGCCCTCACTTCAAGTGCTCTGATTGGCCCTCCTGCGTCCCTGCGCCACCCTTCATCCCTAATTGGTTGGCGAACATGGAGGTGACCTACGAATTGGCTGCCTTCTGTAAAATTAAGCTGGCATGTGTGCTGTGACAATGTGTAGGGTTCACCTCCCAATTATTTTCTAAGTGAGCAAAATTCATCCCCAAATCGTTTCAGAATCTGACCAAGATGATCTTCTATGTATTCCTTTAACTGCTTGCCATTGGCGTTGAATCTTTTAGCTACTCATTAGTAGTTAGCACATTTGACTTACAATTTTACTTGTTCTCCCCACCCACCAATGATTGTCATTCCAAAAAGGAAAAAGCTGATCTTCACTTTTCAGATACTGATCAGCTGCTGTTCATTTCCAATCTTTTTAATTTTTAATGTGACACTGAACCATACAGACAAGAAAGATCCCGGAATAGATTCTGGTCTGCACTGAGTTATCTCAGACAGAGTATTGGCTAAGCTTGACCTTAATGTCCTTCATTGAGAAGGGAAATGCAGCTGCTATCCATTGGTATTTGTTCCAAAGCACACATGACCACCTGTTGGCTGGGATTTTATGGGGCCCCCTAAGGTGTGGCCGGAGGCGGGTGGGTGGGCGGGTGGGGCGAGCATGGCGTATCACGACAGGTGGCCCGTTGCCTACCCTTAGCCAAGCGATCATACCAAGGGCGAGACAGGCTGACGATGGCCTTCCTCCCCAGAGGCCAATTGAGGCCCTTAAGTGGCTGATTAATGGACAATTCAGGGCCTCTTCCTGCCACCACTAGGATCTTACCAGCAGCGGGGTGGACCTCCGTCATGCAGCGAGGACGCTTTGTAACATGAGGCACCTTCCCTGCGGGCTTGGTCGGGGGCGGGGTGGGGGTTCCTCATCCGTGGGCAATTTGTAGTCCATGGAGGACCCCTGTCAGGAACCACTTTACCCCCGGGAACCTCTCCCAGGGACTGCACGACCACTCCCCCCAGCCCGCCCTCACCGGGATCTTCAGGACTGACCCCGGCGAACCTGCCTCACCGACCTCTGGTGGATCTCCAGCTCTGGGCCTGGGTCCGAGGCCCCTGCAGTACCAGCAGTGGCTACCGCTCCCAGTGGCGCTGCTCATACTGCTGAGGTGCCGGCCCTGTGATTGGCCGGCAACTCATGGAGGTGGGATCCCATCTTTAAAGAGTTGGAGATCCTAGCTCCAGAAACTTTGATGCAAAAAGAGCGGAGGATCGCTCTGGTGGCGGGGGGGGGGGAGGGTGGTGTGGGGTGGGGCCAGGAAAAAGCCGAGGCGGGGTTCCTCCCACCTTTTCGGTCCAGCGTCAGGAGCCCTGCCTCCTATGCAAAATCCAGCCTGGGGTGAGAATAGGATTGGATTCAGCCTCAATACCGATAACAGTTTGACTAATTTTGTGGAGACGACGTCCCATCTTCACATTGAGGATACCCTCCATCGTGTTGTGTGGCACTACCACCATGCTGAATGGGATAGATTTCAAACAGATATAGCAATGCAAAACTAAGCATCCATGAGGCGCTGTGGCCCATCAGCAGCAGCAGAATTGTACTCAGTCACAATCTGTAACCCTGACATATCCCTCAGTCTACCATTACCATCAAGCCGGGGGATCGAACCTGGCTAAATGAAGAGTGCAGGAGGGCATGCCAGGAGCAGCACCAGGCATATCTCAAAATGAGGTGTCAACCTGGTGAAGCTACAACCCAGGACTACTTGCGTGCCAAACAGTGTAAGCAGCACGCGATAGACAGAGCTAAGCGATCCGACAACCAACGGATCAGATCTAAGCTCTGCAGTCCTGCCACATCCAGGCGTGAATGGTGGTGGAAAATTAAACAACGAACTGGAGGAGGTGGCTCCACAAATATCCCCATCCTCAATGATGGGGAGCCCAGCACGTCAGTGCAATAGATAACGTAGAAGCATTTGCAACAATCTTCAGGCAGAAGTGCCGAGTGGATAATCCATCTCAGTCTTCTCCTGAAGTCCATGGTATCACAGATGCCAGTCTTCAACCAATTTGATTCACTCTGTGTGATATCAAAAAACGACTGAAGGCAAAGGCTATGGGTCCTGACAATATTCCGGCAATAGTACGGAAGACCTGTGCTCCAGAACTAGCTGTTCCACCAGCCAGTAGAGCTACAACACTAGCATCTATCCGGCAATGTGAAAAATTGCCCAGGTATGTCCTGTACACAAAAAGCAGGACAAGTCCAACCCGGCCAATTACCGCCACATCAGTCCACTCTCACTCATCAGTAAAGTGATGGAAGGTGTCATCAACAGTGCCACCAAGCGGCACTTGCTTAACAATAACCTGCTCAGTGATTCTCAGTCTGGGTTCCGCCAGGGCCACTCAGATCCTGACCTCATTACAGCCTTGGTTCAAACATGAACAAAAGAGGTGAACTCAAGAGGTGAGGTGAGAGTGACTGCCCTAGACATCAAGGCAGTATTTGACTGGGTGTGGCATCAAGGAGCCCCAGCAAAACTGGAGTCAATGGGAATCGGGGGAAACGCTCCACAGGTTGGAGTTGTACCTCGCACAAAGGAAGATGGTTATGGTTATTCGCGGCCAATCATCTCAGCTCCAGGACATCACTGCAGGAGTTCCTTAGGGTAACGTCCTAGGCCCAACCATCTTCAGCTGCTTCATCAATGACCTTCCTTCAACCATAAGGTCAGAAAAGGGGATGTTTGCTAATGATTGCACAATGTTCAGCACCATTTGCAACTCCTCAGATACTGAAGCAGTTCATGTAGAAATGCAGCAAGACCTGGACAATATCCAGGTTTGGGCTGATAAATGACAAGTAACATTCGTGTCAAACAAGTGCTAGGCAATGACTATCTCAAACAAGAGAGAATCTGACCATCTCCCCTTGATATTCAATGGCATTACAATTGCTGAATTCCCCCATGATCAACATCCTGGGGGTTACCAGGAAACTGAACTGGAGGAGCCATATAAATACCGTGGCTATAAGAGCAGGTCAGAGGCTAGGACTCCTGCGGTGGTAACTCACCTCCTGACTACCCAAAGCCTGTCCACCATCCACAAGGCACAAGTCAGGAGTGTGATGGAATACTCTCCACTTGCCTGGATGGGTGGAACTCCAACAACACTCAAGAAGCTCGACACCATCCGGGACAAAGCAGCCTGCTTGATTGGCACCCCATCCACAAACATTCACTCCCTCCACCACCGATGCACAGTGGCAGTAGTGTGCACCATCTACAAAATGCACTGCAACAACACACCAAGGCTCCTTCGACAGCACCTTCCAAACCCGCGACCTCTACCACTTAAAAGGACAAGGGCAGCAGATGCATGGGAAAACCACCAACTGCAAGTTCTCCTCCAAGCCACACACCATCCTGACTTGGAACTATGTTGCCATTCCTTCACTGTCACTGGGTCAAAATCCTGGAACTCCCTTCCTAACAGCACTGTGGGTGTACCTACCCCACAAGGACTGTAGCGGTTCAAGAAGGCAGCTCACCACCACCTTCTCAAGGGCAATTAGGGATGGGCAATAAATGCTGGCAAAGCCAGCAACTCCCACATCCCATGAATGAATAAATTTAAAAAAATCTTGTGGCACTCACTCCCAGGTTCTTCAAAATGGCACTTCAGAAAGATACTTAAAAGACTTCTGGGCAATGGTGGAACCAATACAAATGCACAATACTGCAGATGCTGGGATATTGGCCTGAAACGTTGGGCTGAACTTTATTTCGGCAGAGGGGGTCCTGGCGACAGGCTGGAAAGCATGGGGCAACCCCATCTCAGCCATTTGTCAGACCCCAGCCGAATTCAACGGTGTGCAAGCAATTAACTGCCTGACGTCAAGGATGCTGTCCCCTTTAAGGAACAGGATCCCACCCCAAGAGCTGCCAGCCAATTAGAGGGCTGGCAGCTCAGCAGTCCCAGAAGTGCCACTGGGAGTAGTGGCCACTGCTGGTAATGCAGGAGGCCAGGACCAGCAACCGTGGAGGAGGCTCCGGAATTAAGGTAAGTGGGGTTGGGCTCACTGGGACCATTCAAGCAGGCCCCAGTGGGCATGGGGGGTCGTTAGTAAGGGCAGGGGTGTTCTTTCAGTCAGAGCAGCAGTTGCTGCTGTGGAGACCCTCCATTGGCCACTGGGTGCCTGATCAGGAGGCCTCACTCCCCCACCCTCAACCACTGAGACTGCAGGGAGGCTGACAGCTTTTACTGGGTGGTATCCCCACATGGCAGATGGCCCTCCCGTCACTGGTATTTTACCAGCAACAGTGGGAAGAAACCCTTAAATAGCCCTTAATTGGCCTCTGGGCGGGAAGGCCATCCTGGACCTCTCCCCACCTTGCTAAAATTCCATGGTGGCAGGAAGACGACAGGCACTCGACTCTTTGCCTTCCCTTGCCATTTTATGCCCCCCATAAATGAAGCATTTTATGCTTCATCAGTTCTGAAGATGGGTCACTGACCTGAAACGTTAACTCTGTTTCTCTCTGCACAGATGCTGCCAGACCTGCTGAGTATTTCCAGCATTTCTTGTTTTTATTTCAGATTTCCAGCATCTGCAGTTTTTTGCTTTTATGTTAAAGTCAAGGCCCTGTCGGCCCACTCAGATGGACATAAAAGATCCCACAACACTACTCGGAAAAGAACAGGGTAGTTCTCCCATTGTGCTGGTCAATACTTGTCCCTCAACTAACATCACAAATAGATTATCTGGTCATTGTCATATTGCTGTGCACAGATTAGATTAGTTTTCCTATATTACAATGGTGAATACATTTCAAAAGTACTTAATTGACTGGAAAGCACTTTGGGATGTCCCGAGGTTGTGAAATGCGCTATATAAATGCAAGTTCTTTCTTTTCCTTTCCAACGAAGATTAGTAGATAATCGGGACATAAATATAATTCCTAATTTGAACTTGAATTTAAGAGTGTCCTAATACTGAAATGTTTTCTTTGAGTGCTTTAATTATGTATTCTGTTGATACATTGAGTTTTTACACAGATTGAAATTGAACTTATCTAATACAAGACAGTGGTACACGTTATTATACTACATTGCTTTCATCACTTCAGAATTACTGTTATGAGCATGAATGAGAGACAGTGGGTGCCTTGTCCACCCGTTCTGCCTCACTCCTCTCAATGCCTTGCTACATTGTATGACAGAAGCTGTCAGCATTCAGATACGGCACAGTGATATACAATTACCTGAAGCTCTAGGACAAATTAGTCCATTTCATGTTTGAGTTCAAGATGTAAATCTCAATTTATGGAAGTCTCAAAAAAATGTTTTCTATTCACACTTCTGGAAAATTCTGTGAAACGCAAGGGCAGGATTAGGGGAGGTGGTGGCATAGTGGTAATGTCACTGGACTAGTAATCCAGAGGCCTAGGCTAATGCTCTAGGGACATGGGTTCAAATCCCACCATGGCAGATGGTGACCATGAAACCATTGTTGATTGTTGTAAAAACCCATCTGGTTCAATGTCCTTTTGGGAAGGAAATGTGCCTTCCTCACCTGGTCTGGCCTATATGTGACTCCAGACCCACAGCAATGTGACTGACCCTTAAATGCCCTCTGAAATGGCCTAGCAAACCAGTCAGTTCAAGGGCAATTAGGGATGGGCAATAAATGCTGGCCTAGCCAGCAACGCCCACATCCCATGAACAAAAATTTAAAAATTGAGCTACAGAGGCACTACTGAAGTCATCTGCTCACAAAGACCACGGTTGAGAAAGCTATTGGGCTTCTGAAGATGTGGTTCCA
The DNA here is from genome assembly GCF_036365525.1 of Heterodontus francisci. Taxonomy (NCBI): domain Eukaryota; kingdom Metazoa; phylum Chordata; class Chondrichthyes; order Heterodontiformes; family Heterodontidae; genus Heterodontus; species Heterodontus francisci. The sequence goes on along the minus strand of NC_090382.1, from coordinate 81,128,894 downwards.
GTGCCTAGACCAGTTGGGTGGTTCCCTGCGGTACACTCTTGCAAGGGTCTCACTTACTGTGGTGGTTTGCTGTGCTTTCCATAACATGGCCCACAAGAGAGGTGTGGGCCTTGAAGAGGGTGAGACTTTGGAATGACACAGCTGATTCAAGGAAGAGGAGGAGCAGGAGGTGTAAGAGGAGGAGGAAGATGCAGAACACTGAGGTGCCCCGGCTGCACAAGGAGGTGGACGGACCCAGTGCAGGATTCGAGGGTCTCATCAAGATGCCATCAATGTCAGGGATCATCTGATCGAGGGACATTTCAGCTGAGCCCTCCTAACCCAGGAAGACAGCATGCTTTGGAACCCACTTTGAGCTGCCTGTGAGAACATTTCCATTGAAAACAGCTCCTGGAATAGATCCACCCTTATCACCAATGAATGTTGCACATCTGTCCCACAGTCTCACTGTTCCCCTTCAAAGATCTTTGCTTACCTGCACCACTTCATCCCTCTTTTCCAGTTTCATCATTAAACAAGGGAAGCTTACATGTCTGGGACATGTGTCAGTATTTACATTGTGTTCAAAAAGTGAAAAAGTGCACATTTACAGGTGAGGCAATCCCAGTAAACCACTGAGTGCCCTGCCTGATGTAGTGGCCTCCACTTTCTGCCACTTCTCCACGGTGCTTCCCTTGTGGCCTCAGATGAGATGAAGGCAGCCTGCTCGCTTATCTCTGCTTGCAGCTGAGATGCATGTGGCAGTCATCCTTGCTGTAGAGCTGCTGCTGGGGGCACCTCCAGAGGCTGCTGCTCCAGCATCAATGCAGGGGTAGGCTCTGTTACACGGCGCTGCTGCACAGATGGACCTTCAGTCAGAGGGGCCAAGGAGGCCAATGATGATGATGGCACCCTGTAAAGAGTGGCACCCTTATCCTCCTCAGTGACTCCTCTGCCCTTAGTTGCCACTCCAGATGGCTGGAAGGGAGCACCAGCTGGGGCACAACAGGCATCCAATCCAAACATTTTTATGTCATCAGTGCCACTAACCAGTCCATGCTACAGGGCGTTGCATGCATTCTGTGCTTGTCAGTACGCTGCTCCTGCATGCATCCTGCCACATATGGCTCTCCATGAGGTTGGCCACTCTCTCAATAGAGGAGCTCAAGCGCCCAAAGCCCTGAGCTCTGGCAGTGCACCTGAACTGAATGGACTCCTCCATTCTTGGCCCATGACCCCACACTGCCTCAGGGAACTCTGACATGCGGGTACACATCTGTTGCTGCTGATCTACGTAGAGCCTCCTTTCCTGAGACCCTGCATCTGCGTCCAGCTGAGCAGGGCTGTGTCTGTCTTCCATCCTCTGAGGAAGAATGCCCACAGCTGACTCTACCTCTCTCACCTCCTTCTGTTCACTAGTGCCAAGTCATTCACCCAGTGCCACCCTATCTATATGCGTGCCAGAACCCACAGATGTGACTATATCTGCGCTGGTGGAGGGTGCACTTGTAAAATGTGATGGTGCTGGGTCTAGTGTCTCGGTTTCTAGTGATGGCCCCGGTGCGGTGACAAGATTCAGGTGTTTCCCCCGTCATGTCAGAACCTGTGAGAAACACAAGAAGGAGATCATGAGAAATACCCTTTAAGAGCAGCAGCCTCTGCAGTGCTGAAGCATCCAAATGGAGCTGAGTCTTTGACATGCTGTCAAACAGGGAAGAGTACATTCTACCCATTTCATCTGCAGATGTCAATAACATTTCACCATCTCCTCCGGGTATGCCCATCTCTCCTTCCCTGACTTGCTCCTTACCACCTATCAGCCCAGGCATGAATGTTGTCCAAATCTCACTGCATATGGACACGGGCTGCTTCAGTATCTGAGGATTTGCGAATGGTACTGAACATTGCGCAATCATCAGTGAACGTCCTCACTTCTGACCTTATGATGGAGGGAAGGTCATTGATGAAGCAGCTGAAGATGGTCGGCCTAGGGCACTACGCTGAGGAACTCCTGCAGTGATGTCCTGGGACTGAGAGGATTGGCCTCCAAAAACAACCATCTTCCTTTGCGCTAGGTATGTGTTCTCCCCTAATTCCCATTGACTTCACTTTTGCCAGGGCTCTTTGATGCCACACTCATTGAAATGCTGCCTTGATGTCTAGGGCAGTCACTCTCACCTCACCTCTTGAGTTCAGCTCTTTTGTCACTGTTTGGACCAAGGCTGTAATGAGGTCAGGAGCTGTGTTGTCCTGGCAGAACCTAAACTGAGCATCAGTGAGCAGGTTATTGCTAAGCAAGTGCCACTTGATAGCACTGTCGACGACACCTTCCATCATTTTGCTGATGATCGAGAGGAGGTTGATGGGGTCGTAATTGGTTGGATTTGTCCTGCTTTTTGTGGATAGGGCATACATGGCCAATTTTTCACATTGTCATATAGGTGCCAGTGTTGTAGCTGTACCAGAACAGCTTGGCTAGGGGCACGGCTCGTTCTGGAGCATAAGTCTTCAGTACTATTGCCGGAATGTTGTCAGGGCCCATATCCTTTGCAGTGTGCAGTGCCTTCAGCCATTTCTTGATATCACGCGGAGTGAATTAAATTGGCTGAAGACTGGTATCTGTGATACTGGGAACCTCAGGAGGAGGCCGAGATGGATCTTCCACTCGACACTTCTGGCTGAAGATGGTTGCAAAGGCTTCAGCCTTGGCTTTTGCACTGATGTACTGGGCCATTTTCCCAGAGATGGGATCCGAGGGTTGGAGGTGGAGGGACAATAGGGCTACCGGCCTGCAAGTGGCATGTAGCAGACTTAACTAGTTAAATGCCTATTAAGTACTATTGTTGAAAGCCAACTGGGATTTTCCAGTCGGCCTCCAGGGCCTCGGAGGCGGCAGCGAGTAAGGCAGCTGCCTGGAGGCAACCTCCCAGCAGCAGACCAGGAGGCCAGAACTCCAGGCAGGCATAGATGCCCTCCCCATTTACCTGGCTTCAGCTGCTGCTACCCTGTGAGGGGATCCCCTCCCCCCTCCCCACAATGGTGGCCTGGCTGCTGATTCCCTTTTGTATTTTAAATTTAAAGAAGTTGTAGAGAGGACACCTCCATTTTGGGGCACCATCTTCCGCATTTACCTGCCATTGCATTCTGCTGCTGCTTCAGTGCCGAAGGGCCTTCTATTGACAATTCAGCTTCAAGAGCCTGCCCGTGTCCTTAATTGGACAACGAGACCGCCTTCTGGCTACTAATTGGCCAATTCAGAGAAAATTGTCCCCCACAAAGTGCAGGCTTCTGACCCCCATTTGAAACTGATGGTAGGGTCCTGAAGCCTGCAAGAAAAATCCTGCCCTATGTTGCAGTTTGTGATGGAATATCTCATTCTATGCCCTGTAAAATTCTTGAATTAAAATCTATGAGAATAAAAATCTGAACTAATATCACAAATTAAAGGGGAGGTGTACATATTAGCATTGACATATAATCCTAAATAAAGAGCAAGGTGCATGTATGTATCTGATACTTCTCTGTTGTTGCTGGTCATTGTGGTTTATGTTTTATGACTACTGATCTGAGACACCTTTAATAGTATATATTTTCTGTAGAATCTCTTCCTCAGTAACCCCATGCAGTCAGGGTCCGTCTGTCAGTCAGTGGAATATTGGTACAATCTGCATTTGAATTACTCATTGGCAGAATTTAAGTAGAAAACTTATAGGCCTCCTAGTTTTTGGTTTGGACACCTTTAATCAATTCAGAGATACATTTTCCACTTGTGGGATTTTTAAAAAATATTTAAAAGCAACAGACATGTTTAACAGTCAAATAATTACTTTAAGTTTCTGCTGAGTGAGTTTGTTCCACAGGATTTTATTCGCCCTAATGGAAGTAATGTGGCTACTATAGGCCCACCTGCAATGATTGTCATTTCACACCTCTTAGATGATTGAACAGGCACTTAACTAGTCAAGTATTGTTCCAGGGAGGTTTGGAAAGTAGCAAATTAAGCAGAGCAGCAAACGTATACGCGGTGATGCTCATTTATGGATTTCTAACTCTGGATTTTTAAAATATATTTTCCACAAAGTGGTTCAGTTTATTATTCCATCTGTGAAAGATGATGGACATGCAGCAAACAATCCATTAGGTGGGGTGTTTGCTCTTGGTGCTCCTTTGCTGATGGCTGTTAAGGCCAATCCTAGAGAGGCAGGTTCTGCCACAAGTGCTGCATGTTAAGCTGCCAAGTGATGCTGTGAGTTGTTGTTTTCAGTGTTGGTGCTTGCTGCCAAGCTGCTGTAGCCACTGGTCATCATGATAGTGCAGCCAGTTCACAGGATGTGTCGCCATTTCCCTCTCTCACCAAGTAGTGACTCCCAGGTCCGATAGTCAACATTTAGGACCTTCATGTCATGCTTTCAAGCATCCTTGAAGTGAGCTTTAGTGCCTCACTGATTGTCTGACCCTGACTACCTCATCATACAAAATGTCCTTGGGTCTGTGACCATCTTTCATACCGCGGACATGTCTGATCCACCGAAGCCGCCTCTGATTAGTGGCAACACACTTGGGAGTGTCATGACTGTATGTGTGGGCTTGAGTATTAGAGACTGTATGGTCCTTGGAAGAGAAACAGAAAGTAGCTTTGTGTTTTGGGGAAAACACCTGACTTGAAGGTTATTGTAAGGTCAGAGAGGCATATGCTCCAGCAGTGAACAGAAGCTTGTTAAATCTTTGTTAAAGTTAAATCTGTGACTTCATGAGTGATTCTTTCACCCTGAGGTGTGACATTGGAAATAAGGATATAAAGAGAAACAATGTAGAGGTAAATTCGGAGATATTTTGGATTGTATCATGGCATTTGCTGGAGCTGATATGTCTGCAGTCCACGGCATGGAGCTGTTTGTTCCAATACGTGATGCCAGTTCCGTCAGTGTGAAATGAAAAGCTGGCTGGGGGAGTTTGGAGCGTATGCTGACAATCGTGGTTTGTTTTTGGACGGGGCGATGAAGGTGTAGAAAGTACACGACAGACCTTATTGTTGTTCAATGTGAATGCATCGGTGAGGGAGACTTTCAAGATGTTGCCTGACATGGGAGAAAAGGCAGATTATGAACATGTAGTAAAAGCTTTGAAGGACCATTATGTCGTGACGCCAAATGCCACATTCCAAAGGCATGTTTTCTGTCAAATGAGAGAGAAAGAGGGGGAAACAGTAGCCCAATTTGTGAATCGCTTGAGGCAGGCATTGGATGGATGCAATTATGTTGCGATGGATCTGAATAATCAGATAATGGAACAGTGCAAGTCGGATAAGTTGAGGCATAGGCTGCTGGAAAGAGGAGGTGACTTCACATTGGATGGCACTTTGAAAATAGCGGCTGCATTGGAAGCAGTAAATGGAAAAGTTCAAAGCATGAAACAAGATCCCATTTCTGCCATCAGCACAACAAAATCTGAGTGACACAATGGAATCCTGGTACGTGTAAATGTAAGCAGCAAAAGTCTGAGAGAGAATGTTTCAGTTGTGGCAGCTTGGGGCACTATGGAAAAGATGATTGCTGCCCTGCCAAGGGAAAGATATGCAGAAAATGTGGGGGCAGAGACCATTTTGCCAAGAAGTGCAGATGCTAAACTGAACAGAGTGGGAAGCCTGGTAAACCATGTAAAGGAAAGAGAGATGGAAGTAGTACAACTGTGAGATGAGTTGAAGAAGATGCCGTGAGTGACAACATGAATAGCAATTGTGGATTGCAATTTTCTGTCAATGAAAGCAACCAGGAGAATGTTCCAGTGATTGTTGAGGGTGTTGTAGTGAGCATTATTATCGATTCAGGCAGTGACAATAATGTCATCAGTAGAGCTCTGTGGGAAGAACTGAAAACAAAGAGAATCAAGTGCACATCTCAAAAATCTGTCAAAAAGCTTTATCCTTACACATCTAAAACCCCACTTCAAACTGTTGGATGTTTCACTGCAAGTGTGAGAGCTGGAGATCAGAGTGTGGAGGCAGAATTCAATGTGATTAAGGAGGATGGTGAGCCTCTTCTGAGTAGAGAAACTGCCCAAGCCTTGGGGGTGCTACACATTGGATTGAAAGTGAATTTTGTGAATTCCTATGCGGAGCTTCGAGAGGAGTTTGGACCAGTATTTCAAGGAATTGGGAAGTTACTCAACCGCCAAGTGAGATTAACAATTAACGAGAACATTAAGCCTGTAGCTCAGCCTGTACATAGAACACCTTTTGGTCTGAGAGGGAAAGTTGAGGCAAAGATCAAGGAACTGGTTAACCAAGATATCACAGAGTCAGTTGAAGGACAAACACAGATCTTCACTAGAGAAGAAAGCTGAATCATTTGTGCGGTTTGTGGTAGTTCATGTTATACCCAGAGCAATGACAACTAGAGAGATTGAAAGAGAGTCAGACAAAGAGCCAGAATTGAATGACATCAGACAGAGAATCCAAACTGGAAATTGGGAGAATTGCCCATTCAGAGCATACATTATTATACAAGATGAACGGTGCACAATTGGGAAGTGTGTTCTCAGAGTTAACAGACTTGTAGTGCCACAAAAGCTTAGGCCTAGACTGGTGATGCTAGCTCATGAGGGTCACTTAGGAGTGGTTGGTACTAAGCAAAACATGCAAACCAAAGTATGGTGACCAGGGATGGAGAAAGATGTGGAGCAGTTTGTCAAAACATGTCATGGATGTCAACTTGTCAGTAGACTCAATCCACCAGAATCAGTACACAGTACACTTTACCGGCTGGACCATGGGAGTTTGTAGCAGTTGACTTTCTAGGCCCATTTCTATCAGGAGAATCCATACTAGTGGTGATTGACTATTACAGCCTTACTATGAGTAGGTGGTAATGAAATCTACAACAGCATTGACTGAAATATTTGCAAGGCATGGTCTACCAGTCATTTTGCATTCAGACAATGGGCCACAATTCATTTCACTGACCTTTGCAGATTACATGCAAGTCACAGGCATTCACCATCACAGAGTAACCCCTAAATGGCCACAGGCAAATGGGGAAGTGGAAAGTCAAACAGATGTGGATTGCTCAGGCTGAGGGTAAAGACTGGAAGAAGGTGTTGTCATATGTGGCCATGTATAGAGCAACTACACACCCAGATGAGTTGTTACTTGGATGCAAAATACACACCAAGATACCAGAGCTATGGGACATTAGATTAGACATCAGACATTAGACATCAGGAGGTTCAGGATCAGGATACTGAAAAAAAGTTTTATGCAGACCACAGAAGGAGAGCTGGACAGTCTGATGTGATGCCAGGTGATGAAGTATTGCTGAGACAGGAGAGTCCGAGTAAGATGCATAAAACATGTTATCCCAAGCTGTGCACAGTTATTGCCAAGAAGGGAAACAGTGTGACTGTGCAGTCGCCAGGAGTACTGTATGACAGAAATTAAAAAGTATCATGGTGACAAAGACACAACAGCAGATGTACTAGATGTAGGAGCTAAGGTGAAGCTGACATCCAGCAATTCAGAAGTCGAAGCCAGTGATGCTGTTGGCAGACAGACATTGGAGAGGGAGAAACATCGGTTCCAGAGGGGCCGACGACATTTCCTAATCCTGACGTAGTGACCAGAGTTCCTGAGACAACAGGGAGCCCACGGCGCAAGAGAAGACGACCAAAGCAATATGAAGATTTTGTGCTGTGATTATATTTAAACCAAAAAGGGTGTATGCCGAACGCTCCCCTTGAAAGCAAATGTAATTGCAGAAATTCATTTACTCAGCCAGTTAGGAAAATAATGATTTGTTATGTTTTGTTACAAAATTTATTACAGTATGGTAAGAGATAGAATTTCAGCTATATACACCAATCAGGAAAATCGTGGACATGTTTTAGTCTGATAAGGGAGGAATGTCATGATTGGATGTGTGGGCTTGAATATTAGACACTATGCGGTACTTGGAAGAGAAACAGAAAATAGCTTTGTGTTTTGGGGAAAATGCCTGACTTGGGGTTTGTTGGAAGGTCAGATAAGAATATGCTGCAGCAATGAATAGAAGTCTTTATTAAAGCTTGTTAAATCTTTGCTAAAGCTAAATCTGGGACTTCAAGAATGATTCTTTCATCCTGAAATATGACAAGGAGCTCTGCTGTTGAGAGGACTGCCGCACTTGTGATCATATGAACATACGAATTAGGCGCAGAAGTAGACCATTTTCAGCCCCTCAAGCCTGCTCTGCCATTCATTAAGATCATGGCTGATCTGTTTGTGTTTGGAATTCCACACTCCCATCTACACCTGATAACTCTTGATTCCCTTGCCTAACAAGAATCCATCTACCTCCACCTTAAAAATATTCAATGACCCTGCCTCCACCACCTTCTGAGGCAGAGAGTTCCAAAGTCGCACAAACCTCAGAGAAAAACTTTCTCCTCATCTCTGTCCTAAAAGGGTGACCCTTAATTTTAAAAAAGTGCCCCCTAGTTTTGGACTCACCCACAAGAGGAAACAGCCTCTCCACACCCAAGACCGTTCAGCATCTTATAAACTTCAATCAAATCTCCCCTCACTCTTCTAAATTCCAGTGAAAACAAACCCAGTCTATCCAACCTTTCCTCATAAGACAACTCGCTCATTCCAGTTATCAATTTAGTAAACCTCTTCTAAACTGCCTCCAATGCATTTATATCCTTCCTTAAATAAGGAGACCAAAACTGCACACAGTATTCGAGATGTGCTCTCACCAATGCCCTGTATAACTAAAGCACAACACCCTTACTTTTATTTTCAATTCCTCTCATAATAAAGGATAACATTCCATCAGCCTTCTCTATTACCTACTGTCCCTGCATACTAACTTTTTGTGACTCCTGCACTAGAACACCTAGATCCCTCTGCATCTCAGAATTCTGCAGTCGTTCTCCGTTTAAGTAATACTCCGCTTTTTTTATTCTTCCTGCCAAAGTGAACAACTTCACATTTTCCCACATTATACACCATCTGCCAGATTTTTGCCCATGCACTCAACCTATCTATATTGGTCTGCAACTTCCTTATGTCCTCTTCACAACATACTTTCCTATCTATCTTTGTGTCATCTGCAAATTTAGCTACCATGCCATTGCTCCTCTCATCTAAGTCATTGATATAGATTGTAAAATGTTGAGGCCCCAGCACAGACCCCTATGGGACTCCACTCATCACATCCTGCCAATCAGCAAAGGACCAATTAAGCATACTCTCTGTTTTCTGCCAGCCAGCCAATCTTCTAACCATGCTAATATGTTACCCCTACACCATGAACTCTTACTTTGCGCAATAACCTTTTATGTGGCACCTTGTCAAATGCCTTCTGGAAATCCAAGTATAGTACGTCAACGGGCTCCCCTTTATCCACAGCGCATGTTACTCCTTCAAAGAACTCCAATAAATTGGTTAAATATGATTTCCCTTTCACAAAATCATGCTGACTATTCCCGATACCCTTGAGTTTTTCTAAGTGCCCAGCTACAACCTCCTTAATGATTGATTCTAACGCCTTCCCCACGACAGAAGTCAAGCTAACTGGCCTATAGTTACCTGTTTTCTGCCTCCCCCCAATTCTTGAATAGAGAGGGGTTATATTTGCTACTTTGCAATCTGATGGAACCTTTCCAGAATCCAGCGAATTTTTAAAAATTAACACCAACGCATCTACTACCTCATGTGCCACCTCTTTTAAGACCCTACGATGAAGTCCATTAGGACCTGGGGACTTGTCAGCCCGCAGCTCCATCAGTTTGGTCAGTACTGCTTCCCTGTGATTGTAATTTCACCAAATTCCTCTCTTCCTTCCACCTCCTGATTTACAGCTGTTGCAAGAATGTTTTTTGTATCCTCTATAGTGAAGACAGAAGCAAAATATTTGCTCATTGCATTTGCAATTTCCTTATTGTCTACTATTAGCTCCCCATTCACACTCTCTCGAGGAGCAACACTCACTTTACTATTTTCCTTTTTAAATACCTGTAGAAACTCTTGCTATCTGTTTTTACTTTTCTAGCTAGCTTCCTCTCATACTCTAATTTCTTTCTCCTAACTAACCTTTTAGTCATTCTCTGCCATTCTTTATATTCTGACCAATCATCTGAACTGCCACTCATCTTTGCACAATTATATGTCTTTTCCTTAAGTTTGATGCTTTCCTTAACTTCTTTAGTTATCCATGGATGGTGGATCCTCACGTTAGAATTTTTCTTTATAGTAGGAATAACTTATTCTGAGTATTCTGAAATATCCCCTTAAATGTCTGTTACTCCTTCTCTATTGATCTATCTCCAAACCTAGTAACCCAGTTCACTTCAGCTAGCTCAGCGTTCATGCCCACATAGTCGCCCTTATTCAAGTTTAAAATACTGGTCATAGATCCACTCCTCTTTTTCCAACTGGATGTAAAATTCAGTCATATTGTGGTCGCTGCTACCTAGAGGTGCCTTTACTCTGAGGTCATTAGTTAATATTGTCACATTACACAATATCAAATTTAATATAACCTGCTCTCTGATTGGTTCAACAACATGCTGCTCTAAGAAACTATCTGGAAAGCATTCTGTGAAATCCTCATCCAGGCTACTATTGCCAATCTGATTTTTCCAGTTTATATGTAGATTAAAATCACCAATTGCCGTCCCTTTATCACAAGCATCTAATATTTCTTCTTTGTGATTTTGTCCCGCCAAGACATACCCATAATGCGCTGTAAACAGTGAACATGGAAATTATTGAGCTTCTTTTCCTGGTAGCTGTAAGTTGCCCATGTTTTGTAACCAGGCAGCAAGGTGCTGAGAACACAGGCCTTATAAACCATCAGTTTTGTCCTAAGGGTCAGTTTATGTGTATCGAGCTCTGCATCAAGGGACAGATTGTCCGTCACCGTGGACCCAAGGTAGCAGATTCTGCTAACCACTCCCTGTGGGGCGTTATTTAGTGTGATCAGGGGCTGAGATGTAACACCTTGTCCCATGACCACGGTTTTCTTGACACTTATAGTCAAGGAGAATAAGTTACAGGCATGGGAGAGACAGTCCATGAGTCTTTGTAGCTGCGTTTCTGTGTGAGCAACTACCCCAAAGTAATTATGTGTAAATTCAAACTCTTAAATTCTGAAATTAGAAACACAAAGATAAACTGCACTCAATTACATTTCAAATTTGAAAATGATCGCCATCTCTTTGTGCAGTTTATAGCAAAGAATCTACAAACCTTGAGATTTCGAGAAAGAAGGATGATAAACACAGTTAAGCAATGCAAGGGAAGGGGTTAAAGATGCTGAACAGAACATGGGTAGTTTATTAAATAGTTTACTAATCCATTTATATCTATGAGAAAAGTAATCTAAGCATAATAAACCTTTCAAAAGTCCAATTGAGAGGTCCCTGGTGTCTGGTGATGCTTGCTCTTCTGCCGTTGCTGAACTAATAATGCAGTAAAATACAGATTGGCCTGGAGTTTGCAGTCAGTGGCGAAGAAAGGGCGATAACTGCTGACCTCAAAATAAGCCTCACTGAGAGATCAAGTGAACTGTCTGGCGAGAATTTCATCTCTCTCACCATGCAGTGGTACTGCAACTGATTGCAGCATTCTTTACTGGGGATTTCCCAGTGTGGAACTGGAGTTATGCCATCAAGCTGTCCAAGCAACTAATCACATTAAAGCATTTCCACAGACACACAAACAGGAAAGAAAAAGCAGTAAAATTATATCACTTTTAGTTTTTTTATATTGAGCCAATTAAAGATTGGAACATACAAATGGGGTGAAGGTAGAAGCTAAAATATTCTGAAATAACTCTTTTAGAAGAAATTATTGTTAAAAAAATTTAGTTTAAAAATCTACTAACTAATCATTTAACAGCACGGCACAAACAAAAAATTATTTTTTTCAGGGCCACAGTGCAGACTGTGTCAGAACCCTGAGTGACAGACTGCAATTTCAGGATTTCCATGGGATCTGCGCATGCCCTAGATCCTGAAGTTGCGGTCAGTTTCAGATAGGTAACGGCAGCAAACGCAGACAGTTCACCATCAACATTCACCTTGCAAAATCGAGTAGCTACTCTGCCACATTGTTTAGCTGTTTCTAATTTAAATAACTCTTGCTCGGCAGATGAACTCAATCTGCCCTGGTTGTTCTTAATTAGCAGAGAAAAGAATATAAATTTCTATTTGCAAGTAATTAACAAGCTCTGAATTACACTTAAACAAATTTCTCAACATTTCCTTAAATATTTGAGTCACTATTTTGAACCAGCCTTAAAATTAGAAGCTGTGCTGAAACTGACAAAACGGTCAACTTTAGATTATCTCCCAGTTTCATGTTGTCACCATCAGACTGCAATGGCTGACCCTTAGAATTCTACTCACGAAAATTTTGATACATGATTGGTAAAGAAAACTGGCATTTCAATATTTACCTCTTAAATGGTGTCCCACATCTGAGAGTAACTATGAATTTAAATCAGATTAGTTCTGCCTACGAAATAGATCCATATTTTTAGTCATTCACAAGCATCTTCACATTTTCAACATCTCACCAACAACTTGCATTTTTATAGTGTCTTTAATACAGTAGAATGTACTAAGGTGCTTCACAGGAGCATAATCAAACAAAATGTGACACCCAGACACTTAAGGAGATAAGGAGACAGGTGACCAAAAGCTTGGTCAAAGAGGTAGGCTTTGTAGAGTGTCTTAAAGGAGGAGAGCAGGATGAAGAACATTAGGAAGGAAATTCCAGAGCCGAGGGACTAGGTAGCTGAAGGCATGGCTGCCAATGGCGGAGCAATTAGAATTGGGGATGTGCAAGAGGCCAGAATTGAAACAGCACAGAGATCTCTCATAATGCCAGAGGATATTACAGAGATAGGGAGGGGTGAAACCTTTGAGGGATTTGAAAACAAGGATGATAACTTTAAAATCGAGGAGTTGCTGGACCAGGAGCCAGTATAGATCAACAAGCATAGGGATGATGAGTGAATAGGACTTGGCGTGAGGTCGGATATTGGAAGCAGAGTTTTGGATGAGTTCAAGTTTATGGAGCGTGGAAGGTGGGAGAGCAGCCAGGAGAGCATTGGAATAGTCAAGTCTAGAAGTGACAAAACATGGGTTTCAGCAGCAGATGAGTTGAGGCAGGGATGGAGATGGGCAATGTTACAGAGGTAGAATTAGCTGGTCTGGGCGATAGAGCAGCTATGCGGTCAGAAGTTCATCTCGAGGTCAAATACAAGTTGTTTTATAATATTTTGGCAGCAATGACAAAATTGATCTCTAACTAGTTCAGTTTTCAATGTAACTGAAAACTCTATGTGGTTGCTATGGAAAGGTGACCAAAAAAGACTCTAATTTACATAGATTTAAAGTATATAATCTTAAATGTTTGGAATACATCAAATGTTTGACTGGAAACTAAATTTACTTAACATGTGTGAGTACATGATTTGCATTTAGGAGTGTTTGTGCTGCATTTCATCAACAACCTTTTGTATTACTTGACTGGCTAACACTAACAGTTTGGTTATCAAGACACATAGCATTTGTATGAGCACAATCATGGAAAACCATTGGTGCCTCTAGCTCAGGAAACCAATCGGCCCATAACATCTGAGACAACTATTTGCTAGAGAATTCCAAAATTATTTCTACTGCCCTGCTCTCTACCCATAGCCCTATATTACTCTCTGCTTCTGATGTTTATATATTCGCTCCTTAAAAGATGCAATGATCTCTACCTCAATTATTGCCTATGGCATTCCGTGCTGTAACAATTCTTTGCAAAATTAAATTTCTTCAAATTTGTTTCTTCACTCTCTTAGTGACAATTTTATTGTAGGTCCTCTATCATTGATTCCCTGACAAGTGAAAATAGTCTTTCTCTATTCAAAACCCTTAATAAGTTTAAAACCCCTGATTAAATCTTCTGTTGGCATTCACTGCTCCAATGTAAATACTCCAAGTATCAAAAGTTTCTCTTTATAATTGTAGTTTCTGATCCCTGGTATATCTGTTGCAAATCTATGCTGCACACTCTCTTTGGGTTTAATTTCCTTCCTATAATAGGGCACCAAAACTTCAAGCAGCACTCTGTGACCTAGCCATTGCTGTAGAGAACTTTTTCATGATTTATTTTCTTTTGTACTCTATTTATGGTACCTAAAGTGCTATTGGCCTTTTTTAATCACGATACCTACCTGCACTTGCACTATGTATTTGCACCCCTTTGTTTCTCTACACCCTTCAGCATCTTCCATTTAGTGTAAATACTTCCATTGCGTTCTTACAGCATCCGAATCATAGAATGATTACAGTAGAGGAGGCCATTTGGCCCATCGTGTTCATGCCATCTCTCTGCAAGAGCAACTCACCTAGGCCCACTCCCCTACTTTTCCCCGTAGCCCTGCATTTTTTTTCTCTTCAGATAATTATCCACTTCTCTTTTGGAAGCCATGATTGAATCTGCTTTCATCACACTCTCAGGTAGTGCATTACAGATCCTAACCATTCACTGCATAAAAAAGATTTTCCTCATATCGCTTCTTTTGCCAATCACCTCGACCCTTCCACCAACAGAAACTGTTTTGTCCATGTTACGAACGACCGCTCCAGTCAAAGCCCACAATCAAAATATACGATTCTGACAGTGGTGGGAGAAACGCACTGTTAATTTAATCCCATCCCTCCACAGATCGCCTAACATATAATTTTAAACATTCCAAATTAAAGAAAGACCCAGCCAAATTGTACCATCTATTAACCCCCGAATGAGGCTAATCAAACCAGGTGTCTTTAAATCAACAAATTAACTGTTTAATTAGAAAAATTAAATTCGTAAACACTACTAAGATAGAAACAACATTTAAAACAGTAAAAATTTGAGTCCTTGCAGATTTACGCTCTTGCCAGATGTGGAACAGTCCGAGGTTGCTTGAAGTCCTCACAGCCGTCCGATGGGGGGAAAAAAAGTTCTTCAACAGTAGAACAGTCTGCGGTCTAATTCAGAAGTCAAAATAGTTGCTCCTTCTTCAGCGATGAATTTTAACAATTAACAACTTGCAAACACTTTTTTTAATGAATCAATTTGGCTTCAGAATTTTTGAGGGATAAACGATTGTCATAGTCTAACTTCCCTTCCTTCAGCTTACATTATCAGAGATCTCTGTTTTGGCTTGACTTTTTAGAATTTTGAGAGAGAACAATAAATAAACAGACTAAATTCTCTTCCTTCAGTTTAAATGATCTGAGAGTGCTCCTTTCACACAGCTGTCTGTCTGTTTCTCCATTAGTACAGTCTATTTCAACTAAAAAGCCAGTTCAAAAGATAATTGCAACATTGTATATCCAGTCCTTGGTCTCTGAATGGCTGTTGCTGGGTAACCAGGATGCATTCTTTGAAGTTGGTTGATTCCCTCTCTGTATGGTTGTATCCAATGGCAACCAAAATGCACTTTCTCTAACTCCTGAGGCTTACTGGTTCTTAAAACAGTACAGCTCCCTTTCCAGCCTTAAAGGCACACCGCATTCTTCCCGAAAAAAAACTACAGGATCATAGCACCCTATATACTCTGTCAGGACCCCTCATGATTTTGAACACCTCTATCAAATCTTCTCTAAATTTTCTCTTCACGCACCTTGTGGTCCTAGGATCGCTCAGGAGCATCATAAAGATGCTGAACTTAATGCTTGATCGGCATAGTGCACTGCAGCCAGAACTCCTGACCTCAAGCAATCCTACAGCCTCAGCCTCCGAGCAGCTGGATAACAGGCGTGCACCCCCGTGTCCGGTTCTTGAAGGAGAACAGCCACAGCTTCTCCAATATATCCAGGTAACTGAAGTTTCTCATCCCTAGAATCATTCTCGTGAATCTTTTCTGTAACCTCTCCCATGCTTTCACATCCTTCCTAAAGTGCGAAGGCCAGAATTGGACATAATACTCTATTTGAGGCTGGACCAGTGTTGTATAAATAGGACCCTATCAAATTCACGGTCAAATTTTACAAATTTCATGGTCACAACATTTTAAGAATCATGAATTTCACGTATTTAAATCATAAATTTCCTGGTGTAACAACATACCATGAAAATGATTTATTTAAAACAAAAAAAGACAGGCAAGGTTTCTGATTTCAAGTGGCATTTGTTGTATACTCAAGAATTATTGCAAAAAGCTGACTACAAACAGACCACAATCTTTACTCACTGGCTTCCAAATTCTTTCACTCAATGTGCTGCAGTAATAGTTACGGCCATTTTTGATTTAATCATTCTGGCATTCTCACTTATCTGCTAACACTTGAGACTGCTTCTTTCAAAACTGCATTGGAAGCCTTCCCTTATCTACCAAGCAGCGAGTTGAGTGTCAGTCACTAAAACGCACGATGTTTGTAACATACCCAGCAATCAGCGAGTTCAGCCTCGTATCATTCAATAAAGTGCGGCAAGTTTGCAAAACGGCCAATTTCACGGAGGACCCAGGATTTCACGAAGGATACTCTCCTCATTCTTCCTACCGAAATGAATCACTTCACACTTCTCTGCATTAAATTTCATCTTCCACTTGTCTGCCCATTCCATCAGCCTGTCTATGTCCTCTTGAAGTCTTTCACTATCCTCCTCACAGTTGACAATATTCCCACATTATGTGACATCGCAAATTTTCAAATTATGCCCTGCACACCCAAGTCTAGATCATTAATATAGATGAAGAAGAGCAGTGGTCCTAACACGAACCACTGAGGAACTCAACTATATGGGCTGGATCTTATGGTCCCATAGAAGGCAGGATTTCTGGTTGGGGGGTGGGGGTTGGGTTGTGCAGGCCAGAGAATCCACATGGAGCTGTCTGCCATGGAACACGGCGCTGAAATGTTAGTTCCTGATTTTGTTGGATGCGGCAAAGTGTCAAAGCAGCACTTCTGCCCCGGTGTAATAGCAAGAGGGTTCAGATAAAGGGAGATTGAGAAATCCAAAGAGAAAGATTGAGGCATTGGAACAGTATAGATTTGTGGATAAAGACAAGCAGAATGAGACATGAGAATGAGAGTTTTAAAAAAAATTGAACATCGGCGAATAGGGGCATTGCAGGGAATAGAAGTAAAAAAATGAGATTAAAGGTTCTTTATCTGAATGCATGAAGCGTCTGCAACAAGATCTTCTTTGGCCTCCTTGTCTCGAGAGACAATGGGTAAGCACCTGGAGGTGGTCAGTGGTTTGTGGAGCAGCGCCTGGAGTGGCTATAAAGGCCAATTCTAGAGTGACAGACTCTTCCAAGGGGGTTCAGATAAAATTGGTTGTCGGGGCTGTTACACAGTTGGCTCTCCCCCTGCGCTTCTGTCTTTTTTCCTGCCAACTGCTAAGACTCTTCAACTCGCCACTCTTTTGCCCCGCCTTTATGGCTGTTCGCCAGCTCTGGCAATCAATGGCAACTGACTCCCACGACTTGTGATCAATGTCACAGGACTTCATGTCGCATTTGCAGACGTCTTTAAAGCGGAGATATGGACGGCCAGTGGGTCTGATAACAGTGACAAACTTGCTATACAATGTGTCCTTGGGGATCCTGCCATCTTTCATGCGGCTCACATGGCTAAGCCATCTCAAGCGCCACTGGCTCAGTAGGGTGTATTTGCTGAGGATGTTTGCCACCTCGAGGACTTCTGTGTTGGAGATACATTCCAGCCACTTGATGCCAAGGATTCTCTGGAGGCAGCGAAGATGGAATGAATTGAAACGTCGCTCTTGGCTGACATACGTTGTCCAGGCCTCACTGCCATAGAGCAAAGTACTGAGGTCACAGGCTTGATACACTCGGACTTTTGTGTTCCGTGTCAGTGCGCCATTTTCCCACACTCTCTTGGCCAGTCTGGACATAGCAGCGGATGCCTTTCCCATGCGCTTGTTGATTTCTGCATCGAGAGACAGGTTACTGGTGATAGTTGAGCCTAGGTAGGTGAACTCCTGAATCACTTCCAGAGCGTGGTCGTCAATATTGATGGATGGAGCATTTCTGACATCCTGTCCCATGATGTCCACTTTCTTGAGGCTGATGGAAGGACCAAATTCGTTGCAGACAGCCGCAATCCTGTCGATGAGTCTCTGCAGACACTCTTCAGTGTGAGATGTTAATGCAGCATCGTCAGCAAAGAGGAGTTCCCTGGTGTGGACCTTCCGTACTTTGGTCTTCACTCTTAGACGGGCAAGGTTGAACAACCTGTCATCTGATCTTGTGTGGAGGAAAATTCCTTCTTCTGAAGATTTGAATGCATGTGAGAGCAGGAGGGAGAAGTAGATCCCAAACAGTGTAGGTGCGAGAACAAAGCCCTGTTTCACACCACTCAGGATAGGAAAGGGGTCTGATGAGGTGCCGCTATGCTGAATTGTGCCTTTCATATTGTCATGGAATGAGGTGATGATACTTAGTAGCTTTGGTGGACATCCGATCTTTGCTAGTAGTCTGAAGAGACCACATCTGCTGATGAGGTCAAAGGCTTTGGTGAGATCAATGAAAGCAACGTAGGGGGGCATCTGTTGTTCTCGGCATTTCTCCTGTAGCTGGCGAAGGGAGAACAGCATGTCAATGGTGGATCTCTCTGCTCTAATGCCGCACTGTGCCTCAGGGTAGACATGCTCAGCCAGCTTCTGGAGCATGAAGCATCTGCAACAAGATAGTGGCACAAATAGCTGTAAATGATATAGATCTAATCGCCATTACAAATAAATTGTTACAAGGTGATCAAAGTTGGGAAATAAATATTCCCGGGCACACAATATTTCAGAAAGGCAGACAGAATGGCAAAGGTGGAGGGGAAGGCCTGATAGTAAAGGATGACACAAGCACATTCGTAAGAAAGGATTTAGCATCAGAAGATCATGAAGTAGAATCAGTATGGGTGGAAATTAGGAAAAGCAAGAATCAGGAAACACTGGTTGGAGTAGTTATATCATTGGACAGAGCATGAAACAAAAAAATAATTGCAGTTTGTAACAAAGGCAATGTAATATTTGTGGGATACTTTAATCTTCATATAGACTGGGATAATGAAATTGGCAAGAGTGGTCTGGAAGACAAGTTTGTAGAATGTTTTCATGACAGCTTCTTGGAGCAATGCATTATGGAACCGACTAGGAATAAAGCTATCTTAGACCTAGTATTGTGTAATGAAGCAGGGTTAAATAGTAATATCATAGTAAAAGATCCACTGGGAAATAGTGATCATAATATCATTGAGTTCCATGTTAAGTTTGAAAGTGACATGCTCCAATCACAAACAAGAATCTTAAACCTAAACAAAGCCAATTACATAAGTATGAGCTGAGAACTGGCTAAAGTTAATTGGGTAAACAGACTAAAAGGTATGGCAATACATGAATAGTAGGAAACATTTAAAGAAACCATTCAAAATGTTCAACAAAAGTAAATTCCATTGAAAAACAAAAGTTAAGCAAAAAAGATCCATCCATGGCTCACTCAGGAAGTTAAGGATAGTATTAGATTAGAAGAGGCTTACAATGTTGCAAAAAACAACAGCAAGTTTAGTCTAGAGATACAGCACTGAAACAGGCCCTTCGGCCCACCGAGTCTGTGCCGACCATCAACCACCCATTTATACTAATCCTACACTAATCCCATATTCCTACCACATCCCAACCTGTCCCTATGTTTCCCTACCACCTACCTATACTAGGGGCAATTTATAATGGCCAATTTACCTACCAACCTGCAAGTCTTTTGGTTTGGGAGTGAGTATTGGGAGTCTGAGTATTGGGAATGTTTTAGAAACCAGCAATGGGCCACCAAAAAGTTGATAAAAAGGGAAAAAATAGAAAATGAGAGTAAAGTAGCTAGAAATATAAAACAGATTGTAAGAGCTTTTGTAAGTATATAAAAAGGACATGAGTAGCTAAAGTAAATGTTGGTGCCTTAGAAGCAGAGAAAGGAAAAAATTATCATGGGGAATGAGGAAATGGCAGAGGCATTGAACAAATATTTTGTGTCTGTTTTCACAGTAGAAGACAAAAGTTTCATACCAGAAATAGATGGTAACCTTGGGGCAAAAAGAGTGCGAAAATGAAGGAAATTAATATCAGGAGAGAAGAAGTATTGAAGAAACTTAAGGGACTAAAATTCAACAAATACCCAGGACCTGATGGCTTACACTCTAGAGTTCTAAAAGAGATAGCTGCAGAGATAGTGCATGCACTAGCTATGATTTTCCAAAATTCCTTAGATTCAGGAATGGTCCTATCAGTTTGGAAGTTAGCAAACGTTACACCGCTTTTCAAGAAAGGAGGGAGAGAGAAAACAGTGAAATACAGGACAGTTAGTCTAACATCAGTCGTTGAGAAAGTGCTGGAAACTATTATTAAGGAAGTCTTAACAATGCGCTTCGAAAAGCATGATGTGATTAGAACAAGACAACATGGTTTTACTAAAGGGAAATCCTGTTTGACAAATTTATTAGAGATTTTTGAGGATAAGGGGCCGATCATTTAGAACTGAGATGAGGGGAAATTACTTCACTCAAAGGATTGTGAATCCTTGGAATACTCTACCCCAGTGAGTTGTGGGTGCTCCATCATTGAATATATTTAAGGCTGGGATAGATAGATTTTTTGGTCTCTCAGGGAATCAAGGGATATGGCAAGTGGGCAGGAAAGTAGAATTGAATCCTAAGATCACCCACAATTGTATTGAATGGAGGAGCAGGCTTGAGACGCCATATGGTCTACTCCTGCTCCTATTTCTTGTGTTCTTGTATGTAACTAGTAGGGTACGTAAAGGGCAACCAGTAGATGTGGTACACCTGGATTTCCAAAAGGCATTCAATAAGGTGCTACACAAAAGGTTAATAGGCAAGATAACGGCTCGTGGAGTTAGGGATAATATACTAGCATGGATAGAGGATCGGAAAACGGACAGGAAGCAGAGAGTGGGCATAAACAGGCAATTTTCAGGTTGGCAAGCAGTGAATAGTGGAGTGCTGCAAGGATCAGTGCTGAGCCCTCAGCTATTTACAAGCTATATCAATGATTTAGATGACGAGAAAGAGAGTAACGCAGAAAGTTAGCATGCAGGTACAGCGAGCGATTGGGAAAGCAAATGGCATGTTAGCCTTTATTGCAAGTGAATTGAAGTACAGGAATAAAGAGGTTGTTCCACAATTGTGCAGGGTTTTGGTGAGACCACATCTGGAGTACTGTGTGCAGCTTTGGTCTCCACATTTAAGAAAGGATGTACTTGCATTGAAGGCTGTGCAGTGAAGGTTCAATAAAATGGTCCCTGGTATGAGGGGTTATAATAACAGACTGAGTAAATTGGGCCGATATTCTCTGGAGTTTAATGAGAGGTGATCTCATTGAAATATACAAGATTCTGAAGGGGCTGGATATGGTAGAGACGAGGAGATTGTTTCCACTGGTTGGGGACCCTAAAACACGGGGGCACAGTCTCAGGATAAGGGGCTGATCATTTAGAACAGAGATAAGGAGAAATTACTTCACTCTAAAGGTTGTGAATCTTTGGAATTCACTACCCCAGAGGAATGTGGATGCTCCATCATTGAAGACATTTAAGGCTGGGATAGACAGATATTTGGTCTCTCAGGGAGTTAAAAGATATGGCGAGCGGGTGGGGAAGTGGAGTTGAAGCCTAAGATCAGCCACAATCGTATTGAATGGCGGAGCAGGCTCAACATCTGGTGGAGCTGCCAAAGGTCATGTAAACACTATATGACCATATGGTCTACTTGTGCTCCTAATTCTTGTGTTCTTGTGTTATCATCATTTAAATCTGTTACATACTGTTGACATGACCTTTGGCAGCTCCACCAGATGTTGCCCTACCTCTCTCTGCAACTCCAGCATGCCCTATGCTGTTGACATCAGAGGCACGCCATAAGCCTGGGGCTCAGCATGGGCCCAGTCTCCCACAGTCCTCTGACTCTCAGAGGCTTCAGCTGTCTCAGCCTCAGGCACACGTGCGGTACGGTCACCTTCTCCACCTATCTTGTTTACACCAGTGATGACCTGGCTGTTAGGAATTGTTTTTCTGTCCTTTTTGAGAGAGAAAGGAAAACAGTTCTTCTGTGGGTCTCTTTCATACTATGCCTACCATTTCCATAAGAATTCTTTATTATTCTGAGAAATATTATTTCTTAAAGGGTGCCATTTCTTATGGTCATGTATCTGGAATCCCTCCGCCATTCCTTGAGGTCTCCCTGTTGTATTTTTCTTATTCATTCATGGGATGTGGGCATCACTGGCTGTGCCAGCATTTATTGCCCATCACTAATTGCCCTTGAGAAGGTGGTGGTGAGCTGCCTTCTTGAACTGCTGCAGTCCATGTGAGGTAGGTACACCCACAGTGCTGTTAGGAAGGGAGTTCCAGTATTTTGACCCAGTGACAGTGAAGGGATGGCGATATAGTTCCAAGTCAGGATGGTGTGTGACTTGGACGGGAACTTGCAGGTGGTGATGTTCCCATGCATCTGCTGCTCTTGTCCTTCGAGTTGGTAGAGGTCGTGGGTTTGGAAGGTGCTGTCAAAGGATCCTTGGTGCATTGCTGCAGTACATCTTGTAGATGGTACACACTGCTGCCACTGTGCGTCGGTGGTGGAGGGAGTGAATGTTTGTGGATGGTGTGCCAATCAAGCGGGCTGCTTTGTTCTGGATGGTGTCGAGCTTCTTGAGTGTTGTTGGATCTGCACCCAACCAGGCAAGTGGAGAGTATTCCATCACACTCCTGACTTGTGCCTTGTGGATGGTGGACAGGCTTTGGGGAGTCAGGAGGTGAGTTACTCGCCACAGGATTCCTAGCCTTTGACCTGCTCTTGTAGCCACGGTATTTATATGGCTACTCCAGTTCAGTTTCTGGTCAATGGTAGCCCCTAGGATGTTGATAGTGGGGGATTCAGCGATGGTAATGCCATTGAATGTCAAGGGGAGATGGTCAGATTCTCTCTTGTTGGAAATGGTCATTGCCTGGCACTTGTGTGGCACAAATGTTACTTGCCACTTATCAGCCGAAGCCTGGATATTGTCCAGATCTTGCTGCACTTCTACACGGACTACTTCAGTACTTGAGGAGTCGCGAATGGTGCTGAACATTGTGCAATCATCAGCGAACATTCCCACTTCTGACCTTATGATTGAAGGAAGGTAATTGATGAAGCAGCTGAAGATGGTTGGACCTAGAACACTACCCTGAGGAACTCCTGCAGTGATGCCCTGGAGCTCAGATGATTGACCTGTAATAACCACAGCCATCTTCCTTTGCGCTAGGTATGACTCCAGCCAGCACTGTTTCCCCCCTGATTTCCATTGACTTCAGTTTTGCTCGGGCTCCTTGATGCCACACTCGGTCAAATGCTGCCTTGATGTCAAGGGCAGTCATTGTCGCCTCACCTCTTGAGTTCAGCTCTTTTATCCATGTTTGAACCGAGGCTGTAATGAGGTCAGGAGCTGAGTGGCCCTGGCAGAACCCAAACTGAGGATCACTGAGCAGGTTATTGCTAAGCAAGTGCTGCTTTATGGCACTTTTGATGACACCTTCCATCACTTCACTGATGATTGAGAGTAGACTGATGGAGCGGTAATTGGCCAGGTTGGACTTGTCCTGCTTTTTGTGTACAGGACATACCTGGGCAATTTTCCACATAGCTGGGTAGATGCCAGTGTTGTAGCTATACTGGAACAGCTTGGCGAGGGGTGCAGCTAGTTCGGAGCACAGGTCGTCAGTACTATTGCCGGAATATTGTCAGGACCCATACCCTTTGCAGTATCCAGTGCCTTCAGTCGTTTCTTGATATCACACGGAGTGAATCGAATTGGCTGAAGTTTGTGAAGCTGGGGGCTTCAGGAGGGGGCCGAGATGGATCATCCACTTGGCACTTCTGCCTGAAGATTGTTGCAAATACTTCAGCCTTATCTTTCGCACTGATGTGCTGGGCTCCCCCATCATTGAGGATGGGGATATTTGTGGAGCCACCTCCTCCAATTAGTTGTTTAATTGTCCACCACCATTCATGACTGGATGTGGCAGGACTGCAGAGCTTAGATCTGATCTGTTGGTTATGGGATCGCTTAGCTCTGTCTATTGCATGCTGCTTATGCAGTTGGCATGCAAGTAGTCCTGGGTTGTAGCTTCACCAGGCTGACACCTCATTTTGAGATATGCCTGGTGCTGCTCCTGGCATGCCCTCCTGCATTCTTCATTGAACCAGGGTTGGTTTCCTGGCTTGATGGTAATGGTAGAGTGGGGGATATGCCCGGCCATGAGGTTACAGATTGTGGTTGAGTACAATTCTGCTGCTGCTGATGGCTCACAGCGCCTCATGGATGCCCAGTTTTGCATTGCTAGATCTGTTCGAAATCTATCCCATTTAGCACGATGATAGTGCCACACAACACGATGGACGGTATCCTCAATGTGAAGGTGGGACTTCATCTCGACAACGACTGTGCAGTGGTCACTCCTACCAATACAGTCATGGACAGAAGCATCTGCGGCAGGCAGATTGATGAGGACAAGGTCAAGTATGTTTTTCCCTCTTCTTGGTTCCCCCACCACCTGCCGCAGACCCAGTCTAGCAGCTATGTCCTTTAGGACTCGGCCAGTAGTGGTGCTACTGAGCCACTCTTGGTGATGGACATTGAAGTCCCCCACCCAGAGTACATTTTGTGCCCTTGCCACCCTCAGTGCTTCCTCCAAGTGGTGTTCAACATGGAGGAGTACTGACTCATCAGCTGAGGGAAGGTGGTAGGTGGTAATCAGTAGGAGGTTACCTTGCCCATGTTTGTCCTTATGCCATCAGACTTCATTGAGTCCGCACTCAATGTTGAGGATTCCCAAGGCAACCCCCTCCCTACTGTAGACCACTGTCCCGCCACCTCTGCTGGGTCTGTCCTACCGGTGGGACAGGACATACCCAGGGATAGTGATTGCAGAGTCTGGGGCACTGTCTGTTAGGTATGATTCCGTGAGTATGACTATGTCAGGCTGTTGCTTGATTAGTCTGTGGGACAGCTCTCCCAACTTTGGCACAAGCCCCCAGATGTTAGTCAGGAGGACTTTGCAGGGTCGACAGGGCTGGGTTTGCCATTGCCGTTTCCGGTGCCTAGTTCGATGCCGGGTGGTCCATCCGGTTTCATTCCTTTTTATTGACTTCGTAGCGGTTAGGTACAACTGAGTGGCTTGCCTGGCCATTTCAGAGGGCATGTAAGAGTTAACCACATTGCTGTGCGTCTGGAGTCATATGTCGGCTAGACCAGGTAAGGACAGCAGATTTCCTTCCCTCAAGGACATTAGTGAACCAGATGGGTTTTTACAACAATTGACAGTGGTTTCATGGCCATGATTAGACTAGCTTTTAATTCCAGATGTATTAATTAAATTCAAATTCCACCTTCTGCTGTGGTGGGATTCGAACCCATGTCTCCAGATCAATACCCTAGGCCTCTGAGTTACTGGTCCAGTGATAATATCACTACGCCACCGCCTCCGCCCATGGGCCCGCTTGTACTGCAAGTGGAAAGAGGGAGATAGTAAGAGCTCACAGGAAAAGCGAGAGAATGGTTTTGCTAGTTGCAGCCTCTCATCCCCTTCTGGGGTTTCCTAGATTGTTTCTCTCCATTTCTGCTCTCAGGCGACGTAATGGGGATGCGACGTGAGAGAAGGTGGCCTGTGGCCAAGATGCAGCCATGCATCTGCCAGGATGTTGTGATACCTAACGCCCTTTGCCAGCGCCTTTGTGGTGCCTCCATCCCCATGTCACACTGCCTCCTACATAGCCATATGCAAGCCCCAAAGATAAGGATATGGAGCACTCACCTTGGAAGAATGAAGGAGGTCATTAACTCCCTTTCTGCACTGCACCCATGTTTGGAGAGTGACCCCACAGTTGCTGACCTCCTCTGCAACCTCCATCCAGTCTTGTTTGATCAGCTGGGAGGACCTCTTGCAATCCCTGGGGATGAGAACGTCCCGCCTTTCCTTGCAACCTGGAGGAGACTCTCCGAGGAGGTATCGCTAACTCAGTGTCTTGCCTCTGCTATAACGTGCCGTCATTCTCTGTGGACGGGTGGGGAGAGTCCAGGATTTACAACACCAGATCCAGCAGCAGTCCAGAATCATGAAATTTCTCTAAGACAGCAATGCAAGTAGACTGGCAGCATTTTAAATGGGGCGCCAGCTCCTGCTCCAGAGTCACCTGACATTGCAATCAGCACCTCTGAAGCCACCAATGGGCCCCATGCTTCCATCATGGTAAGTGGACGCCCACCATGTAATTGCAGTCGGCCTGCCATACACGTCACAGGCAGCAATGGCACCCGCTTCTGGGTCAGCCACTGGGACCTGCAGCAGGAGCACTAAATTCAGCCCCAAAGGTGGAAATCAGGTGAAAAAATGTAAACAAAGGATGGTGACAAAGTACAATGTGTCCATGCCAAACAGCAGAAGCAGCATGTGATAGACAAGGCTAAGCAATCCCACAGCCAACAGATCAGTTCTGAGCTCTGTAGTCCTGCCACATCTAGTCATGAATGGTAGTGGGCAATTAAACAACTAACAGGAGGAGGAGGCTCCACAAATATTCCTATCCTCAACGATGAGGGAGCCCAGCACATCAGTGCAAAAGACAAGGCTGAAACATTTGCATCCATCTTCAGCCAGAAGTGCCGAGTGAATGATCCATCTTGATCTCCTCCTGAGATCCCCAGCATCACAGATGCCAGTTTTCAGCCAATTCGATTCACTCCACATGATATCAAGAAATGGCTGAAGGCTCTGGATACTGCAAAGGCTATAGGCCCTGACAACATTTCAGCAATTGTACTGAAGCCATGCCCCTAGCCAAACTGTTCCAGTACAGCTACAGCACTGCATCTACCCAGCAATGTGGAAAATTGCCCAAGCATGTCCTGTACACAAGAAGCAGGACAAATCCAACCCAGACAATTACTGCCCCATCAGTCTACTCTCGATCATCAGCAAAGTGATGGAACAGGTTCTCGACAGTGCTAGCAAGTGGCACTTGCTCAGAAATAACCTGCTCACTGGCCCTCAGTTTGGGTTCCGTCAGCGCCACTCAGCTCCTGACCTCATTACAGCCTTTGCCCAAACATGGACAAAAGAGTTGAACTCAAGAGGTGAGGTAAGAGTGACTGCTGTTGACATCAATACAGCATTTGACCAAGTATAGCATCAAGGAGCCCGAGCAAAATTGGAGTCAATGGGAATCAGGGGGAAAACTCTCTGCTGATTGGGGGTCATATCTAGCACAAATGAAGGTGGTTGTGATTGTTGGAGGTCAATCATCTCAGTCCCAGGACATCTGCAAGAGCTCCTCAGGGTAGTTTCCAAGGCCCAACCATCTTCAGCTGCTTCATCAATGACCTTTCCTCCATCATAAGATCAGAAGTGTGGATATTTGCTGATGATTACACAATGTTCAGCACCATTCGCGACTCCTCAAATACTGATGCAGCCCGTGGCCGGATGCAGAAAGACATAGACAATATCCAGGCTTGGGCTGATAAGTCACAAGTAACATTCGCACCACACAAGTGCCAGGCAATGACCATCTCAAACAAGAGAGAATCTAACCATCTCCCCTTAGTGTTCAATGGCATTACCGTCACTGAATCCCCCACTATCAACATTCTGGGGGTTACCATTGACCAGAAACTGAACTGAACCAGCCACATAAATACTTTGGCTACAAGAGCAGGTCAGAGGCTGGGAATTCTGCGGCGAGTAACTCACCTCCTGTCTTCCCAATGCCTCCCAATGCCTGTCCACCATACCTCTGACTTGTACAGAGCACGTCAGGAATGTGATGTAATCCTTTCTACTTGCCTGGATGGGTGCAGCTCCAACAACACTCAAGAAGCTTGACACCATCCAGGCCAAAGCAGCCCACTTGATTGTCACCCCATCCACCACCTTCAACATTCACTCCCTTCTCCACCGACGCACAGGGCAGCACTGTGTACCACATACAAGATGCACTGCAACAGCTCACCAAGGCTCCTTAGACAGCACCTTCCAAACTCGTGACCTCTACCACCTAGAAGGACAACGGCAGCCAATACGTGGGAACACCACCACCTGCAAGTTCCCCTCCAAGCCGCATACCATCCTGATTTGGAACTATATCACCGTTCCTTCACTGTCGCTGGGTCAAAATCCTGGAATTTCCTTCCTACCAGCACCATGGATGTACCATACCCCAAGGAGTGGAGTGGTTCAAGAAAGCAGCTCACCACCACCTTCTCAAG
Source organism: Heterodontus francisci (assembly GCF_036365525.1). Lineage (NCBI taxonomy): Eukaryota > Metazoa > Chordata > Chondrichthyes > Heterodontiformes > Heterodontidae > Heterodontus > Heterodontus francisci. Next base: position 81,100,621 of record NC_090382.1, on the reverse strand, counting down.
GGCAATTCGGTATGGGCAATAAATGCTGGCCTAGCCAGTGACGTCCACATCCCCCAAACGAATGCAAAAAGGTCTGAAATAAGGAAGAACAGGGGCAGGATTTTCAGTCCCAGATTGGGGTGAGCCTGCCTCCAGGCTGGCATGAAGATGCACACTGCTGACCAGCATGTCAGTTTGCTGGAACTATTTTGCTCCTGGGTTAGTTGCCTGGAGGTGGGATGGGGGTCGGAAGGGCAACCCGCCCGCAAGAGATGGGTAGCCAATAAAGGAGAATTAAAAGCCTGTCAAGGACGCGCTCCAGGCAGGCTTTGAGGCCGCCGCCACCCCCCACCCCCCCTCCCCTGCCACCTGCCGGGCCATGGCTGCCTATGGGTTCCCTTCCACAAAGTTTAAAAGTTCAAGAGAGAGCGCCTGAAGAAGGAGATGACCTCTCATTCTCTTTCCTGAAATGCAGATTACTGCTTCTTCAGTGCCGAAAGGCCTCCTATTGGCCCTCCAGCTTCGAGAGCTTGCCCGCCATCCTTAATTCGACCTCAAGCCCACTCTCTGGTCATTCAGCGACAATCACTGTCGAGTGACTGTTCCCCACACAATGCAGGTTGGAAACTCCTATTTGACCCCAACATCAGGATCCCCACCCAAAAACCCAAAATTCTGCTGCAGGGCTCTGAAGGAAGAATCCTCCAGTAGAACTTCTCGACCTCCCACATCATCGATCCATCTGGCCTCTGACTAACATTGGACGTTTGTACTGTATTATAGATAGTTTTGTGTTGTAAACCTGTGAACCTATGAATCAAATTCATTTCATATTTGTGGGGTAGAGTTTCCACTTTGAACACAATCAACAATCTGGGTGCTAATTGCACTCAAAATTTCACTAGTTTTCTGAAGTGAAGTAATGGTTTATGTTTCTGCTCAAACTCATTTGCATAATCACAATCATAAAATCTTCAATGAACCATCGCAATTGGACATTGTTTTAGAATGTAATTGTTTATCTTCTTACTTGCATTAAAAAAAAATTGCTTAATATATTTAGGAGTGGTATCGTGGTGCAGTTTTATTAAAATAGCTGAAATGGGTTCATCAGAAAAAAATAATTTTTAATAAGAGTGCATGGTCTATCAGTAACTTGATCTTAAGTAACTGAAAATATCTTTAAAAGATTAAACTTTCAAGTGTGCAGAGCCAGTGGGTTGGATTACAATCTTGAAATCATTTTCTATACTGATTATTGTTTGTAATTATTTTCCAAATATATAGATTTCTTATATATGATTAATTAATTTGATATAGAACATAAAGTATGGAATGAGAAAATACCATTCACCTCTCAAGCCTAAAACCTCTATAAATCCTGTACAATTTGTGTTATCACCAAGTCCAAGCAGTTGACTTAATCCCTTGAGGGAGGCAACCAACTCCAGGTAAACCTCCAAAAAAGGTAAAGTTCTGTAAGGGGAGGTAGTAAGGTCACTAGACTAGTAATCCAGAGCCCAGTCTAAGGCTCTGTGGACATGGGTTCAAATCCCACCACGGCAGATGGTAAATATTTGAATTTAGTTAATAAATCTGGAATTAAAATCTAATCTAATGGTGACCATGAAACCATTGTCAATTGTTGTAAAAACCCATCTGGTCCTTACCTGGTCTGGCCTACATGTGACTCCAGACCCACAGTAATGTGGTTGACTCTTAACTGCCCTCTAAAATGGCCTAGCAAGCCACTCAATTCAAGGGCAATTAGGGATGGGCCTTGCTTAACCCTACTTAATGCCCTGCCAGCGATGCCCACATCCCACAAAACTAATAAAAACATTTTTTTACCTATTTGCGAAGGGTACTCAAGCAAAAACTGTAAAGTATTAATTCACTTAGAATATTATATTTGATTGAAGGATTCAAGTAAAATTATAAAGGCAAAGTTGATTCTACCTACCATCCATAACCAGTATTAACTGGGTAATGATACAACATCAAAACATAATGTAAAACAAAGTGCCTTACAGACCATACAGGTAAAAGCCCCAAAGTGTACACCGCTAAACTCTGAGATTGGATACTTACTTTATAATTATTTTAAAAAATATACGATAAATGCTGTGGGACTGTTTCATTCCATTTGAGGCCATGTCTGCACTGACAGCAGCTCTCAGCATGGATGATGTATTGCAGGGCACTCTGTGTCATCAAAATGACATTCCAAATTAAAAATCAGTCACTGTGACACCAAAAGTACAATTCATTTATTGAGAAATTATTAGACTTCAGGAACCAGAAAATCTGATGTAAAGTGTAAATATTAAAAAGACCCCTCAAACAAATCCTTTGCCAGCAGGCTTTGTGAACCCCTCCCCCACCACCATCAATGGCTTTGCAATATGTGCACATCATACTAAAGCTGCCTCATTGGTCGATGAGGAGTTACATACTACATTTAACAAGTTTCTAACATCATCTGTTCAAATGTATTTAATCCTCTTTGATTAATTTAAGGAGAAGATTGTATTAATTGCCAACATCTACAAAATTTACAGAGCACAGCAAGAGAAAAAATGAAAGCTTTAATAATTTATTAGCAGTAAAGAAAGAGATTATGGTACTTGAAGATATGGGACTGTGAATGCAAAGGAAAATCTGATGGGATATTAAGTGGAACCAAAAAGAAGTAGGTTTCACAATACTGGCTTGCAAGGTCACAGGGAATATGCCCACAGATTATAAATGTGTGAATGATGCATTTATAATTTATTACAAACTTTTGTGGGTTATCCTCTAAAGAATAAATACCAGAAATATTTGAGGCAGTTAAATGATTTTAATCAAACGGTGGTGGAAGTTGAAATTCAGGCTGCATTTCATAGGACTATAGAATGGATAAAGCATAGAAGTGGTCATTCAGCCCGATTCAGTTCTCTGCAAGAGCAAGTTACCTAGTCCCACTCCTCTGCCTTTTCCCTGTAGCCCTGCAAATTTTTCCCCTTCAAATAATTATCCAATTCTCTTTTGAAGGCCTCGATTGAATTTGCCTCCACTACACTCTCAAGCAGTGCATTCCAGATCCTAACCACTCGCTGCGTAAAAATGTTTTCCTCATGTCGCCATTGCTTCTTTTGCCAATCACCTTAAATTGATGTCCTCTGATTCTCGACATTTGCACCAATGGGAACAGTTTCTCCCTATCTGCTCTGTCCAGACCCCTAATGATTTTGAACATCTCTATCAAAACTCCTCTTAATCTTTTCTTCTCCGAGGGGAAGAGATCCAGCTTCTCCAATCTATCCATGTACCTGAAGTTCCTCATCCCTGGAGTCATTCTTACGAATCTTTTCTTCACCTTCTCGCATGCCTTCACACCTTCTGGTGCCCAGAATTGAACACAATACTCCAGTTGAGGCTGAACCAGTGCTTTATACAGGTTTATCATAACTTCCTTGCTTTTCTACTCTATGCCTCTATTTGGAAAGCCTAGGATCCCATATGCTTTATTAACCATTTTCTCAACCTGCCTTGCTATCTTCAATGATTTGTGTGCGTAAACCCTTAGGTCCCTCTGCTCCCGCACTCTGTTTAGAATTGTACCCTTTATTTTATATTGCCTCTCCTTGCTCTTCCCAGCAAAATGAATCATTTCACAGTTCTCTGCATTAAATTTCATCTGCCACTTGTCTGCCCATGCCACCAGCTTGTCTCAGTCCTCCTCACAGTTCACAATATTTCCAAGTTGTAATCTGCAAATTTTGAAATTGTGCCCTGTGTGCCGAAGTCTAGGTCATTAATATATAGCAAGAAAAGCAGGGGGCCAAACACTGAACACGGGGATCCCAACTATATATCTTCCTCCAGTCTGAAAAAGAACCGTTCACCGCTACTCTGTTTCCTGTCACTCAACCAACTGCTGCCACTGTCCCTTTTATTCCATGAGCTTTAACTTTGCTGACAAGCCTGTTATATGGCACTTTATTAAATGCCTTTTGGAAGTTCATGTACACCATATCAATGTGTGACCGTCATCAACCCTCTCTGTTACCTCATCCAAAACTTAAACAATTTAATTAAGCACAATTTGTCCTCCTTGCATTTTGTCACAATCTTCCTTTTGTTCTGACCAAGGTGGAAGTAATGCACTGTTAATTCAATCCCACCACTCCACAGGTCATAGTATATTAGTAAAGTTTCCCACTTACCGGAAAATAGCCACATTAAGCACTCTATTTGTCCCCCAGAATAAAGCACACCAAACCTGGTTTCTTTAAACAACAACAAAATTAACTATTTATTAATAAACTAAGTCTTAAACAATAATAAGATAACACTATATTTGAAAAGATTCTTTTAAAATTTCTTATTCTTCCTAACCCTCATGCACACACACATACATTTAAAAAAACGGTTAACCAGTTTTAATAGGATGTTTTCGGATTACAATTGTTTCTTAGGAATAATAAAATAACTGGGTTGTAACATTCTGGTAGGATATTTCCAGGTTAGTGAGGTGTCCCAGAGTTGAATAGTCGGATGCCACTCCATGTCTCTCCAGGTGAGGTTGATGAACAGTCTGTGATGGGTAGGCATTCACGGCACTTTGTCTGCAGCAGGTGTCACACAGATCTTTCAGCATAGAGTGTAGCAGCAGGTCTACTTGGGTTTTGAAGTAGCAGTCTAGCAATAGAAGCTTTCTTGAGATTTCAAGAACTCTCAAAACACTAGAGGCAACAGGAATCACACCTGAGGCAGGGATTCTACAGAGACTGGAGGCATTAGGAATCTGCTACCTTTGAAAATGCAGGGCTTCCTCTCAGCAAAGGAGCCTTTCTCCACAGAGAGCAGCAACTCCTCCTTTCCTGAGTCTTTTCCTCTCTAGGAGTCTTTTTCTCTCTCCAGGCAGACCACAGCCATCACCTCAAATGCAGAATTCCTTTTTACAAGAGAGGCAAAACCTTCTTTTTCAGGGAGAGGTCTTTTTATCTGATCTGCAAAAAACTGATCCCAGCCAGTTTGTTCTGCCTCCTGCCTGTCCAGCTTACTGGTCTCCACAATGCAAAATTGAAACCAAAACTCTCATAATAAGTCAGATGACCTGTCATTTCCCTTGTTGTTGTTTGGAACAGGTGTCTTGAAGTAGTCTGTCCCACTCAGTTCAAACACCAAGTTTCAGCATTCAACGTTCACAGAGAAAAATTATTTTTCTCAGTTTTAAAAACACACAGAATTCTTAGCTTTCAATAAAAAAAACAAAACTCTTGTGACACTTTGTATGAACTACACCCCATAATTCGCAAATGTCGCAATTGTACTTTGGAATCCCGAGTTCAAATTGTTAATGTAGATTGTGAACAACAGTAGTTCCAGCACCAGTCCCTGTGGAAACTTTCTTTGCCAGTCTGAACAGCTGCCTTAACTCCTCTCTTTTGTAGCTAGTTTACTATTCATTCTGCTAACTGTCCCCTATTCTAGATGCTCTGACCTTATTCATGAGTCTACAATGTGGTACCTTACTAAAGGCCTTTTGAAAATCCAAATATATTACATCTACTGCATTACTCGTGTCTACTCTGCTACTAAACGACAATATGAAAGGCACAATTCAACATAGCAGTGCCTCATCAGACGCCTTTCCTATCCTGAGTGGCGTGAAACAGGGCTGTGTTCTCGCACCTACACTGTTTGGGATCTTCTTCTCACTGCTGCTCTCACATGCATCTAAGTCTTCAGAAGAAGTAATTTTCCTCCACACAAGATCAGATGGCAGGTTGTTCAACCTTGCCTGTCTTAGAGCGAAGACCAAAGGGAACTCCTCTTTGCTTACGATGCTGCATTAACATCCCACACGGAAGAGTGTCTGCAGAGACTCATCGACAGGATTGTGGCTGCCTGCAATGAATTTGGCCTAACCATCAGCCTCAAGAAAACGAACATCATGGGACAGGATGTCAGAAATACTCCATCCATCAATATCAGTGACCACGCTCTGGAAGTGGTTCAAGAGTTCACCTACCTAGGCTCAACTAAGTTCACCTAACCTGTCTCTCGATGCAGAAATCAACAAACACATGGGAAAGGCATCTGCTGCTATGTCCAGACTGGCCAAGACAGTGTGAGAAAATGATGCACTGACACGGAACACAAAAGTCCGAGTGTTTCAAGCCTGTGTCCTCAGTACCTTGCTCTACGGCAGCAAGGCCTGGACAATGTATGTCAGCCAAGAACGATGTCTCAACGCATTCCATCTTTGCTGTCTCGGGAGAATCATTGGCATCTGGTGGCAGGACCGTATCTCCAATGCAGAAGTCCACGAGGCGGTCAACATCCCCAGCATATACGCCCTACTGAACCAGCGGCGCTTGAGATGGCTTGGCCATGTGATCTGCAGGGAAGATGGCAGGAACACCAAGGACGCATTGTACAGCGAGCTCGTCACTGGTATCAGACTCAATGGCCGTCCATGTCTCCACTTTAAAGACGTCTGCAAATGCGACATGAAGTCCTGCGACGTTGACCACAAGTCGTGGGAGTCAGTTGCCAGCGATCGCCAGAGCTGGCGGACAGCTATAAAGGCGGGGCTAATGAGAGGCGAGTCGAAGAGACTTAGCAGTTGGCAGGAAAAGAGACAGAAGTGTAAGGAGAAAGCCAACTGTGTAACAGCCCCGACAACCAATTTTATCTGCAGCGCCTATGGAAGCTAATTGATTTCACAACCAACAGACCAGATCAAAGCTCTGCAGTCCTGCCACAATTAAACAATTTACTGGAGGAGGAGTCTCCACAAATATCGCCATCCTCAATGACGGAGGAGCCGAGCACTTCAGTGCAAAGACAAGGCTGACGCATTTGCAAACATCTTGAGCCAGAAGTGCCGAATTAACGATCTATCTCGGCCTCCTCCTGAAGTTCTCAGCATCACAAATGCCAGTCTTCAGCCAATTCGATTCACTCCATGTTATATTGAGAATCGACTGAAGGTCCTAGATGCAGCAAGAGCAGTGGGCCCTGACAACATCCCAACAGTAGTACTGAAGACGTGCTCCAGAACTAGCCATGTCCCTAGCCAGCTTTTCTGGTACAGCTACAATACTGGCATCTATCTGACAATGTGGAAAATTGCCCAGGTATGTCCTGTCCACAAAACGCAGGACAAATCCAATCCAGCCAATTAACTGATCCATCTGTCTACTCTCAATCATCAGCAAAGTGATGGAAGGTGTCAGCAACAGTGTTATATCAAGCAACACTTACACAGCAATAATCTGTTCGCCGACGCTCAGTTTAGGCTCTGCCAGGGCCACTTGGCTCCAGATCACATGACAGCATTTGTCCGAACGTGGACAAAAAGAGCTGAATTCAAGAGGTGAGGTGACAGTAACTGCCCTTGACATCAAGGCCGCATTTGACTGAGTGTGGCATCAAGAAGCCCCAGCAAAACTGAAGTCAATGGAGATCAAGGGGAAAACGCTCTGCTGGTTGGAGTCAGACCTAACATAAAAGGAAGGTGGTTGTGGTTGTTGGGGGCCAAATATCTCAGCCCCAGGACATTGCTGCAGGAGTTCCTCAGGGTAGTGTCCTAGGCTCAATCATCTTGGACACAACTGGAGAAGAGTAACTGGACATGGATTAGTCATTTCTTCAACTCTGTATCATCAACATGCTATGCAAACAAAGGGTTAAATGTTTACACTTCTCAGTAACTTGATTATCTCAATGAAAGCATTGCAGTACTAAATAAGCAGGTTTTATCAAATTACTCAAGTTAGCCTGATTAACTCTTAACACTTTGGTCTATCATATTGTCCAACGTTATTATTCTTCAGCCCATATCTTGATGCCTTGCAAATTGTAAAGAAAAGAGGTATCCCATAACCAATATTGCATTCTCATATTTATTCATTCAAGCATGCAGCTTAAACTATGCCCCAATTGCTGTGTGTAGCGAAGGAAGGGCTTTCGCAGTTCACAACGACTCAGACTTTTTAGCGAAATGGTCAGTGGAGACTTCCACTCTTCCGGTGTTTTTTGAATTTGGCGCCCTCTTCAGGAGATCTGTGCCATCTGTGCGCAGGACAAGCAGCAGGGAAGCTTCTCAACCAATCTGATTGATAACAGAGGAAAAGCAGGCAGTCAAAAACAGGAAATGTAAGTTACATTTAAGTCATTATACTGGAAGCAAAATAAAGCCTGGATCATACATATGGGATTAAGTTATTCTATGAGACTCTACACTTAAAACTAATTTTTCAGGGCCAGAAGGTTGTTCAGCAGTAATTATGGCATAATCTGCCACTAAAAGCTCACTCCTGATAGAACAAGGCTTAAGTTTGTCATCGGCCTTTAGTGCAATAATAGTAGGTATTTAGCCTCAATTCATGCCATGACACTGATATCTGTGGAGATTTCATCGGTGAAGACGGCAACAGCGCAGCCTGTGGAGTAGCAGGGTATCATTGGCAACAACCTATGGATTTCCAGGTTTAATTGCGCATGTACAGACAGCAGAAGCTGCTGTTAGTTTTACCCAGTAATAACGGCGAGTGCTGACAGCCTCGACATTTTTAGAACAGCGAAATTCGAGCCATTAAATAATTATCAGCAAAATTATAATGAGACCTGCCAGGAGAACAAAAAAAAAAGACCCTAAATCTAAACTCTTCGCATTTTCCTTCGATTATGAGAGCATATTTTCCCTTATTCAGTTACTGATTGATTTTATACATGTCATAGCCTAGACATTGTCATTCCTTGCTAACGGTGTGTGTAAATCATGCAAAAGAGGCTAAATTGACATAAAAATAGAGGACACACTCTCTAGAGTCAATGGGTTCCGATTATACACACTAGTCTAGCTTTTATAGACTGGTATAGGAGTGATGACAAATTCACTGATCATTATTTGGTGGCATGGCCAAATGGCCTTCCTCAGGCTGCATCACCAGGCACCCTGCATGTGCACAGCAACTGAAAGCATACATAATGGCATATTACCAGGGGTGGACAGTTACAAGGCACAATATTATAAACAGACTAAGAATCTGAATTAATAGACATTTTTAATCATGATCTGTAGTGGAAAAACCTATCCAATCTGTAACATTTGTTGTTGACACAGCTTCTATTAGCATATGTACATGCTATGCATTGGGGAAGGTTAGGGGGTGGTGAAATTTTAACTCACCTGCCCAGCAGAACCCAGATGGCAAGTCAGTTAAAATGGAGTGGATAAAATACTCACTTTGTTCGTGCTCGGCTGTGTCGTGTGATTGTCTTTAAGAGTAATGTACCTTTAAGATCTTAGTATGCTAATGAGCTGAGTACCAGGAGGCAGTCATGTAACTACATGTCAGTCTCACTCTGTAACTGTAACACCAAGAGGCAAGTCCAGTAATATTAAGCTCTGCACTGTATATACTTGTTAGCTGTTAATAAACCTGTTTGGGATCTTCAATCAACTGAACTCCACGCATCTCATTTATGTTGCATCAGACAACAGTAAAAAGCTTCTCATTACATGGTGGCAGCTGTGGTGAGAAGACAAAATCCAAGATAGAAGACCAAAGGAAAACAGCTTTAAAACCTACCTACAGGCAAAAGAGAGAAGGTTAAAAGAAACACTGGCCCAAACAGTGTAAAGAAGAAAAAAAAACACCCCCAGCTGTCGAGGACAGAGCTGAATAACAGGCTGCAAATTAATGACTGCGATCGGGGGAGTCAGTGTGCAGTTGGTACAGGAGCACCAGTTTAACAAAAAAGCTTTGTGGTGCTTGCAAAGTTAAAGAGTAGGCAGTACAGAGTCATAGAACCAGGTCTTAAAGCAAGTTTAAAGCAAAAGAACAGAAGAAAGATAGATACCAATTTTCCTAGCATAGACTGGAAAGCCTCGGAGATCCTATCCGAGGTCAAACTGTTCCAACAAAGAATGCAATTATGCTTTACAGCAAAAGTAATTGCAGAACCAGAAAAACTGGGTGTAAAAATAATGATAGCAATTGGAAATGAGGGATTACACAGAATCAATACCTTAGTCATTTCCGAAGAGGACCAGAAAGATCCCACAAAGATATGGAAAGTGCTGGAAGATCAACTCAGATTAAGAGTGAATTTTAGAATTCACCGCCTAGAACTAATGTCCTGCAGGCAACAGCCACAGGAATCAATAGACCAGTTCGTCTGTAGATGCCATAGTAAGGGCAATGAATACAACTTCTCAGAAGCTGAGCTGTCAGACCGAATAATGGAGCTGGTGATTATACCAACACCCATTGAAGCATTTCAGAAGAACCTCTTGGTGAAAAAGAAAGGTCACAGCATTGACACACTGCTGGAAGATGGCAGGAAATATGAAGCCATTGCAGCTGGACAAAAGCACCTGCAAGCACTAGGTGCAAACAACCGTATCAGCACCATATCCAGGTTGAAAAGAGCAAACAAGCTGTGTGGTAAGTGCGGTTTGTCCCACACACGGTGAAATTGCCCTGCATTTCGAGACTTGTGCAAGGCGTGAGGTGTAAAAAGACACTGGGCCCGCCTATGCAGGAATTCTGGCTCCAAAGACACAGCCAGAAGTCACGGACAGACGCAAACGAACAGACAACAGTACAACAGCAGCAAGGGAAGCGCCTGAGACCTGTATAAATGCAAGCCGATAGACAAAGTTACCAGTGAAGCAGACCTGAGACAAAACTCAGAGAGAAGTAGTTCTCAGATAGAAGATGAACAGGTGTTTCACATTGTGAACCTGACACATCACATTGATGAAGTCAAGCAACTGGAAGCTTTCATCACTATTAACATCATGTGCCCAAAGAAAGCTGGCAAACATATACTCAAGGTCAAGATTGACACCAGCGCTAATGCAAATATCCTACCAGTCTGAATACTCAAAGATATGTACCGGAGTTGTTGGCGATCAATGATACAACCGACAACTGCCAAATTATCTGCATACAACGGGGTCACCCATCCTTTGTAATGGAACACTGACAATGCAATGCAGCTATGAAAAATCGGCATTGAAACCACAAATGTTCTACCTAGTAGACACAAGCGGACCAGCAGTGGCAGGACAACCAAGGTGTAAGGATCTCAACATCATAACTATTCACAAAAACATTGCCAAGGGGAAATCTCCAAGGACTGGAACCCGCTCGCAGAGTCTGGCCAGCAAATGGTGCAGTCTGGAAACACAGCAACAGCACAACTATGCCGCGCCTTCACATCTGCTCTCTAGAGAACCGCCAGCACCACAATGAGCCAGAATGGATAGCTATATCCATGCGATCGAGTACTCTTCCCCCAACAAGTCCTTAATCTGGAGCCCCAAGCCTTCAGATGCAGAGGATGAGGAGAGGCGTAGGACATGCAGAGGCAGAAGAAGAATGAGTTGACGCATTGTTTATTGGCTCTTCGTGATGACGTGCCAGAGCTTTCCACGAATGACAAGGCCTCAAAGGTGGACATCTTGAAGAAAACAACAGAGTATGTTAGCAGGCTTATGGCAGAGCAACAGAAACTGAATGCAGAGAGGGAGAAACTTCATAAAGAACAGCAGCAGATGAGACGCAAATTCCCCAAGCCAGAGTCGTCAAACCACTGAGACAATAAATGGACTTTTTAGCCTCTGTATTTGTAAAGTTCATAATCTCTATCCATGTGTGAATAATTTTGATGTTATCTAACTTTACGTATTTTTACTTTTAGCATACGGGACTTACCTTTGGAAAGAAGGGGGATGTTGTGTGATTGTCTTTAAGAGTAATGTACCTTTAAGATCTTAGTATGCTAATAAGCTGAGTATCAGGATGCAGTCATGTGACTACATGCCAATCTCACTCTGTAACTGTAACACCAAGAGACAAGTCCTGTAAATAGTTAGCTCTGCACTGTACATACTTGTTAGCTGTTAATAAACCTGTTTGAGATCTTCAATCAACTGAATTCCATGTATGTTGTATCAGACAGCATAAAAAGCTTCTCATTGCAGGCTGGGATTTTTACCTATCCTGAATCCTCTGGTATAGAGTCAGCCAAGTCAGGCAGGAGCCTCATACATTTGTGCAAAGAGGGCTGCTATGATGTCAATACAATCTCACATGTTAACCCAGAAGGAAGTGCAGCCCCTTCAATAGCCAACCTCACGGCGACAACCAGGTGGGAACAATAAAGAAACCTGTAAGGTAAGTTTAAAACTTTCATTTGTGGTGCAGGAGAAGCAGGAGTATTCCACTAGACCACACATGCAAAGTGTAGACCTCCTCTGCCCGGATTCCCTACCCCTTCCTGAACTGCTGACCATCTTATAATTCCCATTCTCGTGCTTTTCGGATCCAAGGGATGTTTGACTTTCCACCCCTTGCTGTCTAATTCTCACCCATTTTAGTTTGGATGTCAGCCCGCAACATGTCAATGAGGCCTGGCTGTTCAAATCGGAGGAGCCTCCGGCTGCCCTCCCACTAGGCCGCCATCCCACCTGGGAGTTAAAATTGTCACCAATGAGTTTGAAAATGTATTCACTTTAGGAAAACAAATCAAAGATGGTGATGGGTGATAGAATTTAAATTCTGCAATCTCAGGTCCAATCTTTGGAAAGGCTGTATAAGGTCAAAGTTGCCCATTAAAGTGACATGAGAGTCAATATATTAAACTGCCTTTCTCCAGAAACAAAATTGAAGTCTGCACTTCTTAGAGTATGAATTTTTCACTTAAAGCAAAGCCATTAATAAGAACTTTGAAAGGAAGGTAAGTCTAGAGATTTCTTTTTATTCAATGCGCTGTCCCATTTTATTAAAAAAATGACATACTAATCAAAGTCTGATTTAATGTTTCCTTAAGACTGTTGATTTTAGTACCTACATGGAGACTCTCATGCTGATGCAGATTGACGAGACTTAGCTGTGAATACAAGTTGTGGGTCTTCTTTATTCTTTGCAACTCACCAGTGATACTGCCTTAGCTAGGCAAACATCGAAACATAGAAAATAGGAGCAGAAGTAGGCCATTTACCCCTTTGAGCCTGCTCCGCCATTCATTATGATCAGTAACCTGTTCCCGCTTTCTCCCCATACCGTTTGATCCTTTTAGACCCAAGAGCTATATATCTAACTCCTTCTTGAAAACATACAATGTTTTGGCCTCAACTGCTTTCTGTGGTAGCGAATTCCACAGGCTCACCACTCTCTGGGTGAAATAATTTCTTTTCATCTCAGTCCTGAAAGGTTTACCCCATATCCTTAGACTATGATCCCTGGTTCTGGACTCCCCCACCATCGGGAACATCCTTCCTGCATCGACCCTGTCAAGTCCTGTTAGAATTTTATAGGTTTCTATGAGATTGCCCCTCACTCTTCTGAACTCCAGCCAATATAATCCTAACCAACTCAATCTCTCCTCATACGTCAGTCCCACCATCCCAGGAATCAGTCTGGTAAACCTTCGCTGCACTCCCTCTACAGCAAGAACATCCTTCCTCAGATAAGGAGACCAAAACTGCACACAATATTCCAGGTGTGGCCTCACCAAGACCCTCTATAATTGCAGCAAGACATCCCTGCTCCTGTACTCGAATCCTCTCGCTATGAAGACCATTTGCCTTTTTTACTGCCTGTTGGACCTGCATGCTTACCTTCAGCGACTGGTGTACGTGAACACCCAGGTCTCGTTGCATATTCCCCTCTCTGAGTTTATATCCGTTCAGATAATAATCTGCCTTCCTGTTTTTGCTACCAAAGTGGATAACCTCACATTTATCCACATTATACTGCATCTGCCATGCATTAGCCCACTCACTCAACTTGTCCAAATCACCCTGAAGTCTCTCTGCATTCTCCTCACAACTCACCCTCCCACCCAGTTTTGTGTCATCTGCAAATTTGGAGATATTACATTTAGTTCCCTCATCTAAATCATTAATATATATTGTGAATAGCTGGGGTCCTAGCACCCATCCCTGCGGTACCCCAGTAGTCACTGCCTGCCATTCGGAAAAAGCCCCATTTATCCCTACTCTTTGTTTCCTGTCTGCCAACCAATTTTCTATCCATCGCAATACACTACCCCCAATCCCATGCACTTTCATTTTACATGCTAATCTCTTATGTGGGACTTTGTTGAAAGCCTTCTGAAAGTCCAAATAAACCACATCCACTGGCTCCCCCTCATCAACTCTAGTAGTTACATCCTCGAAGAATTCTAGTAGATTTGTCAAGCATGATTTCCCTTTCGTAAATCCATACTGATTCTGCCCGATTCTACCACTGTTCTCTAAGTACTCTGCTATAAAATCTTTGATACAAACACTTACTAGGAGTGGATAATTTATAACCAACATATGAGGGCCATGAGACACAGGACACATGAGAGTAAACACATCATACACATAGGGCGGAATTTTCCCACTGGTGTCGGGACCCTGACGTCAGGAACATATGCAGGTGTTGAGTCCATATATGGCCACAGTGTGCATGCCGGAGCAACTTTCCATGAGGCAGCCTCCTAATTGGCTGCCTCCACATTTACCATCCAATTAAGGATGGTGGGCGGACTAGGGAAACAGGTGGCCCAATAGGACGGCCCGCAGTATTGTCTGGACAGCAGCCCCAGTGAGCACTGCTGGAGAAGAGGAAACTTAGAGGGTGCATAAAAATGGAGACATCACAAAGGCCTCCCGCTTCAGTGATGAAAAAGATTACAAAGTACTCAGGGTGGAGGTTTGACCCCTCCAGAAGAGTGTTTTTAGCTACTCCCGGACCCCTGTGAGCATTGCAGCCCCCGATGCTGCCAATTAATTCAACCACCCATGGCCCACTGATCTCACAGCGAGTGGCCGCCTCCGTAGCATCGTTGGACTCCTGACACAACAGGGAGCCTGTGTAATGGCGAAAAAGTTGCAGTGCCGGGGGAAAGTGGCCCTTGATTGGGGCCTTAATTGGCTTCATTACCTGTCTGCCTCCATGGAGTGGGCTGTTGATTCCCCCATGGCATCCAACCCCAGGAATGTCACCCAGAGGCAGGTCAGCATTGTGGAGCCATTCTGAAGGGGGTTTCCTGCTCCATTCCTGGTCCTCCCTGTAGGCCAGAGCCTAGAATGTTACCATATCTTTTTATATTTTTGCTATTTTACAATTGCAGATGGCATAGGTTAATGGCGTAATTGTAATTGATTGGATTTTTGAATGTCTGTAATTTTACAAGTGTTGATGGGCTAATCAGGAGGGGTTAAATGTTGAATTGATTAGATTTTTCTGCTGTTAATGAGTAACTGGAATAATGTGATTATGGAAACCCAGTCTTGTTCACTTGCAACAATACAACCACAAGCCCAGCCTAATGGGCCAGCCTGAGCCAGTCCATCACTAGCCATAGACCAAGACAACAGAGACCAAGATAAAGAGTGCTCTGCAACACATGAAGGCATTTCGGAACTGATTGTTCGAATGAACTGCACCTACAGGAACAATGGAAAAGGGGTTATCCCACAGATCTGAACATCAGTGCTCAGTGAGGACAATCAGATAACCTAATCCAGTGAGAAAAAAGCAATTGTCTCATCAGACAAACAGGTTCCAGAAGGGGCCTGCAAAAGGTGGAAATATCGACATAAGAGGAAGATACCCCAGAGATCGGAACTGCAGTCGGGAACGGGTGGTCTAGTCAACCATCAGAAAACGCGGAGAAACAGGACTGTGGCGGAGTGGCTAACCAACAGAGTCCGCTCCCATGCAAAGGCAAACTCAAAGGCTTGGGTGAGAACATTGTTGTATCACTAATATACTTGGTGATCAATAAAATGGTTATTGTGTTTCACTAGAATATTTTGTCTCGCCTGATTCATTGTCGTCCAGAGTAAGAGTCTGAATCCAGACTTAAGACCTCCGAGGTCCCTATACATCGCCTCCAAACCCATTTCACAGGGCTGGAAAATTTCAGCTCATATATTCTAGCTTTGTATAGCCGAATTGCTTTAACCCACTCTGACAGATGCTGCAGTGTCATTCTTTCATTGTGTAGAAAATAAGGTGTCACTATAAAAAAAATCGCCTAAACCCTTAAAAGAACTTTCATCGTGTTGGTTTTGATTCTTCTAATGCCCTCTTTGTGGACTCCCAGTCTCCACCCTCTGCAAACTTCAACTTGTCCAAGACTCAATCACACACACCCTCAATTACGTTTAGTCCCACTTGCCCACGATGCTAGTACTCCCTGACCTACATTGGCTCCCTGTCCCTTAAAGGAAGCAAATTTAAAAACTTCATTTTCATTTACAAATCCATCTACAGCCTCACCCCCTCCTATCATTGGGACCTCCTCCAACTTTACTTTTGCTCCCATGGTCTGTGATACTTTTACTCAGGGTTTCTGTCCACCTATCTATTTGTCTTCAGCACTGATGAATAAGAAAGCCATCTAGGCTCTACTCTCTGGAACTCCCTCCTTTAACTCTTCTGTTTCTCTGCTTGTCTCCTTCCTTTCAAATCCTGTTAAAACCCATCTCGTCAACCATGTCTTTGATTACCTCTCAACTCCCCCACATAAGTTTTCCTGTCTTCCCTTCTGAAATGCAGAGGGACATTTTTGCATATTAAAGGTGCCAGATAAATGATTTTTGTGGCACAAAAGTTGAAAGCAGTGAAAATCTAATGCACATTGAATAATTGGCTCTCCCTGTGGGTCACAGCTTAGTCGGTGGCTTAGAACTGTCACATCTCATGCAGTGCTCCTTTATGTCAATGTGGCTGCTTACTGGCATAGTACCTGATACAAAGCATACATTGCCACTGTTCTTTGTGCTCCCAGCCTGCTTTCTTCTCCTGTTCTATTGCAATAGTTTGTCAATGGCCACTATAACCATGTTCTTTCCTCTACTATTCATTCCTGTTACTGCTGTTTAGCACTTTGAAGTGTTCGTTTTATTATGTTCATTATTTCGGTGCTGACCTGGAATAAAATACACACCGCTTGACTTTTCCATGCAGCTAGGAAATGCTGCAGGAATTATCATTAATGATATTTCACTGACCTCAACAGGCAAGCATCAGACTTTTTCATCATTTTCCCCAAAAGAAATACAAATACTCAAAGACACCATTTAATAGAGATGAATAATTTTCTGGTGCTTTCTCTGCAGATTCCACCAGTTTTAGCCCGCATCTACTCTTTCACAGGAATGCAAACTTTTGGTGCCCCAAATGGCAAAGTATTCCATTGTTCAGCACAAGCATTCAATATGAATAGTAACATCCAGAAATAAAATTGAAAGGACAGAAGGTTTATATTTTGTGAAAGAAGCATAAATCAATTTGTGCATTTATAATGATGCAGAATAAAGAATATCAACAATTTCAGTTATATTTGAATGGAGGCAAACCACTTATTCCAACAAATTTAGCATCTGGCTATATTGTCACTGTCATGACCAGGTGAGAAAGGTGTCTAGGGATCCCTTCTAGCCTTCACCTGGTCTCATTGCAACAGGGTTTTGTTTTTAAACACACTGGTGTTTTGAGCTCCCCCTTTGTGAATTCTTGTTCACCGCTTTCCAATTATAAGGCAAAGAAATGAGCTTTCTTAGGTTTAAAGAAGAAAAGTGAAATTTATTAAAACTTGAACTTAATCTCTAATTCGGTTAACGGCTACGGATACATGCTGCACCCCACACTAGCATGCATATGCGATAAGCACAAGCAAATAGAGACAGAAAAGAGCAGAAGAAAAATAAAGTAGAGAGGTTTGCTGCAATCTCTGAAGAGGGGTTTTTGTTACTGTGCTTCGAGCTCACTGTCGTCCTTGCTTGTAGGTAGATCTTGCTTTTCGTTGGGGCCCAGTATTCTTTTTAAACCTTGTTCACTGTAGGAGACTTTTCTCTCTAGGGGTTCATATGTCTTCAATGGTTTCCAAAGCTGGTGAGAGAGATGAGAGCAGACAGGAGAGATGTCTTTTCAGTCCAGGTGCAAACAGCTTTCTGAGTTTTAAAACTCTGTGGCAAGTTCAAATTCAAAAAACTCCAACAGCCAGTTAGTCATGTGACTAAACTGGTCTGACCATGTCTGTTTGTGTATTCAGCCATCTTAGCAGTTAACCTGGAGTGCTAGCTTCTCCACCTTCAATGTCTGTTAATCAAAAGTCCATTGTGGATTAAATTGGAGCAGGGAGTGGCCCCTTTGTCCTTTCCAAGTACTGTCTGTTACTATGTAAATGTCTTTCCTGTCAACGGTCTGTTTTCTTTTAAACAAGTTTTTTCTTTACTCCAGTAACAGTTTAAAAATCAATGTTCATATGGCAAAATTAATGTGTCTCATTCCTGGCAGGTGGGGACCTGCATGACAGTCATTTTCACATTGATACATTGCAGTTTCAGCTGTGTGTCAATATGATACTGTTTGTGTAACTGCAGTCAGGTCTCCACCTGACTCTGGAATGCGCAAGTCGTGTGTTACTCCTCCAAGAAGCAATGTTACAGTATATGGACTTGGCACCTTGTGGCATACAACTCCAGTGTAGTATGAAGCCATATTTTTATAATCTTAAGGCTATCTCTTTTATAAACTTGCTGCAGAGTCTTTTTTTAAACATTTTGAGAAAACAGGTGCTCCCAAAACACACAAAAAAAATCACTGGCTATGCAAGTGTCTACATTCTCAGGGCAGAGATCTCTTCATGGCAGACAGAGTACAACTGGAAATATGCAATATGACTTAGCTCTACATCTACTGATTGTAATGCAATACAACTGCATTACCTGTTTTATTTTCATTTGTAAAAATACTGCTTTCTAACTGCTTTCTTAGCTCATTCAGGGCTATTTTGTAAGATTTCTATATGGAACTGTCCCTGATATCTCAGCAGGAAACTCACTATTCCCCATAGAAACATCTAAGAATAATGTGTTAAAATGCATTGACCTAGGACTTTCAATTGGATCCCAGTGGACCATTCAGAGTGTACACATTTCATGAATTTCTCTTCAACTTTATGAAGAATGCATTATCTTATTGTTTTCTGCACACTCTTATTGCATCATGAATACTCTGCTACAGCCTTCTGAAAACCTTTGGGCTCCTTTTAACTCTACATAACTCTAGAGTTATATGGAGTTACATTTACATAAATAATTATTGAGTCTTTAAATCTGTATAAAACATGATAACTAGATTTTTATGGCATCTAGAAAGTACTTGATTAAGCACATCTATTGTCATAAATTGAATCTGAAGACACTTGGATGTATCTAATAACCAAGATGTTCTGATGAAAGGTCATCAACCTGAAACATTAACTCTGTTTCTGTCTCACAGATGCTGTCAGACCTGTTGAGTATTTCGAGCATTTTCTGTTTTTATTAACTATGAAGCAATATCCTGCTAATGGAACAAGAATTTCTGTATGGGGTCTCCTGATAGCTCAGTGGGTAATTTCACTGTGAGAGTGGTGTTTGGGAGATCTAGACCAAAAAACTCTACATGCTACATGAGCTAACCATCCTTTGTATTAGCATGGAAACACTAGAAATGGGTAAGTATGGTAGATGTGAAGAGGTCATTCACAGCACTAAAGCTAAGCATTTAAATTACTTGGGGGGGTGGGGGGGGGTGGGGACAGGGGGAATTGGATAGCACTGAAAATGGAAGTGGTGATTGCAATGCTCGATTAATCTGCCGCCATTCAGTGTAATGCAGGCAGCATGCCTGCTTCATGCTGCCTGGTTATTATGATTTCTATGCATAGCCAGGGTTACCCATGCTGCTTATTGGCTACATGCATCAGTAGGGAGCCCAATATTATTAGTAGCTTGCACCCTTTAAAGCGAGCCTGCACCTGTTAAAAGGGAGGTGTATCTCACACTGAAGAGTGTCTGCAGAGTCTCATCGACAGGATTGCAGCGGCCTGCAACGAATTTGGCCTAACCATCAGCCTCAAGAAAACGAACATCATGGGACAGGATGTCAGAAATGCTCCATCCATCAATATCGGCGACCATGCTCTGGAAGTGGTTCATGAGTTCACCTACCTAGGCTCAACAATCACCAGTAACCTGTCTCTCGATGCAGAAATCAACAAGCTCATGGGAAAGGCTTCCACTGCTATGTCCAGACTGGCCAAGAGAGTGTGGGAAAATGGCACACTGACACGGAACACAAAAGTCCGAGTGTAACAAGGCCTGTGTCCTCAGTACCTTGCTCTATGGCAGCGACGCCTGGACAACGTATGTCAGCCAAGAGTGACATCTCAATTCATTCCATCTTCGCTACCTCCAGAGAATCCTTGGCATCAGGTGACAGGACCGTATCTCCAACACAGAATTCCTCGAGGCGGCCTCGAGCTTATACACACTACTGAGTCAGCGGCGCTTGAGATGGCTTGGCCATGTGAGCCGCATGGAAGATGGCAGGATCATCAAAGGCACATTGTACAGCGAGCTCGCCACTGGTATCAGACCCAACGGCCGTCCATGTCTCTGCTTTAAAGACGTCTGCAAACGCGACATGAAGTCCTGTGACATTGATCACAAGTCGTGGGAGTCAGTTGCCAGCGATCACCAGAGCTGGCGGGCAGCCATAAAGGTGGGGCTAAAGTGTGGCGAGTTGAAGAGACTTTGAAGTTGGCAGGAAAAAAGACAGAAGCGCAAGGGGAGAGCCAACTGTGTAACAGCCCCGACAAACAATTTTTTCTGCAGCACCTGTGGAAGAGTCTGTCACTCTAATATTGGCCTTTATAGCCACTCCAGGCGCTGCTTCACAAACCACAGACCACCTCCAGGCGCTTACCCATTGTCTCTCGAGACAAGGGGGCCAAAGAAGAAGAAGAAGATTGTGGTTGGAGCATGTGCTGGGGATTATTCTGCAACTGAATTTGACTTTGGAAAAAGTGAAGAATTGTTAACCATGAGAGAGAGCGCAGGCACCCAGGATGTTGCATTGGAGCCTTGGAGTAAGAGATGGAAAGGAAGAGAGATGTCCTTTATTCTCGGGGAGGCAGGAGGCCCTCCAGGCATATGATGAGAAGGCAGTGAGAACAGACAGCTATGGAGGTCCTTGCCAGGAGTTTAGCACCAAGATGTTCAATGACCTCACAACTCAAAGCCAGTGAATGCATCTTCAAATGCCATATCCTATCGATTGCACCACTAGCCTCAAGCACTGTTCAATTCACCACACCCCATCACTCACCTACAAACAATCACTATCGATCAGTATTCATATACGACACTTCACCCTCACACACTTAACACTGCTGCAAACCTCACACCCACATCTCACAGCTTGCACACACTGCCAGCTATTTGTCATGATAGCCACGTCACCTAAACATATTGTGCAGCATTCACTGACCACTTTCTTCTCACTTGTAAGAGAAGGTGCTGCACAACTGGAGGTAACAGAAACTAACCAGAGGAAGAGAGAGGCGCCTGCATGTTCTAAGCCCTGTGAAGGAGACAGTGCTGGCCATTATGGAAAAGGCCATTGTTGAAGCTGTGGCCAGTGGGCAGGGCTGAATCCAATGAAGATGATGGTATCCTCATACTTAATCCTCCTTCTCAGATCCCATTTCTCCCTCATCCCTAACTCTCTTCTGACTTACACATTGCAGACAGTGTAAGCATGCACTTCTTACTTTCTCCTCTGCTTCCAGCACAGCCTTACCCTTGAGCCTTTTTCATTTCAAATACCCACAAACTACAACCTGCTCAGGCGGTGATGGAAAAGAAAGAAGACAGTAATGATAAAGAGACGATCAATTTCACACTCGCAGCCACCAGCTCAGATGCTGACACTCTGCATAGTTTAAAGGATCACGTAGAGGCAGTATATGCACATGGTGAGACACTGGGTAAAAATGTGCTGCAGCTAGGGCAGAGGACAAGGATAGCACAGGTGCCAGCTCACTGAAGGATGAGGCTGCACACGAGTTCAGTTGCAGAGGACTTGGGTGAGGATTTTGATGGGCCAGGCTATAGAAAAAAGCACCAAAATGCTTGCTACATTGGGAAGCCTGCCAAAAAGCCTGAGTTCAATGTCAAGGAGCATTTAAGAGTTCAACACCCACTTGCCACAGGGCTTTGTGCAGAGCTTGGAGCCTATCCTTTCCAGTATGGAACTAGTGGCAAATGCCATCAACACAATGTGGAACCAACTCTGATGCAGTCAATGTCTCAGCTTCCATTGCAGCACAAACAGCAGCTACCCAATATTTGGGTGCTGCAGTGAAAGCACAGATTGTTGCTATCATGGCTCAGGATTCTATTTTATTCATTCTTGAGATGTGGTCAACATTTGTTGCCCATCCTGAATTGCAGTCCATGTGGTGTAGGTACTCCCTCAGTGCTGTTAGGTAATGAGTTTCAGGAGTTTGACCCAGCTACAATGAAGGAACAGTGATATATTTCCAAGTCAGGATGGTATGTGACTTGGAGACGTTCTCATTGTATGCATGCTGCACATGTGTGCATGAGTTGCAAACGGGAGTCATCAACTATATCATCTATGAATAGCCCTTGTCGTCCAATAGTGAGTCACCCTTTGGTTTGCTGAGGTGGCTGAAATACAGCTGGCACAGAGGACTGCCACAGAATGAATGCATCATGACTGCTATCAGGATACTCAGGATTGACCTGCATGAGTCATTGTCTATAGTGACACACCAGGTCATGTTGAGGGAGTGGAATCCCTTTTGGTTCAGGTATATTGCATGAAGCATATGCAAAGCAATGTGTGTGCAGTCAGTGGTACACTGCACTATGGGGAAGACTGCAAAGCCTTGCAAACCCTTGTGCTGGGTCCACTTGCTTTCTCTCTGGCAAGAAAGAATGAAATGAAGTTTTCTCTCTTTACATAGAGACCGTCAGTGACCTTCCTTATGCAACAGTGCCCTGCAAACTAGGGACTCAATTTTGTTTCAACGGTGGGGCTCCCGGCATTAGGCAAAAAACTGGAGGGAATCCAATCGCAGCCAACTGGAGCCCCCCACCCCATCCCCACTCCTGGGAACAATTCTACAGTGCCAGGCCAGTTAGCAGCCGGGGGCTGGGATCCCTGTCCCTTTAAAGACGGGGATTCCGCCTCCAAGAGCTGCCGGCAAATCTCAAGGATGGCAGCTCAGTCATATCAGCAGCACCACCAAGAGCAGTGGCCACTGCCGGTACTGCAGTTGCCTTGGATGCAGCCAACAAAGTATTGTTAAAGTGTTCTTTTGGGGCCTCCTTATCTCGAGAGACAATGGATACGCGCCTGGAGGTGGTCAGTGGTTTGTGAAGCAGCGCCTGGAGTGGCTATAAAGGCCAATTCTGGAGTGACAGGCTCTTCCACAGGTGCTGCAGAGAAATTTGTTTGTTGGGGCTGTTGCACAGTTGGCTCTCCCCTTGCGCCTCTGTCTTTTTTCCTGCCAACTACTAAGTCTCTTCGACTCGCCACAATTTAGCCCTGTCTTTATGGCTGCCCGCCAGCTCTGGCGAATGCTGGCAACTGACTCCCACGACTTGTGATCAATGTCACACGATTTCATGTCGCGTTTGCAGACGTCTTTATAACGGAGACATGGACGGCCGGTGGGTCTGATACCAGTGGCGAGCTCGCTGTACAATGTGTCTTTGGGGATCCTGCCATCTTCCATGCGGCTCACATGGCCAAGCCATCTCAAGCGCCGCTGACTCAGTAGTGTGTATAAGCTGGGGATGTTGGCCGCTTCAAGGACTTCTGTGTTGGAGATATAGTCCTGCCACCTGATGCCAAGTATTCTCCGAAGGCAGCGAAGATGGAATGAATTGAGACGTCGCTCTTGGCTGGCATACGTTGTCCAGGCCTCGCTGCCGTAGAGCAAGGTACTGAGGACACAGGCCTGATACACTCGGACTTTTGTGTTCCGTGTCAGTGCGCCATTTTCCCACACTCTCTTGGCCAGTCTGAACATAGCAGTGGAAGCCTTACCCATGCGCTTGTTGATTTCTGCATCTAGAGACAGGTTACTGGTGATAGTTGAGCCTAGGTAGGTGAACTCTTGAACCACTTCCAGAGCGTGGTCGCCAATATTGATGGATGGAGCATTTCTGACATCCTGCCCCATGATGTTCGTTTTCTTGAGGCTGATGGTTAGGCCAAATTCATTGCAGGCAGACGCAAACCTGTCGATGAGACTCTGCAGGCATTCTTCAGTGTGAGGTGTTAAAGCAGCATCGTCAGCAAAGAGGAGTTCTCTGATGAGGACTTTCCGTACTTTGGACTTCGCTCTTAGACGGGCAAGGTTGAACAACCTGCCCCCTGATCTTGTGTGGAGGAAAATTCCTTCTTCAGAGGATTTGAACGCATGTGAAAGCAGCAGGGAGAAGAAAATCCCAAAAAGTGTGGGTGCGAGAACACAGCCCTGTTTCACACCACTCAGGATAGGAAAGGGCTCTGATGAGGAGCCACCATGTTGAATTGTGCCTTTCATATTGTCATGGAATGAGGTGATGATACTTAGTAGCTTTGGTGGACATCCGATCTTTTCTAGTAGTCTGAAGAGACCACGTCTGCTGACGAGGTCAAAGGCTTTGGTGAGATCAATGAAAGCAATGTAGAGGGGCATCTGTTGTTCACGGCATTTCTCCTGTATCTGACGAAGGGAGAACAGCATGTCAATAGTCGATCTCTCTGCACGAAAGCCACACTGTGCCTCAGGGTAGACGCGCTCGGCCAGCTTCTGGAGCCTGTTCAGAGCGACTCGAGCAAAGACTTTCCCCACTATGCTGAGCAGGGAGATTCCACGGTAGTTGTTGCAGTCACCGCGGTCACCTTTGTTTTTATAGAGGGTGATGATGTTGGCATCGCGCATGTCCTGGGGTACTGCTCCCTCGTCCCAGCACAGGCATAGCAGTTCATGTAGTGCTGAGAGTATAGCAGGCTTGGCACTCTTGATTATTTCAGGGGTAATGCTGTCCTTCCCAGGGGCTTTTCCGCTGGCTAGGGAATCAATGGCATCACTGAGTTCCGATTTGGTTGGCTGTATGTCCAGCTCATCCATGACTGGTAGAGGCTGGGCTGCATTGAGGGCAGTCTCAGTGACAGCATTCTCCCTGGAGTACAGTTCTAGGTAGTGCTCAACCCAGCGGTCCATCTGTTTGCGTTGGTCAGTGATTATGTCCCCCGATTTAGATTTGAGGGGGGTGATCTTCTTGATGGTTGGCCCAAGAGCTCTCTTCATGCCATCATACATTCCTCTGATGTTTCCGGTGTCTGAGGCCAGCTGAATATGACTGCATAGGTGTTGCCAGTAGTCGTTTGCGCAACGCCTAGCTGTTCTTTGTGCAGTACTTCTGGCTGCTTTAAGTGCTGCGGATGTTAAATCGCTGGGGGCTTTCTTGTAGTTCAAAAGTGCAATGCGCTTAGCGGCTATGACAGGTTCCAGCTCTTCATTATGAGATTGAAACCAGTCTGCATTTCTCTTCGCACTTTTGCCGTAGGTGGTCAAAGCTGACTCATAGATGGCGTCTCTGATGTGGGCCCACTTGGTCTCAGCATCCCCTGTGGGAGTGTTTTGAAGGGCTGTTACAAGTGAATTTAGAAATTTTTGTAACAGCTGTGGGTGAGAAATTCTGCTCGTGTTGATGCGCGGGTGGCCCTTCTGCTTGGAATGATGCAACTTCTTTGGTCTGAGTCTAACCTTGCTGCACACCAGGGAGTGGTCGGTGTCGCAGTCCGCACTGTGGAAGCTGCGTGTGATTTGAACACTGTTTAAGGCGGCTCGCCTTGTGACAATGAGGTCTAGCTGGTGCCAACGACGTGATCTTGGGTGCCTCCATGAAACCTGGTGACAGGGTTTAGTGTGAAAGAACGAGTTGGTGATGCAGAGGTTATGATAGGTACACAACTCAAGCAGTCTCTGCCCGTTCTCATTCATCCTTCCAACGCCATAGCGCCCAAGGCAGGAGGGCCATGAGTCATGGTCGGCCCCAACCCTGGCATTAAAGTCCCCCAGCAGGAATAGGTGTTCGGTGTTGGGGATGCTGCTAATGATGTTATGGAGTTGTTCATAGAACTGGTCTTTAGCTTCAGGTGCGGAACAGAGTGTTGGAGCATAGATGCTGAGTAGGTGTACTGGACCAGAGGTGGTGAGCAGTCGGATGGACAGTATGCGTTCCGAGCCATTTGAGGGAGGCTCTATCATGCTGAGCAAGGAGTTTCTGATGGCGAAGCCCACTCCATGCTGTCTTGGTTCTTCAGGATCCCTGCCCTGCCAGAAGAAGGTATAGTCTTGCTCTGCTAGAGAGCCACTCGCGGGGAGGCGAGTCTCCTGAAGTGCTGCAATGTCCACATTGAGTCTACTGAGCTCGTTGTTAATGATGGCGGTCTTCCGAGAATCGTTGATTTGTGTAAGGTCTTCCGACAGGCCAGGACACATAGTTCTGACGTTCCAGCTTGCAAAGCGAAGGGCTGGTACCTTCTTTCCTTTTTTCATGTTGTTTGGTGCGGTGTATCAGTCCACCTTTCGGGCAATGACCCTGAGCTCCAAGCACCCATTGAAGCAGGCAGACTGTGGCGGGACAGAACCTTATTGACCGGGGGCTGCCCGGTTTGAGGCGGGCGGTAGCTGTCCAGTGAGGTGCAATGACCTCTCCCACCGACAAAGGCAACCCGTGGCGCCCAGTTTCTACGCCAATTTATCTGGACTTATAACCCGTAACTGCTGCCTTCCGTGTTGTTTCAGTCGCTGTGAGGCAACTATGGAGTGACCTCTCCATGGCGCATGCCTGGGCAAATTTATGGAGGTTGAGAGTTGCCCAGTCGTCAAAACCCCCCTCTCGGCCTTTCTGGTGGGGTCCAAAGGAGTGCAGGACACGACGTTTGGCACCAGTATGGCTGCAGGAACTGCCGGAAACATGCCAAAGGTGACACATGACCGCCTACGGGGTTCCGCTCCGGATTTTCTGTTAGGGTTTACTCCCTTAGCCTTGGTCTCTCCCGAGACGCCCACAAGGCAGTGGGGTTGTTGGGGCCCCTACACAGGTGTAGGATGGTGCCGGTGGGAGGAGGGGATGCAAGGGGGAGGGGTAGAGGGAGGGGGTGGGGGGGGGTGCAGGGGAAGGGGGTGCGGGGTGAAGATGGTGCGAGGGGGGGGCGGGCTGGGACGGGGTTGTGAGGGGGTGAGCTGAGAGGGTGGAGCAGGGAAGGGGACGGGGGTGGGGGGGGGGTGGAAGGGGGGTAAAGGGGGGGGGGGAGGGGGGGGTGGAATCTGGTGCAGGTAATAAGCCATTTCCTCAGTGCCCACCATCGACGTCCGGAAAGCTCATCCACGTCCTTCGGGAGGTGAAGCATCATTTGGCAGACTTAGAGGTGATTACATTTGCTAAGGGTTTTTTTTTGCAGTGGTTTAAATAAAGGCATGCAGCATTGCCGACAGTGCGCTGCAGATGCTCTCCGAGCCATCTCCCGCGGGCGCTTTGAAGTTGCGGCCGGGGGGGCCGTTCGTGGATGTTTTGGGTGTTCGGGGCACCTTTTCCCAGGACTTCTCTCGGGTCCCGCAGCTCCTTCTTCACCTCAATGGACTTACCGCATGCCGTGGCTGCAGACATGTAGTCTCTGTTGTAATGTAGGGAAACACACCACCCAGTTTGTGCTCAGCAAGCTCCTACAAACAGCAATGAGATAAATTACCCATATGACCTGTTGTAGTAATGTTGGTTAAGTGATAAATATTGGCCAGGAGCAGTGAAAACAAAATGCAATGATTTATATTTTCTCGACCGAGTCCTCAAAAATCACGTGAAATACCTGTTTTACTATCATTTGCAAATTTGAGCAATTTGCTTTGAGCTTCTTTTTTTTATTCATCCGGGGGATGTGGGTGTCACTGGCTATGCCACCTTTTATTGCCTGTCCTTAATTTTCATTGAGAAGCTGGTGGTGTGCTGCCTTCTTGAACCGCTGCAGTCATTGGGGTGTTGGTACACTAACAGTGCTGTTAGGAAGGGAGTTCCAGGAATTTGACCCAGTGACAGTGAAGGAATGGCGATATAGCTCCAAGTCAGGATGGTGTATGGCTTGGAGGGGAACATGCAGGTGGTGGTGTTCCCATGCAACTGCTGCCCTTGTCCTTCTAGTTGTTAGAGGTCGCATGTTTGGAAGATGCTGTTGAAGGAGCCTTGGTGAGTTGCTGCAGTGCATCTTGTAGATGGTACACACTGCTGCCATTGTGCGTCTGTGGTGAATGGAGTGAATGTTGAAAGTGGTGGATGGGGTGTCAATCAAGTGGGCTGCTTGAGTTGATGTAAATTAGACAAAGTAGTGATCCCAATACTGATCCTCGAGACAACTCACTTAGCACTTCTTCACAGGTTAAGAAAAATGCTCCAAGTAATTCCTAATGTTTCTACCCTTCAACAATAATAACAATTGATATTGCCATAGCAACTTTAACATAATAAAACGTCCCAAGGCACTTTACAAGAGCATTATAAAATTAGACACTGAGCCACAGAAGGCAGTCTTGGTGGAGTTGGCCAAAAGCTTGGTCAAAGAGGCAGGTTTTGGGGAGGGAATTCCAGAGCTTAGAGCCGAAACAGCTGAAGGCACAGTCACCAATTGTACAACAACTTTTTTTATTCATTTGTGGGACGTGGGCATTGCTGACGAGGCCAGCATTTATTGCCCATCCCTCATTGCCCTTGAACTGAGTGACATGCTAGGCCTTTTCATAGGACATTTAAGAGTCAACCACATTGCTGTGGGTCCAGAGTCACATGTAGGCCAGACCAGGTAAGGATGGCAGATTTTCTTCCCTGAAGGACATTAGTGAACCAGATGGGGTATTAGAATCATAGAAAGGTTATGGCACAGAAGGAAGCCATTCAGCCCATCATGTCTGCACCGGCCGAACAAACTAGCCACCCAATCTAATCCCACTTTCCAGCACCTGGTCCATAGCCTTGCAGGTTACAGCATTTCAGGTGCAGGTCCAGGTACCTTTTGAAAGAGTGAGGGTTTCTGCCTCTACCACTGATCCGCGCAGTGAATTCCAGACACTCAGCACCCTCTGGGTGAAAAGATTTTTCCTCATGTCCCCTCTAATCCTTCTACCAATCACCTCAAATCTGTGCCCCCCGGTAATTGACCTCTCCACTAGGGGTCCGTCCTGTCTATCTAGGCCCCTCATAATTTTGTACACCTCAATTAAGTCACCCCTCAGCCTCCTCTCTTCTAAGGAAAACAACCCTAGCCGATCCAATCTTTCCTCATAGCTGCAAGTTTCAAGTCCTGGCAACATTCTTGTAAATCTCCTCTGTATTGTCTCCGGAGCAATTATGTCCTTCCTGTATTGTGGTGATCAGAACTGTACACAATAATCCAGCTGTGGCCTAACCAGCGTTTTATACAGTTCCAGCATTACATCCCTGCTTTTGTATGCTAAACCTCGGCCAATAAAGGAAAGCATTCCATATGCCTTCTTCACCACTCTATCTACCTGTCCTGCCTCCTTCAGGGACCTGTGGACATGTACTCCAAGGTCTCTCACTTCTTCTACCCCTCTCAATATCCTCTCGTTTATTGTGTATTTCCTTGCTTTGTTTGCCCTCCCCAAATGCATTACCTCACACTTATCTGGATTGAATTCCATTTGCCACTTTTCTCCCACTCAACCAAACCATTGATATCTTTCTGTAGTCTACAGCTATCCTCTTCACTATCAACTACATGGTCAATTTTTGTGTCATCAGCAAACTTCACAATCATGCCTCCCAAATTTAAGTCCAAATCATTCATTTATACCTCAAACACCAAGGGGCCCAACACTGAGCCCTGTGGAATGCCACTGGAAACCGCTTTCCATTTGCAAAAACATCCGTTGACCACTACCATTTGTTTCCTGTCACTGAGCCAATTTTTGATCCAACTTGCCACATTCCCCTGTATCTCATGGGGCTTTCATTTTTCTGACCAGTCTGCCATGTGAAACCTTGTCAAATGCCTTACTAAAATCCATGTAGATCATGTCCACTGCACTACCCTCATCAATCCACCTTGTTACTTCCTCAAAAATTGCAATCAAGTTTGTAAGACATGTCCATCTCTTAACAAATCCATGCTGTCTGTCCCTGATTAATCTGTGCCTTTCTAAGTGGCAATTTATCCTATCTCACAGAATTGATTCCAATAATTTTCTCACCACCGAGGCCAGATGGACCAGTCTGTAATTATTTGGCCTATCCCTCGCACCCTTTTTAAACAATGGTACAACACTCACAGACTCCAATCCTCTGGTCCCTCGACTGTATCTAGTGAGAATTTGAAGATGTCCTCAGATCATCCGTTATTTCTTCCCTGGCTTCCTTTAACAACCTCGGATACAATCCATCTGGCCCGGGTGATTTATCCACTTTCAAGGATGTCAGACCTTGAATTCAAGGATGTACTGCCTCTCTCATTATGCTTATCGTATCTAATATTGCACACTCCTCCTGTTACTACAATGCCTGTATCATCCCTCTCTTTTGTGAAGACAGAGAAAAAAAACTCAGTAAGAACCCTGCCCACATCTTCTGCATCCACGCATAAGTTCCCTTGTACATCTCTGATAGGTCCTACCCTTTCCTTAGTTATCCTCTTGCTCTTAATGTACTGATAAAACATTTTTGGGCTTTCCTTGATGCCAATAATTTTTCATGTCCTCTCTTTGCTTTCCTAATTTCCTCTTTTACTTCACCCCTACACTTCCTATACTCCTCTAGGCTTTCAAACGTATTAAGTTTTTTGTGATCGTCATAAGCTTTCTTTTTCTGCTTTATCTTACCCTGTATGCTTCTAGATAACCAGAGGGCTCTAGATTTGGGCATACCACCCTTTATTTTTGTGATGGCATGTCTACACTGTGCTAGAATCTCACTTTTGAATGCCTCCCATTGGTTTGCCACTGATTTTCCTTTAAGCAGCTGTATCCAGTCTACTTTTGCCAGATCACCTCTCAGCTTCATAAAAATTGCCTTCCCCCAATTTAGAACTTTTACTCCTGTTTTAACTTTGTCCTTTTCCATGATTATGCTAAAACTTACTGTATTATGGCCACCATCTCCAAAATGGTCACCCACTGCTGCTTCATCCACTTGTCCAGCTTCATCTAAATCTAGAATTGCGCCCCCCTCCCGTTGGACTCTCGTTGAATGCAGTTCAAGAATTTTGTGCCCTCTGTGCCCTTCACACTGTTTGTATCCCAGTTGATATTAGGGTAGTTGAAATCCCCAACTATTATTGCCCTATAGTTTTTGCACTCAAAAATGTGCCTACATATTTGTTCTTCTATCTCCCTCTCACTATTTGGGGATCTATAGTACACTCCTAGTAGTGTGGTTGCCCCTTTTTTTATTTCTGAGCTCAACCCATATGGCCTGATTTGATGATTCATTTAGCATATCATTGCTGTTCACAGCTGTTATTGATTTCTTCACCAATAATGCTGCACCCCCTGCTTTATATCCCCCTCTCTATCCTGCCTGAAAACTCTATATCCAGGGATGTTGAGCTGCCATTCTTGCCCCTCTTTAAGTCAAGTTTCCATTATAGCAATGATATCGTGTTGCCATGTGTCTATCTGTGCCCTCAGCTCATCGGCTTTATTTGCTATATTCCTTGCATTTACATAAATACCTTTTAACACTGTCAAATTCCTGTTCTGCACACTTTTTAACCTTTTCTGTCTTTCAGAGTCACTCGCTAATTTTCTGCCCTGAAATTGTCTTATATGAAAATGTCCTTAGTTTCCCATCCCCCTGCCAATTTAGTTTAAACCGACCCCAATAGCACTAGCAAACATTCCTGCAAGGATATTCGTCCCAGTCCTGTTCAGGTGTAGACCGGCTTGTACAGGTCCCACCCTCCCCAGAACTGGTCCCAATGTCCCAGAAATCTGAAGCCCTCCCTCCAGCCACACATTCATTTGGTGTATTCTCCTATTTCAATACTCACCAGCATGTGGCCTTGGGAGTAATCCAGAGATTACTACCTTTGAGATCCTGCTTGGTAATCTCTTTCCTAACTCCCTAAACTCAGCCTACAGCACCTCATCTTCCTTTCTTTCTATATCGTTGGTACCAATGTGGACCATGACCTCTGGCTGTGCACCCTCACTCTCCAGAATGCTGTGTAGCTGCTAGGTGATATCCATGACCCTTCCACCAGGGAGGCAACATACCATTCTGAAATCACATCTGCGACCACAGAAATGCCTGTCTATTCCCCTAACTGTAGAATCCCCTACCACTATGGCTCTCCTGTCTTTTCTCCTCCCTCCTTGCACAGCTGAGCCACCCATGGTGCTCTGGTCATGACTCTCATTGCACTCTCCAGAGGAACCCTTTCTCCCATCGATGCTCAGAACTGAATACCAGTTACAAAGTGGGATGCCCTCCGGGGACTCCTGCACTACCTGCCTTGTCCTTCTTGGCTGTCTGGCAGCCACCCAGTCTCTCTCTGCCTGTGCTCTCTTAAGCTCCAGTGTGACTACCTCCTGAAACGTGCTATCCATGTAGTTCTCTGCCTTGTGGATGCACCACGGTGACTTCAACCGCTGCTCGAGTTCCGAAACCCAGAGCTCAAGCTTCTACAGCCGGTGACACATCCTGCAGATGTGTTTGTCAAGGATACATGGTGTGTCCACGGGTTCCCACATACCACAGGAGGCATATTCCACTTGGCCGAGGACAATCGATGATAGCTCCATGGCACCAATACTGAGACTAGCTTTCAATTCCAGATTTTTATTAATTAATTGAATTTAAATTTCACCAGCTGCTGTGGTGGGATTTGAACCTGTGTTCCCAGAGCATTAGCTGGGCCTCTGGATTACCAGCTTGGTGACATTACCACTAAACCACCATCTCTCTGTCTTTAGTCTTCCCAATAATTAATTGGAGAAAATTTCTGCTCAACCAGTACTGGATGTAGGATAAGCAGTCTGATAATTTAGCAACAGTGGAGGAGTCAAGAGAGGTGTTGGTGAGGTAGAGCTGGGTGTCGGCAGCGTACATGTGAAAACTAACACTGTGCTTTTGGATGATATCGCTGAGGGGCAGCATGTAGATGAGTAATTGGAGGGGTCAAAGGATAGATCCTTGGGGGGACACCAGAGGTAATGGTGCAGGAGCAGGAAGAGAAGCCATTGCAAATGACACTCTGGCTATGATTAGATAGATAAGAATGGATCCAGGTGAGTGCCATCCCAACCAGCTGGGCAACAGTGGAAAAGTGTTGGAGGGGGATGTTGTGGTCAACTGTCAAATACTTCAGACAGGTCAAGAAGGTTGAGGGAGACTAGTTTACCTTTGTCACAGTCACTTAGGATGTCATTTGAGACTTTGATAAGAGCCTTTTCAGTACCGCGGCAGGAGTAGAAACCTGAATGGAGAGATTCAAACATGGAGTTCCAGGAAAGATGGACACGGATTTGGGAGGTGACAAAATATTCAAGGAATTTCAATCAATTTAACCAATTTATCCCACTGCTTTAAGCGCATAGCATTTCACGTGGAACTTTGTCAAATGCTTTTTGAAAAACTAGGTAGACCATGTCGTAGGACTTTCCATAGTCCACCTAGGATGTTGCTTCCCCAAAAAAGCCAAGGATGGTAATCAGACAGCACGTTTCTCTTCTGAGATCATGCTGACTACTATTTATTAACTTATTGTTATAGAAAATTAAGGTCTTTGAGGGTTCAGTGGTGTCAGTCACACCTATAGATATATTTTTACACAGTCTACATATTTTACTTTGATGGGAGTTGACTCACACTGCCCTATATCCAGCTATTTAAAAGCATCACTCACTGGGTCAAATATCTGGTACCTTGTGTAATTTCCTGCTCATAATCCAACAAAGATCAAAGAGTTTGCCAACACAATCATGAAAGGTATCTTTCTGACTTTCTAAACTAATTACTGAATCCCTTATTGTTTAGTCTCTGGGAGAAGCAGCTTCTAATTAGCATATCACCACCTTTCTTCCAGGTACTTTTTTTTTAACTCATAAGAATAATCATTGCTTATAAAAGCCCAGAACTTAATGGTAGCTCTTTTTACAACTCCATTTGTTGAAAAATGGTGAAAGCATAGAATACATATAAATCCCCAAATTTATACTAAATAAATTCTGCCATTATTTTACACAGTATTCAACTAAGACTAATAGATCTACAATTGCCTGTATCTGTTTAGTTGACATCCTGTTTCCAATCTATTGATATCTTCCCAGTGTTCAACGACTACCTCATTTGATCAAAACTGTTGCGTTGATGTTCACTGGAACACTGCAGCAATCCCAGGACAGAGATGTGAGCATGAGAGCAGGGGGGAGTGTTGAAATGGCAAGCAACCGGAAGATCAGGGTCCTGCTTGCGGACTGAGCGGAGATCAACGCAAGCTCGAGGAACAGCATCTCATCTACCGAATAGGCACACTACAGCCTGCCGGACTGAACATTGAGTTCAATAATTTCAGAGCATGACAGCCCCCCATTTTACTTTCATTTTTAGTTATTTTTTCTTCCTTTTTTTACATTCCTTTTTACATTTTTTACAATCTTTTTTTGCATTTATTTCATTTCATCTTAGTTTGTTCAGTTTGCTTACCCACTGTTTTTTTCAGGTTGTTTTTCTTCAGGTTTGCACTTGCTGCTGTTCAATATTCAGTGTATTCACACCTAATCTGTACTAATGCTTTGTCTTTCAACACAACATTAACATATTGTTTGCCTTTGCTCCGTGACCTTTTGGTCAGCTATGTGGCCTGGTCCAATCTGCACCTTCTCCTTTGTTATCTCTTGCCCCACCCCCACCTCACTTGTTTATAATCTGTGACTTTTCTAATATTTGTCAGTTCCAAAGAAGGGTCACTGACCCAAAACGTTAACTCTGCTTCTCTTTCCACAGATGCTGCCAGACCTGCTGAGTGATTCCAGCATTTCTTGTTTTTGTTTCTGGTTACACACTGTTTATTTGCTTTTATACAATGCCAAATTTCTGTACTAAGACCAAAATGTATGTTCAACAAAAGGAAAAATGAATTACTCATTTTTTTTTAAGTTTCACTTTCTTGTCTACATTAGCCTGATAGACCTCCAGGAAATGTAAGTTACATTAAATCAAGTCCCATGGGAAGCCTCATACTAACTAGTCAGTTAAATGTCTTTAGAGAGGTTATCCGAGTTCGTGTATCTATTGCTAAGAAAAAAACTGGAACAGACTTCAGGAATTTAATCAAAAACAGTTTTAACTCTTTGAATACAAAATCACCTCGCTACTCACAGCATGCAAGAAATAAGGGACTGTCGTGTGTTGGTGTTGTAGTTGTAGCGTTGCTAGGGCGTTGTTGATAGTCTCGGAGTCCAGATAAGGTCAACTAATAAATTATTTACACATCTCTAGTCACACTCTGCACAGCCTCACTAGCTAGCATCCTTTATGCTGCTATCTTCTTCCAAAGCCCATTACCATGTGACTATTACATTATCATCACTTCAGTGGGAGGGGTTGCTCTCACTGACTCCAACATTAACCCTTTCAGGTCATTATACTACATCTCCCCCACCCCCCCACCCCCCACCAAGTTTTTATCCATACATTTTCTTTACCATATATGCATTCTTGGAGTTTACCTACCACCCTTTCTCCCCTCAAGTTTCTGACTTAACAGATTTAGCCTGTTAGGAGCTTTTGCAACTCTCCTTGATCTTGTTCTAGTCTGACTCAGATGATCAGTAGTCTACCTTGTAAGTTTGGATTGCTGACTTGGTTGATTATTACTAAGGATTGTAGCAGTCTGTTTGCTCTGGGTTTCTTCATCAACATCTGGTTCTTCCAAATAAATGATTGACTGTTGCTTGTGGGGAATAGGCATAATGTTTCTTCTATTTCTACATATGTTCCCTTCTGTTGTGTGTACCACAAATGATCTCTAGTAGTTTTCATCTTTGTGGATTACAGTACCTTCCCTTTCTAGGTCTCGTATCCATACTCTTTAGCCTTCATTCAGTTTGAGTAAGTCTCTGGCACAAAAGCTTTTGATGTAATTTTGAGTTTGTTGCCTTCTATAAGACTCGTAGTCCCGGAAATCCAATCCTGGAAGAAATTTTTAGGGCAACACAGGAAGTTGTGTTCTTATCTTCCTACCCATCAGTAAGTCTGCAGGTGATAATCCACACATCAATAGTGTAGATCGATAAATTGGAAGTGAGATTGGAAGGTCTTCATTCTTCTTCAATAAGGACTTTATGGTTCTTACACCTCTTTCCATTTCACCATTTGACTGTGGATAATGCGATGAACGTGAGATGTTGAAATCCCATTCTTGTCACAAACTATGTGAAATATTTATTTGCAAACCGTGGTCCATTGTCTGACAGTATTCCATCAGGGATACCATGTGTTGCAAAGATGTCTTGTAAACTCACTTCTATCCATCTTGAGAAATAATCAACGATGATTACGTAGGACTTTCCGTTGAACATGAATAAATTCATGCTTATATGTTCCCAAGGTCTGGTTGGAAATTGAGTAGATATCAGAGGTTCACGCTGTTCTGCTCTTTGTATTTGCACAGATCTGGATCACATTTTCGATGTCTTTGGATATTCCTGACCACCACACTGATGATTGTGCCCTTGCCCTGCACTTCATTATTCCTATGTGGCCTTGATGTAGACATTCCAAGAAATCCGATCTAAATGGACTGGGAATGACTAGTCTGTCATTATAAACTAGTAAATTGTCAATGATTGTGAAGTATTTTCTATATTCATAAAAAGTTTTCATTGTCTTCCCACTAGGACGTTCTTGTGGCCACCCTTGTGTGCAATACTGCCTTATATCAATACATTCTTCATCATTTTTTGGGTCTGATGAATTTCTTGCAGTTTCTGTAAACTTGACAACCATTGTTGCACGATATATTACGAATATGACTATCTTGTCCACAAAATTCACATCTTGTTGCGTCGGATGGTCTACCATCGCTCTTGGTAGCGCATCATCGGACATTTGCACCTTTCCCTGGACAGATACATTCTCATACGTATAGATCATCAATCTTAAGTAAAATCTATGGATTCTTGGAGGCATTTTTGCAATCTCCTTCTCATCCAACAAAGATACCAACGGTTTATGGTCTATCTCGATAACGACTCTTAATCCAACAATGTAATCAGAAAATATTTCACATGCCCATGTGATGGCAAGTGTTTTCGGACAAAGCTCTTGATGCATATTATATTGGTCTGCGAGAATGATCAGGTTTCTCCTGGAAAAGGACTGCCCCTAACCCCGTGGAGGACGCATCTGCAGCTATCGCTGTTGGTAGTTTCGGGTTATAGTGTGCCAAGACGTCTGATGATATGAGCATTTCTTTAATCTTCCGGAATGCATGTTCTTGATGTGAACTCCAACACTACGCATGATCTTTTTTGAGAAGTTGCATTAGTGGTTCTGTTACCTGCGCTAAATGAGGTAGAAATTTGGAGCTGTTGAACAAAGAAGAAGTAGAGAATTCTGTAACGGCTCATGTCTTCTGTGGGTCTGCCATTATCCTTTTACTGCTCACCATGTCTCCCAAGAAATGAATTGATGTCTTGGAGAATTTGCATTTCTCATTCAGTGTTAGCTCTGCTTCTTGAAGCCGTTGTAAAACTGCTCGAACTCTTTGGTCATGTTCCTCTACTGACTGCCTGTGTACTGGTATGTCATCCATGTGACAAATAACTCCCTTGAGCCTTTCTAAGATGTTAGACATAGACCTCTGGTAGATCTCTGGTGCAAAAGTTATCCCAAATGGTAACCGATTGAAAGAAAACCGTCCGAATGGTGTTATAAATGGGGTTAGTAATCTTGAGGTCTCATTTAAGGGAATCTTTGGAAACCCACTATTGGCGTTGAGTTTGGTAAACATGATGCTCTGAGACAGTTTTGCCAAGTTGTCATCCACTGTGGACACTGGGTGAATCTCGCGCACCACTGCTTTGTTAAGCTACGTTAAATCCATACAGATACGAAAAGTACCATTTTGCTTCAGGACTGGAACCATAGCCAGACACCACTCCATCGGTTTCGTAATGGAGAAATGACTCTCATCCTGGTCATCTCTTCCAAATGGCCTTGAACTTGATTCATCAACAGGTGTTCTATCTTTCTGGGTATAAAGATATGTACTGGTCTGGCACCTTCTTTGATTGTGATTCTATACTCTGTCTCCAGTCTTCCTAGATCTGAGATAAGTTTTGGATAGTCTGCTTGAAAGCAACTGTTTACCTGTGGTTGTTTGACTTCATCAATTTTCTTGGTCAGATGCAGACCTAAGCATGCTTTTCTGCTTAAGAGGGAACAATCTTGGTTTTGCAAGACATCTATAATTTGTCTCCCTCTATACTGTATCGTCCGATACAGGAGAAATGCCGTGAACAACAGATGCCCCTCTACATTGCTTTCATTGATCTCACCAAAGCCTTTGACCTTGTCAGCAGACGTGGTCTCTTCAGACTACTAGAAAAGATTGGATGCCCACCAAAGCTACTAAGTATCATCACCTCATTCCATGACAATATGAAAGGCACAATTCAACATGGCGGCACCTCATCAGACCCCTTTCCTATCCTGAGTGGCGTGAAACAGGGCTGTGTTCTCGCACCCACACTTTTTGGGATTTTCTTCTCCCTGCTGCTTTCACATGCGTTCAAGTCTTCTGAAGAAGGAATTTTCCTCCACACAAGATCAGGGGGCAGGTTGTTCAACCTTGCCCGTCTAAGAGCGAAGACCAAAGCACGGAAAGTCCTCATCAGGGAACTCCTCTTTGCTGACAATGCTGCTTTAACATCTCACACTGAAGAGTTCCTGCAGAGTCTCATCGACAGGTTTGCGGCTGCCTGCAATGAATTTGGCCTAACCATCAGCCTCAAGAAAACGAACATCATGGGGCAGGATGTCAGAAATGCTCCATCCATCAATATTGGTGACCACGCTCTGGAAGTGGTTCAAGAGTTCACCTACCTAGGCTCAACTATCACCAGTAACCTGCCTCTAGATGCAGAAATCAACAAGCGCATGGGAAAGGCTTCCACTGCTATGTCCAGACTGGCCAAGAGAGTGTGGGAAAATGGCGCACTGACACGGAACACAAAAGTCCGAGTGTATCAAGCCTGTGTCCTCAGTACCTTGCTCTATGGCAGCTAGGCCTGGACAACGTATGTCAGCCAAGAGCGACGTCTCAATTCATTCCATCTTTGCTGCCTTGGCATCAGGTGGCGGGACCGTATCTCCAGCACAGAAGTCCTCGAGGCGGCCAACATCCCCAGCTTATACACACTACTGAGTCAGCGACGCTTGAGATGGCGTGGCCATGTGAGCCGCATGGAAGATAGCAGGATCCCCAAAGACACATTGTACAGCGAGCTCGCCACTGGTATCAGACCCACCGGCCGTCCATGCCTCCGCTTTAAAGACGTCTGCAAACGCGACATGAAGTCCTGTGACATTGATCACAAGGCGTGGGAGTCAGTTGCCAGCGTTCGCCAGAGCTGGCGGGCAGCCATAAAGGCGGGGCTAAAGTGTGGCGAGTCGAAGAGACTTAGCAGTTGGCAGGAAAAAAGACAAAAGCGCAAGGGGAGAGCCAACTGTGTAACAGCCCCGACAAACACATTTTTCTGCAGCACCTGTGGAAGAGTCTGTCACTCTAGAATTGGCCTTTATAGCCACTCCAGGCACTGCTCCACACACCACTGACCACCTCCAGGCGCTTACCCATTGTCTCTCGAGATAAGGAGGCCAAAGAAGATATTGGAGAGTTACTTGAAGCTTATCCTTCACTTTCAGTTGGGTCCCACCTGGACAATGCAACTGTGTGTCCGCCAGTTGTTGGCAATGTCTCATCAACCATAGCTCTTGGTCTGACAGAACTGTGACACTAGCACCTGTGTCCAATTTAAAATTCATTAGATGTCCATTTACATTAATATCTGCCATCCAAAATCCTTGATCTGGGTCATTAATTTCTCCTGGGAAATCTCCTGGTTCCTTTTCTGCTGGAAGTTGATGCATTTCATTCACCGCTCTTTGTGTAAAGGTCTTTTGCTTTGTGATTTTGAGCAAAGAGGTCTTGCTCTGGCACATTTTTCCATAATGGCCTGTCTTTTTACAGTTGAAACATCCCACTTTACTAGCAGGACACTCTTCCCATCTGTGGGTCTTCCTGGCTCCACAACACTGGCGTGGTTTCCCAGTGTCATGCACTTTCTCACCTATGTGTGTCTTCTTCTCTATACATTGCTTCTCCATTTTTGGCTTCAAGAACTGTACAGTCATTGGATTTCTTCTAATTCAAGGCTTCTCTTCAGCCCGCAGAATGGCTCTATTTTGTCTTTGGACTTGTGCCTGTTGTACAATCTGAACTGCCTTCCCAAGTGTAAGGTCATTTTTCGATTGTAAGAGATCTGATAAAGTCTCATCAGCTATTTCAACAACTATTCAGTCCCTTATCAGTTCCGCCTTCAATTCTCCATAGTTACATCCCTCATCCAATCTGTACAGATCATTTATAAAAGAATCTATGGATTCGCCTGCCGTCTGGACTCGCTTGTTAAATTTTGCTCTTTCCAGAATTTTGTTACTGCCTAAATTGAAATATTTGTCCAGGGCTTGCAGCATATCCTCAAATTTACCAGAGGCCTTGTTTTATCCTTGCCTCACAATCATGTCATCCGCAATACTTCCAAAGTGTGATGGAATATAGGTATTAATTAGAAATTAATAGAATATAGGTGTAATTAAGTAGAATTTAGATACAGTGATACCTTTTAGAATTAACGATTAAATAAATGGGCAGTTTTCAAGACTCACTGAAATTCCCCTTCAAGAAGGTAGAGTTAGACATTTCAAGGTCTTTCAAGGTCCCTGTTACAATAGAATGTGAACTAGAAACACCTTTTAATTTGGGAAATTCATTTCAGCATCGATGTTGCCAGGGACTTGGAGGATAAACACACATTGAAATATCCTGTGTGACATCAGTAATAGGTAGCGATAAACTTAATTGATAATGTTGTTGATGTAGACAGATTGACTCAAAAGGTTGTTACAAGGTACCATAAGAACACAATTATAGATAATAAAACAATATAAATAAAACAATGGAATAATACTTACAGGAACAAGAGGTCAAGTAAAGCCAGTTATAAACATTTTGACCAGATAAATGCTCACAACTTCAAGAGCAGGGGAATTCCAGCAAAACATTAAGTGCAGATGCAAATATGGATCTTAAAAGCAGGAAATACACACACAGAAAGTCAACAACTTTAGAAATAGTATAAACATGAGAGGTTCTGAAGCAAAATTAGAAGTGTTGAATTTCTCACCCTATGATTTACTCAGGGAATTTAAGGTAAAAGTTTAGTTTAAATTTTGATGGATATTCTAAGATATTTTTCTGTAACATTAGCAAGGTTAAAATTTTGGATTCTATGTTGGAAATAAGATTATGTGTTACATCTCTTAGTAATATTTGATATTAGAATTAGAATTAGAACATTACAGCGCAGTACAGGCCCTTCGGCCCTCGATGTTGCGCCGACCTGTGAAACCATCTGACCTACACTATTCCATTTTCATCCATATGTCTATCCAATGACCACTTAAATGCCCTTAAAGTTGGCGAGTCTACTACTGTTGCAGGCAGGGCGTTCCACGCCCCTACTACTCTCTGAGTAAAGAAACTACCTCTGACATCTGTCCTATATCTATCACCCCTCAACTTAAAGCTATGTCCCCTCGTGTTTGCCATCACCATCCGAGGAAAAAGACTCTCACTATCCACCCTATCCAACCCTCTGATTATCTTATATGTCTCTATTAAGTCACCTCTCCTCCTCCTTCTCTCCAACGAAAACAACCTCAAGTCCCTCAGCCTTTCCTCGTAAGACCTTCCCTCCATACCAGGCAACATCCTAGTAAATCTCCTCTGCACCCTTTCCATAGCTTCCACATCCTTCCTATAATGCGGTGACCAGAACTGCACGCAATACTCCAGGTGCGGTCTCACCAGAGTTTTGTACAGCTGCAGCATGACCTCGTGGCTCCGAAACTCTATCCCCCTACTAATAAAAGCTAACACACCATATGCCTTCTTAACAGCCCTATTAACCTGGGTAGCAACCTTCAGGGATTTATGCACCTGGACACCAAGATCTCTCTGTTCATCTACACTACCAAGAATCTTCCCATTAGCCCAGTACTCTGCATTCCTGTTACTCCTTCCAAAGTGAATCACCTCGCACTTTTCCACATTAAACTCCATTTGCCATCTGTCAGCCCAGCTCTGCAGCCTATCTATGTCCCTCTGTACCCTACAACATCCTTCGGCACTATCCACAACTCCACCGACCTTAGTGTCATCCGCAAATTTACTAACCCACCCTTCTACACCCTCTTCCAGGTCATTTATAAAAATGACAAACAGCAGTGGCCCCAAAACAGATCCTTGCGGTACACCACTCGTAACTAAACTCCAGGATGAACATTTGCCATCAACCACCACCCTCTGTCTTCTTTCAGCTAGCCAATTTCTGATCCAAAGCTCTAAATCACCTTCAACCCCATACTTCCGTATTTTAATTGTGTATTGTGATATTGTGATATACTTATCCACTTAAAAGCATATTGCATGCTAAATCCTTTAATAAATATATACAATAAATAAATATATAAAAGTTAATAAATCATGTCATGTAGTATTCTGTATACAACGACATGAAGCTCCTCGCTGTGCTTCTTTAAGTAGAGAGATACGTATTGAAGAGAGTTTCCCTGACCCGTATAATATCTGGGATATTTATGACTTAGCCATAATTAAATTTAAAATAGGCTATCCGAAAGATGGTAATATTCTCTGTTAGTTTTCTGTCTTTGAGGGAAAACTAGTTCAATTCTTTGGAC
This sequence comes from Heterodontus francisci, assembly GCF_036365525.1. Taxonomy (NCBI): domain Eukaryota; kingdom Metazoa; phylum Chordata; class Chondrichthyes; order Heterodontiformes; family Heterodontidae; genus Heterodontus; species Heterodontus francisci. The sequence goes on along the minus strand of NC_090382.1, from coordinate 81,057,711 downwards.
CCAAATAAGTGTCTACAGGAATTTGTCTGGTTTGAACTTAATTAAAGGAGATTCATAGGGATGTACTTCTGATTTGATTTAGTCCATATAAGGGGTTAAAGTCATAAATCACTTCAATATAGTATAAAAGTGTATTTACTTGTTCTGCTTCTGATTTAGTATGCAGCTCGGAAGCTAGCCTAAATCATAGAAATCTTTTTCTCCATAAGGACCAATTTTGTACCTGATTGGGTCCTTGCTGATCGTGGCAGGTTTCAGGCATTCTAAATTTCGAATCCACTTTGTTTTCCTAGGCTTTGTTAGGCATTTTAAGGAGTTAGCCTTTCTTTTTAAATCATTTTGACTTTAATGAAGGTGTTCGTGCTTTTTCTGGGAGTTTCCCACACTTTCCAGGAGTGCCGCACTTTCTATCCATGGTCTAGTTGAGTAATGGCTGCAGACTTTACCTGACTCCCGAGTCGCCTTTTCACTAGAGGTTGACCTGTCTTCCTGTTTTTTCAACCCAATGTGCCATTATCCAACAATGTCCCCTTTTAAAATTCTCTCACCCAATCCTGGACCATTTTGCCTGACACTATGACTCGGAACCCGATCGCTGGACCTAGATGTTTTGTTGCAGGCCACCATGCTTCTGTGGTTCAGTTTGAATGCCTGCACAGCTGACTCACCGACTGTCTGCGTCTTCTTCCACTACAGGGCAGCTCCAGAGCTCTTTGCAGTCCTCCGATGAGACCTGCTGTTCTCTTAGCACTATTTCGCGAGGTAAGGTGTTTTCAGTACTTCCTGGATATTTTAACCAGTATGTCACCATTGTGTGTGTTATTGTTGTAGTTGTAGCATAGCTAGGCATCGTTGATAAAGTCTCAAAGTCTGGATAAGGTCAACTAATAACTCATTTATTATTTACATATCTCTATTTACACTCTCCACAAGCCTCTCTAGCTAGCATCCTTCGTGTTGCAAGTCTCTTCTTCCAAAGCCCATTGCCATGTGAGTATATCATCACTACAGTGGGAGGGTTTTCTCACTGTCTCAATATTAAACCTTTCAGGTCCTTATACTACAAGGACCATTTATAGATTGCTTGCAGAAGTGGGCTACAATTTCACTAGAGGTCGTCAGGGAACTTGTTTCCTCCACAATACGCGGACTATTGAAAATCATCAAAGATAGATCCTGTATTCTCCAGTGATTTAATATGTTAAGGTAGTGAACAACTGAGTGATGTAGACAAGAAATGCCCCAGGTTCCATCTGATCTATGCTGATTTAGCTAAATTCAATTAGATTAGGCAAGTGAAAATCAAGCATTATCAGGGCTGCTTTATGGTGGCTGAGTAAATCAAACTCAATTTTTAACATGACATTCTGGAATTATTACCATTGCTTGGGAATCAAATTTCACACTCTGCTCATTATTCTGTGAAAAGCTTAAATGAATAGCTTTTACTTGACTTCTTTATTTATGCATTTGTAACTACTATTTTTAAAACTGAGAAACAAAATGGCATGCAAGATGCACCAGTGGGAGATAGGTACCAGATATTTAAGAATACTGGAAAGAGGAGATATAGTTTAGCTATACATCCAAAGATTTTCTGGACTTGGGTAACATTGAGAGCAATCCTGGGCTTTGGTATTTCTGGGTGTTGATCTGTTGTCAGAACTGTGATGGGGTTTCTGAAATTTGGCAGTACTAGAATAGGTTAGTAGAAGCGACAATATCCTACAGTTTGATACCACTGTAGATGAGGAAGTTGGGGATTAGTAGAATTGTGGTGAAGGAGGAAAAGCAAATCCATACATAGAAGGCCCACAGTGAAAGTAAAGAAGCAGATTTGAGAGCAGGCATTGCTGAAGACAGGAGAGGCACTGCAAAGATGAGACAGCAAAAGCAGCAACAGGAATTAATGCAGCAGTGGAAAAGATAGGCTGGGCAAATGCACCAGAGCAATCGTGGTGCAATAGGGGATTTTTGTTTACAGCAGCATGAGCATGATACTTTTTGCCCTATCATCTTGCCTGAGTTAGGACTCCAGTAACCTGGACTTATGAGCATTCAAATAGTGTAGTAATTAAAGGAGTGATTTTTTTAACTAAAAACTGTAATTAACTGTGAGTTTTAAGTGTGTTGGATGGAAGCTTTCTCACTTCATGTGCAAGATGATGCCAGTTTCATACAGTCTGCAGGATGGAGCCTCGATACTTTGTTCAACAGGTCAGCCAGCCATCTCCTAGGCTAATCAGTTATGCCCTGTCAAGGTATTAATTGGATATGCAAGACCTAAATGAGGCATGGGTCTGTATTCAATTCAGCTGGTATCATGTACAGGTGTCTTTGATGCTGGCTTGGATTGACAGCCCTATGCATGAGAGGCCATCTTTGAAATCTATCTTTGACTGACAGTTTTGATTAATTGTGAATGATACCTTTTTTTTAATCTTCATTTGTACCAGCTCAGACATCAAAAGAAAAGAGAGGGATATAATCAGACTGGTGGTCAATGTTTCTATTCCGCAGTGTCACTAATGGATTGGAGATTTAATGAGGAATTCTTTGAAGTCATTTCTCATATAAAGCTTTTCATCCTGGATTCAGAGTTAAAAGTTATTTTAGAGAACTACTAAGATTTAGCAACTTGTATTATTTTGGAGCAAAGGTAAGACAAGTGCAGTGTTTATTAAGTTTATCCACTGAGCTGTGCTTCTCCTGTAATTTTATTTTTTTCAGAAATACAAATTAATATTTTCCACTGAACTACATTGTTTGACAGTGTGACATTTTCCAGCTGTTTTGAGAGATTTGTAGATCACAATATGAGGTCCTTAGTATTTCTGCTATACAAAGGGGTCATTGTTTTCCTTTTAACAGTGTTAACCCAGAAATTGAGTGGATTGTTGTGTTTCTGTTTAAATGAAGCATGGGCTTATCTATGGAAGCTGGGTTCCAGTAGAGAGAATTGAGAAATTGCACAAATTACAACACTGGCTATTTCCTTTCGCTCTTTCTCATCATTAAATAATTTATGGGCCAGTTAAAAGCCTAAATTTGAGGGCATTGCATGGTTCTCTATCCTTCTAGCTTCACAGTAATATGAATGAGCAGTGCAAAAAGTATCATGCTCAAGTTGCTGTAAAAAAAAATCCCCTATTGCACCACTTTAGAAAGATGTATTAGTGCAATTAATTGTTTCCATATCTCAATGGAGGGTATTCCCATAATCCATGATGCAGACTGCCTTGTAAATCAAAACCTATTTTCATGAATGCAAACTCAATCATGGAGAAAGTGGGCTTCATATTCACATTTAAAAGCAATGTCAAGACCATATATGGGAAAGAAGACTTGTCAAGTTGCAAGCTGTATGAATAATTCCCAGAGCAGGCCCTTTTGCAGTAAAGGTGAATTATTATTTTTTCTTATTGGTGACAACTGCTTTGACCTGAGTATTATAACTGATTAGGTACATGATTTGGATTAGTTTCTCCTTCAGTACTAGTCCATTTTTGCTCTGGTATTGTCTGATACACAAAACATGCTGTCCCATTAGTATCTTAAGTTCTCCAGTAAAAAGTAATAATTCGTGAGAATGCCATGGCACAATGAAAATATTTAACGAATAGTACATTGATTCAAATTATGCCAGGGCAGCGATACAACTGCTGAATGAAAAAACTTGTCAGAGTAGATTTTCTAATCAGGCTTCTGACCAGGGCAGCGACTAATAGTCCATTATTAGCATCCACCTGATCCTACCTGATTTTGCAGGGTTAACTTTATTTGGATAAAAGGTTGCAGCCACTTAAGACGACCAGCTGCACATTTCAACCTTTGTAAAGTCATGTTGGGTAACAAAATTGGCTGGTACAATGGCCTAGATATTAATAGGGGTGGGTTATGGAGGCAGATGGGAAACCCAGAGGTCTGGGTCTCCCCATATCCTCTGGATTTTTAACTCCACTGTGTGCATATTTTGGCCCTAGCAGACCAGTGCGACAGTGATTTAGTCCTGTTTCCAACCCACATACCTTTGAGGATGGCTACCCACTGACAGAACACAATTTACCCTGAAACCCCATGATTAACTAGAAGCAGGAAAAGAACAATAAAAGGAAGAAAAAGATTTAGAAAACTTCAAACTATTGCTTGAAATCTAACTAAAATGTTCTTTTGATTAATTTTTGTAAATAACAGTCTACAGCCTGAAATCCTAGTTTGTAAATAATTGTGCTGCGATGACATGGATTGCCAAATTACATCATTAGGGCATAATGATAATATGACAACTACAAACTGGCAATGCTGTGGTGTCAGAACAATATTCGATCATAATATTCAATGAGGAACTAAATGGGAGGAAATTCAGCATAATGGATCTCTGCCCACATTCTGACCAGTTTTATACATTTTACTCTTGTTTGTTGAGTGCAATTGATGAGAAAATCTGTTCAGTCTTTTAAAATTCAACTTGCCATTTATGCTGGTGTTACACCCCTGGGCTAGGACTTGCGCCTACCAGTACTATGCAATTATAGGCATTATTTGCACTCCCTTTGGTGCCCAAATTCCATGCCACAGAAGTATTGCATAGGGGAAATTGGAAATTAGCAGGAATGGCTGTAGATGATAGCAGCAGGCTGTGGGAGCAACAGATAAGCAGTAAATTATTTGTCAGACCTAGGCAACTGTCAGCTATACAGTACAGGGGGCTTATGTGAGATTCTGTGTCACATTTAGGGCTGAATGTAATGACCCCACCACTGGTCCTGACGGCGGGCCCTGAAATGGGCGCTATTTCCGTCCATCATGTGGGCGACCACCCCACCACAAATCACGTGGCAGGGGTGGGAAGCAAGTCACCGACTACGACATCAGATGACTCCAGAGCAGGTGCTGGCACCATGTTTAAAGGTCTGCCAGCCTGGCATTCACTCCTGCCTTAGAGTCACTGGCAGCTTTCATTTTGACTGGTGAAAACATTGTTGAACTGATTCATGGAACCCCCAATCCCCCAAGGAGGACAGCACAGGATGTCCGAGGCAGGACACCATCTGGCCCCATGGTTCAGTTTGCCTCCCTACAGATTCTCCTCCAGGCTGCAAGGGAAAGGTGGGCGGTTCTCTTCCTCAGCGATAGCAATAGCTCCGCCCGCTTGATCAAGCAAGCCTGGGTGGAGATCGCAGAGGAGGTCAGGAGCCGTGGGGTCATGCACCAGAATTGGATCCAGTGTCAAAAGAGGATCAATGACCTCCTGCATTCCATACCACTCATTTTTGGGGAGTGTATGTGACTATGCAGGAGGGTGAGAGACATGGGGAGGGTATCACTATGACAGCGATGGCTGACTGGCTAGGGCATTACATCATCTTGATAGTTGCATGGCTGCATCTCGGTTATGAGGCCACCTTCCTTCATAGCTCACCCCCATTATCTCCCTTAACACCATGTGTCAGCATGAGAGATATCAGATTCCCCCAGTAGGAGACAAGAGGCTGACATGAGCAGAACTGTCATGTTGATCACTGCCAATCTCTACTATCGCCATCCTTCCTCTTGCATGCCAAGAGGGCCCACAGTAGGAGGGATATGGCCTGGACTGACAGAGAGGAGCTCCTGATTTGCATCCTCTCACCCATCACCAAGGAAGAGGCCTTGGAACTGGTGCAAACCCAGGGAGGCCGTGCAATTTCAGTCAGGGAGACTGGTATCCCTGAGCAAGAGAGTGAGGTTTGGCTTCTATCGTCATACTCAATGTTGGAGGCCCACATCACGCACGGCTGGCCTGAAGAGATCTGCACAGCCTAACTCACACATGTCTGTGTTCTCTCAAGCAGGTCAGCATGTGCAGGAGATTGCAGCCACATGGGGACAGTCATCCACCTCTGAGGAGGGGAACCACTCAGAGGATGCACTGTCCCATGACTCTCCTGCACCTTCCATCAGCACAGATACTTTCACCTTGGTGGGTTTCTGATCGGCTTTAGAATCAAGGTCACAAATTGGTGAGAGCATCGTACACGCGCCGGAGCAGCTGGCTGAGGCTGAGACAGCCGAGGTCTCCGACAGTTGGAGGACTGTAGGTGGCCAGGCCCATGCTGAACCCAAGGATGGTGATGAGTCTCTGGTGTTGACAGCACAGAACATGCCGGAGTTGCAGAGAGAGGTACAGCAACATCTGGCGGAGATGCCAGACGCCATGCGCAGCCATGAGCAGACAATGGAGGAGTCCATTCATGCCGAGACAGCTACCATGTCGTAGGCATGTGAGCACACGGCTTCCTCCATCAAGAGGTTGGCGACCCTCATGGAGAGCCAGATCCCCCAGATGCGCGCAGACCTTCACACCATCGCCTTGGCCATGAGCTCAGTGCAACAGTGGCAAGGCAAGAGAAAGAACAAGAGCCTGGAGACTTCTCCCACTCCTCGTCCTTCTCTGGTGAGCAGGGAGGTTCAAGTGAGCCTTCAAAGGGACGAGGAGAGGCTGCCCTCCACATCTGGTGGCTCCCCTCAGGCCACTCCAAGTGTGGACAGTGGCTTCTCGGCCCCTCCACCAGTGAGCTCAGCTCCAGTAGCCACAATGCCTGAACAGAGTCCTGCACCAGTCTAGGACAACCCCAGGCAGCCAGGGCCTTCCAGGCATCAAGCAGCCAGAGGACACCTGCCAGTCATTTCAAGGGCCAAAGGGTTACCTGATCAGCAGCCTTCCTTCAGCCCAGATGCCGTTGCAGAGATCACACCGCGTAGGAACACTCGCAAATGTATTAAGGACCACCCAGCCACACTTTGGGTCTCAAGGGTGTAGCAAATACGTAACATAGTGATTTAATTAAAAGTTCTTTTGTGCAAATCATTAGCCATCATTGAATGAAAGTCATGTTCCATTATGCCTTAATTGTGAGCTGCTGACTTCCTCCTTAGAACAATGCCAATGTGACCATAGCCCTTATTAACATCCCAATGTAATGACAGCCCTCGTTAACATATGGTCTCCCATGGGCACCAGCGCGCGCAGCCAGTTACAAGTCAGGGAACACAAATGAAAAGAGGAAACAGAGTTCATGCATTTAGGCGAGCCTTTATTTGATGCTGAGTGGACATTAGGGTGGCTGGAAATGAGTCATTATGAGGCTGTCTCCTGCCTCCTTTGTCCATTGCTCAACCCATCTGGTATCCTGCGTAGGGTCTTCACCATCCATTGCTGCTTGCCCCTCTCCCTCCTCTCAATGTCTTCAGGCATGTTCTCGTCATATAAGGCACTAGATTGTGCAGAGCACAGCAGACCACCACAATACGCGAGAATCTCATTGGGGAATACTACAGGGTTCTGCCTGCTTGATGGTCGCTTGGGTGGAGCCGTGCCAAGTGTTGTCCTTCCATCCACTACATTATGAGGGTTCCTCGCAGATGTGAGTAGCCATGTCTTCAGTGGGTATCCCTTGTCCCCAAGAATCCATCCCTGAAGGCGAGCAGAGGGCCTGAAAAGCTGTGGCACCTGGGACTGTTGAAGTATGTAGGCATAGTGACTGCTTCACGGGAAGTGGGCACACACCTGCAGGAAATGCTTTCGGTGGTCGCAGACCAGTTGAATGTTGATTGAATGGAAGCCCTTCCTGTTGATGCAGGTGCCTGGCTCGTCCACGGGAGCCTTGATAGCCACATGCGTGAATCCATCACACTTTGCACCTGTGGAAATCCAGCAATGGCCCCGAACATGATGGCTCTCTCTGCCTGACTGTCAGGGTCAGTCTGGTAATGCACAGTCACTGGTCCTCTTGAACAGGTCATTGGTCATCTCCTTGATGCAGCAATGGGCTGCTGCTGGGAGACCCCAAACATGTCCCTGGTGAATCCCTGGAAAGATCCAGATGTGTAGATGTTTAGTGCCACAGTGATCTTCAGAGCCACTGGCATAGGGTAACCCCCAAATCCCAGAGGTTGCAACTCGTCCTGCAACAGGGAGCATAAGTCCGTGATGGCCTCCCTGGAAAACCATAGTCTACATGGGCAGTGGCGCCTGGACACTTAGAGGTAGCTGATCCAAGTCCAATACACTCTGTAGCACTGATGGGCCCTTCTTGGTATGGCTGGCTGCTGTTGCTCTCATCGTGGAGTTTCACGGAAAGGCCCAGCAGCTTTTTGTCCCTCCCTCCATCGGAGGCACGCATCACACCACGGGGGTGGATGAGACTCATGCCAGGTGACCTGTGGGCCTGCAGATTGCTGCCAATGCAGAGACGACCCAGCATTGGCAACTGAGGTTTTGACAATTCTCTCAGTGGAATCACTAATGGATCTCAGATCCCAACTTTACTGATGGCCTACCCTCTGTTCCAGCAGCTTGAGTGACCAAACACATCACACAGCAGTTTAGTAGCCCAATACAGCCACCCTCCCAACCCCACACTGAACCCGCACCCCCACCGCCCCGAGACATCAGATCCCCTTGCAGAGCACACAGCAACACATTCCAACAATGGCCTCCGAACACGTCCCTCTTCCCCTATACAACAATGCTCAAGGCTGCCTCCCTGTCACAGTAATGTGGCCTCTTGCCTCAGTGTTGCCAGGTTTTAACGATAGTGAACCCGAAGACACACGAGTGGCACCCACCTTTCACAAAACTCGAGGGCTAATCATTAAATCTGAATTAACTATATCGAAATGCATTTAAAACAGCACATCAGCAATTTAAAATAACTTCCCATCATGTTGGGGCGGCAATGCCACTGACCAAATCCGGAACTGACATCGTGACACCGGATTTCTGGGTAGATGGTTCTGATGTGATTCTCTGTCACGCACCCCCCCTGCTGCCACCATACCCGGTGCAATGGCCTCATTAAATGCAGCTCATAAAATACATCTTCAAGTGGAAGACTTGACAGGGATACTCAAAGACAACAGCAGATCATTACAAAGAAGCATAGGTGAAGGGTTCAAAATTTCACAGACATCAACCTACAAACCCTCCTGGATAGGATGCTGACAGATTGCTGGGTGCACATGGGAGAAAATTTCAGAAAACAATTTACTGTGCTCTGTGGAAGGAGGCAGCATTGGCCTAAGTTCCATCTCTCTTACTCCCAGGATTGCCCACTGGGCAAAGTAATACACTGGTCACTCTCCCTTTTCAGCCTTAGAATCAACATTTATATTTAAAATCTGAACATTCAGCTCCATGACCTGGTTAAGGTGGGACAGTAATTCAGGACTTTATGGAACTCAGAGAGAGAGATTGTGAGGTTCTTGAGCAAATTGTCAAAGGGAGTGACAAGGTATTGGAGGTTTTGGCAGGCTTAAAAGTGGACAAATCTCCAGGTCCGGACGATATGTGTCCCAGGATGCTGTGGGAGGCGAGGGTGGAGATTGCAGGGGCTCTGACCCAAATTTTTAATTCCTCTCTGGCCACAGGGAGGTGCCAGAGAGAATTAGCTGGAGAACAGCTAATGTGGTCCCACTATTCAAGAAAGATTGTAGAGATAAGCCAGGGAACTACAGACCAGTGAGTCTCATGTCAGTGGTAGGGAAAGTATTGGAGAAAATTCTGAAGGAGAGAATCTATCTCCACTTGGAGAGGCAAAACTTGTCAGAGAGAGGTCATGCCTAACAAATTTGATTGAATCTTTTGAGCATGTGACCAGATGTGTAGATGAGGGTAGTGCAGTTGATGTAGTTTACATAGATTTCAGCAAAGCCTTTGACAAGGTCCCACATGGGAGAAATATCAAGAAAGCAAATGCACATGGGATACAGGGTAACTTAATAAGGTGGATTCAAAATTGGTTTAGCTGGAGGAGACAGAGAGTGATGACAGATGGCTGTTTTAGTGACTGGAAGCCAGTGTCCAGTGGCATACCACAGGGATCTGTGCTGGGCCCCCTATTGTTTGTCATTTCTATAAACAACATAGATGACTATGTGGGGGGTAGGATCAGTAAGTTTGCAGATGACAAAAAGATTGGCCAAGTGGTCAACACCAAGATTGCACATCCTTCATTATCTTCCAAATAGCAAGAGAGCAATGATCAACCATTCTTAGATTATATCCTGTCTTCCTCACAGCAATGGGATGCAGAGGAGGAAGGAGGTGAGTAGGAGGACCGACATTTCTTCCGCAATGGTGAAGAGGAGGACAGGGTCATCCACAAGACACTGCAGTAAAATCTGTCCCCATATTTCTCTGCCACAACCCCTTCTGCTTCCACCAGCCACCCCCATCCCCACATCCTCACCCCATTCACTTGCTTTTTTACTACTATGCACCAGCTCAAATACTGTCACAAATGTGGGTCCATTACAGGCAGAATCATGAGAATTTATAATAGGGAATAGAGAAATGGCAGAGAAGCTAAATGATTACTCTGTCCGTCTTCACTGAGGAAGATACAAGAAATCTCCCAGAATTGGAGAGCCAAGGGATTAGGGGGAATGAGGAATTGAAGGAAATTAGTATAGTAAGAAGATTGTACTGGATAAATTAATGGGGCTAGAGGTTGATAAGTCCCCAGGACCTGATATTCTACATCCCAGAGTGAAAGAGGTAACTATGGAGATAGTGGATGCATTGGTGATCATCTTCCAAAATTCTATAGATTCTGGAACAGTTCCTGCAGATTGGAAGGTCGCAAATGTCACCCCACTATATTAGAGGGGAGGGGAGAGAAAACAGGGAATTACAGACTTGTTAGCCTTTACATCAGTCATTGGGAAAATGCTAGAATCTATTCTAAAGGATGTGATAAATGGACACTTGGATAATAATGATCTGATTGGGCACAGTCAACATGGATTTATGAATGGGAAATCATGTTTGACAAACGTGTTGGTGTTTTTTGAGGATGTTAGTAACAGAATTGATAAAGGGGATTCAGTGGATGTGGTATACTTGGATTTCAAAAGGCCTTTGATAAAGTTCCCCACAGGAGGCTGTTTAGCAAAATTAAACCACATGGGATAGGAGGTAATATACTGGCATGGATTAAGGATTGGTTAACAGGCAGAAAAACAGAGTAGGAATAAACAGGTCATTCTCGCGTTGGCAGGCTGTGACTAGTGGGGTACCACAGGGATCAGTGCTTGGGCCCCAGTTGTTCACAATATATATCAATGATTCAGATGTGGGGACCAAACGTAATATTTCCAAGTCTGCAGATGACACAAAACTAGGTGGGAATGTGTGTTGAGAGGAAGGTGCAAAGCGACTTCAAGGGGATTTGGACAGACTTAGTGAGTGGGCAAGAACGTGGCAGATGGAATATAATGTGGAAAAATGTGAGGTTATCCACTTTGGTAGGAGGAATAGATATGCAGAGTATTTCTTAAATGGTAAGAGATTAGAAAGTGTAGATGTACAAAGGGACCTGGGTGACCTTGTCAATAAGTCACTGAAAGTCAACATGCAGGTGCAGCAAGCAATTAAGAAGGCTAATGGTATGTTAGCCTTTATTGCAAGAGGATTTGAGTACAGGAGTAGTAAAGTCTTACTTCAATTGTATAGGACCTTGGTTAGACTGCACCTGGAGTACTGTGAGCAGTTTTGGCTCTTACCTTAGGAAGGATATTATTGCCATAGAGGGAGTACAATGAAGGTTCACCAGACTTGTTCCTGGGATGGCGGGACTGTCCTAGGAAGAGAGATTGGGGAAACTGGGCCTGTATTCTCTAGAGTTTAGAAGAACGAGAGGCGATCTAATTGAAAACTACAAAATACATTAAGGGATAGAGAAGGTAGAGAAGGTAGATGCAGGTAAGATGTTTCCCCTGGTTGGGGAGTCTCAAACCAGGGGACTCAATTTCAAATATAAGCAAAATACTGCAGATGCTGGAAATTGAAATAAAAACAAGAAATGCTGGAAATTCGCAACAGGTCTGGCAGCATCAGTGGAGAGAGAAACAGAGTTAACATTTCAGGTCAGTGACCTTTCATCAGAAATGCATTTCTGATGAAGGGAAACTGACCTGAAACGTTAACTCTGCTTCTCTCTCCACAGGTGCTGCCAGACCTGCTGAGTCTCAATCATTGAGTATGTTTAAAGCAGAGATTGACAGATTTCTAAATTACAAATGACAAGGGAATTGAGGATAGTGTGGGAAAAAGGCATTGAAGTGGATGATCAGCCATGATCATATTGAATGGCAGAGCAGGCTCGATGGGCTGAATGGCCTACTTCTGTTCCTATGTTCCTATGTCACGCAGGGGAATTAGATCTAATTAGAATTAAATGGCTTAGGGAGAATGTGTGTGTGTGTGTGTGTGTACCATCTAGTAGGTGCACTGCAGCAACTCGCAAAGCCTCCTTTGACACCACCTGCTAAACCTCTGACCTCTACCATCGAGAAGAGCAAGGCAGCAGAACACTACCACCTGCAGTTCCCCTCCAAGCCAGACACATCCTGTCTTATATCAACGTTCCTTCAATGTCACTGAGTCAGAATCCTTGAACGCGCTCGCTTACAGCACTGTGGATGTACTTTTTTTTAAAAATATCCTTTTAGGGGATGTGAGCATCACTGGCCAGGCCAGCATTTATTGCCATCCCTAATTGTCCTTGACAACTGAATGGCTTGCTAGGCTATTTCAGGGGGTAGTTAAGAGTCAACCACATTGCCGCAGGTCTGGAGTCACATGTAGGCCAGACCAAGTAAGGACATTAGTGAACCAGATGGGATTTTACAGGTGTATGGGTGTATGGTGTAGTATCCTTTTGTACCCTTGTCAGCCGCACATCCATGACAGCATGGGTATGGACAAGGAGCACTGATCTCCCACTGCTATGCAACTCTTATTTATGCCTCCAAGGAGCTGGTAGTGCACACCAGTGGGAACACCCTGGAACCTCACCTCAGCTGGCGTGCTCGACTCAGTGAGGGGGAACAGCAACTTCACAAGATGCTGTACAAGGGGCGTCACCCTTTTCAAGTACATGAAGCCTGGACAGGCGGCTGAGGCAGAAGAACTCACTATTCAGAGTCAATAGCTCAGAAGGCACAAGAGCAAAATATGTGGCACATCTAGGGCAGAGTCATGACGCTTAAGGACAAATACCCAGTCACCTTGGAAAAGTCAGGGTACTCACCAAGTATTCACCCATAATTCGTCATGGCATCTAGTTTAAACAGTGGTAGTGAGGTAGGCAGACCTGCGTCCCCTGCAGAGATGTCTACTGTAAATAGGAACAGGGAAGAAGAAGACTTAGGACTAAGAATTAGGAGTAGCCAGGTGAATGACGAGGGTCACCCAAACTTGGAAGAAAGGCTACCATCTGATGATGCTAATCTCAAACCCAGATAAGAACTCTTAAAAACTGGAGCATAGAATGTGAGGACACTCTACCAGAGTGGTAAAATAGACAACTGCACGAAAGAGATGTTAAGACTCAACATTGACATTTTAGGATTGGCAGATGTTAGATGGACTGAATCTGGGAAAATAAGCAAAGGTAAGCAGGTGAGGATCTTCCCGGGTGGGACAGAACATAAGAAAGGAGTTGGAATAATGATGACAAAGAAGGTAGCAAGAACAATGCAGGGGGATTGGTCAATATCAGAGAGAGTGATTATGGCAACATTTAAAGAGAAACCAATGAACATTGTGTGTTTATGTACGACCAGGTGAGAAAGGGGTCCAGAGTTCCCTCTCAGCCTTCACCTGGTCTTACCGTAACGGGGTTTAATTTTAAACACACTGTTTTTTTAGCTCCCCCTTAGTGCATCCTTGTTCACTAACTTCCAATTATAAGGCAAAGAAACTAGCCAAACAGGTTTTCTTAGGTTTAAAGAAAAAAGGTTGAACTTTATTAAACTTAAACTCTAATTCGGTTAACGCCTACAGATATACGACGTGCCCGCACTAGCATGCACACGCGATACACACATGCAAATAGAGACAGAAAAGAGCAGAATAAATAAAGTGGAAAAGTTTGAGGCAATATCTGAAGATGGTTTTGCTTACTGATCTTCAAGCTGGATGTAAAGTATTTGATGTAGGTAGGTCTTGCTTTTCGTTGGGGCCCAGTATTATTCTTAAACCTTGTTCGATGTAGGTGACTTTTCTCTCTTGAAGTTCATGTGTCCTCAGAGGTTTGTGAGAAAGAGTTGGGAGCAGACAGGAAAGGTCTTCTCACTCCAGGAGCAAACAGTCTTTCCAAGTTCAAAAACTCTGTGGCTAGTTCAAAAAACCCTGGACCAGCCAGTTAGGCATGTGACCAGCTGGTCTAACCAGTCCTGGCTTTTGTGGATTGTACCATCATAGCAGTCTCTGGAATGCTCTTCTTTACACCTTCAATGTCTGGTGATCAAAATCCATTGTGGGTTGAATGTGTCAGGGAATGGTCCTTTTGTCTCCACAAGCACTGTATGTTAGTATGCAAATGTTTTTCAGCTTAAGTGTCTGGCAGCCCTTGTATCAGACCTTCTCTTCTTCCCAGCAAGTTTAAAATCAATGTTCATATGACAAAATTAGTATGCCTCATTCTTGGCAGGTGGGGGCTTGCATGACCGTTTACAACTGTATGGGCCCCAGACTCACAGTGATGGCACCAAGGGTGAATACAGTTCTGTAAGGAAAACTACTTGGTTATCTTGTATACACTCTTCAAACAACACTCAAGACTGTGCACCTGGAACAGTCCAGGAGATGTTCACAGAAATCAAATAGATTTTCTGTTCAGCAATCAAAGATACAAGATCATCAAGAATGCCTTCACTTACCCGGGTGTAGACATTAATTCGGATCAGTGTCTATTTGCAATGAAGATGAAGATCAGGCTGAAAACCCCAAAAAGGAATCCCATGAAAGAACAAGCCAACTTAGACAGACGGAGAGAGGAAGATATGATGAAGAAGTATGCTGCGGCGGTTACCATCAAGTATGAAGCCTTACTTTAGGAAGGGACAGTGCAAGATCTTAGTGAGGAGGAAACAGCAGAGAAGCATTGGGAAAGGTTGAAACAGAGCATTGTTTATGACAGTGCTTCTATATTTTTGGTTAAGTTTTTTTGAGGACTTGTATTTTAGAATTATGGACATTTTTTCTTTGGGAAAACAGAAAAGGATTCCATGGATTTTTTTTTTCACTGGGGTCATTAAAAAAGGTCATCAGAAGGTCCTTTGCACTTGGTTTGTAAACAACTGTTCCTGGAAGTCACCCGTCTTCAGATAAATACCAGCAGGGGCTTTTTGACTTGGAGATATTTGCAGAGAAATGACAGGTCAAGATTTATAGGGGTCAGGAGACTTGACTCTTGAGATATTGTTTTTTGGTTTCACTTTGGATAGTGTGTTGGTGTGTGAACTGGTTTGAAGGCCAAGAGAGCAGTCACCATCAGCACCTTCTTCCATCTCTTTGAAAAGCCTGCCAGCTTTTCCATCTCTTTCAGAAGCTCTTTGAAGCGAGTGTAAGAAAGAGAAATTGATATTGCATTCCTCCTGTAAGGCCTGCCAGAAACCCCTGTTGCCTCATTTTTCCTGGAAAGCCTGCCAAACTGATCTTCAATGTCACCTGAAAAGAACTGTTCTAGAAAGATTCCAATGACAGCAGGCTATGCGTATTTGGGATGGCAAACCAAAAAGGGACAACTGACATCTTTCCATATCTTTTCTTTTTCTTCAAGAATTAGTTAAGTATTTGGGCAAAGTATTCTATTTTGTCTATTTTTTCTAACAAAACTCGAAAGAGAAGATCTCGATTTTATAGTTAACTGGTGTGTGTGTGAGGGGCTAAGGTAGAAAGGGAACTTTCATATTTCAATCTGTGCGTTAATGCTTTGCTTCATTACTGGTTAAGTCTTGTTTTATGATAAACTGATAATTTTGTTTATTAAAGAAACCTGGTTGGTGTATTTTATTCAGGGATAAAGAGTAGAGTATATGATTGACCGCATCGGTAACTGGATAAACATTTAAATATATGTTGTATCCTGTGGAGAACTGCAATTAGAAAAGACAGTGCACTCCTCCCACATCGGTCGTAACACATAAAATACGTAGTAACAGAGATGGTCCCTAAGAAAGAGAGGAGAAAACATCAAGAGTGGATGACTGATGAAATACGAGATATGGTGGAGAAAAGGAGACAGAATAAGAATAAAGAAAAGATGACAAAATAGAAAGGCAGATAAGAAAAGCATATAGGGCAGCCAAGGAAAAATGGTATGAAGACCGTTGCAAGGAAATAGAAGAACTGAAGAAAAGGCATAATGAGAGCATTGCATGAAAAAGTTAAAGCACTGACAGACAAGAAGAAAATAGCCACACATAGTAGCTGTATAAGGAGCAAGGAAGGTGAACTTCTCTTCAAAAACGAAAGGGTAGAGAAACGATGGGTGGAGTACATTGGTGAGCTGTATAACGATGAAGGCAGAGGTGAATTCGTACCACCAGAGGGAAGAGAAGGACCAGAGATAATAGAGGCAGAAGTCAGTGCAGCGATCAGAAAGATGAAAACAAAGAAAGCACCTGGAATCGCTGAAATACCAACAGAATGCCCGAACGCACTGAATGATATTAGTATTGGAAAACTGACAGACTTCTACAACAAAATTTACAGAACAGGATTCGTACCTGTGAATCTTATGCAGTCAGTGTGTTCATTAAGCTCCTAAAGAAACCAAAAGCCCTCGAGTGTTCAGAGCACGGGACAATAAGCCTCATGAGCCATGTGATGAAAATGATTTTAATAACCATTTTGGAAAGAAATGACCAATCTATAGAAGCAGAGACAGATGATAGTCAGTCAGGATTCAGACCAAAGAAAGGAATAAGAGATGGCATCTTTAACTTTAGAGTAGTGATCGAAAGATATCTGGAAGTACAAAAACCTGTGTTTGTATGCTTTATAAACTATGAGAAGGCATTTGATAGCATCTACCAACAGAAAATAATAGAGTACTTAAACAAACTAGAAATTGACAGAAATGATAACAGGATAATTCAGAATCTACATTGGAAGCAATCAGCGGTGATGAGACTTGATAGAGGCTTGTCAGTTTCCCAAACAAAAGGGGAGTGCACCAGGGTTGTGTTATTTCCCCAAAACTGTTCAACCTGTACGCTGAAGCTATCTTCAGAGACATAGAACTATGCTATATTGATGGGTTGAACATTAAGAACTTGAGAAACGCAGATGAGGCTGCACTGATTGCAGAGTCAGAAGAGGCCCTACAGGAAATTGCGAACAGAGTGAATGCAAGGAGCGTGGAATATGGATTAAGAATGAATGTGAAGAAAACGAAGACAGACAATGGTGATAAGCAGGGACCTAACCCCAGAAGTTCAAATTGAAGTAAATTGACAAGTCCTGGAACAAGTGAAAGGGTTGACAGACCTTGGGCAGCTTATCACAGATGATGGGAGATCTGACTGTGAGATCCAAAGGAGAACTGAGATAGCCAAGACCAGCTTTGTCAGAATGAAAGAGTTGTTAACATCAAAGAAACTGACCCTGAATCCTCGGAAAAGAATACTGTGGTGCTACATTTTGTCAACTATGTCTTGGAGACATGGACAACGAATAAAGAGTCTATTGATAAGCTGAATGCATTTGAGATGTGGACATAATCGGAGGATGTTCTGCATATCCTACACAGACAGACTAATGAGGAAGTGCTGGAAATGGTTGGAGAAAAGAGGAAATTAGTACAAAACAACAAAGAAAGATACAATACTTCGGTCACATCATTAGAGCAAAAGGTAGACAGAGCCAATTATTGGAAGAAAGATTGATGGAAAACATAGAAGAGAGAAGTAGAGGAGAAAATGGATGACAGATATAATGAACTGGATACAGCTGACCTATGCAGAAAGTGTAAAGACAGCACAGGACAGACAGAGGTGGAGAATCATGACAGTCGACCTTTTGGGAAGAAGATGACACCAACGAGCGAACAAAGTTTCATGGCACCATTGAGACTAACTTCATTAATTAATTGAATTCAAATTCCATCAGCTGCTGTGGTGGGATTTGAACCCATGTCCCCAGAGCATTAGCCTGAGCCTCGGGAATACTAGTTCTATGACTTACTACAATGCCATTGTCTCCCGCAGATGGACTGCAACAGATAGACTGCAGCAGTTCAAGCAACTCACCACAACCTGCTCAAGGGAAATTAGGGATAGGCAATAAAATGCCTGCGACATTCACATACCCTGAATGGATAAATAATAAAAAATGTGGCACCAAATGATTTACAGTATAGAAGCAAGTAGGATCAGTGGGGAAATGGGTGAGGATTTTCCACCATTGGAGTTGTGGGACCTAGATTTGGTGGGTACCTGCCTAAAAATAAGGATATTTGTGCGACATCACCTCTCATTCTTCTAAACTCCAATGAATATAGGCACAACCTTTCCTCATAAGACAATCCCTTCATCCCAGGAATTAGCCTTGTGAACTTTTTCTGAACTACTTCCAATGCAAGTATATCCCTCCTTAAGAAAGACCGAAACTGTACACAGTACTCTAGGTGCAGTCTCACCGATGCAGTTGTAGCAAGACTTCCCTACTTTTATACTCCATCCCCATTGAGATAAAGATCAACATTCCATTTGCCTTCCTAATTACTTGCTGTACTTGCATGCTAACTCTGATTGATGTACGAGGACACCCAGATCCCTCTGTACTGCAGCATTCTGCAGTCTCTCTCCATTGAAATACAATTTTGCTTTTCTATTCTTCCCGCCAAAGTGGACAACATCACATTTTCCTTCATTATATTCCACCTGCCAAATTTTTGCTCACTCACTTAACCTATCTATATCCCTTTGCAGACACTTTACGTCTTCCACACAACTTGCTTGCCTACCTATCTACATATCGTCAGCAAATTTGGCTACAATGCACTCAGTCCCTTCATCTGTCATTAATGTAGATCGTAAATAGCAATGGCCCTAGCTGTGATATATATGGCATTCCACTGGTTATAGTTTGCCAACCTAAAAATGACCCATTTATCCCAACTCTGTTTACTGTTAGTTAGCCAATCCTCTATCCATGCTAATATATTATCCCCAACGCCATGAGCTCTTAGTTTGTGTAGTAACCTTTTATGTGGCACTTTATCAAATGCCTTTTGGAAATCATAATACAATACACCTACTGGGTCCCCTTATCCAGCCTGCTAGTTACATCCTCAAAGAACTCTAATAAATTTGTGAAACACGATTTCCCTTTTATAAAACAATGTTGAATCTAGAAACATAGGAGCAGGAGTAGGCATTCAGTCCATCAAGCCTGCTCCACCATTCAAAACGATCATGGTTGAAAATGCCTTTCTCCCCACACTATCCCCATCTCCCTTTATGTCATTGGTATTTAGAAATCTGTCAATCGCTACTTTAAACATACTCAATGACTGAGCTTCCACAGCCCCCTGAGTAGAGAATTCCGTAGATTCACAACCCTCTGGGTAAAGAAATTTTTCTTCATCTCGTTCCTAAGTCGCTTCCCCCTTATTTTTAAATTATGTGCCCTGGTTCTATACTCCCCAACCAGGGGAAACATGTTACCTGCATCTACCCTGTTTATCCCTTTCAGTATTTTGTAGGTTTCAATGAGATCACGTCTCATTCTTCAAAACTCTAGAGAATACAGACCCAGTTTCCCCAATCTCTCTTGATAGGACAGTCCCGCCATCCCGGGAACAAGTCTGATGAGCCTTCGGTGCACTCCTTCTATGGCAATAATATCCTTCCTAAGGTAAGGGGACCAAAACTGCACACAGTACTCCAGGTGCGGTCTAACCAAGGTTCTGTGCAATTGAAGCAAGACATCACTACTCCTGTACTCAAATCCTCTTGCGATAAAGGCTAACATACCATTAGCCTTCCTAATTGCTTGCTGTACCTGCATGTTAGCTTTCAGAGACTTATGGATGAGGACACCCAGGTCCCTTTATACACTTTCTAATCTCTTACCATTTAAGAAATATTCTACACATGTATTCCTCCTACCAAAATGGATAACCTCATATTTTTCCACATTATGTTCCATCTGCCACGTTCTTGCCCACTCATTAAGTCTGTCCAAATCCCATTGAAGCCGCTTTGCATCTTCCTCACAACACACATTCCCACCTAGTTTTGTGTCATCTGTGAACGTGAAAATATTACATTTGGTTCCCACATCCAAATCATTGATATATATTGTGTACAGCTGGGGCCCAAGTACTGATCTTTGCGGTACCCCTCTAGAGACAGCCTGCCAACGCAAGGATGACTTGTTTATTCCTACTCTGTTTTATGCCTGTTAACCAATCCTTAATCCATGCCAGTATATTACCTCCTATCCCATGTGCTTTAATTTTGCTAACCAACCTCCTGTGGGGGACTTTATCAAAAGCCTTCAAAAAATCCAAGTATACTACATCCACCGTTAGTAACATCCTCAAAAAAACTCCAACTGTTTTGTCAAACATGATTTCCCATTCATAAATCCATGTTGACTATGCCCAATCAGATCATTATTATCCCAGTGTCCATTTATCACATCCTTTAGAATAGATTCTAACATTTTCCCTCCTACTGATGTAAGGCTAACAGGTCTGTAGTTCCCTGTTTTCTCTCTCCTTCCCTTCTTAAATAGTGGGGTGACATTTGTGACCTTCCAATCTGCCGTAACTGTTCCAGAATCTATAGAATTTTGGAAGATGATCACCAATGCATCCACTATCTCCTCTTGCTACCTCTTGCAACATTCAGCCCCATTAATTTCTCCAGTACAGCCTTCTTACTAATACTAATTTCCTTCAATTCTTTATTTTCCCTAACCCCTTGGATCTCTGATTCAAGGAGATTTCTTGTATCTTCCTCAGTAAAGACACAAGGTAATCATTTAGCTTCTCTGCCATTTTTCGATTCCCCATTATAAATTCTCCTGACTCTGCCTGTAGTGGACCCACATTTGTCTTAGCCAAACGTTTCCTTTTTACCAGCTTTTACAGTCCATTTTTATGTTTTTTGCTAGTTAAAATTCATATTCTATTCTCCCTTTCTTTATCAGTTTCTTGGTCCTCCTTTGCTGTATTCGAAAATCCTCCCAATCCTAGGTTTACTACTATTTCTGGCAACTTTATAGGTCTTCTCTTTTAATCTTATATAATCCTTAACTTCCTTTGTTAGCCACGGTTGACTGCCTTTACTTTTGAGATTTATGTGCCTTGAAGGAATGTATAGTTGCTGTAAATTATATAATAATTTCTTGAAGACTATCCATTGTTTATGCATGGTCATACATTTTAATGTATTTTCCCAATCCACGACAGTCAACTTGCCCCTCATACCTTCATAACTTCCTGTGTTCAAACTTAACACCCTGGCTTCAGATTGAACGATCTCACTTTCAATCATAATGTAAAATTCTATCATATTATGGTCACTCATCCCTAAAGGTTCATTTATAACAAGATTATTACTTATCCCTTTCTCATTATATAATACTAGATCTAAAATAACCTGTTCTCTAGTCGGTTCCTCAACATACTGCTCTAGAAAACCATCCCTAACACATACCAGAAACTCGTCCTCCAGAGCATTAGTGCTCAATAGGTTTACCCTGTCTATATGCAGATTGAAGCCACCCATGATTACTGTATTACCCTTGCTATATGCTTCTCTAACCTCCTGATTAATACCTTGCCCCACACTACTACTACTGTTAGGTGGCCTATAAACAACTCCTACCAATGTTTGCTGCCCCTTGCTGTTTCTTAGAACTACACAAACAGATTCATTTTGTTCTTCCGGTCAGAGATCCTCCCTTACTAATGTACTGATCCATCCTTTAGTATCAGCGCAACACCACCTCCTTTTCCTTTTTTCCTGTCCTTCCTAAATGTCGAATCTGCCTGATTGTATTTTGATTTTCTAAATGTCCTGCTACTACTTCCTTAATAATGGATTCTAGCATTTTCTCAATGACAGATGTTAGGCAAACTGGCCTATAGTTTCCTGCTTTCTGTCTCCCTCCTTTCTTGAGTAGAGCTGTTACATTTGCGGTTTTTCAATCAGCTGGGACCTTTCCAGAATCTAGGGAATTTTGGAATATTGCAACCAATGCATCCAATGGCCAGAATTTTATGCCACCCCAACGGGACGTGGGGAGGGCGTAAAATTGAGCGGCAGGCTCCGGGAGGCCTACCTGCCCCGGTTCTGCCTCTGGACAAGTTTATGGAGGTCATGCGGGAGGCGGGAGTGTCAAATGGCCCGCCCGCCCGAGGCCAATCAAGACCCTTAAATGGCCATTTAAGGGCCCTCGCCCACCTCCAGGGATATTTTACCCATGGCAAGCAGGTGTTCTGAGGACATGAAAGGCCGCCCAGCGATATCTGCCGGCCTTTCAGTGCCCCGGGGGGACAGGGCAGTTGGGCACAAGGTGCCCGATTGAGGGCTGCCCCTGCCTCCCAACCCACTCCCGGGATACAAGACAACCCCTCCCCCCAATCGACCACCCTAGCCTCACCAGGGCACGACCGATCCCCCTGGTGAGGCAACCCAAACTTACCCACTCTCTCAGGTCCATGGCATCGGCTGGGCTGCAGTCCCAGCAGTGGCCACTACTCCTGGTGCAGCTGCTGAGACTAAGAGCTGCCGGCCCGCTGATTGGCCGGCAGCTCACTGAGGCGGGATCTCGTCCCTCAAGAGGGTGGAAGTCCCACCTCGGGCCAGTTAAAGCTCGGGGATACGTAAAATACGGGACGGATCCCCAGGCTGGGCGGAAGCGGGTTCTTCACAGACATTTACGTCAGAGTCCGGCTCACGTCCGCCCACTGTAAAATTCCAGCCATTATCTCTGCAGCCACTCCTTTTAAGACCCTAGGATGCAGACCATCTGGTCCAGGGAACTTGTCAGCCTTTAATCCCATTAGTTTTCCTAGTACTTTTTCTCTGGTGGTAATGATTGTTTTACGTTTTGCCTCTTGATTTTATACTATTCTTGGGATTTTTTTGTGTCTTCTACTGTGAAGACAGACACAAAACATTTGTTGAAAGGCTCTGCCGTTTCCTTGTTTCCCATTATTAATTCCCCAGTCTCATCCTCTGCAACCAATGGTTACTTCAGCTATTCTTTTCCTTCTTAGATACTTGTAGAAGTTTTAACTGTCTGTTTTTATATTTCTTGCTAGTTTGCTTTCATTCTCATTTCTCCCTTTTTTTAGCCATCATTTGCTGGTTTCTAAAATTTTCCCAATCTTCTGGCCTACTACTAATCTTTGCAGCATTGTTTTCCTTTTCTTTCAATTTGACACCATTCTTAACTTCCATAGTTAGCCACAGATTGTACATTCTTCTCAAAGTCTTTCTTTCTCAATGAATAAATCTTGAAGAGTTCTGAAATATTTCCTTAAATGTCTGCCACTGCTTCTCTACCATCTTATCTTTTAACCTATTTTCCCAGTCCATTTTAACCAACTCTGTCTTCATTCCAGTGTAATTGCCTCTATTTAAGTATAAGACACTAGTTTCAGACCCAAATTTCTCACCCTCAACCTGGATGTGAAAATATATCATGTTATGATTACTCTTACCTAGACGATCCTTTACTATGAGGTCATTCATTAATCCTTTCTCATTACACATTACTTAAATAGGCCTGTTTGGTTCAAGAATGTATTCTTCGAAGAAACTGTCCCAAATATAGTCTATGAACTCATCCTCCAGGCTTCTTGTTGGACAATTGCAAGGATGAGGCTCCTCCAGTGCAATCTTCTGGATCCCTCAGTCACACCCTCCTGTCCCTGACGATGGACCAAATCTGAAGTACCTATTATAAGGGGTGTGACTACCTCCTGGAACAAAGTGTCCAGGTAACTTTCCCCCTCCCTGATACATCGCAGTATCTGAAGCTTAGATTCCAGCTCATCAACCCTGAGCTGAGGCTCCTTGAGCTGCAGACACTTACTGCAGATGTGGGTGCTGTAGATCACACTGGTGTTCACCAGCTCCCACATACTACAGCTGCAACACATCACCTGCCTTGCCATCTTTATTGTGTTTTAATTAAATATAAAAGGTTTCAAGTTTAGAAATGTCACTCAACAATTATTTCTAGTTATATTAAGTAGTTTAACTAGTTAAGCTATAAATTTAATACAATACTTATATCTCCCCAGTAGCTGTTTAAACTCATGCCCTAGTTTAGAGAAAATGAAAGAAACCTTAAAACTCACCGACCAATTGCCTACCTGCTCACCTAACTAATGCCTCTGAACTTCAGCTCTCAGGTCTCACTGTATCCGGTTACCCCTCTCAAATCACTCCTTGCTCTGTAAAAGACTAGAATAGCACCTCCTCCTTCACTGCGCCAAATTCCCTCACTGACCAACTTCCAAATGGATTAGGACAATAGATTAGATATTTCTGAAGGCTTTGTTCAAATAACTTTAGTTTCAGGGAGAAATTTCTCAGAAATTTTATTTATGGTTCATTGCATCTGTAAGGAAGTTAAATAAATTTGGGAAAAGTCTATAATTGTGTGCAAGGTTCTTTGGAAAGAACAAGCTTGATGGATAAAAATGGGCTTTCCTGGTTGCATACTTTATATTCATACTTCATTACTTTACCCTGCCTGTGTCTGTTGCCCAAACAAAGCAAAGTTAGAACTCAATATAGCAAATCAATATTGTCCCTATCTGTAAAAACCACAATTTATGGGTAGGTTTTCCGAATCCATACACAAATTGGAAAAATGTGGGCTCACTGCTTTCAATTTTCCATCCATTGAAATAATTAAAAATCTGCCTGCAATATCACCTCAAGATCTAATTAACTGCTCACTGATTTTGTTGCTTTCAAAGATAAGAAATTGACCAAAACATTGCCTATGCAATTCTGCAGACACCTTAATTAAAACTGTAATTGGTTTGATCATTGCTTCACAACTCTGATCAGCTCATTGTCTCCCTTGAAATTGAAATTGTTTTGTCATATATATGTTTTGTCAAGTATAGCTGCCTTGTTTCTAATGGCTGGCCATTTAAATATCCTCCGTAATGTTCTTCAATGTGCCTCATCTATCTGGATATAATTGTAAGTCATTAATACTTCTCATCTTTCCCCATTCTAGTGAAATTGACAATATCAAGACAATAAACAGAAAATGCTGGAAATACACAGGAGGTCAGGCAGCATCGGTTCTGATGAAAGGTTATCGAACTGTAACATTAGCTCTATTTTTCGCATCTCTCTCTCTCTCTCTTTACAGTGGCTTAATATTTTCAACATTTTATGACAGCTGGTGGGGGGTGGAGAGAGGTTTTAAAACCAAAATTGACAGTACGTCGGGAAATCGGCTCCAACCCACCGACATCTGCATTTCACTGCAGCAAGTTGCGTTGCGTGCGAGCAAACCCTCAGGAGAGGTGAGTCGCCACTTAATGTTAATTGTTTAATTAGAGCGATATTGACATGGGATTTCTGCTTTAACTTTGGGTGCATGAGTTTCCAGAGCTTCCTGCAACTTGCCAGTGAAAGCAAGGTGAGAACACAACAGCAATTGAGGGGCCAGAAGCCATGTCAGGGAAATATGCCAATAAGTACTCAGCAGGCAAAAACTGCTTTCTTACCTACTTATGGGTAAGGGTTAATTCACAGTACTTGTGCTGAGAAGTTACACATTTTGGAGATTTCTTCAACGCTTTGGAGGTGTCATCTACACTTTGGAGCTCTGATCGATCAGATCAGGATGGGTGCCACTTAGATTGTCTAATATTGGACCTCAAATGAGGATGAAGATGACCAGCAGCAGCAAGAGCAGCAGCACCACTAGCAACAGGCTACTGCTCAGAGCTGCAGCTCCGCAGGAGAGAGGGGATCAGCAGAGAGGTGCAGCTCACAGGAGGCCATACCCAGCAAACAGGGTCTACAGGCAGAGAATAAGCTTCCTTGATATGTCCGAACACCAGTGTCTCAGGAGGGTCAAGATCTTGCGTCAGGTGGTGGCAGACATTTGCAAGCTGTAGGAACAAGACCGACTGCCAAGTGGACCCCGTGGCCATGTTTTACCAGCGGCTGTCAGTCACCACCGCCTTCAACTCCTTTACCTCTGACTCCTTCCAGGGCTCTGGCACAGACATTTGCAGTATCTCGCAGTCAGCAGCACATGAATGTATAAGACAGGTCAATTCTGGCCTGTTTGCCAGGACCACCAATTATGCCAACTTTCCCTGCGATGCTGCGAGCCAGGAAGACCAAGGGCTCAGTTTGTGGCTCTGGCTGGCTTCCCACAGGTGCAAGGTGGAATCAGCTACATACATGTAGCAATTAAAGCACCCAGAGATCACTCAGAAGTATTCATCGACTGTGAGGGTTTCCACTTCATTAATGTGCAGGCTGCGCAAGATTCTCGGGAAGCTGTATGTTGCTTTCGTCCTGCAGCAGTCCACCCATCCTGATCTCTTCTTGCCTCAAAGCAGACTTAGCAACTGGCTTCTCAAAGACGAGGGATGCTCACTTAAAATGTGAATGATGATATCTTACAGGAACTCGAGGAATGAGGCCCTAGAATGCTACAATTAAAGCCACATCACCACCAGATGTGTAGTCAAACAAATCTTCGGCATGCTGAAGATGTGCTTCATGGGCCTGTACAGATCTGGAATCGCCCTTCAATACACACCAGCCCCGGTCTCCAGAATGGCTATGGATCTGCACAACATTGGGCAACAGTGAGGTTTGGACCTGCATAAGGAACAAGATGCAGAGCATGGAGCCTCTGTGGAGGATTCCAAGGAGAAGAAGAAGGAAGAAGATGAGGAGGAGGATGAGGAAGACAAGGAGGTGGAAGGTAATGCAGGCAACACACCACTAGTGATGCACATTGTTGCTCGGGGTGCCCTGATTATTACTTAGGTTCTATCAGTGCACTCATCTAACTGCCACATGCAAAAGCCACTTTTGCACCACCTGCCCCCGACCTAAAACCCTCTACCACTAACACAAAGCAGTCCTGCAAATGACCAAACATCCCTTTCACGGCTCCCCGTTGGTTGCTATCACTTCTTGTCTTCCCATTCAACAACAAGCAAATGAAAAGGCCACTTGGGATACTGTTGCAAAACAATATTTATAAACTTCAAACAAAAAACAGAACTTTAGCAATCTAGCAAAGTGTAATACACCCATGTGCATACCCTTGTGCAACTACAAATCTTTTCTCTTCCTATTCTTAGTGCTTCTACATGATGCAACCCATGTGGTTTCAGCAGAGATAGCGACAGCCTGCTTAGATCCCTGCTGGGGCTGTTGAGTTGCTTTTAGCCGACATTCTCAGGGTTTTGGAGCCCATGCAGGCCTGCCAAAGACTGCTCCACCTGCAAGAGCAGATTCGACCATTAGGACACAAGTCTGCATGTGGGCTACTGATTGGAGGTGGTGGGGTCAGCGGGGACAACTGGTGAGAAGTGGAGGCATTTTGAGCTGAGTCCCTGCTTTCATGTCCCTTTTCACCATCATCCATCTCATGGCCCAACCGCATTTCCCTGCTTGCAAGGTACTGCAGAACACTTTGCCGGAGATCAGTGGGGCTATGAAAAGCCAAACCTAGGATATTACTATCCAATTTCAGGTGGCATTCATAGGACTGAATTTTATCAGCCCATCGCAGGTCCCGGCAGTGGCACCAGATGAGGGTGGTGTCGCAGCACATCATGTGTGCAGCAGGCTGACCACAATTATGTGCCGGCCAGCCTATTTGAATGCAGAAGGCACAGGACCCATCATTGATAGACGGGGCAGGCGACGAGATGCCAATGGCATCATCAGCTGAGATAAATGCAGGTGCCATAATTAAACACTGCCAACCCTGCTTCACTTGTTGGCTTTAATGCGGATTTGCCTTTGTGCTGCTGACTGGAGACAAGAACACAAGAATTAGGAGCAAGAGCAGGCCATTCAGCCCCTTTTTTATGTATTTAGAGATACAACACTGAAACAGGCCCTTCGGCCCACCGAGTCTGTGCCGACCATCAACCACCCTTTTATACTAATCCTACACTAATCCCATATTCCTACCACATCCCCAACCACCTACCTATACAAGGGGCAATTTATAATGTCCAACTTACCTATCAACCTGCAAGTCTTTGGTTGTGGGAGGAAACTGGAGCACCCGGCGGAAACCCACGCGGTTCACAGGGAGAACTTGCAAACTCTGCACAGGCAGTACCCAGAATTGAACCCGGGTCGCTGGAGCTGTGAGGCTGCGGTGCTAACCACTGCGCCGCCTTGAGCCTGCTCCATCATTCGATAAGATCGTGGCTGATCTGATTGCAGCCTCAACTCTACTTTCCTGTCTGCCCCACCACCACCACTGACCCCCCCACCCTGCCCTCAAAACCCTCGATTCCCTTGTCGATTAAAAATCTGTCTAACTCAGCCTTGAATATATTCAATGACCCAGCCTCGACTGCTCTCTGGGGAAGAGACTTCCAAAGATTAAACTGAGAAAACAATTTTCCTCATCTCCATCTTAAATGGGAGACCCCTAATAATTAAACTGTGTCCCTTAGTTCTCGATTTCCCCACAAGGGGAAACATCCTCTCAGTATCCACCCTGTCAAGTCCCCTCAGGATCTTATATGTTTCAATAAGATCACCTCTCATTCTTCTAAACCCCAATGAGGGCTCAACCTGCTTAACCTTTCCTCATAGACTAACCCCTTCATCCCAGGAGTCAGTCAAATGAACCTTCTCTGAACTGCTTCTAATGCAATTATATCCTTTCTTATGTAAGGACACCAAAACTGTACACACTACTCTATATGTGGTCTAACTAAGGCCCTGTACAACTGCAGCAACACTTCCCTACTTAAATACTCTATTCCCCTTGCAATAAATGACAACATTCTATTTGCATTCCTAATCACTTGCTGTACTTGCATACTAAGTTTGTGATTCATGTACCAGGACACCCAGATCTCTCTGTAGTGTAGAGTTCTGCAGTCTCTCTCAATTCAAATAATATACTGCTTTTCTTCCCTTCCTGCCAAAGTGGATAAGTTCACATTTTCCCACATTATACTCCATCTGCCAAACTTTTGTCCACTCACTTAACCTATCTAAATCCCTTTGCAGACTGTCTTTTTGACAGCTTACTTTCCTACCTATCTTTTTGTCATCAGCAAAGTTGGCTACCCTTCATCAAAGTCATTGATATAGTTTGTAAACAGCTTAGGTCCCAGCACAGATCCCTGTGGCACTCCACTAGTAACAGCTTGCCAACCCGAAAATTACCCATTTATCCCTACTCTCTGCTTCCTGTTAGCTCACCAATACTCTATCCATACTAATATGCTACCCCCTACACCATGAGCTCTTATGTTATGTAGTTACCTTTGATACGCACCTTATAGAATGCCTTTTGGAAATCCAAATACACCACATCCACAGATTCCCCTTTGTCCACGTTGCTTGTTACTTCCTCAAAGAACTCTACTAAGTTAGTCAAACACGATTTCCCTTTCACAAAACCATGTTGGCTGTGCCCAATTGTATTATGATTTTCTAAATGTCCTGCAATTATCTCCTTAATAATACATTCTTGCATGACCCTGTGCTGTGCTGCTGACACCCCTGCCTGGAGTCCCTGTGCTGCTGACCCCTCTGGTTGGAAACCCTGTGCTGATGACCAAAGCCTCATAAGGCCAGGAGAAGAAACCGATGATCCCTCAGTTCAGCAATTCTTCTGTGGATTCTCTTACAGGCTGTAAGGGAAAGGCGGGAGCTCCTCTTCCCAAGGGACAGCAGGAAGGGACCCTCCCACCTGACCAATCAAGCCTAGAAAGAGATCAGTCGCCTTGGAGTCACCCTCCGAATCTGGGTCCAGTGCCGCAAGAGGGTCTATGACCTCCTTCGTTCTGCCAAGGTGAGTCCTCCATACCCATCTCATCTTTGGGACTTGTATGTGGCCATGCGGGAGGGAGTGTGACATGGTCAGGGAGTGGCTGCAAAGGGGGTGGCAACAGATCATGTTAGATGCATGGCTGCATCTCCAAGACAGCCAGCCTTCTGTCCTAGCTTATCCCTGCAATTCCCTAGAGAGCGGACATGAGGAGGAGGCATTCAGAAGCCCCCATCAGGGGCCAAAGGGCTGCCACCAGAACAAGTGTCCTGTTGGTCTCTGTGGGAAGACAAACAGTGTCCCTCTTTCTTCTCACAGGAGAAAACAGCCTACAACACTTGGGTAAGTAAGATTAAAGAGTTAAACACGTGGCTCAAAGATTGGTGTGGGAGAAATAGATTTCAATTCGTGGGGCACTGGCACCAGTACTGGGGGAAGTGGGAGCTGTCCCAATGAGAAGGTTTTCACATGAACCATGCTGGGACCAGTGTTCTGGCGGGTCGTATAACGAGGGTGATAGAGAGGGCTTTAAACTAAATAGTGGGGGCGAGGGATCAGGATTGAGAGGATGTGATAAATGAAGTAGAGAATGCAAGGCAAGACAGCAAGATAATAATAAGGGACTGTGGCAGGAAGGGGCAGGGCGTACAATCCTAAGAGTGCACCAGCAGATAAGACTAGTGGTTACAAAACTGGTAAAAAGACAGAACTAAAGATTCTGTATCTGAATGCATGCAGCATTTTTAACAAAGCAGATGAATTGACAGCACAAATAGTAACAAATATGTATGATCTAATAGCCATTACAGAGACATGGCTGCACTATGACAAAGACTGGGACCTGAATCTTTAAAGGTACATGGCATGTAGGAAGGACAGAAAGCTAGGAAAAGGTGGAGGTGTAGTTCGGTTAATTAAGGATGACATTGGCATAGCAGAGAGAGAGATGACCTTAGTTCTGGAGATCAAGATGTAGAATCAGTTTGGGTAGAGATGAGAAATAGTAAAGGTAAGAAGTCACTTGTGGGAGTGGTTTATAGACCCCCTAACAGTAACCACGCTGTACGACGGGGTATACAGGATGAAATAATGGGGGCTTGTGAGAAAAGTATGATAGGAACATAGGAGCAGGAGTAGGCCATTCAGCTCATTGAGCCTGCTGATCATGGCTGATCATCCACTTCAATGCCTTTTTCCCACACTATCCTCATATCTCCTTATGTCATTTGTATTTAGAAATCTGTCAGTCGTTGCTTTAAACATACTAAATGACTGAGCTTCCACAGCCCTCTGGGGTAGAGAATTCCAAAGATCTGCAACCCTTTGAGTAAAGAAATTTCTCCTCATCTCTGTCCGAAGTGGCTTCCCCCTTATTTTGAAATTGTGTCCCTTGGTTCTAGACTCCCTAACCAGGGGGAACATCTTACCTGCACACACCCTGTCGATCCCTTTAAGTTTTTTTTTTCATTCAGGGATGTGGGCGTTGCTGGCTAGGCCAGCATTTATTGCCCATCCCTAATTGCCCTTGAGAAGGTGGTGGTGAGCTGCCTTCTTGAACCGCTGCAGTCCATTTGGGGTAGGTATACCCACAGTGCTGTTAGGAAGGAAGTTCCAGGATTTTGACCCAGCGACAGTGAAGGAATGGCGATACAGTTCCAAGTCAGGATGGTGTGTGACTTGGAGGGGAACTTGCAGGTGGTGATGTTCCCATGTATTTGCTGCCCTTGTCCTTCTAGTTGATAGAGGTCGCGGGTTTGGAATGTGCTGTCGAAGGAGCCTTGGTGCATTGCTGCAGTGCATCTTGTAGATGGTACACACTGCTGCCACTGTGCGTCGGTGGTGGAGGGAGTGAATGTTTGTAGATGGGGTGCCAATCAAGCGGGCTGCTTTGTCCTGGATGATGTCGAGCTTCTTGAGTGTTGTTGGAGCTGCACCCATCCAGGCAAGTGGAGTGTATTCCATCACACTCCTGACTTGTGCCTTGTAGATGGTGGACAGGCTTTAGGGAGTCAGGAGGTGAGTTACTCGCCTCAGGATTCCTAGCCTCTGACCTGCTCTTGTAGCTACAGTATTTATATGGCTACTCCAGTTCAGTTTCTGGTTAATGGTAGCCCCTAGGATGTTGACAGTGGGGGATTCAGCGATGGTAATGCCATCGAATGTCAAGGGGAGATGGTTAGATTCTCTCTTGTTGGAGATGGTCATTGCCTGGCACCTGTGTGGCACGAATGTTACTTGCCACTTATCAGCCCAAGCCTGGATATTTTCCAGGTCTTGCTGCATTTCTACACGGACTGCTTCAGTATCTGAAGAGTCACGAATGGTGCTGAACATTGTGTAATCATCAGCGAACATCCCCACTTCTGACCTTATGATTGAAGGTAGGTCATTGATGAAGCAGCTGAAGATGGTTGGGCCTAGAACACTATCCTGAGGAGCTCCTGCAGTGATGTCCTGGAGCTCATATGATTGACCTCCAACAACCACAACCATCTTCCTTTGCACTAGGTATGACTCCAGCCAGCGCAGGGCTTCCCCCCGAATCCCGTTGACCTCAGTTTTGCTAGGGCTCCTTGATGCCATACTTGGGCAAATGCTGCCTTGATGTCAAGGGCAGTCACTCTCACCTCACCTCTTGAGTTCAGCTCTTTTGTCCATGTTTGAACCAAGGCTGTAATGAGGTCAGCAGCTGAGTGGCCCTGACGGAACCCAAACTGAGCGTCACTGAGTAGATTATTGCTAAGCAAGTGCCGCTTGATGGCACTGTTGATGACACCTTCCATCACTTTACTGATAATTGAGAGTAGGCTGATGCAGCAGTAATTGGCTGGGTTGGACTTGTCCTGCTTTTTGTGTCCAGGACATACCTGGGCAATTTTCCACATTGCCGTGTAGATGCCAGTGTTGTAGCTGTACTGGAACAGCTTGGCTAGGGGCGTGGCAAATTCTGGAGTACAGGTCTTCAGTACTATTGCCGGAATATTGTCAGGGCCCATAGCTTTTGCAGTATCCAGTGCCTTCAGTCGTTTCTTGATATCACGCGGAGTGAATCGAATTGGCTGAAGTCTGACATCTGTGATGCTGGGGACTTCAGGAGGAGGTCGAGATGGATCATCAACTCAGCACTTCTGGCTGAAGATTGTTGCAAATGCTTCAGCCTTATCTTTCGCCCTGATGTGCTGGGCTCCCCCATCATTGAGGATGGGGATATTTGTGGAGCCACCTCCTCCAGTTAGTTGTTTAATTGTCCACCACCATTCATGGCTGGATGTGGCAGGACTGCAGAGCTTAGATCTCATCCGTTGGTTATGGAATCGCTTAGCTCTGTCTATCGCATGCTGCTTGCACAGTTTGGCACGCAGATAGTCCTGTGTTGTAGCTTCACCAGGTTGACACCTCATTTTGAGGTATGCCTGGTGCTGCTCCTGGCATGCCCTCCTGCACTCTTCATTGAACCAGGGTTGGTCTCCTGGCTTGATGGTAATGGTAGAGTGGGGGATATACCGGGCTATGAGGTTACAGATTGTGGTTGAGTACAATTCTGCTGCTGCTGATGGCCCACAGCGCCTCATGGACGCCAAGTTTTGCATTGCTAGATCTGTTCAAAATCTTTCCCATTTAGCACGGTGGTAGTGCCACACAACACGATGGACGGTATCCTCAATGTGAAGGCGGGACTTCGTCTCCACAAGGACTGTGCAGTGGTCACTCCTACCAGTACAGTCATGGACAGAAGCATCTGCGGGAGGCAGATTGGTGAGGACGAGGTCAAGTAGGTTTTTCCCTCACCACCTGCCGCAGACCCAGTCTGGCAGCTATGTCCTTTAGGATTCGGCCAGCAGTGGTGCTCCCGAGCCACTCTTGGTGATGGACATTCAAGTCCCCCACCCAGAGGACACCTTGAGCCCTTGCCACCCTCAGTGCTTCCTCCAAGTGTTGTTCAACATGAAGGCTACTGAGTCATCAGCTGCGGGAGGGTGGTAATCAGTAGGAGGTTATCTTGCCCACGTTTGATCTGATGCCATGAGACTTCATGGGGTCCGGAGTCGATGTTGAGGACTCCCAGGGCAACTCCCTCCCTACTGTATAGCACTGTGCCACCACCTCAGGGATGGTGATGGCAGTGTCCGGGACATTGTCTGTAAGGTATGATTCCATGAGTGTGACTATGTCAGGCTGTTGCTTGACTAGTCTGTGGGACAGCTCTCCCAACTTTGGCACCAGCCCCCAGATGTTAGTAAGGAGGACTTTGCAGGGTCGACAGGGCTGGTTTTGCCGTTGTCGTTTCCGGTGCCTCGGTCAATGCGGGGTGGTCCGTCCGGTTTCATTCCTTTTTATTGACTTCGTAGCGGTTAGGTACAACTGAGTGGCTTGCTAGGCCATTTCAGTGGGCATATAAGAGTTAACCACATTGTTGTGGGTCTGGAGTCACATGTAGGCCAGACCAGGTAAGGACAGCAGATTTCGTTCCCTAAAGGACATTAGTGAACCAGATGGGTTTTTACAACAATCAACAATGGTTTCATGGTCATCATTAGACTAGCTTTTAATTCCAGATTTTTATTAATTAAATTCAAATTCCACCTTCTGCTGTGGTGGGATTTGAACCCATGCCCCTAGAGAAATACCCTGGGTTTATGTGTTACTAGTCTAGTGATAATACCACTACGCCACTGCCTACCCAGGCTAGTGTTTTGTAGGTTTCAATGAGATCACCTCTCATTCTTCGAAACTCTAGAGAATATAGGCCCAGTTTCCCCAATCTCACCACTGATGATAATCATTGGTGATTTTAATCATCAGATTGGACAAATCAGATTGGCAAAGGCAGCCTGGATGATGAGTTTATCATCGAGTGTTTTCGGGACAGTTTCTTGGAGTAGCACGTTTTTGAGCCAACCAGAGAGCAGGCTATACGAAATCTGGTACTGTGCAATTTGTCAGGGTTAACTATTGACCTCATAGGGAAGTCGCCTCTGGGTAGCAATGATCATAATATGATCGAATTTCGCATTCAATTTGGGGGAGAGAAGGACGAATCCAAGACCAGTGTTTAAAACTTAAATAAGGGCAATTATGACGGCATGAAGGCAGAAAGTAAACTGGCAAATTAGGTTAAGGGATAGGTCAGTAGAGATGCAGTGGCAGACATTTAAGGAGATATTTCAGAATACTCAGAAAAAATATATTCCAGTGATAAAGACTCAAAGGGAAGGGCGCTCCATCCATGGCTAACTAAGGAAGTTAAAGATAGTATCAAATTGAAATAAAAAGCATATAATTCCACAAAGATGAGTGGCAGATCAGAAGATTGGGCAGAATATAAAGAGCAGCAAAGAATGACTAAAAGGTTAATAAGGAGGGAGAAATTAGAGTACGAGAGAAAGCTAGCTAGAAATATAAAGACAGATAAGAGTTTCTAAAGGCATTTAAAAAGGAAAAGAGTAAGTAAAGTCAGCATTGGTCCTCTTGAGAGTCTGGGGAATTTATAATGGAAAATAAGGAGATGGCAAAAGAATTGAACAGATTTTTTGCATCTGTCTTTACTGTAGAGGATACAAATAACATCCCAGAAATAATTGTGAATAGGAGGTGACAGGGAGGGAGGAACGTAAAACAATTACAATCACCAGGGAGAGGGTACTGAAAAAATTATTCGAACAAAAAGCTGACAAGTCCCCAGGTCCTGATGGACCTCATCATAGGGTTTTAAAAGAAATGGCTGCTGAGAAAGAAGATGCATTGGTTTTAATTTTCCAAAATTCGTTAGATGCTGGAAAGCTATCAGATTGGAAAATAGCAAATGTAAGTCCATTATTCAAGAAAGGAGGGACAGAAAGCAGGAAAGTGCAGGCCAGTTAGCTGAACATCTGTCAGGAAAAATGCTGGAATCTATTATGAAGGAAGTTATAGCGGGATACTTAGAAAATCTTAATGTGATCATGCAGAGTGAACATGGTTTTATGAAAGGGAAACCATGTTTGACTAATTTTTGGGGTTCTTTAAGGAAGTAACAAACAACCAATGTGGATAAAGGAGAACCAATGGATGTGCTATACTTAGATTTCCAGAAGGCATTTGACAAGTACCATATCAAAGGTTACTCAGCTGTGAGAACAGAATTTTTAAGAACAAATTAATATGGGGACATTTAAGATGAAATAATTAATCAATCATATATTGCTAACAAGCTAGCTTCGCAGCTGCAGAGACAGCTTATCAGTAATGACTTCATAGCTTTAGAGCTTCTGCAGACCGCTTATCAGAAATTCATAGTAGCCTATTCAGTGCTGCAGGGAGGGACAGTTTATCAGAATAAGCTTCGTAGCTGTAGGGATGCACAGACAGCTAATCAGTAGAAATAGACTAACCAGCTCAGGCTAGTAGGACAGCTGCAGATACTGTAGACTAACCCTTTGTATGACAAATCAGCCCGACATTCCCATGAGATAGAGGAATAAGAAACTGCTTGAGGGAGAGGTGACAAGGCAGTGCCCCAATCAGGCCGTAACACCAAGAAACTGCAGAGTTTGTAAATCAATTGGGAACATAAAGGGGGTGTCACTGATTTGTAAGAAGAACTATAAGAAAGGCTTGAATTCCCTCCTCCAGCATGGAGGAAGAGGGAGGAAAGCCCAGGTGTTGTTGTTGTTGTACGCTTTGCTGATGATGTAACCACTAAGTACTTCAATAATGTTTCTTAAAGCTACAGTCGGACTTCATCTCTTTTTGGTGTAACCAATGAGAACAGGAAAATTGAAATCCAACATCAGCAAAATAAGAGCTCATGGTGTTGGGGGTAACATATTAGCATGGATAGAGGATTGGTTAGCTAACAGGAAACCAAGTAGGCATAAATGGGTCATTTTCAGGTTGGCAAGATGTGATGAGTAGCATGCCACAGGGATCAATGCTGGGACCTCAACTATTTACAATTTAAATCAATGACTTGGATGAAGGGACCGAATGGTTAGTTGCTAAATTTGCTGATGGCACAAAGATATATAGGAACTAATTTGTGAAGAGGACATCAGGAGTCTGCAAAGGGATATAGATAGGTTAAGTGAGTGGGCAAAAATTTGGCAGATGGAGTATAGTATGGGACAATGTGAACTTATCCAGTTTGGCAGGAAGAATAGTGAAGCAGCATATTATTTAAATGGTGAGAGATTGCAGAACCTATGGGTGGCACAGTGGCGCAGTGGTTAGCACCGCAGCCTCACAGCTCCAGCGACCCGGGTTCAATTCCGGGTACTGCCTGTGTGGAGTTTGCAAGTTCTCCCTGTGTTTGCGTGGGTTTCCTCCGGGTGCTCCGGTTTCCTCCCACAAGCCAAAGACTTGCAGGTTGATAGGTTAATTGGCCATTATAAATTGCCCCTAGTATCGGTAGGTGGTAGGGAAATATGGGGACAGGTGGGGATGTGGTAGGAATATGGGATTAGTGTAAGATTAGTATAAATGGGTGGTTGATGGTCGGCACAGACTCGGTGGGCCGAAGGGCCTGTTTCAGTGCTGTATCTCTAAACTAAACTAAACTAAACTCTGAGGTTCAGAGGCATCTGGGTGTCTCTGGGAATCACAAAAGGTTGGTATGCAGATACAGCAAGTGATTAGGAAGGCAAATGAAATGTTGTCATTTATTGCAAGCGTAATGGAATATAAAAGTCGGGATGTTTTGCTACAGTTGTATAGGGTACTGGTGAGACCACATCTGGAGTATGGTGTACAGGTTTGGTCTACTTATTTAGGAAAGGATATAAATGTGTTAGAGGCAGTTCAGAGAAGGTTCATTTGATTGATACCTGGGATAGGGTTGGGGAGTGGGGGAGGCGGTCATCTTATGAAGAAAGGTTGGACAGGTTGGGTCTGTATCCATTGGAGTTTAGAAGAATGAGAGGTGATCTTATTGCAATATATAAGTTCCTGAAGGGACTTGACAGGGTGGATGCTAAAAGGATGTTTCCCCTTGTGGGAGAGACTAGAATTAGGGGACATAGTTTAAAAATAAGGGATCGCCCATTTAAGATGGTGATGAGGAGAAATGTTTTCTCTGAGGATTAAGTGTCTTTGGAATTGTCTTTCCCAGAGAGCGGTAGAGGCAGGGTCATTGAATGTTTTTAAGGCAGAGGTAGATAAATCCTTGACTAACAAAGTAGTCAAAGGCTATCTGGGGTAGGTGGGAAAGTGGAGTAGAGGCCACAATCAGATCAGCCATGATCTTAATAAATGGCAGAGCAGGCTCGAAGGGGCTGAAAGGCCTACTCCTGCTTCTAATTCGTATGTTCATAAAGGTTGAAGACTGGAGGTGGGATCTCAGACATCCGAGAACTGATCCCGAAAGAGGCGGCAGCCCTGGAACTAGCGGGCTCCCAGGGCAGCTGGTCCATAGCAAAGAGACTGGAATATCCAAACCAAGAAAGCGACGAGGCATCGTGTTCATATGCCCACCACCACCCTTCTAGAGAACCGCATCACGCATGGTTGACACGGGCAGATCCATGCAGCAGAACTCCCAAATGTTTGTATTTTTATCATGCAGGTCATGGCACCTCAAAGGGAAGATTGTCTACTGGCACTGGTGGAATCCCATCATTCTTGAGGATGAGGCTGAACCATCACAGCATTTCCCTGCACCCTCCACCAGTGCAGATATTGTCACCTCGGTGGGTATGGTTTAGATGCAGGGTCACAAGGCGAGAGCACCACACGCATCTGAGCAGCTAACAGAGGGTGTGAATGATAAGGCCACTGACAGTCAGAGGACTGTGGGTGGCCAGGCCCTTGCCGAGCCCCTGGTTGATAACAGGCCTCTGGTGTTGGCAGCATGGAACATGCTGGAGTTGCAGAGACAGGTAAGGGAACATCTGGTGGAGGTGCCAGAGGCAATGAGCTGTCATGTGTGGACGATGGAGGAGTCCATCCAAGCCATGAGTGCTGCCATGTCTGAGGCGTGTGAGCACATGGCTTACTCCAGCGATCCTCCTGAAGAGCCAAAACCTGGAGATGCATGCAGATTTGCATACCCTCACCTTGACCATGAGTGCAACGCAGGAGTAGCAAAGTGAAGGGGGGTCAAGGAGCCTGGAGTCTTCTCCAGTTTCTCATCTTTCTATGTTCATCGGGGATGTTCAAGTGAGCCTTGAAATGGAGGAGGAGAGGCTGACCTCTACGTGAGGGTTTCCCTCCAGTCACTCAGTGTGAACAGTGGCTCTTTGGCCTCTTCCCCAGTGACCCCAGCTCCAGTAACTGCGACATCAGAGGAGGCTCCTGCACGTGTGCCTCAGGCAGCCAGAGGATGCCTGCCAGAGTCATCCGAGGCCACAGGGAAGCGCATTCAGCAGCCTGCCTTCACCTCAGCTGCCAGCACAGGAGGAACACTTCATAAAGACACAGATGCATGAAGAAGAGCACCTAGACATACTTGAGGTCTTATGGGTGTGTGCAGCTTGGTCTTGTTATTGGTTATTGTGAACATTTAATTAAATGGAGGTCATTTTTGTTTCTGAGAATCTCTCATTTTCCCTGTTGCCCTGTCAGATAGTACATTCACCCTTGATCCCTCAATGGGCTGCCAATACAGGGGCAGGCTGCATATGATCATCTTTTTAGCTCTGTGCATGTGCATGGTGAGCCTGGGCGCAAGGTGCGGGAGTACGTTAGGAAAGAAATGGCACATGGAATATGGTGAAGTGAGTATTTGTTGAATTCATGTGGAACATGCATCATGGTGGCAGAAACCGGGTAATTATGAGATTGTCCCAAGCCTCACTTGCATGTATCTCAATGGACCTCACCTTCAGTACAAGGGCTCTATCATCCTGCACTGCCTACTCAGCATCTTCCTCCACATCCTCATCAGATGAAGAGTGACATTCAATCATGTCCACTTAATGCAAGGCCTCCCCCCACTGCAGTGCTAGATTGTGCAGAGCACAGCAGACGGTCACGATATGTGAGATACTCGCTGAGGCATACTGCAAGGCTCCACCAGATAAGTCCAGGCAGTGGGATCTCATCTTCAGCAGCCCAATGTCCTGCTCGATGGTCGCTCAAGTGGACCTGTGGCAGGTGCTGTACCTCTTCTCTGCTGCAGTGCGAGGGTTCCTTATAGGCGTCAGTAACTGCGTCTTCAAAGGTTAACCCTTATCTCCAAGAATCCATCTCTGAAGGCAAGCAGAGGACAGAACATTTGTGGTACCATCTGGAATTAAAAACTAGAAACCATTGTCGATTGTTGTAAAAACCCATCTGGTTCACTAATGTCCTTTCGGGAAAGAAATCTGAAGTCCTTAACTGGTCTGGCCGACATGTGACTCCAGACCCACAGCAATGTGGTTGACTCTTACACACCCTCTGAAATGGCCTAGCAAGCCACTCAGTTGTGTCTAACTGCTACGAGGTCAATAAAAAAAGAATGAAACCGAACGGACCACCTGGCACTGGAAACGACAATGGCAAAACCAGCCCCATCGACCACGCAAAGTCCTCCTTACTAACATCTGGGGTCTTGTGCCAAAGTTGGGAGAGCTGTCCCACAGACCAGTCAAGCAACAGCCTGACACAGTCATACTCACGGAATCATACCTGACAATGTCCCAGACACTGCCATCACCATCCCCGGGTATGTCCTGCCCCACCAGCAGGACAGACCCAGCAGAGGTGGCGGCACAGTGGTATACATGCCGAACATCACTTGGAGGAAGCACTGAGAATGGCAAGGGCACAGAATATACTCTGGGTGGGGGACTTCAATGTCCACCAAGAGTGGTTTGGTAGCACCACGACTGACCGAGCTGGCCAAGTCCTAAAGGACATAGCTGCTAGACTGGGTCTGCAGCAGGTGGTGAGGGAACCAACAAGAGGGAAAAACATCCTTGACCTCTTCCTCACCAATCTACCTGTTGCAGATGCATCTGTCCATGACAGTATTGGTATGAGTGACCACCGCACATTCCTTGTGGAGACGAAGTCCTGCCTTCACATTGAGGATACGCTCCATCGTGTTTGTGGCGCTACCACTGTGCTAAATGGGATAGATTTTGAACAGATCTAGCAATGCAAAACTGGGCATCCATGAGGTGCTGTGGGCCATCAGCAGCAGCAGAATTGTACTCAACCACAATCTGTAACCTCATGGCCTGGCATATCCCCCACTCTACCGTTACCATCAAGCCAGGAGACCAACCCTGGTTCAATGAACAGTGCAGGAGGGCATACCAGGAGTGGCACCAGACATACCTCAAAATGAGGTGTCAACCTGGTAAAGCTACAACCCAGGACTACCTGCCTGCAAAACTGCGTAAGCAGCATGCGATAGACAGAGCTAAGCGATTCCATAACCAACGGATCAGATCGAAGCTCTGCAGTCCTGCCACATCCAGCCGTGAATGGTAGTGGACAATTAAACAACTAACTGGAGGAGGTGGCTCCACAAATATCCCCATCCTCAATGATGGGGGAGCCCAGCACATCAGTGCAAAAGACAAGGCTGAAGCATTTGCAACAATCTTCAGCCAGAAGTGTCGAGTTGATGATCCATCTCGGCCTCCTCCTGAAGTCACCAGCATCACAGATGCCAGACTTCAGCCAATTCGATTCATTCCGCGTGATATCAAGAAACGACTGAAGGTACTGGATACTGCAAAAGCTGTGGGCCCTGACACTATTCCGGCAATAGTACTGAAGACCTATGCTCCAGAACTTGCTGCGTCCCTAGCCAAGCTGTTCCAGTACAGCTACAACACTGGCATCAACCCTGCAATGTACACAAAAAGCAGGACAAGTCCAACTTGGCCAATTACCATCCCATCAGTCTACTCTCAATCATCAGTAAAGTAATGGAAGGGGTCATCAACAGTGCTATCAACCGGCTCTTGCTTAGCAATAACCTGCTCAGTGACACTCAGTTTGGGTTCCTACAAGGCCACTCAGCTCCTGACCTCATTACAGTCTTGGTTCAAACATGGACAAAAGAGCTGAACACAAGAGACGAGGCGAGAGTTACTGCCCTTGACATCAAGGCAGCATTTGACCGAGTATGGCATCAGGGAGCCCCAGCAAAACTGAAGTCAATGGGTATCAGTGGAAAACTCTCCGCTAGTTGGAGTCATACCTAGCGCCAAGAAAGATGGTTGTGGTTGTTGGAGGTCAATCATCTGAGCTCCAGGACATCACTGCAGAAGTTCCTCAGGGGTGGTCCTAGGACTCTACCATCTTCAGCTGCTTCATCAATGTCCTTCCTTCAATCATAAGGTCAGAGGTGGGGATGTTCACTGCTGATAGCACAATATTCAGCACAATTCACGACTCCTCAGATACTGAAGCAGTCCGTGTAGAAATGGAGCAAGACCTGGACAATATCAAGGCTTGGGCTGATAAGTGGCAAGTTACATTCGCGCCACACGAGTGCCAGGCAATGACCATCTCCAACAAGAGAGAATCTAACCATCTCCTCTTGACATTTAATTTCATTACTATCGCTGAATCCCCCCCTATCGACATCCTAGGGGCTACCATTGACCAGAAACTGAATTGGAGTAGCCATATAAATATCATGGCTACAAGAGCAGGTCAGAGGCGAGGAATCCTGCAGTGAGTAACTCACCTCCTGACTCCCCAAAGCCTGTCCACCATCTACCAGATACAAGTCAGGAGTGTGATAGAATACACTC
Source organism: Heterodontus francisci (assembly GCF_036365525.1). NCBI lineage: Eukaryota > Metazoa > Chordata > Chondrichthyes > Heterodontiformes > Heterodontidae > Heterodontus > Heterodontus francisci. Next base: position 81,015,210 of record NC_090382.1, on the reverse strand, counting down.
CACTTGCCTGGATGGGTGCAACTCCGACAACATTCAAGAAGCTCGACATCATCCAGGACAAAGCAGCCCGCTTGATTGGCACCCCATTCACAAACAATCACTCCCTCCACCACCAACGCACTGTGGCAGCAGCGTGTACCATCTGCAAGATGCACTGCAGCAATGCACCAAGGCTCCTTAGACAGCACCTTCCAAACCTGTGACCTCTACCAACTAGAAGGACAAGGGCAGCAAACGCATGGGAACACCACCACCTGCAAGTTCCCCTCCGTCACACACCATCCTGACTTGGAACTATATCGCCGTTTCTTCACTGTCGCTGGGTCAAAATCCTGGAACTCCCTTCCTAACAGCACTTTGGTGTACCTACCTCACATGGACTGCAATAGTTCAAGAAGGCAGCTCACCACCACCTTCTCAAGGGCAATTAGGGATGGGCAATAAATGCTGGCCTAGCCAGCAACTCCCACATCCCATGAATGAATAAAAAAAAACTGCATGCCTCTCATGTCAATCTCTCTGCAATCATTCACAATGCACTTGGAACGCCTACTAGTAAGAACATAAAAACAGAAGAAATAGGAGCAGGATTAGGCCATTTGGCCCCTTGAGCCTACTCCACCATTCAATAAGATCATGGCTGATCTGATTGTGGCCTTACCTCCAGTTTCCTGCCTGCACCTCATAACTCTTTACTCCCTTGTCGATCAGAAATCTCTCTAACTCAGCCTTGAATATATTCAATGACCTAGCCTCCACTGCTCGCTGGGCTAGAGAATTCCAAAGCTTGATCTCCTCATCTTCATCTTCAATGGGAGACCCCTGATTTTGAAACTGTGCCCCCTAGTTCTAGATTCCCACAAGGGGAAACATCCTCTCAGCATCTCCCCTGTCAAGCTCCCTCAGAATCTTATACGTTTCAATAAGATCACCTCTCATTCTTCTAAACTCCAGTGAGTATAGGCCCAATCTGCTCAACCTTTCCTCATATGGCAACCCCTTCATCAAAGGGTTCAAGCTAGTGAACCTTCTCTGAACTGCCTCCAATGCAAGTATGTTCTTCCTTAAGTAAGGAGATCAAAACTGTACGCAGTCCTCGAGGTGTGGTCTCATCAATGCCCTGTACAATTGTAGCAAGACTTCCCTACTTTTATACTCCATCCCCATTGCGATAAAGGTCAACATTCCATATGCCTTCCGAATTACTTGCTGTACCTGCATACTGACTTAGTTATTCATGTACGAGGACATCCAAATCCCTCTGTACCGCAGCATTTTGCAGTCTCCATTTAAATAATATTCTGCTTTTCTATTCTTCTGACCAAAATTGGACAACCTTACATTTTCCCATATTATAATCCATTTGCAAAAGTTTTTCCCACTCACTTAACCTATCTTTACGCCTGTCTCCTCCTCACAACTTGCTTTTCTATCTATCTTTGTATTGTCAGACTTTGACCCTTCATCCAAATCCTTAATATAGATTGTAAGTAGTTGAGGCCCTAGCACTAATCTCTGTGGCACCCCACTAGTTACAGTTTGCCAACCTGAAAATGACCCATTTATCCCCGCTCTTTGTTTCCAAGAGTTAGCCAATCCTCTCTCCATGCTAATACATTACCCCCAAAACCATGAACTCTTGTCTTGTGCAGTAACCTTTTGTGTGGCAATTTATTGAATTTCTCTTGGAAATCCAAATGCAATACATCTACCGAGACCCCTTTATCCACCCTGCGTGTTACATCCTCAAAGAACTCTAATAAATTTGTCAAATACGATTTTCCTTTCACTATGTTGACTCTGCCTGATTGCATTATGATTTTCTAAATGTCCTGCTACTACTTCCTTAATAATGGATTCCAGCATTTCCCAATGACAGATGTTAGATTAACTGGCCTATAGTTTCCTGCTTTCTATCTCCCTCCTTTCTTGAATAGAGTTGTTAGATTTGCAGTTTTCCAAACCACTGGGACCTTTCCAGAATCTAGGAAATTTTGAAATATTACAACCAGTGCATCCACTGTCTCTGCAGCCACTTCTTTTAAGAACCTAGGATACAGGCCATCAGGTCCAGGGGACTTGTCAGCCTATAGTCCCATTAATTTTCCTAGTATTTTTTCTCTGGTGATAGTGATTGTTTTAAGTTCCTCCTTCCCACATACTACAGTGTCAACACATCACCTGCCCTGCCATCTTTATTGTATTTTGTTTAACTAATTAGGGATTCAAGTTTAGAAAATATCACTCAATGATAGATTGTAGTTATATTTAGTTTAAGTAATTAAGCTATACATTTAATACAGTACTTTTTTCACTCCAGTGCTATTTCAAACTACTGCCCCAGTTGAGAGAAAATAAAATAAACCTTAAAACTCACCAACCAATCACCTACTTGCTTGTCTAATTAATGTCTCTGGAATTCAACTCTCAGGTCTTGCTGTGTCCCGTTCCCTCTTGGACCACTCCCTGTTCTGTAAAAGACTAGAACAGCACCTCTTCCCTCACGAAGCTGTAGATCCCACAGTCACCAAATTCCTGACTTAAGCACTCTCTTGGAGCAGGACTTTGCGAAACTGGACTTCATGCCTTAGCAGAAGCCTCCTGTATGAGACTAGCAAAAATTCCTTTTTTTTTCTTTCATGGGATGTGGGCATCCCTGGCAAGGCCAACATTTGTTGCCTATCCCTAATTGCCTTTGACATCGAGTGGCTTGGTCAGCCATTTCAGAGGGCAGTTAAGCATCAACTACACTGCTGTGTGTCTGGAGTCACATGTGGGCCAGACCAGGTAAGGATGGCAGATGGGTTTTTATAACAATTGATAGTTTCATGGCACCATTACTGAGACAAGCTTTCAATTCCTGATTTTTTGTTAATTAATTGAATTCAAATTCCACCAGCTGCCTTGATGGAATTTGAAGCTGTGTCCACAGGGATTAGCCTGGGCATCTGGATTATTAGTCCAGTGACATTACCATTATGCCAACATCTCCACCAATATTATTGCAATGAAGTAGACTAATAAAATGTTTCTGCCTGGTTTCAAACCACGGACTTTTCGTGTGTCAGACAAATATGATAACCATAACACCAGAGAAATTGTCAACCTGCTGACTAGGTAACCAGTACTAACTAGTCACATAATTAACTCTGCAGCTGCTACTTTTTATTCTTTCACAGGATGTGGGCGTCGCTGGCCAGGCCAGCATTTATTGCTCCTCCCTAATTGCCCTTCAGAAGGTGCTGGTGAGCCACCTTCTTAAACTGGTGCAGTCCATTTGGGGTAGGTACACAAACAGTGTTGTTAGGAAGGGATTTTGACCCAGTGACAGTGAAGGAACAGCGATATAGTTCCAAGTCAGGATGGTGTGTGACTTGGAGGCAAACTTGCAGGTGGTGGTGTTCTCATAAATCTGCTGCCTTGTCCTTCGAACTGGTAGAGATCACGGGTTTGGATGCTGCTGTCGAAGGAGGCGTGGTGAGTTGCTTCTGTGCATCTTGTAGATGGTACACTGCTGCCACTGTGCGTCAGTGGTGGAGGGAGTGAATGTTGAAGGTTGAGGTTGAAGAACTAGCAGGCACTTTATTTATCATTGACTAACACTGAAAGAAACTACAAGTTAGGGTTAAATTTAAGCTGAATGCTAAATGAAAAACTCTTTTAGAACAAGATCAACCCTTAAAACCCTTAAAATTCCCAGACTCACCAAATTCCCAACTTAAGCACTCTGTCGAAGCAGGACTCTGTCAAACTGGACTTCTTACTTCATAAACTCTTACCTGGCACCCAAGAAGTATCCTTTTCATCCACAGCCCCAGTACATAGCATCTACATCCAGCTGAGTGGAGCTCAGAGAGTCCTGCACCCTCCAATGTGCGCACTCCACTGCTGTCTGTGATTCCACCATCTGCTTTTTCTCACATGTGAAGTGTGAGTCACCATGTGAGAACCTAACTATCTCTAACTACAGCCACCAAGATTCAAGTATCTGAGCTGGTGCATGGTCTGCATAAGTCCTGTGACGGTACACCCTACAGCGTGAGAGCTCCCAAGGAGTCGTCGTCACCATCGTGGATGACCTTGACCACCTCCTCGATGGACGGGTGAAGGCCCTGTAGGAGATAAAAGACACGAATGAGTAAACTCAAAGTAAGAATGCTTTAAGTTATTATGTATATGATAATATTTCAGTTACTGTTGACATTAACTCAATGTTCTATGTCATGTGGCTGCCTGATATTTAATTCCATCACCAGGTAGCTGACAAGTCCCCATCCCTGACGGCCAAGCACACCAAGCCCCCACTGCTCTTCACGCCTCTTTCGCTGCATCTGTTAATTGAGAGATCTGCGAAGGGCCACCTCCAGTTCTCTGCCTCTCCCTCAAGTTCTCTGCTCTCTTCTGCAAGTAAGGAAAGAGGAGACCTATGAGTGAAAGTAATGGTACATGTTGAATGGATGGATGAAAGACATTTGTTGAGGCTGTCTATGAGGGAGAGACATGACATTGCATAAGGATGAGTTTGAATGTCAGTGATGGATGGATAGATTGAGATCTAAGGAAGTGCATAGACAGAGAGGAATGGCTATACCTGCAAGGTAATTTGGTGCAAGGAGTGATGTACTGGAGTAGGCTTGAGAAAGCAGAGTGAGGGGATTAGGATAATAAACACATCAAGATATAGGGAAATGTGCCATTGTTCTCACTTTTCCTGCCCTGCTTAGGTCATTGAAGTGCTTCCTGCATTGAATGCAGAAGAGTGGCACCACACTACTGCTGCTGACTTCCTGGACAAGCTCCAATGACACCTTCTTTTGTATCAGCAGTACATTTCCCATTACGAGAGAACAGTTTCTCCCTCCAGGTCCTCACAGCCCCCAGCAGTACATCCAGGGAAGCATCTGTAAAGTGAGGCCTAGCCTTTGTCCATCTTGACTCCATTACAACACTTGTTTCTCTCTTCATCCCAACTCCCAATGCTTCAACTTACATGTTTAGAGTGTCTCTTTAAATACTGGAGTTCAGATTGTGTCATCTGGGTCCGCATCACGTCCGCTGCCGCTGATTGGACAGGAAATCCAGAAGTAAAATTATGAGGTGGATAAGTTAAAAAGGCACTTACAGATTTGCTGCACTTACTTCAGCTGAAATAAAGAGCAGGGTATAGCGGACCCGGTGGGGCTTCCGCTGTGGGGCTGAAAAGGTGCTGCGAAAACCACCTCAGCCATTCAGAGCACCCCCACCCCACCACCCGGCTCTATTTAACCATGCCTGGGAAATCAAAGACAGGGATCCCACCTCCAAGAGCTGCCAGCCAGTCAGAGGACTGACAGCTTAGTAGTATCGACAGCACTATCTGAAGTGGTGGCCACTGCCAGTACTGCAGTAGGTCTTGGAACCAGGGCCAGCGCAGGAGACCTGGATCCAAGGCAAGTGATGCAGGGTGCTGGGGCCAGTCTAGCAGGCCCTGGCAATGGAGGGGGGGAAGGGTGGTTTAGGTAGATCGATTGTTTTCTGCCGGGAGCCCTCCGTTGGGCACAGATTGCCCACAGAGCAGGCTGGCCTCCACCCCCACAGGGAGGTCGCCAGTGGCTGATAATAGGCCTCATAAGGGCCATAATTGGCCTCTGGACAGAAAGGCTGTCTGCAGCCTCTCCCACTCCCGACTTAATTGCAATGTGCCGGGCCCTCCGCCCCACCTCCAGTCGCAATTATATGGGCCCCTGGCTCCGAGCTCATCTTGATGAAAAGGAACTCGCTAGAATGTCTCTGAGAATCCAGAGAATCTGGTTGAGCTGCTGAGATTCACGTATGAAACAGTATATGTGCAGGGCAATCTGCAAACAGCACATGCATTGGCCAGAGCTACTGTTGACCATCCCACACAACAGGATATTAACTTAGTGAGGTTGAGTCATATTCTCAGTTCACTGCATCACAATGGCTGGCAAACTCAAAGAAGCTCCAAGAAATCAGATGCAAGATGAGGAATGCATCCATATCCGCCAGTATTGCACGCAAGGTTGGGCACAGCAGCATCCCAGTGGTACGGTGATGAAAATCTTCTTTGAGCACAGAAGCACTTTACTATTGTGGATGATTTTCTGGTATATGATGAGAGGCTGGTGATTCCGGTCTCACTCCAGGAAGACATCTTGGAGAAAATACACCAGGGCCACATGGATATCAAACTGCAGAGCATGGTCCCAGTGTGGTGGCTGGGAATATCGAGAGATATAGAAGAAATGATTTTGAATTGCCAGGTATGCGCAGTGCACAGACCAGACCACAGGGAACCCGTTATCTCAACTCAATTCCCAACCAGGCTGTGGGAACTTCTGGCAGTGGATCTATTCATGTTTAATGGGAAATTCTAGCTGATTGTCATTGACTATTTTTCAAGATGGATTGAGGTCAAACGTTTGTACGCAACAACAACAGAGACAGTCAATCGAGTGTTACATGAAATCTTTACAACACATGGAATACCTGACAAGATAGTGTCCAATGATGGACAACAATTAGCAAATGACTACTTCATGCACTTTGGGGAAAACTGTGAATTTGTACATTATACAAGTTCCTCTAGATATCCTCTAATGGTGAAGCTGAAAGAGGAGTTAGACTATCAAAGCACTGTTAAAGAAGAATGATTATTTTAAAACAGCATGCCTAAACTACAGATCTACTCCATTGCTATGTGGATTAACACCATCAGAACTGCTGATGGGAAGGAAGCTGAGAAACAACTTCCCATCCTACCCAAAAAATTACTTCCAGGGCAAGAAGTCCCAGATTATCAGAGGGCTGAAGACAGATAAAAGTCTTATTGAAAACACAAGTTTATAACTATAACAGGAGATATCATACCAGGAACTACCCAAGTTGATGGAAGGAGAAAAGGTATAAGTACGATAACAAGGCAGAGAAGGAGTATTTGTCCAGAGAGATGAGAATCAACACAGATCTTATTTAGTACATACTTCAGAAGGTACTATAAGAAGAAACAGGAGAAATCTTATATCTATGCTTCAAAGATGTCAATTTTTGGATGAACCAGATGTTGAACCGAAATTCAGAAAGCACTGGATACTACAAACCTCAATAAAGACCATGCAAGTCAAGAAACAAGAGTTCAGAGAAAGACTCCTGATCTTGCGAGTCTGACAACAACACGATCAGGGAGAGTTGCGAAGCCTCCTGACAGATTGAATCGGTGACGTCAGAGACTTGGGGGAGATGGGGTAATATGTAAAAGGCAAAATGAATACACAAATAAATATGGACAAAGACGTTGGGGGAGATATATTATATAAGGGTTTGAAAGGGCTAATATCTGAGTGTGTGAGTAATACCTCCCACTATGTTGTAAGACATCACATCAGAGAGAGACTTGAAGGAGAAGCAGCATGGCATCAGTGGAGTTAGACGTATTTATGTAAAGCTGTATATAGCCCCTTAATATGTAATAAACTAGAAATTGTTAAAACTTACTGAAGAGTCAGTAATCTCTCCTAGCTAGATTAACCAAACATACAATGTATACTTGGGGGTACAGGGCATAATTTCAAAATTTGCAGATGATATTAAACTTGGAAGTATTGTGAACTGTGAGGAGGATAGTGAAAAACTTCAAGAGGACAGAGATAGGCTGGTGGAATAGGCAGATAAGTGACAGATAACATTTAATGCTGAGAAGTGTCAAGTGATTCATTTTGGTAGGAAGAACGAGGAGAGGCTATTGTAAATAAAGGGTACAATTCTAAAAGGGATGCATGAGCAGAGGGACCTGGGGTACATGTGCACAAATCATTGAAGGTTACAGGACAGGTTGAGAAAGCGGTTAATAAAGCAGGGGGATCCTGGGCTTTATAAACAGGGGCAGAGAGTACAAAAGCAAGGACGTTATGATAAACCTGTATAAAGCCTTGGCTTGGCCTCAACTGGAGTATTGTCCAGTTCTGGGCAACACACTTCAGGAAGGATGTGAAAACATTAGAGAGGGTGCAGAAAATGTTCACAAGAATGGTTCCAGGGCTGAGGGACTTCAGTTGCATGGATAGATTCAAGTGGGGCTAGGTGAGTTGCTCTTGCCGCGAGCCAGAACAGGCACAACAGACTGAATGGCCTCTTTCTGTGCTGTAACCATTCTATGATTCTATAATTTTATGATTCTCTGACTTATTCTAAATTCCCAGCGACAGATGCAAGATCTTTAGCCTCTTGGGTTTATTTCAAAACTTGACCAGAGAGGTTGTCAGGCAGTAATTAAGATTTCTCACGTGGTTAAAAATTCACTTACACCTGAGTACACAAGCCCCAACTATTTATGAAGTATTTAGTTTCTCTTCTTTGGCTTCCTTATCTCGAGAGACAATGTGAAGCAGCGCCTGGAGTGGCTATAAAGGCCAATTCTAGAGTGACAGGCTCTTCCACAGGTGCTGCAGAGAAATTTGTTTGTCGGGGCTGTTACACAGTTGGCTCTCCCCTTGCGTCTCTGTCTTTTTTCCTGCCAACTACTAAGTCTCTTCGACTCGCCACACTTTAGCCCCGCCTTTATGGCTGCCCGCCAGCTCTGGCGGACGCTTGCAACTGACTCCCACGACTTGTGATCAATGTCACAGGATTTCATGTCGCATTTGCAGACGTCTTTAAAGCGGAGACATGGACGGCCGGTGGGTCTGATACCAGTGGCGAGCTCGCTGTATAATGTGTCTTTGGGGATCCTGCCATCTTCCATGCGGCACACATGGCCAAGCCATCTCAAGCGCCGCTGACTCAGTAGTGTGTATAAGCTGGGGATGTTGGCCGCCTCGAGGACTTCTGTGTTGGAGATACGGTCCAGCCACCTGATGCCAAGTATTCTCCGGAGGCAGCGAAAATGGAATGAATTGAGACGTCGCTCTTGGCTGACATACGTTATCCAGGCCTCGCTGCCATAGAGCAAGGTACTGAGGACACAGGCCTGATACACTCGGACTTTTGTGTTCCGTGTCAGTGCGCCATTTTCCCACACTCTCTTGGCCAGTCTGGACATAGCAGTGGAAGCCTTTCCCATGCGCTTGTTGATTTCTGCATCTAGAGACAGGTTACTGGTGATAGTTGAGCCTAGGTAGGTGAACTCTTGAACCACTTCCAGAGCGTGGTCGCCAATATTGATGGATGGAGCATTTCTGACGTCCTGCCCCATGATGTTCGTTTTCTTGAGGCTGATGGTTAGGCCAAATTCATTGCAGGCAGCCGCAAACCTGTCGATGAGACTCTGCAGGCACTCTTCAGTGTGAGATGTTAAAGCAGCATCGTCAGCAAAGAGGAGTTCCCGGATGAGGACTTTCCATACTTTGGTCTTCGCTCTTAGACGGGCAAGGTTGAAAAACCTGCCCCCTGATCTTGTGTGGAGGAAAATTCCTTCTTCAGAGGACTTGAACGCATGTGAAAGCAGCAGGGAGAAGAAAATCCCAAAAAGTGTGGGTGCGAGAACACAGCCCTGTTTCACGCCACTCAGGATAGGAAAGGGCTCTGTTGAGGAGCCACCATGTTGAATTGTGCCTTTCATATTGTCATGGAATGAGGTGATGATACTTAGTAGCTTTGGTGGGCATCCAATCTTTTCTAGTAGTCTGAAGAGACCATGTCTGCTGACGAGGTCAAAGGCTTTGGTGAGATCAATGAAAGCAATGTAGAGGGGCATCTGTTGTTCACGGCATTTCTCTTGTATCTGACGAAGGGAGAACAGCATGTCAACGGTCGATCTCTCTGCACGAAAGCCACATTGTGCCTCAGGGTAGACGCGCTCGGCCAGCTTCTGGAGCCTGTTTAGAGCGACTCAAGCAAAGACTTTCCCCACGATGCTGAGCAGGGAGATTCCACGGTATTTGTTGCAGTCACCGCGGTCACCTTTGTTTTTATAGAGGGTGATGATATTGGCATCGCGCATGTCCTGGGGTACTGCTCCCTCGTCCCAGCACAGGCATAGCAGTTCATGTAGTGCTGAGAGTAGAGCAGGCTTGGCACTCTTGATTATTTCAGGGGTAATGCTGTCCTTCCCAGGGGCTTTTCCGCTGGCTGGAGAATCAATGGCATCACTGAGTTCTGATTTGGTTTGCTGTATGTCCAGCTTATCCATGACTGGTAGAGGCTGGGCTGCGTTGAGGGCAGTCTCAGTGACTACATTCTCCCTGGAGTACAGTTCTCGGTAGTGCTCGACCCAGCGGTCCATTTGTTTGCGTTGGTCAGTGATTATGTCCCCTGATTTAGATTTGAGGGGGGCGATCTTCTTAATGGTTGGCCCAAGAGATCTCTTAATGCCATCATACATTCCTCTGATGTTTCCGGTGTCTGAGGCCAGCTGAATATGACTGCATAGGTGTTGCCAGTAGTCGTTTGCGCAGCGCCAACTATTTGCACAAGCCCCAACTATTTCTGAAGTATTTAGTTGCTAACTAATGTGTAAGTACAACAACTTCACAACCTTTCTCCAGGGAGAATGTTGTCACTGAGACTGCCCTCAACGCAGCCCAGCCTCTACCAGTCATGGATAAGCTGGACATACAGCAAACCAAATCAGAACTCAGTGATGCCATTGATTCTCCAGCCAGCGGAAAAGCCCCTGGGAAGGACAGCCTGTGTGGAGTTTGCAAGTTCTCCCTGTGTCTGCGTGGGTTTCCTCCGGGTGCTCCGGTTTCCTCCCACATGCCAAAGACTTGCAGGTTGATAGGTAAATTGGCCATTATAAATTGCCCCTAGGATAGGTAGGTGGTAGGGAAATATAGGGACAGGTGGGGATGTGGTAAGAATATGGAATTAGTGTAGGATTAGTATAAATGGGTGGTTGATGGTCGGCACAGACTCGGTGGGCCGAAGGGCCTGTTTCAGTGCTGTATCTCTAAACTTTGTGTGTTTGAATGCCGAATTTCTTGGTGAGATACCACTATAACAAAACTGGCAGAAGTACAGGCAACTCGAACAGCAACTTACTGATTTTCAGGTTTCACTGCACATTAGACAGCAACTTCCAGTATCTGCAATGTACTTTGTAATAACGGCGTGTGCTGATAGCCTCAGCATTATTCCTAATGCAAAATCTGAGCTGTTATTCTGTTTTTATTTACATAGGCCCACAAGAATCTCTGCTTGTGTTCTACAAAATATGTTGCTTGTAGCTCCTCTGTTTCAGCTTACAAACTACATGTCATCAATACTGCTAAGAAATTGCCATTTATCCTATTATTGTATAATTTAGGATCAATAGAAGCTTACTACAACTAATTAGATTTATTACAAAATAATTTCTTTATTGATTTATGAGCTTATAGCCACAGGAGTCATTTGACATAAAAGTAGATGTGAGCTGTTGATCTGAATTGATGTACCACAGTACCACAGTATATTGTGTTTATGATCAATGAACACAATACACAGGGCGGCAAATGCAATCCGTGTGTAGTGTGACTTGATGTAACCTTTAAACATGTAAACAGATAAGAAATCGAAGAGAAAAGTGTTTTCAGTCCATCAAAATCAACTGTGGTTCTTGAATGTTAAATGTGTTTCAGTTGGTTGAAGTAGGTGTCAAATGTAGGACTGTTCATGCTGTGGAATAATACCCATTGGGATTGTTTCTGTCAAAACTTATGTAACTGTGACTCATAACCACTGTTAGTGACACAAAATCTTTATCCCCTTTTCTTGAGCTTGTTTCAAAACTTTGTCCCCAGGGAGCATAGTCATGCCTTTTAAAACTCTTCCAACACAGTACAAGGGACCCCATTTAGAAATTTGATTGAATTTTTTGAGGAATTCACCAAGTTAGTGTATGAGAGTAACCTGGTAGATACTGTACACCAGGATTTTCAGAAGGAATTTGATAAGGTACTTCATAATGGACCACACCACAAGCTAGAGCCTTGTAGAATTAGTGGGAAGCTGCTATGGTCAAAGAATATGCTGCATACCCATTGGCAGAAAGTTGTTATCAATTACTGTGAATCTGCTTGGAGATCACATACCAGTGGGGTCCAACATGCATAGGGTGTTCAGACCTTAGCTGTTTACCATCAATGACCTACATGAGGGTACTGGGGGAATAATCCACAAGTTTGCAAATGATATGAAGATTCATACTGATGTTAGGACTGCAGAAGAGACTAAGGGGTGGAGTTTCAATTCCCACTCAGAGCGGGGACGGCAGCAAGTGCGATTTGATGATCGCGTTCTGAGGTCAGCACTGGGTATGGTCGCCACCAGAATGCAATCCTATTTTTAAACTTTAGCTGGCAGGGAGGAAATGTGACGGGCATTCGTGTCCAATTAATTGCCTGTTAAGCTCATTAAAGAGTTCATTAACAGGCTTGTCAGGAGCAGGGAGCTACATTTAAATGTTGGGAATGGGGAAAATGCCATGGGGGAAGCATGGCAGGGTAGTGAGGATGTGAGCATTGTGGAGGGGGATGACGGCAATGGAAATGGCTGTTTAATTTAAAGCAGAGGCAGCAAATGGAGCTTAGCTGCCTTAGATGTGTCTCACTGAGGATATTGTTGCAGACGTAGGAGTCAAATGTTACACTGGAGATTGACATTAGGTTGGATAGGGAAATGAGCCCACTGGCATCACTGTGGCTGCTAGTCTTGGCACAGGAATGCCTGGTGAGTGTTAAAGGCCCAGCTGACAGAGGTCAGATTGGAACAGGTGATTCTGACATTGGGCAGAGAAGCCAGGATGACCTGTAGCATATGTGCCTTTCTGGGCAGCAGGAGGCCAGGGGAGCACAGCAGGGGGCTGCAAGGGAAGGAAGGCATTACCCAAGACATCGGGTGCACAGCCCGAGTCAGCTACCTTCAAATGACAGAGCGGCAATGCCATAGGAGACTGTGCCTATTCAGGCAGATGGTCTCAGTCCTGTGTGCTCTGATCCACAATGAGCTGTGATCTCATGGCCCCCATGACAGTCCCCTACCTGCAGCCATCAAAGTCTCAGGTGCTCTGAACTTCTATGCAACTGTTTTATTCCAGGGATCAGGTGTGGACCGAGGTGGCATCTCGCAGCCAGCATCTCATTAGCCATCAACGGAGGTCATGGATTCCCTTTTCAGGAGGGCAGGGACTATACCCACTTTGACAGATGGGCCTGCACTGGCACAGAGGGCATTGGGTTTTGACAGCTTCGATGGATTACTTCAGGTGAAGTACATCGATTGTACCCTTGTGGCCAGCAATGCACCCAGCAACCGGCCAGTGAGATCCATCAACAGGAAGGGCTTCCACTCCCTCAATGTCCAAATGGTCCGCTACCACAAGAGCTTCCTCCATGTTTGTGTTCACTTTCCTGGCAACCGCCATGACTCCTTCATCTTCCACCAATCCAAGCTGCCTCAGATCTTCACTCCATCCCCCAAAGTGCAGGGGTGGATCCAAGGGGACAAGGAAAATTCCTTGAAGAGATGCTGATGACCCCTCTAGAGGTCCTGCCCCAGATAGAGGTACAGACACAAAATAACTAATGCCACCTGCTCAGCAGGCCAACCATTGAGCAGGTCATTGGGTTTCTGAATATATGATTATTCGGGTGCCTGGATCGGTTGGGTGGCACCCTACAATACCTTCCTGCAAGGGTATTGGTCATTGTGGTGGTCTGCTGTGCTCTCCATAACATGGGCCTCCAGAAAAGTATGGCTCTTCAAGACAGTGAGGCCCTGGAAGGAGACAGTTCATTGTGGAAGGAGCAGGAGGTGAGAGGAGGAAGAGGTGTAACGCTAAGTAATGGCAGGGCAGCTCGTCCAAGTGGAATGTGCCTCCTGAGGCATGTAGGAAGTTGTGGATACACCACGTGCTCTTGACAAACATCGGCAGCAAGTGGCACCGGCTGCAGAAGCTTGAGCTCTGGGTTTCAGAACTTGAGCAGGTGCTGGAATCACTGTGGCACATCTGCAAGGCAGAGAACTACTTGGATAGCACATTTCAGGAGATAGTCACCCCAGAGCTTAAGAGAGCACAGACAGAGAGGGACTGCCAGACAGAAAATAAGGTCAAGGCAGAAGGTCTCTGGAGAGCATCCCACTTTGCAACCAGTATTCAGTTCTGAGTACTGATGGGAGAGAGGCTTCCACTGGAGAGTGCAGCAAGAGTCATGACCAGAGCACTATGGGTGGCTCAGCTGTGCAGGGAGGGAGGAGGAAGGACAAGAGATCAATAGTGGTAGGGGATTCTATAGTTAGGGGAATAGATAGGCATTTCTGTGGTCACAGACATGATTTCAGGATGGCATGTTGCTTCCCTGGTGCAAGGGTCATGGGATATCACCGAGTGGCTACAGAGCATTCTGGAGGGCAAGGGTGCACAGCCAGAGGTCGTGGTCCACATTGGTACCAATGATATAGGAAGAAAGAGGGATGAGGTCCTGCAGGCTGAGTTTAGGGAGTTAGGATCGAGATTAGCAAACAGGACCTCAAAGGTAGTAATCTTCAGATTACTCCTAAGGCCACGTGCTAGTGAGTATAGAAATAGGAAAATACACCAGATGATTGCGTGGCTGGAGAGATAGTGCAGGAGGAAGGGCTTCAGATTTCTGGTGCATTGGAACCGATTCTGGGGAAGATGGGATAACAAGCCGGACAATCTGCATTTGAACGGGACTGGGACAAATATCCTTGCAGGAAGGTTTGCTAGTGCTGTTGGGGATGGTTAAAACTAAATTGGCAGGGGGATGGGAACCTGAGCACAGTCTTAGATAGGACAATTTCAGGGCAGGGAACAGGAGACAGAAAATTAGCTAGCGACTCTGAAAGACAGAAGAAGCAAAAGGTTAAAAAGTGTGCGCACAGGAATTTGGCAGTGTTAAAGGGTATTTATTTAAATGCAAGGAGTATAAGAAATAAAGCCAATGAGCTGAGGGCACAGATTGACACATGGCAACATGATATCGTTGCTATAACAGAAACGGCTTAAAGAGGGGCAAGAATAACAGCTCAGCATCCCTGGATGTAGAGTTTTCAGGCAGCATAGAGAGGGAGATAAAAAAAGGAAGGGGTCTAGCTTTATTAGTTAAGGAATCAATAACAGCTTTGAGGAGGGATGATATGCTAAATGAATCATCAAACGAGGCCATATGGGTAGAGATCTGAAATAAAAAGGGGCAGCCACACTCCTAGGATTGGACTATGGACCCCCAAATAGTGAGAAGGAGGTAGAACAAATATGTAGGCAAATTTCTGAGTGCAAAAACTATAGGGCAATAATAGTTGGGGATTTCAACTATCCGAATATCAACTGGGATACAAACAGTGTGAAGGGCATAGAGGGGACAAAATTCTTGAAATGCTTTCACGAGAGCTTTTTTAACCAGCACGTAACAAGCCCAATGAGAGGGGGCGCAATTCCAGATTTAGTCTTCGGTGAAGCTGGGCAAGTGGAGGAAGTAACAGTGGCTGCCCATTTTGGAGATAGTGACCAGAATATGCTAAGTTTTAGCATAATCATGGAAAAGGACAAGGACAAAGATAAAACAGGAGTAAAAGTTCTAAATTGGGGGAAGGCAAATTTTAAGAAACTGAGAGGTGACCTGGCGAATGTGGACTGGATACAGCTACTTGAAGGAAAAACAGTGGCAAACCAGTGGGAGGCATTCAAAAGTGAGATACTACAGGCACAGTGTAGGCATGTCCCCACTAAGATAAAGAGTGGTACTGCCAAATCTAAAGCCCCCGGTTATCTGGAAGCATACAGAGTAAGTTAAGGCAGAAAAAGAAAGCTTATGACGATCACAAAAATCTTAATATTTTAGAAAGCCTAGAGGAGTATAGAAAGTGCAGGGGTGAAGTAAAAAAGGAAATTAGAAAAGCAAAGAGAGGACATGAAAAAATATTGGCAGGTAAAATCAAGGAAAACCCAAAAATGTTTTATCAGTCCATTAAGAGCAAGAGAATAAGTAAGGAAAGGGTAAGGCCTATCAGATGTACAAGGGAACTTATGCGTGGATGCAGAAGATATGGGCAGGGTTCTTAATGAGTTTTTTGTCTCTGTCTTCACAAAGGAGAGGGTTGATGTAGACATTGTAGCTAAAGAGGAGGAGTGTGAAATATTAAATACGATAAGCATAATGAGAGAGGAAGTACTAGATGGTCTGCCATCCTTGAAAGTGGATAAATTGCCAGGGCCAGATGGATTGTATCCAGGTTGTGAAATGAAGCCAGGCAGGAAATAGTGCATGCAATGAGCATCTTCTTCAAATCCTCACGAGATACAGGAGAGGTACCAGAGGATTGGAGGTTTGTGAATGTTTTGCTATTGTTTAAAAAGGGTGTGAGGGATAGGCCAAATAATTATAGGCCGGTCAGTCTGACCTCGGTGGTGGGTAAATTGTTAGAATCTATTCTGAGGGACAGGATAAACTGCCACTTAGAAAGGCATGGATTTGTTAAGGGAACGTCATAACTTACTAACGTGACTGAATTTTTTCAGGAAGCAACAAGAAGGATTGATGAGGGTAGTGCAGTGGATATGGTCTACGTGGAATTTAGTAAGGCATTTGACAAGATCCCACATGGCAGACTGGTCAGTAAAATGAAAGCCCATGGGATATAGGGGAATGTGGCAGGTTGGATCGAGAATTGGCTCAGGGTCAGGAAACAAAGGGTAGTAGTTTACAGATGTTTTTCTGAATGGAAAGCTGTTTCCAATGGCATTCCACAGGGCTCAGTGTTGGGTCCCTTGCTGTTTACGGTATATATTATTAATGATTTGGACTTAAATGTGGGAGGCAAGGTTGGGAAATTTAATGACACAAAAATTGGCTGTGTAGTTGACAGTGAAGAGGATAGACGTAGACTCCAGAAAGATATCAATGGTTTGGTTTAGTGGGCAGAAAAGTGGCAAATGGAATTCAATCCAGAGAATTGTGAAGTAATGCATTTGGGGAGGGCAAATAAAGCGAGGGAATACACAATAAATGGGAGGATATTGAGAGTGGTAGAAGAAGGGCAAGAATTATAACTGGGGGAAAGGAAATTATGATGCGATTAGGCAAGATTTAGGATGCGTAGGATGGGGAAGGAAACTGCAGGGGATGGGAACAATCGAAATGTGGAGCTTATTCAAGGAGCAGCTACTGCGTGTCCTTGATAAGTATGTACCTGTGAGGCAGGGAGGAAGTTGTCGTGCGAGGGAGCCGTGGTTTACTAAAGAAGTTGAAGCGCTTGTCAAGAGGAAGAAGAAGGCTTATGTTAGGATGAGACGTGAAGGCTCAGTTAGGGCGCTTGAGAGCTACAAGCTCGCCAGGAAGGATCTAAAGGGAGAGCTAAGAAGAGCAAGGAGAGGACACGAGAAGTCATTGGTGGATCGGATCAGGGAAAACCCTAAGGCTTTCTATAGGTATATCAGGAATAAAAGAATGACTAGAGTTAGATTAGGGCCAATCAAGGATAGTAGTGGGAAGTTGTGTGTGGAATCAGAGGAGATAGGGGAAGTGTTAAATGAATATTTTGCGTCAGTATTTACAGTAGAGAAAGAAAATGTTGTCGAGGAGAATACTGAGATTCAGGCTACGAGGCTAGATGGGATTGAGGTTCACAAGGAGGAGGTGTTAGCAATTTTGGAAAGTGTGAAAATAGATAAGTCCCCTGGGCCAGATGGGATTTATCCTAGGATTCTCTGGGAAGCTAGGGAGGAGATTGCAGAGCCTTTGTCCTTGATCTTTATGTCGTCATTGTCGACAGGAATAGTGCCGGAAGACTGGAGGATTGCAAATGTTGTCCCCTTGTTCAAGAAGGGGAGGAGAGACAGCCCTGGTAATTATAGACCTGTGAGCCTTACTTCGGTTGTGGGTAAAATGTTGGAAAAGGTTATAAGAGACAGGATTTATAATCATCTTGAAAAGAATAAGTACATTAGAGATAGTCAGCACGGTTTTGTGATGGGTAGGTCGTGCCTCACAAACCTTATTGAGTTTTTCGAGAAGGTGACCAAACAGGTGGATGAGGGTAAAGCAGTGGATGTGGTGTATATGGATTTCAGTAAGGCGTTTGATAAGGTTCCCCACGGTAGGCTATTGCAGAAAATACGCAAGTATGGGGTTGAAGGTGATTTAGAGCTTTGGATCAGAAATTGGCTAGCTGAAAGAAGACAGAGGGTGGTGGTTGATGGCAAATGTTCATCCTGGAGTTTAGTTACTAGTGGTGTACCGCAAGGATCTGTTTTGGGGTCACTGCTGTTTGTCATTTTTATAAATGACCTGGAAGAGGGTGTAGAAGGGTGGGTTAGTAAATTTGCAGATGACACTAAGGTCGGTGGAGTTGTGGATAGTGCCGAAGGATGTTGTCGGGTACAGAGAGACATAGATAGGCTGCAGAGCTGGGCTGAGAGATGGCAAATGGAGTTTAATGCGGAAAAGTGTGAGGTGATTCACTTTGGAAGGAGTAACAGGAATGCAGAGTACTGGGCTAATGGGAGGATTCTTGGTACTGTAGATGAACAGAGAGATCTTGGTGTCCAGGTGCATAAATCCCTGAAGGTTGCTAACCAGGTTAATAGGGCTGTTAAGAAGGCATATGGTGTGTTAGCTTTTATTAGTAGGGGGGTCGAGTTTCGGAGCCACGAGGTCATGCTGCAGCTGTACAAAACTCTGGTGAGACCGCACCTGGAGTATTGCGTGCAGTTCTGGTCACCGCATTATAGGAAGGATGTGGAAGCTATGGAAAGGGTGCAGAGGAGATTTACTAGGATGTTGCCTGGTATGGAGGGAAGGTCTTACGAGGAAAGGCTGAGGGACTTGAGGTTGTTTTCGTTGGAGAGAAGGAGGAGAGGTGACTTAATAGAGACATATAAGATAATCAGAGGGTTAGATAGGGTGGATAGTGAGCGTCTTTTTCCTCGGATGGTGATGGCAAACACGAGGGGACATAGCTTCAAGTTGAGGGGTGATAGATATCGGACAGATGTGAGAGGTAGTTTCTTTACTCAGAGAGTAGTAAGGGCGTGGAACGCCCTGCCTGCAGCAGTAGTAGATTCGCCAACTTTAAGGGCATTTAAGTGGACATTGGATAGACACATGGATGAAAATGGAATAGTGTAGGTCAGATGGTTTCACAGGTCGGCGCAACATCGAGGGCCGAAGGGCCTGTACTGCGCTGTAATGTTCTAAATTCTAAATTCTAAAAAAGTAAGAGACCTTGGAATGAATGTCCACAGGTCCCTGAAGGTGGCAGGACAGGCAGATAGAGTGGTGAAGAAGGTATCGAAACATAGAAACATAGGAATAGGAGCAGGAGTAGGCCATTTGGCTCTTTGAGCCTGCACCGCCATTCAATACGATCATGGCTGATCGTTCAAACTCAGTACCCTGTTCCCGCTTTCTCCCCGTATCCCTTGATTTCTTTAGCCCTAAGAACTATATCTAACTCTTGCTTGAATATATTTAATGATTTGGCCTCAACTGCTTTCTGTGGTAGAGAATTCCACAGGTTTCCCCACTCTCTGGGTGAAAAAATCCCTCCTCATCTCAGTCCTAAATGGCTTATCCCTTATCCTTAGACTGTGACCCCTGGTCCTGGACTCCCCGCCATTGGAAACATCCTCCCTGCATCTAGTCTGTCCAGTCCTGTCAGAATTTTGTACATTTCTATGACATCCCCTCTCATTCTTCTAAACTCTAGCGAATACAAGCCTAATCGACCCAACCTCTCTTCATACATCAGTCCTGCCATCCCAGGAATCAGTCTGGTGAACCTTCGCTGCACTCCCTCCATAGCAAGAACATCTTTCTTCAGATAAGGAGACCAAAACTGCACACAATAGTCCAGATGTGGTCTCACCAAGGCCTTGTATAATTGCAGCAAGACATCTTTGCTCCTGTACTCGAATCCTCTCGGTATGAGGCCAACATACCTTTTGCCTTCTTAACTGCCAACTGCACCTGCATGCTTACTCCCAGTGACTGGTGCACAAGGACACCCAGGTCTCACTGCATCTCCCCCTTTCCCAATCTATCGCCGTTCAGATAATAATATGCCTTTCTGTTTTTGCCACCAAAGTGGATAACCTCACATTTATCCACATTATACTGCATCTGCCATGTATTTGCCCACTCATTCAACCTGTCCAAATCACACTGGAGCTTGTCTGCATCTTCCTCACAGCTCACACTCCCACCCAGCTTTGTGTCGTCTGCAAACTTGGATTTATTACATTTAATTCCCTCATCTGTGTCATTAATATATATTGTGAATAGCTGGGGGTCCTAGCATTGATCCCTGTAGTACACCACTAGTCACTGCATGCCACTCGGAAAAAGACCCGTTTATTCCTAATCTGTGTTTCCTGTCTGCCAACCAGTTCTCTATCCATGTCAGTAACTTACCCCCAATCCAATGTGCTTTAATTTTGCATGCTAATTTCTTATATGGGACCTTATCAAAAGCCTTCTGAAAGTCCAAATACACCACATCCACTGGTTCTCCCTTATCTATTCTATTAGTTACATCCTCAAAAAATTCCAGTAGATTTGTCAAGCATGATTTCCCTTTCGTAAATCCATGTTGACATTGTCTTATCACGTCATTGTTTTCCAAGTGCTCTGCTATTACATCTTTTATAATGGACTCTAACATTTTCCCCACTACTGATGTCAGGCTAACCGGTCTATAATTCCATTTTCTCTCTGCCTCCTTTTTTAAATAGTGAGGTTACATTAGCTACCCTCCAATCTGTTGGAACTGTTCCAGAATCTATAGAATTTTGAAAAATGACCAGCAATACATCTACTATTTCAAGGGCAACTTCCTTAACTACTCTGGGATGTAGCTTATCAGGCCTGGGGATTTATTGGCCTTCAATCCCATCAATTTCCCCAACACCATTTCCCTACTAATACTGATTTCATCCAGTTCCTCCTTCTCACTAGACCCTATGTTCCCCAACATTTCTGGGAGGTAATTTGTGTCCTCCTTTGTGAAGACAGAACCAATTGTTCTGTCATTTCTTTGTTCCCCATTATAAATTCCCCCGTTTCTGACTGTAAGAGACCCACATTTGACTTCACTAATCTTTTTCTCTTCACATATCTATAGAAGCTTTTACAGTCAGTTTTTATGTTCTCTGCAATGGAATGTTCTCATATGGAATGCTTTCCTTTATTGGCCGAGGTATAGAATACAAAAGCAGGGATGTAATGCTGGAACTGTATAAAACGCTGGTTAGACCATAGCTGGAGTATTGCATACAGTTCTGGTCACCACATTACAGAAAGGACATAATTACTGTGGAGAGAGAACAGAGGAGATTTACAAGAATGTTACCAGGGCTCAAAAGTTGCAGCTTTGAAGAAAGATTGGATAGGCTAGGGTTGTTTTCCTTAGAACAGAGGAGGCTGAGGGGTGACTTGATAGAGGTGTACAAAATTATGAGGGGCCTAGATAGAGTAGACAGGAAGGACCTGTTTCCCCTAGTGGAGAGGTCAGTTACCAGGGGGCACAGGTTTAAGGTGATTGGTAGAAGCATTAGAGGGGACATGAGAAAAACCTTTTCTCCAGAGGATGGTGGGTGTCTGGAATTCACTGCCAGGAGTGGTGGGGGAGGCAGAAACCCTCAATTCTTTTAAAACGTACCTGGACATGCACCTGAAGTGCTGTAACCGGCAAGGCTATAGACCAGGTGCTGGAAGGTGGGATTAGATTGGGCAGCTAGTTTTTTCAGCTGACTGACATGATGGGCTGAATGGCTTCTTTCTGTGCTGTAATTTTTCTATGGTTTATGATAAATGTGACTCAATACCAATTAAGCCTTACCTACTTGAAATTTGCCATCTAATCAGCTTTCAAGAGGTGGCAGGTTTCAGACCAAAAACTAGACCAGGCTCCTGTTTCCAGCCTCCACTTTCAAATTCCGCCCCTCATCAACTGAAAGCAGATATTATTGTTTTTGGTGAATGAGCTTGCTTTTTTGGCAAATAGTATTAAAGAAGTGCAGTGTTAAGCATGCAGGTAACATCAATGATGAGCATAATTACATCTCACAAGGAACAGAACAGAAGCCTGTGGTGAAAGCAAAATTACTTGGTATCGTAGATAATAATTCTTTAAAGTTGCTGGCTTGCACAGTAGTTTCATAGTTTTGTACAGAAATTGCAGTACAATGAGGAGTGCTTTCAGTGCTTCTTGGCACGTGATTCAGCAGAGGAAGTTGAGCAGAAAAAGGCCGCCAGAAATGTCATTTCGACCAGAGTTGACAACCGTAGAGTACGTTTCTCTCCCAAAAAGGACAGCTCTACTTTCCGACATTTCATTAATCAGAACCTCCGACTTGGTCATTCTATTTTTATTCTGCCAGCCTCTATTTTACAGCATGAATTCAGATATTTAGATACCTGCTGAAGCCACCCAACTGCTGCTCTGACTGCTATTCATTGCCAGTGTTCCATTGGACAGCTCACTGTTGAAGCAGAAGATCAAATTGCTACACTTGCAGCTAAAACAGTGATATCTTGGATGAATGGGCGAGGAAAAACTCTCACAAAAAGGTTTGGTAACCCACAATTAACCCCTAAATAGTACGCCAACAACAATTTCTAAACTAATATTTTTGATGAAAAGTTTGACAAGTATTTAAACTTCTAAGGCTATTCATAGTCATGCTTTAACTCAAAGTAATACCAAGAGTAATAGCTTTGCTTATTAAAAGCCAGATAAAATAAATCACATTTTTGTAATATCCTATTTTACTTAAGAAAACCATAACCATTAATCATAATTATACGTGCATAAACTTCAGAGTCTGAACGCACTGTTAAATTCTATAAAGCTGCTGCAAGAGTAATGAAATGCAAAGCATAGCAGGGAATTTGAATTTGTATTAATGCACAGAACTATTGGCATTGTTTGAGATAATTACTTTCTACAGTGTTTCTGGGTCATACCTTTAGACAATCAAGCCACGGGGGAAGTTCATTTCGAATGTTCGCAAATATGAATTAAGTTCATATTGCATATTTCAGTGCATTTGACATACTTCATTCGTAATATGATTGTAGGAAATTGATGCATTTTCTGCTAAGAAATCAATAGAAAGAGCAAAAGAGAGAATAGAGTGTTTAATCAGTGGAACATAATGAAGTAAGCCATGGTTGTTTATATAACTAAATCAATCCCCTGATGCCAGAATGCCAGCAGATCTCAAAATAAGATTCCACTGTTTCTTAATCCAAGTCAATCACCACTGTTTCTTACTAACCTCACACAGATCCAATGTAATTTGTCAGAATCCAGCAATTGCTTTTTAGTGAATAAATGATGTCCATTAATATCTATAATATCTTTATCAGCAGTACCAAAACAGGTTTTTGTCTCACTAATTAATTGATTTCTGATTTATAATTACTGCAAGCAAAAGGCGTGTTCTGTTTGCGTCTCAAGAGTCGAGATCAAAGTACTAATAACAGGAGACCAGAGTAGAAAATCGCATATTCAATAAGTAAATATTTACTGATATATAGAGCAGAATCTTTACTGCTAAAGGATGGGATGTGAGTTGCCTGAAGAGAGAGGAATGAGTGCAGGTACAAGGTGAGTAGTTTTGGGGAGTGTTGTACATAAGAACGTAGCATAAATAGGAGCAGGAGTAGGAGTAAGCCATTCAGCCCTTCAAACCCACTCTGCCATTTAATGAGATCATGGTTGATCTTCTACTTCAACACCATTTTCCTGCACTATCCCCATATCCCTTGATGTTTTATCGATCTCAGTCTTGAACATATTCAATAACTGAGCCTCCACCACCCTCTGTGGCAGAGAATTCCAAAGATTTACGATCCTGAGTGAAGAAATTCCTCCTCATGTCACTAAATTGTTTTTTTCTTCTGATTGGGGCAGTGTGCCTTTAAAACTCTTTAAAAACTAAGAGGCACAGTGTGCCACAGCTGCATCTGTTACCTAGGCAACAGCAGAAGAGAGGTCACATGGTGTACTGTAACAATTTAACTGTGTGTACTAACAAGCTAAAACCAGCTTTGAGGCACACCAGCGAAGCATGCTTGCCTTGAAAGAGGAGAATTCTCTCAGCAGCAATTTTACAATGAGCCACAGCCTGTGTTAATTGCCTAAGGAGAAAAAAAATCCCTTTTGAAGAGAACATTCGTACTGCTGGAGGTAGCAAAATTCCGTTTTCTTTACTTCCAATCTAAGGAGTCTTTACTTCAAGATTGAATCTCTCTTGACTGATTGTGTTTTCTGAAATTCACAGTAAAGGTTCAACTGAAATCTACCAATTTTAAAATCCAAACATAGACCTGTTATACTCAGTGTTGAAAGAACTGTTTAATGCCCGCTGCAGCTGAAGTTCTTTGAATACCTATCAAGAAAAGACTGTTTCATCAAATTCACATGGAGACTTCGAGTGGCATGTGACTATTTTTACACTAGGATACCTCACCCATCAGGAATGTAACCCACTAAGACTTATAACCCAGTTGTTTATTTATCCTTAAGAAACAGCTAATTTTAAAATCATTAAAAGTTAACCATTGATTTCTGAATGTATGTGTGTGAGTGGGGATGTTAGGTTAAAATAAGAGGTTATAAGGTCTTTAGACATAGGGTTATATTAATAGTGTTTAAGATTTAGTTTTAATAAATAGTTAATTTGTTGTTGTCTAAAGATACCTGGTTTGGTCAGTTTTATTCTGGGCGTTACTAGAGTGTTTAATTTGGCTGTTTTTTGTTTGGGTGGGAAAACTTTAATATGCTGCGACCTATGGAGTGATGGGACTGAATTGACAGTGCATTGCTCCCGCCTCATTTGCAACACTCGTCTCAGTCCTATATGTCCTGCCCTTATTCAGAGACTGTCCCCTGGTTCTGGACTCCACAGCCATGGAAAACATCCTTCCTGCATCAACCCTCACGAACAGTGTAAAAATTTTGTACGTTTGAATGAGATCACCTCTCATTCTTCTAAATTCCAGAAAATAAAGGCCCAGTCTATTTAATCGTTCCTCATAGGACAATCCCTCCATCCCAGGAATTAGTTTGGTGAACCTTGGTTGCGCTCCCTCTATGGCAAGTATATCTTTCCTTAGGTAAGGAGACCAAAACTGCACACAATACTCCACAATACCAGAATTTCAGTAAGACATCTTTACTCCTATACTCAAATCATCTTGTAATGATGACCAACATACCATTTGCCTTCTTAATTGTTTGCTGTACCTGCATGTTAGCTTTCAGTGACTCATGAACAAGAACACCCAAGACCCTTTGAAATTTAACACTTCCCAGCCTCTCACCATTTAAGAAATACACCATTTCTGTTTTTCCTACCAAACTGGATAACCTCACATTTCTCCACATTGTATTCCATCTGCCAAATTTTTGCCCCCTCGCTTAGCCTCTTCAAATCCCTTGAAGCATCTTTGCATCCTCCTCACAACTCACAGTTCCACTTAGTTTTGTGTCATCTGCAAAATTGGGAATATTACATTTAATCCCCACATCCAAATCATTGATATAGATTGTGAATAGCTGGGGCCCAAGCTCTGATCATTGTAGTACCCCACTAGTCACAGCTTGCCAATTCAAAAATGACCCATTTATTCCTACTGTTTTCTGTCAGTTAACCAGTTCTCAATCCATGTCAGTATATTACCCCCAATCCCATGTTCTCTAATTTTGTTTATGAACCTCTTGTGTGGCACATCAAAAGCTTTCTAAAAATCTAAATATACCACATCCACTGGTTCCCCCTCATCTACTCTGCTAGATACATCCTCAAAAAACTGACAGGTTTGTTAAATATGATTTCCCTTTCATAAATCCATGTTGACTCTGTCCAATTCTACCATTATTTTCTAAATGCCCTGTTATTACATCCTTTATTAGAGATTCCAGCATTTCCCTAATACTGATGTTAGGCTAACAGGTCTGTAGTTCCCTGTTTTCTCTCTCTTTCTTAAATAGTGGGGTTATAATTGCCACCTTCCAATCTGCAACAACCATTCCAAAGTCTATAGAATTTTGAAAGATGACCACCAATGCATCTACTATCTCTACAGCCACCTCTCAACACTCTGGGATGTAGATCGTCTGGTCCAGGGATTTATCTACTCCAAACCCCATTAATTTCTCTAGTACTTTTAAGCTAATTAATATCTTGCAGTTCCTCATTTACACTAATCCCATCATTCTCCTTTAGTTCTGGGAGGTTTATAGTATTTTCCTCTGTGAAGACAGACACAAAGTATTTGTTTAGTCTCTGCCATTTCCTTATTCCCCACTATAAATTCTCCTGACTCCACTTGTAATGGACCCACATTTGTCTTTACTACTCTTTTCCTTTTTACATATCTATAGAAGCTTTTACCGTCCATTT
The DNA here is from genome assembly GCF_036365525.1 of Heterodontus francisci. Lineage (NCBI taxonomy): Eukaryota > Metazoa > Chordata > Chondrichthyes > Heterodontiformes > Heterodontidae > Heterodontus > Heterodontus francisci. The sequence goes on along the minus strand of NC_090382.1, from coordinate 80,988,863 downwards.
TTATATTTCCCCCTAGTTTACTCTCATTCTATTTTCCCTTTAATATTTTTCTTGGTCCTCCTTTACAGAATTCTGAAATGCTCCCAATCCTCAGGCTTACCTTTTTTGGCAACATTATACACCTTTTCCTTTGCTATAATAAAATCCTTCATTTCTTTAGTTAGCCATAGTTGGAACACTTTCCTTGCTGGGTTTTTGTGCATTAAAAAGAATGTATCCACTCTATCAAACCCTTTCATAAAGGCCTCTATTAGGAAGTCAGAGGAGTGACTTTTTATAGAGAAAAGCGACCCAGCTGTTCATCCTTTCCTGATATATACACCCACACATTTCTGGTATCATCCTTGTAAATCTTCTCTGCACTCTTATGTCTCTATATCTTCTTTCCAATATGGTGACCAGAACTGCACATGGTACTCTAAGTGTGGTCTAACCAAGGTTCAATACAGGTTTAGCATAACTTCCCTACTTTTCAATTCTATCCCTTTAGAAATGAAGCCTAGTGCTTTTTTTTTAAAGGCCTTGCTAACCTATGGCACACCTTTTAGTGAGGGGTGTATTTCTACTCCGAGATTCCTTTGTTCCTCTACACTACCAGAGACTTTCTCCGTCCAAGCAATTGGTGATCTCCATATTCTTCCTACCAAAAGGATTACCTCTCATTTGTGTTGAACTTCATTTGCCAATTATTTTCCCATTTTGCAAGTTTATTTGCTGATTCTGCAAGCTTATTAATGTCCTCCTGTAATTTGTTGCAATCCTCCTCAGTATTGACTGTGCCCTTCAATTTGGAGTCATCTGAAAATTTAGAAGTTGTCTCTGATTCCAAAGTCTAAATTGTTAATGTAATTTGTGAATGGCAGTGGTCCTGGGACTGATCCTTGTGGAACACCACTTCCCACCTTCTGCCGCTCATAATAACTACCCTTTACTCCCTGTTATACCAATATGTTTTGTTGAATGATAATTTTCTTTGGTCCACTGACTGGAGATCTGAATTTATAAAATGTCTTTTAAAAAAAAATACAAAGACAAACTGCCAGCAAAGTCATCCTTTCAGCTTAAGATGATCACTTAGTTTGCTACTCTGTATCCTACATTGCAAAGGACTGTGAGGAGAGAGACAAAATGTCTACCCAGGCCCCAGCAAGAACCAAGGCCCAGAAAGTTCAAAGGAACTACCTGTTCTCTCAGCAATCAGAGAAATACTGCTAACTGCCATGTTTGAATGACTCAGCAACTGTCATGTGACATGCCCCTCCCCATCTGTGGTTTTTAAGCTGGGATAATCTCTGCAACAAAGGAGAAGCAACTGGACTGACATGAACAGACCCCAAGTGAAGGTCTCTCTCCATGACAGCTTGAAAGCTTTCAAATCCTGCTTGTTTACTTACCACCTTTGCATTCTCCGGCTACAATCAGAAACCCTGTTGGAGGAAATCATCCACATTGCTATCTTCAAGAGACTCACCGAACCAGTCATCTAGCTCTTCAAACTAAAAGCCTCAGAATCACTGAAGTCAGCTAGAAGCCAGCTGAATCACCAAACTCCAGACTGCATACTTTTTTTTTAAATGGACTCTAACTCAACCAATCTACCTTTCCCCACTCTATAACCTATTTATGTCTGTTTAAGAGTATGTTTGAGTGAAAGTTGGTGCGTTGTTTATAATTTTATTAGTTCAGTTTAGGTACAGTAAAGTTAACCTTTTTCTTTGTTAACTCAAAAAAACCTGTCTGATTACTCACTTGCTGTGCTTATAACAAGAGCCAATCAAACCCAACTGAATTGACCAGTACATCGACTTTAAGAAATAATTCAACCTGTTGTGGTCAAACAAGGAGAGGGAAAAGAAGGAAGCTCTTCGACCTCTCCTCACTTGACCATAACAGAAATTTAGGGGCTCACATTTGGGATCAAACCCAAAGACAAACGGGAAATTGGAAGCATGAAACCAAATTGATCCCTAGCAATAATTTAAAAATTCCAATACAGATTTTCTTATGGTTTTCAGTGCTAGAGTACTAAAATGTCTACATTCGAGGCCAGTACCTTCCTAGAATAGAGTGAAATAACTTGGGCCAGATTAAAAGTGTATCTGTTGAAGAGTTGTGGAATGTAGCTGGGCAGTTAGAGATTACTATCCGTCCAAAAGCTAGGAAACCTAAAATCCTAAAACTTGTGGCCAACCATTTTAAGATTGACACTGAAGAACCAGAGACAGGCATAGAATCTGAAACAGACAAAGTAACATTAGTTAAGATACAGCTAGAACAGAGAAGACTAGAATTAGAATTCCAGGAAAGGGACAACAAAAGAGAATTCCAGGAGGAGAAGGAGAAAAGGGAATTAAGGTGGCTCGAACTAACTACAGGAAGACCCAATAAAACCAGTGAAGGCACTGCTAGTGAGGGTGCTACCCCTAGCTCAGGACAGAACTGAGCTCCTAAAGTTCTCCCAGTTGTTGCCAAAGTTCAATGAGGGGAATGTGGAAGCATTGCAAAGCTTGCAAAACACTAAACAGGAAAAGCCCATGAGGTTTATTCATTGTTGCCTGATGAGAGTTCATCAGATTATGAGATGACTAAAAACACTATTGAGTGCATACAAGCTAGTACCAGAAGCATACCGCCAAAAGTTCTGAAGTCTCCAAAAGCAGCTGGAACAAACTTAGAGATCGAAAAGAATAACTAACTCGCTTTTCAACGGATGGGCACTTATGATAGATGATCCTCCTAGAGGAGTTCAAAAACTCACTTCCCCTTTCTATAAGAAACCACGTGAAAGAACGAAAGGTTCCAAGAACCAGGTAGGCAGCAATCCTGGCTGATTATACATTTATTCACAAGCCCTTTCCCCAAGGGAAACCCTTCCCTAGTCACCTCCAAAAACCTGAAAAGGATAGAAGATGGAAGGGTGATAGGAGGATGAACAGCATGAGTGAGAAGGGAGAGCTGGAAACATGGAGGGCCATCCTCAGGCCAAAAAGGACGGTGCTGAGATAAGGAGTGGCGTCCGAAAGCCTATGTTTCCATTGTAACAAGGCAGGTCACCTTTGAACTGACTGCTGGAAGTTACGAGGAAAACCAATAGGTTTAGTCAGGGTGCACCAGACCAGTGAAGGAAAAGGGGCCCTGATGGATTGCACAGCACAGCAGACTGTGACTTTAACTGCGGCAGTAAAACCCAGTAAACCTACCGCGGAGAGTGTGGTTAAAATTAACAAAATCCCGAGGAGTTACCAGGATTGTGTGTCCAGAGGAAAAGTGACCCCATACCCCTAGAGTGATGCGAGTAAGCTCATAATCATACTTAGGGCTACAGGTGCTACTCAATCCCTTCTGTTGGGAAAAGGGATGACCTTTCCCCCAGAGAGTGCATTGAATGCTAGAGTGTTAGTAAATGGTATCGGAGGAAATATACCTTTATACCGGGTGCACCTGGAGTCCGTCCTTGTTTCAGGACCAATAACCATGGGAATTGTCCCTTGTTTACCTGTGGATGGGGTCAACATGCTCTTGGGTAGTGATCTGGTGGTGGTGAAGTTGGTAGCTTCCCTAGTAGCTTTAGAAATACCGAAAGAGGCCAGGGAGACAGAGCAGTTACAGGAAAGGATCCCTGATATTTTCCCTGACTGTATTGTGACCTGGTCGATGACCAAACAAGCTCCGTCCGTGAAGGCTGAACTGGTACTGCAGACAGATGACCCTACTATCTGGTTTTCTGAAACTTTCTTTGGGACGTTAGAGGACCTAGAAAATGGGTTAAACAGGTCTTCCTTAGTCGAGGCTCAGCAAGCCGACCCAGAGTTTAAAAAGTTAGCACAGACTGCCCAAACTGAAGCTGAAGTAGAGGGAGTTCCAGAGTGCTACTATTTAAAGGATGAGGTGCTGATGAGAAAGTGGAGACCTCCTCACAGACCTGCTGAAGAGTAGACAGTGGTTCACCAGGCAGTGGTGCCGCCGACGTACCATAGGCAATATTGAGAATAGCCCACGAGATTCCAATGGCTGGACACGTCGGTATCAGAGAAACACAAATCTGCATCAGACAGCATTTTCACTGGCCACAACTCCACAAACATACATAGGTCTGTCAGGCAGTCAGGAAAGAGGAGGGTGAAAGGGACAGTGAGGCCAAGTTAGAGGGAGGCCCCTCCTGTCCAGTTAGCTAACACTGAAATGTTAGGGAAAGTAGACACCATACTCTCCTATTTAAACACAGTACAGAGAGGAAACCTAGCAAGACTGCTCAGTGTTTAAAGGGATCTGCAGGGACAAACCAGGGTGCACAACCCTAACTCTGCACCATATGGATGTAGGGGAGATCTGTCCCATAAAACAAAATCCTTATCACTCAAGTCCCAGGAAACGGACTCAGGTTCAGGTGGAAATTCAGACTGAAGATCTAGAAATGAAAGATTTAAATTCTGAACAGAGACACAATAAAGCTCATAAACCAAAGGAAACCCTGAAGCCCAAAAAGGTTTTTGTGACAAATTTGGAGGGTGATGGTGGTGGTGACTGCAAGTCAGGTATCCCAACTGAGGAGGAAATGTGGGCCAGGCTGGTGGGGCACATGTACAAAAAACATGTACAAAAAGCAATGGATGATCTTCACAAAGTTATGAACAACTTTGAATCCAGAGTTAAATTCACTGACAGAGAATCTGGAAAAGGAAGATATTGTAGAAATGCACGAGGAAATTCAATGCATGCTGGAGCACAAGCTGTTTGAGCCCAGTCAAAGCAGTTGGAGTTCCGTAGTTGCACTCGTGTCCAATCCCGAATAAAAAACTAAACTAGAGGAGGGCTATGACACTCCTACTCTCTGCTTTCTGTCTTGAAGCCAGCTAGCAATCCATTCTGTCTCTTGTCCCCTGACTCCGCATTCTCTGACCTTATTCATTAGTCTATATGGGACACCTTATCAAAGGCCTTTTGAAAATCCAGATAAATTACATCTACTGCATTACCATTGTCCAATCTGTTATCTTCTCAAAATTAATCAAAGGTTTGTTAAGCAAGATTTTCTCTTGAAATCCATGCTTAATCATTTATGTTTTCTTTAGATGCCTCTCATCACTGGTCACCGAGCTCCACGCTGAATACTTTACATCTACTACCACCCTCTGACCTCTATGGGCCAGCCAATTTTGTATCCAGACAGCCAACTTTCCCTGAATCCCATGCCTCCTTACTTTCTGAATGAGCCTACCATGGGGAACCTTATCAAACGCCTTGCTAAAATCCATATACACCACATCCACTGCTCTTCCTTCATCAATGTGTTTTGTCACATCTTCAAAGAATTCAATAAGGCTTGTGAGGCATGACCTGCCCCTCACAAAGCCATGCTGACTGTCTCTAATCAAACCATGCTTTTCCAAGTAATCATAAATCCTGTCTCTCAGAATCCTCTCCAATAATTTGCCCACTACCGACGGAAGACTGACTGGTCTATAATTCCCAGGGTTATCCCTATTCCCTTTCTTGAACAAGGGAACAACATTTGCCACCCTCCAATCATCCGGTACTACTCCAGTGGACAGTGAAGACGCAAAGATCATCGCCAAAGGCGCAGCAATCTCTTTCCTCGCTTCCCGTAATATCCTTGGGTATATCCCGTCTGGCCCCGGGGACTTATCTGTCCTCATATCATTCAAAATTTCCAGCACATCCTCCCTCTTAACCTCAACCTGTTCGAGCACATCAGCCTGTTCCACGCTGTCCTCACAAACGACCAGGTCCCTCTCACTAGTGAATACTGAAGCAAAGTATTCATTTAGGACCTCCCCTACCTCCTCCGACTCCAGGCACAAGTTCCCTCCACTATCCCTGATCGGCCCTACCCTCACTCTGGCCATCCTCTTGTTCCTCACATAAGTGTAGAACGCCTTGGGATTTTCCTTAATCCTACCCACCAAGACTTTTTCATGTCCCCTTCTAGCTCTCCTAAGTCCATTCTTCAGTTCCTTCCTGGCTACCTTGTAACCCTCTAGAGCCCTGTCTGATCCTTGCTTCCTCAACCTTAAGTAAGCTTCCTTCTTCCTCTTGACTAGCTGTTCCACATCTCTTGTCATCCAAGGTTCCTTCACCCTACCATCCCTTCCCTGCCTCATCGGGACAAACCTATCCAGCAGTCGCAGCAAGTGCTCCCTAAACAACCTCCACATTTCTGTCGTGCATTTCCCTGAGAACATCTGTTCCCAATTTATGCTCCCCAGTTCCTGCCTAATAACATTGTAATTCCCCCTCCTCCAATTAAATATTTTCCCATCCCGTCTGCTCCTGTCCCTCTCCATGACGATAATAAAGGTCAGGGAGTTGTGATCACTATCACCGAAATGCTCTCCCACCGCGAGATCTGCCACCTGGCCTGGTTCGTTGCCAAGCACCAAGTCCAACATAGCCTCCCCTCTAGTCGGCCTATCTACATATTGAGTCAGGAAACCTTCCTGGACACACCTGACAAAAACTGCTCCATCCAAACTATTTGCACTAAGGAGGTTCCAATCAATATTAGGGAAGTTGAAGTCACCCATGACAACAACCCTGTTACTTCTGCACCTTTCCAAAATCTGCCTCCCAATCTGTTCCTCCATGTCTCTGTTGCTATTGGGGGGTCTATAGAAAACACCCAATAAAGTGACTGCTCCTTTCCTGTTTCTGACTTCCACCCATAATGACAGTAGACAAACCCTCTTCGACGACCTCCCTTTCTGCAGCTGTGATACTATCCCTGATTAACAATGCCACTCGCCCACCTCTTTTACCTCCCTCCCTATTCCTTTTGAAATATCTAAACCCCGGAACATCCAACATCCATTCCTGCCCCTGTGATATCCACGTCTCCGTAATAGCCACAACATCGTAGCTCCAAGTACTGATCCATGCTCTAAGTTCATCACCCTTATTCCTGACACTTCTTGCGTTAAAATAGACACACATCAACCTATCATACTGGCTGCAACTTTGCCCTGTCAACTGTCTAACCTTCCTCACAGACTCTCTGCACTGTTCAACAGCTACCCCATCCACTGATCCGTGGCTCCGGTTCCCATCCCCCTGCCAAACTAGTTTAAACCCTCCCGAAGAGCTCTAGCAAACCTCCCGCCCAGGATATTGGTGCCCCTCCAGTTCAGATGCAACCCGTCCTTCTTGTACAGGTCCCACCTTCCCCAGAAGGTATCCCAATGATCCACATATCTGAATCCCTCCCTCCTATTCCAGTTCTGTAGCCACATGTTCAGCTGCACTCGCTCCCTGTTCTTCTATTCTTTCCTTCAGCAGGGATTCCATATTTTTCATACCATCGATATAATTCCTGGGCATGTTCCGCCTCCTTCTTAAATATGGGAATTATCTTAGCTAGCTGCCAGTGCTCTGGCATTACATCTTTTTGAATTACTAAATGTCTAGTAATGCCTCTACTATCTCTTCCTTAGATTCTTTTAAAATGTTTGGATGCAATCCATCCTAACAACTGCTTTTATCCTCTGATTTTTTTCAATACATTCCTTTTTTTTAAATTTTAAATGCACTTATTTCATTACTCAACTCATCATTCAATGTCATGTCTACCCATTAGATCTCCCTGGTAAATACCAATGCGAGAGTTATTCAATATTTTTGCCATCTCTCTTCTGTTACCTGTGGTATTATCCTGTCTATCCCTAATGGTCCTATTCCCAGCCCAGGCTTCCTTCCAAAGAAAAAATTGACATGCCTGTAAAATATTTTACAATTTTCTTTCATGTTCCTTGATAATTTAATTTTGTATTTCTTCCTGGCCTTCCTAATTGTTTGTTTGACTTCTCTCCTAATCTCTTTGTATTCACTCTTATGCAATCATCTGTTATCTATGTACTTAGTGTATGCCCCTTTCCTAACCCTCAGTTGTTCTCTTATGTCTTTATTCATCATAGGTTAAATGCAACTGTTTCCTTTTGTCACTGTGCACTAAAACTTTACTATTTATACAAACTATGTTTCAGAAATGCTTCATTGAAATTTCTTGACTAAGACCAACCTTTTTTTCCAGAAGCTCATGCAGAGTTCAGAGTGTTAGAGATTAGACATAAATTCTTCATAATAGTTTAAAAGCCTGAAGAATGTCTGAAGGCCCAATTTTAACTCTGTTCAAATGAATGTTTTGAATGGGTTAAAACTGTAATTATACATTTTTAAGTCTCGGGTGCTTTTTCAATTGGTGTAACATTTTCATTGGCAGGGTGTAAATCAGTAGCACTGATATGTTTGCGCCGAGTTGCTGGATATAGTATGTACATCTGATTTATCTCAGAGCAATGCAGATATCATACTTGTTTTCAGGCAAACCCCCCCCACCTACGAAGACTGAGGCACACATTGTTTTGCCGCATCAACATTAAAACTTAAGGTGCAAGCCCCTGACTGGAAAGACGTTTTGCTTGGTAATATGATGTTGAAACAATGGGGGACCCAGTAGTTGCTTCCCCAATACACAGAAGTGGTCAGACTAGTTTTAGTCACATGACTAACTGGCTTTAGCAGAGGTTTGAACTGAGTTTTAAATTGGAGAATACAGTACTTGAGATCAGAAAGCCGTATGCTCATGGACTGAACATCTCCTCTCCTGACTGCTCTCATCTCACTTTCACCGGCTTCGGAAGCCACTGAAGACATGTAAACTCAGAAAAAGTCTCCTAAATGAACAAAGTTTAAAAGGAACACTGGTCCCCATCGAAATGCAAGACCATATCTTCAATCAAGGACTACAGTGAGCTTGAAGCACAGTAACAAGCGATTGCCTCAAACTGTTCCACTTATCTTTTCTTCTGCTCTTTTCTGTCACTACTTGCATGTGTGCATCATTGGCGCGTCATGTATCCATAGGCATTAACCGTATTAGAGTTTGAGTTTAAGGTTTAATAAATTTCATCTTTCTTTAAACCTCAGAAAACCTGTGAGAATTGGTTTCTTTGTCTTATAATTTGAGAGCTGTGAACAAGGATTCACAAAGGGGGGACTCAAAACACTTTAAAATTAAACCCTGTCAAAAAAAGACCAGCTGAAGACAGTAACAGGCCCCTATACACCTTTCTCATAACACCTGTATTAAATCAAATAACAAATATTTATTTATTTACAGCACATTAAAATATAAAAATTCTTACACAATTTCAGTACAATGTCTCCTCATAGCAGTGTGTTTTCTTTTTGCTGTAGAACCTTCTAGTTTCAGTTTTAACTCTTAAGCTCCACCCATAGACTTAAGCAATCAAACAGTGAACGCAGATAAGTGGACAAACTGATACCATCAAATCCAGATCAAACACATATTTTCCCCTTTTGACTAAGGATATTATTTTTAAATTAAAGTATTCTAAACAAACATTTACATCGTTACTTCTTAGAGAAAACAGACAAGTTGAACACTAAGTATAGAAATAATCTTTGAAATAGGAAGATCTCTTAGGTCTGCAAATAGATTTATGGATTTGAGATTGTGGATCTGTTTGCTCAGTGGATTATTAATATCACTAATAGGAAAAGGAAATGCATCCTCATAACCACTACCCTCAAAATATCCTGGTCAAAATACCAAATGTCTCGCATTCCATTTGCTGTTGTCATAAGCATTGGTATCGAGTAAACGCTTAATCTGCTTTGGAGTTGATACTGATGAAGCAAGTTTGTGGTTGTGATTTGGCTATTTGGGTTCAAATCAATCTCCAGCTTTAAACTGTGGTTCCCTTGCTCCTGTACCTTGGTCAAAAGTTTTCTTTTGTTTTACCTTATCGCTTTGAGATTTCATCTGCTTTCACTGACATCCTCGTTAACTGGCAGTGATGGCTTAAGAATGGTCAATGGCATGCAAAAGTTATAACCTATCATAAGTTCAGCTGATGTCTTTCCAGTCAGAGTATGTAAGCTATACTCCAGTTGCTTTCACTCTAAACTAAAGAATCAATCTCGGGTGCCGCAAATATGCATTTGTTCTTGTTGAGGATAAATTGTTTTACAAGTAAAGTGAGAACGGCTGATAATCATTGATCTTGTTCAGTTTTGTCCCTTCCATGGACAAGGACATATTCAAGTAGGTTGAGCGTCCTCTCAACATCCGACAAGACTGAAGAAACGATCTTCTGGAATGTGCTCGGTGCTGAACTGGCATTCTGCGGTATTGGCATCTTTATGTGTAACAAAAGCTGTAAGATATCAGCTTTGTTCTGCGAGAGGTATCTGAAGGTAACTCAGTTGCATGTCAAGCTTTGTGAAGACTGTGGAGTCAGGAAATGATGCTGACAGTCCTTGAATTGTGGGTAGTGGATATTTGTCTGGTATGATAACTATGCTGACTGCCTTTAGGTCAATGCATAGTCGAAGTTCACCAATTTTTTCGTTGTGCAATGACTAGATTTGATATCCATGGCGATGAGTCAATTTGTTCAATGATACCGTCTGCTTCTAGTTTCAACATTGTTGCTATTTGCAATCTATCTCAAATTTTGTGAAACTTATGAAAAGATGTCTAATTCATGGAATTGAAGTCTTTTCAATTAATTGGTGACAAATTAGTTTGTTGGTTAGTGTGCCAAATTTACACGTAGCCACCAATTGCTGCAATGCTATCATGTATTGTTTAATGGGCTTACCATGTCACTGAGATCTCTGGCAGAATGTGCATCATTCTGGCACATTTTTCTTTGGCATGAAGTATTTTGAGAGCACTTACCACCATATCAAACGTAAACATATCTTCTGTGAGCTGCTCGAATATGGGCTGGCATTCTGCTCCTAGACAATGTACAAGTATTGCTTTCTTACTGTTCGCTGCTATATCTCGGCTGTCCATCCCTGTAGTGAGCAAGTGGGTCTTGAACCCTGAAATCAATCTCTCCCAGCACAAGGGAGGAGTTGCTGGCTTTGGAAGAAAAGGTTCTGGAGCTAACATTTTGTTGAATCATCATCATCACCACATTTTTGTTATGTTTATGCCAGGTTGCTGGATATAGTATGTATATCTGATTTATCTCAGAGCAATGCAGATATCACACTTGTATTAAATCACCAGCACATAATATAAAAGTTCTTACACAATTTCTGTATGATGTCTTCTCAGTGTTTTCCTTTTGCTGTGGAACCTTCTAGTTTCAGTTTTAACTCAAGCTCCACCCATAGGCTTAATCAAACAGTGAACACAGATAAATGGACAGACTAATACAATTAAAGCCAGATCAAACAAACAATCACTACAGGAATCTTGGGCTTCAGCAGAGTGAAATATTGAGAGAATGAGGAAGTCTTTTACTTTGGCAGTCGAGTCCAAGTGAGTTAGGATAGTTCTTCAGTTTTAGTATGCAGCTTGTTCAGTGCATGTTTGTGTTTCAATGTAACCATAGGCCAAACTACCAAATATGAAAAAGGTGATTAATGTATTTACAAACATAAGGTATAGAATGGGGAAAAAATGTGGATTGTGAATTGAGGAAGGAGTCCAGAGAGAAGTTGTTGATTGCATAAAGGCATCAAAATAAGAGAATGCTGCTAGAGGCTGGTGTAAAAGGAGAAAGGAAGAGTTAACCATGTGCTTAAAATGCAAATGAAACAAGCCACAGGAAAATTCCACCTAGATTTAAAAGGTATATTCTCACTTAAAATATGCCTGAAAGACCCATTGAATTTTTTTTTTATTCATTCATGGGATGTTGGCATCACCAGCAAGGCCAGCATTTATTACCCATCCCCAATTGCCACTTTCTTGAACCATTGCAGTCCCTGTGGCATACGTGCACCCACAGTTTCAGGCTCTTGACCCAGCAACAGTGGAGAAAAAGTGATATATTTCTAATTCAGGATGGCATTGGACTTGGAGGGGAACTTGCAGGTGGTGGTGTTCCCATGCATCCTCTGCCCTTGCTCTTCAGTGGTAGAGGTTACAGGTTTGGAAGATGCCGAAGGAGCCTTGGCAAGTTGCTGCAGTGCATCTTATAGATAGTACACAGAGCTGCCACTGTACAGTGGTAGAGGGAGTGAATGTTTAAGGTGGTGGGTGGAGTGCCCATTAAGCAGCTGCTGTGTCCTGGATAGTGTTGAGCTTCGAGTGTTGAAGCTACACTGATCCAGGCAAGTGGGGAGTGTTCCATCACACTCCTCACTTGTGCCTTGGAGATAGTGGATATGCTTTAGGGAGTCAGGAGGTTAGATACTCGCCGCAGAATTCCCAGCATCTGACCTGTTCCTGTAGCCACAGTATGTGTGGCTGGTCCAGTTACATTTCTGTTCAATGGTGATCCCCGGAATGTCGATGGTAGGGAATTCAGTAATGGTAATGCCATTGCATGTCAAGGGGAGATGGTTAGATTCTCTCTTGTTAGAGATGATCATTGTCTGGCACTTGTGTGGCACAAGTGTTACTTGCCACTTATCAGCCCAAGTCTGAATGTTTTCCAGGTCTTGTGCTCTAGAAGCAGATAGACTTCCCCATGGGGAAAGCCAATTCAATGGGAAACATGCCAATCACAATATAAAGAGACTAAAGAGTCAAAATACTCTTGGCCTGTTCTTAGCCCCAGCAGGTATGTTTTAAACTCGCCTCACTGCTGAATCACCCGGAGTTAAAATTGGGGCCCGCTATTAAAGCACAAGTCAAATCTGAATCTATTGGGATGCACTTAACTCAAGCTAATGATTCCAAATGAATTATTAGCATTTGTTTTAGACCACCTTTTGTGTCAAGGTATTTAAAGCACAAATTACTAAAAGAGCTGGATTATGACTATTTTCAATTGGACTGGTGGAGTGCACTGACATACATATGAACATACAAACTAGGAGTAGGCCATGGTAGACATAGTCATAAGCGTGCGTCTTACGTAAACATAGAATACAGTGAAGTCATTCAGCATATGTATTAAATTGCCCACTAAAATAAAAGCAAAAACTGCGGATGCTGGAAATCTGAAATAAAAACAAGAAATGCTGGAATCACTCAGCAGGTCTGGCAGCATCTGTGGAAAGAGAAGCAGAGTTAACGTTTCAGGTCAGTGACCCTTCTTCGGAACTGACAAATATTAGAAAAGTCACAGATTATAAGCAAGTGAGGTGGGGGTGGGGCAAGAGATAACAAAGGAGAAGGTGTAGATTGGACCAGGCCACGTAGCTGACCAAAAGGTCACGGAGCAAAGGCAAACAATATGTTAATGGTGTGTTGAAAGACAAAGCATTAGTACAGGTTAGGTGTAATTACACTGAATATTGAACAGCAGCAAGTGCAAACCTGAAAAAAAAACAGTGGGTAAGCAAACTGAACATAACTAAGATGAAATGAAATAAATGCAAAAAAAAGATTGTAAAAAATGTAAAAAAGAATGGAAAAACAAGGAAGAAAAAATAACTGAAAATGAAAGTAAAATGGGGGGCTGTCATGCTCTGAAATTATTGAACTCAATGTTCAGTCCGGCAGGCTGTGGTGTGCCTAATTGGTAGATGAGATGCTGTTCCTCGAGCTTGCGTTGATGTTCACTGGAACACTGCAGCAATCCCAGGACAGAGATGTGAGCATGAGAGCAGGGGGGAGTGTTGAAATGGCAAGCAACCGGAAGCTCAGGGTCCTGCTTGCGGACTGAGCGGAGATGTTCCGCAAAGCGGTCACCCAGTCTGCGCTTGGTCTCCCCAATGTAGAGGAGACCACACTGTGAGCAGCGAATACAGTATACTACATTGAAAGAAGTACAAGTAAATCGCTGCTTCACCTGAAAGGAGTGTTTGGGGCCTGGGATAGTGAGGAGAGAGGAGGTAAATGGGCAGGTATTACACCTCCTGCGATTGCAGGGGAAGGTGCCCTGGGACGGGGATGAGGTGGTAGGGGTAATGGAGGAGTGGACCAGGGTGTCACGGAGGGAACGATCCCTTCGGAATGCTGACAGAAGAAGGGAGGGGAAGATGCGACTGGTAGTGGCATCACGCTGGAGGTGGCGGAAATGGCGGAGGATGATCCTTTGGATATGGAGGCTAGTGGGATGAAAAGTGAGGACAAGGGGAACCCTGTCACGGTTCTGGGAGGGAGGGGAAGGGGTGAGGGTAGAGGTGCGGGGAATGGGTCGGACACGGTTGAGGGCCCTGTCAACCACAGTGGGAGGAAATCCTCGGTTGAGGAAAAAGGAGGTCATATCAGAAGCACCGTCATGGAAGGTAGCATCATCAGAGCAGATGCGTCGGAGACGGAGAAACTGGGAGAATGGAATGGAGTCCTTACAGGAGGTAGGGTGTGAAGAAGTGTAGTTGAGGTAGCTGTGGGAGTCGGTGGGCTTATAATGGATGTTGGTAGACAACCTATCCCCAGAGATGGAGACAGAGAAGTCGAGGAAGGGAAGGGAAGTGTCAGAGATGGACCATGTAAAGGTGAGAGAAGGGTGGAAATTGGAAGCAAAGTTGATAAAATTTTCTAGTTCGGGGCGGGAGCAGGAAACGGCACCGATACAGTCATCAATGTACCGGGAAAAGAGTTGGGGGAGGGGGCCTGAGTAGGACTGGAACAAAGAATGCTCGACATATCCCACAAAAAGACAGGCATAACTAGGACCCATGCGGGTACCCATAGCGACACCTTTTACTTGAAGGAAGTGCGTGGAGTTGAAGGAGAAGTTGTTCAATGTGAGAACAAGTTCAGCCAGGCGGAGGAGGGTGGTGGTGGATGGGGACAGAGGCCCAACTGTACTTCAATTTTCCCCATCAGAATCACACTAAAAGAATTGTCAGATTATATTCTGGTACCAATTAAAGCAACTCACATTAAACATTGCACGGTTTCTCTGTTGAATGTGTTTCGTTTCAGTACTTCTCCTTAGTCAAGATGCGCAGTACATTGCTTCTATTACATAGCCATGTTCTCCTAACTATTTCCCCAGTGGGAGGGAAAAGTAAGGTGCTAGGTTGCTGGATGGCTGAATGTCAGCACTTGCCTCTAGGAATGGAAGTCACCTCATCCCTCCTTCTGCCGGTTCCAAAGATGGCTCTGCAACTGAAGGAAGCATGTGTAGTGAAGTGGTTTTCTGCCTGTATGATCAGCAACTCAATTGTAGTTATTTGAGTGGAATGGTGAGAAGTTTGGGATGTGGAACTTTGACATTTCCAACATCTAAGCCAACCTCTGCAATTTCCCCCCTGCTGGCCACTCTCTCCATATGGCCAGGGATCTTTAGGATAGTGGACAACAGGGCAGCAATAAGGTTGTTGAGATCCTGCATTATGTCTGTCTCAACCCAAATCTCCAACATGAAAAATCTAGAGAAAACAGACTACTGTAGATTGGAGCTCAAGGTCTCCATAGTACCAAAGAATTCAAGAGATAAGCTAAGCCCGACTTAAAACTTCAGCCCAGGAATCTTTTACTGGACATGGCTCTGGAGTGGCCCTTCAAGTCATTTGAGATATTGGATTGAAGCTTGTGAGCATCTCTGGAAAAATCTGGAACCCACATCTGTACAGTGCTGCATAACCACCTCAGCTATGAAGAATCTGGTTCCAAAAATGGTCCTGCAACAGAGGCAGCATGGCTAGTGATGGTGGTTGCTTACTTCTTCTTTCTTTTGGGCCACCTTATCTCGAGAGACAATGGATACGCGCCTGGAGGTGGTCAGTGGTTTGTGAAGCAGCGCCTGGAGTGGCTATAAAGGCCAATTCTGGAGTGACAGGCTCTTCCACAGGTGCTGCAGAGAAATTTGTTTGTTGGGGCTGTTGCACAGTTGGCTCTCCCCTTGCGCCTCTGTCTTTTTTCCTGCCAACTACTAAGTCTCTTCGACTCGCCACAATTTAGCCCTGTCTTTATGGCTGCCCGCCAGCTCTGGCGAATGCTGGCAACTGACTCCCACGACTTGTGATCAATGTCACACGATTTCATGTCGCGTTTGCAGACGTCTTTATAACGGAGACATGGACGGCCGGTGGGTCTGATACCAGTGGCGAGCTCGCTGTACAATGTGTCTTTGGGGATCCTGCCATCTTCCATGCGGCTCACATGGCCAAGCCATCTCAAGCGCCGCTGACTCAGTAGTGTGTATAAGCTGGGGATGTTGGCCGCTTCAAGGACTTCTGTGTTGGAGATATAGTCCTGCCACCTGATGCCAAGTATTCTCCGAAGGCAGCGAAGATGGAATGAATTGAGACGTCGCTCTTGGCTGGCATACGTTGTCCAGGCCTCGCTGCCGTAGAGCAAGGTACTGAGGACACAGGCCTGATACACTCGGACTTTTGTGTTCCGTGTCAGTGCGCCATTTTCCCACACTCTCTTGGCCAGTCTGAACATAGCAGTGGAAGCCTTACCCATGCGCTTGTTGATTTCTGCATCTAGAGACAGGTTACTGGTGATAGTTGAGCCTAGGTAGGTGAACTCTTGAACCACTTCCAGAGCGTGGTCGCCAATATTGATGGATGGAGCATTTCTGACATCCTGCCCCATGATGTTCGTTTTCTTGAGGCTGATGGTTAGGCCAAATTCATTGCAGGCAGACGCAAACCTGTCGATGAGACTCTGCAGGCATTCTTCAGTGTGAAATGTTAAAGCAGCATCGTCAGCAAAGAGGAGTTCTCTGATGAGGACTTTCCGTACTTTGGACTTCGCTCTTAGACGGGCAAGGTTGAACAACCTGCCCCCTGATCTTGTGTGGAGGAAAATTCCTTCTTCAGAGGATTTGAACGCATGTGAAAGCAGCAGGGAGAAGAAAATCCCAAAAAGTGTGGGTGCGAGAACACAGCCCTGTTTCACACCACTCAGGATAGGAAAGGGCTCTGATGAGGAGCCACCATGTTGAATTGTGCCTTTCATATTGTCATGGAATGAGGTGATGATACTTAGTAGCTTTGGTGGACATCCGATCTTTTCTAGTAGTCTGAAGAGGTGGTGGTTGCTTACATTTTACAATAAACCCTCTTCCCCACATGGATATATTTGTGATGGTACTTGCCACTGTAGAAGTGGTTGATGCAAGGTGGTGTGAAGTGCAGTTATAGCTATACAACAGCCTCAATTACCTCTTAGGTATCTGAAGAACTCCAACATTTTACAATACTTGTGGTACTTGACATAACTGTGCGTTACGAGAGTGCAATGTGCTACATTGAAATGCAGAAAAGTGTGGGAGGAAATGAATAACTAAGTGAAGCAATGAAAGGAAGATCCTTAATCCATTTAATACCCAAATAACTGTAACTGCTTTAAAGACTTAGCACCATGAGTACTTATCAGAAAGTAACAGGCTGTGAGCCCAGAATTTTCAGATGCCATGCCACATGCACGGCCTCAGAAAATCTACCGTTGCAGATAAATGACTGCCTACAAATGAAAGAATGTATTCAACCATTTCAGTATTCATACCACTAAGCAGAAGTTTTCATCTCTAGTATTGTCCCATCTCACTTTGCCTCCAATTGGGCATTATGGAAGCTACCTTACATACTGAAAACACTCATTATTAACTGTGGCCATTAGTATTTGAAGTAATTTAATTCAGCTCAGCAATGATGATTTCTACAAGTTTTTCATTACAAGCACAACTACCCATTGCCTGAATGGGAAATCTCAAATTTAGCAGAGCTTTTTTTTTCATCATGGTTAATGCTGTGCTTGATCAATAATACAACCATTTAACTGGTACATGGACTGAACTGACAAGCAGCATGTACCTCAATCAGTTCCCCCAAACATTAAGCCCTTAAACAAAAACACCTACACAGTAAATTCTTTCTAAATGCAAATAAGTCTTATTGTATCAAATTCAACAGAACTCATGCCAAAAGGCTGCATTTATTGAATCTTTTCTGTTGGATTTAAGCATATGTCAGTGGCTGTGAGAATGATATTCTTTGTTATCTGAGATATTCTAATGTGTTAAAGACTAGTAGAGCTCATGCAGAACTCATATGAAAGTGAGATTAGTCCTGTTTTGTCAGATACAAGAGCTGACTGCCACTTATATTGTTCTGTCCTTTACAGGTTTTAGTGCTTCTTAAATGAGGCTGTCATTCTAACATGTGGAAAATATCATACATATTGGAAGGAGTTATGCAAATAAGCATTTTTCAAGTTTGCAATAGTAATGTGTAGTCAAAAATTCCATTAATATCAAACCCAGATACAAACAGTCGCTTGGTAGTACAGAACTTCAGTATTGCTGAGAAAAAGAGACATGCCGTCAAAGCTTTTTGTCTTGCACTCAAGATAGATGCAAGAATGCCAAATTTCAAAGGGAGCAACAATTCCACGATTCGACAACACTTCCTGAACAATCCAAAGTGTACTAAATTACACTAACAACCAATTTAAGATCAGCTGGGCTCACAATGTGGCTCACTTATGCCTACTAGAAGCTACATATATTCATATGCAGGGACCCGTCCTCTGCAGGCAGAAAGGAGGATGTCTAGTCATTGTGCCTTTTTTGAATTAAATAAAGCATGGGGGACAGTAGTTCCCTGGTGCATTTTCCATGGTAACACTTCGACCAGAGTCGGCTTGCCAACAAATCAGCACCCCTTTTCTCATGCAGTATAAATTGTTGCACCCTTTGAAAGTTTGGCATTTGTGTCATTCTAATGAGTGCAAGACAAAGTTTCAACAGCATGTCTCTTCAGAAAAATATATAGAATATTTTAAAATGCACACTGACAACTGCAGGAAAAGTCAGCAGCTTTGAAGTAAACATTAAAACCTTGCTGGTGCACCTGTTGAAAGTCCTTCATGCTTTCAATTTCTCCATTGAGTGAGTAGTCCAAGGATTGTCTCAGTTTTTAAAAATTCATTTATAAGAAACTAAGAACTTGACTTTATAGAATTATATCCTTGACCCCCTCATTTCTCATCTCCATGCTGCCCCTCAGCAACATCTGAAAGCATTGTTAGTTCTCACATGTATGCTAATGTCACCCAGCTCTACTTCACCACCACCTCCTCTATTGACCCCCCTGCTGTTGCCAAATTAGACTGCTTATCCAACATCCAGTACTGGATGAGAAGAAATTTCCTCCAATTAAATATTGGAAAGACCAAAGCTATTGTTTTCATTCCCCACTCTAAACTCCATTCCCTAGCTACTAATGCCATCCCTCCGTCTCTCCAGCAACAGTCTGAGATTAAACCAGTCTGTTCACAACCTTGGTGTCATGTTTGACCCCGAGATGAGCTTCCAACCTCATTCACACTATTACTATGACCATTTATCTCCAACTCTAACATTGCCCGACTGCGCCCGTCTCAGCTCATCTGAAACCCTCATCCACGCCTTTGTTAACTCAAGACTTGACTATTCCAATGCACCCCTGGCTGGTTTCCCACATTCTACCCTCCGTAAACTTGAGATCATCCAAAACTCTGCTGCCCATGTGTTAACTCTCAAGTCCCATTCCCCTGCTTGTTGACCTACCTTGGCTCCCAGTCAAGCAACATTGATTTTAAAATTCTCATCCTCATTTTTAAATCCCTCCATGGCTTCACACCTCCCTATCTCAAATCTCTTCCAGCTCCACAACCCTCATATCTATGCTCCTCTATTCTCACCTCTTTCACATACCCAGTTTTAATTGCTCCATTGTTGGTGGCTGCACCTTCGGTTACCTAGGCCCCAAGATCTGGAATGCCATCCCTACACCTCTGCCTCATTTTCTCATTTAAGACATTCCTTAAAACCTACCTTTTTTGACCATGTTTCATCTGACCCAATATCTCATATTGGGGTCATTTTGTTTTACAATGCTCCTGTGAAGTGCCTTGGGACGTTTTATGTTAAAGACATGATATAAATATAAGTTGTTATCGAATCTTGCAGCACAGAAAGAGGCCGCTTGGCCCATTGTGCCTGCGCCAGCTATATGAAAGAGCTAACTAATGAGTCTAACTTTCCTCATAAAAAGCAAGCATTTGCAGGGTTAAGTATATATGAAATTCCCTTTTAAAAATTACTATTGAATCTGCTTCCAACACCTTTTCAGATCATGCATTCCAGATCATAACTACTCACTACATAGAAAAAACTCTGATCTCCCCCAGCTCTTTTTCTATTTATCTTAAACCTGTGCTCTTTGATTAGCAATGCCCCTGCCAGTAAAACCTTGGGCTGAGTTTTAATTGGAAGAGCTGATGTTTAGGTGGGAAGGTTAAAACCAGTGAAATTGACTGTCCAGAAGCTGGCTCAAACTCGTTGACGTCTGTATTTTACTCCAAAGCATTAGGCTGGCTGCATGCAATCGCCTTGGGCTAATTGCTCAATTAGAGTGATATTGACAGTTTTTATTTTAAACATCTGACTCATGTTCAACAGACTTCCTGAAACTCATCAGCAAAGGCAAAGTGAGTACACTGTGGCAATTGAGGGGACTGAAGCAATCTCAGGCAAAGATGCCAATAAATACTCAGTACTCAGCTATTTTCTTATCTCCTAATGGGAAAGGGTTTGCTTGAAGCACTTTTGCTGAGAGATCACTTTGTGCACTGTGGGGTTTGCTCTAAAGGCCTGCTACCTGACCCAAGCCAGATGGGATCAGATGACTTGTCGGATTGGGTTGCACTTCCAGGTCCTGCATTCGGGCTCGGGTCGGATATGCTCTATCTCTGGTAAGTGGCTCCAATGTTAATTTAATTTTTGGACCAGAAAGGTGGTTTTGTTATTTTAAGCGTGTGCAAATCAGCAACAAAGTGAAAAACAGAAGGTAAGTTAACTGATGGTCAGGTCGGATGCAGGCCTTTAGTTTGCTCTATCAGATTGCCAGGGCTCTTTCAACAGCATCTTCTAAACTTCTACTAACTAGAACAGCAAGACACATAGGACCACCACCTGCAAGTTCCCCTCTATGCCACACACCATCCTGACTTTGAACCGTATCGCTGTTCTTTCACTATCATTGGGTCAAAATCCTAGAACTCCCACCCTTAACAGCACTGTGGGTGTACCTATACCAATGGTTCAAGACAGCAGCTCACCACCACCTTCCCCAGGTGAATTAGGGATGAGCAATAAAAGCTGGCCTTTCCAGCAACACTTATCCCATGAATGAATGCATAAACAATATCAGGCTGGATGCCACTTACACTGCCATAGATTGGAATTCATGAGGACCAAAATGACCAGCATTAGGACCCTCAGGCTGCTGGTAACAGACCTGTAGCTGCAGAGAGGACCAGCACAGCAGTGCTGCTCACAGAAGGCACTAGCCACAAAACAGGCTCTACAGGCAAGGGATCAGTTTCTTTGACATGTCTGAACACCAGTGTCTCCGGAGGCTCAGGGTATCATGCCATTCAGCTGCAGCCTCCTAGAAGATGACGTGCTGTCTGCTAGACCTGGTGGCCATGTGTTACCACTAACTGTCAAAGCCACCACCCTCAGCATTTCTGCCTTTGCATTCTCTTCCAAGACTCCACTGCAGACATATCAGGATCTCCTGGTCACCATGCATAAATGCATACAGCTCACTTTTTTTTGCATGGCCCAGCAATTATATTCAGGATAGCAGCAAGCATGAACTGACTAGACATGGGAAAGCAGTTTAATCACAGGGATTCCTCCATAAGGATCTTTCATATACAATCTATCCATCATAAACTGAAAATGTTACACCATGCTATTCTGGGGCAGCTTAAAATTACCATAACCATTCCTTTTACCAACTGTCCTTTTCAGCAATGTTTTGGGAGCCATGACCTTTGCAGAGTCATTGACCAAAGCTAGTGACCCACCTCTGCCCTGGATTATTTATGGAGTCAGTTTAAAAGCAGTATAGAAAGATGTATAGCTCTCCAGACAGGAACAGCTCAAAGAAAAAGCCCCTTACTGGTCGTACAGGGACCTAGATCACTGTGGCCCCATCAAGAAAAGGATACTTTGAGCTGCTGAATGCAAGGATGTTTGGATCTTTGGGGTCTACCAAGAAGTTTTGACAAATGATGGCAATTGTAACAGAGCCTTCAATTTGCAAGTGTGGAAAGTTCAGGGATGGCATAGCCATCTGTAGTACAGCACTTTTATCAAAGTGCCCAATGATTGGAGGATGATAGACAGTGGTGTTCCATGTGTCAGTGCTGAGACCACTGCACATGCATCTCAATTTGCTGATAACACTAAACTTGAAGATGTGGTAGTGAGGAGGCAATGAACAACCTGCAACAAGCCAAATAGGCTAGTGAAGTGGCAAATAGAATTTAATATGGACAAGTGTGAGGTGATGCATTGTGACAGAAAGAATATGTACTCAATGGCACAGTTCTAAAGAGTGTGCAGGAACTGCGACCTGGAGGTGCATGTGCATAGATCTTTGAAGGTGGCAGGACATATTGATAAAGCATATGGGATCTTGGGCTACAATAGGAGGCATTGCGTACAAAAGCAGGGAAGTAATACTGAACCTTTATAAAGCTGTTAGGCCTCAACTGGAATATTGCTTCCAGTTCAAGTCATCACACTTCAGCAAGGATGTGAGAGTGCAGGGGAGATTTACTGGAATGGTTCTGGGGATGGGGGATTTTAGTTACAAGGTTAGGTTGGAAAAGCTGGGTTTGTTCTCCTTAGAACAAAGGAGATTGAGGAGAGATTTAATAGAAGTGTACAAGATTATGACAGGCTTGGATAAGTTGACAAGAAATAACTGCTCCCATTAACTAATGGCACAAGGACTAGAGGGCAGATTGAAAGTTCTGGGCAAGAGATACAGGGGGAATATAAGAAAACACCTTTTTTAAAAACGGTGGGTGGTAATGACCTGGAACTCACTGCCCACAAGGGTGGTGGAACCAGAGACAATGATTGAGAAATAGACTTACAGGGCTACAGGGATCAAGCAGGGGAGTGAGTGACAGGAGAGCTGCAATGGACTCGATGGGCTGAATGGCCTCATTGAGCTGTAAATGGCTGACTCAGACAGTTGTTACACTGGTTTTAGGTGCAATCTGATCTAATTGGGAAGAGTAACAGATCAGTTTGCCTAAATAAGCTACACTAGTTTCTTGCACAATGCCATTGATGCTATAGGTCTCCATTGTGCACTGATCAGTGCAGAGTGGCTTGCAGGTTTACACCATACTTGGGTAGAAGCACCAATGGGAGCTGCTGCTCCTACTGGCTTTCACAGGACTCCATTGCCATTCCTTATGACTGAAGAGGAGCCAAAAACCAAGCACAGCCAGACCATCTCCACAGCAGTGAGTGTAACAGCCTGAATATGGCCCATTAGGGGGCTATGCTTCCAGAAACGAATGCCGTCTCATTTCCAGGAAAGCTCTTCTGGATACAGATGTGCAAGGTTTCATTGGAGAGATTTATTCCAAAACTAATTGCAAACCCCATGAGTGAGCCTTAGTTGGAATTCCACACCTTTAGTTGAACGTGCAAGTAGGAACCTTCTACCCTTGACAGGTTGTTGTTCTATGGTGTGAATATGAGAATTGAGAAATGAGACATTCAAAACTAAAATGAAACACTAATGTCTTTACATGGGTTTGTAGGAATACCAGTGAGCAATATATTAGTCAGTCACAAATGTCACAAGAGGTTATACATATCAACCAGTGAGTGGTCACTTCACTCGTCATTTTAAGAAAATGACCAAGGTGCTCAGCTGCAGTGTCAAATTATTGCTCCCCTCTTGCTCTTCCACTTGTTTGACTGCAACAGGTTTTATTCCTTTTTAAACAGTGGTTGTGCCTACCACTTCAGATAGTGTTTACCTTTTATCTGTGATTATAAAGAACCAGACAGATTTTCTTGAGTTAGAGAGGTGAGTTTATTGTACTAAAATTAAACCCAATCTAGATTAAAAATAAAACTATGCTACACTTAAGAATCATACACAGTACAGAGTGATGAGAAAATTTTGGTTTGGATTAGAGTCCAGAACAAGTAAAAATTAACAGTTTGTGGGGTTGAATGATTCCATTGTCTTCCAGCTGAAGTTGAGATCTTGAAGTTTTGCCTTGTGGCTGGCCCACCTGGTTCAGGATTTTGTTACAGACAGAATTGTAGGTGGCTTTCTTCCCCTGGTGTCTCCATCTTTAGCAATCTGTAGGCTTGAATGATCCACAGCCTCAGATGGTTTTTAAACTTGATGTGCGAGGGGGATGGACAGACAGTCACATGATTGTGTATTCTCTGGTGCCTTCTAATGAGATTCAAGTTTGGAATTTCACTCTCCCTTCACCCTTTCAATGTTAATGTCCCAGGATGGCTTTGAATGTCTTGCTAATGAAAGCAATCTCAGGTAGTTCAATCAATAGGGCAAGCCATCGTGTTGGGTAAAGGCTAGTCGGACATGTTTCCTTTTGATGCCTTGGAATGTGTTTCAGATGCAAATTGTGATGGCCATCCTGGCAGCCAGTTTTTTTTTTTTAGGTTAACTGCAAGATTCTAGCTTTTTATTTTTCATTAAACACTTGATGTAGGTTTCCAAATGAAGAATTAGAATTCCTCATTTGGTGTAGCATGTTTTCTTGACAGACTTACCAAACATGAAGTTTCAATAGGTTCTAACTTTCAAAGATAAACAGCTTTGAATTATGGCTGTTTGGTTTCAGAGCTATTTGCAACCCTTGGGTCTCTTGCGAACATTCCATGGCTTCAAAAGTGCTGTTTTCAGTTTCTGGTTTATCTGTTTATTAAAAAAAAAAAAGCAGCCTGCAGCTTTCAGGTTACTTCAATTCAAAAAGCCTTTTATCCTTTGCAATGCAGGCTGGTAGATTTGGTCAGTTTCTGTACACCAAACAGCATTCTGTATTTCATTTAAACTATCAATGCTCCCGAGTTGGATAGCCTTAAAAGGCTCAACTACAGAAATAAACGCAAAAAATACTGCAGATGCTGGAAATCTGAAATAAAAACAAGAAATGTTGGAAATACTCAGCAGGTCTGGCAGCATCTGTGGAGAGAGAAGCAGAGTTAACATTTCAGGTCAGTGACCCTTCAGAACTAGCAAATATTAGAAATGTAAAAGGTTATAAGCAAGTAAATCAGGGGTGGGGCAAGAGATAACAAAAGAGAAGGTGTAAATAGGACAAGGTCACAGAATAGCTGACCAGAAAGTTCATGGAGCAAAGACAAACCATATGTTAATGGTGTGTTGAAAGACAAAGCATTAGTACAGATGGCTCAACCACATGTTTGAATTAAAATAACCATTTCATACAGTCCACCCTCAAGTGGCTGTGTATCCAAAAATAGGTGACAGGCATTTATCCTGAGGTATCTTCATCCTTGTCTTGCATCTTCTATAGTAGCTTAATCTGTTCTTGCTGCTTGTGTTGCCTGTTGAGATGGTGGGTAATTAAGTACAGTAAACACCAGTTAAATAATGACCAGAATATGGAAGATCCTTATCCATGGATGGATCTCAATATTCACATCACTACCTTACCAGGACAAATCATCTCCAAACTTGGGTATTTTTCCTCATTTCATGATTCTGCTGGGCTAGTGCTTCTGAGACTACTACAATATGCAAATTCAATTCGACCAGGTGCTCAGGCAATGGTGTTATTCCCAAAACACAACGTATTCATAACTGCTCTTTTGACTGATCTCTACATCAATACCTACTTCCTTATTAAATATATATTTCACAACTCATGCTCTGATACTTACAAATTGGCCTGGAGTAAAAATGTTCCTGCTGCAATAGGACAAGTCAGATTATCGTACTGGTATTCCCAATGCAGTCATAGTCAGTTTTGCAGCACAGAAACAGGCCCTTCGGCCCAATGCAGCTGTGCTGACCATCAGGCACCCGTCCAATCTAATCCCATTTTCCCAAACTTGGCCCATAGCCTTGTATGCTATGGTGTTTCAAGTGCTCATCTAAATATTTAAATGTTGAGGGCTCCTGCTTCTACCACCGCTTCAGGCTGTGTGTTCAAGGTTCCAACCACTCTGGGTTAAATTTTTCCTCAACTCTCTTCTAAAGCTCCTGCCCCTTACCTTAAAGGTATGCCCCTGGTTATTGACACCTCTGCTAAGTGGAAAAAGTTCCTTCCTATCTATCCTATCAATACCCCTCAATTTTGTATACCTTAATCAGGTCTCCCCTCAGCCTTCTCTGCTCTAAGGAAAACAACCCTAGCTTATCAGTCTGTTCGTAACTGAAATGCTCCAGCCCAGGCAACATACTGGTGAATCACCTCTGCACCCTCTCTAGTGCAATCACATCCTTCCTATAGTGTGGTGCCCATAACTGTACACAGTACTCCAGCTGTGGCTTAACCAGCATTTCATACAGCTCTAACAACCTCCCTGCTCTTATATTCTATGCCTCAGCTAAAAAAGGCAAGTATCCCATATGCCTTCCTAACCACCTTATCCACCTGTGCTGCTGCCTTCAGTGATCAATGGACAAGCATCCCAAGGTCCCTCTGACCCTCTGTACTCCCTACAGTCCTACCATCCATTGCATATTCCCTTGCCAGTCCTCCCAAAGTGCATCACCACACACTACTCAGGATTAAACTCCATCTGCCACTGCTCCACCCATCTTACCAGCCCATCTATATCGTCCTGTAATCTAAGGCTTTCCTCCTCACTATTTATGACACCAATTTTCGTGTTTGCAAACTTACTGATCATACCTACTATATTCACGTCTAAATCATTAATGTACACTACAAACAGTAAGGGTCCCAGCACTGATCCCTGCTGGGTCACAGGCCTCCATTCACAAAAACAACCCTCAACCATCACCCTCTGCCTCCTTCCACTAAGCCAATTTTGGATCCAATTTGCCAAATTACCCTGGATCCCATGAGTTCTTACCTTAAGAAATATCCCATGAGGAACCTTATCAAAAGCCTTACTGAAGTCCATGTAGACTACATCAACTGCTTTACCCTCATCACATCTAGTCACCTTGAAAACTTCAATCAAATTTGTAAGACATGATCTCCCCCTGACAAAGCCATGATGACTATCCCTGATTAATGCCTGCCTCTCCAAGTGGAAATTAATCCTGTCAATTTTTACCAATTTCCCTACCACTGACATTAGACTCAATGGCCCGTAATTACCTGGTTTATCCCTTCTACCCTTGAATAATGATACCACATTTGCTGTCCTCCAGTCTTCTGGTACCTCTCCTGTGGCCAGAGAGGATTTGAAAATTTGTGTCAGAGCCCCTGCTATCTCCTCCCTTGCCTCACACAGCAGCCTGGGATACATCTTATCTGGGCCTGGGGATTTATTCACATTTAAGCCCTGCTAATAAGTCCTCCTTTTCAATGGAAATTTGATCAAGTATATCACAATCCCCCTCCCCGATCACTACACCCTATATCGTCCCTCTCCATAGTGAGCGCAGATTAAAAAGTAATCATTCAAAACCTTACCTTTGCCCTCCAGCTCCACACAGATTGCCTCTTTGATCCCTAATGGGCCCCACTTTTTCCCCTGGTTATCCTCTTGCTCTCAACATACTTATAAAACACCTTGGGATTTTCCTTTATCTTGTCTGCCAGTGATTTTTCATGCCCCCTCTTTGCTCTCCTAATTACTTCAAGTACTCCTTACACTTTCTATAGTCCTAAAGGGCCTCCGCTGCTTTCAGCACTCTGAATCTGACATAGGCTTTTTTCTTATCTGATCCTCATATCCCTTAACATCCAGGGTTCCCTTGACTTGTTGGTCCTACCCTTCACCTTTATGGGAACATGTTGGACCAGAACCCTCACTTTCCTTTCTGAAAGACTCGCATTGGTCTGATGTAGACTGTCCTATATAAAGCTGCTCCCAGTCCACTTTGGCCAGATCCTGCTTCATCATATTGAAAATCGTCCTTCCCCCTATTCAGTACCTTTAATTTCGGTCCATCTTTGTCCTTTTCCATGACTATCTTAAATCTTAGAGAGGTATGGTCACTATCCCAAAATGCTCCCCCACTGACACTTCTACCACTTGTCTGGCTTCATTCTAGGATTAAATACAGTATCGCTTCTCCTCTTGTAGGACTCTACGTGCTGGCTCAAAAAGCTCTCCTGTATGCACTTGAATTCTACCCCCTTTAAGCTTTTTGCATTAATACTATCACCTCTAATATAGGGGAAGTTGAAATCCCCTATTAGCCCTATTTTTTTGCACCTCATTTGCCTACATATCTGCTGCTCTATCTCTGACTGTTTGGAGGCCTGAATGACACTCTCAGGCAAGTGATTGCCCCCTTTTTTGTTTGTTCTACCCCTATGGCATTAGAGGAACCTTCTAAGATATCATCCCTCCTTACTACAGTAATTGATTCCTTGATCAACAGTGCAACACCACCTCCTCTTTTACCCCCTCCCCTATCACGTCTGAAGATTCTATACCCTGGGATATTAAGCTGCCAGTCCTGCCCTTCCCTTAACCATGTCTCAGTGATAGCAATATCAATCCCATGTGTTAATCAACACCCTCAATTCATCTGTCTTACTAGTAAGGCTCCTTGCATTAAAATAGATATAATCAACCTTGCATTATTTGCTTGAGCCTTAACAGGTCTACATTTACTCTGCCCACCAGAATGACAGCTTCTCTTCCATATTTGATTGTACATCATCCCCTACTATGCTTCCACTCTATATCCCATCCCCCTGCCAAATTAGTTTAAACCCCACCCAACAGCACTAGCAAACCTCCCAGCAAGGATGGTGCAACCCATCCATCTTATACAGATCCCACCTTCACCAGAAACAGGCCCAGTGATCCTGGAAACTAAAGCCCTCCCACCTGCACCATCTCTTCAACCATGCATTCATCTGCTCTAACCTATTCATATACTCACTAGCCCATGGCACTGGAAGAAGCCCAGTGATTACAACCTTTGAGGTCCTACTTTTTAGTCTGCTGCCTAGCTCCCTAAATTCTTTTTGCAGGACCTCATCCCTCTTTCTACCCATGTCATTGGTACCAATGTGTACTACAACCTCCAGCTGTGTACCATCACCCTCCAGAATACTCTAACTGCTCAGTGATATCCATGACCCTTGCACCAGGGAGGCAACATACCATCCTGGAATCACATCTGCGACCACAGAAACTCCTATCTGTTCCTCTAACCATAGAATCCCCTACCACTATTGCCCTCTTGTCCCTTTTTCTCCCTCCTTGCACAGCTGAGTCACCCATGATATTCTGGTTATGACTCAGTGCATTCTCCAGAGGAACCCTCTTTCCCATCAGTACCCAGAACTGAATACCAGTTAGAAAGTGGGATGTCCTCTGGGGACTCCTGGACTACCTGCTCTGACTTTTGTCCGGCAGCCACCCAGTCACCCCCGACTCTGCTTGCCTAGGCACCAGCTTGACTACTTCCTGAAATGTGCCATCCACGTAGTCCTCCATCTCGTGGATGCGCCAGTGACTGCAACTGCCGCTTGAGCTCTGAAACCCGAAGCTCAAGCTTCTGCAACCTGAGACACTTTCTGTAGACCTGTTTGCCAAGAACAGGCGTGTCCACGACTTCCCATATTGCAGAGGCACATTCTGCTTGGCCAAGCTGCCCTGCCATTACTTAACTTTATAATGAAAACTTGCTAGTTGAAATAACTTGCCAACTATTTACAATCAGCTTTTATCCCCTGTACCTTTGAAACAGAAAAAACTCAGAGCATCATCCATTGCCCACAGCCAGCAAAAATACCCACACTTAACTTACAGCCTCACTCCATGCAAACAGCACTAGTAAATATTAATTTACAGGTAGCTATCCTAGGGCTTTAATTTAAAAAGGAATTTTTTTTTTTAAACACCAAACTATCCCCAGGCAATAACAGCTGCCGCCCAGCAACCAATCAGTGCACAGAATTAGTGATGTCACTTTTTTTCACTAAATGCAAACAGAGCGCGCGCAGAAACAGTCAGCCTGACGCTGCCCTGGACATCAGGGAGGTGAAGAGCCTCGAGCCCTGCTCTTTATTTTAGTGTTGACACTTAACTCTCCCTCCTGTATTATGATCCCATGGGGAAGTGCCGCCCCACAGTTACCTTCATGGTACAATTCCATTGAATGTGATCTCAATTAAACCCAAAGCTGGAGCTGCATGCTCAGCTATGGCATGAGGCAGACGAATGTGTCCTGGACTCGATTACATGTTACATCTAGAACCACCCATGTGATCTCATTCACATGGATTATATACCCTGG
Source organism: Heterodontus francisci (assembly GCF_036365525.1). Taxonomy (NCBI): domain Eukaryota; kingdom Metazoa; phylum Chordata; class Chondrichthyes; order Heterodontiformes; family Heterodontidae; genus Heterodontus; species Heterodontus francisci. The sequence continues at coordinate 80,958,743 of NC_090382.1, read as the reverse complement.
GGTTCGTCATATTCCACTAAATGGTCAACTTAAGTACTCCTACGTTTTCCACATGAAATGGGCAACTAGGGTTGCAATCCCACACAAGACAGGATAATACAACATCAGGCCCAGCAGGTTAACACCCTTCTGTTCCAGCCAATGTCTTACCAGGTAAATCTGTACGAATGCCCTGACTGTCAAATTGAGTTGTGTAGATGGACATAGCTAATTGACATTTGAGGGCTATCTACAAGGGAAGCCTTCCCTCAGCAACACATTGCAGGTTTTCCCTGGCCTGTTCCACCAACCAAGATCCATACATTACACACCATTTTGCACAGCCTCCGAGGCATTGTGGTTTTCTTTTTAAAATCCAATTGCTTTAGCATGGGATTGGAGATACCTGACCACATCCTGTAGATGCATGGTCAGGACTTGGCCCTCAGTTTTCCCTGTTCTAAGGTATTCATTTTATTCAAAAGATTCCTTAAGCAGTTTCAGTCTTTAGTGAGCTTTCCAAATTTATTAAATCAAGGGTATAACTAGGGAAATACTAATGTTGAATGTAGTGGTAACACCATTCAACAAACTACACTATCTTCTGGCATACTTCTCACTGCAGTTTTCCTCAGCATTCTTAACTGACTCAGTCATTTAACCCAAAAGTAGCATTAAACCCATGATGATCCAGGAGGTCATTGTAGTACAGAGCTTCTAGATCTGTCTCTGCTAGTACATCACAGGTTCTTTCCCAAAATTTCTTAATTTGCACATCAAACTTTCATACAATTGCATGGTTTTAGGTTTTTACCACTCCAGCATCCCCAGCCCTGTTAAATTCAAAATTACTAGTTTAAGTGTGATGAACAGTGATCTAGAACCTTACAATTGGGGATCAGAAGCCCATTGGTTGGGCTTGGAGTATGTTTGGGACTACTCTCCTGAGGTTTTTGCATTACATTTGAAGCAAGGGGGTGGGGGTGGCTGGTTGTTGGAGCAGATCTTTAATTTGACTGCCTGTACAATTACCTTCATGCATTCCCACACCAAATGGGAGTCTGTCATATTCTTTCCACTGGAAACTATTAAATATCAGGGGCATCTTGATCAGAATGGTCATAAATAGGTTCTCAAACATATCCCGTCATACTTTGGCCACCACCATGGCCAATTAACAGTTTCTCAACAGTTGATTACACCTGGCTTTCCTGATTCTCAGAGGTTCCTCACCTGGTAGTACATGGTTTCATTGTTTTTCCCCCCATTCTGAATGAACCACACATTGCTGGCCTGGGATTTCCCAATTTACATGCCAGACATCCCCCTCTTCCCTTTTTATTTTAGATGTTTACCCTAACCCTGGCATTGATCTAATTCAACTGGCAGTCACCCCAAATATATTGAAGCACTAGCTCCTGTGTGCCTTCCCAGGGTTGGATTTCAGGCTCAACAGTAATTTGACTTTCAGAATCCATGAACACTGCTAAGCTTGATTGTCTCAGTAGAGAGTACCCTTTCACATATCAGACCCAGTATAGTAATCTTCCCATTTCTTTCTGGGGCAGGGTTAGATGACCCTATAGGAGAAACAAAACTGGATATTCATTTGAATCATCTCTCTCCAACCAAGTGAAGGTGTGATGACTACCAGAGAAGGGCTACACTACCAAGGGGCCTGTCTTTCTTGCTTTCTGTCATTGTGCTTGAATCTAGACTTGAGATCATGGGGATTTGATGTCCCTCACACCTGCAGTATACTATACCCAGTGGACAAATTGCTGTGGTAGAGACTTTTCTGGTTGATCCTCATTGTCCCATACATGTGGTTGTATCTGCTTCACCATACACATGATCATATCCAGTCTCTTGGATCTGTTTGCAGGCTAAAAAAGCTTTGTTTGGTTAATGTGAAACCATTTAACCTTTAGCAGCTGAACCATGCATACATGGGACTAGCCTTATCCACAATGCTATACAGTCTCTGGTACTGGGAGTTCAAACACATTCATCTTCAGTTTTGTACCATCACCTGGTTCCTGACCTCCCACTGAGTACTTAGAGCTAGGAGCAATTGATTACCTTAATGTGACTTCCCTATATTATTGGTGGCAGTTTCTCACAAATCATTCAGGAAAATATCTCTAGACACCACCTTGACTTGTCTGTCAATGTAAAGACCAGTAGGTGCTGGAGTTCTCATAGGTCTCCCAATGGCCAATACATGAGGGGAGTACCCTGTCCCCTTTGAGTGTTCACTGCGTATATTAATCAAAATCAATGGCAGTACCAGATCCCATATGGCACGTTTGATGCTCAGTTCTTTACGTAAAGCCAATTTCAGGGTCTGATTCATTTGTTCCACAGTTCCCAATGATTGAGGGTTGTGGGCTACATGCCATTTTCTGTCAATGCCTAACAACTATCACTTGGCCTGTAAAGTGATTTCTTTGACCTGATTCAACCACAGGGGGCAAGACCAATCTAGAGAATACTTCCCTGACTTGTTTTTGGAGTCCGCAATCCAGTGATGGACTTGCAAGGAAAAGCTTACACCCATTGGATGAAGTTTTTATTAACACCAGACACTATTACCTTTCAGTGGGCAAGGGTCTGAAAATCAATTTTGGATACATTGCCACAGTCCCTCTGACTGAGGTGTGCCCTAGAGAGATTTCTTCCTGTGTGGGTCAAGGTTATTAGCAGCACATCAAAATTCTTAGAAATCCTCTATCTTCCTTTAGGAAAGGCCACCATTCCACAGCCTCTACCCATTTCAATTTGCTTCCAGTCTGGGATATCCAGCCCCAGGACTTCCCAGATAAACTATTCCTAGTATCCCTCCTGAACGACCCATTTGTCTCCCTTGAACAGCATTCCTTCTATGTCCCTGGCTCAAGGTCCTTCCATATCTTTGAGTTCCTCCTTTTCCTGAAGGATTCCCCACAAGATCACATCCTTTAATTGAATGATTTACAATTAGGTTGAAGTGGTATCACAACTGGCCAATGAGATGGCTGCAACCAACCCACTCAGGGATCTCACAGGGTTCCTTTCTCAGCATTTTCCTGTGCCAGTTCATTGGCTTTGTGATTACCCTCCCACCATAGTTCAGCTTTAGAATGGGCTTTAACTTTATGGATGTAACACTCATGATCCCTGCTCTTAACTGTCCCTCGTATAAGCAGCATTGAGGCCATAACCAAGTTTTTCCCCCCATCAGCTGACTTGAATCCTCACCTGGCCCAAATGGCTGGGTATGCAGTGTATGTAAATATAGAATCAGAGCATATAGTGTCAGGGAGGGGGAAATTCTGTGGGGGACATGACTGCATACATATTGGCACCCAACAGGCTAAATTAGTGGCTAACGGTATTGGGACATTTTATAGAAAGTTCCACCCCCTTCTGGGGGAGATAAATTCCACACCCTATTTTCCTTCTTCAATCACAATGCTCAAGACATCCATGCAAGTTTGTCCCTCTGAGTGTATTCTGATTTAAAACATCCTTCAGTTTCCCAAATACCTTCCACTGTACGTGTGAGTCTCTCCCTGATAACCAAGGTTAGCTGCTAACTTGGTCTTCTGGTGTCTGTAGTGTCCAATGGGTTAATTGAACCATGTTTAATTATGTTAGTGTCTACTGATCAGTGTTCACTGTTTAATTGTTTTAACTTATGGAGGAGCTCAAGTGTTTTTGAAACAAGCTTAAAAACAAGGTTCAGACAGATAGAGTTCTGTAGAGACTGTGTTGAAATCTTGCAAGTGCTCAGATATTTTAAAGTACTGTAAATAAACCTGATTTAGAACTGTCATCTCTGCATTGCTTGGAGATAAGTCAGATATAAAATATCCAGCAAACACGCTCCACCCTCAAATTCCTTCCTTCCAATAGTAAAGTCCACTTCGCAACTCTGGCACTAGATATAGTTCCTTCCTTATTCCTGCCATCCAATAACAACCAAATCAGGATATGAGGGGTTGAGTACCAGCGAGCACCCTGAAGTATTTTATTGCCCAAAATATTGCTAACATGTCATTCACAAATGGAATATGGGGCATAGAGTAAAAATTGGCAAGTCATGTTGCAGCTGTACAGAACCTTAGTTAGGCCACACTTAGAATATTGCGTGCAATTCTGGTCGCCACACTACCAGAAGGACGTGGAGGCTTTGGAGAGGGTACAGAGGAGGTTTACCAGGATGTTGCCTGGTCTGGAGGGCATTAGCTATGAGGAGAGGTTGGAAAAACTCTGTTTTCACTGGAACGACAGAGGTGGAGGGGCGACATGATAGAGGTTTACAAAGTTATGAGCGGCATGGACAGAGTGGATAGTCAGAAGCTTTTTCCCAGGGTGGAAGAGTCAGTTACTAGGGGACATAGGTTTAAGGTGCTAGGGGCAAAGTTTAGAGGGGATGTGCGAGGCAAATTTATTTATTTTTTTTTTTACAGAGGGTGGTGAGTGCCTGGAACTTGCTGCCAGGGGAGGTGGTGGAAGCAGATACGATAGTGACGTTTCAGAGACATCTTGACAAATATATGAATAGGAAGGGAATAGAGGGATATGGGTCTCTGAAGTGCAGAAGGTGTTAGTTTAGGCAGGCATCAAGATCGGCGCAGGCTTGGAGGGCTGAATGGTCTGTTCCTGTGCTGTACTGTTTGTTTGAATATCCTTTCTAAATCTGATAAGACCTGGGAAGCATAGGCCACTGGCCTGAGGTGGCCTTGTACCTCCTGCATAAGGACTGAGCTCAGGCTAGCATTAGTGGTCACATCTTACACAAAATCCTTTGTCAGAGTCCACTGCTCCCAAGGCTGGGATAGTCTGCAGATCCTTTTTAACTGGATGAATGCTTACTCACTTCTCATCCCAGTCCCACTCTACTCCTTTTCTTCAATAGACTCAGCAATGGTATCACTGTGGCAAAAGTGTGTGCAGGTGCTTCCATTCTTAATTTTTTGGGGACTCATGTTTATAAGATTGTGAAAATTGATTCATTTGAAAGACAGATGCCTGGATTTAAAAAAAAAAACTTACTGGAAGAGACAATGAAGTGCTAAACACAAGGAGCCTTGTTGGCTATTCAGTTGTTTAGAGGAGTCACATGTCTAGGTTTATGGTTGTCAGGAGTTTAGGCTGTTTTGGTGTGGACTGTTTGAATGCTCAGTTGATGTATCGCCTGCTGAGAAGCCACCCAACTCATCCTTTGCCACCTGTTTTGTAAAATCTGATAATCCAGTGTGATAGCTGAAACTACAGATGCAGCAATTCTCCTGAAAAGCCTACAAGATTTCAGACATCTGAACAGAACTGCTCCAGAAAGATCCCAGTGACAGTTGTCTACATGTACCTGGACACCAGACCAAAGGTCATCTGGAACATTCCATACCTTCCTTTTTCTTCAAGAATTGACTAACTTGGCCAAAGTATTTTTTGAAAGATCTCTGCAGATCTAGTTCTCATTTTTCTTCATTTTTTTCTTTACTGAATGAATGTCCATGCATTAGTATAAATATATACCCTTCTAAAATAACCTTTCATATTTCAAACTTAATAAGCATTGCATCTTTATTGAAAATGTCTTGTTTTATAATTAAACATTGATTTAAGAAACCCAGTTGGTGGATTTTTTATTCTGAAACTAAAACTATATATTTGGTCATGTTGGTAACTGGGTAAAACATTTAAATATATCATGACCAGTGGAGAAATAGAACTAGAGAAAGACAGTGCATTCCTCCAACCTCAGTCATAACAGCATATCCCTTGATGGATATAGCAGGGGCTTTCAATCCCAAAAGTGATCAAAGTGCAGTTAGTGAACCTGGGCAGGGTAGTTCTTGGACAGTTTTGTTTCACCACAACTATGGCCCTTTCCCCAGGTCTAGGTCAATCTGAAAAACTGCATTTCTTGCCTTATTTCAGCATTCTTTGATTTGCATTTAAACCTGCCACCTTCAGAAATACTGAAAACTCCTCTAGCAATGTTTTGTGCTCCCTTTGCTTTCCAAGAACAAGTCATCTACATATGATACTAATTGGTCAATGCAGCTAAATTCTTGCAGGCATGTTACCATTCTGATGAAATAGAGAGGGATTGTTATGGAATCCCTGTGGAAGACAAGACCATGTATATTGTTGCCCTTTAAACATAAAGGCAAACTTATATTGGTCTTCCAGGTGTCAGGAAAAACAGACCAACACCCATTCAAGATCTCCAGAATGGTGAATACTGTAGATAATCTAGGAACATTCCCAATTAAATCCACTACCACTGCTACATAGGAACATAGGAGCAGGAGTAGGCCATTTAGCCCTTTGAGCCTGCTCCACCATTCTAGATCATGGTTGATCATCTACCTCAACACCATATTCCCACACAATCCCCATATCCCTTGATGTCATTAGCAACTACAAATCTATTGATCTGTCTTGAACTTAATGGCTGAGCTTCCACCACCCTCTGGGGCAGAGAATTCCAAAGATTCATCACTGAGTGAAGTTCCTCATGTCCGTCCTAAATGGCTTGCCCTTCATTTGAGATAGTGTTCTGGTTCTAGGCCCCACAGCTAGGGGAAACATCCTTTCTGCATCTACCCAGTCTATCCCTTTAAGAAGTTAGTATGTTTCTATGAGATTACCTCATTCTTAACTCCAGAGAATACAGGCCTAGTCTCCTCAATCTCTCCTCCATAGGAGAACCCCACCATCCCAGGAATCAGTCTGGTGAACCTCTGCTGCACTCCCTCAATGGGAAGTATATCCTTCCTTAGACAAGGTGATCAGAACCCCACACAACATTCCAGATGCAGCCTCACCAATGCTCTATACAATTGAAGCAAGACTTTTGCTTCTGTACTCAAATCCTCTTGTGATAAGGCTAACATACCATTTGCCTTTCTAATTGCTTGCTGCACCTGCAGGCTAGCTTTAGTGATTTATGAACAAGGGCACCTCAGTCCCTTTTGACATCACTTTCCAATTTCTCACCATTTAAGAAATACCCTGCACCTCCATTCCTCCTACCAAAGTGGATAACCTCAATTATTCACATCTGCCATGTTCTTGCCCACTCTCTCCACCTGTCCAAATCCTAAGCTTCTTTGTATCCACCTCAACTCACATTCTCCAAGTTTTTGAGTCATCCATAAATTTGGAAATATAATTGATCCCCACATCTAAATCATTGATATAGATTGTGAACAGCTGGGGCCTCAAGCACTGATCCTTGAAGTACCCCACTGGTCACAGACTGCTAACCTGAGAATGACCTATTTATTCCCACTGTTTTCTGCCTGTTACCCAATCCTCAATCCATGCTAGTATATTATCCCCAATCCCATGTGCTTTAATTTTACTTAGTAACCTATGTGGGACTTTATCAAAAACCTTCTGCAAGTCCAAATACACCACATCCAATAGTTCCCCTTTATCCATTGCTAGTAATATCCTCAAAGAACAAGTTTGTCAAACATGATTTTCCCCTTAATAAATCCATGTTGACTCTGCCCAATCAGACCATTACTTTGTGTCCAGTGATCACATCCTTTTATAATAGATTCTAGTAATTTCCCTACTATTGACATCAAACTAACAGGTCTGTAGTTCCCTGTTTTCTCATCCCTCCTTTCTTAAACAGGGTTATTTTTGCAACCTTCCAATCTGCAGGCACCACTGCAGAATTCATAGAATTTTGAAAGATGATCACTGATGCATCCATTATCTCTAGCCATTTCTCAACACTCCAGGGTGAAGATCAGGGTCTGGGAATTTGTCACTTTTCAGTCCCAGAAGCATCACCAGGAGCAGTGGCCACTGTTGGAGCTACACCCAGCCATCAGTACCAACAGAAAGGAAGGACAGCCTCGGAAAAAGGGAAGTTTATAGGGCCTCACCAGGAACAGTCAAGCCCCAGCAAGGCAAGGTGGGGGGCAGATCAGTTAAGTGGGGGCATGTGGAGTTTTGTGCATTGGGGCTTTGGGTCAGCCCTCTGTAGGGCACAGGGTGCCCGATTAGGAGGGCCCTCCACCAGCTCACAAGACAGCCACCTGGTTTCACCAAACAGGCTTTGAGGCCTTAGCCACTTGCCAGGTGTTGGAGGTCCTTAAGTGCCAGTTAATTGGCCACTTAAGGGCTTTGAGGGGGGAGGGTGGGTGGCATCAGGGACAGGAGGGGTGGGGGGGGGGGGGGGGAGAAGAGGAGGGAGGGCAGCATCAGGGACAGGACCACCCTCCCTTCCACCACCCCCCCCAAACCAGCCTGCTCATTTGGGGGCATAAAATTCCAGCCTTGATAAGCCTCTCCCTCTCAGATTCAATACTATCAAACTTCCTTTGTTAGCCACAGCTGATTTGCTTTCTCTATTGGGTTCTTTTGCCTTAAAAGAATTTTTTCTGTAAAACTGCATTAATTCTTTAAATACTAGTCATTGCCAATCGACCATCAAACCTTTTATGTATTTTTCCAATCCACCACAGCCAATTTGCTCCTCATACCTTCATGGTATGCCCTACAGTAGGGGCACAAGTTGGGAATAAGAGAAAAATACTTTCAACAAGCTTCTACTCGTCACTTTGACAATAACGTAGCTACTTATTCATTTGTCCCAGATTACTTGAGTCAGAAAGGCAAAGCTGGGAAGAAAAAAGGTTAATTGGTTTTCTTTGTCCATCTGTTTTAAGTTACATTGGTGCTTTATACTTGCACAATAAATAGCACACAAATTGATATTACTGAAGTAAATAAATCATTCTTGAAGATGAGCTATTTGCTTATTTGTGAAGAGCAAAACTCAAGTGTTATGACCAAGGCAGGCATAATGCACAGTCAATTCAGTCCCATTACTCTACAGGTCACAGCATATTAAAGTTTCCCACCTACCAGAAACTAGCCAAATTAAACACTATTAATCCCCAGAATAAAAACACCAAACCAGGATATTTTTTAAACAAGTTAAAAAAAATTAATAATCTAAATCTTAAATGCAGAGGTAAATTTATGTCTGGAAAGACTTTATAACTTGTTGTTCCTCCTAACCCTCATGCACACACAAATACCAAAACCAACAGTTAATGGTTTTAAAAATGATATTTTAAAAAAGAGCTGTTTTTTAGGAATAAATAACTGGGTTGTAAGTTTTGGTAGATTACATTCCCAGTTTGGTGAGGTGTCCGAGTCAAATAGTCAGATGCCAAAGTACCCAGGCAAGTTTGATGGACAGTCTGTAATGGATAGGTATTAACAGTACTTCAGCTGCAGTTGGAATCACAGATCTTTCAATAAGGAGTATAACAGGTCTATTTAGATTTTGAATTAGCAGTCTATCAATAGAAACTTTACTGAGTTTGCAGAACTCAAACACAACAGAAAGTCACTCCTGAGACAAAGACTTCTTAGAAAGTAAAAAGGAATTTGCTACCTCCAATACTACAAACATTCCTTCCCAGGGGTCTTTTCCTCTTTAGGCAAAACAGTCTATAGGCCAATGTAGATTTTCTGCTGAGGGACAAATTCTTTCTTCAAGGAGCATACTTCACTGGTCTACCAGTTTAAACTAATTGTAGCCAGTATTTGCACAGTCAAACTGATACAATACAGCATATGACCTCTCTCACTGTTGCTTAGGAACCAGGCTTGCAGCTCACACACCATCTTCAGTGAGACAAACAACCCAGACTTAAAGGCACACAGACCCCCTTTAGTTTTTAAACAGGAAAAAAACACTTCCACAATAATAGCATTTGAAATCTTGAACTTTATCATAATTAAAAGTTGTTTTAAAGGTTTTCATGGGGAGAGCAGTATACATTGAGTAAGAATTTAATAGTTTATACCAAGTGATTTTGTTCTGAAAAAGAGCTGTTGATACCTTAAAAGAGGCATTCATGGAAGAACTGGCAGACCTCAACATTTCAGATAATATACTCTACCCATCATCTGGAGAAATGACTAAAACAAGTTGCCAAAGTAGGTTTATATGTGGTGAAGCGTGGGAATGTGGGCAGGACCTTACTGCTGATAGGTCATGACATGTTCTTGTTCTGGTTGCTATTGGTTGGCTAATTATGTTTCGTGATAGGCCGGTACATACTGTTGTTCTTGCTGCTGATTGGTCAGCTGTTGTATATTGTTGTAGGTTGAAACATACCGTTGTTCTTGCTGGGGTATATTGGCTGCAGGGCAGGTGATGATTGTTTCTTGAGTAGGGGTAGCCAGATATCAATGATAAGAAGGCCACTGTCTTGGGGGACAGTGTAGCGTCAGTAGATCTCCACAGCCTTCCTGACCCGTCTTGTATGTCAGCACATGATGGATGAGATGAGTTTGGAATTGAACCATTCACTGTGGTGGTTATTGACTTGAGTGTGCTTGACAATAGCTGACATATCCTGTTCACTGTGCTTGAAGCAGGCTTGGTGTTCCTTGAGTCTGGTGTGTCTGGTCTGGCTGCGGCCTGTTTCTCTGATGTAGACAAGTCTGCAGTCACATGGTATGCTGTTGATTCCTGGTTTGTTTTGAAACGGTTTCTTGTCTTTCTGTGTATGAAGGATGGAATGAAGCATCTTAGATGATTTACATTGGATTTAAGCTCTAACTTGCTAATAATGGGAGAAATGGTATTGTGGTGGCCCTTGGTGCAGGCACACGAGTGCTGGCAGCGCAGTATGTGGGTCACACTGAACTTCCTGACAGGGTTATCTGAAAGAATACCAAATAGAACAACGAGAAGGATTGTTGAGATGAAGGGATTGGATTATAACTGAGGTGATATGATTGCTGTTTTTAGGATTCTAAAGGGATTAGATAATGTAAACCAGGACAAGGTATTTCAATTAGATTCAAAAGTTACCTCTAGAAACAATGGGGAGAGGTTTATCCTGGCAGCAGGGGTCTCGACATTCGGAGAAACTGACGGCAAGCTCCCTGCGTCGCCTTTTCTGCGGAAGGCCTGCCGAATTTCGTACCACTCAGGCGCTTAACTAGAAGCGGTGGGCCTTCAACGAGATCAAGGACCCTGGTGCTGGAAGCCCCGCCCTTACAGAGCTGCCGGCTAATTACAGGCTGGCAGCTGCAGCACCACCACAGAGGCGGTGGCTGCTGCTGCACATGCACCTGCCAGAGGCCCAGGAGCGCCGCTGGAACCAGACCACAGGTAGATTAGGGCTGGAGGGGTCTTGTGGAGGGGGGGGGGGTTGTGGAAATCGCAGAGGAGGGGGATCGGCATCTAGGGCAGGTGGGTGGCCTTCAGAAGACACCCCCCCACCCCCCTTCCCAATGCCAGGTCCCTTGTTCAGGCACTAAGTGCCTTTTAACGAGGGACCCCCACCCCACACCCCCAGGAGCCTGGAAGCAGCCCGCACGGTTTTCCATGCCACGCTCCCCCTGTGGCGACAGTGCCGCCCACCACACAGCTTATTGCGGCTGCTGCAGGAAGAGGCCCTTAGTTGGATTTTTTTATTCGTTCATGAGATGTGGGCGTCGCTGCCCAGCCTGAAGCGCCCTTGAGAAGGTGGTGGTGAGCTGCCTTCTTGAACCGCTGCAGTCCATGTGGGGTGGGTATACCCAAAGTGCTGTGAGGAAGGGAGTTCCAGGATTTTGACCCAGTGACAGTGAAGGAAAGGCGATATAGTTCCAAGTCATGATGGTGTGTGGCTTGGAGGGGAACCTGCAGGTGGTGGTGTTCCCGTGCATCTGCTGCCCTTGACCTTCTAGGTTGTAGAGGTCAAGGGTTTGGAAGGTGCTGTCTAAGGAACCTTGGTGCATTGTTGCAGTGCATCTTGTAGATGGTACACACTGCTGCCACTGTGCGTCGGTGGTGGACGGAGTGAATGTTTGTGGATGGGGTGCCAATCAAGCGGGCTGCTTTGTCCTGGATGGTGTCGAGCTTCTTGAGTGTTGCTGGAGCTGCACCCATCCAGGCAAGTGGAGAGTATTCCATCACACTCCTGACTTGTGCCTTGTAGTGGACAGGCTTTGGGGAGTCAGGAGGTGAGTTACTCAGCACATGATTCCTAGCCTCTGACCTGCTCTTGTAGCTACGGTATCTCCAGTTCAGTTTCTGGTCAATGGTAACCCCCAGAATGTTGATAGTGGAGGATTCAGCAATTGTAATGCCATTGAACATCAAGGGGAGATGGTTAGATTCTCTCTTGTTGCAGATGGTCATTGCCTTCCACTTAAGTTGCAAGTAATATTCGCGCCACACATCAGCCTAAGCCTGGATATTGTCCAGGTCTTGTTGCATTTCTACATGGACTGCATCAGTATCTGAGGAGCCTCAAATGGTGCTGAACATTGTGCAACCATCAGCGAACATCCTCACTTCTTCTGACCTTACGATTGAAGGAAGGTCATTGACTTGCCCAGTTAAGGGCCTCAATTGGTGACAGGGCGGAAAGGCCATTCAGAGGCCTTCCCACCCCGGACTAAATTTTGGCGGACTAAATTTTATGCTCTTCCCTGCCTCCAAATCCATTGCAGGGAAATCCATAAAATTCCCCCGAATGTTTCAGTGAGTGAGCAGTCAACCTATGGAACAGGCTACCTTGGGAGATGGTGGAACAGATAGTGTTGACCATTCAAATGCAAATTAGATACATTTCTTTCTGAAAATAACATTTTGGGATACAGTGAATGAGTAATTTGAGAAATTACATTTGGTAAGTCGAACACACTGGTATCAGGCTTGAGATGGAAACCCCACCTTCCAAATAGAACCATAGATAAATTACAGCACAGAAGGTGGCCATTCAGCCCATCGTGTCTGTGCTGGCTGGAAAAAATCAGCCACCCAATCTAATCCCACATTCCACAACTTGGTCCATAGCCTTGCAGGTTCCAGCACTTCAGGTGCATGTCCAGGTACCTTTTAAAAGAATTGAGGGTTGAGATAGGCTGAGATAAATATTAAATAAATATTAATTTCATCATATGAAACTTTGCCTGAGACTTTTACTGAAACTGTTACAAATAACTTTTTTTTTAAAAACAGATCAGAGCAGCCAAGATGGCCATGAATTTGCATGTGAAAAAACTAAAGACTCAGCAGAGAAACAGAGGTGATTACCTCTGTCTCACCAGAAAAATGGGAGTGCTCTCTGATTCAATTACCTAGACTGGTTTTGTCAATGTTGATCATCAAAAGCCATCAACAACCATTGACTTTGAAAGAGCCAACACCACCTCCCCATCCACCCCCCACCAGGTATGTCTGAACTGCCTTGAATTTCAAAGATCCTTCCAGAAGGGGCTGTTTCAAACAGAGGTGGTCACATGACATGACTGCCTGTGTAACTCTGAGAGTTTGTGAATTGTGCCTTAGAAAGACTGTGACCGGCCTCCAAGGAAGGACCTCTCTCTCTCCAGCAAAGTCCCAGGGAAGCCTCGGTGGCAGCTACTAAGCCTGAAATCTACAGATCTTTGCAGTCAACAACCAGGGGACACCGATAATGCCGCTCTACTGCCTTCCAGAATCAGAGAAGCAAGCCCAAATTGTGCACGAGGCCCAGCGAGGAGTTCAAGACTTTAACTTCAACTAAAGACACTGAGACTCCGTATTTGATTTCCATTTATTATGGACTTTACTTCAACCTCCCAATTCTATTTTCCCTCTGTAATCTATTTGTGTGTGTGTATGTCTCTAGTGTGAATGTGGGCATGGATGTGTCACGTATTTTAGTCATTTTAACCAGTTTAGAGTGATGAGGTTAATAAACTTACATCTTTCTTGTTTAACTCAAGAAAACCTGTCTGATTGTTTCATTTGCAATTATAATTAGAAGAATAGGAGCAAGGACTCAGAGGTGGTAAGCTAAATCACTGTTTAAAAGATAAACCCTGTTGTAGTTAAATCAGAGTAGGGGTGAAAGGGAAGCCTGAGACCCCTTCCTCACCTGGTCATAACAGGATGAATAAGAAGGTAACTGTTCTCCTCCTTGATCAGATTTTTTTCTGCAGCTAATCAAATGTGGCACAAATCTAAGTTTGGAACTGTGGCACCCTCATGGAGGTACCATTTCAGTCATTGTACAGAACCATTGCCCTTTTGCACATGCCTATAGGCAACTTCTGGAACAGGGATCAGCTGTTCCCACAAACAAAGGTTAACATAGTATGAACCTTTCATGCTTCTAAATCCTTCCAAGTGGAATTGAAGTGCCAAACTATTGACTAGTTGCCTTCCCATTCCAGTATGTTCCAACTGTCATAGATGACAATGCATTTCCTATTGAGTCAAGGTCACTGTCACTGCAACTCTCAATTTCTTAGCCTCTGCCTTTTCAGGTGATATCAGGAGCATCAATTTGTCCAAGGGTCATGCCTGCATTAAGCAAATAACTGAAGCCATACTTGCTTAACTAAAATCTTTCTTCAGTTTCTCCTTTCAATCAGAAGCAACTGGATAAGGCTTCAGAGTTTACATAGATTACAGGATTCTCCCAAGTCTAAGGTATGACTGACTGCATCCATTTGGCTCTGCTTGCTTCTTCACACAACCTTCATCAATCGCTTCCATTCCAGAATATTAAAAAAAAAAGCATGAAGCATTATATGCAGTGGAGGTAACAATGTCAGCTATAACTCCCAACGTATTTATTCGGATCTGCTTTATGATTTTTGTGTTACAAATTTCTTTCTTTCAGTCTTGCTCCCCTTGTGGTCAAACTCTTATTCAATCTCCTGTTATCTGTCCCTCAGTCACTCTTTCAAACTGCCTCATTCAATCTTGCATTTTATCACTCACTCCATCTCCTTTTCATTCACTATGTCTGTCTCCCTTTCTATGCAATCTTTTTTTCATTTTCTCTCACTGCCTGCAAAACCTACCCTTCCCGGAGAGTGAGCAGTTCTGTCAAAATCCATTATATAAGGTTGCTTCTATTTTATGAGTGCTGTCTGGTTAGTAACTAATAACAGATGACATTCTTTTGCAGAATTATACATTGAGTTACCAATTTCATTTTGAGGTTCTTGAAATTAACAAGATTCTTTTTTACATTGAAATGAGTATGTCAGGCAGTGTTGTTAAGTGCCTATGGTCTGAACATTTCCATTCCCTTTTGCAGCTTCGGTAATTAACAGATGTATAGGTACAAATGTAGGACTTTGCTTATAAAACAGTATTTCATTTCTATGCTTTTAAAATAGATCATATTTTTCTGCATGAACATTTCTAATGGCACAATATTCAATTTGTTGCTGAAGAATGACACGTGCTTCTTGGATTTGAAACAAGCTGTTGTTCATGTCCAGTAAATGGCTATGTTTTGCATGGGGATAATATACTGATACACTTAAATGCAATGTTGTTGTAGTATGTCTTTAAGTGGACATGCCCATAATCTGTATACATCATCAGACAGCATATGACAGGAAAATAGGAGCAGGAGTAGGCCAGTAAGCCCATCAAGCTTGCTCCGCCATTCAATACAATCATGGCTGATCATCCACTTCAATGCCTTTTGCCCACACTATCCTCATATCCCCTTATGTAATTTGTATTTAGAAATCTGTCAATCTCTGCTTTAAACATACTCCATTACTAAGCTTCCACAGCCCTCTGGGGTAGAGAATTCCAAAGATTCACAACCCTCTGAGTAAAGAAATTTCTCCTCATCTCTGTCCTAAGTGGCTTCCCCCTTATTTTGAAATTGTATCCCCTGGTTCAAGACTCCTCAACCAGGGGAAACATCTTAGCTGCATCTACCCTGTTTATCCCTTTAAGTATTTTGTAGGTTTCAATGAGATCACCTCTTCTCCTTCAAAACTCTAGAGAATACAGGCCCAGTTTCCCCAGTCTGTCTTCACAGGACAGTCCCGCAATCCTGGGAACAAGTCTGGTGAACCTTCATTGCACTCCCTCAATGGTAATAATATCCTTCCTAAGGTAAGGGGACCAAAACTGCACACAGTACTCCAGGTGCAGTCTAACCAAGGTTTTATATAATTGAAGCAAGACTTCACTACTCCTGTACTTAAATCCTCTTGCGATTAAAGGTTAACATACCATTAGCCTTCTTAATTGCTTGCTGCACCTGCATGTTGGCTTTCAGTGACTTATTGACAAGGTCACCCAGGTCCCTTTGTACATCTACACTTTCTAATCTCTTACCATTTAAGAAATACTCTGCACATCTATTCCTCCTACCAAAGTAGATAACTTCACATTTTTCCACATTATATTCCATCTGCCACGTTCTTGTCCACTCACTAAGTCTGTCCAAATCCCCTTCTAGCTGCTTTGCATCTTCCTCACAACATACATTCCCACCTAGTTTTGTGTCATCCGTGAACTTGGAAATATTACATTTGGTCCCCACATCTGGATCATTGATATATATTGTGAACAGTTGGGGCCCAAGCACTGATTCCTGTGGTACCCCACTAGTCACAGCCTGCCAACATAAGAATGACCCATTTATTCCTACTCTCTGTTTTCTGCCTGTTAACCAATCCTTAATCCATGACAATATATTACCTCCTATCCCATGTGCTTTAATTTTGCTAACCAACCTCCTGTGGGGGACTTTATCAAAGGCTTTTTGAAAATCCAAGTATACTATGTCCACCGACTCCCCTTTATCAATTATGTTAGTGACGTCCTCAAAAAACTCCAACAGGTTCGTCAAACATGATTTCCCATTCATAAATCCATGTTAACTATGCCCAATCAGATCATTATTATCCAAGTGTCCATTTATCACATTCTTTGGAATAGATTCTAGCTTTTTCCCAGTGACTGATGTAAGGCTAACAGGTCTGTAATTCCCTGATTTCTCTCTCCTTCCCTTCTTAAATAGTGGGATGACATTTGCGGCCTCCCAATCTGCAGGAACCACTCCAGAATCTATAGAATTTTGGAATATGATCACAAATGCATCCACTATCTCCATAGTTACCTCTTTCACTCTGGGATGTAGAATATCAGGTCCTGGGGACTTACCAACCTTCAGCCCCATTAATTTCTCCAATACAACCTGTCACATGTCATCTGTCACATGACACCATTGTTGGAATGTATTAGTTGACCAAGCAAAATATACTAGTTAGAGATCTCCATCAATGTGGATGTACTAATGCAATCTTCGAATAAAGAACTCACAATACAGTTTACCAGTCTTCCCTAAATGATTGGTGAGTTTGTGTTTGACGGATAAAAGGAAACACAATATAATGGCAGCTAGCGGGATTTCAAAGATTTTGAGCTTTTAAGGCACATTGGGAGAGCATGATTCAACTTGGAACTACACCTGCAGTCTGCAAGGGAAGTCGAAGCTGCCAGCAGAGCTCTGAGAGGTGAAGCACTATCAGCAGGCAGTACTCTGTTGGGAGCAGTGAGGAACTATGTGAAGTGGCCACAGGATTGGCAGTAAAGGGGTGCAATCAGTCGATTTGGATCGGGCCATTTAAAAAAAAAGCCATCATGCAGGCCATTGCTGGTTGTTTCAAAGGCAGGCTTAAAAGAAAGGTTAAAAAAAAACATGTCACAGCTATTTGAGGCGTTGTGGTGCCGTTCACGCCAAAACACCACTCTGTGGGTGGGGCCTGAAAAACTACATGAAGGCGAGCAAGAGCGTCACAGACCTGTAGTTGCACAGAATTCAAAAACAGTGCGTGGCAAGTACAGGTTCTGCAGGCAGCCAGATCTGCAGCACTTTGAAACCTTCCTGTGGAGAATGTAGGAAAGCTTCTTCCTATCTAGGTAATCACATAAAACCCTGGGAACATCAGCAAGATGTTAGCAAAATGCCCATGTATGAATTAGAAAGCAGCGGATATTCTTTTCGAATTCAAACTTTTCAAACAAAGAGTAGAGCTGTAGTTCCTTGCTTTGGCTGGATCAGAACCAGGTAAACAAGCAGTCAAAATTAAAATAGCTCAGAAACGAAGGGCTTTGTAGGCTGAATAGCTCCAGCTCATCGGAAGATGATCAGAAAGACCTGAAGATAATATGGACCATACTAGTAGACCAACTACCTGTGAAACTCAATTTCAGGATATATCTGTTGGAACTTATGTCATTTAGGAAGCAACCAAAAGAGTGCATTGACCAATTTGTCAGTCACTGCAGGGACGAAGGCAGGAATTATGACTTTTCTGAAGCTGAGTTATCTGAAAGAATTGCAGAACTGGTAATAGCATCGACATCCATTGAAGCTTTTCAAAAGGACCTTTTTAGAAAGACAAAAGGGCTTGACATTAAACTTTAAAAGATACAAAGCTAAAATAAAAGAAAAATACTGCGGATGCTGGAAATCTGAAATAAAAACAAGAAATGCTGGAAATAGTCAGCAGGTCTTGCAGCATCTGTGGAGAGAGAAGCAGTGTTAACGTTTCAGGTCAGTGACCCTTCTTCAGAACCTGAAGAATGGTCACTCACCTGAAACGTTAACTCTGCTTCTCTCTCCACAGATGCTGCCAGACCTGCTGAGTATTTCCAGCATTTCTTGTAAATACGAAGCTATCCTTGCAGGCCAACAGAGTTTGCAAGCAGTAGGTCTAGCTTCAACTATTGGCACAGTATCCAAGATGGCAAAACTGAACAAGTGTGTGGAACATGTGGACTTCTTCATCCACCAAGAAGCTGTCTAATATGCCAGGATCACTGTTTGGCATGTGGTATTAAAGGTCATTGAATACGCCAATGTTTCAGAAGCTGTGGCAAGAAATCACCACAAGCCACAACCAAGTAGAAAACATATGCAGCACACTGGCAGCAACACAGAGTATACCAGGCATAGAGGCGAGTGCATATACGAAGTTACCAACACAGCAGACAACATGGAAAACAATGTTGGCCAATTTATTACAAAAGAGAGCGCACAAGCATTTCGCTTTGTTAATATTTCCAGGTCCATAAATGCAACCACACCATTGAGCGCCAAAATTGACACTGGAGCAATTGCCAAAATGCTTCCCCTAAGGAAGGCAATGGTGCAACCAACCGCTGCTAAGTTATCTGCATATAATGGTTCGGCAATTCATTGCATTGGTACGATAACACTGAAGTGCAGCTACAATCAATCAGCATGGTCATCACAGGTTTTTTTTTATCTCATCAATACAAAAGGTCCAGCCATAGCAGGCCTACCAGCATGCTCATTACTATTCATGGGATCAACAAGGTACTAGTGGGGATACCAGATATCAAGAACAACCCCATTGAGTCAGTCCTCGACTTGAAATCCAAATACCCAATTAATTGCTGAGAAACTAAGCTAGATTTCTAGGTCACAATGCTACATCTAAGTGCAAGTTTACTCTCACTTGCTGAGCTCCTGTTTGGGAGGCATGTCTGAACAACTCTTCCAAGCCACCACCTATCCAAATTTTGCTGTACGAGATGAGTTACTGAACAAACAAGGGAGGATGAAGGACATGCATGACCGGCATGCAGGTAAAGAATTGCCAAGTTTGGCCATAGACAAAAAGTTTGAGTTCTACATCCGACAGAGGGAACCTGGTCTCCAGCTGAAATAGCTAAGGTTTGTCGAGAGCCGAGATCGTGTGACACCAAATGGAGCGGCATTCCACAGAAATTAATGTCAACTCAAGGATATATTCAATTATGCAACACCCTGCAGTCCAATCACAAATAGAACACATTCAAATGTGAGACTTGAACATAGCACTGTGGACGATCATGGTGAAGACAACCAATGCGATGTTGTGCAAGAAAGCAACACACCTACGAATCCAGACCACTGTGATAACAGTCAGAGATCTCAAAGAATTTTCACTATGAACCAATCAGGTCATATAAGCAAACCACCTTTATGTTTCAGAGACTTGTAAGCTCATAAAGTTGTGAACTCACAATGCATGAAGGTTTTGCTGTAATGTAAATAGTGTTATGACATCCTTCTTATTATCTGTTTATTTGTTGTAAGTGTGTAATCTTACCTTTAAAAAAGGAGGATGTTGTAGTATGTCTTTAAGTGGGTATGTCCATAATCTGTATACATCATCAGACAGGATATGAGGTAATCTGTCACATGACACTGTTGTTGGAATGTGTTAGTTGACCAAGCAAGACATATTAGTAAGAGCTCTCCATCAATGTATATATATTATTGCAATCTTCGAATAAAGAACTCACAATATAGTTTACCAATCCTACCTAAGTGACTGGTGAGTTTGTGTTTGAAGGATAGAAGGAAAGACTACATGCAATATGGAAATGTTCTATGGTTTGGTGTTCTTGGGAGGTTCTCCTTCAAATGATGACTAGTCAGATGACAGATCCTATTAAATATAATTCCACAAAGATCCAAATAAGATATGTCTCCAAGTATGATTTCATTATATTTAGGAAGCCTATACTGCAGACCTATACTTGCACCTCATTTCACAGGAACAGGCGAGAGCTTAGTGAAGAAGGTTTTAATGTGGTACTTGTGGATAGAATTGTCAGATTCATTGAAGGGAAGTGTGCACCACATGCCATGAAAGTACATTGTAAACAACTTCAAGCTCACATGATAACTAGTTATTGTTGAAATTATATTCTTATCTAGTATCTGTATGTACTGCCTATAGTCTGCTCCCTTTGATTTGAACAAAAAGCAAAATACTTCAGATGCTAAAAATCTGGAAAAAACCCCAGAAAATGGTGGAAAAATTCAGCGACTCAGGCAGCATCTGTTGAGACAGGAAGGTGGGATTAACTTTTCAGGATAATAACCTTTCACCAGAACTGAAAGATATTGTGGATGAACAGCTTATAAGGAGGAGCAATGCCAAGGAAATGGAGACTGGGAGAAAAAAAGTAAGGGAATGGTCTGCAAGTTGGAGAAAAAAACAAAGAAAAAAATTAGAGGTGTGGACCACGCTGCAGTTGATATACCATGTAGGGAATCTCTATCCCATGCACCAACTCAAACCTCCACCATTCCCAAAAGCACTGGTGAGCCCATCCTACATTTCCAGTACTTGCTATCTGAGGGAAAATGGGAGCTGTGGTTAAAATCTGAACTTGTTAGGCTAGAAGGCTGTACAATGCTTATTAAAACATTGAGCTGTTGTTCCTTGAGCCCGCATTGAGCTTCACTGCAATAGCATGGAAGGCCAGGACAGAGAGATAAGAGTGACAGCGGATTGGAGAATTAATGTGGCCTGGTATGGAAGGAAGGTCTTACGAGGAAAGGCTGAGGGACTTGGGGTTGTTTTCGTTAGAGAGAAGGAGGAGGAGAGGTGACTTAATAGAGACATACAAGATAATCAGAGGGTTAGATAGGGTGGATAGTGAGAGTCTTTTTCCTCGGATGAGGATGGCAAACACGAGGGGACATAGCTTTAAGTTGAGGGGTGAAAGATATAGGACAGATGTCAGAGGTAGTTTCTTTACGCAGAGAGTAGTAGGGGCGTGGAACGCCCTGCCTGCAACAGTAGTAGACTCGCCAACTTTAAGGGCATTTAAGTGGTCATTGGATAGACATATGGATGTAAATGGAATAGTGTAGGTCAGATGATCGGCGCAACATCGAGGGCCGAAGGGCCTGTACTGCGCTGTAATATTCTAATTCTAATTCTAAAAAAAGTGTAAATAGGCAGGGAATGGGCACCAGTATATAGAAGTAGAAAAGAGGGATAAGGTGCACAAACTGAGAGTGTTGGATAGCACTAGAGAAGGGAATAGTACCATATTAGACTGGAGCAGACTAAGAAGGACTACAAGGAATACAAAGATAGGTTTAGAATGCATGTATGTAAACACAAAAAGTGCGGTGAACAAGGTTGGTGAGCTACAAACACAAATAACTGTGTGGAAATATGATGTTGTGGCAATAATGGAAACATGGCTTAACAATGATGAGGACTGGGCACTTAATATTCAGATATAAAGTGTTCGGGAAAGATAGGGAAGGAGAAGAGGGGGGTGAGCGGCAGCACTGATAAGTGAAGTCATTGTAGTGTTGGAAAGGGAGAGTGTCCTTGAGGGGACAAGGACAGAATCCATTTGGCTAGAGTTGAGAATCAAAATGGGTATGATCACACTACTGGGGGCATTCTATAGGCCTCCAAATAGTGACAGAGAGATAGAGCTGCAAATATGCTGGGAAATGATAGAGATGTGCAAGAACTATAGCGTGGTGATATTGGGGGACTTCAATTACCCAAATATAGATTGGGGTAGTATTAGAGAAAAGGGTAAGGAGGGGAAGGAATTTTTGAAGTGTGTTCACGTGAACTTCCTTGACCAGTATGATCTCGGTCCAACTCGGAAGGAGGCTGGATCTAGTGCTGGGGAATGAGGTGGGCCAAATAGATCAATTGTCTGGTGGAACACTTGGGTAAGAGTGATCATCGTATCATAAGGTTTAGACTAGTAATGGAGAAGAGCAATGAACAAACTAAAGCAGAACATCTAAATTGGAAGAGGGCTAACTTCAATGGGATGAGAAGGGATATAGCCAGGGTAAAATGGAACCAAAGACTGACAAGAAAAACTGTAACAGAACAATGGGTAATCGTTAAGGGGGAGATGGTTCAGGTACAGGCAGGTATATTGCAACAAGGATGAAAGGTGAGGGATCTAAACCCAGGGTTCCTTTGATGAGGACAAAGAAAGAGAATATGATGAAACAAAGAGGGTGTATGATGCATGTCAGGTGAATTCTTCAAGCAAGAACCAGGCCAAATAGAATAAGTTAAGAGGAGAAGTGAAGAGGAAAATAAGACTGACAAAGAGAAAGTATGAGAATAGAATGGCAGTCGGCATAAAAGGGAACCCAAAAATCTTCTACTGGCATGTAAGTAATAAGTGGGTAATGTTACAATCATCTAGTTCATGATTTATATTAATATTTTTAGAGGTAACTTTTAGCTTTGGGGAACTTAAATTTGTAAATGTAAGGTAACTGCAACTAGTCATTTGGTAGTAGAGAACTTGAGTATTGCTCGAGACATTTTGTCTTTCACTCATCAGAACAATTCACAAGAATATCAATGTAAGGGAAGCCACAGATTTATACTGGATGAGAAGAGAGTGCTGATTGGTTGGCGAGTAGAGGCATTGCCATGGAGAATGCACCAGTTTATAACTGCCAAGCTTTGTTTGAAATTTAAACCAGGCAACTTGACTCTGGTCAAGGCATTACCTTGAGGAATGAACCAGAAAATGGCTGTCACTTATTTTGTTTAGCTGAAACAGGCACAATGTGTGTACATGTTCTTTCTGTGTGCAAAGAACAGGGCCCTGTGTATTAATATATGTAGCTTCCAGCAAATGCACCACACTACGAGCCGACTGCCAATCTTAAATTCGTTGTCAGAGTAATTCCTAGCATACTGAGGATGATTTAGCAAATGTCTAATTGCAGAATCACATCCAATGTGATAAGGGGTTCTTTACCATGGTCTACCACAAGTCTGCCTTCACTGGTCAATACATGCCTTGGGGTTCTTACAGTTCCACGCACTATAAGATTGGCCTTATCAGTAATCTTGTAAATAGGGCCTGAGCCATTTGCTCACCATGCAAGCTTGATGCTGAAATAGGGCGAATAAAAGGCATCCTGCTTGATAATGGCTACCCTGATCAGATCATTTCTTGCTGGAGATCGTGCAAACTTATGAACGGTCCTAAGGCCATCATTTTCAGCACTGAAAAGTGCCCAGTCTATCTCACATTACCCTTGTAATGTGTCCCAAACATTTGAGCAACAGATGAAGCTAGCTGTTTCACACTGCTAGTATGCAGTAGAAACACGTGTGGTGTTTGCCACTAACAGGATGCTGCCGTCAAGCCAAAAAAACATTCTGCCTATCAAACAAGTGAGTAATGTGATATATGAATTTCAATGCCAGTGTGATGCTAGGTATATAGGCCATACATCCCAAAGACTGGTGGATCGTATCAAACAACATGTCCCTTCTGCTGTTTGCAACAGGCAAGGCACAGGCCATACCCAACCAGCCCATGCTTGCAAAACTCAGAACACAGTGTCCAACATTAGATGTGATTCCACAATTTGACAACATTTGCTAAATATTCCTTCATGTGCTACGAATTATGCTGCCAACCATTTTAAGATTGTCAGTTGGGCTCGTAGTGTGGCACATTTGTGCGTACTGGAAGCTACATACATTAATACACAGGGTCCTGTTCTTCGCAGACAAAAAGAACATGTGCACACATTGCGCCTGTTTCAGCTAAACAAAATAAGTGACAGCCATTCGCTGGTTCATTCCACAGGGCAATGCCTTGACCAATCAAAGTCAAACTGCCTGGTTTAAATTTCAAACAAAGATTGGCAGTTATCTCTGTCTGTCACCATAAACTGGTGCATTCTCCATGGCAATGTCTCTACCAATCAGAGTCCACTTACCAGCCAATCAGCACTCTCTTCTCATATAAATTTGTTGCTTCCCCTTACATTGGTATTCTTGCGAAATGTCCTGATGAGTGCAAGACGAAAAGCTTCGACAAAATGTCTCTATTTTCAGCAATACTCAAGTAATTGAAACTCTGGCATTTAAAAATTGCCAGACCACCCAAGGTTTTTTTCTCATCAAAAGTCTTTCCATATGTATTTAGAGTTAGACTTAGAGGGGTGAGACCCATAAAACAGCAGGTGGGCTCGTTTAGTTGGGAAACTGAAGTCAGCGGCAGGGATTTTATCTGGGCAATGGGGGTCTTGACATCCTCCGAAAGCGATGTCAAGAACCCTGCGTTGCCTTTTCTATGGGGGGCCCGCTGAATCAAGTGTCAATTAGCTCTTAACTGGACAGCAGCAGACCTTTCACGTGATCAAGGACCCTGGTGACAGAAGTCCTGCTCTCTGAAACGCCTGCAGCTTTTTAAATGAGCAGCGCCACTATGGAGGCAGTGGCTGCCGCTGGTGAAGCACTCACCTGAGGCTCAGGAGCGGTGCTGGACCCAGGCCACAGGTAGGTCAGAGCAGGAGGGGTCTCGCAAGGTGGGGGTCATGGGGGAGGGGATGTCGGGGAGTCAGCAGCAAGGGCAGGTGTTGGCTATCAGCTGGCCCCCCTTTTCAATGCTGGGTCCCTCGTTTAGGTACTGTGCCTTTTAATGAGGGACAACCCCACACCCCCTTCTGTGCTTCCCAGGACTGCACGCCACTTAGCTAATTGTGGTGGCAGCGGGATGAAGCCTTCAAATTTCCCAGTTAAGGGCCTCAATTGGCAGCGGGGCAGGTAGGCCATTCACAGGCCTTTCCACCCCAGACTTAATTTTGGTGGAAGTGGGAACGTGCTGGTGTCCCCCCACCCCCACCACCATCCCACCCAATTATACGCTCTCCCTGCCTCCAAACCCGCTGCGGGGGAGAGCATAAAATTTTCCCAGTAAGTCTGAAGAGAATTGCACTCTTTGTTAGCAATGCAAATTATTCATGTAGGCTCAGGATCAAAGTTTTTGTTTTGAAGCTAGAAGTTAAATTAGTTTAAATTGCTATCTGGGACATCCTAGCTATACCCCATTGCTATGTAGATAGATTATGCAGGGAGTTGCCCTTTTGATCTTGGATTTTTATCTCTGTGATTTCTCACAGAAAGTCAGTCTGTGTTTTCGAGCAGCTTGAACCAGGTGGAGATAGAATCTGCCAGAAGCTGGGACAAGGAGCAGAGAGGTCATCAGGAACCAGGGGTGTTTCTGATTTGGAGTCGCGATGCAAGGATGCAAGCGTGGCCCATGCTGAGGCTGGGGAAATCCAAATTCACGAGGTGTTGAAGTAGGGCTAGAGAGTTCACTGAGCTGGTTTCTAGAGGGAGAATCCCCAAGAAACATCTTACTTCGGAAGGTAGCTTGGAAACTAAGAAGAGTCAATGTGAATTCGAGAGCTATGGGGTGCTTTGGATTGGCCCAAGGAGAAGTGAATGAACCTTTAAGATCCCATAACGTATTGGGGAACTCTTGGGCGGAAGTGAAAGTCAAACAGGAAGTGTTCTGTTAAGATTTTTGGGTTTAGAATATAAGTGATTACAAATTATAGTTTTAAGTTAGTAGTGCTTGCTTTGTTTAACTCTTGTATAGAAAAGGTTTTCGTTTAAAACATGAAATCTTGTGGCGTAATTCTTTCAGTTAATTACTGGGAGTTTGAATTTCTTTTCATAAAAGTTACTGGTCTCTAACAAGATCCTAACAGTAATAAGATGTGGGGTGGGGCCTATTAGGGACAAAAAGGGTGATATATGGTTAGAAATGCAAGGCAAAACTAGAATACTTAATGAGTACTTTGTATCAGTGTTTACTAAGGAAGAGAATGCTGACAAAGTTTTCCAGTTCCAGGTAGGAGCACGAAACGGCACTGATACAATCATCAATGTACCGGAAAAAGAGTTTGCGCTCGGCATGACGTTGAGCTCTTCTTCCGTCGCCTCCACCTCCGGGCTCACTTCTTTGACCAGGAGTCCTCTCCCCGACCAGCAGACCCATTCACCCACCTCCAGCATTCTCCCTGTACCTGGACCCCTCCCTCTGGCCTCTTACCCACTCTTGATCTTTTCATTGAAAACTGTTGGCAAGCCATCAGCCATCTCAATTTCTCTGCCCCCCTCACTCACTCTAACCTGTCCCCCTCTGAACTTGCCACACTCCATTCTCTCAGGTATAACCCTGACATTGTCATCAAACCTGCAGATAAGGATGGAGCTGTTGTTGTCTGGCGTACCGACCTCTACCTTGCAGAGGCTCAGTGCCAACTCTCAGACACTTCTTCCTACCTCCCCCTGGACCATGACCCCACCACCGAACATCAAGCCACTGTCCACAGGACTGTCACTGACCTCATCTCTGGAGATCTTCCCTCTACAGCTTCTAACCTTTTAGTCCTGCAACCCCAGACAGCCCGCTTCTATCTCCTTCCCAAAATCCACAAACTGGACTGTCCCGGCAGACCCATTGTTTCAGCCTGTTCCTGCCCCGCTGAACTTATTTCTTCCTATCTTGACTCTATCTTTCCTCCCTGGTCCAGTCTCTTCCCACCTACATCCATGACTCTTCTGACGCCCTACGTCATTTTGACAATTTCCAGTTTCCTGGCCCCAACTGCCTCCTCTTCACTATGGACATCAAATCTCTCTACACCGCCATCCCCCACTAGGACGGTTTGAGGGCTGTCCACTTCTTCCTTGAACAGAGGCCCAACCAGTCCCCATCCACCACCACCCTCCTCTGCCTGGCTGAACTTGTTCTCACATTGAACAACTTCTCCTTCAACTCCACTCAATTCCTTCAAGTAAAAAGTATTGCTATGGGTACCCGCATGGGTCCTAGTTATGCCTGTCTTTTTGTGGGATATGTCGAACATTCCTTGTTCCAGTCCTACTCAGGCCCCATTCTCCAACTCTTTTTCCAGTACATTGATGATTGTAGCAGTGCCGTTTCCTGCTCCTGCCCGGAACTGGAAAACTTTATCAATTTTGCTTCTAATTTCCACCCTTCTCTCACCTTTACATGGTCCATCTCTGACACTTCCCTTCCCTTCCTTGACTTCTCTGTCTCCATCTCTGGGGATAGGCTGTTTGCTAATATTCATTATAAGCCCACTGACTCCCACAGCTACCTTGATGACACTTCTTCACACCCTACCTCCTGTAAGGACTCCATTCAAAAAGCAGTTCTGATGAAGGGTCACTGACCTGAAATGTTAACTCCTCTTCTCTCTCCACAGATGCTGCCAGACCTGCTGAGTATTTCCAGTATTTCTTGTTTGTGTTTCAGATCTAGTCCACTGGCATTACCATTATGCGACCATCCCCAATGGGTGATCTTTAAGGGAGAGATGTTTCAGGTACAAGTTAGGTACATTCCAAAAGGGCAAAAAGTAAGGAAACCAAAGCCAGGGCTCCTTCAATGACGAGGGACATACAGAATATGATGAAACTAAAAAAGAGAGTGTACGATGCATTTCAGGTGAATCTTTCAAGCGAGAACCAGGCCAAATACATTAAGTTAAGAGGGGAAGTGAAGAGGAAAATAATATTGGCAAAGAGAAAATATAAGAATAGAATGGCAGTTAACAAAAAAGAGAACACACACATCATCTACTGGCATGTAAATTGTAAGCATGTAGTAAGAGGTGGGGTGGGGCCTATGAGGGACAAAGAAGGTGATATATGCTTAGAGATGCAGGGCAAGGCGAGAATACTTAATGAGTACTTTGTATGGGTGTTTACTAAGGAAGAGGATGCTGACAAAATATCAGTCGAAGAGGTAATAGAACATAGAACATATAGAACATAGAACATTACAGCGCAGTACAGGCCCTTCGGCCTTCGATGTTGCGCCGACCTGTGAAACCATCTGACCTACACTATTATAGAACAAAGTAATGGATGGGGTGAAAACTGATAGGAAGGATGCACTGGAAAGGCTGGCTATGCCTAGAGTGGATAAGTCACCTGGTCCGGATGGCTTGCAACCCAGGTTGCAAAAGGAAGTGAGGATGGAAATAGCAGAAGGGCTTGCCATAATCCTCCAGTCTTCCCTAGATACGGAGGACGTGCCAGAGGACTGAAGCATGGCAAATGTGATACCCTCATTGAAGAAAGGGTGTAAGGACATCCTTAGTAGCCACAGGCCAATCAGTTTAACATCAGTGATGGGTAAGGTTCTAGAAGCAATAATCTGGGAAAAAAATCCACAGGCACTTGGAGACATTTGAATTAATTAGGGAGGGCCAGTACGGATTTGTAAAAGGTTTGACAAAACTAATTGCATTTTTTGGTGAAGTAACAGA
This sequence comes from Heterodontus francisci, assembly GCF_036365525.1. Lineage (NCBI taxonomy): Eukaryota > Metazoa > Chordata > Chondrichthyes > Heterodontiformes > Heterodontidae > Heterodontus > Heterodontus francisci. The sequence continues at coordinate 80,930,058 of NC_090382.1, read as the reverse complement.
TGAAGGGAAAGCAATGGATGTTGTCTGTATGGATTTTAAGAAAGCGCTTGACTAAGTATCACATAAAAAAATGGTTAACAAAGTTGAGGATCATGGAATAGGAGGGTCAGTGTCAGCTCGGAGAAAAAAATGGCTTAAGGACAGAAAACAGCGAGTTGTGGTAAATATTTCTCAGACTGGAGAATGGGAAACAGAGGTGTTCCTCAAAGATCAGTGGGAGGACCACTGCTGTTTTGATATATATAAATTAATTGAATATGAGAATACAGAGTAGAATTTCAAAATTTGCCAATGATGCCAAACTTGGAGGAATGGCAAACAGTGAGGATGATACAAATTGACTGCAATGGGACATAGATTGGCTAGCAAAATGGATGGACAAGTGGCAAATGGAATTTAATACAAGGAAGTGTGAGATTATGTATTTTGACAGAAGGGATGGGGAATGGTCAAATAGTTCTAAAGAGTGTGCAGGGACGGAGGGAACTGGGTTGTTCACTGTATATCAGTTGTTTAATTATATGCAGGTAGAGGGTGTTAATTGGGGTCATACTTGAGCACATATAAGGAGACACTTACTGAGACTGGGGGAGGTTTTTGAGTAAGGAGCTATATGTTTGTAATCTTTTTACTCTGTAAAATAAATGTAACACTGAGTAATGATTGGCTCCAGTATCATCCTTCAACAACAAGCTTTCTGGATTGTAACATGGGTGCATGCACATAGATCTCTGAAGGCGGCAGAACATATTGAGAGCATGGTCAGCAAAGTATATGAGATCTTGGGCTTCATAAAGAGTGTTATGGTCAAGTGAGGAGGGTTTGATGGGCTTCCCTCTTTTCCCTCTCCTTGTTGAACCACAACAGGTTTAATTCTTTCTTGAAGTGGATGTACTGGCCAATTCAGTAGGTGTTTGATTATTTATTTGCTATGATCATAACAAGAACCAATCGGACCGATTTTCTTGAGTTAACGAAGAAAGAGGTTAACTTTATTGTATCTAAACCGAACTAATGAAATAATAAACAATGCACCAATTTTCACTCTCACACACACACTCGAGGTTTACACACACACAAATAGGTAGATTGATTGAGTTAGAGTCCATAAAAAAGGTGTACAATCTGTGGGGTTTGGTGATTCAGCTGGCTTCTCACTGAATTCAGTGGTCCTGAGGGTTTTAGTTTGAAGAGGTAGATGACTTGTTTGGTGGGTCTCTTTAAAGACAGCGATGCTGATAATTTCCTGCAACTGGGTTTCTGATTGTAGCCGGAGTATGCAAAGGTGATCAGTCAACAAGCAGGATTTGAAAGCTTTCAAGCTGGAATGGAGAGAGAGAGAGGGGGGGGGGGGGGCACTTAAGGTCTGCTCATGTCAGAGTCCAGTTGCTTCTCCTCTGCTGCAGAGAAAAACACCAGCTTAAAACCACAGATTGGGAGGGGCTTGTCACATGACAGTCACTCAGTCATTCAAATACAGCAGTTAGCAGCATTTCTCCTTCTTGCTGAGAGAATATGTAGTTCCTTTAAACTTCCAGGGTTTTGGTTCTTGCCTGTGACTTCGCAGACATTTTGTCTCTCTCCTCACAAGCATTGCAGTGTAATATAAAGTGCTGCAAATTAGGTGATCATCTTAAGCTCAAAGGATGACTTTTCTGGCAGCTGGTCTTATAAAAATGTCTTTTAAAAAAATATAAATACAGATCTCCAACCAGTGGACCAAAGAAAATTATCATTCAACAAAACACATTGGCGTAACAAGAGGTATTGAGTAGAAAAGCAGGAAAGTTAAGCAGAACCTTTATAAAGCTCTGGTTAGGCCACAGCTAGAATATTGCATTAGCTTCTGGTCACCACACTCCAGGAAGGATGTCAGGGTCCTTGAGAGGGTGCAGAGAAAATTTACCAGAATGATTCCAGAGATGAGACCTTTTAGCGACAAGGTTAGGTTGGAGAAGCTGGGGTTGTTCTCCTTGGAGCAAAGGAGATTGCGGGGAGATTTGATAGAGATGTACAAGATTATGAATGATATGGATAAGGTAGACAAGGAGAAACTGTTCCCATTAGCTGATGGCACAAGGACGAGAAGACACAGATTTAAGGTTTTGAGCAAGATAAGCAGAGGGGATGGGAGGAAGAACTTACTTAAGCAGCAAGTGGTAATGACCTGGGACTCACTGCTTACGAGGTTGGTGGAGGCAGAGTCAAGGGGTTGGATATTAAGAAGACCTTGACGTCGTGATCTGTGGCGGAGGGGGCCTGAAGATGGCCCCGGATGAAACTCGCCACGGAGCTGGATGCTGGCAGGGCCCAGCCCGATCCTCCCAGCAGCTGCAAGGATCCGTGATAGAACCCACACTGCTGGGCAACAGGATGACAATTTGAATATTCAAATCAATAAAATTAATTAATTACATACACTTACCCTAGAACTTGAGGGCCTGGTGTGATCTTCGGCACGGCAGCCAGCACTCCCGCACCTTCAGATCCTCATCCGGGGCAACGAGGCACGACACTGGTGGGGAGGGGTGAGGAGGTACATTTGTCAGTGCGGGAGCAAGGGATGGGGTCAACTACACGTAATGGGTGCAGGGGTTGGTGGGAAGGGTTGAACTTTAAACTTTGCACAGTTTGTCGGGGGGCAGGTCAGATGTTAAGTGTTTTGGAGAGAAGGGAAAATAGTTATTGTAATTGTTATGGGGGGGTGGAAAAGGGGCAAAAGAAATGTATTTATTTAATTTTGGTGTATATTTCTTTAAATATTTTAATAAGCCGGCAGGGCTGGCTGCCCTTTAAAAAGGGCGCCAACACCCGCACACAGGCAGCTGCATTTTTCCAGTCCTGGCAAAATCCTCGTAAACCTGTTCTGTACCCTTTCTAGTGTAATTACATCCTTTCTGTAATGATGTGACCAGAACTGCACACGGTACTCAAGTTGTGGCCTAACCAATGAGTTATACAGTTCCAGCATAACCTCCCTGCTTTTGTATTCTATACCTTGGCTAATAAAGAAAAGGATTCCATATGCCTTGTTAACCACCTTATCGACCTATCCTGCTACCTTCAGGGATCTGTGGACATTCACTCTAAGGTCCCTTACTTCCTCTACACTTCTCAGTATTTTCCCATTAATCGTGTATTCCTTTGCCTTGTTCAACGTCCCCAAATGCATCACCTCACACTTCTCCAAGATACATTCCATTTGCCATTTTCTACCCATCTGACCAGACCATCAATATCTTCCTGCAGCCTAGAGCTATCCTCCTTGCTATCTACCACACGGCCAATCTTTGTGTCCTCTGCAAACTTTTTGATCATGCCCCTACATTTACGTCCAAATCGTTAATATACACCACAAAAAGGAGGGGACCCAGTACTGATCCCTGTGGAATGCCACTAAACAGCCTGCCAGTCGCTAAAACACCTATCAACCCTATGTGTCCTGCCACTGAGCCAATTTTGTATCCACCTTGCTGCATTTCCATGGATCCCATGGGATTTTATTTTTTGAACCAGTCTGCCATGTGGGACCTTGTCAAAAGCCTTGCTAAAATCCATGTAGGTCACATCAACTGCACTACCATCATCTATCTTCCTTGTTACATCTTCAAAAAATTCGATCAAGTTGGTCAAACAAGATCTTCCCTTAACAAATCCATGCCGACTATCCTTGATTAACGTGCCTTTCAAAGTGACAGTTTATCCTGTCTCTCAGAATAGATTCCAATAATTTGCCCACTACTGAGGTTAGACTGACTGGCCTGTAATTATTTGGTCTATCCTTCGCTCCCTTTTTAAACAGAGGTACAACGTTAGCAATTCTCCAATTCTGGGGCATCACGCCTGTATCCAGTGAGGACTGGAAAATGATGGTCAGACCCTCTGCTATTTCCTCTCTTACTTCTTTTAACAGCTGAGGATACATTTCATCTGGCCCTGGTGATTTATCAACTTTCAAGGATGCTAATACCATTAATACTTCCTCTCTCCCTATGTTTATCACATCCAATACTTCACACTCTTCCTCCTTAACTACAGTATCTGCATCATCCACCTCTTTTGTGAAGATAGACGCAAAGTATTCATTAAGAATCATACCAACATCTTCTGCTCCTACACATAGGTTACCTTTTTGGTCTTTTATGGGCCCTACTCTCTCCTTAGTTATCCTCTTACTCTCAATGTATTGATAAAACATCTTTGGGTTCACCTTGATTTTGCTTGCCAATATTCTTTCATGCCCTCTCTTTGCTTTCCTAATTTCCTTTTTGATTTCACTTTCTATACTGCTCTCAGCTTTCTGTAGTATTGAGTTCTTGGTGTCGGACATTACAGGCCTGCTTAGGTCAAGAAAAAGAACCGGACCCAAACCCAACCGATCCACAGTGGACCCGAGCCTGACCCAGCCCGAGTCCTTCCAATTTTGCCCCGCGCCCGACCTGACCTGAGCCCAAGCCCGACCCGACCATCCTTCCAACTCGGAACCTCCAGGAAGCTGCAGCATGTGCGTGATGACATCATAGTGATGTCACTCGCTCACTGCGCAGACTCAGTTTCCTCCCGGATTCCCAGCTCAGGTAAGTTTTTTATTTTTAATACTTAGCGGCAGAGCACTTAACGTGTGTGTCCGGCCCAACCTGTACCTGGCCCGACCCGACCCGAGCCCGAAAGCCAGCCCCAGAAGAGGGGCCCGACCCGACCTGACCCGATCCCGACACCTGTTGTCAGGTCCCGTCGGGTTCGGGTCGGGTAGCAGGCCTTCATCGGACATAAGCTTTCCTTTTCTGTCTTATCTTACCCTGTAGGCTTCTTGACATCCGTGGGGCTCTAGATTTGGCCGCCTCGCCCTTTTTCTTTGTGGGAACATGTTTAGCCTGAACCCCTTACATCTCCCCTTTGAATGCCTCCCACTGTTCTGACATTGATTTACCTTCAAGTAGTTGTTTCCAGTCCACTATCGCTCAATTACTCCTCAGTTTAGTAAAATTGGCCTTCGCCCAATTTAAAACGCTAACTCCTGTGCTATCTCTGTCCTTTTCCATAATTATATTAAAACTGACCGAATTATGATCGATTGCTCAAGTCAAAGCCCCCAATCAAAATATACGATTCTGATTTTGGTGGAAGAAATGCACCATTGATTCATGCCCATCCCTCCACAACTTGCCTAACATATCATTTTGAACTTTCCAGATTAAAGAAAGACCCAGCTAAATTGAACCCCCGAATGAGGCTAACCAAACCAGGTGTCTTTAAATCAACAAATTAACTGTTTAAATAGAAAAACTAAATTCTTAAACACTCCTACGATATAAACAACATTTAAAATAGAAAAAAAAAGTGTCCTTGTAGATTTACGCTCCTGCCGATGTGAAATCTTCCAATGTGGAATAGTCCAAGGTTGCTTGACGTCCTCACAGCCATCCGATGGGGGAGAAAAAATGTTCTCCAACAGTTTTCCAACTGTTCGGCAACAGTCCGTAGTCTAATTCAGCAGTTGAATTGATGCTCTTCTTTTCCAGTGATGAATTTCAACAATTACAGTTCAGTGGTTAAAGGAATTTGTTTTTAAAGAAATTAATCTGGCTTGACATCAGAATTCTGAGAGTGTAATAAATAGGGTTTAAATAAACTGAGAGAGCTCTCATTTCCTTCAGTATATGTTGGTCCAGCTGCCTGTCTATGTCTCTGTTAACTGTGCCTCAAAATCCAGTTTTTCAACTAGTTTCAAACTTCAATTGGCAACAATGTATCTTGTGTCTTTGGTCCTGAGTGGCCGTATCCTACGGCAACCAGAAGGTACTCTTTGAGTCACCGTCCCTGAGTGGCTGTATCCTGGGGCAATGAGAATGCATTCTTTGAATCAGTCTCTGGAGCTTGTTGCCTTAAAGCAGTACTGCTTCTTTTTCAGTCTTAAAGGCACACCACATTCTTCCCAGAAAAAAAACTGCAGGATCATAACACCTCCTCCCCTGGCAGAATGAAATGCCATTCCTGAAATGTATTTCATTACAATGTGTAAAAAATACAAATTGAAAAAATGTTTACACATTTTTTCACATTTACAGGCATACACTTTTCTAAAATGTTAAGACTACAGCAACAAGTTCCACCAGAACATTTCAGCTTTAAATTTTTAAAAAAGTTGTCCCAATTAACCCATTTCAAATTTACAAGCATAGTCTTCCAGTTATTTCCTGTTTTCCTTCCAAGTCTCCCTATTGTCCATCACCTCAGCCAGGTGAACTGCACAGCTAGGACCACTGACCACTACTGGGTTTGCTATTCTCTGAGATTTTTTTTGAGTACCCCTTAACCTATGTGGCATCACTTGACACTGGAAAACCCTGTCCAGTGTAAGAGAAGCTGATTTTTTCTCACCCTGGGGTGTCAAATGAATTTTCCAGGTTTCCCCCAACACATTTGTCTCTTTAAGACATATGGTGTTGCCCACTCTGTCCATCCAGTCCTTTAAATGAGAATTTGAGTAGGAGTCTGCCTTCTTTACCACAGTGACTTTTCTCGAGTCTCTGCAAGTTTGAGCCGACCCATCGGGTTTAAGCATCAAGACTATCTGCGAATTCCAGCTGTCCTGACTAGGTTCAACGAAGCTGCCCTTCAGCATGCATTGTACCTCTGCTTCCACTTGGGCCTGTCTGTCTGTACCTAAGCAACAAGGATGTTATTTTAAAGGAATGGTTCCCCCTATACCCACGTGATGTGTGGCTAAGGTTGCACATCCTGGCTTATCCCTACAAACTTTTTGAAACGTTGTGAAAACCCTGGTTAGGACTTCATGCTGTTTTGCCTCTAAGTGTAAACGCCGATAGTTTAATTTTCCTAGCCATTCTGTATTCACTAATTGGATAGTTGGATGTTCAATCTGAGAATTTCCTAGGCCTGCTTCTGCCTCATCCTCACTATCCTTTTCCTTCTCCACAGTCCCGATTACCTGACATACCTGTACTGGCTTATCCTCCTCCCTGCAGTAATATTTTTTGAGCATATTAATGTGACACAACCGGTTCATCTTCCGGTGTCAATCAAGTAATCTACTTTGTCCACTCTTTTGATCATTCTATCTGGGCCACTGAACCATGCTTTTAATGGTTCTCCCTGTGACTCCCTAATACTTCATCCCCTGGTTTTATGGTAGGTTGTGGTTTTCCCACCATTTGATAGGTATGGCATGTCCTACAAAATTGTCTCACATCCTTTCTAAGACCTGGCCAGTAATAATGTTTGCTTATGTGTGATTTGGTTTTCCGAATTCCCCTATGTCCTGCAAAAGGAATGTCGTGTGCTAAGCTTAATAATCCCTGTCGATATTTAGGTGGTACCATTATCTGTCCAACAACTGTCCAGTCTTCGTCGGCAGGCCTATGAGGCAGTCTCCATTTCCTCCTCAAAACCCTGTTTGCCTTCCGGAACTCCTTTCGCCTCCGCTTCAAACAGAGCCATCTGTGCTATTCGGTATATCTCTGGATCAGCTTGCTGTGCTGAAATTACAGACAATCTGTTAAACAACTCATTTGGATTATCTAAATCCCCAAATAAGGTTTCAGATGCTTGGCTATCTATTTGTACTGCCCCTTTTACCTCTGACAATGGATCCTATTGAGCCATTGCTTGGGTAACTATACACGCAGGAAATATTCCCGGAACTTGCTCCTGTAATTGCTCCATTTCTTTAATTTCACTTGGTTCCTCTGTAACTATAGGAAAAACTGATATTTTTGATCCAGCCAAATCATTCCCTAGGAGTAGATCAATTCCCTTTACTGGTAAACTGTGGACAACAACTACAGTTACTATCCCAGATAGTAAGTCATTCTCTAGGCATACTTTATACAAAGGTAAGGGCATATGCTCCCCGCCAATTCCATTAACTAAAACTTTGGTGTTCAAGACGCTGTCTGGTGGAAATCTCATATCTTTCCCCTGCAAGAGCATTTGGGTTGCTCCTGTGTCTCTGAGTATAATGATAGGTTTTGCTGCCTCACTTACAGGATATGGAGTTACTCTCCCCTTTGCCAAAAATTCATTATAACGCTCAGGTATTTTATTCTTAACCTCTACACTCCTTTTAGTTTTAGTATCTAGTTTCACAGCAATCGTTAAAGCTATAGCTTGGTCTGCTACACTCTCAGTCAGAGTCTTTTCTTCTGCTCTAACTTTGCATACCCCAACAAGTCCTAGGGGTTTACCTCGCAATTTTCAGCACTCTGAACGAAGATGACCCGTTTTGTTGCCATGGTAACACTTTGGCTTGCGAACCTCACTTCTACCTTCAGCACCTTCCTTTCTGACCTGAGGACGTGATTCTGGGGCATTCCCAGCTGTTCCTTCTTGACCCCAGCTATGTCTTCCTTTCACTCTCCCACTTTCTATCCTTCTCAGGTTTATGGGGTGATGGACGAAATTATTCACAAACTCAATTGGCCTTGCCCCAGTTGAGAACTCTAACTCCTGTTCTATCTCTGTCCTTTTCCATATTTATGTTAAAACTAACTGAATTATGATCATTACCACCACAATGCTCTCCTACTGCCACTCATTCCACCTGCCCATCTTCATTTCCTAAAACTAAGTCTAAAATTGCACCCTCTCTTGTTGGGCTTTACTACATACTGGGCAAAAGGGTTCTCCTGAATGCACCTCAAGAACTCTGCTCCTGCAATTCCTTTCACACTAAAACTATCCCAGTTAATATTGGGGTAATTAAAATCCCCAGCTATTACTGCCCTATTGTTCTTGCACCTTTTATTTATTTTGAAATACAGCACTGAAACAGGCCCTTCGGCCCACTGAGTCGGTGCCGACCATCAACCACCCATTTATACTAATCCTACATGAATCCCATATTCCTACCACATCCCCTCAATTCCCCTACCGACATTAGGGGCAATTTACAATGGCCAATTTACCTATCAACCTGCAAGTCTTTGGCTGTGGGAGGAAACTGGAACACCTGGGTGGCACAGTGGTTAGCACTGCAGTCTCACAGCTCCAGCGACCTGGGTTCAGTTCTGGGTACTGCCTGTGCGGAGTTTGCAAGTTCTCCCTGTGACCGTGTGGGTTTCCGCTGGGTGCTCACACAGCCAAAGACTTGCAGATTGATAGGTAAATTGGTCATTGTAAATTGCCCCTAGTGTAGGTAGGGGTAGGAGAATGATGGGGATGTGGTAGGGAATATGGGATTAATGTAGGATTTGTATAAATGGGTGGTTGCTGGTCAGCACAGATTCAGTGGGTCAAAGGGCCTGTTTCAGTGCTGTGTATCTCTCTCTCTCTCTCTCTCCTGGTGGAAACCCATGCAGTCACAGGGAGAACTTTCAAACTCCACACAGGAAGTACCCAGAATCAAACCCGGGTCACTGGAGCTGTGAGGCTGCAGTGCTGCAGAGATTTGCCTACATATCTGCTCTTCCAACTCCCTCTGACTGTTTGGAGGTCTATAGTACACTCCCAGCAGTGTGATTGCCCCTTTTTTGTTCCTTAGCTCAATCCATAGGGCCTCATTTGATGAACCTTCCAACATATCATCCCTCCTCACAGCTGTAATAGTTTCCTTGACCAAAATTGCCACTCCCCTTTCTTTCTTATGCCCCTCCCAATCGCGTCTGAAAGCCTGTAGCCAGAGAAATTGAGCTGCCATTCCTGTCGTTCCTTAAGCCATGTTTTTGTAATAGCTATGATATCAGACTGTCACATGTCTATCTGTGCCCTCAGTTCATCTGTTTTATTTGCTAAATTCCTTGCATTGAAATAGATACCCTTGAGCACTGTCAAACTCTTTTTTTTATTTTCCAGCTCTCGTTTCCTCTGTCTTCCAGATTCATCCATTAATTTTCCGCCTTCTATTTTAATTTCTGATTTTGTCCCAGCTGAGTCTACCCTCAGGTCCCCATCCCCTTGCCAAACTAGTTTAAACCCTCCCCAACAGCACTAGCAAAACATCCTGCAGGGAACTCAGTCCCGGCTCTGTTCAGGTGCAGCCCGCCTGCCTGTAGAGGTCCCGTCTCCCCCCAGAGCCGGTCCCAATGTCCCAGGAATCTGAAGCCCTCCCTCCTGCACCATCTTTCCAGCCATGCATTCATCTGTCTTATCCTTCTATTTCTATACTTACTTGCGCGTAGCACTGGGAAATTACTACTTTTGAGTTCCTGCTAGCTAATTTCTTACCTAGCTCCCTAAATTCTGACTGCAAGACCAGATCCCTCTTTCTACCTATGTTGTTAGTTCCAACGTGGACCACGACTGCTGGCTGTTCACCCTCCCCCTTCAGGGTGCTCTGCAGCCACTCAGTGACATCCTTGACCCTTGCATCAGGGAGGCAACACACCATCCTGGATTTACATCTGCAGCCACAGAAATGCCTGTCTGTTGCCCTGACTATTGAATCACCTATCACTATGGCTCTTCCAGTCTTCCCTTTACCCCACTGTGCAGCTGAGCCACCCATGGTGCCATGGACTTGGCTCTGGCTGCACTCCCCAGGTGAAGCATCACTTTCCTCAGTATTCAGAACTGAATACCTGTTGGAGAATGAGAGGCACTCAGGGGTCTCCTGCACTACCTGCCTGGTCCTTTTTGACTGTCTGGTATTCACCAATTCCCTCTCTCCCTGCATATTCTTAAGCTGTGGGGTGACCACATCTATAAAAGTGCTATCCACATAGCTCTCATCCTCATGAATGCATCACAGTGTCACCAGCTGCCGCTCAAGTTCCAAAGTCCGGAGCTCAAGCTGCTTCAATTGACAACACTTCCTGCACAAATGGTTCTCCAGGATACGGGAAGCATCCTGGAACTTCCACATAGCACAGGTGGTGCACTCTCAAGGTTGAAGCAACCCTACCATTCCTTTATTTATTAGTTGAGCCTTTGCTACTGCTAAAAAAGCCTTACCAATACTATAACAGCTTAGAATTATTAATAAAACCTTACTAGTACTGATAAATCCTACTAAAAATCAATATAGTTCACTTGTTAAAATAAAGCTTACTCAAAAAAACCCAGCTACTCACTTGTTCCTTATTATTAAGCTATTTACACACACAGCCTAACAGTGATGTACTAACCCAGCTATTTAGAGTTATTCCCTAACAGCAGTTACTCAGCAACCAATCATCTTGCAGCTTTCCTGTGATGTCACTGTTCACTTTGTTTTCAAACTCCGGCACACCTGGACTCTTCCCACGGAAGGGAGTGGTGGCAGGCTGATAGAATCCAGCCCAATTATTTCAAAAGAAAGTTGGATGGGCACCTAAAGGAAATAAATTTGAAGGGCTGCAGGGATGGAGCAGGGGAATGAGACTGACTGGATTACTCTACAGAGACCTGGCATGGACTCAATGGACTGAATGGCCTCCTTCTGTGCAGTTTTAGTGTGAAACCACGGGCAGGATTTTACCGCAGGCTTTAAGACCTTGATGTTGGGACGAAATGAGGGTTCTAAATCTGCATTTGCTGGCAGCAGGTGGGGCTCAGCAATTTTACTGGTGATGGCCTCCTAATTGACATTACTGCCATCCAATTAAGGATAGTGGGCGGGCTGCTGATGCTGCTGTCCCAATCAGAGGGCCAGCAGCTTTACAGCCTCGGCAGCACGATCAGGAGCGATGGGTGCTGCTGAGAGAGGTCAGGGATCGAGTGGGCGCAGAGGTAAGTAAAAAAAACAATAAAAGCCAGAGGGACCAAGCAGGCAGGACCCTCCAGATGGCCCACTGGAGCCACTGGGGCAGCCTTCTCTGTCTCCATCCCTCTTTTTGGGGCATGGCGTTGGCAGAGTCCCCATGTGGTGGGGACCATTCTGCCACTGGTAAAATGCCAGTGAGCCCAAAACATTGACCCTCATAGAGTCCTCAAGTATTTAAAAGCAAAATACTGCAGATGCTGGAAATCTGAAATAGAAACAAGAAATGCTGGAAACACTCAGCAGGTCTGGCAACATCTGTGGAGAGAGAAGCAGAGTTAACATTTCAGGTCAGTGGCCCTTCTTCAGAGCTAATCCTCAAATATTTAATTTGGCTGCCTGCCTCCAAGGGCAGGCAGCCACTCCGCATTCAGTCCCACCACTGTGAAACTTCCCCAGCGGTGGGACTGCTTTGGGGAGCCGTCATGACACGATTATTTTCTTGGCCTCCCTACCAGGTAATTCCTGCCACATGTCTATGTAACACACAGCACTGTCCAATGCATTAATTCTAACCTACAGACACACACACCGCCCCATCTCACTGAGTCCAACATTGCCATCCTGTGTCACGAGCATTAAGACTTTGATACTTCGGCTTTGGTTGGAAGTATGTACTGAGTCAGCTGGACAAACAGAGCTAAATTAAGTTTGATTACATCGAGCCATTACCCAGCGAGCTTTGATGATCTTAGCATTTTCAGTGACTTGTTATGTGCAGTGGAACTCACCAAGCAATTCTCCAAACTACATAATCAATGATGACTGTTTAAATAAAAGAAATATAAGATATTCAAAAAAAAATCAACAGCAATTTAATGAGGAAGTTAATTGTAATTTTTAACTGAATGGGTGTGTAGGGAAATTATAATGTTCTTTTTGAATGCATTCAAAATGCTGCTATATAGAGCCACCTGAGAAATTCTTCCCCACTGAGTTCCTCTTTCTGGCAAATGAAGGATTACTGAAGATATCTGACAGCAATTTGATCAAATCCAAAATGACAAATCTGAGGAATCACCTGTTTCTTCTTTCCCTCAACATCTGCTTTGCTTCCACGGACAGATGGAATGATGTATAAACACACACGCACACAGCAGATAGCTCAAATCCCATAAAGAGTACAATAAGCTACAATAATCATTGAGCTTTAGTTTTAGATGGAGAATGATTATACAGGAGACCAGCAAAATGTGACAAAGACACATTAGAAATATATAGCTGGCATAACTTCAAGCTACAAAGAGCATGCAAGGTTTTCTGCTCTGCTTCTTCCTATCTCTGTAATCTCCTCCAGCACAACCCCTCCAAACATGGTTCCTCTCATGCCAGTCTCTGGTGCATCCTCCTTCCTTCACCCCACCATTGGTAGCACCTTCAGTTGCCTAGGAATTCCCTCTCAAACACCTCTACCTCTCCATCTCCCATGCCTTCTTAAATTCCATCTCTGACCAAACTTCTTGGTCACCCCTCCTAATAGCTCCTTTTTTTGGCTTTGTGTCCACCTTTTCTTCACACCTCCATGGTGTTTTGTGCTGCTTTTTCACATTAAGGACTGGATTTTATGGTCCACTGAGACTGGATCAGAGGCAGGGGGACCCATAGAATTGTGATGGGAGGCGGGGGACGCAGGGCCCATTGCCGCCCGTCACCAAGCAATTTTGCTGGGGGAAGGGGGTAGGGGGGAACAGGCCAACGATGGCCTTTCCCCCCAGAGGCCAGTTGAGGCCCTGAAGCGGCCTATTAATGGCCATTTAAAGGCCTCTTCCCCCCGCCGCTGGGATTTAACCAACAGTGGGGGGGTGCCTCCGCCTCTCAGGGAGGGCAGCTTGTAATATGAGGCACCCTACCTGTGGGCTTGGCAGCTGGCTCTCCTCCACGGGCAATCTGTGGCCCATGGAGGATTCCTGCCAAATAAACTTCCACCTTCATGGACCCCTCCCCTTCTGCATTTTACACACTCCCCACTCACTGGGGCCTTCTGGACTGGCCCTGGCAACCCCGCCTCAGTTACCTGAGGTTCAGGTCTCCAGCGCTGGGCCTGGGTCCAAGGCCTCTGCAGCACCAGCAGTAGCCACCACTCTCAGTGGCGCTGCTGATACTGCTGATCTGCTGGCCCTCTGATCGGCTGGCAGCTCTTTAAAGGGAAGGCGATCCCAGTTCCTGAAACTTTGCTTCTGGAACAACAGAGGGGCTCGAAAAAGTTTAGGCAGGATTCCCCCGGTGCCAGGAGCCCCACTGGATGAACAAAATCCAACTCTTAAAGGTGCATTAAGGGTGCTATATAAAGCAAGTTGTAACTGACAAATGGTCTGAATTTTTTTAGTACAATTTCTCTCGAATATATATTATATATGAGCATATGTGAGTAGGGAAGGCATTTTCCCCCAGAATGATATTCATTCTTAACACCAGTGTGATTCCTAAACCTTGAATTAGATGAACAATTTCTTCTGACAGCACCATTTAAATAGATTTGGCCTTTTCGTGGCTAATTATAGAACAGCTCTGGAAGAGGTCTGGAAACAGATCAGCCCTCACAATAAGGTTACAGCATGTATCCTGAAGGACCTAGTGTCAGAAAAATTCAAATTCAATGCATATATTACAAAAGAAAATGCTGATCACTAGCACTAGGAATTGACAGAGGTGTTACACAGAGGTGTGCAGAGGGCCCAATAAAATTCTAAATTCAGTGGGGATTAAATTGGATAACCCTCAAAACAGACAAAGGAATCTTGAGGTGCTACTAAGCTGTGCCCGGTGATTGCATTGCTGACAAGATATCAGCTTATGCTGCGTGCTCATTTCCATGATTGCTGTGTGCAGTCAGTACTCCCTGCTCTGTTCATTGGCTGCAAGGATCAGCAGGGGGCCCTATATCATGAGTGCCTTGCACTACATTAAAGCTAGCCTGAACCTTCTTAAAGACGAGGTACATTATGACTGTTGGAGCTGAAATTATTCTGAATATTGTGCTTTGAAAGAATGGCTGACCATAGGAGACAGCGTGCAGTAAGGGTTTCAGATGCTGAACTGGAGGTCTTGGTAGAAAAGGTGGAAAGAAGGAGAGATGTTAGGAAGGCAAATAGAATGTTGGTGTTTATTGTGAGGAGAATGGAGTGTAAAAGTAAGGAAGTTTTACCACTGATGTATAGGACCTTGGTGAGACATCTGGATTACTGTGTACAGTTTTGGTCTCCTTATTTGAAAAAGGATATAATTGCATTAGAAGACTAATTACGGGGATGAAGAGCTTATCTTATGAAGAAAGGTTGGGCCTAAACCCGTTGGAGTTTAAAAGAATGAGAGGTGATCTTATTGAAACATATAAGATCCTGAAGGGACTTGATAGAGTGGATACTGGGAGGATGTTTTCTCTTGTGGGGCAGACTAGACTAGGGGACACAGTTTAAGAATAAGAGGTCTCCCTTTTAAAATGGAGATGAGGAGAATTTTTTTTCTCAAAGCATCATTAGTCTGTGGAATTCTCTTCCCTAGAAAGCAGTGGAGGCTGGGTCATTGAAGTTATTCAAGGCTGAGTTAGATAGATTTTTGATAGACAAGGGAGTCAAGGGTCATGGGGAGCAGACAGGAAATTGGAGTTGAGACCACAATCAGATCAGCCATGATCTTATCAAATGGTGGAGCAGGCTCAAAGGGCCGAAAAGCCTACTCCTGCACCTAAGTCCGATGTTCCAATCTTTATTCCTATGTTCTCTATCCTTAGAGGGGGTAGAGGCCCTCCAGATATATGCAGAGGGAAGTGGCAAGAGATAGTGGTGGAGGTGAATGCCAAGATTGTAGCCTCAATGACCTGGATGCAGTGCAGAAAGAAAATTAATGCTCTGACAATGGTTGTCAAGGTCAGGAATGCATCTTTAAATGCCATATCCTACTAACTGCACCATTAGCCACATCCACTGCTCAATCTACCACACTCTCTATCAACAGTCTCTATCAATCAAGACTCATACCTATCATTTGTAAGCTTTACCTCACCCTCACTCACTTAGCACTGTTGCAAGCCTCACACCTACATTTCACTGCATGCACACATTGGCAGCTATTAAATCATGACAGCCACATTACCCAAACATATTGCACAACACAACAGGAGGGGGAAAGGCATGCCTGCATTTTTTACTCCCCTTTGAAGAGACAATACTATCCATTATGGGAAGAGATATTTCTGAGATCTCTTCTACTCCTCCTCTTCCCTCTTCTAGCAGCTTGTCCTGCTTTGCATGGCCTCTGCTCATTCTTCCAATCATGCCCAATGCTAAGAGGAAACCCTACTAGATCACCACTATGGAAGCAACTGGTGTGTACAGAAGCCTTTAAGTTACCAGAAAGTATTTCTACACCAGCCAGACCACTTCCTGTAGACTATTAAAACTTTAATTGACTATGGAACAGCCAGAAGAAATAACCCAGCAGCTAAACTGGAAATAGTGAATGATCCCTTTTAAATAGCAATGGTGAGGGTGTCCTTCATGCCATTTGACATCGTGTTCAACTATGCAAGGTTAAGAGAGGGTGTAGGCTAGAGCATGGAGCTCCAAAATGGCAACGCTGGCATTAAATACACATTGATTGATATTATGATCTGCCTGCTCTGCAATCATTTGGTGCTCGTGCTAACTCCTTGACATAGTATAAGAGGTCAAAAAAATGGGTGCACCATAGACCAATTTCACCCCCCCATGTTCACAATGAATACAAAGCCATGATCAATTTGAATTATACAATGGGTGCAGCATTAACAGTACTGTGATGTGCCTAACATGATACCCCTTTCTCAACAATTGCAAGGTGCAATGTGATACCACATCATCAATCTTCTTCAATTTGGAAAAAGCTTATAAAAAGACCAACAATGGAATTTTCAAAATTAAATATGAAACAATTTGCAAAAACTCTCAAAGGCATCATAAGTAAATCAACAACAATCTCTTCATTAGCCACATTCAAATCACAATCCCAAATGCCTCAAATATGTACCACTAAATTATTCATAATGACATGAGAAGGTGCTTCATTTCTTTAAAATATTTTGATTACAATAATGTTTTTAAAACTTAAAATATGATTTATTTGCTTGTTGTCTAAATCTACCACATTTAATCAACTCATGAACCCAAATGGACAGACCACTTGACATGAAATCTTTAGTGAATTATGTCTAGACGGGTCCACTCAGTTTTGAATGTGGTACTACACCAGGTCCATATGGTATCTTCTATATTAGAGTTCCCTAATAAAACATGTTGTCCATTTCAGAAATACCTGAACGGTGCCTCACAATAACAATTTGGTTAAAAGTGCCAAGCTGCATCTAATGCACACAGTGTAGGGTATGGTCGGTGTACCTCAGTTTGAGCTTTTTGTCCTATTACAACTGATGTGACTGTTCCAAATCATGATTTCTCCAATCATCATAACCAAAGAGTCATTTTTTTGGCATTTTATGAGCAGAGACACAGAAAGGTGCCAATATCAGTGAGCTTTTAAAATTAAAACAAACAGATTTTAAAAATTAATAATAACTACCTTGTTAGCTATTTTTCATCATTAAATATAACCCTTGGAGGCCAGTGAGCAGCACTCCATGCATGCTTCTCCCAACTTCACAAACATGCAAATAGGTAGAGTAGGATTTGAGCATATACTCTGGGTTAATATTCAGTGCAGTACTCAGGGAGCTTTGCATTGTTAGATGTGCCATCTTTTGGTGGAAAGGTTAAACCAAGCCCCCATCTGCCTGTTCAGGTGAATGTAAAAGAATCTGGTAAAGGGTTTCACCTTTGCTACATTTCTTTAAAAAAAACAGGGGTAACATCTGCCTTTTCCGAGGCCACAGGTACTTCTCCAGTATTCAACAATTTCTGTAATTAATGGCTTTCTTGCACACAATTGATACTCCTCCTTAACACCAGTCAGATGGTTCTACCCTCACACACAGATATTCAAAACTAGTCACTAACACAATTCCTTTTCTCTTGCAGGACAAATAGCACACAATACTAGTGGAGACAGCCCACATAGGAGGAGAGATGGCATTAATCCATCTGTTATCCTCTGCTGAAGAAGCTGTAATGGATATCCTGGGCAGAGGGTGAGCCAGAGCAGTTTCAACAAAAACAACAACTTGTATTTATATAGCACCTTTAGTGTAATAAAACATTCCAAGGCGCTTCTCAGGAGCATTACAAAGCAAAACTTGACACCAAGCCACATAAGGCAATATTAGGCCAGATGGCCAAAAGTTTGGTCAAAGGTGTTAAAGACCATCTTAAAAGAGGAAATAGAGGTAAAGAGATGGATAAGTGTAGAGAGGGAATTCCAAAGCTTAGGGCCTAGGCAGCTAAAGGCAACACCACCAAAGTTGGAGCAATTAAAATTGGGGATGCTCAAGAGACCAGAATTAGATGGTGCAGATATCTTGAAGGGTTGTGGGGCTGGAGGAGATTACAGAGATAGTGAGAGATGAGTTCATGGAGGAATTTGAAAACAAGGGTGAGAATTTAAAAATCGAGAGCAAGCCCATGTAGGTCAGTGAGCACAGGGGTGATGGGAGAACAAGGCTTGATGCAAGTAAGGACACAGGCAGCAAAAGTTTGGGTGACCTCAAGTTTACGAAGGGTAGAATGTAGGAGATTGGCCAGGGGTGCATTGGAATATTTGAGTCTAGAAGCAACAAAGGCACGAATGTGTGTTTCAACAACAGATGAGCTGAGGCACAGGTGGAGTCAGGCAATGTTACAGGGGTAGAAATAAGTGATCTTAATGATGGTTCAGTTTCAGAGGCTGAGGCAGAAGGAAAGGTGCTTGGCTCTAAACAATCTATTTCTCTTATGTCTTAACTATGTCCTCACTCAAACTACATCACAACGTGATGCTACACTGAGCAAAGATAAGCCTTTGCCTCTAGCTACATACCATTTTGTTTAGTGGAGGAGAAGGATGGAGAATCTTCAAGTGGAGATGTCAGAGCTGTTCAGAAGGACATTTGAGTCCCAAAACAAGTGCAGGACCCTAATTATAAAGCTTAAATAGGCACATGCTGATTTCAGTGGCCTTCCTAACCACCTAAATGAGAGCCCCTTTTGAAAATGGCTACAGATGAATCCTGCGTGAAATGAGTGGGTGCGACCTCGACCAACCTTCAGTCCCTGAGCAATCATTTTTAGAGAATAAACAGGCATTCACATTTAAAAGTCTCCCCCATACAAAATATTCTGCAGAGAGGCACAGATGCTGCCTGATGTGCTGAGTATTTCCAGCATTTTCTGTTTTTATATCATATGAGGAAAGCCTGAGCCTGTCTATGGTGATTATAATTATTCAAGAAGAATGGTGGAAAATGGAACACTCCCAGGAAGAACCAGGAAGAAAAGCTGTCTACCTAGTCATGGCATTTTATACAAAACAACCTGCTCAGTCTTGGGTATATTTTGCATGTAGGAATAAATGCACGTAATTACAAGTGTGATTGTCTTTCCTAATTCTGTAGCCAGCTTTGATAAAGATAGCATTTTGAATTAGCTTCATTCTGCATAACTTTTCAATTTATGCACAACTTTTGCTTCATCTTAATAATTAGATTTGATGTCTTGTATGTCTCCAGTCGTTAGCAATCAGTGTTTTCTTTTCACAAATCCTTGTGTGTCTGCCTCCCAGCTGCCACCGACCACACAATTCACAAGCAATCCATCCCGTCAGTAAATAATATTAGGTGCAATTTTTTTATATACAATTCTCAGGATGAGAATGTCACTGGCAAAGCCTGCATTTATTGCCCATCCCTACTTGCCCCAAGAAGGTGGTGGTGGGATTTTGTTTTGAACTGCTGACGTTCGTGAGGTGAAAGTACTCCCACAATCCTGTGAGGCAGGGAGTTGCTGGTGCAGAAGGTGGAATTTGAATTCAATTAATAAATCTGGAATTATAAGCTAGTCTAATGATGGCCATGAAAACATTGTCGATTGTTGTAAAAACCCATCTGGTTCACTAATGTCCTTTAGGGACTCTTACATGCCCTCTGAAATGGCCTAGCAAGCCACTCAGTTGTATCTAACCGCTACGAAGTCAATAAAAGGGAATGAAACCGGACGGACCACCCGGCATCGACCTAGGCACCGGAAACGACAAGGGCAAACCCAGCCCTGTCGACCCTGCAAAGTCTTTCTTACTAACATCTGGGGCCTTGTGCCAAAGTTGGGAGAGCTGTCGCACAGACTAGTCAAGCAACAGCCTGACATAGTTATACTCACGGAATCATACCTTACAGACAATGTCCCAGACTCTGCAATCACTATCCCTGGGTATGTCCTGTCCCACCAGCGGGACAGACCCGGCAGAGGTGGCGGCATAGTGGCATACAGTAGGGAGGGAGTTGCCCTGGGAGTCCTCAAACATTGACTCTGGACCCCATGAAGTCTCATGGCATCAGGTCAAACATGGACAAGGAAACCTCCTGCTGATTACCACCTACCGCCCTCCCTTAGCTGATGAATCAGTACTCCTCCATGTTGAACACCACTTGGAGGAAGCACTGAGGGTGGCAAGGGCACAGAATGTAATCTGGGTGGGGGACTTCAATGTCCATCACCAAGAGTGGCTCGGCAGCACCACTACTGACCGAGCTGGCCGAGTCCTAAAGGACATATCTGCTAGACTGGGTATGCGGCAGGTGGTGAGGGAACCAACAAGAGGGGAAAACATACTTGACCTTGTCCTTACCAATCTGCCTGCCACAGGTGCATCTGTCCATGACTGTATTGGTAGGATTGACCACCGCACAGTCCTTGTGGAGACGAAGTCCCGCCTTCACATTGAAGATACCCTCCTTCGTGTTGTGTGGCACTACCACCGTGCTAAATGGGATAGATTTCGAACAGATCTAGCAATGCAAAACTAGGCATCCATGAGGTGCTGTGGGCCATCAGCTGCAGCAGAATTGTACTCAACCACAATCTGTAACCTCATGGCCCGGCATTTCCCCCACTCTACCATTACCATCAAGCCAGGAGACCAACCCTGGTTCAATGAACAGTGCAGTAGGGCATGCCAGGAGCAGCACCAGGCATACCTCAAAATGAGGTGTCAACCTGGTGAACCTACAACACAGGACTATCTGCATGCCAAACTTGCCGCTCCAGAACTTGCCGCGTCCCTAGCCAAGCTGTTCCAGAACAGCTGCAACACTGGCATCTACCCTGCAATGTGGAAAATTGCCCAGGTATGTCCTGTACACAAAAAGTAGGACAAGTCCAACCTGGCCAATTACCCATCAGCCTACTCTCAATCATCAGTAAAGTGATGGAAGGTGTCATCAATAGTGCCATAAAGCGGCATTTGCTTAGCAATAACCTGCTCAGTGTTGCTGAGTTTGGGTTCTGCCAGGGCCACTGAGCTCCAGACCTGATTACAGCCTTGGTTCAAACATGGACAAAAGAGCTGATCTCAAGAGGTGATGTGAGAGTGACTGCCCTTGACACCAAGGCAGCATTCGACCGAGTATGGCAGCAAGGAGCCCTAGCAAAACTGATGTCAATGGGAATCGGGGGGAAAACCCTCCGCTGGTTGGAGTCATACCTAGCGCAAAGGAAGATGGTTGTGGTTGTTGGAGATCAATCATCTGAGCTCCAGGACATCACTGCAGGAGTTCCTCAGGGTAGTGATCAAGGCCCAAGCATCTTCAGCTGCTTCATCAATGACCTTCCTTCAATCATAAGGTCAGAAGTGGGGATGTTCGCTGATGATTGTACAATGTTCAGCATCATTCGTGACTCCTCAGATACTGAAGCAGTCCATTTAGAAATGCAACAAGACTTGGACAATATCCAGGCTTGGACTGATAAGTGGCAAGTAACATTCGCGCCACACAAGTGCCAGGTAATGACCATCTCCAACAACAGAGAATCTAACCATCTCCCCTTGACATTCAATGGCATTACCATCGCTGAATCCCCCATTATCAACATCCTAGGGGTTACCGTTGACCAGAAACTGAACTGGAGTAGCCATATAAATACTGTGGCTACAAGAACAGGTCAGAGGCTAGGAATCCTGCAGCGAACAACTCACCTCCTGACTCCCCAAAGCCTGTCCACCATCTACAAGGCACAGATCAGGAGTGTGATGGAATACTCTCCACCTGCCTGGATGGGTGCAGCTCCAACAATACTCAAGAAGCTCGACACCATCCAGGACAAAGCAGCCCACTTGATTGGCACTCCATCTACAAACATTCACTCCCTCCACCACTGACGCACAGTGGCAGCAGTGTGTACCATCTACAAGATGCACTGCAGCAACGCACCAAGGATCCTTGGACAGCACCTTCCAAACCTGCGACCTCTACCAACTAGAAGGACAAGGGCAGCAAATGCATGGGAACACCACCACCTGCAAGTTCCCTCCCAGTCACACACCATCCTGACTTGGAACTATATCGCCGATCCTTCACTGTCGCTGGGTCAAAATCCTGGAACTTCCTTCCTAACAGCACTATGGGTGTACCTACCCCAAATGGACTGCAGCGGTTCAAGAAGGCAGCTCACCACCACCTTCTCAAGGGCAATTAGGGATGGGCAATAAATGCTGGCTTGGCCAGCGATGCCCACATCCCATGAATGAATAATAAAAAAGAACAGACCCACTCCTCAATTTATAATGGAGGCAAGGTCATTGTTAAAACAACTGCAGATAATTAGGCCTAGGATACTGCCTTAAGGAGCTCCTGCATGGATGTCCTGGGGCAGAGATGGTTGGCCTCCAACACCCATCTTCCATTGTGCCAGATATGATTGCAGCCATTGGTGAGTTTTCCCTCTGATCCCCATTGACTACAATTTTACGAAGAATCCTTGGTGTCATGGGCAGTCATTCTCCTCTGGAATTCAGTTCTTGTGTACATGTTTTGTCACTGAACATGTACACAATGAACTCTGGAGCCAAACGTTCCTGACAGAACCAAAATTAAACATCAATGAGTAGGTTATTAATAAGCGTTGGTTGCTCACACTGTTGACAACGCCTTCCATCACTTTGCTAATTATTGGTTGAGAGGGCGGTAATTGGCTAGGTTAAGTTGGTCCTGATTTTTATGTACCTGACTAACCTGGTCAAACCTGGGCAGCAGAGTGGCGCAGTGGTTAGCACTGCAGCCTCACAGCTCCAGCAACCCGAGTTCAATTCTGGGCACTGCCTGTGCGGAGTTTGCAAGTTCTCCCTGTGACTGCGTGGGTTTTTGCCGGGTGCTCTGGTTTCCACCCACAGCCAAAAGACTTGCAGGTTGATAGGTAAATTGGCCATTATAAATTGCCCTTAGTATTGGTAGGGGAATTGTGGGGATGTGGTAGGAATATGGGATTAGTATAATTGGGTGGTTGATGGTCGGCACAGATTCGGTGGGCCGAAGGGCCTGTTTCAGTGCTGTATCTCTAAAATTAAAAATTAAAAAACATTTCCACATTGTCAGGTCGATGCAAGTGTTGTACCTGAACTGGAATAACTTGGATAGAGGCACAGTTAGTTCTGCAGCACAGGTGTTCAGCACAACATGTTGAGATGTTACTGGGGCTCCAAGATTTTGCT
This sequence comes from Heterodontus francisci, assembly GCF_036365525.1. NCBI lineage: Eukaryota > Metazoa > Chordata > Chondrichthyes > Heterodontiformes > Heterodontidae > Heterodontus > Heterodontus francisci. The sequence goes on along the minus strand of NC_090382.1, from coordinate 80,906,756 downwards.
CCTGTGCACTCAGTTGTTTCTTGCTTTCATGTGGCATGAAGCAAATTAGCAGCAGACAGGCATCTGCAATGGAGGGTATCCTTCGGAGGAGGCTGTGACGGATCATCCACTTGGCATTTCTGGCTACAGTTCGGGTTTACCGTAGAAGGATGTACACCATTTAAAGTTGCTTCAATCCTACTGACCAAGATAGAATTCTGCACATACTTTCACGTATACACTGATCACTCCCAACTCTTAAATTTTAGAATGGCAAATAACAAACTGAACTTTATCAATACTTAATTGTAGGTAGATTTAAAGAGAGTCCAGCAAGTCCAAATGGACCTTCCCTGATCAGCATGTGACTTAGAAATAATGCTGTTCCTATGAGATTGCTGCCCTTATCATTCTTGGTGGTAGAGGTTGCACGGGAGGAAGGTTCTGTCGAAGTAACCTTGGTGAGTTGCTGCAGTACATCCTGCAGACCCTAGTTATTATATCCACTGTGTGCTGATGATGGAGGGTGTAGATGTTGAGATTGAAGTCAAGACTTGCTTTGCACTGATCTTCAAGTTTTAAAGAAAGTGCATCCAAAGCATGCTCGAACGGCTAGGGTTTAGTTGTGACAGGCTAAGCTGTAATACAAACTTTTCATACTGCTTAGTCATAGTGCAGATTTAAGACATAATGAAGTCACTAAACTTAAAGACATTTCAGGCAGGCCTCGTACAATATTTTATAAAAGAGGTGGCATGCTGCAGCTTTCTAAATGGTTATTGAGTTACTCAGTTCATGGCATACAAACTATAGATGTGCCAAGCATCAGAAAATGTTGCAAATTTCATTGATCTATGCGGGAAGACATTTTTCTGTTCATCAGATTCACTGATGTAAATGAATACTCATTTCAGTAGCCAGTGTCAGCATCAAATATTCCTTGATATATCATGGGCTAGATCATGGTAAGGCTTCTATGTTCTGCTCCAATAATATGCCTCAAAGGAAAATTCAGAGGAACTTCCCTACTGCAGTGATGTGACATTTACATTTCTGTAACCATGGCATATCTGAGAGGAATTGTTAATTCAATACTGATTTGACTTTAATTTTGGGTATTTCCATGCCCATTTCCATGAATTGAGACTGCATTCAACTCATAGTCATAGTCAGTAATTTTGGCACAGAAGGAGCCCATTTGGCCCATCGAGTATATGCAGGCTGTCTGTACAACAACACAATCACCCAGGCTCCATCACCATAGCCCTGCAACTTTATTTCCCTCAAAAGCCTAGGCTTTTGAAATGATTCATCATCTTCACTTCCACAACCCTCATAGGCAGCCAGTATCAGGTCATTACTACTCACTGCGGCACAGTGGCGCAGTGGTTAGCACCGCAGCCTCACAGCTCCAGGGACCCGGGTTCGATTCCGGGTACTGCCTGTGTGGAGTTTGCAAGTTCTCCCTGTGTCTGCGTGGGTTTTCTCCGGGTGCTCCGGTTTCCTCCCACAAGCCAAAAGACTTGCAGGTTGATAGGTAAATTGGCCATTATAAATTGTCACTAGTATAGGTAGGTGGTAGGGAAATATAGAGACAGGTGGGGATGTTTGGTAGGAATATGGGATTAGTGTAGGGTTAGTATAAATGGGTGGTTGATGGTCGGCACAGACTCGGTGGGCCGAAGGGCCTGTTTCAGTGCTGTATCTCTAATCTAATCCCCCTGCATCTCTTGCCCAAAACCTTCAATCTGTGTCACCTAGTCCTTGTACCATCAGCCAATGGAACTAGCTTTTCTTTGTCTCCCACCTGTCATAATCTTATACACCTCTATCAGATCTCTACTCAACCTCCTTTACTTCAAAGAGAACAACCCCAACTTTTGCAGCCTAAACTCATCCCAAAAAACATCCTGGTAAATCTCCATCCTCTCAAGGAGCCTTATATCCTTCCTGTAGGGTAGAGGCCAGAACTGGATGCAATACTCTAGTTGTGGCCTAACCAGAGCTTTATAAAGGTTCAGCATGACTTCCCTGTTATTGTACTCAATACCTCTATTTGTGAAGCCCAAGATCCCATATGCTTTGCTAACTACTCTCTCAATATGTCCTGCCGCCTTCAAAGATCTATGTACATGAACCTCCAGGTCCCACTGTGCCATTTAGTCGATATTGCCTCTCCCTATCCCTTCTGCCACTTGTCTGCCCATTCCGCTAGCCTATCTATGTCCTGTTGCAGTCAATTGGTATCATCCTCACTGTCTGACACACCTCTAAGTTTGCATTTTTATCATATAAAAATAAATATATATATATATAAGTATAAACAAATATACTAGCAGTGGTCCTGGCATTGACCCTTACTGAACCTTGGGGAATATGACTATCTACCATCCTCCAGTCTGAGAAACAATCATTTACCTTGACTCGCTGTTTTCTGCCAATTTTTTTTATATCAAAGCTGACACTGACTCTCCTACTCCATGAGCCTCAATCTTGTTAACCAGCTTTTTATGTTTCTCAAACACTTTCTTAAAATCTAAATAAACAGCATCCATTGCTTTCCCTTCATCAACCTTCTCTGTTACTTCGTCTAAAAATTCAGTTAGATTAGTCAAACACAATCTGCCTCTTACAAATCTGTGCTGGCTCTCTTTAACTCAAACTTTTCCAAGTTCTGCCTATTGATTTTTTTCCCCTGATTATTGTTTCTAAAACTTTACCCACCATTGATGTTAAACTGACTGATCTATAGTTTCTAGTAATGTCTTTATACCCTTTCTTGAATAAGGGTGTCACATTTGCTGCTCTCCAATCCTCTGGCACCTCTTCCATATCGAGGGAAGATTGGAAGATTCTGGCAAGCCCTTCCACTATCTCCACTCCCACTTCCTTTAGCAACCTGGGTTGCAAGCCATCCAGAACAGGCGACTTATCTATCTTAAGCATAGGCCGCCTTTCCAGTACATCCTCCCCATCAATTTGTACCCTATCTATTATCTCTACCATCTCCACTTCTACAGATATTTTGTCAGCATCTTCTTCCTTAGTAAACGCCAAAACAAAGTACTCATTAAGTATCTTAGCCTTGCCCTGTACCTCCAAGCATATATCACCCTCTTTGTCCCTAATGGACCCCACCTCGCCTCTTACTACCTGCTTGCTATTTATATGCCGGTAGAGGATTTTTGTGTTCTCTTTTATGTTAACTGCCACTCTATTCTCCTATTTTCTCTTTGCCAGTCTTATTTTCCTCTTCACTTCCACTCTCAACTCAACTGTATTTGGCCTAGTTCTCGCTTGAAGAATTCACCTGATATTCATCATACACCAACTTCTTTTGTTTCATCATATTCTCTATCTACTTTGTCATCCTAGGAGCCCTGGCTTTAGTTCTCTTACCTTTCGCCCTTGTTGGAATGTACCTAGCCTGTACCTGAAACATCTCTTCCTTAAAGATCACTCATTGTTCCATTACTGTTATGGAACAGAGAAGGGCAAAGCACAATCTAAAGCTTCGGTTCCATTTTACCCTGACTAGATCCCTTCTCATCACATTGAAGTTAACCCTCTTCCAATTTTGAAGATCTGCTTTAGATTGTGCCTTGCCCTTCTCTGTTACTAATCTAAACCTTATGATACAATGATCACTCCTACCCACATGTTCCCGTTTAGACATTTGGTTCACTTGGCCCACCTTATACCCCAACACCAGATCCAGCAATGCCTCCTTCCTAGTTAGACTGAGAACATACTGATCAAAGAAATTCTCCTGAACACATTTCATAAATTCCTCCCCCTCCTTACCCTTTACTCTGACATTATCCCAATCGTTATTTGGGGAATTGAAGTTCCCCCAATCTCACCACTCTATAGTTCTTGCACATCTCATTCCATCAGCAAAGAGAGAAGGTTTTCATCCCACCCGTCACATCAAATCAAGATGTCAGATGTGAAAGAACACTGTGCTAAACTGCTGTAGCAACCAATTCTTTACTTGCACATGGTTTAAGGATTTAAAAAACAATGTGCTTGAAAGTGCAGCCTTCTGTTATTTATATTTGATAAACTATTATTTAAAAGAAATTAACATTGCAAGAAAATAGGGTGACCAAACCCAAGTTAGAAAAGTCCCATCCCTCTCTGTCATAGAAGTGCTAGACAGATAGTGATTATAAGGTGTAACCGGTGGAGTGCTCACACTTTAATACAACTAGATGGATGGCACTTCAGAATCCCACTCACATCTGCTTGCCCTCCTATCGGGAATAACTAACAGCAGTGCTCAAGCGAGCAAAGTATGGGCAAATGCAACTTTTTATTAAGTTGCCATTTATTTCTTTCCGCACCCACCTCCCCCACCCCATTCCCAGCATTTAGAATGTCGCATTGAACAGAAGGACTGGGACAGTGAAAATGTCATATTAAGGAGGTCAACTGGTCTTCTCTGTAATACGTACGCTCAGAGAGTTATTTTGAAATAAAAGCACAAAATGCTGGAAATAGCTGTAAATATTTTGAAGTTTTGTTTGACTTAGGGTGAAAATCTACAGTAATTTTCTCATGAGATTAAGTAAGCTTGGAAAAGTTCATGATAAAGCCCATTGAATATAGGGATGCTTTTAATGGGCTGAACAGATCATTTTTAGTCATTCTTTCTTACATTCTTCTGTTCATATACTTGAAGCATATGCTACTGCGAATATGTAGCTGAAAAGGAAGGGCTTCAGATGTTTTCTCTGATCAAGATTCAGGCTATGCACTAGACATATCAATTCTCCCAGTCATTTAAAACAGAAAAGATGGTGGAGCCCCAAGCCTGAATGGCCCTCGTTTAGGCTTTGATCAAAGCAGTTAATGCTGGTGGCAATGGACTCCTGGACAAAGGGCACAGCTGCATCATCCGTAGATATGATCATGCGTTCTAATACTGCAAGGTGCTGATGCCTTGCACAAGAATGTCACATAAGCGGGAAGTGCACCACATAGATTCAGACATGGTGTGCAGCTCTTAAACAGAATGACAATGGCTTGATCATATGATATATCTTTTGGTTAAACAATGGACCACTAAAGCCTGCATCACAATCTTCTTCAGCAAAGCTAGGAACTGAGATTGCCAGCCAGCGCTTGGTCTGTCCTTTCCACCACCATCTGCTGCTTCACCCTCTGCAGACCTGTCTCTATCCCAGCCAGGGTTCTGATGCCTGTGCTGCTACTTGGGATGGATCGTGCGAGTGATAGTGCATCTTTATGAGGGTGGTCATTCACCAAACCTTGGGCTGAATTTTGTTCAGCTCCCAACGTTGGGCTCTGTGGCGAGTGATGATTGGGGGGGCGGGGGTGGGTGGGTGGCTGGAAGATCGGAGCAGCAGCGGCCCGCCACGGAGCTAGAAGCCAGGATTAACTGGCCAGATCTTCCCGGCGGCAACGAGGCTCTGTGGTGGCCTCTCTGCCACTCAACGACAGGACCAGACTTTAAATAAACCTATGAATACATTTAAATTACCCACGATCTTACCATGGGATCCTGATCCGGATCTTCTGTGCAACGGTAGGTACTCACGCGCCTTCATTTTCCTGTCCAGGGAAAGCTGGCGCCACTAAGCTGGGGAAGGGGGAAACTCAGGGTTTTTAGTGTAGTGGGGGGCAGTGGGAGCAATGGGGCCAACTCTGGATTTGTAGTGTGGGGGGAAGGGGTGACCTCTGCACTTTGTTCAGTTGGGGGTGGAGGAGAGGGGTGACCTCTGCACTTTGTTCAGTTGGGGGTGGAGGAGAGGGGTGACCTCTGCACTTTGTGCAGTTGCGGGTAGAATGGGTCTACTCTTCAATTATATCGTATTGGGGGTGGCGGAGGTTGGGGGGGCGTGGCGAGGTGTGGAAACGGAGCTAACATTTATTTTCGGTGTAGTGGGGGGGGGTTGGGTACAGGTTTCAACTCTACAGTCTCTGAGCAGGGTTGGTTGCCCTTTAAAAATGGTGCCAGCGTCTGTGCAAGGCAGCTTACGCCATTCACAGCGTCGCCGAGGCCACGCCTGCCATGTAATTTGGGGTGGGGGGTGGGTGGTGACTGCCTTGCCTATTGTAATGAGCCACCAAGCTCAAGATCATCGCGGCATGGCAGCGCACAGCCCGTGTTTTCAGGCGCAATTTTTTTCACCTGCCACCGCTCTCGCCGGCGGGAAAACAAAATTCAGTCCCTTGTGTGACAGGATGTGAATCGTGGCACGGCTCTGGAACAGGAGCAACGGTCGTTCAATTCGATGAGCTCTCACCTTTGCTGATAATCTCCTGTGTGGAACCTTATTAAGTGCCTTCTGGACAGCATCAGTAGACACTCCCCTGACCATCTTGTTAGTAACCTTTTGAAACAATTAGTTAGCCATACAAACCCACCCTTCACAAAACCATAAAGATGAAGAATAGATCTCAGTGAAGCGAAGTTTTAAAAACTTATTTTTAAAAAAGCTATAAAACACCAGAAATAGGACTGTTAGCACTGTTGCATTTAAAATCTTAGATGTATATTTACAGATGATTAAGAATTGGTGTAAATGCAGGAAACTCTCATTCTTTGGTATTTTGCAAGGGGGAACAGAGCTATGCTAATGAACAGCAGAGGGGTGGCCAGAGGTTCCATTGAATTTGCATAAAAGATTGAGGAAACACAACTCAACGTAAAAATGGGCGATTTACTTACACCAATACTTTGCTGAAAATTGGCAATATGGCAGTTTATCAGTAGCAGAATCAGGAAATTCTTGGCCTTTTTTAATTTATTCATTCACATGGTGTGGGCATCAAGAGCAAAGTTAGTATTTATTGCCCATCCCTGGTTGCTCTTGAGGTTTAATTTATACATTAATGTGGATGTTGAAAAAAAAAGCCATCTCCAATAAATTTAGACATGTTGGACCCCAGGAGACATTTTAGATCTGTCACAGTCTTAGCTCTACTGTTTTAAACAGTAAAATCTATGAAAACACAAAGCTAGTTTTCTCTCTATTTACCTTTCTACAGTGACAATGCAATGCAATTAACTATTAGCTCTGTGTGAAAAAAATGTTACATAAATAAATCTATATAAACCAGAAAGACTAACAAAAAGCAAAATTTAGCAAACGCATTGTCACTACAAAACTTATCCCTAATAAGAGATATAAATAATGATTTTAGCACCTAGAGGCTGTAAGTAAACAGTATTTCAGGAATGAGGTTCAAGGTTTAATTTAGCCAGTCTTCCATTTTCAATTGAATTAATTTTAACCAGCAAGTAAACCTTTGGGATTCTGAACTAATATGATGGACGTCCTGAGGCAGACTAGCAGGCAAACAACCTTTTAACAGCAAACTGCTGATTGTGCTTTTTGAGAGGTCACTAAAAGGCACACAGCAGTAGCCTGAGGGTAGGTCTAATTTTCTCAGCCTCTGATAGGAGACCACTGGTGGCTACTTTATGCCTTCCGCAGCAGGCCATCTGTGATCAGAAACTCACTGTGCATTGAAGTACCAAATTAGAATTATCCTACCAGTCAGTGTCACAACATGTTAGAATTGTAATGAGCTATCATTGTACCTTAGAGAACATGCAATGGTTTAAAGGCTATAAAATTGAAAGTCGCAAAATCATAAATTAGAAAGCAGAATTTGCATTTAAACTAGTCACTATTCAGTTTTGCAGCACAAGCTTCAAAATCTGCTTTTTTGTCTTATTTTTATTTACAATGAAAATCAATTAGGCAAAAAAAATTACACTCCCTCAGAGCTTTGTAGCCAATGATTTCATTGCATAATGTTATTTATTGGCACTGTGTGGGCCACTATTGATGTATTAATAAATGTCGTTATGCTTATGTTTTTATGTTGTGCATGTACTGAATACGCATAGTGAAGTGGTTCAATTGGAAAGTAAGTCCAGTCATAAGCTGCATTTAGAACTGGCAGAAATAAGCACATTTCAATTAGTATTTTGACAGAAACACACAGGCAGAAAGATGGCTAATACCAGCATGAATTTTCCAAAAGCATCCACGTAGATGTTGATGTCCAAATGACAGTTCAAGTTCTTGCAGGATAAGATGGCAGCTAGTGGGCAGTAAATACAGGAACTTCAGGGATTTCCACTTGCCCTCCATATCCACCCCAGCCCTGCAAGACCCACACAACCCTGCAACTTTCAGCAACTTTTCACTTGAGTGCCTCTCAGCCCTATGACAGGTAACTCTGCAACTCAACTTCCATCAAAGAAATTATGCAGCGAGCACACACATCTGAAAAACCCCATTGCCACCCAAAAACATTGAGAATGGGGTATCCACTGTCACCATTGCCCCACATCAAAGAACATGCAACAGCACCAAGCCCAGCCACCGCCCCCACTCCACCCACCTCCCCCACTTATCCTTCATTTCACTTTTCTCAAAAAGCTTTAAAAACACAAGTGTAATCAAGATTATCAAATGTTTTCATTATAACAAGATGAATCAGTGACAAAACAAGCAGAGAACTTCACTCAGGAGACCTATCAACATTGTGGCACCTTGCTCTTACGCCCACTCCTACGGGGCAGTGCCCCTGTGGCTGAGGATGAGGTGAGGGCAGCCTGCTCCATTGTGTCTTCATCTGGCTGAGATGCCCGTGGCTTCCATCCTCATCATGGAGGTGCCCATGGGGTCCTCCACAGGCTGCTGTGCTGCATCATTGGAGGGGAAGCCTCTGTCACAGGGACTTGCTGCATGGATGGTCCTCAGTTGGAGGGGCCGAGGAGGCAAAGGATAATGCCGGTGCCTCCTGATCAACCTTTTCAACTGCCTCAGCCCTTTCATGGTGACCTTGCATGCTGGATGAGGTCACCGGCTGGGACGCACCTGGCATCCATTCCAAGATATCTCTATGTCATCAGTGATACTGTGCAGTCTATGCTACAGAGAATCTCACTCTTCCTGTGAATGTCAGCGCACTGCTCCTGCATCCACTCAGAGTGGTGCTGCATATGACTCTCCAAGAGGTTGGCCATCCTCTCAATGGAGGAGCTCAAGTGCACAAATCCCTGAGCCATGACGGAGCACATGTGCTGCATGGACTCCTCCATTGTCTGCCCATGGCTCCGCAATGCCACAAGGATCTCTGAAATTTGGGAACTCATGTACCTCTGATGCTTCAGAAAGACTCTCCATGTGCGTGACACCCGAGGCCCAGCATCTTCCCCACCAAAGCATGGCTGTGTCTGTTCTTCAGCTTCTGAGGGGCACTGCCCACAGCTGCCTCTGCCTCACTCTCCTCCTTCTGCTCACATGTGAGGTGCTGCTTACCCAGTGACCACCTTCTGATTTTAATTCAGGCCCAACGAAGGTGAATGTGCCTGTGCTGGTGGATGGTGCAGAGGTCTTATGTGATGGTCCAGGCTCTGTGGAGTTTCCCTCCACACCCCGCCTCTCCCCACCCTAGCCGAGGACATATGAACATATGAATTAGGAGCAGGAGTAGGCCACTGGGCCCATCGAGCCTGCTCCTAATTCAATAAGATCATGGCTGATCTGATTGTAACCTTGAGTGCACTGGCAGTGGCTGTGCAGCACCACTCCGCTCCACTTCCACCGCAGACCCTGTGTGAAAACCAAGGTGTTAGTGGTAACTCAGGGAACCCAGCAGGTGCATTAGCACAACCAACCCCATAGATGACAGCAGTTGAGGAGCCACAGGAGTTTCCTCCATGGCCTTCTCCTGAGGATAGAACACTCAAAGGACCCTGCTCTTCATGGCTTCCAGTTTCGCCATTGCTGATGGCCTGCGGCAATGGCACTCACACAATATCAAGCGCCACCTCCCCCATCAGTGTCAGGTCGTGAAGGTCAACAACACCACTACCCATTCAAGCCATCTCGTGATGGAAATATGTTTGCTTTTCCTTTTGGATGAGGACACAAATATGTATGAATAGGCTGCCCTCCCTCACTTATTCCAGCATGACTTTGACATGATCTGCTGCATTCCTCAGTGATGCCCCCTTCTCAATTTTTTAAAAAATTTATTCATGGGATGTGGGCATCGCTGGCTAGGCCAGCATTTATTGCCCATCCTTAATTGCCCTTGAGAGGGTGGTGGTGAGCTGCCTTCTTGAACATCTGCAGTCCATTTTGGGTATGTCTACCAACAGCGCTGTTAGGAAGGGAGTTCCAGGATTTTGACCCAGCGACAGTGAAGGAATGGCGATATAGTTCCAAGTCAGGATGGTGTGTGACTTGGAGGGGAACTTGCAGGTGGTGGTGTTCCCATGTATTTGCTGCCCTTGTCCTTCTAGTTGGTAGAGGTTGCGGGTTTGGAAGGTGCTGTCTGAGGAGCCTTGGTGTATTGCTGCAGTGCATCTTGTAGATGGTACACACTGCTGCCACTGTGCATCGGTGGTGGACGGAGTGAATGTTTGTAGATGGAGTGCCAGTCAAGCGGGCTGCTTTGTCCTGGATGGTGTCGAGCTTCTTGAGTGTTGTTGGAGCTGCACCCATGCAGGCAAGTGGAGTGTATTCCATCACACTCCTGACTTGTGCCTTGTAGATGGTGGACAGGCTTTGAGGAGTCAGGAGGTGAGTTACTCCCCTCAGGATTCCTAGCTTCTGACCTGCTCTTGTAGCCACAGTATTTATATGGCTACTCCAGTTCAGTTTCTGGTCATTGGTAGCCCCTAGGATGTTGATAGTGGGGGATACAGCGATGGTAATGCTGTTGAATGTCAAGGGGAGATGGTTAGATTCTCTCTTGTTGGAGACGGTCATTGCCTGGCACTTCTGTGGCGCGAATGTTACTTGCCACTTATCAGCCCAAGCCTGGATATTGTCCAGGTCTTGCTGCATTTCTACATGGTCTGCTTCAGTATCTGAGGAATCACGAATGGTGCTGAACATTGTGCCATCATCAGCAAACATCCCCAATTCTGACATGATTGAAGGAAGGTCATTGATGAAGCAGCTGAAGATGGTTGGGCCTAGGACACTACCCTAAGGAACTCCTGCAGTGATGTCCTGGAGCTCAGATGATTGACCTCCAACAACCACAACCATCTTCCTTTGCACTAGGTCTGACTCCAATTGTGCACTGTCGGTGAGGGTGGCTGATGTGTCAGTGATGCAGCTGGGAATTTGCTCTGACAATATTAGGGAAACCTATGGCCACTCAGTCTGCTCAGCTCGTCTGATTAGATTAGATTAGAGATACAGCACTGAAACAGGCCCTTCGGCCCACCGAGTCTGTGCCGACTATCAACTACCCATTTATACTAATCCTACACTAATCCCATAATTCCTACCAAACATCCCCACCTGTCCCTATATTTCCCTACCACCTACCTACACTAGTGACAATTTATAATGGTCAATTTACCTACCAACCTGCAAGTCTTTTGGCTTGTGGGAGGAAACCGGAGCACCCGGAGAAAACCCACGCAGACACAGGGAGAACTTGCAAACTCCACACAGGCAGTACCCAGAATCGAACCCGGGTCCCTGGAGCTGTGAGGCTGTAGTGCTAACCACTGCGCCACTGTGCCGCCCTGTGCCGTCTGTGTTTGGATAAATCCTTTTGTACAATTTGGCTTGCCATACACATGTGATCTCTGATGTCATGATATGTAAATAAAGGCTTTGTGCAGTCACCATTTTATCGACCTCCTAGAACCTAGTGTCAGAAGTGAGCAGCCAGGATTCGAGAGAATTTTGATGGCTGTAAGACAGACAGCAGATGCGCAAAACTTGAGTTTAAAACAACTACTGTCCGCAACATTGCACATGACATTGGCATCTGGTTAACTCATTATGGCTTTGAATTTTCCAATACCTGCTCCTATGGACATGAAGAGAGAGTTGAGCGGGAATTGGCAATTCTTCCAGTCTCAATGTCAGAATTATGATTGCCACAGAGTTGGACAAGAAACCCAAACAGATAAGAATAGCAACTCTGTTATCAATGATGGATAAGGAGTGTTACAAGCTGTATTGCACCCTCGAACTCAGAGAAGTAAAGCATGACCTGGAAGATTTTGGAAGTCTTGAGGATCCACTTTGAACCCTCGACTAATGTCATTTATGAACACAATGTGTTTAATTCTAGGGGCTGGATCTTACCAAGCCCACAACATCGGGCTGTGTGGCGGGACAGGCTGAAAGATTGTTCCGGCAGAGGCCTGCCTCGGAGGCTGACGCCAGGAGGGTCCGGCTCGATCTTCCCGGCGGTGGTGAGGCTCCATGACAGACCTCCCGCCGCTGGGCAACAGAACCTCAATTTCCATATTTAAAATTATTAAAACAAATTCATTTAAATATACTTACCAGCAATCTTCCGCTCCTACCGCAATCTTCAGTGCAGTGGCTGGCACTCACGCACCTTCAGTTCTCCAGCTGGGGAAAGCAGGCGTGACACTGGTGGGGTGGGGGTGGGGAGTTAAGGTTTTCAGTGGCAGGGGGCTACGATAGAGTTTAATAAGCATCATCAGTGTAGGAGATGGTGGGAAGGGGTGAACTTTCAAATTTGTGCAATATGGGGTGGGGGGAGGCCAGAATTTAAAGGTGAGTGTTTTTGGGAGGAACGGCAAATACTTACTGTAATTTTTATTCGGGGGTTGGAAAGGGGTATTACAATTTTATTTTGTAAATTTTGTGCGGGGTGTTCACTTAAAAAATTAATATTTGCCAGCAGGGCTGGCTGCCCTTTAAAAACGGTGCCAACCCCTGCGAACAGGCAGCTGACGTCTTTGCCAGGGACAGACAGCCTGTCCCCTCCACGTGATGGGGTGGGGGCAGGCCGCCCCGCCTATTTAAATGAGCCACCACATTGGAGATTGCGGCGGCTCTTCGGCATGCAGCCCATGCGTGCAGGCCACCATTTTGTGAACTCGCTGCCGGGAGTGATGAAGGGCTCTTAAAATCCATTCCTAGAGCTCAGGAAAAGAGGGAGAATATTGATCAGTATGTGACTGTAGCGAGACATTTAGCTGACACTGATAGACACTGGTTCTATATGCAACATCATGAGCTTCACAGACTTGTGTGAAATTGCACAAGTTGGTGACCCAAATATGAGGCCATCGAAGGCAAAGTTGAGGCTTTATGATGCTCACCCCAAAAGGACAAACTAAGCTGAGAGTGCAATGCAATGAGGAGAAAGAAGAACATCAGTTCCGGATAGTGGACATTAAGCAAACTTACCTCATCTCAGGCGAAAGAGGTCAAAAACTTGGACTAATAACCCTCCACATTCCAGAAGAGATTTGCAGTGTTTCACATGACATCAAGCCATTGACTGCTGAATAAATCCTGACAGATTACAAAGATGTTTTCACAGGTCTTGGATGCCTTTCTGCTGAATATCATCTTGAAGTAGATGAGAGTCTGAGGCCAATTGTAGGGGTCTCAGTTCCCTTCCTCCTTACAATGATTCTTGGACCCTGGAATTGCAAGAACAAACAGGTTTTGACTCACCTAAATTCATTAGTTTATTAGACCAACAAAACTACAGTACACACCCCTTTATAATTTCACTGAAACTTACAATCACCCACATTACCGATGTTAATTGTCGGCCTGGATCTGGAGGTGACCGGTCCCTGTTTTTCTTCACCTGACTGTAGTCCCCACGTTTCAATATTGTCCTTTCTTATAGTGTTCCAGTCACGCTATCCCACAGCTGGGCCTCAGGCCATATTATCAGTGTCAGCTAAACGTCTCGGTACAGTCACATACTGCTGAGCCACCTGGTCTTTCACAATCTTTATCATGGTCTTTCAATCTCCTGAGCTATGCAGAACTGCAAGGTCAGAGACAATTTCTTATCTCCTCCTCTGCTGTTTACACAGGGTAAAGATAATGTGGTTCCCGTCATGGTGATGGGCGCTTAACTCATGGCATTGTTCAGGTGTTAATGCAGCTTCCATTCTTGCCAGCAACTGATTGTGATTCATAATTTCAGTTAAATTGTGGCATTGTCTAGTTGTTAATGTCTTCCAAGCTGATCATGACTTAGATTTTCAGTTAACCTTTTCCTCCTGTGCATCGAGGTTAACTGTTTCATGTCCTCCATAACTCAACATCTTCTGATAAATGTTCTAGCTGCCCCCAGCCTGCATGACAAGATAGAGAAACTTGAAAAAATGGGAGTAATCAAGAAAGTGGCAACTCCTACAGAGGGCATTAGCAGCATGGTAGCAATGAAAAAACCTGGAAAGTTGAGTGTGTTTAGATCCAAAGGACCTCAATATAGCTTTGAAGAGATCTCACTACTCCATACCAACCATCGAAGAGATTCTACTTCAATTTGCCAAGGCAAAGGTCTTTATTGCCCTAGATGCGAAAGATGGATACTGGCAAGTGAAGTTGGATAAATGCAGCAGCTTTCTGACTACTTTCTGGATGCTATTTGGGAGGTATAGATGGTTATGCATGCCTTTTGGTATTTCTATTGCTCTGGAAGAGTACCAAAGCAAACAGTATGAGATAGTCAATGGTTTACCAGTAGTGGAAGTGATCATAGATGAACTTCTAGTCTTTGAATGTGGAGATACGATGGAAGATGTCATTGCAGACCATGATCAGAATCTAGAGAAATCCCACCAGATGAACCTGAAGCTGAACAAGAAAGATGCAGCTGAAAATGACAGGTACATAGGGCATGTACTGACAGATAAAAGACTTTGCCCTGATCCCGATAAGGTGCAAATTGTAACAGAGATGCAGCAACCAACAAATGTGAAGTCAGTTCAACAATTTGTTGGATTTGTGAACTCCTAGCTAGGTTCTTACCCAATCTGCCATCAGATAATGAATCTCTATGCAAGCTCACTGCAAAGGATGCTCAGTGGTATTGGGGCACAGAACAAGAAGCAGCTTTCACTCATATCAAATAACTAGTGACGACAACACCAGTGCTGAGGTACTATGATGTCAATGAGGAAGTCACCCTGCAGTGTGATGCCAGTGAAGCAGGACTTGAGGCCACCTTCATGCAGCAAGGACACCCAGTTGCATTTGCATCCAGAGTGTTAACACAAACTGAACGACACTATGCACAGATTGAGAGCGTGTCAGGCTATTGTCTTTGCTCATGAGCATTTCAACCAGTACCTGTTTGGGAGAGAGAAATTGATGGTAGAGTCTGACCACAAACCACTTCAAAGCATCTTTCTCAAACTACTTTTATCTGCTCCAAAGCATTTGCAAAGGACGTTACTTTGTTTGCAAAGAAATCACTTGGAAATGAAGTACAAGCAAGGAAAGCAGATGTACATCACCGACATGCTGTCGAGAGCTGTGCTCCCTTTGAAGAAAGTTGATGCTAGTACAGAGTGCAAAATCTTCCAGATCCAACAAGAAGCAAGAGCACGACATGCTTTGGAAGTCATCAACACAACAGAGCCTTTGAACCTGACAGACAAGTCTCTTGCTCAGATCAAGCAAACTACATGAAGATATGCAACTCTTTGAGTGCTGCAGGAAGTTGTGATGAAAGGATGGCCTGAAACCATCAAGGGGACATATGTTGCTTTAAGAGAGTATTGGGCGTACAGAGATGAAGTGATCACCCAAGATGGCATCTTGCACAAAGGGACTAGGGTCATTATCCCTATAGAAATGAGAAAAGAGATGCTGAAGCGCGTACATGCAAGCCATCAAGGAGTCGCATTTAGTCTGAGGAAGGCAAGAGAAGTGCTCTACTGGACAAACATGAGCAATGAGATTAAGGACCACATCAGCCAGTGAAATGCTTGCAATGAACATCAATCTGAACAAGCTAAAGATCCCCTCATGACTCATGATATACCAGACAGACCATGGATGAAGCTTGGAGTAGACCTCTTCACTCTCACTGGAACTGATTATCCCATCACAGTCGACTACGATTCAGACTACCGGGAGTTAGACCAGCTGATGTCAACAACTACGAGTGAGATTGTAGAACACCTAGAAGCATACCTCAGTCGTCATGGCATTCCCGACATTGTGATGAGTGACAATGGCCCTCAGTTTATGAGTGAAGAATTCAAATGTTTCTTGAACAATTGGGAAATTCAGCACTATGCATCATCTCCACACTACCCCCAGTCAAATGGAAAGGCTGAGGCAGCAGTGAAAATTGTCAAAAGGATCATAAAGAAATCTAATAGATCCAGCACAAATGTACACAAGGCATTCTTAGAGTGGAGAAACACACCTTGTTATGAGTGTTTCCTTTTTTTAAAACTTGAGATTTTATATTTTAAAACTGAAAAGGGATTCCACAGGTGCTGGAATCTTGAAGAAGCTGAACTTTGTGGTTTTTTAAAAAGGAAGGTCATCAGAAGGTTTGGACTGGGAGTTGAACTGTAAACTATTACTGGAAGGCATCTGTTGTCAAATAAAAACCCAGCATGGGTTGTTTTAACTTAGATGTTTACAAAGGAGTGACAGGCCAAGATTTATAGAGGTCACAGGACTTGCTTCTGGAAAGTTTTGATTTTAATTTGAACTGTTAGAAAAATGTAGTTTGCTTCCTGACCTGCCAAGAAAAGACAGCTCACCACTTTCTCTTGAAAAGAAGTCCTGCATCAAGAGATTCATATTTCCTCCTGTATTTGAAGAAAGCTTGCACGTTTAAAGATGTCGCATATCGAATGTGTGGAACTAAAACCTTGTTGCTGCACTTCCTGCTTTAACACTTATGTGCAGCCTTCTGTGGCTGCATGTTGGAAAGCCTTGGAAAGCCTACCCAAACCGATCATCAACATCACCTGGGAAGAACTGTTCTAGGAAGATCCCATTGATAGTCATCGACGCCTTCGGGAGATCTCACCAAAACAAAGGACATCTTTCCATTCCTTCTTTATAGCCTAAATGTGTTTTTTTTATTCCTTCTATTTCTTTGCAACAGCTGTAAACAAAAAATCCCTTTCCTTCCCAGTTAACCAGTGTGTGTGTGTGTGTGTGTGTGTGTGTGTGTGTGTGTGTGTGTGTGTGTGTGTGTGTGTGTGTGTGTGTGTGTGTGAGGGCTAGGTCAAGTAAGGGGCTTAATATTTCAATTTGTGTGTATGTTTTACTTTATTATTGGTTAAGACTTGGTTTATAATAAATGGATAATTGTGTTGTTTGTTAAAGAAACCTGGTTTATTCTGTGGAAGAATAAAGTATATGATTGTTTCGGTAAGTGGGAAAATTTAAATATGTTGTGACTTGTGGAGAAGTGGGACTGAATTAGCAGTGCATTCCTCCCACCTTGGTCGGAACAACCTACTGAAGCAATGGGAAGCAATTCAGTTCAGCGACTAATGTCACACCACACCCAGATGACTCTTCCAACAGCTTAGAAACTACAGAAGTCAGAGGTAGTAACAGGTGTAAGCGACAAGATCATAGTGAAACGACAAAGTCAAATGTCACTTTGATAAAACTGCCAATTCATTGCCAGAACTGAGAGTTGGAGAGCTGGTCAGAGTGCAAACATTCAATGCACTCAAGATAAATGAGCAACTTGGAACTTGCATGAACAAGTTGTCATCTCAATCTTACCAGGTCAAGGTGAACAACCAGATCTATCGACGCAACCGCAGAGATCTATGCTCAACAGAGAAGCTGCTACTTCACAGAAAATGGCTGATGAGACAGATCTGAATTTGCAAACTGAACAAGAAACAGAACGACCATCAGTCCCAGAGGCCAACCTTACTCCAACCAATACAACAGATGAGCATCAACAATCACCACAGCAGCAACATTCCCCAGACAGGAACCAGCAGATACCAGACATACAGCCAACAACAACACGCACGCGTACCATAAAAGGACCTGAACGCTTTAAAGATTATGTGAAACGCGTGTGTCGGGACAGACAAATTTGAAAGGACAAGAAAGAACAGACTTTTTATGAATAATTACTTTTGTACACTTTGGTTTGCCATATACATGTGACCTCTGGTGTCATGATATGTAAATAAAGGCTTTGGGCAGTAGCCATTTCATGCACTACATGGAACAGTGTGCATGCTGCCACATACAGAATTAGAGGCCTATCAGCCAGGTGTTGCTTGACACTTACCTTCCCAGATCTTAACAGGTCATTGAATTTCTTGTGACTCTGGACCCATGTCCTCTGTGTCACACATCTACTGCTGACCTCCATGGCAATCTCCATCAAGATCTTTTTGGTCTCCTGATGCACCTTTCTTCTACTGGATGCTGGGCAGAGAATTTCTCACCTCGCAGCGACTGCTTCTGTCAACGCCTCAAAACGGGCATCGGAAAACCTTGGCGCTGCCCATGGACACCTGCCCGTGCCAGCGCCAGCCCAATCAGCTCCCTCCTGCGACATGTCCTCAGTGCAAACGGCAAGCCCAGTCATGGCTGCCACCTACCTTTTCAAAGGGCCCTAAGGATCCATGTCCACCGCTTCCGGTGCCACTGATTGGGCGCAGAACACACTCCCGAGCCAATTAGATACCTTACATTTGAAAATCGCATCATGTCACTGATGTTGATGGAGCGTGAGGTCGGGACCCAGAAATTATCCGGGCGTTGGGTTCCCAAATCTGATTTGAAAATACAGCCCAACATTTCAGGTCTTCTCTCCACAGATGCTGCCTGCCCTGCGGAGTATTTACAGCAGCTTTTGTTTTTACTTCAGATTTCCAGCAACCGCAGTATTTCACTTTTGCAGAAATTTAAGGTAATTGGCAGAAGATTCAGAAACGACAAGAGGAAAAAATGTTTAACACAGTAAGTTGTTATGATCTGAAATGCATTGCCTGAAAGGATGGTGGAAGTAGATTCAATAATTACTTTCAAAAGGGAATTGGATATATACTTGAAGTAGAAAACATTGCAGGGCTACAGGGAAACAGCAGGGGAGTCAGCCTAAGTAGAGAGCCCTTTAAAATGGGTGTGATGAGCTGAATGGCCCTCTTTTGTATGGTATGACTCAAGAACAATATTCACATTGTGCATGACAACATGACAAGAAACCTCCAAGTAATGCAAGATTTTCTGGAAGTCACCATAATGTATTTGTTCTTAGGAATTCTGCCCATCCTGATCTCTTCACCATGATTACCATGTGAATGAATAGCTTGTGCGAGGCAATCTTCGCTGCCATTGTTGATGTTGGAAGAACACAGCTAAGGAGTACTAGAATGAGGCACATGAGCCCATCAGAGTGGTTATTGTGAGGCTCACTATGGTATAAGAGAGGGGTTTCAACTGCCTTATGTTCCAGATAAAGTGTCACATATAATTGCAGCCTGTTGTGCCCTGCACATTTTCCCAAAGTAAAGGATGAGGGAGGTGGGACACTGTGCCACTGCCATCTCCATCTACCTGGCATGAGTGGCATGTTTTTTTAAGGTTTCTTCCCATGGGGAACCCAATATTCTTTATCTCCTCTGCTGCATCTCATCTGGGAGGGTTTGTAGATTGTCCTTCTTAAAATTTAGTGCTCTTCTTTTCTGCCTCCTTGCAATGCCCTACTCCTTCTTCTTTTGAACCTTTGAGATCCTCCAATGGAAGACATTCTTTAAAATTGGCCCAAAATCACATATGAGCTGTGCACTATCGATACGAGACAATCAACTCACTGAGAAACACCTCCTCATTTAACTGCTGCCCAGCTTACTACTGAAATCTTTTGCCATTCTTGGCTGCAATCTAATTTCCAAGCCCTCCAGCACACTTCCCCTGTTCCTCATAAGATTTATGTGATTGAACTACGAATAAATATTAAAATCAGCGAAACACACAAATTATGGCAGGGTCAGTGGTGCAGAAGATTGACAGGCACAAGTTTCAGCTCAGGGGCACAATACCAGCATAAATTTGAGTCCATAGTTTTCTGACACTTTCTTGGGTCACGGATTAACGTTAGCCACTTTCTCATCCTCAGAAATCTTTCCCAAATTTAGCGGATATAGCCTCTGCTTTCAAACGGGTATGCGTACATTGCTACGAAGTGTACTTCTAGCCTTTTGAAATAGAAATCTATTGACACACTGCCACCTACTGTAGAGTCTTCAATCAATCTACCCTAGTATTCCAATTTTACAAAAAAACTCATTTAAGGCAATTTCCAATGAATAAAACGAAGCCTGTCCCTAGGGGCTGTTCGATTAATTGTAGTTCAATGTAGTCTATTCTATATGATAACATTGTCACCTAAGTAAGTTACATAGTATTTTATGGACCATTTTTTACAAGCTTTATGCCAAATAAATTGCATTTTTTTTGTCATTTGATTAAACCACTAAAAAGTGTTTTGTCATCAGTGCCCCTTTTGAAAATTAATTCAAAATAATTGTGATTAAATCTACATATGTAAAATTTACATATTTCCATTTCAGTATATATTCAACAGAAATGGAAGATTTCTAACTTATTAACAGTTCTGTATTATTTTTCATTGAAATGCATTGAGTTGAGTGTAAAATGTGTTGTATGGTTGCTTTAAGAGTGATACCTGTTTAAAAACTCAATATACTAATGAACCAAGTGCCAGGATGTAGCCATGTGACTAGAAGCCATATTTACTCTGTACTGTAACACCCTGGACAAAGGTTCTGTATATAGTTTGCTCTATATTGTGTGTATTAGTTTAGCTGTTAATAAACCTTCCAGAGATCTTCAGGGAACTGGAATCTACATATCTGATTGCATTGCTTAAGATAACATAAAGAAACTCATGATATGTTGGCAGCGGTGGAGAAAAGACAATATATAAGCTTGAAGACCACAGGTAAAACAGGAAACAATTTAAAAGCAGTACAGAAAACAAAAGAGAAAATTTGAAGCAACAAATGAAGAAACTTTCAAACAAGTACCTGAAAAGAGCAAAAGAAAGCTACACACCTTGGAAGGCTGAGAAAAGCTCCATAGAACAGAGCGTGGCTAAAAAGCAAGCAAATAGGTGAGTCATTGTGATGATGATCAAGAAATCCCAGTTAAAAAAAGCCTTTGAAGTGTATAAAAAAATCATTTTTTAAAGGCTCCGTGCGAGCAAGAGACAAAGGGGGAAACCCTGAAAAGCGTGTGAACAAAAAAGCCCAACAAAGTCCGATAGTGAAAAAAAGCGCAGAAACCCCCCAATACAGCAGAGACTCCATTAAAGCAGTCAAGCTGAAAATATCAATAAAGCAGTCAAGCATGAAGAAGATAAATAAACTCCAGCAAAAAGAAGCAAAGGGGAAAACCCTTGAACTACCAATCGAACACGTACAAGCGAAGTGCTGAAAGAGAAAAAAATAGAGAACACTGTCAAGCACCTGTTACACTCCATTAAAGCAGCTAGCCTGAAAAAAGAATGTATTAAAGGGGGAACAATGCAGATTTAATAGAAAAAGATTTATAACAGGTTTTAAGCCACAAATAGAAAACACAGTGCTAAAGGCACACACATAACTGAACAAAGGTAAATATAGAGCAAAAAGCAAAAGAACAGCAGGAGGATGGATATCAAATTTCAAGCATGAACTCGTAGACTTTTTTTTTTATTCATTCATGGGATGTAGGCGTCACTGGCCAGGTCAGCATTTATTGCCTATCCCTAATTGCCCTAGAGGAGGTGGTGGTGAGCTGCCTTCTTGAACCACTGCAGTCCATTTGGGGTAGGTATACCAACAGTGCTGTTAGGAAGGGAGTTCCAGGATTTTGACCCAGCGACAGTGAAGGAACGGCGATATAGTTCCAAGTCAGGATGATGTGTGACTTGGAGGGGAACTTGCAGGTGGTGGTGTTCCCATGCATTTGCTGCCCTTGTCCTTCTAGTTGGTAGAGGTTGCGGGTTTGGAAGGTGCTGTCTAAGGAGCATTGGTGCATTGCCGCAGTGCATCTTGTAGTTGGTACACACTGCTGCCACTGTGCGTCAGTGGTGGAGGGAGTGAATGTTTGTAGATGGGGTGCCAATCAAGCGGGCTGCTTTGTCCTGGATGGTGTCGAACTTCTTGAGTGTTGTTGGAGCTGCACCCATCCAGGCAAATCATACTCCTGACTTGTGCCTTGTAGATGGTGGACAGGCTTTGGGGAGTCAGGAGGTGAGTTACTCGCCTCAGGATTCCTAGCCTCTGACCTGCTTTTATAGCCATGGTATTTATATGGCTACTCCAGTTCCATTTCTGGTCAATGGTAGCCCCTAGGATGTTGATAGTGAGGGATTCAGCGATGGTAATGCCGTTGAATGTCAAGGGGAGATGTTAGATTCTCTCTTGTTGGAGATGGTCATTGCCTGGCGCGAATGTTACTTGCCACTTATCAGCCCAAATCTGAATATTGTCCAGGTCTTGCTGCATTTCTACACGGACTGCTTCAGTATCTGAGGAGTCACGAATGGTGCTGAACATTGTGCAATCATCAGCGAACATCCCCACTTCTGAGCTTATGATTGAAGTAAGGTCATTGATGAAGCAGCTGAAGATGGTTGGGCCTAGGACACGACCCTATCTCAGGCCATTGATACCCTATCTGAGTTCAAAGTTTTTAAACAAAGAATGCAGTTATTCTTCATGATTAGATTAGATTAGATTAGAGATACAGCACTGAAACAGGCCTTTCGGCCCACCGAGTCTGTGCCGACCATCAACCACCCATTTATACTAATCCTACACTAATTCCTACCACATCCCCACCTGTCCCTATATTTCCCTACCACCTACCTATACTAGGGGCAATTTTTATAATGGCCAATTTACCTATCAACCTGCAAGTCTTTGGCATATGGGAGGAAACCGGAGCACCCGGAGGAAACCCACGCAGACACAGGGAGAACTTGCAAACTCCACACAGGCAGTACCCAGAATTGAACCCGGGTCGCTGGAGCTGTGAGGCTGCGGTGCTAACCACTGCGCCACTGTGCCACCAAGTGGTTGCAGAACCAGAGAAGCAGGCTGTGAAAATATTGAAAGCATTTGGAAATGAGGGGTTATACAGAATCAGTACCTCTGGCTTATCTGAAGAGGACCAGAAAGATCCTGCAAAGATATGGAAAGTGCTAGAATATCAGCTTCGGGTAAGAGTGAATTTTAGAATTCATCGCTTGGAATTGATGTCCTACAGACAAAAGCCACAGGAATCAATAGATCAATTCATCAGTAGATGCCGTGATAAGAGCAACAAATGTGATTTTTTGGAAACTGAGATGTCGGAGTGTACCATGGAGCTGGTGATTGTCTCAACACCTATTGAAGCATTTCAAAAAGACCTCTTTGGGGAAAAAGAAAGGTCACAGCATTGATGTGCTTCAAGAAGATGGCAGGAAATACAAAGCCATTGTAGCTGGACAACAGCATCTGCAAGCACTAGATGCAGCCAACTGTATTGGCACGGTGACCAGGTCACAAAAAGAAAGTAAACTGTGTGGTAAGTGTGGTTTGTCCCACTTACTACCAACTTGTACTGCATTTCAAAATCTGTGTGAGGCATGTGGTGCAGAAGGACACTGGGCCCGCCTATGTAAGAAATCCGGTCCAAAGATGCAGCCAGACATCACAATAGGACACAAAAAAACAGAAGACAGGTGCAGCAACAGGGCAACCACAGCAAGGAGAATGCCAGAGACCTGCATAAATATAAGCCAGACAACAAGCAGGCATTTCACATTGTGAACCTGACACGTTTTGTGTTGAAGAAGTCAAACAACTGGAAGCTTTCACTACGAGTAATATCATGTGCCCAAAGAAAGTTGGTAAAAACACATTCAGGACTAAGATTGACACGGGAACTAGTGCAAATGTCCTACCTGTCCGAATTCTGAAGGATGTGTTCTGGGATCATTGGAAATTAATGGTATTACTGACAACAGCAAAGTTAACTGCAGAAAGTGGGTCAAATGGTATATATGGGTCACCCATCCCTTGCAGTGGCACACTAACAATGAAATGCAGCTATGGCAAGTCGGCATGGAAACCACAAATATTTTACCTGGTAGACATGAGCGAACCAGCAGTGGCTGGATCTCAACATCGCGACTATCCACAAGATCACCAAGGTACCCAATACAGCAGAAGAGACCAAGCATCAAGTCAGTCTAGAACTTACAACAAATGTACCTGGACAGGTTCAAACCCATAGGAGACTTCACAGGCAATGTCGTACTGCACCTCAGAGAGGATGCAATTCCGTCAATCAACCCTCCCAGAAAGTGCAGCGTGCGTGTACAAGAAATGTTTAAGTGCAAGTTAGATGATATAGAATGCATTGGCATCATCCATCATGTGCATCATCACGCAGACTGGTTCAGTTCAATTACATGCATGCTAAAGAAGGATGGAGCAATCAGGGTATGTCTAGATCCAAGGCGTCTAAACCTCTCCCGAAAGAGTTGCCCCCACAAGATTCCAACACTAGAGGAATTGAATTCCAAGTTCACAGGAATCAAATTCTTCTCCAAGTTGGATGCTAAACACAGATATTGGTCAGGACAGCTAGCTAAAGAAACTCAGGAAGTCACCACCTTCAGAACACCATTTGGAAGATATTGCTTCCAGAGACTACCCTTCGGCTTATCTGTCAGTCACGATCTGTTTCAGCAACATATGGAGAGAATTATAGAAAATGAACCTGGAGGTTTATGCATTGCCGATGATATTGCAGTAATGGGAAAAACCAAAGAACATGATCGAAATCTTCATTCACTGGTGGCAGTAGCTCATCGCGAAGGGCTCATTTTTAACAGCAAGAAGTGCCAGATGAATGTAAGTCAGATCAATTTCTTTGGCTCCATCTATTCAGATTGTGGAATCTGTCCTGACCCAGGCAAAGTCGAAGATCTAAGGCATATGCTTAATCCACGAGACAAAGGAGATCTACAAAGATGTCTTGGATTTTTCAACTTCTTGGCACCATACATTCCAAATTTTTCTGACAAACCATCATCATTGAGAGAGCTCTTAAAGAAAGATGTACCATTTGTATGATAAGAGGACCATCAGAATATGGTTGATCTCTCAAACAAGCATTGTCAGCAGAAACCTCTACCTTGCAGTACTACGATCCAAGAAAGAGGACAATCCTGGAAGTTGATGCCTCACAGAAAGAGCTAGGGGCATGCATCCTGCAGGATGGCAAACCAATTGCATTCGGATCCAAAAGTCTATCCTCAGCACAATCCAATTACTCAAACACACGTCAGGCAAACCCCCCACCTACCAAGACTGATTTAGATTTAGATTTAGAGATACAGCACTGAAACAGGCCCACTGAGTCTGTGCCGACCATTAACCACCCATTTATACTAATCCTACACTAATCCCATATTCCTACCACATCCTCACCTGTCCCTATATTCCCCTACCACCTACCTATACTAGGGGCAATTTATAATGGCCAATTTACCTATCAACCTGCAAGTCTTTTGGCTGTGGGAGGAAACCAGAGCACCCCCGGAAGAAACCCACGCAGACACAGGGAGAACTTGCAAAGTCCACACAGGCAGTACGCAGAATTGAACCCAGGTTGCTGGAGCTGTGAGGCTGCGGTGCTAACCACTGCGCCACTGTGCCTCCCTGAGGCACACATTATTTCGCCACATGAACATTAAAACTTAAAATTGCAATCCCCTGACTAGAAAGACATTTTTGTATCGTAACTAGCAGTGTTGGAACAAAAGGGACCCAGTTGTTGCTTCCCCAATACACAGATGTGATCAGACCAGTTTTAGTCACATGACTAACTGGCTATTGCAGAGAATTTGATCTTCCAACAAAGGATTTTGAAGAGACAGAGCCGTGTGCTCATGGAGTAAAGATCTCTCCTGGAACTGAAGCAAGAATTACAGCCTCTCCTGTCTGCCCGCTTCCATCTCCTTCCCACGGAATTGAATCTTGTGAAAGCACGTGAAACTCAAAGAGAGAAAGGTTTCCTACGTGAACAAGGTTTTAAGAAGACTACTGGGCCCCAAAGAAAAGCAAGACTACTTACAAAAGGGCTACAGTGAGCTTGAAGCACCGTAACAAGATATTGCCTCAAACTGTTCTACTTATCTTTTCTTCTGCTCTTTTCTGTCAAAGATCAAAGAACAAATAACAGTACAGCACAGGAACAGGCCATTCGGCCCTCCAAGCCTGCGCCGATCTTGATGCCTGCCTAAACTAAAACCTTCTGCACTTCCGAGGACGTATCCCTCTATTTCCATCCTATTCATGTATTAGTCAAGATGCTTCTTAAACGTCGCTATCGTACCTGCTTCCACCAGCTCCCCCGGCAGCAAGTTCCAGGCACTCACCAACCTCTGTGTAAAGAACTTGCCTTGCACATGCCCTCTAAACTTTGCCCCTCACACCTTAAATCTATGTCCCCTAGTAACTGACTCTTCCACCCTGGGAAAAAGCTTCTGACTATCCACTCCTGTCCATGCCGCTCATAACTTTGTAAACCTCTATCATGTCGCCCCTCCACCTCCGTCGTTCCAGTGAAAACAATCCGAGTTTTTCCAACCTCTCCTCATAGCTAATGCCCTCCAGACCAGGCAACATCCTGGTAAACCTCTTCTGTACCCTCTCCAAAGCCTCCACATCCTTCAGGTAGTGTGGCGACCAAAATTGCCCGCAATATTCTAAGTGTGGCCTAACTAAAGTTCTGTACAGCTGCAGCATGACTTGCCAATTTTTATACTCTATGCCCCGACCGATGAAGGCAAGCATGCCAGATGCCTTCTTGACTACCTTATCCACCTGCGTTGCCACTTTCAGTGACCTGTGGACCTGTACGCCCAGATCTCTCTGCCTGTCAATACCCCTAAGGCTTCTGCCATTTACTGGATACTTCCCACCTGCATTAGATCTTCCAAAATGCATTACCTCACATTTGTCCGGATTAAATTCCATCTGCCATTTCTCCGCCCAAGTCTCCAACTGATCTATATCCTGCTGTATCCTCTGACAATCCTCATCACTATCCGCAACTCCACCAACCTTTGTGTCGTCCACAAACTTATAATCAGACCAGCTACATTTTAATCCAAATCATTTATATATACTACAAACAGCAAAGGTCCCAGCACTGATCCCTGCGGAACACCACTAGTCACATCCCTCCATTCAGTAAAGCACCCTTCCACTGCTACCCTCTGTCTTCTATGACTGAGCCAGTTCTGTATCCATCTTGCCAACTCACCTCTGATCCCGTGTGACTTCACCTTTTGTACCAGTCTGCCATGAGGGACCTTGTCAAAGGCTTTACTGAAGTCCATATAGACAATATCCACTGCCCTTCCTTCATCAATCATCTTCGTCACTTACTCAAAAAACTCAATCAAGTTAGTGAGACACAACCTCCCCTTCACAAAACCATGCTGCCTCTCGCTAATAAGTTTGTTTGTTTCCAAATGGGAGTAAATCCTGTCCTGAAGAATCCTCTCTCATAATTTCCCTACCACTGACGTAAGGCTCACCGGCCTATAATTTCCTGGATTATCCTTGCCACCCTTCTTAAACAAAGGAACAACATTGGCTATTCTCCAGTCCTCTGGGACTTCACCTGTAGCCAATGAGGATGCAAAGATTTCTGTCAAGGCCCCAGCAATTTCTTCCCTTGCCTCCCTCAGTATTCTAGGGTAGATCCCATCAGGCCCTGGGGACTTATCTACCTTAATGCTTTGCAAGACACCCAACACTCCTCCTTTTTGATAATGAGATGACTGAGGCTATCTACACTCCCTTCCCTAGGCTCATCATCCACCAAGTCCTTCTCCTTGGTGAATACTGATGCAAAGTATTCATTTAGTACCTCGCCCATTTCCTCTGGCTCCACACATAGATTCCCATCTCTGTCCTTGAGTGGGCCAACCCTTTCCCTGGTTACCCTCTTGCTCTTTATATACGTATAAAAAGCTTTGGGATTTTCCTTAATCCTGTTTCCCAATGACTTTTCATGACCCCTTTTCGCCCTCCTGACTCCTTGCTTAAGTTCCTTCCTACTGTCTTTATATTCCTCAAGGGCTTCGTCTGTTCCCATCCTTCCAGCACTTACGAATGCTTCCTTTTTCTTTTTGACTAGACTCACAATATCCCAATTATCCAAGGTTCCAGAAACTTGCCAAACCTATCCTTCATCCTCACAGGAACATGCTGGTCCTGGATTCTAATCAACTGACGTTTGAAAGACTCCCACATGTCAGATATTGATTTACCCTCAAACAGCCGCCCCCAATCTAAATTCTTCAGTTCCTGCCTAATATTGTTATAATTAGCCTTCCCCCAATTTAGCACCTTCACCCGAGGACTACTCTTATCCTTATCCACAAGTACCTTAAAACTTATGGAATTCTGGTCACTGCTCCCGAAATGTCCCTCTTTGCATGTGTGTATCACGTGTGCACCCTGGCGTGGTCGCGTCGTATATCCGTAGGTGTTAACCGTATTAGAGTTTCAGTTTAAGGTTTAATAAATTTCATCCTTCTTCTTTAAACCACAGAAAGCTTGTTTGTGCTCATTTCTTTGCCTTATAATTGGAAAGTTGTGAACAAGGATTCACAAAGGGGGAGCTCAAAATACAGTGTGTTTAAAATTAAACCCTGTTACAATAAGACCAGGTCCAGGTATTAACAGACCCCTCGACACATTTTGCACCTGGTCATAACACATAGAACATGAAACACTTGCTCTGGTGTTTGGGATCACAAGGTTCCATGCCTACCTGTTCGGTAAGCAGTTCACTGTGGAAACTGACCACCAACCATTGGAGATGATCTACACAAACCATTGACAAGTGCACCACCTTGACCACTGTGACTTTTAGTGAAAGTACAGGGGTACGACTTCAACGTCTGCTACAAACCGGGTACCAAAATGGTCACTTCGGATACACTGAGCAGATTGCCAAATCCGAACAAGAATGAAAACGTCCCACTGGATCTGCAAGTAGACAGCATGGACATCGAGGTGGAAGATGTGCTCAAA
This sequence comes from Heterodontus francisci, assembly GCF_036365525.1. Classification (NCBI taxonomy): domain Eukaryota; kingdom Metazoa; phylum Chordata; class Chondrichthyes; order Heterodontiformes; family Heterodontidae; genus Heterodontus; species Heterodontus francisci. The sequence continues at coordinate 80,877,898 of NC_090382.1, read as the reverse complement.
ATTGATTTATTGCATTTTGTTCAGCAGAAATGTGGCACCTAATGGAGCAGTGTTGAGGAGAAACTGAAGCCAATTAAGAGAAGTGTGCAATACTCACAATTGCACACAGCAGACTTGAAAGAACACACTCCAACGATGAGGGTGTGATGGAACAACACAGCAACCAACACATTGACAACATGTCTGCAAACCAAGAACAGCCAAGGCTGAAAGCCACATTCCCAGAAGGTTATACCATAACAAGACCTGGAAGAGTTGTCAAACCACTGAAACGATATATGGACTCTTAAGCTTCTGCACTTGTAAATTTCACAATTATTATCTTTATACTTGTAAATTTTATAATCTCCATTCCTGTGTAACGAATTTTGATATTATCCAATTTTATATGTTTTTACTTGTAGCGTATAAGACTTATCAATGGAAAGAGAGGGGATGTTGTGTGATCGCTTTAAGAGTGATGTCCCTTAAAGAATTCAGTATGCTAATAAGCTAAGTATCAGGATGTAGCCATGTGACTAGAAGCCATATGCACTCTGCACTGCAACACTCTGGACAAAGGTTCTGTCTATAGTTTGCTCTGTGTTGTGTTTATTAGTTGAGCTGTTAATAAACCTTCGAGAGATCTTCAAGGAACTGGAATCCACGTACCACATTGTGTTGCTTAAGATAACACAAAGAAACTCATGACAAAATTAGTCATTGATATAGGCTCGATAGAGTGCAAATGCAAAATGGGTAGTAAGATAATAAGACATTTGTGCACCAGGTACTTTACTGCAGCAGGGATTTATTTGGTTGAAGCCAAAAACAAGTGTGACAAAACCACGATATATCCAAATTTTGTAAATTATTATTAGATTATAAAATTAATATATTTAATGTAAAATGACATCAGATTTAATAATCATGCTATTCAATATGAAAATATTGAAAATCCTAACATCAGATGAACAACAGCAAGACAGACAGACCAGCTGTAACAGCTGACTCGACTGTGACTGTATATTCCAGGAATTTACAATGTTGTGGCATTCAGTCAGTGTCATTATTCTTTCACCAGTGATGTGATGTATAATTAAGGATAGGGTAAATATATTCAGCAATTAACAGCTGTAGTTACTCAGGAAGCTGGAATTAATATATGTGTAGAAAAAAATTAAAAATGTTTTGGGATTTTCCATTACGATTCCTGAAAGAGAAATATTAATTTTCAGTTATTTAGATTAATGGACTGGGCTGTATAAGCCTATCGTACCGCGAGTATTAAATATTCATTTTTATTTTTTGGCAGAGTAAATAGTTCCTCACTGCCATATATAACATTTTGCGATTCATGAAACTAACAGCTTGACCAATGATAATGTTACGCATTATTTATGTAATCACATTATGAATAATATACAAATGCTGTCTCGCGGCAGCTAGCACTGTACCCTGTTATACCTTTGTGTCAAGTTGCTAATTCAGAGTAGTTGGATATTGGGCTGCATTTTTACTCAGTGGTGGGAAGTGGATTGAGGTCAAGAAACATTGATGAATGGGTTTCCCTCAGACCCTGCCAAATTTAACGACAGGATCTGAGCAACAATGTTTTCCCTCCATTACCTGACTGAAGCCAGCCAGATTGAGAAGCTCCCTGGTAGGATGGGTAGGCCTTCAGTGTCAGGCCACAGCTGAAGAGCAGAGAGATCAAAGGCCTGTGATGGGTGTGGGTGCGGTTAGAGATCGGAGGCCTGAGCTTGTGGGAGGACGGGATCAGCGATTGGAAGCCAGGAAAGGGTGGAGTCAGAGATCAGAGTCCTGAGGGATTGGAGGATGGGGGGATGTCAGAGACCGGAGGGTAGTGTGAGATTGGAGGTCTTAGGAGCAAGATCGGAGGCCTCCTGGGGAAAGTGAGGTTGGGCGATCGGAAGGATCAGAGTGGTTGTGGGGGGGAGGTCACAGTGTTGTCTGATTACGGGGTTTGGTGAGGCAGAGACCTTGGATTGAGCAGGTAATTGGAAAGGCATTTGTTTTCCTTTAGCTGCTGTATTAAAGTGATAATCATGGATCAAGTGAGGCTAGCATCTTTATTATTATTTAAATTGCCAACCCACCTCCTGGGAGTGAGTTGGTTGCCCATCCCATCCCCCAATCCCACCTCTATTTAAACAAAGTGAGTAGGTTAGAGTTAGGATTCAGATTTTGAACAGGGTAAATCGATCTAACCCTCCTATTTTGGGGATTTAAAGTCCCCATTGTGTCAAGGATTTACAACCAGACTATGACTGATCCAACATTTCACAAGAACCCCTCTCACTCTCATTTGTTTGTGTTCTGCATTTGTCTTTTGGGAGGTAAAGGGCAGGAGAGCTTGTAGTTTGTTCTCATTGTGCTGAAGGATATCAGCACTGAGGAATGAAATACTTTCACCCTTTGGCACCCAAATAGTCAGTATCAAGCACTTGTAAGTTTAAATATAAGATATGGTAAATGCAGTATGAAATACCTTCTACACTGTCCAATTAAGCATTCCCTAGGCCACAAATTAATTGGAACTAAAACAGACAATCTCATTCAGTGAAGGCACAAGGAATGGTGGTATGGGGGTGAGAAATTTCACACTGGTGCAATGGGGAAATCTCTTCTGAGGTTTTGATTAAGACAGATTGTTGGTCAGAGTAGAAGAATCTTTATTCTAAGCTGGGAAAGTTTGATGCTGGCACCAGCTATCTAATACGGTAAAGTTCAATTTCAGTAAATGTGGATTTGAAGAAGGCAGAAGTCAGACTTCTAAAGTAGGTTAAGGCTCATGGAATTAATTGTAAATTGGTTAAGTAGACTGAAAACTGCCTTGGCAATAGGAAACAGATGGTGATGATAAACAGAGAAGTCACAGAGAGCCTTTCCCACAAAGTAGTACATATAAGGAAGAGACTCTGGGAAAATCTCTGTTGATTATCGTTTTTAAAACAAGAATTGAATCAATTAGTTGGAAACAAGATTAAACACTACATGAAGCATAGTCAGAAGGAGGAGCAGAGGGTGTGTTGTGGGGAAAATACAAAGCCAGAATTAAGCTGTAAGTCTCTGAGGATTATTAGATGCTCTATTTTTGCTTAGTCCTCTTTGAGAAATGGGAAATATCCATGTTGACCTTACCCTTAGGAAAATTAACAAAGCCAATAATAGGTTAGTTTATACATAGGACATGAAGAAATAGGTTTTATGGGTGAAATAGTCTTTGATTCCTGCCATCTTGTATTCTTAAATATTATTTTATGCATAAAAATTCACAAATAAGTAATTATTAAAGGTGTTTGGTTCATTTTTAATGAATGATTATTTTAACTGCTTCAATTTTTATACCAACTTAATATTTCCAAAACTTAATATTTCCAATAAGCTTGCCTATCAGTAAACTGTTCTGAACCATTCATCAGTAAATTCCTTCAGCAAAAGGCTGAGTACTTAAAATCTCTATGAACCAGGAAATGTAATTTCTCTAAAAGAATCATAGTCCTCAAAATTAAATTGGAATCCATTCTTCACATTAAATGTCACAGGAAAACCTTGAGGTTAATAAAGCAGGACAGAAGTATCTACTTGAGGAAGATATGCTGCAGAATCAAATGCTTTTTTTTAATCAGAATCTCATTCCTAAGTATTTCTGAACAGGCTCAAAAGGACTCCTACATTTGTAGGGTCTTAACTTAATTCTCTTCTTGTACATACACCTATAGTGCATTATCTAAGTGTTGCTTTGCAGTATTAACTGGGCTTACTTACAGAAAAGTAGAGGTTAATATGTTTAGAGCAACAATATTAGGTAGAGCATTTGATAAAGTACCTCCTAAAGTTATTTGGAACACTTAAGCACATGATATTAAAGGGACGGTGATAACTTGGGTATGAAATTGGTTAAGGGGTAGGGGGTGGGAGGCAGGGCATAGTGGAGAACAAATGTTTTTTTCTGGAGGAGAGAAGTGTGCAGTGGGGACATCACTACTCAGTATTAGGACAATTGCTTTTCTTGTCAAATGTAAAAGACCTGGATATGGGTATAAGGAGCACAGTTTTGAATTTTGTGGATGATACAAAACTTGACAACATAGTAAACAGTGAATATGATAGCAGCAGACTTCATGAGGACATAGATTGGTGACAAATGGTAGGTGCAATTTAATGTGGATAAGTGTGAAATGATACACTTTGGGAGAAACAACATGGAGAGGCGGATTATCTAAATGATACTTATGTTGTGGGTGTGGAAGAACAGAGGGACCTGGGGGTGCATATTCACGAATCGTTGAAGGTGGCAGAGCAAGTTGACAAGGTGGACAAGAAGGTCTTAGATTTGTAAATAGGGGCATTGAAGGTTGTCAAGTCCCTGGAAAGGGTACTGTGGAGGTTTACCAAGATGAGAGCAGGGGTGAGGGAGTTCAGTTATGTAGAGAGATTAGATAAGATGGTTTGTTCTCCTCCTTAGAGCAGAGAAGGTTAAGGGGAGACCTAATAGGGGTATTCAAAATTATGAGGGGTTTTGATAGACCAAGTGGGGAGAAATTATTTCCTCCAGCAATTGGGTCAGTAACCACAGGCTGGATTTTACCAGCCCCCATCATCGGGGGTCGTGGCGAGGGTGCCTGGAAAATACCTCCGTGAGATGCCCCCACAGACCAGGACACTGGGAAGGCCCTGGCCCATATTACAGCCGGCGGCAAGGCCTCGTGGCGCACACACCCCCCACCATCGCCTCGTACCACTCGATGACGGGAAATTAATTAACATATGCTAATATACTTAAATAAAGGTAATTAATAATTACCTCGGCATGAAGGCCATCACACTCCAATATTCCAGCCAGTTGTCGGAACTCCTGAGCCTTCGGATCTCCAAGGCAGAACACTGGTGGGGAGGGGAGAGGAGTTAAGTTTTCAGGGCAGGGGGGGCGGTGCTGAGCAGGGAAAACTCTTGCGATTGGTGGAGGAGATGATGGGAAGGGGTTGAAGGTTTAAGTGAATAAAGTTATGGAGGCATAGCAAAACGGGCCCTTCGGCCCACCATGTCCGTGCTGGTCATTAAGCACCTATCTATTCTAATCCCATTTTCCAGCACGGCCCATCGCCTTGTATGCTATGGCTTCAAGTGCTCATCTAGATACTTCTTAAATGTTGTGAAGGTTCCTGCCTCTACCACCCCTTCAGGCAATGTGTTCCAGATTCCAACCACCCTCAGAGTGAAAATATTTTTCCTCAAATCCCCTCTAAACCCCCTGCCCCTTACCTTAAGTCTATAACCCCGGGTTATTGACACCTCCACTAAGGGAAAAAAATGTCTTCCGGTCTACCCTATCTATGCCCTTCATAATTTTGTATACCTCTGTCAGATCTCCCCTCAGCCTTCTCTGCTCTATGGAAAATAACCCTAGCCTATCCAGTCTCTCTTCAAAGCTGAAATGCTCCAGCCCAGGCAACATTCTTGTGAATCTCCTCTGCATCCTCTCCAGTGCAATCACATCCTTCCTTTAGTGTGGTGCCCAGAACTGTACGCAGTACTCCAGCTGTGGCCGAACTAGTGTTTTATACAGCTCCATCATAACCTCCCTGCTCTTATATTCTATGCCTCAGCTAATAAAGGCAAGTATCCCATATGCCTTCCTAACCACCTTTACTACCTGTGCTGCTGCCTTCAGTAATCTATGGACAAGTACACCAAAGTCCCACTGACACTCTGTACTTCCTAGGGTTCTATCATCCATTGTATATTCCCTTGCCTTGTTGGTCCTCCCAAAATGCATCACCTCACACTTCTCAGGATTAAATTCCATTTGCCACTGCTCTGCCCATCTTACCAGCCCATCTATATCGTCCTGTAATCTAAGGCTTTCCTCCTCACTATTTACGACACCACCAATTTTCGTGTCATCTGTGAACTTACTGATCATACCTCCTATATTCACGTCTAAATCATTAATGCACACTACAAACAGCAAGCGTCCCAGCACCGATCCCTGTGGTAAACCACTGGTCACAGGCTTCCACTCGCAAAAACAACCCTCGACCATTACCCTCTGTTTCCTACCACCAAGCCAATTTTGGATCCAATTTACCAAATTGCTCTGGATCCCATGGGCTCTTACCTTCTTAACCAATCTCCCATGCGGGACCTTATCAAAAGCCTTACTGAAGTCCATGTAAACTACATCAACTGCTTTACCCTCATCTTGACATCTAGTCACCTCCTCGAAAAATTCAATCAAGCTAGTTAGACACGATCTCCCCCTGACAAAGCTGTGCTGACTATTCCTGATTATTCTCTGCCTCTCCAAGTGGAGATTAATCCTGTCCCTCAGAATTTATTCCAATAGTTTCCCAACCACTGATGTTGGACTCACCGGCCTGTAATTACCTGGTCTATCCTTGCTACCCTTCTCGAATAATGGTACCACACATTCGCTGTCCTCCAGTCCTCTGGCACCTCTCCCGTGGCTAGAGAGGATCTGAAAATTTGTGTCAGTGCCCCTGCTATCACCTCCGTTGCCTCACACAACAACCTGGAATACATCTCATCTGAGACTGGGGATTTATCCACTTTTAAGCTCACTCAAGCATCTAATACTTCCTCCCTTTCAATGTGTATATGTTCAAGTATATCGCAATCCTCCTCCCTGATCTCTAAACCTACATTGTCCTTCTCCACAGTGAAAACAGATGAAAAGTAATCATTTAAAACTTCACCTATGTCCTCCGGCTCCACACACAGATTGCCACTTTGGTCCCTAATGGGCCCTACTCTTTCCCTCGTTATCCTCTTGCCCTTAATATACTTATAAAACACCTTAGGGTTTTCCTTTATATTGACCGCCAATGTTTTTTCATGTCCCCTCTTCACTCTTCTAGTTACTTTTTTAAGTACCCCCCCCCCAACACTTTCTATACTCCTCTAATGCCTCCGCTGTTTGCAGCGCTCTGAATCTGCCATAAGCCTCCTTTTTTTTTCTAATCCAATACTCTATATCCCTTGACATCCAGGCTTCCCTGGATTTGTTGGTCCTACCCTTCACCTTAAAGGGTACATGTTGGCTCTGAACTCTCACTATTTCCTCTTTGACTCCCACTGGTCTGAGATAGACTTTCCTACAAGTAGCTGCTCCCAGTCCACTTTGACCAGATCCTGTTTTATCAAATTGAAATCGACCTTCCCCCAATTCAGTACCTTTATTTCTGGCCTATCTTTGTCCTTTTCCATAACTACCTTAAATCTTACAGAGTTATGGTCACTGTCCCCGAAATGTTCCTCCGCTGACACTTCTACCACTTGTCCAGCTTCATTCCCTAGGATTAGGTCCAGTACTGCCCCTTCTCTTGTAGGACTTTCTATGCACTGGCTCAAAAAGCTTTACTGTATGCATTTTAAGAATTCCTCCCCCTTTAAGCCTTTTGCACGAGGACTATCCCAGTTGATATTAGGTAAGTTGAAATCCCCTACTATTATTACCCTATTATTTTTACACCTGTCTGAGATTTGCCTACATATCTGTTCCTCTATCTCTCCCTGATTGTTCGGAGGCCTGTAGTACATGCCCAGCCAAGTGATTGCCCCCCTTTTGTTCTTAAGTTCTACCCATATGGTCTCATTTGAGGAACCTTCTAAGATATCATCCCTCCTTACTGCAGTAATTGACTCCTTGATCAACAGTGCAATACCACCTCCTCTTTTATCCCCTTCCCTCCCCTATCATGCCTGAAGATTCCCGTACACCAGTCGCTGAAGGTAAGCATGCAGGTGCAACAGGTGGTAAAAAAGGCAAATGGTATGTTGGCCTTCATAGCGAGAGGATTCGGGTACAGAAGCAGGGATGTCTTGCTGCAATTATACAGAGCCTTGGTGAGGCCACACCTGGAATATTGTGTGCAGTTTTGTCTCCTTATCTGAGGAAGGATGTTTTTGCTATAGAGCGAGTGCAGCGAAGGTTTACCAGGGGAAAAATTTAGGGGGGATATGCGTGGAAAGTTCTTTACGCAGAGGGTGGTGGGTGCATGGAACGCATTGCCAGCGGAGGTGGTAGACGCGGGCACAATGGCGTCTTTTAAGATGTATATAGACAGACACATGAATGGGCAGGAAGTAAAGAGATACAGACCCTTAGAAAATAGGCGACAGGTTTAGATAGAGGATTTGGATTGGCGTAGGCTTGGAGGGCCGAAGGGCCTGTTCCTGTGCTGTAATTTTCTTTGTTCTTTGTTCTTTGATTCCTGGGATGACGGGACTGACATATAAGGAGAGATTGAGTCGGTTAGGATTATATTTGCTGGAGTTCGGAAGAGTGAGGGGGGATCTCATAGAACCTATAAAATTCTAACAGGACTTGACAGGGTAGATGCAGGAAGGATGTTCCCGATGGTGGGGAGTCCAGAACCAGGGGTCATAGTCTAAGGATACGGGGTAAACCTTTCAGGACTGAAATGAGGAGAAATTTCTTCATTCAGAGAGTGGTGAGCCTGTGGAATTCACTACCACAGAAAGCAGTTGAAGCCAAAACATTGAATGTTTTCAAAAAGGAGTTAGATATAGCTCTTGGATCTAAAGGGATCAAAGGGTGTGGGGCGAAAGCCGGAAAAGGCGACTGAGTTGGATGATCAGCCATGATCATAATGAATGGTGGAGCAGGCTTGAAGGGCCGAATGGCCTACTCCTGCTCCTATTTTCTATGTTTCTATGTTTCTATGTCTACATTCGTTAATACAAAAGAAAATAAAGGAAAAGTTACATGGTTAAAAAGTGATTGTACATTAAAAGGTAAAACCACACTGGCTTACAATGTTATGCCAAATGTTATCATATTGAATAATGTGGCCCTTTAATCATTGAAAGCGTTTGGACAAAATATGAACAGCAAAATGTTGACAACAGCATAGCTATATTGGTAACCAGCCACTGGATCACCATACCTTCTACAACAGAGCACAGCTTGATGTCAAAATTTATCAGTTTTCTCCTTCAACTGTCTGATCTGAGGAACAACTAACTAAATGATTATTAGAGAAATTGGCTTTGGATTCCAGGAAATACATAATAGCCAGTTTTGATGCGATATTGTTCAGAAATAGGACATTCGAAATAGGAGACCAAAATGCATTATATTACCTCATTGATGATCTTCAGGTTTCAGCTGTTGGTAACACACTCATCTCTGAGTCAGAAAATTGCAAGTAGGTTCTAATTCCCATGACAGGACTTGAGCACAAATATCATGTCTGACACTCCAGTGCAGTGTCGATGGAATGCTGCACGGTCAGAGGATGTGATGCTTTCTCAGATGGGCATGGCGTTATTTTGCAGAAGAGCAGAGGAGTTATCCCCAGTATCCTGGCTAATGTTTATCCCTCAATTAACATCACAAAAATAGATTATCTGGTGATTATCACATTGCTGCTTGTAGGAACTTGCAGAATGCAAATTGGCCAGTGTGTTTTCTATATTACCATATTGCCTACAATTTAAAAGTACTTCAATGGCTGTAAAGTGCTTTGAGACATCTGGTGGTCATGAAAGGCACTATATAAATGCAAGTCTTTCTTTCAAGGTTAGCCTAACTTGTTTTGCCTTATAGCCAAATGCCCTTGAGATGCAGCACAGACTGGTCTCGTTGATGACAGCTTCACATTGACTGATTGCTTTCTGTGCCTGGTGCCTCAGACACAAGTCCTTTTTTAACTTTTCTAATGGATATCTCATTATTATTCACATATGTTTCCTGTACGATTCTCCATATAATTTATGAACAGTACATCCCAGTAGCTAACTAAGTTGGACACATTTGCAGTTATTTTTGGAAATATTAGAGCATTGATTGAAATATATAATGATTTTTGTGTTTACAATCTAAAGCAACTTACTGTGAAGAATTCAGCCTCTCATAACTCTACTTCTTTACTCTGCAAAAATGTTCATCTTCGAACAAATGTCATTGTTGGCCAGGGGGCTGCAAGAAGTACAGAATCTGTTACACACTGCTGGATAGTTCATGAACTGAAGTAACCTGACCTCAGACACTGGCCTGTGCTGGTAAAAACCAGTTTGAACTGATTAATTTATGTGACAAGACAAGGGAGAGATCACAGGAATAGAGCCTTATTTGGACACGGTGTGATACCGGGGTCTCTGTGCCTGGGCCAATAAGGAGAAGATACGAACGAGGTGAGCAGGCCTAAACCAACCGGAAAGAAACAGCACACTCTGAAGAGATAAGAAAGAGAATAAGTATGGAAAATCTCGGGCATAGAGCCAGCGAGAAAATCCGGAGACCAACCATCGCGGAAGTGGACACCCTGCATGAGCAACGCGGCGACGACGTAAAAGAGAGAGAGAACGGAACGCCTCGCCAGCGTCAGCTCTCCCCTTTTTCCGGTATTATCCTTTGTTTTCTGTGACTAGGTCAGGGAAAGGTCAGAGGAACCTAGTGGGTGTGCTTATCAATTATAGCTAGCTTTGTTATTAACCGTATATCTCAGTTTGAGTTGCATGCTTTTGTTTAACCAAGTGTATAAGCCTTATTCTTACATTGTACAACAATGTGAATAAAGTAAATTGATAGTTAAGGAAAGGACTGAGTTTCCTCCTCTTTGTACTAAGCCATTAACTGTAGCCGGTGGATTAGGTGGAGGGTGGCTCTCCTGTAACCCGATATCCCAAACACCCAGCCTGAGCCTGAATTAAGAGGACTTAGTCCCACGTGACAGCCAGGATCAAGTGGGTGAAGGGAATAAAGGGGCCAAGGGGGAGTTGACTCCGTGCCACGGTTTAAATCATTTAAAAAAATAAACGTTTGTAACAGACTTCTGTTTTTCAGGCATATCATGCAGCAGTTTCTTTACTTTAATAAATACATTTCTTAAATCATCTATGTTATAATGAACATCTGTGTACCCATCTGCAATGTATGTAAATGTACATTATTAATATTCATCGTTACTGCACTGCCTGAAATGGAAAAACATCACTTCAATACTGTCATCACTTTGCAGAATGGTATTTTTGTCAGATATGAACATGCTTCCTGTACTGTAAAACTACCAACATCATAATTAAAATGTGAATGGATACACGCTGCCCAAAGGAACCAGCACTTGTTTATGCTGAGAAAGAAAGATACAAAGAACTTTCATAACTATGCATTTTGAGAATCTAAGGATTTCTGAAAAACTAAATTTAACATTTACGCCTTGCAGACATCTCCGGTTAAAAATTGTTTTGCTCCCGTTTTCAGGAATTGAGGCCGTAAATCACGATTTGCCCACACACCGTCCCATTGAGGCAAGCGCCATACAAACTTCATGCTATCATCATTTCCATAAGTGTAGTGTTCAGCCAAGACTAACTGTACTGCTGGCTGGCTGAATGCCAAGCAGGGGGCCCAGCAGCCTGTATGGCGAGCACATGCACCTGCTCATCTGAAAGACAGCCTATCCCTCTTATAAAGAAGCTGCATTCATTAGAAGGAAGCTGCTGCCGATTGTCTGCAGGAGTTGGATGGAGATGGAGCAACTGAGAAAAGAGAGGACTCCCAGGTTATGGCTTTGGACGCTGGACGCTTCAGTCCAGGAGGCCAACAAGAGAAGAGAGACAACATTTCTGCAAAGGGTCAGGAGGTCCTCAAGGAACACTCTGAAAAGGGAATGGGAGCAAGTGGCCAGGGAAGTCAATTCACAGAATTTTGTACCAAGGACCTGGTAGCAGTACCACAAGAGGCTCAATGACCATGTGAGTTGTTAAGGTCAGTGAATGTTAGGGAGATCGGACAGTTCGTTTGCCAGCTTCCCAATTGCAGACCCAACTGTAATGCAGCATCTGGTTGCTGCTGTCTCAGCTTCCACTGCAGCACAGGCAGAAGCCACCCAATGATCAATGCTGCAGTGGAAGCTCAGACAGAGGTCATGTGATCTATGCCATGCAGGCTCAGACTACTTCCATCATGACTGGGAATCTCAGTTCTCAAAGGGGCATGCAGCTCTCAGCCATCCAGCGATCTGTCCTCCAACAGATTACTCAATTGCTGAGGCAATGGCTGTGGCTCCATGGAGCAAAAACCTGCTGTCCTATCTCAGGATGAGAGCATTTGTACTTCCCTTACTGCCACTCTGCCAGTGCTCTTGCTTTGCCTCTCAGCCAGCCGAGACTGCTACTGCCTATGTCAAAGTGGTGCAGTCCAATGCTGGAAATTTTAGGGCCAGAGCTTCTTGAGGTCATCTTGCAAGACCATCTGCAGTCTCCCCCAGTGAAAGTCAGCAGTCTTCCACCAGTCATGCGAAGGTCACTGGGGTAACACTGCACAGGAGCACTAGACCAGGCAAAGGCACCTGAAAGACCGGCTCTAAGGGAATGCACAAGGATGAATATTTCATTTTGTTTTGTAATATTGGATATGTTGTTGGGTAAAGTTATTATGGACGGTTTTTTCATGGCTTTTGTTGCAGGATTTTGATCACAGAATCACAGAATTGTTAGAGCACAGAGAAAGGTCATTTGGCCCGTTGTGTCTGCGCCGGCTCTCCAAAAGAGCAGTTTACCTAGCATCACTCCCCAACCTTCATTCCGTAGCCCTGTACATTCTTCCTTTTCAGATAACAATCCAATTCCCTCTTGAAAGCCTCAAATAAACCTGCCTGCACCACATTCTCAGGCAGTGCATTCCAGATCCTAACCACTTGCTGCGTGAAAAAGATTTTCCTCCTGTCGCTATTCCTTCTTTTGCCTATTACCTTAAGTCTGTGTCCTCTTGTTCTCAATCCCTCCACCTAGGGGTACAAGGTTTTCCTATCGACCCTTTCCAGACCCTTCATGATTTTGAATATCTCTATCAAATCTCCTCTCGACCTTCTCTTCTCCAAAGAAAATAGTCCCAACTTCTCCAATTTATCCACCTATCTGAAGTTCCTCATCCCTGGAACCATTCTTGTGAACCTTTTCTGCACTCTCTCCAATGTCTTCACATCTTTCCTAAAGTGCGGCTCCCAGAATTGAACACAATACTTCAGTTGAGACTAAACCAGTGTTCTATACAAGTTTAACATAATTTCTTCACTTTTGTACTCTATGAGCCTATTAATGAAGCCTAGAATCCTGTATGCTCTATTAACTGCTCTCTTAACCTATCCTGCCACCTTCAATGATTTATGCACATATACACCCAGGTCCCTCTGCTGCTTTAGAATTGTACCCTTTATTTTATATTGTCTGTCCACATTATTCTGACCAAAATAAATCACTTCACTCTTCTCTGCAATAAATATCATCTGCCACTTGTTCGCCCATACCACCTGTCTATGTCCTTTTGAAGTTCTACACTATTGCCCTCGCAGATCACCATGCTTCCAACTTTTGTATCATCCACAAATTCTGAAATTGTGTCCTGTACACCAAGGTATAGGTCATTAATATATATCAGGATCAGCAAGGGATCTAACACTGACCCTTGAAAAACTCCTCTACAAACCTTCCTGCAGCCCAAAAAACATCCATTAACCGCTACTCCCTGTTCCCTGTCACTCAGCCAATTCCATATCCATGTTGCTACTGTCCCTTTTATTCCATGAGCGATAACTTTGCTCAGAAGTCTGTTGTGTGGCACTTTATCAAATGCTTTTTGGAAGTCCATGTACACAACATCAACAGCATTGCCCTGTACAGCCATCTCTGTCACCACTTCAAAAAAACTCCAGAAAGTTAGTTAAACACTATTTGCGCATCACAAACCTGTACTGGCTTTACCTAATTAACCTGCATTTGCCGAAGTGACTAATAATTTTGTCCCGAATTATTGTTTCGAGAAGCTTCCCCATCATTCAAGTTAAACCGACTGGCCTGTAGTTGCTGGGCTGATCTTTACATTCTTTTTTCAACAAGGGTGTAACATTTGCCCTCTGGCACCACCCCTGAATCTAAGGAAGACTGGAAAATTATGGCCAGTCTCTCCGCAATTTCCACTCTCACTTTCCTCAGTCTCCTTGGATGCATCTCATCCAGTCCTGGTGATTTATCAACTTTAAGTACAGCTAACCTATCCAAGACCTCCTCCTGATCAATTTTAAACCTTTTACTTATCTGAATTACCTCTCCTTTCACCAGGACCTGGACAGCACCTTCTTCCTCAGTAAAGACAGATACAATAACTTAGCCATGCCCCTACCTCAAGGTGTAAATCGCCTTTTTTGGTCCCTAATTGGCCCCACTCCTCCTTTCACCATCCTTTTACTATTAATATGCCCATAGAAATTTTTTGGATTCCCTTTTATACTCGCTGCCAATCTCTTTTCATACTCTCAAGAAAATGATATGATGAGACGTCACAGATGAATGGGAAGGTGGGGACTAGAGGAGCTACAGTGGTAAAGGGATGACATCCTAAGGGAACCAGAGTCTCAGTAGGTGCTCACGGACAGCCAGTCCACAGTGAAGGTGTCCTAGATGCCTTCTCCCTGCCTCCTCTCCTTTTTGCTTCTCCCCTCCTCCTCCTCCTCCTGAGGTGGTCTCCATATGACTGGTGGCAATGGTTGCTCCCTCATATTAATGAGATTGTGGAAGAAGCAGCAGACTAGCACAAACATGGAGACTCACTCTGGCTAGTGCTGTAGGGCTCCCACTGAGCGGTCCAGGCAGTGAAATTGTTGCTTAAGGACACTGATGACCTGCTTCATGATGTTTTAAAACCATAGAACCATAGAAAAATTATGGCACGGAAGGAGGCCATTCAGCCCGTCATGTCCATGCCAGCCAATAAAAAACAAACCACCCAATCTAATCCCACTTTCCAGCACCTGGTCCATAGCCTTGCCAGTTACAGCACTTCAGGTGCATGTTCAGGTACCTTTTAAAACAACTGAGGGTTTCTGCCTCCCCCACCATTCCTGGCAGTGATTTCCAGGCACCCACCATCCTTCGGGTGAAAAGGTTTTTCCTCATGCTCCCTCTAATCCTCTACCAATTGCCTTAAATCTGTGCCCCCTGGTAATTGACCTCTCCGCTAGGGGAAACAGGTCCTTCCTATCGACTCTATCTAGGCCTCTCATAATTTTCTACAGCTCTATTAAGTCACCCTTCAGCCTCCTCTGTTCTAAGGAAAACAACCCTAGCCTAAACCAATCTTTTTTCATAGCTGCAACTTTCGAGCCCTGGCAACATTCTTGTCAATCTCCTCTGTACTCTCTCCAAAGCAATTATGTCCTTTCTGTAATGTGGTGACTAGAACTGTACGCAATACTCCAGTTGTAGTTTAACCAGTGTTTTATACAGTTCCAGCATTACATCCCTGCTTTTGAATTCGATACCTCGGCCAATAAAGGAAAGCATTCCATATGCCTTCTTCAACACTCTATCTGCCTGTCCTGCCACCTTCAGGGACCTGTGGACATGCACTCCTGGTCTCTCACTTCATCTACCCCTCTCAATATCCTCCCATTTATTGTGTATTCCCTCGCTTTATTTGCCCTCCCCAAATGCATTACCTCACACTTTTCTGGATTGAATTTCATTTGCCACTTTTCCGCCCACTCAACCAAACCATTGATACCTTTCTGGAGTCTACGGCTATCCTCTTCACTATCAACTACAAGGCCAATTTTTGTGTCATCAGCAAATTTCCCAAACATGCCTCCCACATTTAAGTCCAAATCATTAATAGCTGTATAAAATGCTAGTTAGGCCATAGCTGGAGTACTGTATACAGTTCTGGGCACCACACTATAGGAAGGATGTAAGTGCAGAGGTGATTCACCAGGATGTTGCCTGGCTGAAGCATATCAGCTCTGAAGAGAGACTGAAAAGGCTAGAGTTGTTTTCCTTAGAGCAGACAAGGCAGAGGGGGGACATGATTGAGGTATACAAAATTATGAGGGGCATTGATAGGTTAGATAGGAAGAAACTTTTTCCTTTAGCGGAGGGGTCAATAACCAGGGGACATAGATTTAAGGTAAGGGGCAAGAGGTTTAGAGGAGATTTGAGGAAAACATTTTTCACCCAGAGGGTGGTTGGAATCTGGAACGCATTGCCTGAAGATGTGGTAGAGGCAGAACCCTCATAACATTTAAGACGTATTTAGATGAGCACTTGAAATGCCATAGCATACAAGGCTACGGGCCAAGTGCGGGAAAATGGAATTACAATAGTTAGGTGCTTGATGGCCGGCACGGACACGATGGGACAAAAGGCCTGTTTCTGTGCGATATAACTCTATGACTCTATATATCACAAACAGCAAGGGGCCCAGCACTGAGCCCTGTGGAACGCCACTGGAAACAGCTTTCCATTCACAAAAACATCCGTCGACTACTACCCTTTGTTTCTTGGCCTTGAGCCAATTCTGGATCCAACCTACCACATTCCCCTGTATCCCATGGGCTTTCATTTTACTGACCAGTCTGCCATGTGGGACCTTGTCAAATAAGAACATAAGATCATAAGATGTCTTACTAAAGTCCATGTAGACCACATCCACTGCACTACCCTCATCAATCCTTCCAGTACTTCCTCAAATACCTCAATTAAGTTAGTAAGACATGACCTTCCCTTAACAAATCCATGCTGACTATCCCTGATTAATCTGTGTCTTTCTAAGTGGCAGTTTATCCTGTCCCTCAGAATAGATTCTAACAATTTTCCCACCACTGAGGTCAGACTGACTGGCCTATAATTATTTGGCCGATCCCTTGCACCCTTTTTAAACAATGGTACAACGTTCGCAGACCTCCAATCATCTGGTACCTCTCCTGTATCTAGTGAGGATCTGAGGATGATCCTCAGTGCATCTGCTATTTCCTCCCTGGCTTCTTTTAACAACCTGGGATGCAATCAATCCAGTCCTGCCAATTTATTCACGTTCAAGGATGGCAGACCCTCTAGTACTTCCTCTCTCATTATGCTTATCGTATCTAATATTTCACACTCCTCCTCTTTAACTACAATATCTACATCAACCCTCTCCTTTGTGAAGACATAGACTGGAAACTCATTAAGAACCCTACCCACATCTTCTGCATCCACGCATAAGTTTCCTTGTACATCTCTGATCGATCCTACCCTTTCCTTACTTATTCTCTTGCTCTTAATGTACTGATAAAACATCTTCGGGTTTTCCTTGATTTTACCTGCCAATAATTTTTCATGTCCTCTCTTTGCTTTGCTAATTTCCTTTTTTACTTTACCCCTGCACTTTCTATATTCCTCTAGGCTTTCTAAAGTATTAAGATTTTTGTGACCATCATAAGCTTTCTTTTTCTGCTTTAACTTACCCTGTAAGCTTCTAGATAACCAGGGGGCTCCAGATTTGGCAATACCACCCTTTATCTTAGTGGGGACATGCCTACACTGTGCCTGCAGTATCTCGCTTTTGAATGCCTCCCACTGGGTTGCCACTGATTTTCCTTCAAGTAGCTGTATCCAGTCCACTTTCGCCAGGTCACCTCTCAGTTTCTTAAAATTTGCCTTCCCCCAATTTAGAACTTTTACTCCTGTTTTATCTTTGTCCTTTTCCATGATGATGCTAAAACTTAGTGTATTATGGTCACTATCTCCAAAAAGGGCAGTCACTGTTACTTCCTCCTCTTCCCCAGCTTCATTACTGAAGACTAAATCTAGAATTGCGCCCCCTCTCGTTGGGCTTATTATGTGCTGGCTAAAAACAATCTCTTGCATGCAGTTCAAGAATTTTGTCCCCTCTGTGCTCTTCACACTGTTTGCATCCCAGTTGATATTGGGGTAGTTGAAATGCCCAAATATTATTGCCCTATAGTTTTTGCACTCAGGATTTGCCTACATATTTGTTCTTCTACCTCCCTCTCACTATTTAGGGGTCTTCAGTATCTCTTGTTCTTCGTGGTGGCCCAAAGAAAGTGGGAATGGTAGACTGCCTCAGGATGAAAGTGTCATGGCTGCTGTCAGGATAATGGGCACTCACTGACATGACAGTCTGGGTATCGTCGCAAACAACTGCACATTAATGAAGTGGAGCCCCTTGCAGTTTCTGTACCACTCCCCAATGATATGTGGGACTGCAGAGCCACATGCATGCAGCTGATGGCTCTCTGCACCATTGGGAATCCTAGTACTCCGGAAAAGCCACATGATTGCCCATTCTGTTCTCCAATGCTCCAATGTCTGAACTTCTGTGCTATACTGACACAATAATATATGAATAGTTCAGATAATGTACTGATATGGGCATTGACAAACATATATGCTCGGATGTACAGGCGCTTCTGTAATGCTACAGCAGCGGTGTACCACATACAGTCTAGCAATGACTCACTCAAGCTCAGTGCCATTGAGTCAGTGTTGAGCTGCCCACTGTTGTTGTCTCTTTCACTCTGTTAATTGAGCAGTGGCAACGCTGCAATTGGCAGCAGTATTAGTTTCATTCATCAATTGCTATTTATCAGCAACTCCCAGCTTTCAATTTTCTCTGAGACAGGATCAAAAATAAAAGAAATTGCAATTGCATCTATCCATAAGAAATAACATCAAAGCACTTACCCGCACCTTGCCTGTTTCTCTGAAAGAGGAGGTCAACTGATGCCCTTGCCTTTCATTCATTATTAGGAGGAAGAATGTGAGTGGCGAGGTTGTGCATCAGATGAGTACTGATGCTAAAGGTCACACACCTGGATACCATGTTCTTTATTATGGCACTTCAGTGGGAGAGTACTTGACTAGGCAAGTACTTCAATAGCAAAAATAAAGCAGTACTGTTCTTACGGAATTGATGTTTCTATATTCATCACCACACTTGATTCTACATCACACTCTTTGCCATATTTTTCCTGAACTTTCTATTTGCTTTTTCAGTGTGCATATGTTTGAAAAATATAGGAAAACAATTAATCTGGTTTCATAATTTTTCTTTGTGATCCTGCCATACATTTGCAGGAATTTAAAAATTGATTGCATGATTTTTTTCCTGTGATTTCTGTATTTCTTTTCTTTCCCTCTGCTGTTTCTCTTGTTATGGTTAGGTGAGGAGGGGGTCACAGTCACCCCTCTTGCCCTTCCTCTCATTTGACCGCAACAGGGTTTACTCTTTTTTAAACAGTGGTTGTGCTTTCCACCTCAGTGAGTGTTTTACCTTTTACCTTTAATGTGATCATGAAGAACCAATCAGATAGGTTTTCTTGAGTTAGACAAGAAGTATGTAAGTTTATTATACTCAACAAGCTAAATTCAATCTAAAATAATAAAAAATATACATTACATATTCATGCAAGCATTCACATGAGAATCACGCACACACAAATAGATTACAAAGTGGAAAGTGGGTTTTTTTGGTTGGATTAAAGTCCAGAATAAATAAAAGTTAAATGCATAGTCTGAGGTTGGATGATTTGGTGGTATTCTGGATGGAGTTGTATTCTTGAAGGCTTTAGCTGGTCAAAGCGCACTTTGTGGTTGGCCCACTTATCTCAGGGTTTTCTTGAAGGCAGACTGATGGGTGGCTCTCTGCCTCTGGTCTCTGGCTGTACCAGTCTGTAGGCTTGGAGGGTCCACAATTGCAGACGGTTTTCAAACTTGATGTTTCCTGGAGAGAGAGAAAGCGAGAAAGGGAAGCACACAGCCTTCTCTGCTGCTGCTCACTCAGTTACTGCTTGTCTTTTGTCTGTGTAACAAAGCTGACAGTTTTCAGAGATGGACAGATTACCTCTGTGTATTGTCTGAAACTTTCTAATGAGATACAAGGTTCAGAATTGTCTCCACAGGATGCCAATATTTACACGGAGGGGTTTGCTCTTTCAAAGTCAATGTGTCAGGATTGCCTTGACTGCCATGCTATTGAGGTAATCCTAGGTAATTCAATTTCTAAGAGTAAGCCATTGTTCTGGGGCCATTGTTTCTCAGACTTCTGGCTGTGGTTGAGCCCTGGAATAAGCAAGGGTGTTTCAGATGCAAATTGCAGTGGCCATCTTGGCTGCCTGTTTTTTAAAAGTTAACTGTAGGATTTTTTCCATTAAAAATCTATTGTATGTTTCCAACCGATGAATTAATGTTTCTCATTTAGCATATTGTGTTTTCTTGGCACTCTTGTTATTTTTACATTATTACTTGTTTCCCTCATTCTGCTTTCCCCAGTGTTCATTTATTGCTTCTTATTCTCCAAATTCCTACTGCCCAGATAGAACTTTTCTACAATCGTGCAAGGTCTACCTTTTTACAGCATATGGATATATATATTATGCTTTTTAAAAAGCAGAATGTTAGAATTAATTTAATTTTTGCAAAGATTGTCTAGGAAATACATGTCTTTACCTAAGAGCTAATACTTACATTTGAAATAAATAAAAGAATGTCAGATAAAACAATAGTGGGATTCATCTATAATTTAATATTATGTATTTTCACAATAATCATTTCAAGCATTGCAAGAAGCAGCCAGTAGATTGTAGAAAGAAATATCATGGTTGATAACATTTCAGGAGGGAACAAATATCGTATGTACAGGGGCTGGGGTGGTGGTGGAAATGCAGTGTATGTGGTTTACATACTTTGACAAGGTACCACACAGGAGGAAAAAGGGGAAGATTAAGTTTTATGGAATTACGGGAAACTTAGCGAATTGCATTTAAAACTGGTTTGATGGAAGGAACAGAGATTAGGCATTAAGAGCAGTTTCTCAGCATGGTTGGGAGTGGTTAGTGGTGCCCCTTATCTGGGAACACTTCTTTTGGCTGTGTACATCAATTATTTGGCTATTGGGCTAGAGGGAATGGTGTCCAAATTTGCAGATGATATTAAATTAGGAAGCACAGTAAATAATTCTAAGGTTCAAAGGAATCTGCAAGTGTATAACAATAAGATGGTAGAATGGCAAAATTGTGTCTGATGGAATTCAATGTTATTATACGTTATTATATTAGATTAGAGATACAGCACTGAAACAGGCCCTTCGGCCCACCGAGTCTGTGCCGAACATCAACCACCCATTTATACTAATCCTACACTTATCCCATATTCCTACCAAACATCCCCACCTGTCCCTATATTTCCCTACCACCTACCGATACTAGTGACAATTTATAATGGCCAATTTACCTATCAACCTGCAAGTCTTTTGGCTTAATATATAATACAATTTGGCAAAATGGGTTTGGGAGTTCAGCTTCACACAACCAGCATCTCAACTGACAAGGTGATTTCAAAAAGCTAGCAGAATAATTGGTTTTATGGCAAAATATATAAGTATAAAAGTTGAGATGTAATTGTGAATCTGTATAAAACCTTAGTTGCCACATAGTTCAACAATTACATAGAACTGACAGTACAGAAACAGGTGATTTGGCCCAACAGGGTCCATGCTGGTGTTTACACTCCACACAAGTCTCCTCCCATCCTTCTTCATATATCACTATCAACATTTATTTTTATTCCTTTCTCCCTCATGTCTTTATCTAGCATCCCTTAAATGTATCTATGTTATTTCCCTCAACTGCTCCTAGTGATAGTGAGTTCCAGATTCTAACCACTTTCTGGGTAAAGAGGTTTCTCCTGAATTCCATTCTGGATTTATTATTCACTATCTTACATTTCCTTAGTTCTGCTCTCATCTGCAAGTGCAAATATCTTCTCTACATCCACCTTATCAAACCTTTTCATAGTCATAAAGACCTCTATCAGGTCACCCCTCAATCTTCTGTTTTCAAGAGAAAAGAGCTGTACTAATTTTAATCTTTCAATTAGGGTTGATTGCAACCAATATGTTGGATATGTTGAGTTTAATCAGTGATTAAGAAGGGATATAACACACTTGTTATACAACAAAAACATACAACCATGACATGTCGCAAGTACTGGTCCAGATCAGGCAGAATGGCTGGCATGTGCAAACAGCTCTTTCTTTTTCCTTCTCTTTTTTTCTTGGTACCTCACATCTTCATGACTTCTTAGCATGGATCTACCTATGGGAGTTTCTCCCCACCACCTACTGCAGTGAGGTCTCCCAAAGTCTCAAAGTCTCTTTATATCCCTTTTCAGGGTGGACCTGGATGGTTTATTGACAAGGCCAACCAAGGCACCCGCTTCTCAGTGTGCATGCCCATTCAATGCTCTCCTGTATGCTGCACCATCGAGGTCCTCATCTGAGTCTCCTGTAGCAGAACTCATCTGTGACCTCACCCTCTAGTGAACTAGCAAACAAACCAACTGCAGGGATCAGTGCTGGGACCTTTGCTATTTGTAGTGTACATTAATGATTTAGACGTGGATATCGGAAATATGATCAGTAAGTTTGCCGATGACACGAAAATTGGTGGTGGCGTAAATAGTGAGGAGGAAAGCCTTAGATTACAGGATGATATAGATGGGCTGGTAAGATGGCCGGAGCAGTGGCAAATGGAATGTAATCCTGAGAAGTGTGAGGTGATGCATTTTGGGAGGACTAACAAGGCAAGGGAATATACAATGGATGGTAGGACCCTAGGAAGTACAGAAGGTCAGAGGGATCTTTGTGTACTTGTCCATAGATCACTGAAGGCAGCAGCACAGGTAGATAAGATGGTTAGGAAGGCATATGGGATACTTGCCTTTATTAGCATAGAATATAAGAGGAGGGAAGTTATGATGGAGCTGTATAAAATGCTAGTTAGGCCACAGCTGGAGTACTGTGTACAGTTCTGGGCACCACATTATAGGAAGGATGTGATTGAACTGGAGAGGGTGCAGAGGAGATTCACCAGGCCTGGGCTGGAGCATTTCAGCTATGAAGAGAGACTGGATAGGCTAGGGTTGTTTTCCTTAGAGCAAAGAAGGCTGGGTGGGGGGTGGTGGGGGGGACCTGATTGAGGTATACAAAATTATGAGGGGCATAGATTGGGAAGATAGGAAGAAACTTTTTCCCTTAGCAGAGGTGCCAATAAACAGAGGGCATAGATTTAAGGTAAGGGACAGGAGGTTTAGAGGGAATTTGAGGAAAAAAAATTTCACCCAGAGGGTGGTTGGAATCTGGAACACACTGCCCGAAGGGATGGTAGAGGCAGGAACCCTCACAACATTTAAGAAGTATTTAGATGAGCATTTGAAACGCCATAGCATACAAGGCTACGGGCCAAGTGCTGGAAAATGGGATTACAATAGATAGGTGCTTAATGGCTGGCATGGACACGATGGGCCGAAGCGCCTGTTTCTGTGCTCTATAACTCTGTGACTTTATGACTCTATTCCCCTGGGCTAGCTGCAGCCCACTCATATCTAGTGACTCACCACATGCTGATCCCAACTCTATACTAGCTTCTAAGGTACATGCAGTGCCAGTATCTGAGCTGGTAGCTGCGAGTGTCAAATTAAGTGATGGAGCTCTTTGTCAGCTGTGTGTTGCTCTCTCTCCTCCTCCTTGGCCTTATGTGGGTAGGCATATGGCAGTTCTTGTGTAGCTGAAATCAGAAAATCAGAAGAGGAAGTTGGGGTGAGAGAAGGGGACTGGATTGGAGAGCAAGAGGTTCATGGTCACACCCTCAGCAGCTTGCTCAGCTTGCCAGATAACAGGATAAGGATGAGCTGGGAGTTTAAAAGCTCCCTAAGGCAGGAACATACCATCATCTTCAATGTTCTCAACAATGCCAGATGTCACAGGCTTGTTACTGCCAGCTTCACGATGTTGTGAGCCATCTCCTCCATGGGGCTCAGGAGTTGCAGGTGTCCTTGTTCCCTGCTGGTTCTGCTCTGCTCCCTTCTATTATGTGCCACCTTGTCCTGCAAGAGAGAGGGAAGGATGCCAGTGATTGTGTTGCACTGTGTTTGAATGATGTGCCTGCCATAGCTGAATAACTGGAGATATGTGATGATAGCAAGAGGTGGGTGTAAGGTTGGCAGCACTGATAGGTGTGTGAAGGTAAGGTGGAATATGTGGATGTTGGATGTGCATTTTGAGTCCCAACGACTGGTGCTGGGTGAGCGATGAGGGCATGGTGCATTAAGCTGCATGAGAGATTAGTGGAGTGATGAATATGAGATGTCATGTGGAGATGTATTCATTGACCTTGACCACCCACATGATGTTATTAGACCGCTAGTGACTATATTGACAGGTCCTCAGAGCCAGACAACAAGAATTGACCTTCCTGGCCGCCTGCTCCCAGTCCTTCTGAGGATGGTCTTTGAAGACATACTGGCCACCAACCCACCCCCCACATCCCCCACCCCGCAAACCAGGCATTTCTTTTCCTGTCCACCTGCACTACTCAGGCCTCCAGCACTGCATTTGTGACCCTGAAAACCTCTCTCTGCTCTGGTGTTCCATTTTCCTCATTTACAATTGCAGCAATAGTATTTGACAATAGTATTTGACAACTTCCTGCAATTTAGTACAGCTTGTCCTTATTAAGAATAGAAGGCTGGCTACACCCTGTACTATCAACAGACACTGCTTGGCTCCCTGCTGAGTGCAGAGGCAGCCAGCAGCACGGGAGATGCTTGTCCTTTTTTTAAATTTTTTTATTTAGAGATACAGCACTGAAACAGGCCCACCGAGTCTGTGCCGACCATCGACCACCCATGTATACTAATCCTACCACATCCCCACCTGTCCCTATATTTCCCTACCACCTACCTATACTAGGGGCAATTTATAATGGCCAATTTACCTATCAACCTGCTATACTACAATCAGGTAGAAATTTGTATGCTGCCTACTTCCACCTCAACAGGCACAGGCAGGTCGCAAATCACAACACCCGCACCTAAAAAATGGTGCAAAATAATTTTTAGCTCATTGTATTTAACGTGCTAATATTTCTTAATATGAGCAAAGTTGAAAAAGTCAGGACTCTTTACTGGTTGTGTTGGAACATCTTTCTTGCTCTGAACTGATTTTATTTCTTGAACAAATATTTAAATAAACAGGTTCAGAAATCAATGCTTAGTTTAGCTGCAATTTCTTGCTTAAAAGTCATAAGTGTTGATTATAAGCATTGCTTTCAAATTACACGATATGTGTAGAAACATAAATTAATTACATAATGGTATGAAACTGAATTTAAAATGCACATGAATCAGTTTTCACTTGTGATTAATCAGAAAGATGAATATATAATTATTGTACGTCTGGGATGAAGCTTGAACTGTGAGTTAGTAAAATTATAAATTTCCATTGATTTCTAAAGAAAGAAAAGACTTGCACTTATATAACACCTTTCATGAGCACCAGATGTCTCAAAGCACTTTACAGCCAATGATAGGGCAGGATTTTCCCTGCCCCAGGGTGGTGGGCTGGAAGGCGGGTGGGCCAAGAAAATAGTGGGGAGCTGTGTTGGGACGGATTCCTGATGCAATACCACTGCTGGGCACGTTTCCCAGTAGCAGGACCAGCTGCAGATCAGCTGCCTGCCAAATGGAGACAAGGGGTTTATTTAAATAATTACAGGCCCTATTAAGGGCAATTTTCCCAGGCTGCCAGCAATTTGCCCACAGTGAAGCAGCCCCTTGCTGTGTGGGGAGGCCCCTTAGTTTCATGGAGGTAACTTCCCAGCGATTGTCCATGGCAATATTGGAGCTGGAGGCTCCATGACCCAAAGAGGCGGTCGTGGGCAGGGAAGGCATCTGCAGTAGTCCCAAAGGGTTACTGGAGTGGTGGGCATGCCTGCTTGGCCCCTCTGATTTTTAATTTTATACTTACCTCTCTGAGGGTGTCTTCTCGATCCTCGACTTGCCTCAACAGTGCCCACCACTCCAGGTGGCGCTGCGGAGGCTTCAAAGCTGCAGGTCCACTGATAGAGCTGGCAGCATCTACATCCCACCCGCCATCCTTAATTGCTGGGAAGATTCTCGACATTGAGGTCCCAAAGCCCATGGTAAGATCCTGAACATAGTATCTAATTCCCTCCAATCCCTTTAATATGTAGGAAAGGACTAAATTGAAAGTGGATGAGCAGATCCCCCTTGGGATTAATGAGAAACAGAAGGGTGTGGAAGCTTGTACTTGCATGCTGCTTCAAACGGCTGCCTTAGCAACTCTAGATGTATGCTTCCAATAACTGTCCCACGGTTAGAGCAGACTATCCCCCATCAACAGCACCATGGTCTGCTCCCTGTAGGAAAGGAGATATATGACATCCAGAATGCCCTTCCAGTCCACTGCTTCTCACAGACATTGTGCAAGTTTTTTCTCTGCAACAAAATAGTGAATTAAGTGAGAGCTAGCTAGTATCAGACAGCTGATGTAACAAATCTGCTTCCATCACCCAAGAAAAATGCAGAAAGATCTGCACGCAAGTATTTGCTATTATGGGATACTGTAAGGCCCTGAGATGAGTTAGTGTTCCTTCCTTAACCACGGTGAGAAATGTTACTTGTGAAGCAATCAACTTTAGAGGGTAACAGTGTTTTGGTGCCCAGGGTGGTCAAAGAAGAAAAGGGAGCGCAGCTTGTATGACACCTTGCCTGCCTTCATCAGGCATTGGACATTTTCTTGCACTGGTCTGCAGTTCTTCAGTGAGAGTGGTGGCAATCACTGCCACTACCACTTCACTCCACTTGATACACAAGATACTTGTCTGCAATTTCCTTCCATGGGCACATAACAGCCTTGCTCTCCTTTGCAGCATCTCATCCAAGAGTATCTCTAGGTCAGTCTCATTCAAAATGTGTGCTTTTTTTTCCTGTTTCCTGAGAGTGTTTTGCTCCCTTTATTGTATGCCTCTGTCAGGTCATCTACTTGAAGACATGCTTTAAAAGTCATAAAATTGCACCAGTCATTAGTGCAGATACCTGACAATTTACTGTGCCAAGTATTTTACTGCTTAACCACTACTCCTCCAGCCTGCTGCTGCAATGATCATTCATTGTTTGCTTTTTAAAGACTACACTCTAATTTCCAAATTCCCCAGTGCACTACTCCTGTTTCACACAGAATGTGTACTAGTAGACTGCCAATGGATACTGAAATGAACTGTTAACAGCCAGGTCATCAAGTGCAAGCCCTATTCCAGGGGCTGGATTTAGTTCTCCTCCAGGGTTCCATGGCGAAGGGAGCCTGAAGATGTCTCCGGGAGAGAGCCGCCACATACGCCGACACCGGGAGATCCCGGCCCGATTTTACCGGCAGTGGCGAGGCGTCATGGCGGCATCCCCCCCACCCCCACCGCTGCTCGGCGACGGGACCAACGACGACGCGACGGGCGGCACAGTGGCGCAGTGGTTAGCACTGCAGCCTCACAGCTCCAGCGTTCCAGGTTCGGTTCTGGGTACTGCCTGTGTGGAGTTTGCAAGTTCTCCCTGTGACCGCGTGGGTTTCCTCCGGGTGCTCCGGTTTCCTCCCACAGCCAAAGACTTGCAGGTTGATAGGTCAATTGGCCATTGTAAATTGCCCCTAGTGTAGGTAGGTGGTAGGAGAATGGTGGGGATGTGGTAGGGAATATGGGATTAATGCAGGATAAGTATAAATGGGTGGTTGGCCGAAGGGCCTGTTTCAGTGCTGTATTTCTCTATGACCCCAAGTTGAATATTTAAATAAATTAAAATGAATGAATTAATGACACTCACGTCGCCGCCTCATGTCCCACTGCAATCTTCAATCCAGTGGCCAGCATTCCCGTGCTTTCGGATCCCCATCCAGGGATATGAGGTGCTACACTGGTGGGGAGGGGGTAGGAGGTAAGTTTCTCAGTGCTGGTGGAGTGGGGGGGACGGGGTCAAATTAATGTCATATTTATAGGGGATGGTGGAAAGGGTTGGAGTTGATAGTTTGTGCAGTTTGTGGGGGGGAGGGTCAGATTGTAAAGGTATGTGTTTTGGGGGGGAAAGGGCAACTAATTAATTTAACAAAGTGACTTCTGACAACCCAGCCCCCGCCCCCCCCCCCCCCACCGCTGACATCAGCAGAGCGCTCCCAGATTTGCACACGCACAGAACAGACTCTTGCTCCCAGTAGGGTGCTGCGCATGTGCAGCTTACGTCAGCACCTGCCATGCCAGGACTAATTTGTAAATGTGCACGAAAACGTCATTCAGCACTCGTCACTCCCCGCCTCGTCACTTCTCCCCACTTGGCTCCCTCCTGCTACTGGTCCCTGCTTCCACCCGCTACTCGTCCCCGCTCCTTCCCGCTTCTGGTCCCTGCTCCCTCCCGCGATCGCAGACTTTTTTCCCCACACGGGCAAGGCGTGGAAGAGAAAGAGTGACAAGATAGGGAGGGGAGGGAGACTGCAAGCGGGAGAGAGCAGCAGAGCGAGCAGCCGAGGAGGAAGAAGGGGTGAGGCCACGAATTCTGTTGAATTGCACACACAATCCCGCACATGCAGCTATCCTGGAGCTGCTCTCTTGGTCTGGTAGGGATTGGAGAGGTTTATGAAACAACAACTAGACGAAAAACCAAACTAGTTGTTTTAGATCGGCACAAGTCTACACACAAAGCTCACTGAAGTGATGCTGGATCAAGTTGTTGGTCTGGCTCTTATTACAACACAGAAGCAGTGTTCATGCTGAACACGAGCTCCTAGGATTTATCTGTTCCAACTTCCAAAATGTTTGAAATCCCTTTTTAAAATGCTCACTGATTTAAAATTCGGGTTTGTGTCCTAAAATAATCGTCAGTAAAATTCATTAAACAACTTATTGTGGGGAAGAGGAGTGGGGACCAGAAATGGTCATTTTGGTTACACTTGTTTGCATTTTTGTGATAAATTGAGCAGCGCCATCTTTGCTACTGGCAACTGCCAAAAATGTCGCAGACAGTGACGTTTCAGTGCATGAGGCTACATTTGCGCAAGTGCAAGTACTGCGCCGACCAGTGATTGCGTTGTCAGCAAACGCAGCCTTAATTTAATCGTTATTGGGGGAGCAGTGGAAGAGGGGCAAAAGAAATGTATTTATTTATTTTTATTCACTTTATCTTTAAATATTTAAATATCCCAACAAGACTGACAGCCCTTTAAAAATGCCGTTAGCGCGCACGCACAGGCAACTGATGCCATGGCCAGGGACGGACAGCCCGGCTCCTCCGTGGAATTGGGCAGGGAGCGACCCGCCCCGGCTTTTTAAATGAACTGCCGCATGGAAGATTGAGGCGGCTTCACAACATGCGGCCTGCATGGGTTGTCTACTGTTTCTTTCGCCTGCCGCTGACATGGGCGGCGGGCACAGAGGATTCAGCCCCAGGGGTTCAAAATGAGCATAATGATCGATGGAATTTTGGAGAAATTACTCCAACACTTTCCTTGGCCTCTCTGGATTTCTGTTCTTCATAAATTTGCCCATAACTCTGTTGCCTGCATCCTTTCCCACACGAACTCAAGTACCTCTAACTCTCCAGTACTTGGCAAACTTTATTGACGTAAAAGTTGGTGGCGAACCCGCTTCCGCCCAGCCCAGGGATTTGACCCGCATTTTACAGGTCCCCGGGCTTTAATTGTTCCGAGGCAAGACTTCCACCTACTTGAGGGAGCCTCAATAAACTGCTGGCCAATCAGTGAGCTGGCAGCTCTTAGTCCCAGCAGTGCCACCGGGAGCAGTCGCCACTGCTGGGACTGCAGCCCAGCCAAGGACATGGAGCCAGGAGTCCAGGTAAGGTAGGGTTGCCTCGCCGAGCTAATTGGTTGCGCCCCAGCGAGGCAAGGATGGTCGTTTGGGGGGAAGGGGGACGTCTCGGGTCCTGGGGGTGGTTGGGGACGTGGGGGCGGCCCTCAATTGGGCACACTGTGCCCGTTTGTCCGGGCCACCTCCCCAGTACATTGAGAGGCCACCAGGTTTCACTGGACGGCCTTTCACGTCTTCCGGACACCCACTTGCCATGGATAAAATCCCCGTGGAGGCAGGCGAAGGCCCTTAAGTGACGTGAAGTGGCCACTTAAGGGCCTTCATTGGCCTGGGGCGGGCGGCCCTTTTCTCGCCACCCAATGGCCCACATAAAGTGGGATGGAGGCGGGAGTGGGTCGGGTAGTCCTCCCGGAGCCTCCCGCTAAATTTTACGCCACACCCCCTGCCATCCCCCCGCTATCATCTGGCTTGCTGGGGTGGTGTAAAATTCCAGCCCCTATTCCCGATATGTTACTATCAAAGCCCTTGTCTTCATCTATAAGTTCCTCCCTAGTTTCCTACCTCTGTAGCCTACTTATGTAGCATGTTCCTGCACATGAACTCTGCTCTTCCGACTCTTGCATCCTTTACAGACCACCACCATCTGCTCCCTTTCTCTGTGGCCATTCTGGACTGTTCTCCATAGACCCCCTCTCTCATCCCCACCTATATATCCCCTCCTTCAAAGCTTCCTCAAAATTACCTGTTTGGTCATGTCTTCAGTCAGAATCCTTAATGATTCTGCTACTATGGCTTTACATCTGGTTATTTCTGCCTCTGTGAAGCACTTTATTATTGTAAAGATTCTATGCAATGCAATGTTTTGCTTGCTGATTCTGTATAGTTTAATAGTTCATGTAAACACAATAAAATATCTGAGGGACAAGTGTGCTTATGTACTCATAATGGCCTCTCTGCTGTCTTCACAGAACAAGGAGAATCAAGTGGTCTGAAGTACCAAGCTATAGAACAAGCATCACTCCATATACTTGAATTAAGCAAGATCTCATGATCTTTAGATAACAATGTGGATGAAGAAGCACAAATCAGTGATGATAAAAGAGCAGAGAGATGGGGACTGATGAAGAGTGTGCAAGTGTGCAAGTGAGTAAGTGCGGTGTGGAGCACCAGCATGTTGCATATGCCACAGTTGTATTGGGATGCAGACCTTACTGGGCTAGTCAGACAGTGTTAATTTGTCATTTGCCCCATAAGTTCCAAAGCCCATCCTTAACAAACAATTTTTTTGGTTTTGTCATTCATTTGCTTATAGCCATTTCAAACTCCATCTAGTGCCAAATGTAGAGGCTAGTTTATTTGTCTCATATTTATTAGCTGATTTTTGTTCTCTTTCCTGAATGATTCATGAATGGTTTTGTTCATTACATTGATGGACGTTATTGTTAAGCATGGAACACTTTTCCACTTGCTGCATCGAGTGACCGATCTGGTGTTCCATGCAGAATAAAGTTCCTTGTATTTTGTCTCAATAATGTGCCTTAGACTCAACCTCAGGAGAGCATCCTAATGCACAAGTGTACATTTCCACATCCTACACCTGCCATCCAGATGGCTTATTTGACTCAGCTTGCTAATTTAGTGTTAATTAATGCTGAATTATAGGCAGTCTGTATTGTGAAATTGCATCAATGAGGAACAAGGTTGACACATCCCTGTTCTCATTTCTCTTAGAATTATTTCAAGCAAAAAAGAGGAGAGGAGCACTTTCATCTAAGCAATCAGCATTGAAATTGAAGGCCCAGAAGTGAAAGGACAGAGTTATACCTAATGCACCACCACTCCCAAAAAAATGATTTTTGATGAATGGAACTTGTGCGTCCCATTCAGAAATAAATAAATGAACCATTTATCTAACGTTTCAAAAGTTGGAACTGATATAAAAAGCTGAAAGCAACATCCATAGAATCCCATTTGGCAACTCCAAAGGCCGGATTTTATGTTGAAGCCGCAGGTCCCAACGCCGGTAGCAGGTGCAGCTTCCGGCGGGGCGTGAGCGACCGACCACAAGCGATCAAGCAGTGGCTGGCCAATTAAGGAATGGGGCCATCCAATACAATATATGGTGGAGGGGTAGAGGCGGAGACACTGGTGTCAGCTGATGCCGCAGCAGGTGCTACTGCCATATTTAAAGGTCTGTCATACCTGCATTCAATGTTTGCTGGCCAAGTATAAGGATTTCTTCAGAGGAGAAAGGCTGTAGAATGGTGACTGAAGGATGACCCCAGATGGCCCCTCGTTCTCGTGATACCTGCATCCACGTTCTCTTACAGGCTGCCAGGGAAAGGCAGGAGATACTGTTCCCTAGGGATGGGAGGAGGAGAGCTGGGCACCTGACCAAGCAAGCCTGGCTGCAGAAAGCGGAGGAGGTCAGCAGCCATGGGGTCACACCAAGGACCTAGATTCAGTGCTGAAAGCAGCTCAATGACCTCAGCTGGACAGAAAAAATGAGAACTGCTTAAAGCCTTCACCTCTCAGCCTTGCATTTGTCAAAGGAGGAGAGTGTGTGGATCAAGAGGGAGTGCCCACCCAGACAGGGGCAAAGGGTCAGAGCATACAAACTGCCTGAGGAATGGCAAAATGGTGCTGAAAGGCAGCCTTTTGTCTTTGGAAACCCCACAAAGTCCTTGGAAAGAGGCCGTATGCAGGAGGAATCTGTGTTCCCCCACCAGCAACCGCTGGACAACCACCAGCACATGTCTTGGGCTTGTCCCTGCTGGGAGACCAACAACATTCATCTTTGTGTCTGCAGAAGAAGCTATTACATAATCGCAGAGAATAGGCCAAGACCGGCGGTACACTTCCAAATCTCCATATCCTGAGCCTAATGTTTCATGGCCACAGGACGGACTGTGTATTATGGATGAAGAGACAGGGGCACCCTCCCAAGACAGTGAGTAAGGTTGCCATGGGGTACAAGGAAGATGGAGCCATGCTGCTCAGGAGGCAACCTGTGCCTACAGGGGTCTCCAATGTAGGGGTGTTTGCAATGTTGGGAGGGGAGACCCTTGACCCTCCAATGTCTCTGTTCTCTCATGCAGGTCATGTCGAGCATCCACAGAGAGCTTCCGAGGCTGTGGGAGAGCCTATGACATGTGAGGGGAAGGACGGAGCCTCAGAGGGTGCATCGTTACCCCATATCGCCGCACACTCCACCAGCGCTGATACTCTCACGTCAGTGGGTACATGCTCACGGTTAGATATGGGCACACAACCTGGTGGACACAGTGTAGTGTTTAATTGATCTGGGTTTGATTGTATTAGTCTGTCCATTTATCTGTGTTCACTGTGCTTGTTTTCTTAAGCCTATGGGTGGAGTTTAAGAGTTAAAAGTGAAACTGAAGCACACAGCTAATCTATTGACAGAAGACACACTGGCTGCTCTGCGAAGGCATGTAGTGAAATCGTGTAAGAACTAATGAAGTTTAATGTGCTGTAAATATACCAGTTGGTGATTTAATACGTGTGATATCTGCATTGCTCTGAGATAAATCAGATATACATTCCATATCCAGCAACCCGGCATAAACATAACACACAGCATGGATGCGCCTGAGCAGCTGATGGAGGTTGTGACAGCCCAGGCCTCTGACAGTTGGAGGATTGTGGGAGGCTAGGCCCATGCTGAGTCCCAGGCTCATGACGTGTCTCTGGTGTCACCGGCATCATGGAAAATGCTGCAGTCGCAGTGAGAGATCAGGCAACATCTGGAAGAGATACCAGAGGCTATGTGTGCCCAAGTGCAGATGATGGAGGAGTCCATCCAGGCCTTGAATGCTGCACTGTCTCTGACTGGTGCATGAATGACAACCTCCATTGAGAGATTGGTGGCTCTGATGGAGAGCCACATCCAGCAAAAGACTCAGTGTATGTAGGACATTCGTGCAGACTCACATACCCTCATCTTGACCATGAGTGCAAGGCAGCAGTGGTAAGGTGAGAGGGGGGATGCAGGTTCTGAAGTTAACACCAAGTCCTTCATCCTCTCAGGTCAACAGGAAGGCAGAAGTTTGCCTTGTTAGGGAGGAGCAGCGGCTGCTCCTCCCCACCCCCCTGCCACTCCACAGCTGGAGGCTCTTCTCAGGGTGCTCCTGGTGCAGGCAGCTGCTGCTCTGCCAGTGTTGTCAGATCCTCCTTCATCCCTGATGACAGAGGGTGGTACTGCTTCTGTGCAGGAGGCCCTCAGCATGCCAAGGCCCATCAGACCAAAGGCATCCAGGGGATGACCATCATCCCTAGCAAAGGAGCAGCAAGTTCAGCAGCCTGCCTCCACTTCAGCTGACAGTGAAGGGGAGCACCTCGTAGGAGTGCATGCAAAAGGATAAGGAAGAACACAGAATCATGGGGAATTCACATGTAAATGTGCAATGTAAATAGAAAGAGTATTTGGTGCTCATGATAATAAATTTTATGTTCTATTGCACAAGATCTCCTTCCTCTTATTTCTGGCCTTTGGTGCTTCATTTCAACCCTGCCTCTGTCAGGGGACATGAGGCAAGGGATCATGCTGTAAGGGATCAAGTCTGGAGCCTTGCCAGCTCAGCTCTATGCACCTGTGCACTGAGCGAATGCTTCCTGAAGGAAGAAACGTGACAACAGGACTGTGTAAAGTTGTCTTTATTGGTCAACCAACAACTGGCAGTAAATATCAAAGGAAACACGAATGTATAAGGGCATCGTGAGCCTCCCTTACACGTGTCTCATGGTGTCTCTCCTGTCGTTCCTGAGGTCCTTCATCTGGCAATGCTTGGCCAGCTTCCTCCTCCGCATCCTCATCGTTCGAGGAGGTAGCACACTTCTCGCTATCCACATGGTGCAACACTTCCCCCCTCTGTAGCACCAGATTGTGCAGTGCACAGCAGACCACCACAATATATGAGACCCTCACTGGTGCAAAGTGAAGGGCTCCACCAGACCAATCTAGTCACCGGAACCTATCTTGAGTAGACCAATGGCCAGGTCATTGATTGCTCGCATTGTCCCGTGGCAGGAGTTGTACTTCTTCTCTTCATCTGTGCGAGGGTTCCTCACAGGCATTAGTAGCCATGTTCTCAGTGGGTAGACCTTGTCTCCAAGGCGTGTGGGAGGCCGGAAAAGCTCTGGCACCTGGGACTGCCTGAAAATGTAGGCATCATGGCAACTTCCCGGGAAGTGTGCACGGACCTGCAGGATCCATTTATGGTGGTCACAGAAAGTTGTACCTTGAGGGAGTGGAAACCCTTCCTGATAAATGAAGGCTGCTAGATGAAGTGCAGGAGCCTTGATGGCCACATGCATGCAGTCAATGACTCCCTACATCTGGGGGAACCCAGTTTTGGCCCCAAACCCAATGAACCTCTCAGCTTGAGAAATGGGATCTATGTGGAAGCACACATAATTGCCAGCCCTCCTGAAAAGGGCATTGATGACCTCCTTGTTGCACAAATGGCCCACTAACTGTGAGGTCCCACTCATGTCCCAGTGGATCCCTGGAATGATTCAAGGGCCTAGAAGTTAAGTGCCATGATGATCTACAGCACCACTGGCATTGGATTCCCATCAAGTCCCCTACGGCATAGTTCACCCTGCATCGTAGTGCATAGGTCTGTGAAGGCCTCCCTGGAGAGGCGGAGTCTTCGTTGGCACTGCCTCTCTGATATCTGTATGTAGTTGAGCCTCGACCGGTAGACCCTTTCTGAAGGGTAGCTTCTTCTACGTTGGAGAGGCTCCTTCTCCACCATCTGGAGGCCGATGCAGGCTCTCCTATGAGCTCACAGGTGGTTGTGATGCCGCTGCCAGTGTGTGGACCTCCCTCCTGATCTGCGCACCTCCTCGTCGAGGGGGTCCCTGAAGCCTGGATGAGTGAGGCCCATGATAGCCTCTCCCTGAGTTCAAGGTCTTCACTACTAAGGGCCTCCACCTGTCCTTCCCCCACTTGTCACCTTCATAACCAAGGGCCCCCCCTGGTATGGCACCCCCACAGTGCTGGCTCCTTTGCCCCTACTTCTCAGATGATCCCCAGTGCCTTCCCTTCTCTACCCTTCCTGCCAGTTGATGCTGCCTCTCCCAATGGCCTCCCTTTGTAGCCAGCAATGAGATCCTGCCTCCATGTCGCCTCCGTCAACCAGGTGAGGCTCTGAAGCCCCATGATTCCCATGTGCCATTAATGAAATTTAAAACTAAGAATTAAATTGCTGTCAATAGGCCTCTTATCTACCTTAATTGCCTGTCTGCCACATTGATGTCTGCTCTCCGCCCTCCATGTTTGCCGCCATCCATAAAATCAGAATGGGATGTCACGACATCGGACTTCTGTTCTGATGTCTCCCATTCTAATTTAACGCACTCCTGCCTCCGTTCCATTCCCCAAAGTCTGCATAAAATTCTGCCCAAGTTTCCTTCCTTTCCCTCTGTTCCTATACGTGCTTGGTAATAAGACATACACTTCCTGGTGTGAAGTGACAAAATGGCTGAAAAGGAACCATTCAATTAATGTTATGATATAACCATTCAATTAATGTTATGCTGTTTAAAACAATGGCATTGAATACTAAATACTTCTGCTTACCTCATATAGATATATTTTCAAGTTATAAATGCAAATTACATAAACCAGCAAGTTATTTTAAATGTGCACTTGGAAATTACTGGCAGTGAGGTTTGATTTTGTAAGCAGAACCTGCCCTCTAGAGCTCTGTGATGGGAAGAATAATAGAAAAAGGTAGTATTTATTATAATAAAGATGTGCAAAATGTGATTGTTGACTATATAAACACTCACAGAAGAGTTGTAAAACATGAGTGTAGACATGCATGAAAAGAAAATTTATTTTTACAACTTTTTCATCTAAATAGACAAATAGATTAATTATCAGCAGTGTCTGACACAGTCTGCCTTATGTCTACAAAGTTAATAAAGTACATGTTCCTGTGGGGAAGATTATAATGCAGAGTAAGAAAACTATTTATCTTGGACTGTTCATGCAGCACTAAAAGACATAGGTGTGAAGTTAACAAGCCTCCAGCAAGACTAACAGCAGGAAGATTTCCCTTCCCCATTCTCTTAATGAGTAGTGGATATTTGGAACTGACTCCCAGCAGAAGCAGTTAGTGCTGTGCCGATTAAATTCTTCAAAAATGAACTGCATTATATTTCTTGGGAATTGGATTGAAGTTGATAGAGATATGTATAGATAGGGATAATCAAATACTTTATGGAACTGAGACTATGTCATTTGTGGAACGCAACTGGCCAGAGTGGAATAATGAACTTACATAGATATACATATAATGAGATCAGGAATTTTTTTGCAGAACTTTCCCTCAGGAGATTAAACAAGTGCAGAAAAGTCCAGGATGGGGTACATTACACTGTTCAGTGAAATGAATGGGATTGATGTGCCAATTGGTCTTTTCAGTTGGTTAGAAACAGACTAAAGGTTATTATTTTAAATGGTCAAAAGGTTCATGAAGTGCAATGGTTCCTATACTGCTGCAGTGGGTGTGTTGCTGTTGTTGAAGGCAGCAGCATAGGTTGAAGATGGTCACTTTTGGATCAGACACTTTGTATTTTGAGTGCATTGCCTAGAGATTACTTCGAGGTAAACCAGACACTAAATTTAAGATTTTCCAGTACCAGCATTAAAGCAGCAGGACTCTAATACAATGAACTTTGCACCCTGCATTTAATACACTGCTTTACAGGTTTGGAAGCAAAGGTGTCAGCTGTGGGTCAGTTGGCATTACTATTGTTAGAGCTGCATTGTTAGAAGTGCTGTCTTCTGGCTGAGATGTTGAACTAAGGCCCCACCTTCCCTCTCAGCTGGGCATAAAAGATTCCCATGGCACTATTTTGAAGAAGAGCACAGAAGATATCCCCGGTGCCCTGGCCGATATTTCTCCTTCAATCCGCATCACAAAAAAAATATATTATCTAGTCATTATCATATTGCTGTTTGTGGGAGATTGCTGTGTGCAAATTGGCTGCTGTGTCTCCTACATTACAACAGTGACTACACTTGAAAAATACTTCATTGGCTGTAAAGTGCTTTGAGACATCTGACGGTTGTGAAAGGTGCTAAATGCAAGTCTGTTTTTTTCAAAGCCAACATAAAACTGACTAACTTCAGGACTAGACTTCTTCCTAGTATTGATTTCAACCTATCTGGATGTGTAAACTCTTTTCACCATCCTATTATCATGGTATTTCTGTCTTCACTGCCCACCTCTCAGCAACACCGCAAAGAACGATATAGTTACCGCCGTCAGTTCACAGACAAAAATACACTAAAGCACTGGGGGGGTAGCTCTGATAAATCCAGTCAAAGTGGATTTGAGAACAGGAGCCTGATTATAGCATCAGATAAAGCACAAAATCAAAAAAAAACACTGGCACTCAAATGGGAGCTTGGCTCATTGATAGGTAGACCCTAACGTGTTAGCTGTCACCTTTTCATGTCTGGATGCTTTGAGAAAATGCTGTAACAAGGAAGGGGAAGAGATAATCAACAAAAAATAGAGCAAGCAGTCTGGCTGCAGTGGTACTATAACACAATCACTTTTAAGGCGACTAAGTAATAATCCCCCTCGCCACCTCGAAAACAAATCCCTAATGATCCCAAATTTGTGATTTCCTTTCCTGCATCAGACGAGGTTTTGTTTGCCAAGCTCTAAAGTACGCAAATTCATGCCTGTTGTCTGGCAACATTGCACAGTTCATCCAGAGATGATAACAAGGTTTTTTTTTATTCATTCATGCGATGTGCATTGCTGGCAAGACATTATTGCCCATCACTAATTGCCCTTAAGAAGGCGGTGGTGAGCCACCTTCCTGAAACACTGCAGTCCATGTGGTGTAGGCACACTTGTGATGGAATATATATATAATAGGCTTAATTAAGTAAAATTGTGATATAGTTAATATATAATTCTTTTAGAATTAAAGATTGAATAAATGGTCAGTTTTCAAGACCCACTGACATT
Source organism: Heterodontus francisci (assembly GCF_036365525.1). NCBI lineage: Eukaryota > Metazoa > Chordata > Chondrichthyes > Heterodontiformes > Heterodontidae > Heterodontus > Heterodontus francisci. The sequence continues at coordinate 80,839,395 of NC_090382.1, read as the reverse complement.
CCCCTTTAAGAAGGTAGAGTTAAAAATTTCAAGGTCTTTCAAGGTCCCTGTTACAATAGAATGTGAAACAGAAACAAGTCAGAAAATCCATTTTAGTGTTTCTGTTGCAGGGAATTGGAGGATTAAACACACATTGAAATGTCCTTTGTGACATCAGTAAAAGGTAGCCATAAATTTAATTTATTGATGGTGTTGGAAAATATAGGCAGATTGACCCACAAAGAACAAAGAAAATTACAGCACAGGAACAGGCCCTTCGGCCCTCCAAGTCTGCGCCGATCCAGATCCTCTATCTAAACATGTTGCCTATTTTCTAAGGGTCTGTATCTCTTTGCTTCCTGCCCATTCATGTATCTGTCTAGATACATCTTAAAAGACGCTATCGTGCCCGCGTCTACCACCTCCGCTGGCAACACGTTCCAGGCACCCACCACCCTCTGCGTAAAGAACTTTCCACGCATATCCCCCCTAAACCTTTCCCCTCTCACTTTGAACTCGTGACCCCTAGTAATTGAATCCCCCACTCTGGGAAAAAGCTTCTTGCTATCCACCCTGTCTATACCTCTCATGATTTTGTACACCTCAATCAGGTTCCCCCTCAACCTCCGTCTTTCTAATGAAAATAATCCTAATCTGCTCAACCTCTCTTCATAGCTAGCGCCCTCCATACCAGGCAACATCCTGGTGAACCTCCTCTGCACCCTCTCCAAAGCATCTACATCCTTTTGGTAATGTGGCGACCAGAACTGCACGCAGTATTCCAAATGTGGCCGAACCAAAGTCTTATAAAACTGTAACATGACCTGCCAACCCTTGTACTCAATACCCCGTCCGATGAAGGAAAGCATGCCGTATGCCTTCTTGACCACTCTATTGACCTGCGTTGCCACCTTCAGGGAACAATGGACCTGAACACCCAAATCTCTCTGTACATCAATTTTCCCCAGGACTTTTCCATTTACTGTATAATTCACTCTTGAATTGGATCTTCCAAAATGCATCACTTCGCATTTGCCCTGATTGAACGCCATCTGCCATTTTTCTGCCCAACTCTCCAATCTATTTATATTCTGCTGTATTCTCTGACAGTCCCCTTCACTATCTGCTACTCCACCAATCTTAGTGTCGTCTGCAAACTTGCTAATCAGACCACCTATACTTTCCTCCAAATCATTGATGTATATCACAAACAACAGTGGTCCCAGCACGGATCCCTGTGGAACACCACTGGTCACACGTCTCCATTTTGAGAATCTCCCTTCCACTGCTACTCTCTGTCTCCTGTTGTCCAGCCAGTTCTTTATCCATCTAGCTAGTACACCCTGGACCCCATGCAACTTCACTTTCTCCATCAGCCTACCATGGGGAACCTTATCAAACGCCTTACTGAAGTCCATGTATATGACATCTAGAGCCCTTCCCTCATCAATCAACTTTGTCACTTCCTCAAAGAATTCTATTAAGTTGGTAAGACATGACCTTCCCTGCACAAAACCATGTTACCTATCACTGATAAGCCCATTTTCTTCCAAATGGGAATAGATCCTATCCCTCAGTATCTTCTCCAGCAGCTTCCCTACCACTGACGTCAGGCTCACCGGTCTATAATTACCTGGATGTTCCCTGCTACCCTTCTTAAACAAGGGGACAACATTAGCAATTCTCCAGTCCTCCGGGACCTCACCCGTGTTTAAGGATGCTGCAAAGATATCTGTTAAGGCCCCAGCTATTTCCTCTCTCGCTTCCCTCAGTAACCTGGGATAGATCCCATCCGGACCTGGGGACTTGTCCACCTTAATGCCTTTTAGAATACCCAACACTTCCTCCCTCCTTATGCCGACTTGACCTAGAGTAATCAAACATCTGTCCCTAACCTCAACATCCGTCATGTCCCTCTCCTCGGTGAATACCGATGCAAAGTACTCATTTAGAATCTCACCCATTTTCTCTGACTCCACGCATAACTTTCCTCCTTTGTCCTTGAGTGGGCCAATCCTTTCTCTAGTTACCCTCTTGCTCCTTATATATGAATAAAAGGCTTTGGGATTTTCCTTAACCCTGTTTGCTGAAGATATTTCATGACCCCTTTTAGCCCTCTTAATTCCTCGTTTCAGATTGGTCCTACATTCCCGATACTCTTCCAAAGCTTCGTCTTTCTTCAGCTAGTCTCACAATTTCACCTGTCATCCATGGTTCTCTAATCTTGCCATTTCTATCCCTCATTTTCACAGGAACATGTCTCTCCTGCACGCTAATCAACCTCTCTTTAAAAGCCTCCCACATATCAAATGTGGATTTACCTTCAAACAGCTGCTCCCAATCTACATTCCCCGGCTCCTGCCGAATTTTGGTATAGTTGGCCTTCCCCCAATTTAGCACTCTTCCTTTGGGACCACTCTCGTTTTTGTCCATGAGTATTCTAAAACTTACGGAATTGTGATCACTATTCCCAAAGTAGTCCCCTACTGAAACTTCAACCACCTGGCCGGGCTCATTCCCCAACACCAGGTCCAGTATGGCCCCTTCCCGAGTTGGACTATTTACATACTGCTCTAGAAAACCCTCCTGGATGCTCCTTACAAATTCTGCTCCATCTGGACCTCTAACACTAAGTGAATCCCAGTCAATGTTGGGAAAATTAAAATCTCCTATCACCACCACCCTGTTGCTCCTACATCTTTCCATAATCTGTTTACATATTTGTACCTCTATCTCACGCTCGCTGTTGGGAGGCCTGTAGTACAGCCCCAACATTGTTACCGCACCCTTCCTATTTCTGAGTTCTGCCCATATTGCCTCACTGCTCGAGTCCTCCATAGTGCCCTCCTTCAGCACAGCTGTGATATCCTCTTTGACCAGTACTGCAACTCCTCCACCCCTTTTACCTCCCTCTCTATCCCGCCTGAAGCATCGATATCCTGGGATATTTAGTTGCCAATCATGCCCTTCCCTCAACCAAGTCTCAGTAATAGCAATAACATCATACTCCCAGGTACTAATCCAAGCCCTAAGTTCATCTGCCTTACCTACTACACTTCTTGCATTAAAACAAATGCACCTCAGACCACCAGTCCCTTTGCGTTCATCATCTGCTCCCTGTCTACTCTTTTCCTTAGTCACGCTGACTTCATTATCTAGTTCCTTACAGGCTTTAGTTACTACCTCCTTCCTGTCCACTGACCTCCTCATTTGGTTCCCATCCCCCTGCCACATTAGTTTAAACCCTCCCTAACAGCGTTAGCAAAAGTACCCCCAAGGACATTGGTTCCAGGCCGGCCCAGGTGTAGACCATCCAATTTGTAATAGTCCCACCTCCCCCAGAACCGGTCCCAATGTCCCAAAAATCTGAACCCCTCCCTCCTGCACCATCTCTCAAGCCACGCATTCATCCTGACTATTCTTTCATTTCTACTCTGACTATCACGTGGCACTGGTAGCAATCCTGAGATTACTACCTCTGAGGTCCTACTTTTTAACTTGGCTCCTAACTCCCTAAATTCTGCTTGTAGGACCTCATCCCGTTTTTTACCTATATCATTGGTGCCTATGTGCACAACGACAACTGGCTGTTCATCCTCCCCTTTCAGAATGTTTTGCAGCCGATCTGAGACATCCCTGACCCGTGCACCTGTTCAAGCTACCATGAAACACAATTATAGATAATAAAATAATAAATTAGAAAAGTGCTTACAAAAACAGATGTCAAGTAAAGCCAATTATAAACATTTTGACCAGATAAATGCTCGCAACTTCAAGAGCAGGGGAATTCCAGCAAAATATTAAGTGGAGATGTTAGTTAATGATATTCCCATATATGGATCTTGAAAGCAAGAAAAACACATACAGAAAGGTAACACCTATATGTTAAAAGGTCAGATAACACCTTAGAAACAGTATAAACATGAGAGTATCTGAAGCAAAAATTAGAAGTGTTGAATTTCTCAAACAATACTTCTTACCCTATGGTTTACTCGGGGTATTTACTTTAGATTGTGCTGAATATTCTAAGGTATTTTGCTATAACATTAGAAAGGTTAAACATTTGGATTCTACGTTCGAAATAAGATTATGTGTCACATCTCTTAGTAATATTTGATATTGTGATATACTTATCCACTTAAAAGCGTATTGCATGTTAAATTCTTTAATAAATATATAAGCGTTAATAAATTGTCTCATGTAGTATTCTATATACAACTACAAGAATCCCCTCTCTGTGTCTCTTTAAGTGGAGAGATATGTATTGAAGAGAGTTTCCCAGACCCTTATAATATCCCGGATATTTATGACTTAGCCATAATTATTAAAAATGGGCTATCTGAAAGATGGTAATATTCTCTGTTAGTTTTCTTTCTTTGAGGGAAAACTAGTTCAATTCTTTGGACCCAAATAAGTGTCGATAGGAATATGTCCGGTTTGAATTTAATTATGGGAGATTCATGGGGATTTGATTTGGTTTAGTCACTATAAGGGGTTAAAGTCATAAATCACTTCACACCCACAGTGTTGTTAGGGAAGGAGTTCCAGGATTTTGACCCAGCGCTGTTGAAGGTACAGCAATATATTTCCAAGACAGGATGCTGTGTGACTTAGAGGGTAACTTTCAGGTGCTGATGTTCCAATACATCTGCTGTCCTTGTTCTTCTAGGCGGTAGAGGTCACGGGTTTTGAAGGTGCTACCGAACACTGCTGCCATTGTGTACTGTTGCTGGAGGAAGTGAATATTTAAGTTGGTGGATGGAATACTGATCAAGCGGGCTGCTTTGTTCAGTATGGTGTTGAGCTGCTTGAGTATTCTTGGAACTGCACTCATCCAACAAATGGAGAGTATTCCATCAGTGCTGTCTTGTGCCTTATAGATAGGGGTGGATAGGGGAGTCAGGAGGTGAGTTACTCACCACATAATACTTAGCCTCTCACCTGCTATTGTAGCCACAATATTTATGTGGCTGGTCCAGTTAAACTTTTGGTCAATGGTAACCCCCAGGATGTTGATGGTGGGGGATTCTGTGATGGCAATGCCATTGAATGTCAAGGGTGATGGTTAGATTCTCTCTTGTTGGAGATGGTAATTACCTGGCACTTGTACGGTGTGCATGTTACTTACCACTTATCAACCCAAGCCTGAATGTTGTCAGGTCTTGCTGTATGCAGGCATGGACTGCTTCAGTATCTGAGGAATTGTGAATGGTGCTGAACACTGTAAGATCATCAGTGAGCATCCCACATCTGACCTTATGATAGAGGGAAGGTCATTTTTGAAACAGCAGGAGATGATTGGGCCAAGAACACTGTCCTGAGGAACTCCTGCAGTGATGTCCTGGGGCTGAGATGATTGGTTTCCAACAACAACAACCATCTTCCTTTGTGTGAGATATGACTCCAACCAGTGGAATGTTTTTCCCCTCGTTCCCATGGTCTTCAATTTTACTCAGGCTCCTTGAAGCCAAACTCAGTCAAATGCTGTCTTGATATCAAAGGCAGTCACTCTCGCCTCACCTTGGGAATTCAGCTGGCTGGTCCATGTTTGAACCAAAGCTGTTATGAGGTCTGGAGCTGCTCCACCATTCAGTAAGATCATGGCTGAACTGATTACTCCACATTTCCATCTACCCCCGATAGCCTTCCAGCCCCTTGCTATCAAGAAACTACCTCTGCCTTAAAAATATTCAAAGACTCTGCTTCCACCGCCTTTTGAGGAAGAGAATTCCAAAGACTCACGCCCCTCTGAGAGAAAAAATTTCTCCTCATCTCTGTCTTAAATGGGCGACCCCTTATTTTTAAACAATGACCCATAGTTCTAGATTTTCCCACAAGGGGAAACATCCTTTTCATATCCACCCTGTCAAGACACCTCAGGATCTTATATGTTTCAATCAATCCGCCTCTTACTCTTCTAAATTCCAGCAGATACAAGCCTAGCCTGTCCAATCTTTCCTCATAAGACAGCCCGCCTATTCCAGGTATTACGTTTTGCACCTCTCTGTAATTTCCTTACAATACCTTCTCTCCTTCCTTCAGATTGGTAGGTTTCAGGTACGAAATCCTTTATTGTAATTGCGAGCTTGTTGGTGCCTGTAATTCTTCTCTCTGTCTTGAACTTTTTTGTAGTTTTGTAGGTCTAGCCCCAGAAGTAGTTTCCTGGGTAGAATAAGAATTTGAGTTTTTATCTTTTTGCTCATCAACAGCTCTGAAGGTGAAAGTCCACATAACAACGCAGTAGATCTATAATTCTATCGTGCTGTTAGAAGATCTTCTTCATCAACAATTTAATAGTTCATACTCCTCTCTCCACTTCACCATTTCATTGAGGTTAGCGTGGGAACTTGTGAGATACAAAGAATAAACAAAGAACAGTACAGCACAGGAACAAGCCATTCGGCCCTCCAAGCCTGCGCCGATCTTGATGCCTGCCGAAACTAACACCTTCTGCACTTCCGGGGCCCATATCCCTCTATTCCCTTCCTATTCATATATTTGTCAAGATGTCTCTTAAACGTCGCTATCGTATCTGCTTCCACCACCTCCCCTGGCAGCAAGTTCCAGGCACTCACCACCCTCTGTGTAAAAAAACTTGCCTCGCACATCCCCTCTAAACTTTGCCCCTCGCACCTTAAACCTATATCCCCTAGTAACTGACTCTTCCACCCTGGGAAAAAGCTTCTGACTATCCACTCTGTCCATGCCGCTCATAACTTTGTAAACCTCTATCATGTCGCCCCTCCACCTCCGTCGTTCCAGTGAAAACAATCCGAGTTTTTCCAACCTCTCCTCATAGCTAATGCCCTCCAGACCAGGCAACATCCTGGTAAACCTCCTGTGTACCCTCTCCAAAGCCTCCACGTCCTTCTGGTAGTGTGGCGACCAGAATTGCACGCAATATTCTAAGTGTGGCCTAACTAAGGTTCTGTACAGCTGCAACATGACTTGCCAATTTTTATACTCTATGCCCCGACGGATGAAGGCAAGCATGCCGAATGCCTTCTTGACTACCTTATCCACCTGCGTTGCCACTTTCAGTGACCTGTGGACCTGTACGCCCAGATCTCTCTGCCTGTCAATACTCCTAAGGGTTCTGCCATTTACTGTATACCTCCCACCTGCATTAGACCTTCCAAAATGATTTACCTCACATTTGTCTGGATTAAACTCCATCTGCCATTTCTCCGCCCAAGTCTCCAACCGATCTATATCCTGCTGTATCCTCTGACAATCCTCATCATTATCCGCAACTCCACCAACCTCTGTGTCGTCCGCAAACTTACTAATCAGACCAGGTACATTTTCCTCCAAATCATTTATATATACTACAAACAGCAAAGGTCCCAGCACTGATCCCTGTGGAACACCACTAGTCACGTCCCTCCATTCAGAAAAACACCCATCCACTGTTACCCTCTGTCTTCTGTGACCGAGCCAGTTCTGTATCCATCTTGCCAGCTCACCTCTGATCCCGTGTGACTTCACCTTTTGCACCAGTCTGCCATGCGAGACCTTGTCAAAGGCTTTACTAAAGTCCATATAGACAACATCCACCGCCCTTCCCTCATCAATCATCTTCATCACTTCCTCAAAAAACTCAATCAAATTAGTAAGACACAACCTCCCCTTCACAAAACCATGCTGTCTCTCGCTAATAAGTTCGTTTGTTTCCAAATGGGAGTAAATCCTGTCCCGAAGAATCCTCTCTAATAGTTTCCCTACCAATGACGTAAGGCTCACCGGCCTATAATTTCCTGGATTATCCTTGCCACCCTTCTTAAACAAAGGAACAACATTGGCTATTCTCCAGTCCTCTGGGACCTCACCTGTAGCCAATGAGGATGCAAAGATTTCTGTCAAGGCCCCAGCAATTTCTTCCCTTGCCTCCCTCAGTGTTCTAGGGTAGATCCCATCAGGCCCTGGGGACTTATCTACCTTAATGCTTTGCAAGACACCCAACGCCTCCTCCTTTTTGATAATGAGATGACTGAGACTATCTGCAGTCCTTTCCCTAGGCTCATCATCCACCAAGTCCTTCTCCTTGGTGAATACTGATGCAAAGTACTCATTTAGCACCTCACCCATTTCCTCTGGCTCCACACATAGATTCCCATCTCTGTCCTTGAGTGGGCCAACCCTTTCCCTGGTCACTCTTTTGCTCTTTATATATGTATAAAAAGCCTTGGGATTTTCCTTAATCCTGTTTGCCAATGACTTTTCATGACCCCTTTTAGCCCTCCTAACTCCTTGCTTAAGTTCCTTCCTACTGTCTTTATATTCCCCAAGTGCTTCATCTGTTCCTAGCCTTCCAGCCCTTACAAATGCTTCCTTTTTCTTTTTGACTAGGCTCACAATACCCCGTGTTATCCAAGCTTCCCGAAACTTGCCAAACTTGTCTTTCTTCCTCACAGGAATATGCTGGTCCTGGATTCTAATCAGCTGACGTTTGAAAGACTCCCACATGTCAGATGTTGATTTACCCTCAAACAGCCGCTCCCAATCTAAATTCTTCAGTTCCTGTCTTCTTTTTGGGCCTCCTTATCTCGAGAGACAATGGATACGCGCCTGGAGGTGGTCAGTGGTTTGTGAAGCAGCGCCTGGAGTGGCTATAAAGGCCAATTCTGGAGTGACAGGCTCTTCCACAGGTGCTGCAGAGAAATTTGTTTGTTGGGGCTGTTGCACAGTTGGCTAATAATTAGCCTTCCCTCAATTTAGCACCTTCACCCGAGGACTACTCTTATCCTTATCCACAAGTACCTTAAAACCTATGGAATTATGGTCACTGCTCCCGAAATGCACCCCCACTGAAACTTCGACCACCTGGCCGGGCTCATTCCCCAATACCAGGTCCAGAATGGCCCCATCCCTAGTTGGACTATCCACTTCCTCACAAATTGTGTCAAGTATTTATTGGAAGCTGTGGTCCCTTGTCTGATACCACCTCGTCAGGAATACCATGTGTTGCAAAGATCTCTTGTGAAGCCCTAACAACAGATTCTGTTGTTGTTGAGTACAATTTTTTAGCTTCATTCCATCTTGAGAAATAATCGATCACTATGACGTAAGATTTTCCATTGTACATAAATAAACCCATTCCGAAATTTTCCCATGATCTGATTGGAAATTGTATAGTTATCAGAGGTTCCCTCTGGTCTGGTCTGTGTACTACACATACCTGGCAATTCAAAAGCATATTTTCTAAGTCTTTGGATATTCCTGGCCACCAAACAGATGATTGAGCTCATGCTCTACTTTTTCTGATTCCCATGTGGCCTTGATGGATTCTTGCCAAGATATTGAAAAGAAATTGGAATGACCAGTCTGTCGTTATACATGAGCAAATCATCTACAATTGTGTGAGTGTCTGCTGAATTCGAAGAAAATTTTCATTATCTTCCCACTAGGACATTTCTGTGGCCAACCTTGTGTACAATACTGGCGTATCGGAATGCATTCCTCATCCCTCTTTTGAGCATGACAATTTTCTTGAAGTTTCTGTGTACTTGCTGGCCATTACAACGCTGTATACTGTAATATGACTCGACCTCTTCAACAAAGTTAACATCCTGTTGTGTCAGATGGTCAACAGTTGCTTCTGATAATGCATCAGTGGAAGTTTGCATCTTTCCCTGAGCATATTCCGTTTCGTAGGTATATCTCATCAACCTCAATCGGAATCTCTGAATTCTCGGAGGCACCTTTACAATTTCCTTCTCATCCAGTAAGGAGATCAAAGGTTTGTGGTCTGTCTCAATAACCAGTTTCAGATCAATAATGTAATCAGAAAACTTCTCGCAAGCCCACATGACTGCAAGTACTTCTTTTTCAATGACAGCATAACTTGTCTCTGTCTCAGACAAAGCTCTAGATGCATAATAGATTGGTCTTCAACAGCCATTTTACTGTTCTAGTAAAAGGACTGACCCTAACCTTGTAGATTTTATGATTTATTCATGGGATATGGGCATCGCTGGCTAGGCCAACATTTATTGCCCACCTCTAATTGCCCTTGAGAAGGTGGTGGTGAGCTGCCTTCTTGAACCGCTGCAGTCCTTGGGGTGAATGTACACCAACAGTGCTCTTAGGAAGGGACTTCCAGGATTTTGACCCAACGACAGTATGAATGGCGATATAGTTCCAAGTCAGGATGATGTGTGGCTTGGAGGGAAACTTGCAGTGGTGGTGTTCCCATGCATCTACTGCCCTTGTCCTTCTCGGTGGTCAAGATTGTGGGTTTGGAAGGTGCTGTTGAAGGAGCCTTGGTGAGTTGCTGCTGTGCATCTTGTAGATGGTACATACTGCTGCCACTGAGTGTCGGTAGTGAAGGGAATGAATGTTGAAGGTGGTGGGTGGGTTGCCAATCATGTGGGCTGCTTTGTCCTGGATGCCTTCGAGCTTCTTGAGTGTTGGAGCTGCACCCATCCAGGCAAATGGAAAGTATCCCATCACACTCCTGACTTGCATCTTGTAGATGGTGGACAGGCATTGGAGAGACAGGAGGTGAGTTACTCGCCACAGAATTCCTAGCCTCTGACCTGTTCTTGTAGCCACATCATTTATGTGGCTGGTCCAGTTCAGTTTCTGGTCAATGGCAACCCCCCAGAATGTTGACAGTGGGGGATTTAGTGATATCTGCTGCGATTATAGCTGGTAATGAAGAGTTGTAATGTGCTCATATCCCTGGCGAGATTAGCATCTCCTTAATTCTTCAAAATGCTTGTTCTTGATGTGTGGTCCAACACCACACTTGATATTTTTTCAAGAGTTGTCATAATGATTCTGTTACCTGCACCAAATTGGGTAAAATTTTTACCAACTGATTCACCACTCCAAAGAATCTTTGGAGATGTTGGACTGAAGTTGGAGTTGGAAACTCATTAATGGCTCTCATCTTTTGCGGGTCTGCCATTATACCCTTACTACTTACAACATGTCCCAAGAAATGAATGGACGTTTTCGAGAATTCACACTTATCATTAAGTGTCAGCCCTCCTTCTTGAAGACAATGTAGAACCGCTTTTACTCTCTCTGGTCATGTTCCTCAACGGATTCCCCATGAACCAGGATGTCGCCCATGTGACAAATCACCCCTTTGAGGCCTTGCAGAATATTGGACAAGGTCATTTGGAAGATTTCAGGTGCAGATGTTATACCGAATGGTAACCAATTGAAGCAAAATCTTCCGAATGGTGTGATCAATGTTGTGAGTAATTTTAACTTCTCATTGAGCAGAACCTGCCAAAAACCACGATTCACGTCGAGTTTAGCGAACATTATGCTTTTGGATAGCTTTGCAGGCTATCATCTACCAAAAACATAGGATGGATTTCCCCCGCCACGGCTTTGTTGAGCTGTGTTAAGTCCGCACAGATACGGAGAGCACCATTTGGTTTTGGAACTGGAACCATAGCCGAATACAAATGACTCCCAGCCTAGTCATCTCTTTCAGCTGATGTTGTGCTTGGTTCCTCAACAGGTGTGGTGTCTTTCTTGGTGTAAAGATATATACCAGTCTGGCATCTTCCCTTAATATACCTGGTCTTCAGTCTCCAAGACTCGAAAATAGCTGTGGAAAGTCTGCTTGAAATTGACTGTTGGACTCTGGCTGTTTAATTTCATTCAACTTTTTGATTAACTGTAGGTCTCAGCACACTTTTCGGCTTAACAGAGAAAATTCTTGTTTTTTTTTTAGGACGCATAGGGCTGCCATTATCCGTCTTCCCCTATATTGAAGTGTAGTTTGTAGTTTTCCCTTGACTTTCAGTTCAATCCCTCTTGGCTCTTGGAACTTAATGTCTGCTGGTTGTGAGCAATGTGTCGACAGTCAGGGCTCTTGGTCTGACAGAACTGTGACACTTGCACCTGTGTCCAATTTGAAATTAGTAACATGTCCATTGACATAAATGTCTGCCGTCCAGAAAGCCTGATTGAGGTCATTCATTTCCCATTCATCCGAAGTCTACTTTATTTTATTCATTCATGGGATGTGGGCATCGCTGGCCGGGCCAACGTTTATTGCCCATCCCTAATTGCGCTTGAGAAGGTGGTGGTGAGCTGCCTTCTTGAACTGCTGCAGTCCATGTTGGGTAGGTACACCCATAGTGCTGTTAGGAAGGGAGTTCCAGTATTTTGATCCAGCGATAGTGAAGGAACGGCAATATAGTTCCAAGTCAGGATGGTGTGTGACTTGGAGGGGACCTTGCAGGTGGTGGTGTTCCCATGCATTTGCTGCTCTTGTCCTTCTAATTGGTAGAGGTCGCGGGTTTGGAAGGTGCTGTCTAAGGAGACTTGGTGCATTGCTGCAGTGCATCTTGTAGATGGTACATACTGCTGCCACTGTGCATCGGTGGTGGACGGAGTGAATGTTTGTAGATGGAGTGCCAGTTAAGCGGGCTGCTTTGTCCTGGATGGTGTCGAGCTTCGAGTGTTGTTAGAGCTGCACCCATCCAGGCAAGTGGAGAGTATTCCATCACACTTCTGACGTGTGCCTTGTAAATGGTGGACAGGCTTTGGGGAGTCAGGAGGTGAGTTACTCGCCGCAGGATTCCTAGCCTCTGACCTGCTCTTGTAGCCACGGTATTTACATGGCTACTCCAGTTCAGTTTCTGGTCAATGGTAACCCCTAGGATGTTGATAGTGGGGCATTCAGCGATGGTAATGCCGTTGAATGTCAAAGGGAGATGGTTAGATTCTCTCTTGTTGGAAATGGTCATTGCCTGGCACTTGTGTGGCGCGAATGTTACTTGCCAATTATCAGCCCAAGCCTGGATATTGTCCAAGTCTTGCTGTATTTCGACACGGATTGCTTCAGTATCTGAGGAGTCACGAATGCTGCTGAACATTGTGCAATTATCAGTGAACATCCCCACTTCTGACCTTACGATTGAAAGAAGGTCATTGATGATGCAGCTGAAGATGGTTGGGCCTAGGACACTACCCTGAGGAACTTCTGCAGTGATGTCCTGGAGCTCAGATGATTGACCTCCAACAACCACAATCATCTTCCTTTGCGCTAGGTAGGACTCCAGCCAGCAGAGGTTTTTCCCCCGATTCCCATTGACCTCAGTTTTGCTTGGGCTCCTTGATGCCATACTCGGTCAAATGCTGCCTTGATGTCAAGGGCAGTCACTCTCACCTCACCTCTTGAATTCAGCTCTTTTGTCCATGTTTGAACCAAGGCTGTAATGAGGTCAGGAGCTGAGTGACCCTGGCGGAACCCAAACTGAGTGTCACTGAGCAGGTTATTGCTAAGCAAGTGCTGCTTGATGGCACTGTTGATGACACCTTCCATCAATTTACTGATGATTGAGAGTAGTCTGATGGGGCGGTAATTGGCTGGGTTGGATTTGTCCTGCTTTTTGTGTACAGGACATACCTGGGCAATTTTCCACATTGCAGGGTAGATGCCAGTGTTGTAGCTATACTGGAACAGTTTGGCTAGGGGCACGGCAGGTTCTGGAGCACAGGTCTTCAGTGCTATTGCCGGAATGCTGTCAGGGCCCATAGGCTTTGCAGTATCCAGTGCCTTCAGTCATTTCTAGATATCACGTGGAGTGAATCGAATTGGCTCAAGTCTGGTATCTGTGATGCTGAGGACTTCAGGAGGAGGCCGAGATGGATCATTAACTCAGCACTTCTGGCTGAAGATTGTTGAAAATGCTTCAGCCTTATCTTTCGCACTGATGTGCTGGGCTCCCCCATCATTGAGGATGGGGATATTTGTGGAGTCACCTCCTCCAGTTAGTTGTTTCATTGTCCATCACTATTCATGGTTGGATGTGGCAGGACTGCAGAGCTTAGATCTGATCCATTGGTTATGGGATCACTTAGCTCTGTCTATCGCATGCTGCTTACGCAGTTTTGCACGCAGATAGTCCTGTGTTGTAGCTTCACCAGGTTGACACCTCATTTTGAGCTATGCCTGGTGCTGCTCCTGGCATGCCCTCCTGCACTGTTCATTGAACCAGTGTTGGTCTCCTGGCTTGATGGTAATGGTAGAGTAGGGGATATGCTGGGCCATGAGGTTACAGATTGTGGTTGAGTACAATTCTGCTGCTGCTGATGGCCCAAAGCGCCTTATGGATGCCAAGTTTTGCATTGCTAGATCTGTTCGAAACCTATCCCATTTAGCATGGTGGTAATGCCACACAACACGAAGGAAGGTATCCTCAATGTGAAGGCGGGACTTCGTCTCCACAATGACTGTGCAGTGGTCACTCCTACCAATACTGTCATGGACAGATGCATCTGCGGCAGGCAGATTGGTGAGGACGAGGTCAAGTATGTTTTCCCCTCTTGTTGGTTCCCTCACCACCTGCCGCATACCCAGTCTAGCAGATATATCCTTTAGGGCTCGGTCAGTAATGCTGTTACCGAGCCTCTCTTGGTGATGGATGTTGAAGTCCCCCACCCAGATTACATTCTGTGCCCTTGCCACCCTCAGTGCTTCCTCCAAGTGCTGTTCAACATGGAGGAGTCCTGACTCATCAGCTGAGGGAGGGCAGTAGGTGGTAATCAGCAGGAGGTTTCCTTGTCCATGTTTGACCTGATGCCATGAGACTTCATGGGGTCCAGAGTCGATGTTGAGGACTCCCAGGGCAACTCCCTCCCTACTGTATACCACTGTGCCACCACCTCTGCTGGGTCTGTCCTGCCGGTGGGACAGAACATATCCAGGGATGGTGATGGCAGTGTCTGGGACATTGTCTGTCAGGTATGATTCCGTGAGTATGACTATGTCAGGCTATTGCTTGATTAGTCTGTGGGACAGCTCTCCCAACTGTGGCACAAGCCCCCAGATGTTGGTAAGGAGGACTTTGCAGGGTCGCCGTTGTCGTTTCCGGTGCTTCGGTCGATGCCGGGTGATCTGTCCAGTTTCATTCCTTTTTGGCTTGTCTTCCAATGGAAGTTGTTCCACTTGATTCACAGCTCCGTGTGTGAAAGCTTTTTGCTTGGCATTTCTGTGAGAAGAGGTCATGCTCTGGCACAACTTTCTGAACTGGTCTATCTTATTGCGATTAAAGCATTCAGCTTTATTAGCAGGATATTGTTCATGTCTGTGGGTCTTCCTGGCTCTGCAATGCTGGCAGGATTTCACGGCATCTTGCACCTTCCCCCGAGTGTACCTTCTTATCTTTATAGTGCTTTTTCATCCTGGGATTCAGGAACTGTATCGCCATCGAATTCTTTCTGATCCAAGGCTTCTCTTCAGCCTGCAGGATGGCTCTATTTTGTTTTCTGACCTCTACCTGTCACAAAATCTGAATCACGTTCTCCAGAGTGAGGTCCTCCTTTGACTGTAAATGATCTGATGAAGACTTGTCAGATATTCCCACTACTATTTGGTGCCTGATCAACTCAGACTTCAGTTCTCCATAGTCGCATTCCTCAGCCAATCTATACAAATCTTTCATGAAAGCGTCCACTGATTCACCCAGCTTCTGGACTCTTTTATTAAACTTTGCTCTTTCCAGGATCTTCGTACTTCTTAAATTAAAGTATTTGTCAAAGGCTTGTAACACATCGTCAAACTTGTCTGAAGCTTCATTTCTACCTTGCCTTATGATTATGCCATCTGCAATTGCACCCATGCAGTATAATAGAGCGTTAACTTGCTCAGACTCATTTGGTGTGTAGCTGAGAAGCCATTCTACATCATAGAAATCTTTTTCTTCATGTTGACCAATTCTGTATCTGATTGGGTCCTTCCGAATTCTGGAAGCTTTCAGGCACTATATATTTGAATCCATTTTTCCGAACTCTTTAGGAATTCTCTTTCTTGTAAGAAATTTATCTTTGCTTTAATGGAGGTCCTCCCACTCTTTTTGGAGGTTTTCTACTCTTTTCAAGTGTTCCCAAGCTTTTCCTCCAGGGTCTGCTTGAGCGATGGCTGCCAACTCTGGACTTGCCCTCACAAGGAATCGACTTTTTTCTTTTCCGTTTCACCTATCCTGTGTGCTGTTAAATAATAAATGCACCCTTTCCAAAAAGTTTCTCATCTGATCGCCAACTGTCACTTGGTACTGTGACTCACAGCCCGATCGCTTGACCTGGTTTCTGCTTGTTGACCACCATGCTTCTGTGGTGCAGCCTGAATGCCTGCATGACTGACTCACTGACTGTCCATGTCTTCCTTTGGCTACGGAGCAGCTCTGGAGCCCATCGAGATCTGCTGTCTTCTTGGCACTACCGTGTGTCATATAGAGTCATAGAGTTATACAGCATGGAAACAAATCCTTCAGCCCATCGTGTCTGTGCCGGCCATCAAGCACCTAACTATTCTAATCCTATTTTCCAGCACTTGGCCCATAGCCTTGTATGCTATGGCATTTCAAGTGCTCATCTAAATACTTCTTAAGTGTTGTGAGGGTTCCTGCCTCTACTACCTCTTCAGGCAGTGCGTTCCAGATTCCAACCACCCTCTGGGTGAAAATAAATTTCCTCAAATCCTCTCTAAACCTCCTGCCCCTTGCCTTAAATCTATGCCCCCTGGCTATTGACACCTCCACTAAGGCAAAAAGTTGCTTCCTATCTAACCTATCAATGCCCCTCATAATGTTATATACCTCAATCATATCTCTCCTTAGCCTTCTCTGCTCTAAGGAAAACAACCCCAGCCTGTTCAATCTCTCTTCATAGCTGAGGTGAGGTCTTTCATTAATTTATAGGCGTTTTCACCACTGCCATCATATTTTATATTGTTGTTTGCATAGTTTGAGCGATGTTTACCTATGTCTCAGAGTCTTTGTATGGCTAAATAGTAACTTGTTTATTTTATATACATAACTATTTATGTTCTCATTAAGCCTGTCCAGCTAACACCTCCCATGATACTTCTAGCTTCTTTCAAGCCCATACCATGTGACTACTACATCATCTTCACGAAAGCGGGAGGGGTTACTCTCACTGTGTGAAACATTAACCCTTTCAGGCCCTCATACTACAATCGTGAACCGTGAATACAGTATACTAAATTGAAAGAAGTACAAGTAAATCACTGTTTCACCTGGAAGAAGTGTTTGGGGCCTTGGACAGTGAGAAAGGACAAGGTAAAAAGGCAGGTGTTGCAATTCCTGCACTTGCATGGAAAGGTGCTACAGGAAAAGAGGGAGTTTTGGAGGTGATTGAGAAGTGGACCAGGGTGTCTTGGAGGGAACGGAACCTTTGGAGTGCTGAAAGGGGAGAGGAAGGGAAAATGTATTCGCTGATGGCATCTCATTGGTGGTGCCAGCAATGGCAGAGGATGATCCATTGAATACAGAGGCTGGTGGGGTGGAAGGTGAGGACAAGGGAACTCTATTGTGGTCCTAGGAGGGAGGGGAAGGGGTGAGAGCAGAAGCACCTGAAATGGAATGGACATGTTTCATTGTATGAGCCTAAAATAGTGAATGTTGTCTATGGGAAATAGCACAACATCCATCTCCACCTGAGATCCACATCTAACAGGAATCATTGTACAGCAATCAAGGAGCAGTAAAGATAATCAATATTAAAGTATAGCTCTCTCTAATGGCACATTTTTGTGCCGTTAATGCTGATATGACAGTACTTTCACTGTTAATCAGATATGGCAGCACTGTACATTAGCACTGTTACATATTATTCCATTCAAAGGTCACAAGGCAGAATTTTATTATGAATCTTGAGGAAATGGGCCAATTTTTTTTATCAATGGATTTGTCCCAACAACCTGTTACCAAAAGCATTTTTGGTGTCAATAGAGACACCAATAGGTTGCAGGGAATGGGGAGGATTGGAAGGAGGTTATCAGCACACGATCTCTTATACAAATTATCAGAAATATTGAGTTATATAATTTCCCTAGGAAACTATAAAGTGAGCTCCAAAATTGTGGCCCATATTGGAGCCTTTTTTGCCTTTATACTCACTGAACAAGCTATTTGTTATTCCTAATTAATCTTTTACGAAACTTTTCTGATGTATTTCTGTGCAGCTTTAAACACCTTGCAGTGTACTATTCTGGAGTACTGGAAAAGCCAACTAAAAATTATGAAAACATTCATTATTTTTAATTACTTAATTCTGAAAATAACATCACCTTTCTGGATCATGTACAGCTCAATGCTCCCATGTTGGAGCATTTACATTCATCAAGAGATGGCCAACCGCAAATAGCATTATAGGGGTTGTATTGAGTTAATACAGACTTACAATGTAGGATCAATTGACATTGACAAAGTACCTCATAGCAAACCACAGCTGAAAGGAAAATCAGCATTACTGGAATAAAATACCTAATATTAAAAATAAATCAAGAGGGAGTACTTTCACTAAAAATGTTCCTGCTTTTTATATACTCTCAGCTTTGATTTTTTTGAAAAAATCATTAGTTTTATCAACTGCATTGAGATTCTTGAGTGAAGTCTCTCACCATTCTAGGCTAATTCAGTGACATTAATTATGGGAAACATCCCAAAGCAGAAGGGAATATATATAAATCAGGATGGAAAAGGTAATTAGTGGGACGATGTTCACATGGTGTATAAACATGATATAGACTAGCTAGGCTATACAGGAAACCCACAGGGAAGTATGTTTGGTTGCAAACTGTTTCTTATCTTTATAAAAGTTCAAATGGAAGTCATTATAATTAGAATTGTCCATTTTGTGAATGACATCATCCTCTAAAAAGTGGTCAATAATCCCTGCTGAAAGACAAGTTGAGTCCGAATGAGATATAAAATGTTGACACACAGTGAGCAGACGAAAGGTGTGTTATCATTGGTATTGAGAACACCAAGTCAATAATTCTGTTGAGAAATATTGATATTAACCACCTAATTGTATTCTACAAAGTTCAAAATGTTCTTTGGCTTGATAATTATTGCCAATCTATGCATTAACAAATGGTGAAGATGCTGAAAATGCCCACAGCAGCAAACTGATCCAAAAGACAACTCAACCTTGCCTATCACCATAGAAAGTTTCTGTGTTCTATAAAACTTATATTTGAATTTTGACAGAGCATTATAGCCCTGTTTTTCATGCTTCAGGGACAACCTATCCCTTTCTCCTGTAGATAGCACAGTGCAAAGTCATGGATAAGAATTGTTTGCTCAATGCCAGAGTCCAACCTTTACTACAGCAAGTAGCTGTGACCAGGCTGTTGAATTTTCACAAAACTATGACAAGGAGCAACACTGTAATATTTAGTGAGGCTTAAGTCAGATCTCTATGATTATGGCACAAACATGAACTGCTGCAGTTACACTCTAATATTCTGTATCCAAAAAGTCTGTATCGAATGCATCAAACTTCACATGTCGCTTTTCTTGTTTATGGAATTGTGTCCAAGACATTGTTTTCCCTTAGGAGTGCTAGAGGAATCAGTAGCTTGCTTCTGTGCACACAATTTTCATGTATTTCTAAGATTCCAGAAAACATTGACTGCAGCATTGAGCTCCAAAATGGCAATGCTGGCATCAAATAAGCATTACACGCTGATTGACATCATGATCTACTGACTCTGCATACTTCCCATGACATTCACTGCACACACTAATGCCTGCACCAAGATGGCATCCGTCACAATTCATGTCACAAATGTAGATGCACGTTCCAGACACCATTTTAGAGCTTTATGGGTACTTGTAGCACCCAAAACACAGATGCTACTGAATTTCTCACCCAGAGTGATTACTGAAGAACTTGCACTCCAGTTATGAAATGTATGGAGGATATTGTAGCAATAGTCCGCAAGTAAAAATAATTATTTCCTTTGTTTCCAGTGAGGAAGAATGAAATGGGAAGGAAAATTACATCAAATAAAAGTAGAAATTACTGCCAGTGATGTTATTGTCTGAATACTTAATGCATTTGCATCAAATTTCCCTCTCCACTATTTCAATGGAGACTTATTTAAAATAAACAGGTTAATATCCTTGTCAAATAGCAGAGAAAGGAATTTGATATGAAATGATAACTTACCACAATAATGTTTGCTGTGTATAGTTTTAAGAGTCTAATATATATGTAATATGCAAATTTAACATTATTCTGAATGAATTGTTTCCATGTTTTAAGTACAACCAGAAGCAAAAGGTGCTAAAACATAGGGACAGCAAATGAAAATGGAAGTTTACAGGTAGCATCTAGAGAGATTTAATGGTGGTAGCTAGTGTTGACTTCATCTAAAGCAGATAATCTTTGTCGACAGGTTTTTCTTTGGTCAGTTGCGTACCTGATGCATGGAAACCCACCATCATGTTTAACTACTGAGAAATCCACATCGGCAGAACCTCTGTTTCTCTGCTAATCGTGCTTATTCTTTTCCTGTCGGGTCACATCCTACCTACCTAAGCCCAGAGAACTTAGTCACAGGTTGCTAACAACAAAGCTTAATTTCACGAGGTAAACATAAGGATGGAGTTTAACCATCTAATTGTATGCAGCTTGTGAGCTCACAACCAATCTAGAAAATCTTCACGCATGCAACTCAATTTCAGAACTGTGCAAAGAAATAAAGTCAGCTGTACTAGACTCTTGTATCCAGACCATTGGGTTTGAGCATCATCATCACCATGACTGGTTTGACGAAAATGATGCGGAAATATGTGACTTCCTGGAACAAAAACAAGCAACCTTCATTGCCTGGCAGAACAACCCATGGTTGCAAGTCAAGAAGGCAGCATTCCAACAGCTCAAGGCTGACACCCAAAGACAAATCCAGAAGATAAAGGACAAGTGGTGGGAAGAGAAAGTCCGAGAGATCCAACAATAAGCCGACCATCATGATCTGGGAAGCTTTTTTGAAGCTATTAGGGCCATCTATAGACCAAGGTCAAATGGACAAATTCCCCTTCGCCCACAGGATGGTGTCTCTCTCTTCTTAAGGATGACAACGCCATCCCACATTTTCAACAAGTCCTCAACCGTGAATCCACAATGGCAACTGATACTCTTCAGGCTATTCCCCAATGCCCTGTGGTAGAATCATGGGTGAACCACCATCAATGGGAGAACTGCAACAAGCAATAAAACATGAAAAACAACAAAGCCTGCAGCTCCGATGGTATGACAGCTGAGGTCTTCAAAGCTGATGGGCTTTTGCTCACTTCAAGACTCCATGCATCATCCTACAGATTTGGGAGGAAATAGAACTCCCCCACTCCTGACTTCAGGAATGCGACAATTGTAACTATCTTCAAGAAGAGAGATAAATCATGCTGTGGAAAATATTGAGGTATTTCCCTCTTGTCAGTAGCAGGGAAAATCCTGATATGCATTCTCCTGAATCGCCTATTTCCTGTGGCTGAGGAAATCCTTCCAGAGACATAATGTAGCTTTAGACCTTCCAGAGGAACCTCCGATATGGTCTTTGTTGCCCGACAAATCCAGGAAAATTGTGAGAACAACACCAGGAGCTCTTCATTGCATTCATCAAACTGACCAAAGCATATGACTCAGTAAATCACGAGGCTCTGTGGATTGTATTCCAAAGATTTGGATGTCCAAGAAACTTCATCACAATCCTGCAATTGCTCCATGGTGATATGACTGCAACTGTCTTGAGTGGGAGATCTGAAAGAGATGCCTTCAAAACCTGGACCGGGGTCAAGCAAGGCTATGTGATAGCCCCCATACTATTTACAAACTACCTGACAGTGGCTATTCATCTTGTGAAAAATCAGCTGCTTTCTGGTGTGAGTAGTAAATACCGCATAGATGGAAAACTCTTTAAACTCAGTCACTTCCGTGCTAAAACTAAACTGACCATAATAGGCATACATGATCTACAGTTTGCAGATGACTGCAGTGTTGTTGTCCACTCTGCGCCAGATTTGCAAGCCACTCTCGATCTCTTCAATTCTGCGTACAAGAGACTTGGTCTGTCCTTGAATGTTGCCAAAAAAACTCATATATCTACCCACACCTGGTCAGCCAAATATTCCACCTCCCATATATGTTGAAAGGGAGACTTTGGAATATGTTGAGCACTTCCCATACCTTGGCAGCCACGTCTCTCTAAAGGCCACCATTGATGAGGAGATGCAACACCGCATCAGCTGCGCCAGCTCAGCCTTCTACAAGCTATAGCAGTGTGTGTTTGACAACAAAGACCGCCAGAAGTCAATAGAAGTCTGGTGTATAGAGTCGTTGTTGCCATAACACTCCTGTACTGCACTGAGACCTGGACAGTGTGTCAGCGACACATAAGAGCAGTAGAGAAATTCCATCAGCAATGCCTCCGCCATATCCTCTGAATTCAATGGGAGGACTGTTGAACTAACACTAGTGTCCTTCTTGAAGCCAGCTCCACAAGCATTCAGGCAAAAATCCTGCAAAACCAACTTCAATGGACTGGACACTGTGTCTGGATGACCGAAAAACATCTCCCCCACCCGGCCCTGTTTTCTCAACTCTCAAATGGCCAACAATCCAGGGAAGGACAAAGGAAACAATTCAAAGACACTCTAAAGCTCCCTGAAGCATAGCAGCAATGACATTGATGACTGGGAGGAGCTTGCTACCAATCATTCAAAATGGCGACAACTTGTCCATCAAGCTGCAACATGCTTTGAATCCAAACACCTTAATAATGAGGCAGGGCAGCATAGAAGGAAAGAAAAGGAAGCAAATCCTGCACTCTGGATCCCACTACCTCGTGGGACGACCTGCCCCATGTGCCCAAAGATCTGCAGGTCGAGATTCGGCCTGTTCAATCACCTGAGGATCAATGGCAGAAACTAGTGAACTTGAGTAGACATCACCCTTGAATCGAGGGACAGCCAACCATGAGTATGTAGCTTACCAATGCAGCACATTGGTAAGCTTCCTGGCTTTTCCTACGTTCACCATTAGCTTGTAGTGTTGTCTGGAGCTGACTGGGAAAAATTCAATCCCTTCACCCCATGACATATTTACCCTTTAAAGGTGACATTAGTAATCCAGATTGGCTTGCCAATCATCAACTGTGCCTTGAAGTATTGTGAATTTTCCTAGCTCAGATATTAGATAACTAAATCTCCACAGAAGAGTCAGATTTGTGCTAAATTAACTGATCTCAGTTGGGCAACAGTAATGGTGCTGGAATTGGCTTTCAATCCTCCTTGGTTAGGGATCCAAGTTTTCTTGGAGCCAACTTGATCCCAAAGAGACCCTGTTTATGTCTTATCCCCAGGAGGATAGTTACTCATTGATCATTAACAATTGAAGATGAGTCCTGACTAGGTAGACAGCAGGTTCCAGGAATTCCTCAAGGGTCATGATGAACATCACAACTCACCATAAAATATGTGACTGCAATGTCACCATGGTCATGACCACAGGGTGGATACACAATATAACCAATCAAATGTGGTTCCACCTGTTGTGTGTATTAAACTTTAACAAGAACCATTGTAATAAAGTCCATCTGAGACATATTATGGAATGCACAGATTCTGCTACCTTTCATTTTTTTCTCAACAGCAACAACTTGCATTTATATAGCACCTTTAACTTAGTAAAACATTCCAAGGCACTTCAGAGGAGCATTACCAAACAAAATTTGACACCAAGTCACCGATTAGAACACATGACCAACAGTTTTAAAGATAGATTTAAAGGAGGAGAGGGTGGTAGAGAGGAGTGTGGGGGGAATTCTGGAGTTTAGGGCTTCGCAGCTGATGATATGGCCACCAATGGTGGAGCGAATAAAATTGTGGATTCGCAAGAGGCCAGAATTAGAGGGTGCAGAGATCTTGGAGGGTGTTACAGAGATAGGGAGGGGTGAAGATATGAAGGGGCTTTAAAATGAGGATAAGAATTTCAAAATTGAGATGTTGCGAGAACAGGTGCAGATGTAGGTCAGCAAGTACAGCTGTGATGGGTGAATGGAACTTGGGGCAAGTTAGGATATGGGCAGCAGCGTTTTGGATGAACTCAAGTTTATCCTATACTCACAATGCAGACTCATCCTGAGTTATGATTCCAGAACTGCCTTCTGGTCCTTCTCTAAGTCTCTATTCTTCATCCCAAGGCAGGTTTTCCTTTTAGTTATTGGGCAGAAAAGATTTCCTGACAAAGTACATCAAGGAAAATTAGGTTGGGAACTACCTTCTCAAACTACCGCCTTCTCAAAGGCAATTATGGTAGGGCAATAAATGCTGGCCTTGTCAGTTACGCTGACATCCCAGGAATGAATAAATAAAAAACAAGGATGCTCGTTAGAGCCTGTCCAATTCTCTGTTAATTAATTTAAATGGAATGAAAATTGAGTGGGCTCCAAGTCCAATTTTTCTCAGTGTACAGTGTCCAATGAGGAAAATCTGTCCTTTAAATATCAGCAAGCTTTTCAGCATCGAGTGCAATACATCCAAACCTAAACCTGCCCTCATCTTATCTCCATTTTGCCATGAAGGTGATCAATTGGCTATTCACAAGATCTCAAGGTATCTTTGCATTAGGAAAGCCATTCGAACTAACATTTTAGAACAACCCTATACTCAACCATTGCTATATTGAGTTGTTTCTTAAATAATTCCAGGGCTTGTTCCTCCATTATATTGCCAGGAATTTATTTCAAGTGTCGGTTATTCTCTGTGTGAAGAATAACTCCAGATGGCAATGCTAAAGTTAACCATAGAAACATAGAAAAGTTACAGCACAGAAAGAGGCCATTCAGCCCATGTGTCTGTGCCAGCTGAAAAAGCTATCCACCCAATCTAATGCCACCTGCAGCACTTGGTCCGTAGCCTTGCAGGTTACAGCATTTCAAGTGCAGCTCGAGGTACATTTTAAATGAGTTGAGGGTTTCTGCCTCCACCACCGATCTGGGCAGTGAATTCCAGACACCCACCACCCTCTGCGTGAAAAGGTTTTTCCTCATGTCCCCTTTAATCCTCCTAACAATCATCTTAAATCTGTGCCCCCCTGGTAATTGACATCTCCGCCAGGGGACACAGGACCTTCCTGTCTACTCTATCTAGGCCCCTCATAATTTTGTACACCTCAATTAAGTCACATCTCAGCCTCCTCTGGTCTAAGGAAAACAGCCCTAGCTGATCCAATCTTTCCTCATAGCTGCAAATTTCAAGCCCGGATCCAATGTCCCACCGTTAAATTTAAAATAACTCTAGAAGATAATCTCTCAGACACCTCTATTCCATGACAAAACTCCCAGGTTTTGCTATTCCTTCCTCATAACTCAAATCCCTGTAACTAGGGATCAGTCTTGGTGCCTTTCTCTGCACCACCTCCAGTGCTTGAATGTCTCGCTTGTTTCTCAGCACCTAAAACTGAACACAATACACAAGGAGCAGTCTGATCAGAGCACAGTGAAGTTTGTTCATGAATTCTTCTGAGTTTTTTTTCTACTGTTTTGGTTGTGTGGTTCAACCTTCGTTGATTGTTGCTGTGCATTAGTTGAGCATGTTGAGCATTGAGTCTACTTCGACGCCTAGATCTCTATTAACATCATTTTTAACATCTTTCATAGAGTGCATTTGCCGACCAGAATGGTTCCAGGGATGGAGGATTTTAGTTTGGGTTGGAAAAAATGAGTTTGTTCTCTTTAGAACAAAGGAGATTGAGGGGAGATTTAATAGAAGTGTACGAGATTATGACAAGCTTAGATAAGATAGTGAAGGAGAAACTGTTCCTATTAACAAATGGTACAAGGGCTAGGCGACACAGATTGAAACTCTTGGGCAAAAGATGCAGAGAGAAATAGACTTACAGCACGATGGGGATCGAGCCGGGGAGTGGGACTGACTCCAGAGCTCTGTGCAGAGCTGGCATGGACTTAATGGGCTGAATGGCCTCCTTCTGTGCCATAAATGACTGATGACTCTATAACATTGTAAAACAAGGTGCTTCACAGGAGAGATTATCAAACAAATTTTGACACCAAGTCATCTAAGGAGATATTAAGGAGATGAGCAAAACTTGACTAGGGGTAGGTTTTAAGAGATATATTATAGGAGGAGAGAGAGGTAGAAAGGCAAAAAGGTATAGGAAGGGAATTTCAGAGTCTAGAGCTCAGGTACCTGAAGGTACGGACCCCAATAGGGGAGCGATGAAAATCAGGCATGTACAAGCAGCAGAATGGGAGGAGTGCAGAGATCTCGGAATGTTGAGGGCTGGAAGAGTTTACAGAGACAGGAGAGGCAAGGCAACAGAAGGATTTGAAAACAAGAATGAGAATCTTTTAATAAAAGCAAAATACTGCAGATGCTGGAAATCTGAAAGAAAAACAGAAAGTGCTGGAAATATTCAGCAGGTCAGGCAGCATCTGTGGAGAGAGAATTAAAGTTAACATTTCAGGTCTGTGACCTTTCATCAGAACTGGCAAAGGTTAGAAAAGAGTTAGGTTTTAAATCGAGATGTTGCCAGCCAATGCAGGTCAGCAAGCATCGGAATGATGGGTGAACTAGATTTGGTGCAAGTTAGGACACAGGCAGCAGAGTTTTGGTTGTGGTCAAGTTTACAGAGGGTATAAGGCTAGAAGTTGCTCAGGAGTGCTCTGGTATAGTCAAAACGAGAGATAACACACAGTGGCACAGTGGTTAGCACCACAGCCTCACAGCTCCAGGGACCCGGGTTCAATTCTGGGTACTGCCTATGTGGACTTTGCAAGTTCTCCCTTTGACTACGTGGGTTTTCGCAGGGTGCTCCGGTTTCCTCCCACTGCCAAAGACTTACAGGTGATAGGTAAGTTGGCCATTGTAAATTGCCCCTAGTGTAGGTAGGTGGTGGGGAATATGGGATTAATGTAGGGTTAGTATAAATGGGTGGTTCTTGGTTGGCACAGATTCGGTGGGCTGAAGGGCCTGTTTCAGTGCTATATCTCTAAACAAAAATAAATGAATGTTTCAGCAGCAGATGGGTTGAGGAAAGAGTAGAGAAAGGAAATGTTACAGAGGTGGGAGAAGGCAATCTTGGTGATGGACAGGATATGTTGATGGAAGCTCAGCTCAGGGTCAAATAGGATGGCAAGGTTGCAAACAGTCTGGTTCAGCCTCATACAGTGACCAGAGAAAGGGATGGAGTCAGTGGCTATGGAACAGAGTTTGTAGCAGGGACCAAAGACAAAGGTTTTGGACTTCCCAATATTTAATTGGAAGAAATTTCTGCTCATCCATTACTGAATATTAGCCTTTAGATATTACACTCATTGCTATTGCTCAGCCAATTCACATATTTACTTAAAAGCAAAATACTGCGGATGAAATCTGAAATGAAAACAAGAAATGCTGGAAATACTTAGCAGGTCTGGCAGCATCTGTGGAGAAAGAAGCAGAGTTAACGTTTCAAGTCAGTGACCCTTCTTCAGAACTGGCAAATATTGGAAATGTGAAAGGTTATAAGCAAGTAAAGCGGGGGCGGGGGGCAAGAGATAACAAAGGAAAAGGTGTAGATAGGACAAGGTCACAGAATAGCTGACCAGAAGGTTATGGAGTAAAGGCAAACAATATGTTAATGGTGTGTTGAAAGACAAAGCATTAGTATAGATAGGGTGTCAATAGAGTGAAAATTGAACAGCCACAAGTACAAACATGAAAAAAAACAGTGGGTAAGCAAACTGAACAAACTAAGATGAAATAAAATAAAATAAACACAAAAAAAAGAAAAAAGAAAAAAGAACTAAAAATAAAAGTAAAATGGGGGGGCCCGTCATGCTCTGAAATTATTGAACTCAATGTTCAGTCCGGCAGGCAGTAGTGTGCCTAATCGGCAAGTGAGATGCTGTTCCTTGAGCTTGCGTTGATGTCCACTGGAACACTGCAGCAATCCCAGGACAGAGATATAAGCATGAGAGCAGGGGGGAGTGTTGAAATGGCAAGCAACCAGAAGATCGGGATCATGCTTTCGGACTGAGCGGAGGTATTCCGCAAAGCGGTCACCCAGTCTGCGTTTGGTCTCCCCAATGTAGAGGAGACCACATCGTGAGCAGCGAATACAATATACTAAATTGAAAGAAGTACAAGTAAATTGCTGCCTCACCTGAAAGGAGTGTTTGGGGCCTGGGATAGTAAGGAGAGAGGAGGTAAATGGGCAGGTATTACACCTCCTGCGATTGCAGGGGAAGGTGCCATAGGAAGGGGATGAGATGGTGGGCGTAATGGAGGAGTAGACCAGGGTGTCGCAGAGGGAATGATCCCTTCGGAATGCTGACAGGGGAAGGGAGGGGAAGATGCATTTGGTAGTGACATCACGCTGGAGGTGGCGGAAATGGCGGAGGATGATCCTTTGGATATGGAGGCTGATGGGGGTGGAATGTGAGGACAAGGGGAACCCTGTCGCAGTTGTGGGAGGGAGGGGAAGGGGTGAGGTAGAGGTGCGGGAAATGGGCCGGACATGGTTGAGGGCCCTGTCAACCACAGTGGGGGTGAATCTTCGGTTGAGGAAAAAGGAAGACATATCAGAAGCGTTGTCATGGAAGGTAGCATCATCAGAGCAGATGCGTCGGAGACAGCATCTGGAAGAAAGCAACTGGGAGAATGGAATGGAGTCCTTACAGGAGGCAGGGTGTGAAGAAGTATAGTCGAGGTAGCTGTGGGAGTCGGTGGGCTTATAATGGATATTAGTAGACAGCCTATCCCCAGAGATGGAGACAGAGAAGTCGAGGAAGGGAAGGGAAGTGTTGGAGGTGGACCATGTAAAGGTAAGAGAAGGGTGGAAATTAGAAGCAAAGTTGATAAAATTTTGCAGTTTGGGGCGGGAGCAGAAAACAGCACCGAAACAGTCATCAATGTACCGGAGAAAGAGTTGGGGGATGGGGCCTGAGTAGGACTGGAACAAGGAATGTTCGACATATCCCACAAAAAGACAGGCATAACTAGGACCCATGCGGGTACCCATAGCAATACCTTTTACTTGAAGACATATTTACATAGCTCATTCTGTAATTTCTGCCCCTCCAAGTTTAGCATCCGCTACAAATTTGTTCAATTTGTGTTGTCTCAAAATCCAGGTCTTGAAGGTAAGTTAGGAACAGAAGTGGTCCCAATACAGAGCTCTGGGACACCATACTGAATACCATCCGCACCACCCTGCCCCTCACACTCCACCCTTAATCAGCACCCATTGTTTTCTACCCTTCAGCCAATTTCTTTCCAGTCCTACGTTTTACCCTGAGTCCCAAGTTTAAACTTAATTTTTTAACTTATTGTGTGGAAGTTTATCAAATGCACAAAAGTGAACACTTTTTACTCTGCTACTTTGAGTTCTACAGATGGCACTACTATTAGACCATTAGTACTGCATCTCACTGAACTTATTTTATACACTTTTCAGCAAGGTCACCGGAAATTAATCAGGTGGAGAAGCCCTTAAATAAATATCTTAAGTGCACAGATGTTAAAATTATATCAGAGTCTCACAAAATAGCAGTTATCTTAATATGAGAAACAGCTTTGAACATATTCAGTGGCTCCTTCAGGCTATTTTTCTTTCTCTTTTACCTAACTGATGAACCTATAAAGCAGAGATCACAGAAACCTGTGATACTAAAACTTATACCCCCTCTCCAAGGAGATAGCTATCTTCTCGTTAAGGTCCTGTCTACTTAAAGAACTGAGACTGATGTTTCTGTCTTGTATAATGTCCTATTAGTGCAGTCCCTGTGTCATGATTCAAGTCTCCTCCCAATCAATCTAATGTTGCTTTTTATACTCACATTCAGTTGGGATACCAGGCTTCATGTAACCATGATTTAAGCTCATTTGAAATTCCTTGAGGCTCATAGCAAGGCTCTGCTGTTTTCTCTCCAATATGCACATTAACTAGTGATGGGAATCATGTTTCAACTAAACCTTGGTCTTGAAGCTGGATTAAAGGTACAAGATTTAGTTATTTGTGAAGTTGCACACAGTAACAGCTGCCATTTTGTGTTCGACAGATAACATTGTATTATTGACATAAGACCACCTGCATTACTCATCACTAAACTTATACTAGCTCTCCAGATCAGATTATCAGGGATCAGATATGTTTTTTGAACAGCTGTTATGCACATCCATTCCACATTTTATATTAGATCCTTTCCATGTTTGCTGAAAATACTGTAAACTAGGTCATTGACACTGGGAGTTCAGCACAGTGTTGTATACATACAATGAAAATTGAAAAGAAATATTGTCTGTAGACACATATCTAGTGTTGAACCCTGGATAGTTTCCTTTTATAGAAACCAGTTCAATTGTGGCTGCCCCACAGGTACTACTGTGTTCCAAGGAGCATGTAATTATAACTCTATACTTAACTCTATATTTTCAATCCTACTCCTAACTAGATATTTTTGCCCTTTTTTGTTTTTCTAATTTTCTGCTTTCTTTTCTTGAAGGCACTGATCTTTGATGGGAATGATTTCCATAGGTACCAGCCAGCTTTTAGCACTCAGTTGAAGTGCCTAATCTTCAAGTGTGACAGTGAATTCCATCAGGATCTTCAACATGGGGGCTTTAAATTTGATTTTGTCCTCATGTAATGTCATCACAAGTAAGAACCTTATTTTTCCTGAACTGAGGCCAATTGTAACATTACTGGGTGAGATCAAGTAGTTCAACACAGAATGTGGCTGGATCCTAGCTCATATGACTCATTTCCACGTTGGGTTTTTAACAAAAGAGTTCCTTATAAGCAGTTATTGCAACATAAATTACTTTTGTTGTGAGTCTTTTCCCTGTATCTGTAATCTGTGTGGTAAATGTTTTCTTATTTTCTAATTCATTATGGGGTCTGTTAATTTTAAATTTATGTCCTCTAGTTCTGCAATTGCATTTCAGCCACATCAACCTTTACTCATGTTATATCAATGACTTTTTAAAATTCATTCATGGGATGTGAGCATCGCTGGCCAGGCCAGCATTTATTGCCCATCCCTAATTGCCCTTGAGAAGGTGGTGGTGAGCTGCCTCCTTGAACCGCTGCAGTCCATGGGAGGTAGGTACACCTAACAGTGCTGTTAGGAAGGGAGTTCCAGGATTTTGACCCAGCGACAGTGAAGGAACAGCGATATAGTTCCAAGTCAGGATGGTGTGTGACTTGGAAGGGAACTTGCAGGTGGTGATGTTCCCATGCAACTGCTGCCCTTGTCCTTCTAGGTGGTAGAGGTCGCGGGTTTGGAAGGTGCTGTCTAAGGAGTCTTGGTGTGTTGCTGCAGTACATCTTGTAGATGGTACACACTGCTGCCATTGTGCGCCGGTGGTGGAGGGAATAAATGTTGTGCCTGGGGTGCCAATCAAGCGGGCTGCCTTGTCCTGGATGGTGTCGAGCTTCTTGAGTGTTGTTGGAGCTGCACCCATCCAGGCAAGTGGAGAGTATTCCATCACACTCCTGACTTGTGCCTTGTAGATGGTGGACAGGCTTTGAGGAGTCAGGAGGTGAGTTATTCGCCTCAGGATTCCTAGGTTCTGACCTGTTCTTGTAGCCACGGTATTTATATGGCTACTCCAGTTCAGTTTCTGGTCAATGGCAACCCCCAGGGTGTTGATAGTGGGGGATTCAGCAATCGTAATGCCATTAAATGTCAAGGGGAAATGGTTAGATTCTCTCTTGTCTGAGATAGTCATTGCCTGGCACTTGTGTGGCGTGAATGTTACTTGCCACTTATCAGCCCAAGCTTGGATATTGTCCAGGCCTTGTTGCATTTCTACACGGACTGCTTCAGTATCTGAGGAGTCACGAATGGTGCTGAACATTGTAACATTGTGCAATCATCAGCAAACATCCCCACTTCTGACCTTATGATTGAAGGAAGGTCATTGATGATGCTGCTGAAGATGGTTGGGCCTAGGACATTACCTGAGGAACCCCTGCAGTGATATCCTGGAGCTCAGATGATTGTCCTCCAACAACCACAACCACCTTCCTTTGCACTAGGTATGACTCCAACCAGTGGACTGTTTCCCCCCTGATTCCCATTGACTCCAGTTTTGCTTGGGCTCCATGATGCCATACTCAGTCAAATGCTGCCTTGATGTCATGGGCAGTCACTCTCACCTCACCTCTTGAGTTTAGCTCTTTTGTCCATGTTTGAACCAAGGCTGTCATGAGGTCAGGAGCTGAGTGGCCCTGGTGGAACCCAAACTGCGCGTCACTGAGTAGGTTATTGCTAAGCAAGTGCTGCTTGATAGCACTGTCAGTGATACCTTCCATCACTTTACTGATGATCGAGAGTAGACTGATGGAGCGGTAATTGGTTGGGTTGGATTTGTCCTGCTTTTTGTACACAGGACATACCTGGGCAATTTTCCACATTGCAGGGTAGATGCCAGTGTTATAGCTGTATTGGAACAGTTTGGCTAGGAGCGTGGCAAGTTCTGGAGCACAGGTCTTCAGTACTATTGCCGGAATATTGTCAAGGACCATAGCCTGTGCAGTATCCAATGCTTTCAGTCGTTTCTTGATATCACATGGAGTGAATCAAACTGGCTGAAGACTGGCATCTGTGATCCTGGGGACTTCAAGAAGAGGCCGAGATGGATCATCTACTCAGCACTTCTGGCTGAAGATTGTTGCAAATGCTTCAGCCTTATCTTTTGCACTGATGTGCTGGGCTCCCCCATCATTGAAAATGGGGATATTTGTGGAGCCACCTCCTCCTGTTAGTTGTTTAATTGTCCATCACCATTCATGACTGGATGTGGCAGGACTTCAGAGCTTAGATCTGCTCTGTCTTGAATGTATTATGCTTTTATTAGCAGAGCTAATGATCTGTTCATGTGAACATTCATTTTCCAAACAAATAAAATTGTTTTCTGGTACTTGCCGGTGGAGTAAGTTAGCACATTCTTGGACAAGAGTTCAAATACAGCCTAGACTGATGGTGTGAAAGTCCTTGCAATCTGCTGACTATAAATAAGTTTGGGCTCCACCAACCCAAACAGTCTTGCTGTTGAATACTGAGTGTGCCATAACAGTCCACCATTATGGATATCCAATTACTAGAACTGGTTTTGATTATTCAGAAGCAAATTAATTTCAATCACTTTGCATTCAACAGATCTTTTGGAAAAAAAAATTTTTACGCATAAGTAAAAGCAGGCTTCGATATATAATTCCTGAATGTTATTTGGCCCCAATACTGTTGCCTCATTAAGGATCAGGGTAAACTACTCTCTGGCAGCTTTGGCCTTGGAGAAACTACCTTTTGGCAGTTCCATTGTGTAATAAAGATTTCCAAAGAAATATAGGTAATAAGTAGGTGGGGCAAAATAATTAGGAAGAAAGTAACTGTATATACTTTAAAATAATATTCACACTAGATATCATTAAAAATTTGGAATTTTGTTTCCATGAAATTCACAAGCTATTTTTGAAATTATTCACAACATTGAGTTCATGAGAAACTAGTATTGTAAATGAAAAATTAACATTTAGCATGAAAACTGAATTTCCAAATTAAAACAAAGGGGGGAAAAATAGGATCCCCCCCGAAAATGGATGTGGGGATTGTGATGCGAGATTAACCCATGCCTGTTCCTTCTGATGCAGGCAGGATGCAAATTTCCTGCTGCCTATTAATTTAATTAATAGTAGCGTGCAACTCAGTGCTAAAGTGAGGCTAACACTACTTAAAGCTATCTAGCACTACTTACACCCAGCCTGCACCTCTTAAAGGAGCTGGAATAGATATTGGAAGTGACAGGAGAAGACATTCTGAGCAGGAAGTACACTAACCAATGGTGCAACAGGGCAGAGAGCTAGTTCCAAAATTCTCAGGCCTTGGTGTAGGAGGTGGCCAGGAGAACAGATGCTCTCCATGCACTGGGGGCAAGAGGTCCTCCACACAATCTCTGAGAAACCAACGGGAGAAG
Organism: Heterodontus francisci; assembly: GCF_036365525.1. NCBI lineage: Eukaryota > Metazoa > Chordata > Chondrichthyes > Heterodontiformes > Heterodontidae > Heterodontus > Heterodontus francisci. The sequence goes on along the minus strand of NC_090382.1, from coordinate 80,805,652 downwards.
ATAGTCATTGTAGTCAATGCAAGCAGCGTAGCATCAAGATCCTGGATGCAGTGCTGCAAGAAGTTTAGTAACTTTACACGGGGTCAAGGTGAGTAAATTCATCTTTAAATGCCATATCCTTACAACTGGTGCACTAGCCTCAGGTACTGATCAATTCACCACCACCTCCTTTTCACTCACCCACCAATTGTCATGCAGGCCTCCACCTGCCAAGAATGAGGCACATTAATTTCGCCACATGGACATTAAATTTCAAATTGTTGCTGGGAAGAAAAGAAGGCCTGTTATAAGGGGTTGCCAGGTCCCTGGCTAGAAAGACATTTTTGCATATTAATAGACAGTGTTTGGGAACAAAGCAGCTATCCCCTGCTCCATTACAATACACAAAGCCAGAAGTGGTTATACCAGTCGGTCATGTGATGAACCTGCTGGCCAACTTGGGGAGTTTTAAATTGTAGAGACAGTGTTTGAACTGGCAGAAAGCTATTTGCTCCTGGACTGAAACAGACCTCCTCTCCTGTCCTGTCTGCTCCCATCTCTTTCACATGGAACTCCAAAACCCCACTGAAGATACATGGACCCCAAGAGAGAAAAGTCTACTACAGTGAACAAGGTTTAAGAAAAATACTGGGCCCCAATGAAAAGCAAGATCTACCTCCAAGCAAGGAATCTACAGTGAGTTCGAAGAACCGTAACAACAACTCTTCAGATATTGCCTCAAACATTTCCACTTTATTTTTCTTCTGTTCTTTTCTGTCTCTGTTTCATGTGTGTATTGCATATGCATGCTTGGGCGCATCGTGTATCCATAAGCGTCAACTGAATTAGAGCTTAAGTTTAAGTTTAATAAAATTTCACCTTTCTTCTTTAAACCTAAGAAAGTCTGTTTGTGTTGGTTTCTTTGCCTTATAATTTGAAAGCAGTGAACAAGGATTCACCAAGGGAGAGCTAAAAACACAGTGTGTTTAAAAATAAAACCCTATTACAGTAAGACCAGGTGAAGGCTGAAAGGGAACCCTAGACCTCTTTCTCACCTGGTCATAACACTATCACAACTCATACCTCACATATATAGCTCTAGCTCACACTCACACACTTAGCACTGCTGCAAGCTTCTAACCTATATCTCATAGCTTTCACACAGCAGGCACATCACCTAAACAGATCGTACTACACTCACTGACACACTTCCCTCTCTCTTGCAGGACAAGAGGCCGCATAACGAGAGGCAGGAGCAACTAACCGGAGAGGGACAAGAAGAAATGGTGCTCTCCATCATTGCAGCAGCCAAGACTGAGATGGTGTTCAGCAGTGGGGCTGAAATCATCAAAGATGACATTATCCTCATACCTAATCCTCCTTCTCAATATTACTTTCCAATCATCCCACAGTCGCTTCTGATTTAGAAGCTGAAGGTGGTGTAATTATGCACCTTTTGCATTTCCCCCTCCCCTAACCCTACCATTGTGCATTTTTCCTTTCAGATATCCAAGGACTGCCACCCATTCAGGCAGTGGTGGAGGACCAAGAGATGAAAGAACAGGAAGACAGTGATGAAGAAAAAACACCGTCACTTGCTCTCACACTCGCAGCACCAGCTCACAGACTGTACATAATTTAGAGGGTAGCTTCGAGGCAGGATCTTCATGTGGGCTGGTGCCCCATCCCTTTAAAGATGGGAATTCTGGCTCCAAGAGCTGCCAGCCAATCAGAGGGCCATCAGCCCAGAAGTATCAGCAGCGCCACCAGTCCGGCAGGCACCGGTGATGGGGAAAGGGAGGGCGGGTGGCAGTTAAGAGCAGGGGGACAGGGGTTCAGGGAAGTGGGCGGTTTTCCACCAGGGACCCTCTGTGGCCCACAGATTGCCTACAGGAGCACCCCACCTCCCCACACCAAGCCCACAGGGAGGTCGCCTCGTTTTACTGGTCGTAATTCCAGCAGTGGTGGGAAGAGGCCCTTAAGTAGCTGATAATAGGCCTCTTAAGGGCCTCAATTGGTCTCTAGGCGGGAAGACCGTCTTCGGTCTATCCCACACCCAACTAAATTCCCATGTGACGGTCAGGCAACAGGACGTCCGCCCCTCGCCTCCCATCACAATTCTATGGGCACCACCCCCCCCCCCCCCACCCCCGCCTCCTAGCCCATCTCCAGGGGGCCTATTAAATTCAGCCCAGAGAATGCAGAAGGGAGATTAGTTGAATTTTGTATGGAATATTGGATGTCTTGAATTAAAAATTTGGCTTGGAATGGTTGGTTTGTGGCTTTTATTTCAAATTGTGACCAAGAGGATGCAGTGATGGTCAATAGAAGAGGAAAGATAAGTTGTGGAACTGTTGTTGAATGGGGAATTGGAATTGCTTTCACTGGTACTGCAGTCAGATGAGTCAATCAGAGGCAGCCCAGCCAGAAAGGGGATGCGTTGACTGCCTCCTTCCTTCTTCCTGCTCCTACTCTTCCTCCTTCTCCTTCTCCTCCTCAGCTGGTTTCCATATCCCTGTTGGCAAGGGCTGTGCAGGATGCAGCAGACCACTACAAATCATTTCCTACATTTCAACAATGGCTACACTTGAAAAGTACTTAATTCGCTGTAAAGTATTTTGAGACATCCAGTGGTCATGAAAAGCACTAAATAAATGTAAGTCTTTCTTTTTCATAGAATGGTTACAGCACAGAAGGAGGCCATTCGGCCAGTTGTGCCCGTGCCAGCTCTCTGCAAGAGCAAATCAGCTAGTCCCACTCCTGCACCCTTTTCCTGCAGCCCTGCAATTTTTTTCTCTTCAGATGATTATCCAATTCCCTTTTGAAAGCCACAATTGGATCTGCCTCCACCACACTCTCAGGCAGTGTATTCCAGATCCTAACCACTTGATGCCTATTAAAGCTTTTCCTCATGTTGCCATTGTTCTTTTGCCAATCACCTTATATCGATGTCATCTGGCTCTCGACCCTACTGCAAATGGGAATAGTTTCTCTCTATCTACTCTGTCTAGAGCCTCATGATTTTGAACACTTCTATCAAATTCCCTCTCAACTTTCTCTTCTCTAAGGAAAACAGCCCTAGCTTCTCCAACCTATCCATGTAACTGAAGTCCCTCATCCCTGGAATCATTCTCATAAATCTTTTCTGCACCTTCTCTGAAGCCTTCGCATCGCTCCTAAAGTGTAGTGCCCAGAATTGGACACACTACTCCAGTTGAGGCTGAACCAGTGTTTTATAAAGGATTATCATAACTTCCTTCCTTTTGTACTCTCTGCCTCTATTTATAAAGACTAGAATCCTGTATGCCTTTTTAAGACTGCTAGTCTGTACCAGAGTGTTCCAGGCAATGGAAGTATTGTTTAAGCACCCCAAAGGTCTGTTCAATGACATTTCATTTGGTTGTATGCATGATGGTCACGTGTTCTTGGGTTGCACACTGGAGACATGAGTCATGTGGTCAGCAGATAGCCCTTCTCACCCAGTAGCCATCTCTGATTTGTCGTGGTGGCTGAAATGCAGATGGTACAGTGGACTGCCCCAGAACAAAGGACACTTTGGAACAAGAAAGGCTCCCATCGTGCTGAAAAATGGGTGTTATGCAACCAAATTTTGCAGCCCGAATCTTTTCCCTGTGTATTTGGCTCTTTCTCCATATTCTGTGCTGATGACCTCACAAAAAGAATGGATAAATGACCTAACCCCAGGCCTCTGGCAATTAATGAGGCACAGTCCAATATTTTCATCCTTCCCGCTGGGGAAGTGCTTCCTCTTGACATAATCTTCCACCTCACAGTCAGAACAAACTGAAGAATTTGCTGTTCCCTAAATTGGTGTAATGCAGCAAGGTCTTGCTGAGAGAAGCTGCTATCAAGTTATTACTTTGCAGTGATATTTTTGCATGTGTAAATATTTTCGGTGATTGGCAAAAAATACTGGGTAAACAAAAGATAAAAGGCTGCAAGTAATAAACATGACTATGTATACACTTTTTAATTTTTAAAATTACAGTTCATTTTACCATCAATCATTACTGAGATCTGAGAAACAAAATTGACAATGTATGTAATAAATATCATAGAAGTATCTTTTCCATTATACTGGTTATTTAGACATTGTGTTAAGGCTGCTATAACAGTGAGATGATTTGATTATTTCTTGAAAGTCAATCTAAACATTAAGAATCATATCATTTTGGTTATCAGATCACGAAGGCTCATTTGCTGTCTGTTTGATAAAATCATTTGCCAACACTGACACAAGTAATTCCTCCTCTTTATGTTGCATTTCCCCTTATCCATCTTCAGATGTACTCTTCTTCTTCACAAGCGAAGTACTGTTGAAACAGCTCATTTAATTCATTTTAGCTTATCCATCCAGAAAGACTCTTCGGTCTGCCCATTGCATCATCAAATCGTTTCATAAATGAGTCCAGGATGATTGCCTCTACTGGCCTATCAAGAAGTCCTTTTCATGTGTTGATCACACTTTGTGTGTAAAAAAACTTCCTGATATCAGTTTTCAATTCAACTTTTGCTAGTTTGAATCTGTATTCCTTTGTCCTACACTCACATTTAAAGTAAAAGTAATATTCCAAAATTACCTTTTCCATCCCCTAAATTATAATGTCTACTTTTACAAGATCTACTCTCCAATGCCACCTTTAGAACATAGAACATAGAACATAGAACAGTACAGCACAGTACAGGCCTTTCGGCCCACGATGTTGTGCCGAACCTTTAACCTACTCTAAGATCAAACTAACTACCTACCCTTCATTCTACTATCATCCATGTACCTATCCAAGAGTCGCTTAAATGCCCCTAATGTATCTGCTTCTACTACCACCGCTGGCAGCGCATTCCACGCACCCACCACTCTCTGTGTAAAGAACCTACCTCTGACATCTCCCCGAAACCTTCCTCCAATCACCTTAAAATTATGTCCCCTGGTGCTAGCCCTTTCCACCCTGGGAAAAAGTCTCTGACTATCCACTCTATCTATGCTTCTCATCATCTTGTACCCCTCTATTAAGTCACCTCTCATCCTTCTTCGCTCCAATGAGAAAAGCCCTAGCTCCCTCAATCTTTCTTCGTAGGACATGCCCTCCAGTCCAGGCAGCATCCTGGTAAATCTCCTCTGCACGCTCTCTAAAGCTTCCACATCCTTCCTATAATGAGGCGACCAGAACTGAACACAATATTCCAAGTGTGGTCGAACCAGGGCCTTATAGAGCTGCAGCATAACCTCGCGGCTCTTAAACTCAATCCCCCTGTTAATGAAAGCCAACACCCCATACGCCTTCTTAACAACCCTATTAACTTGGGTGGCAACTTTGAGCGATCTATGGACCCTAAGATCCATCTGTTCCTTCACACTACCAAGAATACTGTCTTTAAGCCTGTATTCCGCATTCAAATTCGACCTTCCAAAATGAATCACTTCACAGCCTACAACAGCCTTCCACACTATCCACAACTCCAGCAACCTTCGTGTCATCGGCAAACTTGCTAACCCAGCCTTCCACTTCCTCATCCAAGTCATTTATAAAAATCACAAAGAGCAGAGGTCCCAGAACAGATCCTTGTGGAACACCACTGGTCACCGAGCTCCATGCTGAATGCTTTCCATCTACTACCACCCTCTGACTTCTGTGGGCCAGCCAATTTTGTATCCAAACAGCCAACTTTCCCTGAATCCCATGCCTCCTTACTTTCTGAATGAGCCGACCACGGGGAACCTTATCAAACGCCTTGCTAAAATCCATATACACCACATCCACTGCTCTTCCTTCATCAATGTGTTTTGTCACATCTTCAAAGAATTCAATAAGGCTTGTGAGGCATGATCTGCCCCTCACAAAGCCATGCTGACTGTCTCTAATCAAACCATGCTTTTCCAAATAATCATACATCCTGTCTCTCAGAATCCTCTTCAATAATTTGCCCACTACCGACGTAAGACTGACTGGTCTATAATTCCCAGGATTATCCCTATTCCCTTTCTTGAACAAGGGAACAACATTTGCCACCCTCCAATCATCCGGTACTACTCCAGTGGACAGTGAAGACGCAAAGATCATTGCCAAAGGAGCAGCAATCTCTTCCCTCGCTTCCCGTAATATCCTTGGGTATATCCCATCTGGCCCCGGGGACTTATCTGTCCTCATATCATTTAAAATTTCCAGCACATCCTCCCTCTTAACCTCAACCTGTTCAAGCACATCAACCTGTTCCACGCTGTCCTCACAAACGACCAGGTTACTCTCACTAGCGAATACTGAAGCAAAGTATTCATTTAGGACCACCCCTACCTCCTCCGACTCCAGGCACAAGTTCCCTCCACTATCCCTGATCGGCCCTACCCTCACTCTGGCCATCCTCTTGTTCCTCACATAAGTGTAGAACGCCTTGGGATTTTCCTTAATCCTACCCGCCAAGACTTTTTCATGTCCCCTTCTAGCTCTCCTAAGTCCATTCTTCAGTTCCTTCCTGGCTACCTTGTAACCCTCTAGAGCCCTGTCCGATCCTTGCTTCCTCAACCTTAAGTAAGCTTCCTTCTTCCTCTTGACTAGCTGTTCCACATCTCTTGTCATCCAAGGTTCCTTCACCCTACCATCCCTTCCCTGCCTCATCGGGACAAACCTATCCAGCAGTCGCAGCAAGTGCTCCCTAAACAACCTCCACATTTCTGTCGTGCATTTCCCTGAGAACATCTGTTCCCAATTTATGCTCCCCAGTTCCTGCCTAATAACATTGTAATTCCCCCTCCTCCAATTAAATATTTTCCCATCCCGTCTGCTCCTGTCCCTCTCCATGACGAGAATAAAGGTCAGGGAGTTGTGATCACTATCACCAAAATGCTCTCCCACCGCGAGATCTGCCACCTGGCCTGGTTCGTTGCCAAGCACCAAGTCCAACATAGCCTCCCCTCTAGTCGGCCTATCTACATATTGAGTCAGGAAACCTTCCTGGACACACCTGACAAAAACTGCTCCATCCAAGCTATTTGCACTAAGGAGGTTCCAATCAATAGTAGGGAAGTTGAAGTCACCCATGACAACAACCCTGTTACTTCTGCACCTTTCCAAAATCTGCCTCCCAATCTGTTCCTCCATGTCTCTGTTGATATTGGGGGGTCTATAGAAAACTCCCAACAAAGTGACTGCTCCTTTCCTGTTTCTGACTTCCACCCATAATGACTCAGTAGACAAACCCTCCTCGACGACCTCCCTTTCTGCAGCTGTGATACTATCCCTGATTAACATTGCCACTCCCCCACCTCTTTTACCTCCCTCCCTATTCCTTTTGAAACATCTAAACCCCGGAACATCCAACATCCATTCCTGCCCCTGTGATATCCACGTCTCCGTAATAGCCACAACATCGTAGCTCCAAGTACTGATCCATGCTTTAAGTTCATCACCCTTATTCCTGACACTTCTTGCGTTAAAATAGACACACTTCAACCCATCATACTAGCTGCAACTTTGCCCTGTCAACTGTCTAACCTTCCTCACAGACTCTCTGCACTCTGTATCTGCCTGTTCAACAGCTACCCCATCCACTGATCCGTGGCTCCGGTTCCCATCCCCCTGCCAAACTAGTTTAAACCCTCCCGAAGAGCTCTAGCAAACCTCCCGCCCAGGATATTGGTGCCTCTCCAGTTCAGATGCAACCCATCCTTCTCGTACAGGTCCCACCTTCCCCAGAAGGTATCCCAATGATCCACATATCTGAATCCCTCCCTCCTACACCAGCTCTGTAGCCACGTGTTCAACTGCACTCGCTCCCTGTTTCTAGCCTCACTAGCACGTGGCACCGGTAACAATCCTGAGATTACTACTCTGCTCGTCCTGCCTTTCAGCTTCCAACCTAACTCCCTATATTCGCTTTTCAGGTCCTCATACCTTTCTAGGTTCAGGTTTCTTCAGTAATTCCTTATAGCTCAGACACTTCAATGAGCAGTCTTCTGGCTCTTCTCTGCCACTGCCAACCACACTTAAATGTTTTTCAGTGACCAGAACTGGACATAGTTCTGTGTGAATTTTTAACAATAAAACTGCAGAAATAATGCAATGCAACCGTCAATAAATTTATTTTTATCTGGAGGATTAAAGCCTGTTAATTATGAAGATTTACAAAAGTGACTTTTTTTAAAAGTTTGCAGAGCTATTGGAAGTGAGGCTACAAGATTTGACTCCACAGTGTCCATTTCTTCAGTGCTATGAATGCCATTTCGTGTGCAAAGTGATGTCCTCATTGCACACATACATTTTCTGATGTCGACTGCAGCAGATACCATTTTGGTGAGTGCGTTAACACTGGTATTAGCAATGTGTGCTGAATTATGAAGAGTAGGCAGATTGTGACATCAGTCAGCATGTAAGGCTGACTTGACTGTAATGGTGCCATGTTCAAACTCACTGCTCCAGCTAACGCCCTCTCTCAAACTCGCACAGTTGAACATATGTTCAGCAGCTGGAAGGACCCCTACACCAGCACTATTTAAAGAGACTATCAACTACTTTCAGGTTAGTTGCTGATTAATTTCTATTGGCTTCTGCTGAGTTTGTAGAAGTGTTTGGTGTTTTCTACTCTTATTCAAAGCTGGTGACGTCTGCAAGGCTATCGTTATCTGCTAACCTAAAAGAAAAGCAAAATACTGCAGATGCTGGAAGTCTGAAATAAAAACAGAAAGTGCCAAAAGTACTCAGCAGGTCTGGTAGCATCACAATGTTGCCTGACCTGCTGAGTATTTCCAGCACTTCCTGTTGTTATCTGCTAACCACCTGATTAATGATTCCAGCACACAACCCAAGCACATGCGAGCATCATGCATTTAATGAGAGTCATGGTGTCATGGGAATTGTCATCTGACAGATCATTGGGGTGCTCAAGTAATGGTTATGCTGCCTGGACCATTCTGGAAGAGTCCTGCAGTACACGCCAGAGTGCATTTCTCAATTCGTCATTGTCTGCTATGTCCTGCACAATCTCACCATCATGATGGCACAGCCCTTGCCACTAGGGATATGGTGAGCAGCTGAGAAGGAGGTGGAGTATGAGAAGGATGAGAAGGAGGAAGAAGAAAGAAGAGGAAGAGGAGTAAGGGAGGAGACAACCAGCGTATCCCCTTTCCAGTCGGGCTGTCTGTGATCAGCGCCTTCCCTCTGACCATTACAGCTTTCACTTGGCCAATATAAAAGCCACCACAAAACAAACATTCCAAATGAACTTTATAAAATAAACCATTTAATATTACATATAAAAGTCAACTAATTACTCTTGTGCATTCCCTGTGTGCCTATCTTCTGTGTGTCTTTGCCGAACCCAGTGCTCCAATGCAGTGCTATCCCAGTGGTTACAGCATGGCTGGTGGAAGGATGCGGACTTTCAGTGAGGGAGACTGCAGATGGCCATGCAAGATGCTTTTAAACAGCTCTGGTCCTAGAAGGCTCAGCTTTGGACTGTACCATCTTGGCATGGGTGGCAGCAGTCTGGGTTAGTTGGCTGGCAGGCAACAGCAAGGGCACTGGCAGTGGTGGGAGGATGAATGCTGTCATCCTGAATGAGGACTGGGGGTTTGTGCTCCATTGAGCCACTGCCACTCCCACTGGGCAGTGCCTCTACAATCCTACAAATGTTGATCGCTTCACTGGTATCAGCAAGGTGAAAGGTGTTACATGCAAGCTGCATGTAGATCCTAATGTGCCTCCAGTTGTGCATCAATGGTAACGAATACCATTGCATGTCAGGAAACAGACAGAGATGCAACATCAACGTCTCTTGACCTTGACATTATTGAGTAAGTCGGGGGTGAGCCTACCCCTTGTGTCTCACTCATACAAGTTGTCAAGAAACGCAAGAGCAAGAACCAGATTAGAATTTGCGTTGATATGCAATCACCAAACCAAGCCATACAACGAGAAAGACACTTGACAGTGACAATGGATGATTTCATAGAGAAAGTGAATGGCGCCAAACACTTTCCTAAACTTGACCTCAATGTGGGCTATCAGCAAATTGAGCATGCAGAAGAATCAAGATGTCTTATTGTATTCTCTAATCACATAAGACTTTTTCGATACAAGAGGCTCAACTTTGGAGTCAGCTCAGCAGCTGAGGTATTTCAGCATTTGATTCAATCTGCATTTCAAGGACTTCATCAGTGATGACATTCGCATCTATGGCCGCACCAAAGAGGAACTCGAGATGCACCTACATGTATGCCTGCAATGTCTCAGAGAATGTAACCTCACCTTAAACAAAGACAAGTGCTTGTTTAATGAAAGCAGAATTGAATTCTTCGGTCATGTGTTCATGGCGAAGGAGTCTCACCAGATCCACGGAAAGTTGAAGCCATTGCAAATGCTGCAGATCCTACAAACGTGCAAGAAGTCCGGAGTCTGCTAGGACTTGTCACATACTGCAGTCATTTTATTCCTGACCTTGCCTTGCTATTGCCCCCTTACGTGATCTGACAAAAGAGACCACTAAGTGGGGATGGACTAAATCACACAAACAGGTGGTACACCAAATCAAACGATGTTTGTCAGCAAGTTGCACAAATGCCCATTTTGACCCTGAAGAAATCACCCAGCTAGTCATGGATGCAAGCCAGGGTGGCTGAGGTGCAGTTCTCGTACAAAAGACAAGACAGGTAACCCATTAATCATTGCGATGGCAAGCAGATCGTTAGCGCCTGTAGAGCAACGTTATTCACAAACAGAGAGAGAAGCACTCTCAATCACATGGAGTATCTTACACTTTCATCTCTACTTATATGGAAGTGAGCTTTAAGTAATAACCGATCATAGACCACTAGTGAGCTTGCTCAACAACCCACATAGAAAACCATCCACTCGAATAGAATCACAGGAGCACGGGTTTCATGTTGAGTATCAGCAAGGCAGCTCAACCCAGCAGACTACCTTTTGCGACATTCAGTCGCAAACAGTCAGTTCTACTAGTTGTGAGGAAAATGTTGCTGAACAATATCTTACCTACATAAGCATAAATGCAGTGCCAAAGTCGCTAAAACTAGTTAACATTAAAGAAGCAACAAAACAAGATGGGGCTTTGCAATTATGTATGAAGACTATAGAATCGCGAAACTGGAAAGATGTGATTGAGAAAGCGTCTACAAACAAAATCGCTCACACACTTCAAGGTCTTCACAATATTTGAAATGAGCTCACTATTACAACCACATCAGATCTTGTATTACACAACAACTGTATTGTCATTCCACAGTCAGTGAGACAATGTGTGTCGTCGATATAGCACATGGAGGACACTGGGGAATTGTCAAAACCAAACAACCCTTTAGGGTAAAGGTATTGTTCCCAGGAATTGACCACATGGTAGAGTACAAAGTCAATCAGTGTTTGCCATGTCAAGCAACCACAATGTCAAATCTTCATGATTCTCTCACGATGTCCGAATTACCTCCAGGACCATGGATTGAAGTTAGCGTTGACTTCACAGATTTGCCCACAAGTGAACTAAGTAGCTAATTGAAACACATTAAGGATGGCAGGACTGGTGATGTGTCACGGCTGCAGCATGTGGGAGCTCCTGGATGCCAGTGTGATCCAGGGCAAACACGTCTGCAGTAAGTGTTTGCAGCTCAAAGAGTTTCGGCTCAGAGTCATTGAACTGGAGTCCGAGCTGCAGACACTGTGACACATCAGGGACAGGGAAAGTTACCTGGACATTTTGTACCAGGAGGCGGTCACACACCTGAGGATAGGGTCTTCTGATTTGGTCAGTGGTCAGGGACAGGAGAGTGTGGCTGCAGCTGAGGCAGCTAAGGGGACCCAGAGGGCAGGAATGCAGGAGCCTCAGCCATTTGGATTGTCCAACAGGTTTGAGGTTCTTTCAGCTAGTTTGGATGAGAGTGGGGGCTGCAGGGTGGATGAGCAACCTGACCATGGCACCTTGGTACAGGAAGCCATTCAAGTGGAGGGAGAAAAAAGGAATGCAGCGGTAGTAGGGACAGTATAGTTCGGGGGATTGACACTGTTCTCTGCAGCAAACAGCAAGAGTCCAGACGGCTGTGTTGCCTGCCCGGTGCCAGCGTTCGGGACATCTGCTCAGGGCTGGAGCGGAACTTACAGTGGGAGGGGAAGGATCCAGTCGTTATGGTCCATGTAGGTACCAACTACATAGGCAGGACAAGGAAAGATGTCCTGCATAGTCAGTATGAGGAATTGGGAACTAAATTGAGAAACAGAACCTCAAAGGTAATAATCCCTGAGCCACTTGCAAATTGGTATAGGGCAAATAAGAGTAGAGAAATTAATGCATGGCTCAAAGACTGGTGTGGTAGAAGTGGGTTCCGGTTCAAGGGGCACTAGCACCAGTACTGGGGAAAGTGGTGGCTGTACCATTGGAACGGTCTACACCTGAACCATGCTGGGACCCGTGTTCTTGCGAGTCGCATAACTACAGAAGTAGAGAGGGTTGTAAACTGGTAAATCAAGGAGTAGAGACAAGGCAATAGCGGAAGGTATTAATATGGGAAATGATAAACAGACAATGACAGGAAGGGACAGAGTGTACAAATTTAAGAGTAAATTAACAGATAAGGCTAGAGCCTACAAAAGTAATAAAAGGACAAAACTAAAGGCTCTGTATCTGAATGCACGTAGCATCTGAAACAAAACAGATGAACTGAGAGCGCAAATAGAAATAAATAAGTACGATAGGATAGCTATTACAGAGACATGGCTGCAGGATGACATGGATTGGGACCTGAATTTTGAAGGGTACATGGCATTAAGGAAGGACAGGAAGCTAGGAAAATGTGGAGGGGTGGCTTTGTTAATTAATGATGGTATTAGCACAATAGAGAGGGATGACCTAAGTTTAGGAAATCAGGTTGTATAAGCAGTTTGGGTAGAGATGAGAAAACATAAAGGCAAGAAGTCACTTATGGGAGTGGTGTACAGGTCACCTAATGTTAGCCACACTGTAGGACAGTGTATAGAGGAAGAAATTATGGCAGCCTGTCAGAAAGGTACGGCAATAATCATGTGAGATTTTAACCTACATATAGATTGGAAAAATCAGATGGCCAGAGGTAGCCTACATGAGGAGTACATAGAATGTTCTCGGGATAATTTCTTGGAACAATACGTTCTGCAGACAACGACAGAGCAGGCTACACTAGACCTGGTATTGTGCAACGGGATAGGATTATTTAATGACCTCATAGTTAAGGGGCCCCTAGGTAGCAGCGATCATAATTTGATTGAATTTTACATTAAGTCTGAGGGAGAGAAAAGTGGGTCCAAGACTAGTATTTTAAACTTAAATAAGGGCAATTATGAAGGCATGAAAGCAGAGCTAGCTAAAGTGAACTGGAAAATCAGGTTAAGGGATAGGTCAATAGAGATGCAGTGGCAGACATTTAAGGGGATATTTCAGAATACACAGAATAGACACATGCCAATGAGAAAGAAAAATTCCAAGGGGGAGGACCCACCATCCGTGGTTAACTAAAACAGTTAAAGATAGTATCAAACTTAAAGAAAAAGCACATAATTGCACAAAGATGGGAGGCAGATCAGAAGATTGGACAGAATATAAAAAAACAGCAAAGAATGACTAAATGATTGATAAGGAAGGTAAAATTAGAGTACGAGAGAAAGCTAGCTGGAAATATAAAGACAGATAGTAAGAGTTTCTATAGATATTTTAAAAAGAAAAAAGTTAACAAAGTGAACGTTGGTCCTATAGAAAGAGAGTCTGAGAATTAATAATGCATAATAATGAGGTAGCAGATGAATTGAGCAGGTATTTTGCACGGTCTTCACTATAGAGGATAGAAGTAACATCCCAGAATTAGATGTAAGTTAGGAAATGGAAGGGAGGGAGGAACTCAAGAAAATTACAATCACCAGGGAAGTTGTACTGAACAAATCGCTGGAGCTGCGGGCTGACAAGTCCCCGGGTCCTGATGGACTTCATGCTAGGGTCTTAAAAGAAGTGGCTAGTGAAATAGTTGATGCGTTAGTTTTAATTTTCCAAAATTCCCTAGATTCAGGGAAGGTTCCACTAGACTGGAAAATAGTGACTGTAACTCCTTTCTCCAAAAAGGGAGGGAGATAGAAAGTAGGAAATTACAGGCAGGTTAGCCTAACATCTGTCTTAGGGAAAATCTTAGAAGCTATTATTAAAGGCGTTATAGCAGGGCACTTAGAAAAATTCAAGGCAATCAGGCAGAGTCAACATGGTTTTGTTAAAGAGAAATCATGTTTAACCAATTTATTGGAGTTCTTTGAGGGAGTTACATGTACTGTGGATAAAGGGATCTTCTTCTCCCTACTGCTCTCACATGCGTTCAAGTCTTCAGAAGAAGGAATTTTCCTCCACACAAGATCAGATGACAGGTTGTTCAACCTTGCCCGTCTAAGAGCGAAGACCAAAGTACGGAAGGTCCTCATCAGGGAACTCCTCTTTGCTGACGATGCTGCATTAACATCCAACACAGAAGAGTGTCTGCAGAGACTCATCAACAGGATTGCAGCTGCCTGCAACAAATTTGGCCTAACCATCAGTCTCAAGAAAATGAACATCATGGGACAGGATGTCAGAAATACTCCATCCATCAATATCGGTGACCACGCTCTGGAAGTGGTTCAAGAGTTCACCTACCTAGGCTCAACTATCACCAGTAGATTAGATTAGAGATACAGCACTGAAACAGGCCCTTCGGCCCACCGAGTCTGTGCCGAACATCAACCACCCATTTATACTAATCCTACACTAATCCCATATTCCTACCACATCCCCACCTGTCCCTATATTTCCCTACCACCTACCTATACGAGGGGCAATTGCTAATGGCCAATTTACCTATCAACCTGCAAGTCTTTGGCATGTGGGAGGAAACCGGAGCACCCAGAGGAAACCCATGCAAACACAGGGAGAACTTGCAAACTCCACACAGGCAGTACCCAGAATTGAACCCGGGTCACTGGAGCTGTGAGGCTGCGGTGCTAACCACTGCGCCACTGTGCTGCCCTGTAACCTGTCTCTTGATGCAGAAATCAACAATCGAATGGGAAAGGCGTCCACTGCTATGTCCAGATTGGCCAAGAGAGGGTGGGAAAATGGCGCACTGACACAGAACACAAAAGTCCGAGTGTATCAAGCCTGTGTCCTCAGTACTTTGCTCTACAGCAGCGAGGCCTGGACAACGTATGTCAGCCAAGAGCGACGTCTCAACTCATTCCATCTTCGCTGCCTCCGGAGAATCCTTGGCATCAGGTGACAGGACCGGATCTCCAACGCAGAAGTCCTCATGGCAGCCAACATCCCCAGCATATACACCCTTATGAGCCAACGGTGCTTGAGATGGCTTGTCATGTGAGCCACATGGAAGATGGCAGGATCCCCAAGGACACATTGTACAGCGAGCTCGTCACTGGTATCAGACCCACCGGCCGTCCATGTCTCCGCTTTAAAGACGTCTGCAAAAGCGACATGAAGTCCTGTGACATTGATCACAAGTCATGGGAGTCAGTTGCCATTGATCGCCAGAGCTGGCAGACAGCCATAAAGGCGGGGCTAAAGAGTGGCGAGTCGAAGACACTTAGCAGTTGGCAGGAAAAAAGACAGAAGCGCAAGGGGAGAGCCAACTGTGTAACAGCCCCAACAACCAATTTTATCTGCAGCACCTGTGGAAGAGTCTGTCACTCTAGAATTGGCCTTTGTAGCCACTCCAGGCGCTACTTCACAAACCACTAACCACCTCTAGGCGCTTACCCATTGTCTCTCGAGACAAGGAGGCCAAAGAAGAAAGGGGAACCAGTGGAAGTATTGTACTTAGATTTCCAGAAAGCATTTGATAAGGTGCCACATCAAAGCAAAAAATAAAAGCACAAGTTGTCGGGGTTAACATATTGGCATGGATAGAAGATTGGTTAGCTAACAGGAAACAGAGAGTAGGAATCAATGGATCATTTTCTGGTTGGCAAGATGTAACGAGTGGTGTGCCACAGGGATCTGTGTTGGAGCCTCATCTTTTTACAATTTATATAAATGACTTAGATGAAGGGACCGAAGGTATGGTTGCTAAATTTTCTGATGACATAAAGATAGGTAGTAAAGTAGGTTGTGAAGAGGACATAAGGGATATAGATAGGTTAAGTGAGTGGTCAAAAATCTGGCAGATGAAGTATAATGTGGGAAAATGTGAAGTTGTCCATTTTGGTAGGAAGAATAACAAGGAAGCATATTATCTAAATGGTGCATGAATCGCAAAAGGTTAGTATGCAGGTACAGCACGTAATTAGGAAACCTAATAGAATATTATCGTTTATCACGAGGGGAATTGAATACAAATGTAGGGAAGTTATTCTTCAGCTATACAGGGCATTGTTGAGACCACATCTGGAGTACTGTGTACAGTATTGGTCTCCTTATTTAAGGAAGGATGTAAATGCACGGGAAGCAGTTCAAAGAAGGTTTACTAGACTGATACCTGGAATAGACAGGCTCTCTTATGAGGAAAGATTGGACAGGCTAGGCTTGTATCCGCTGTAATTTAGAAGAGTAAGAGGCAACTTGATTGAAACATATAAGATCCTGAGGGGCCTTGACAGGGTGGATGTGGAAAGGATGTTTCCCCTTGTGGGAGAATCTGGAACCAGGGGTCACTGTTTATAAATAAGGGGTTGCCCATTTAAGACAGAGATGAGGAGAAATTTTTTCTCTCAGAGGGTCGTGAGTCTTTGGAAATCTCTTCCTCAAAAGGCGGTGGAAGCAGAGTCTTTGAATATGTTTAAGGCAGAGGTAGACAGATTCTTGATAAGGAAGGGGGTGGATGGTTATTGGGGGTAGGTGGTAATGTGGAGAAATCAGTTCAGCCATGAACTTATTGAATGATGGAACAGGCTCGCGGGGCCAAGTGGCCTACTCCTGCTCCTAATTCGTATGTTTGTATGTAACACTTACTTGTCACTGACGACTACAGCAGATTCCCAATCATGGAATTAGTTATGTCAACTTCAAAATAGCAGTCATGCCAAAACCTGACCAAATCTTCGCCTTCTTTGTAATCCTCAAATGGTAAGAAGTGACAATGGACCCCTATTGAACAGCAATGAGTTCAGCAAATTTGCTTCACTCATAGAAAAATCAAACCCCGTTGGTCAAAAGCTAATGGAGAAGTCAAAAGATTTATGCGAACCTTGAAGAAAATGATACTTACAGCCACAGCTGAGAACAAGTCATGGAAGCAAGAACTATATCAGTTTCTTCGTCATTACAGAGCGACTCCTCACTAGACTACTAGGAAACCTCCAGCGATATTCATCTTTGCACATCCTATGCGCACATGTCTACTTGAGCTACCCTGCAAAGCTAATGATCAACATGTACGCAAACATGATCGAGAACAAAAAGATCGAATGAAGGTAAATTCAGAGTGCAACGTGAAATTTAGAGCTACACCGTTTAAGCCAGGACATAAAGTACTTGTGAAACCTGATGGTCATATTGGGAAATAAACAACCCCTTATGACATTCAACAATTTGTTGTGACCATCACAAAAGGATCAAAAATCACTGCTAAACGTGGTTCCCAAATTATCACAAGAAATGTGTCATTCTTCAAAGCACTGAAAACACTACTCGCAAGCATTGAATCTGATTCCAACATCGATATCTCAGAGGAAGAATATCATTCCAATGAGACTACACCTGATGTCAGACAATATCCTACTCATGAGAGAAAATGTCCACCATACTTAAGTGACCATGTTACGAAGTGAACTACTTATGCTTAAGTTTATTTTTTACACTTTTGGATACAAACCATTGAAGCATGCTATGTCTCTCATTTACTAAGAAAGGGAGGAATGTAGTGCCTTGAGAATTGCATTGTACATATTGTTCACTTGAGGCTACCTTGCACACATGAGCCAGCAGTGGGAACTGAAAGAGCAAGTGAAAGTAAACCAAAATAAAGAAGACTCCATTATATTCAGCAGCATGCTGCCTTTGTCTCAGTCTCTGCCTCATATGTCTTACTAAACTTGCCTAAACCTCACTCCAGTTCAGGGAACATCACAGTTGAATAGCTGGCAGTGCATCCAACCTGTGAGATATAGGTGTGAGGCTTGCAACCGTGCTAAGTGTGTGTGAGTGTGATGTTACAACAAGGTGAGAAAGAGGTCTAGGGTTCCCTTTCAGCCTTCACCTGGTCTTACTGTAAATAGGGTTTTGTTTTTAAACCCTGTTTTTAGCTCTCCCTTGGTGAATCCTTGTTCACTGCTTTCCAATTATAAGGCAAAGGAACCAACACAAGCTGGCTTTCTTAGGTTTAAAGAAGAAAGGTGAAATTTTATTAAACTTAAACTCAAGCTCTAATTCAGTTGACGCCTACGGATACACGACGCATCCACGCTAGCATGCGTACGCAATACATAGATGGAAATAGAGACAGAAAAGAGCAGAAGAAATAAAGTGGAAATGTTTGAGGCAATATCTGAAGAGTTTTTGTTACGGGTCTTCGAGCTCACTATACAGTGCTTGATTGCAGGTGGATCTTGCTATTTGTTGGGGCCCAGTATTCTTCTTAAACCTTGTATGCTGTAGGAGACTTCTCTCTTGAGGTTCATGTGTCTTCAGTGGATTCAGAGGCTTGTGAGAAAGAGATGGGAGCAGGCAGACAGGAAAGGCTGTGGTGAGCCAGCCAAGGGAGATCTTCTCAGTCCAGGAACATTCAGCTTTCTGCCCAAACTGTTTGTACAAATTCAAAAAGCTCAGGTTGCCCTGCAGGTTAATCATGTGACTAGCTGGTTTGACCATGTCCATTTGTGTATTCGACCATCTTAGCAGTCAACCTGGAATGCGAACTCCCCCACCTTCAACGTCTGGTGATCAAAAGTCCATTGTGGGTTGAATGTGTTGGGAATTCCTGCTTTGTCCTTCCAAACACTGTCTGTTAATATGCAAATGTCTTTTCTAGCCATGGCTGATCTGTTTAACAAGTCCTTTCTTCACTGCAGTAACAGTTTAAAGTCAATGTTCATGACAAAAATAATGTGCCTCATTCTTGGCAGATGGGAACCTAGCATGACGGTGAGATGAAGCTAGGTATGAGTCGCGATTGAAGGAGATTGTTGGTTGGCTAGAGATGGGATGGGGTGCTTTGAGCAGTGTGTGAAGCTAGTGGTGGAGTTGGTGGAATGTAGCACTTGGAGATACATTCACTGGCCTTGACCACTTATGTGATGCCATTGAACTGCTTTCAGTACTGCATCCATGTCCTTGGGGCTATACTCCTGGCATTGACCTGCATAGCTATCTGCTCCTATTGCCTTCTCAGAATCTGTCTGGAAGGCTTCCTTGCTCTCTTGGATAGAGGGCCTCTCTCCTTCTGTCAACCTCCTGCACCAAGGCCTCCAGTGTTGTGATAGAAAACCTTGGAGCTTGCTGACTGCCATATTGTGCTATTCCTGTGTCTTTCCCAGGTCAAAGTCTCTTGTGAAATTATTTCCAGCACCTGCTGCAACCAAAATGCACCACCACTTTGAGAGGTGCAGCTTGCTTTAAGTAGCACAGGCTAGCTTGAACTCATGTGAGCCTCTTTTGCACCCCTACATCAGTGCACTCATGAAAATGAGCAGGCAGCACGATGTTTGCATGTTGCCGGCATCAGAATTAACAGGCACAGATTGATCGCACATCGCAATTTCCATGCCCATTTTCAGGCTTTATCCAAATTTTCCCCTCAAATTTTTGCCAGAAATTCAAAGATCAAAAAAGTGCTTGGAAAAAAAGATGTGCAAACACATAAAAATAACTGGTAGTTGTGATATCTCACATGTTATCTAATGTATAGAAAAAGTACTCTGATATTTCCCTTTAGGCACTTTAAGTTTTCTTTCCTTTGACTGTTAGGGGAATCAGAAGAAATTAGTTTGCACAGTTGAGCTGTTAATAGATGTGAATTGTGAGTGGTACAAAGCATCTGAAGCCCTTTGAGCCAATCTGAAAATGGACTGACTGACACAGTGATTTAGCATCCTGTTCTTTCACTTGCATTAAAATCCAAGTGAGGTTAGTAAGGTAAATAGTCTTTGCAACAGCTGCAAGTGAAATGAGTTTGGGCAATTTCAACCTAGTTCCTAATGGATATGGGTTCCCAGCACAAAAATTGACCCAAAATTATCAGTGATCAGCACAACGGGGAAGCCAGACGAATGATTGATGTGGAAAATAGAAACCAGTGATGGTTAGCTTCTGAAGGTTGAGATTGTGTGGAGGTCACGGCATCTATACTCTGATTAACTAGAGAGCACTAGGATGCTTTGCAATGACAATGGGGGTAATTTTCAACTTCTCTGCCTGGGTGGGAACCTTACGGATTGGATGAAGATTGGACAGATTTGACAATGAGCAGGCGATCTGTTCCGCCAAGTAACTGCTCAGGCAGAGAAGTCGAAAGTTACCCCAATGGCTGCAAATAACAGAAAAAATGAATTGCTAGTAATCATTTATCTCTTGAGATTCACAAGCAAAGTGAATTTTATACTGCTTTGTTATTACACCAGGAGGTGTCAGATCAGCTCTAGACCCACAACATTTTCATTGCCTGTTCACATCGTTATGAAGTTAGGAATATTACACATAGATATTCAAATACACAAATGCAGTGTTGCGGACTAGTTCTGACTTTATAATAACTGAAAAATGATGATGAGCCACTAAGTTCTTTTCGAACATTAAAATATGACTTTCCTTTTGAAGTTAGATGTTTCATACTCGCTGCTTTTATACTAAAGTGCACTGTAATTAATATAATTCAGTTTTTAATGGTCTTAATATGCTATGCCTGTGCTGGGACGAGGGAGCAGTACCCCAGGACATGCGCGATGCCAATATCATCACCCTCTATAAAAACAAAGGTGACCGTGGTGACTGCAACAACTACCGTGGAATCTCCCTGCTCAGCATAGTGGGGAAAGTCTTTGCTCGAGTCGCTCTGAACAGGCTCCAGAAGCTGGCCATGCGCGTCTACCCTGAGGCACAGTGTGGCTTTCGTGCAGAGAGATCGACCGTTGACATGCTGTTCTCCCTTCGTCAGATACAGGAGAAATGCCGTGAACAACAGATACCCCTCTACATTGCTTTCATTGATCTCACCAAAGCCTTTGACCTCGTCAGCAGACGTGGTCTCTTCAGACTACTAGAAAAGATCGGATGCCCACCAAAGCTACTAAGTATCATCACCTCATTCCATGACTATATGAAAGGCACAATTCAACATAACGGCACCTCATCAGACCCCTTTCCTATCCTGAGTGGCGTGAAACAGGGCTCTGTTCTCGCACCCACACTTTTTGGGATTTTCTTCTCCCTGCTTGCGTTCAAGTCCTCTGAAGAAGGAATTTTCCTCCACACAAGATCAGGGGGCAGGTTGTTCAACCTTGCCCGTCTAAGAGCGAAGTCCAAAGTACGGAAAGTCCTCATCAGGGAACTCCTCTTTGCTGACGATGCTGCTTTAACATCTCACACTGAAGAGTGCCGGCAGAGTCTCATCGACAGGTTTGCGGCTGCCTGCAATGAATTTGGCCTAACTATCAGCCTCAAGAAAACGAACATCATGGGGCAGGACGTCAGAAATGCTCCATCCATCAATATTGGCGACCACGCTCTGGAAGTGGTTCAAGAGTTCACCTACCTAGGCTCAACTATCACCAGTAACCTGTCTCTAGATGCAGAAATCAACAAGCGCATGGGTAAGGCTTCCACTGCTATGTCCAGACTGGCCAAGAGAGTGTGGGAAAATGGTGCACTGACACGGAACACAAAAGTCCAAGTGTATCAGGCCTGTATCCTCAGTACCTTGCTCTATGGCAGCGAGGCCTGGACAACATATGTCAGCCAAGAGCGACGTCTCAATTCATTCCATCTTCACTGCCTCCGGAGAATCCTTGGCATCAGGTGGCAGGACCGTATCTCCAACACAGAAGTCCTCGAGGCGGCCAACATTCCCAGCTTGTACACACTACTGAGTCAGCGGCGCTTGAGATGGCTTGGCCATGTGAGCCGCGTGGAAGATGGCAGGATCCCCAAAGACACATTGTACAGCGAGCTCGCCACTGGTATCAGACCCACCGGCCGTCCATGTCTCCGCTTTAAAGACGTCTGCAAACGCGACATGAAATCCTGTGACATTGATCACAAGTCGTGGGAGTCAGTTGCCAGTGTTCACCAGAGCTGGCGGGCAGCCATAAAGACAGGGCTAAAATGTGGCGAGTCGAAGACACTTAGTAGTTGGCAGGAAAAAAGACAGAGGCGCAAGGGGAGAGCCAACTGTGCAACAGCCCCAACAAACAAATTTCTCTGCAGCACCTGTGGAGGAGCCTGTCACTCTAGAATTGGACTTTATAACCACTCCAGGCGCTGCTTCACAAACCACTGACCACCTCCAGGCGCGTATCCATTGTCTCTCGAGATAAGGAGGCCCAAAGAAAGAATACCAACACTGTGTTATGAATTTGCCTATTTGCTACTGCATTTTGGCATCAGTTTGGTATCCAAGAGGAAGCACACTGGCAAGAAAGCCTCATATAAAAGCAATGTGAATATTCCAGAAATTCAAACAAAAAGCAGGGAGAAATACAGCTTTAACTTTACGTTGTTTTTTTTAAAGATTTCAATTCTGCCAATTATCAAGATCCACAAAATGTATATTTTTAAATGTTACAAAGGAGTTAGTCTCTCAAGTTTACACTATGAAAAATGGGTTTTAAATGTGCACGCTACATACTATCTCAAGTACGTCCCCTTGCTTAAATTCTGAGCAGGCACTTGTAGAGTTATCAGCTAACAAATATACAACATAACATTTGAGGAATTAAAGTGAGCACTTCCATCAGCTCCTTCGATAACTTGGTGACAAAATGTGCTGCTTGATACAGACAAGGGAGGACAGAGGTTCAATACCTGGTCGATGCTCTGTTAGCTGATTTCAGTGCCGCTGGACTAGGGAGGGGGAAATCAGTCCAATGCTAAAAAGTGAGCATGTGAGTATAAATTGTGAACAGGATTGGGTTCACTTGTTCCATGTCTGAATGGC
Organism: Heterodontus francisci; assembly: GCF_036365525.1. Taxonomy (NCBI): domain Eukaryota; kingdom Metazoa; phylum Chordata; class Chondrichthyes; order Heterodontiformes; family Heterodontidae; genus Heterodontus; species Heterodontus francisci. The sequence goes on along the minus strand of NC_090382.1, from coordinate 80,782,572 downwards.
TGGCAACACCTACAGACTGGCTAGGTTCACAAACAAAAAATGGCCTTTTGGGCAAGGCAGCCTGTGTCCTTGGAGCAGCAAGAGTCAGCATATCAGGAAAGGAGAGGACGGGAGAAAACTGGAGAAAAAAATGAATACTTCTAGTGCAAAAGTTGCCTCCATGGAATAAACGGATTGGAATATGTCATGCTATTGAATTATGGGGGGCAGTCAGGAAAGTGGAGTTTGGATCACAACCAGATCAGCCATGATCTTATTGAATGGCAGAGCAGGCTCAAAGGGCTGAATGGCCTACTCCTGTTCCTAAGTCCTATGTTCATATGAATCAGGTAGTGTGTCTCCTGTACTGGGTTTGCTTCCATGGAATTTAGCAGGAGTCTAGCAGTTCTCCCATCGCACTGCTGTAGGAATTGGAATAATACATTTGAAAAGAACCTCCATTCTCTGCAACTGCTATCTTGTGTTAAAGAAAATGTGTTTTGATTAAAAGCTTGACCTAGTTAAGTCACAACATAGTAGTGAGTCAAGTTAGGCAAATTTGATCTTCAATTAACCTCTTGCCTTTTCAGGTGTCTCTGATTCACATTGAACTGTCTACAAACAAAGTGATCTAGCTGTGTGATGACTATACAGTGCAGATTATGGTTGCATCAGATGTACACATGCACCAGTGAACACCAAGTACCTTGTGCCTAGCATGCAGCATGGTGGAATAACTTCAGACTTCCTCTGGGGTTTTGAGCCATGAGGTGAATGTAAAACAAAACTGCAGTTCTTTAAAACCATCTCTTCAAGGCAAACATTTCAAGTTAACATAAAAATGAAATATATTGGGTGGATCAGGTCAATGCATTTTATTCTCCAGACTTGATCACATAAACAAGACATTGATTTAAGTTTAAAATCAAAGCAGAAAATGCTGAAAATACTCAGCAGGTCCAGCAGCACCTGTGGAGAGAGAAACAAAGTTAATGGCCGGGTTTTATCCTAGGCAGACAGGAGCCGGCCAATCAGCGGGCCGGCAGCTCCTAGATCCAGCAGCGCCACCAGGAGAGGTGGCCACTGCTGGGACTGCAAAAAGTAAAGATGCCGGGGAACCTGGAAGGCAGGTTGCCTCGCTGGGGGTAATCAGCCAGGCCCCGGCGAGACAAGGGTGGTCAGTTGCGGGGACAGGGGGCCGATCATGAGAGCCGCCTCCGGGACGTTCAAGAGCCGCCTGCTTTTGTCTCGGGTCTCAGACGCCCACTTGCCATGCGTAAAATCGGCATGGAGGCAGGCGAAGGCCCTTAAGTGGCTGTTAAGTGGCCACTTAAGGGCCTTGATTGGCCTGGGGTGGGCGGGCAGGAGCATGTCGGGAAAGCCTCCCGAGCCTCCCACTCCATTTTACGCCACACCCACCCAACCCCCATCCCGCTCTTTGGGGTGGCATAAAATTCAGCACAATGTTTCAGGTCTGTGATCTTTCATCAGAACTGCAAGAAACAATGACTTGATATTCAGTGGTGGGGTCATGGAACAGCCATATAAATACTATGGTTACAAGAGCAGGTCAGAGGCTGGGAATTCTGCAGTGAGTAACTCATCTCCTGGCTCCCCAAAGTTGTCCAACATCTACAAGGCACGTCAGGAGTGTGATGGTAATACTCTCCACTTGCCCGGATGAGTACAGTTCCAACAACACTTAAGAAGCTCGACACCATCCAGGAGAAAGCAGCCTACTTAATCAGCACCCTATCCATTCACTCCCTCCACCATTGGTGCATAATAGCAGCATTGTGTACAATCTACAAAATGCACTGGAGCATATTGCCAAGGACACTTCAACAGCACCTTCCAAGCCTGCGACTTCTACCACCGAGATGGACAAGGGCAGCAGGCACATAGGAACACCACTACCTGCAAGTTCCCCATCACACCATCCTGATTTGGAACTATAACACCACTGCTTCACTGTCGCTGGGTTAAAATCCTGGAACTCCCTTCCTAACAGTATTGTGGGTGTACCGCATGGACTGCAGCGATTCAAAGCAGCAGCTCACCATCACATTCTCAAGGGCAATTAGAATTGGGCAATAACTGCTGGACTTGCCAGCGATGCTCACATCCCATGAATGGATTTTAAAAAGGGCCCAGAGGGGTGTTGGTACCCATGAGTTGTTGAAGTTTGTGGTCCTTCACACCTGAAAGGAAGATAAAAAGATTGACATTAAAGTACTGGATGAGGTGAAGGATGAAATGAAACTGTGCAGCAGACAGCTTTAAGATACAGAGAGACAGTGCTGCTTAAGACAGAGTCAAGAGTGTGCATGTGACGATGCAAGGCATTGAATGTGGATCTCAGGATGTGGCGAGAACAATGGTTCGAAGAATGCTGAATGTCTATAATTGTAGGTGGATCTGAAAAATGAAGGATGCAATTTCAGTTGAAATCTACATGGAATAAGTTACAGCTGGAGACAGTTGCTAAGAAGGAAATGTGGCTGTTGTAACTATTGAGGTGGGAGGAGTGCACTGTTTTTCTCTAGTTCCACTTCTCCGCGGATCACAACATATGTTCAAATGTTTACCCAGTTACTGATACGGCCAATTATATACACTATCTTATTTCAGAAAAAAAAACCACCAACCAGCTTTCTTTAATAAACAACAAAATTATCAATTTATTATAAAACAAGACTTATTCAGGAAAGATGCAAAGCATTAACACACAGATTGAAATATGATAGTTCCCTCTAAATTAGCCCAACACACACACACACACACACACAAACACACACACAGGTTAAAGAAAAAATAAAGACGTTTTCTCTGCAGAGATCCCTTTACAAAAAAGTAAAGAAAAAATACTGTGGCCAAATACTTGTTAATTTCTGAAGGAAAAGGAGAAGATATGGAATGATATCATAAAAGCAAAATACTGCGGATGCAGGAAATCTGAAATAAAAACAAGAAATGCTGGAACCACTCAGCAGGTCTAGCAGTATCTGTGAAAAGAGAAGCAGAGTTAACGTTTCAGGTCAGTGACCCTTCTTCGGAACTGACAAATATTAGAAAAGTCACAGGTTATAAGCAAGTGAGGTGGGGGTGGGGCAAGAGATAACAAAGGAGGTGTAGATTGGACCAGGCCACATAGCTGACCAAAAGGTCATGGAGCAAAGGCAAACAATATGTTAATGGTGTGTTGAAAGACAAAGCATTAGTACAGATTAGGTGTTAATACACTGAATATTGAACAGCAGCAAGTGTAAACCTGAAAAAAAAACAACTCTTGACCACCATGAATCTTGACATGTCACTTCTCTGTAGACAATGATATCAGTTGTCCTTTTATTCTGGCCTCCCAAATATGCGTGGACGGCTGTCACTCAGATCTTTTTGGAGTTATTCTCTTCAGGCAACATCAAGCATTAGTCTTGCAGGCTTTTCAGGAGAAATGCAGCGTCAGGGGTTTCAGCTATCACACTGGATTCTCAAGCTTTCTCAAAAAGGTGGAAAAAGGATGAACTGGTTGCTTCTCTCATAGCAGGCTTACCCCCAACTGACTCAAAACAATATCCAACTGAAACCAACTCTTGACCACCATGAATCTTGACATGTCACTTCTCTGTAAACAACTCCCCTAGTCATCAAGGCTCCTGCTGTTTATTTAGCTTAAGACATGTGACATCCTGTAAGGGTTGTTTTTAAACACAAATCTCAAGTCCTTCCAGTGACCTTTTTAAACAAAACCAAAGTCCAGAATTTATGGAATCTCTTCAGTCTTCCAAAGGAATCCAGTTCTGCAATTTTAAAACACGAGTCTTCAAAAAATATAAAAAATGGAATTACTTTCATAACACTGTGAAAGCGCATTTTGGTAGATACCTGATCAAACACGAGAAGGGAAATAGAAAACAATGAAGGTGAACAAGGTAGGAGAGAGAATTGGAAATCCCATCGGAGAATACAGCAGAACTTCTTCAAGGTGAGAATTCCTGGAAGAGAAGTGGCAATGAATTAAATACTAATACAAAATCCAAATACAAAATCAGGTCTGAAAGGTCACAGACCTGAAACATTAACTCTGTTTCTTTCTCCACAGATGCTGCCAGACCTGCTGAGTATTTCCAGCAATTTCTGTTTTTATTTCGGATTTCTAGCATCTGCGGTATTTGGCTTTTGTATTATAGATTTGAGTTAGTTTCTTGCACAACCAAGTTTCTTTGATTTCCCAACATCCAGCCATATCATTTTAATATTCAGAAACTTTACTAATTATGCTTCAAATTTTAATTTACTGCAAATCATCTGCCACGTCCATTTTGCATTGAATAATCCTTGATTACTTTCTCAAAGTTGTATGTACTAGCCCAATCATCCATTCCTCCCACAGCAGCATACTGTGGCTGCACTGTGCACTATCTACAGAATGTATTACAGCAACTCATTATGGCATTTTTGGCAGCTTTTCCCAAACAGCTACCATCGCTGCCACCTAAAAGGACAAGGGAAACAGGTGCAATGGGAACATCATCACCTCCAAGTTCCCCTCCCAATGCACACACAAAGCTCAGTTGGACATAAATCGTCCTTCTCACATTGTCAATGGGTCAAAATCCTGGGCCTCGCTACCTAACAACATTGCAGAAGTACCTTCATCACAGCTGTGATTTAAAAAGAAGGCCCACCACCACTTACTCAGGAGCAACTAAGAACCAGCACTGGGCCAGCTGCATTCAAGAAGACATAGTCTACGTCGCAGGCTGCCACTAAAAATATGGAGCTGGGAGGTGCAGGAATAATTCCTTTAATATTTTCATGCCATCAGCCCAAAATGAACTTGGACCCAGATCCCAAAACTGAAACTATCGGAGGGAATCCAATTGGATCAAGACAATTCATTCTATGGAGCTGAGCTTTGGAGATGTTTGATGCTGTCTTCACTATTCTCTACAATTTGTCCAGGTTAACTTTGGAAGTGAAGAAAATAAGTGAAGTGATAAACGATTCCCAATTCAAGCATAAAGTTCAAGTTACATTCTTACATGCATTACCTTAGTATGAGTAACTTCACAATTACTTTATGTAGACTTTTAATACTTTCCCTCAAAGTTGCTGGTTATCAATTTACAATGCGATCTTATTGTCTTTTATCTGACAGATGTGCCCAAAACCAGAGAATAGGCTTTGATTTATTGTAAAGTAAATTATAGTGTGCATTTAAGCCTGCCTATGATGTGCAGATTTTAAATTATTCCTTTTGAGAAATAGCATCGTGTAATAAATATGGTATTATTTAATCTCGACGAAGCTACACATAGATGAAGTATGGGCTGTATAATTATTTCAAATAGGGAGAGTCTCATTCATTAACAGATTTACCCAGGTGAATTACTTCACTAGCTAAGATGTATTATGCTACACAACTCACAGAAGTGTGAAAGAACTGGTGTCATACATAAATCTGTCTGAATCTGGGGCTGACCTGCATGAGATTTCTTCTACTTTTAACTCTTTGAATATTCAACTTAACCCTTTGAAGGCTACAGTAACATTTTTTCTTCATCTACCTATTTCTCCTCCCTTTCCCGTCACCTGGCCAAGGCAGATTTCATTCCTCCCACTAAGGTCTTTTGTTTCCTTGATTTCTACCAAAGCCTTCACTGCTCCCCTTCCTTTCTACTGTCCACTCCTGCCCCAGGTTTGCCTGCCACTGCCCACACCAGAATTCTTCTTGAATAAACCTATGGCTACTCCCTGTGCCTCTCTCAGCATGTTCTGAAAGACTCATCAAGGCTTTTGTCATTGACTTCTGTCCCTCCCACAGCCCTAACCAAAGTCAAGGACAACAATCTCTGTGACAGGCCATTGTGAATATTGCTTCTCATCATCCTTTGCCTCACTGCGACCTCCGACTTGGGAAGGAGGCCAAGGGCAGGGGTGGCCTTAACTTTCTTTATGGGACCTAGCGGAACATTCCTGCTCCCCTGGTCTCCCCACAAGGACAGGCACAAAAAAGTTAAAAGCCTTACCTTTGGGGCCTCTTCTGGCACCCAATCCTCTTCCTGCTAGGTGGAACTGGTGGCAAACTCACAACAACTTCAGCATTCAGGCCTACAGTTAAAACAGCAGTTGAGTCCTAGTGATGCACCAGAGCACGAGCTGAAACTTTAAGGCAGGACGCTGCCGGTTTCTGACAGGTGTTCCTTTCACCTGCAGGTGGGAACGGTGGGGAAAGTCAATGAGTGAGTCCTAAAGGTGAATTAACTGCTCACCCAGTTGGTATTTGCCAAACATGCAGGGTTAAAATTGTCTTTAAAATATTGAGAGAAAACCCATACTGTAATAGTGCCTTTCTGTCCATCTAAGCATCCATAGGGACCATGGTGCCAACTGTGGGAATGTGGGTTCATACCATCCATAAATCTCAATGTCTTCGTCTGTTCATGGGATCAGCACTCAATGAGTTGAAACAGATTTCTGCTGAACAGTGATGCTTTGTGAAGGAGGTCTGAGGAAAGGATGAGAAGCTGAAAGAATGGGAAGATCACTCATCCATGTCTTAAGGATCTAGGGCAGTACTGGACCTAATCTTAGGGAATGAAGCCGGAAAAGTGGTAAAAGTGTCAGTGGGGGAACATATTGGGGATAGTGAAGGTCTGGTAGCATCTGTGGAAAGATGAAGGGTCACTGACCCGAAACGTTAACTCTGCTTCTCTTTCCACAGATGCTGCCAGACCTGCTGAGTGGTTCCAGCATTTATTTATTTATTTAGAGATACAGCACTGAAACAGGCCCTTCGGCCCACCGAGTCTGTGCCGACCATCAACCACCCATTTATACTAATCCTACATTAATCCCATATTCCTATCACATCCCCACCTGTCCCTATATTTCCCTACCACCTACCTATACTAGGGGAAATTTATAATGGCCAATTTACCTATTAACCTGCAAGTCTTTGGCATGTGGGAGGAAACCGGAGCACCCGGAGAAAACCCACGCAGACACAGGGAGAACTTGCAAACTCCGCACAGGCAGTACCCAGAATTGAACCCGGGTCCCTGGAGCTGTGAGGCTGCGGTGCTAACCACTGCGCCACTGTGCCGCAGATTTCCAGCATCCGCAGTATTTTGCTTTTATTTTGGGGATAGTGAAGATGGCTCTGTAAGATTTAAGGTATTTATGGAAAAGGACAAAGATGGACCGAAAATAAAGGTACTGAATTGGGGACAGGCCGATTTTAAGATGATAAAACAAGATCTGGCCAAAGTGGACTGGGAGCAGCTACTTGTAGGAAAGTCGACATCAGATCAGTGGAAGTCATTCAAAGAGGAAATAGTGAGAGTTCAGAGCCAACATGTACCAGTTGAGGTGAAGGGTAGGACCAACAAGTCCAGGGAACACTGGATGTCAAGAAATATAGAGGATTGGATCAGTAAAAAAATGGAGGCTTATGGCAGATTCAGAGGGCTGAAAACAGTGGAGGTACTGCAGGAGTATAGAAAGCGTAGGGGGGTACTTAAAAAAGTAATTAGGAGAGTGAAGAGGGGACATGAAAAAACACTGGCTGGCAAAATAAAGGAAAATCCTAAGGCATTTTATAAGTATATTAATGGCAAGAGGATATCCAGGGAAAGAGTAGGGCCCATTAGGGACCAAAATGGCAATCTGTGTGTGGAGCCGGAGGACATAAGTGAGCTTTTATATGATTATTTTCATCTGTGTTCACTATGGAGAAGGACAATGTAGGTGTAAAGATCAGGGAGGGAGATTGTGATATACTTAAACATATTAGCATTGAAAGGGAGGAAGTATTAGCTGTTTTAGTGGGCTTAAAAGTGGATAAATCCCCAGGCCCAGATGAGATGTATCCCAGGCTGTTATGTGAGGCAAGGGAGGAGATAGCAGGGGCTCTGACACAAATTTTCAAATCCTCTCTGGCCACAAGAGAGGTACCAGAGGATTGGAGGACAGCGAATGTGGTACCATTATTTATGAAAGGTAGCAGGGATAAACCCGGTAATTACAGGCCAGTGAATCTAACATCAGTGGTAGGGAAACTATTGGAAAAATTTCTGAGGGACACGATTAATCTCCACTTGGAGAGGCAGGGATTAATCAGAGATAGTCAGCATGGCTTTGTCAGGGGGAGATGGTGTCTGACTAACTTGATTGAATTTTTTGAGGTGGTGACGAAATGTGTAGATGAGGGAAAAGCAGTTGATGTAGTCTATATGGACTTCAGTAAGGCTTTTGATAAGGTCCCGCTTGGGAGACTGGTTAAGAAGGTAAGATCCCATGGGATCCAAGGCAATTTGGCTAAATGGGTCCAAAATTGGCTTCGTGGCTGGAGGAAGAGGGTAATGGTCGAGGGTTGTTTTTGCAAGTGGAAGCCTGTGACCAGTGGTGTACTGCAGGGATCGCTGCTGGGACGCTTGCTGTTTGCAGTGTACATTAACGATTTAGACGTGAATATAGGAGGTATGATCAGTAAGTTCGCAAATGACACGAAAATTGGTGGAGTTGTAAATAGTGAGGAGGATAGCCTTAGATTACAGGACGATATAGATGGGCTGGTAAGATGGGCAAAGCAGTGGCAAATGGAACTCAATCCTGAGAAGTGTGAGGTGAAGCATTTTGGGAGGACTAACAAGGCAAGGGAATAGACCAAGGATGGTAGGACCCTAGGAAGTACAGAAGGTCAGAGGGACCTTGGTGTGCTTGTCCATAGATCATTGAAGGCAGCAGCACAGGAAGATAAGGTGGTTAGGAAAGCATTTGGGATACTTGCCTTTATTAGCCGAGGCATAGACTATAAGAGCAGGGAGGTTATGATGGAGCTGTATAAAACGCTAGTTAGGCCACAGCTGGAGTATTGTGTACAGTGCTTGGCACGACGCTATAGGAAGGATGTGATTGCACTGGAGAGGGTGCAGTGGAGATTCACCAGAATGTTGCCTGGGCTGGAGCATTTCAGCTATGAAGAGAGACTGAAAAGGCTAGGGTTGTTTTCCTTGGAGCAGAGAAGGCTGAGGGGAGACCTGATTGAGGTATACAAAATTATGAGGGGCATAGATAGGGTAGATAGGAAGAAACTTTTTCCATGAGTGGAGGTGTCAATAACCAGGGGGCATAGATTTAAGGTAAGGTGCAGGAGGTTTAGAGTGGATTTGAGGAAAGAAGTTTCCACCCAGAGGACGGTTGGAATCTGGAACACACTGCCTGAAGAGGTGGTAGAGGCAGGAACCCTCACAACATTTAAGAAGTATTTAGATGAGCACTTGAAATGCCATAGCATACAGAGCTATGGGCCAGGTGCTGAAAAATTGGATTAGAATAGTTAGGTGCTTGATGGCCGGCACAGTCACGATGGGCCGAAGGGCCTGTTTCTGTGCTGTATAACTCTATGACTCTATTGCAGGATGACGAATTGGGCATAGAAAAACCAGGAGGGTACTTTTCAAGAAAACTAAATCGCCACCAAAAAAAGTATTCAACTGTGGAAAAAGAAACTTTAGGACCATTGCTGGCTCTTAAACAATTCAAATATATGTCCGCCAAGACTACAAAGTAACACTAATATATACTGACCATAACCCATTAACATTTGTTGAAAAATTTAAAAGCCAAAATGCTAGAATATTCAGATGGAGTTTGTTGTTGCAGCCTTATCATTTGAAGATTGTACATATTTCGGGGAAAAACAATGTTATCGCCGACGCTTTGTCACTAGTTTAACCTTGTTAAGTGCCATGAATAACAATGTTACAGAGAAAAATTCTGTTCATTACCAGTGGAGTGAATGGGGGAATGAATGTGAAAATATGTTTCGAGTATTTTTTCAGTTTCTGTTTTTCATTGTAATGAAATGCATTTTAAGAATATCGATTCATTTCACCAAGAGTAGAGGGGTCATAGAAATTTTTTTCTCTGTTTATAAACAAAGGGGGGTGGTCTGTGTGCCTTTGAGACTGAAAGAAGTTTTAATATTCTCTGGGAATAGTGTGTGCAAGCTACAAGTCTGTTCCTAAGCAACAGCAAGAGAGAGAGGTCACATGCTGTATTGTATCCGTTTGACTGTGTGAAAAGACTGGCTAAACTGGTTTGATTTGGCAGACCAGCAAAGCATGCTCTCCTTGAAGGAAGAATTTGTCTCTCTCTAGCAGAAAATCTACATTCACCTACAGGCTGTGTTTCACCTAAAGAGGAGAAGACCTCTGTAAAGGAATTGTTGCATTGTTGGAGGTAGCAAATTGATTTTACTCCTGTCTCTAAGAAGTCTTTGCCTCAGGAGTGACTTTCTGTTATCTTTTGTGTTTCTGGGAGTTCTGGTAACTCAGTAAAGTTTCTATTGATAGACTGCTAATCCAAAATTCTAAATAGACCTGTTGTTATACTCCTTGTTGAAATTTCTGTGTGATGCCTACTGCAGTTGAAGTGCCTTGAATGCCTATCATTACAGACTGTCCATTAACTCACCTGGAAACTTTGAGTGGCATCTGACTATTCAACTCTGGGACACCTCACTGACCCAGAAAAGTAACCAACCAGGACTTACAACCCAGTTGTTTCGTTATTCCTAAAAAACAGCTTGAATTTAAAAACATCATTTTAGAACCAGTTAACCCTTGGTTTTTGAATGTATGTGTGTTTTTAATGAGGGTTAGGAGGAATAAGAAGTTATAAAGCCTTTTCAGACATAGATTTATCTCAGTATTGTTTAAGATTTAGTTTATTAATTGATAGTTAATTTGTTGTTGTTTAAAGATACCTGGTTTGGTGCATTTTATTCTGGCGGTTAATAAAGTGTTTAATTTGGCTAATTTCTGGTAGATGGAAACTTTAATAATATGCTCTGACCTGTGGAGTAATAGGACTGAATTGACAGGGCATTACTCCTGCCTCGGTCGTAACAAGACAAAGAGCTTATTCTGCGATTGTTACAACTCATGTCTGTGTTTAAAGTAACAAAATAAAATAGAAGAGGAAAGCAGTCCAACACCAACCAAATCCAATGACAAATATCAGTTTGCTTCATTCGATAGCACTCTCACATCTGAGACAGAAAGTTTTGAATTCAAGCTCCACTTCAGGATTTGAGCATATCGTTTAGGCTGATATTTCAGTGCAGTACTGAGAGAAGGCTGCATGAGGAGGCTGCATTGTTGGAAATGCTGTCATTCAGATGAGGAGTTAAACCAGGATACTATTTCCCTGTGTAGGTGTACAGAAGAAATCCAATTATATTGTTCAAAGGGGAGCAGGAGATTGTCCTGGTATCTTGCCTGGGATTTCTCCTCAATTAACATCACCAAAAACAGATTAATTTGATTCTTCTCACTTGCTATCTGTAGAAACTTGTGCACAAATCAACTTCTGTTGTTGCATTCATAACAACTACTTTTCAAAATTAATTTATTGGTTGTGAAGCACTATGGTGCATCTTGAGATCATAACAGGGTACTACCCACATAAAGTTTTTTCTTTCTTTCAAATACTGTCTCCTGCAAAATTGGACACAGAACCCTGCCAAGGAGTAATGTCATTCAAGTATACAGAATTATATAACAACCTCATTCTTTTCATCTGTAAGCACCGTGCCATGACTTGAGAAAGCTTGTAGGCTCTTTAGTCAGTAATTTATTCAATAAAAAGGGACTCTTGCCCACTTAAACTGATTAAGTTACAATAAGAAACATAAATTCATTATTGAAGATGGCATAGTTTGCTGTTGTCAGACTGCCATCTAGTGAACAATCACAGAATTAATATTGTTAAGACTTAGGCAGGAGGAGTGCATTATCTTTTCTAGTTCCACTTCTCCACAGATCACAACATCTATTTAAATATTTACCCGGTTACTGCTACAGCCAATCATGCACTCTATTTTTTTATCCCAGAATAAAGTACACCAACCAGGTTTCTTTAGTAAACAACAAAATTATTGGTTTATTATAAAATGAGATTTAACCAGTAGTGAAGCAAAGCATTAAGACACAGATTGAAATATAAAAGTTCCCTTTTAAAAAATTCCCCAATTACACTCACACACACAATCTGGAAAAAAAATATAGAAATTCTTTCTGCAGAGATCTGTTACAAAAAAAAGACAAAAAAAGAATTCTTTGGTCAAATACTTGCTAATACTTGACAATAGAAAGGGAAGATATGGAAGTCAATTGTCTCTTTTTTTTGGCATCCAGGTATACGGAGATGGGTCACTGGGATCATTTCAGAAGCAGTGCATTCTCAAGACGTTGAGAAGTATTCTAGTAGCCTTTCTTGGAGAAATGTGTCATCATGGTTTTCCACCAGCACACACTTGAATCGTAGGATTTTTTCCAGCTTTTCAGGAGCTATACGCCACCAGGGATTTTAGCTCTCCCACACTGGATCTTTGCAGAATTTCTTCAAAGAGGTAGAGAAGGAGGTGAGCTGTGTACTTTCTGTTTTCCTTGGCAGGAAAACACCAACTGTCTTCAAACAGTTCAACCCCAACTAAACTGAAAACAACATCCACACCCTAAGCTGGGAGTTGACCTCCTGACCTCCATAAACCTTGACATGCGGCTTCTCTGTTACCATTTCTCCCCAGGTCATCAAGAGTTCTGTTGTTTACTGAGCCCAAAGCACATGGCCTCCAGCACAGTTGGCTTTCAAACAACATCCTTTCAGTGAACCTGGTAAAAAAAAACACATCCATGGAATCTTTTCAGTTTTAACACAAGTCCTCAAAAAACAAAATATTAAAAAAAATGGAAGCACTTTCGTAACACCTCCAAACTTGGAGGAATGAAACAACATTTTTAAATGCGCTTCATTACAAAGAGTGAAAAAAACGAAGATGAAAAATATTAAAATACATTTAGACATTTACACGGGTAGGCGGTGGCGTAGTGGTATTATCACTGGACTAGTAACCCAGAGACCCAGGGTATTTCTCTGGGGACATGGGTTCGAATCCCACCACAGCAGAAGGTGGAATTTGAATTTAATTAATAAATCTGTAATTAAAAGCTAGTCTAATAATGGCCATGAAACCATTGCCGATTGTTGTAAAAACCCATCTGGTTCACTAATGTCCTTTAGGGAAGGAAATCTGCTGTCCTTATCCGGTCTGGCCTACACGTGACTCCAGACCCACAGCAATGTGGTTAACTCTTACGTGCCCTCTGAAATGGCCTAGCAAGCCACTCAGTTGTACCTAACCGCTATGAAGTCAATAAAAAGGAATGAAACCGGACGGACCACCCGGCATCGACCGAGGCAACGGAAACGACAACAGCAAACCCAGCCCTGTCAACCCTGCAAAGTCCTCCTTACTAACATCTGGGGGCTTGTGCCAAAGTTGGGAGAGCTGTCCCACAGACTAGTCAAGCAACAGCCTGACATAGTCATACTCACGGAATCATACCTGACAGACAATGTCCCAGACACTGCCATCACCATCCCCGGGTATGTCCTGTCCCACTGGCAGAACAGACCCAGCAGAGGTGGTGGCACAGTGGTATACAGTAGGGAGGGAGTTGCCCTGGGAGTCCTCAACATCGACTCCGGACTCCATGAAGTCTCATGGCATCAGGTCAAACATGGGCAAGGTAACCTCCTACTGATTACCACCTACCACCCTCCCTCAGCTGATGAGTCAGTACTCCTCCTTGTTGAACAACACTTGGAGGAAGCACTGAGGGTGGCAAGGGCACAGAATGTACTCTGGGAGGGGGACTTCAATGTTCATCACCTTGTGGCTCGGTAGCACCACGACTGACCGAGCTGGCCGAGTCCTAAAGGACATATCTGCTAGACTGGGTTTGAGGCAGTTGGTGAGGGAACCAACACGATGGAAAAACATACTTGACCTCGTTCTCACCAATCTGCCTGCCGCAGATGCTTCTGTCCATGACAGTATTGGTAGGAGTGACCACCGCACAGTCCTTGTGGAGACGAAGTCCCGCCTTCACATTAAGGATACCGATCATCCTGTTGTGTGGCACTATCACCGTGCTAAATGGGATAGATTTCGAACAGATCAAGCATTGCAAAACTGGGCATCCATGAGGCGCTGTGGGCCATCAGCAGCAGCAGAATTGTACTCAACCACAATCTGTGACCTCATGGCCCGGCATATCCCCCACTCTACCATTACCATCAAGCCAGGAGAGCAACCCTGGTTCAATGAAGAGTGCAGGAGGGCATGCCAGGAGCAGTACCAGACATACCTTAAAATGAGGTTTCAACCTGGTGAAGCTACAACCCAGGACTACTTGCATGCCAAACTGCATAAGCAGCATGCGATAGACAGAACTAAGCGATCCCATAACCAACGGATCTAATCTAAGCTCTGCAGTCCTGCCACATCCAGCCGTGAATGGTGATGGACAATTAAACAACTAACTGGAGGAGGTGGCACCACAAATATCCCCATCCTCAATGATGGGGGAGCCCAGCACATAATTGCAAAAGATAAGGCTGAAGCATTTGAAACAGTCTTCCGCCAGAAGTGCCGAGTTAATGATCCATCTTGGCCTCCTCCTGAAGTCCCCAGCATCACAGATGCCAGACTTCAGCCAATTCGATTCACTCCACGTGATATCAAGAAACGATTGAAGGCACTGGATGCTGCAAAAGCTACAGGCCCTGACAATATTCCGGTAATAGTGCTGAAGACCTGTGCTCCAGAACTTGCCGCGCCCCTAGCCAAGCTGTTCCATTACAGCTACAACACTGGCATCTACCCTGCAACGTGGAAAATTGCCCAGGTATGTCCTGTACACAAAAAGCAGGACAAGTCCAACCCGGCCAATGACCACCCATCAGCCTACTCTCAATCATCAGTAAAGTGATGGAAGGTGTCATCAACAGTGCCATCAAGCGGCACTTGCTCAGCAATAACCTGCTCAGTAACGCTCAGTTTGCGTTCAGCCAGGGCCACTCAGCTCCTGACCTCATTACAGCCTTGGTTCAAACATGGACAAAAGAGCTGAACTCAAGAGGTGAGGTGAGAGTGACTGCCCTTGACATCAAGGCAGCATTTGACCGAGTATGGCATCAAGGAGCCCTAGCAAAACTGAGGTCAATGGGAATCAGGGGGAAAACCTCCCCTGGCTGGAGTCATACCTAGCACAAAGGAAGATGGTTGTGGTTGCTGGAGGTCAATCATCTGAGCTCCAGGACATCACTGCAGGAGTTCCTCAGGGTAGTGTCCTAGGCCCAACTATCTTCAGCTGCTTCATCAATGACCTTCCTTCAATCATAAGGTCAGAAGTGGGAATGTTCGCTGATGATTGCACAATGTTCAGCACCATTCATGACTCCTCAGATACTGAAGCAGTCTGTGTAGAAATGCAGCAAGACTTGGACAATACTCAGGCTTGGGCTGATAAGTGGCAAGTAACATTCGCGCCACACAAGTGCCAGGCAATGACCATCTCCAACAAGAGATAATCTAACCATCTCCCCTTGACATTCAACGGCATTACCATCGCTGAATCCCCCACTATCAACATCCTAGGGGCTACCATTGATCAGAAACTGAACTGCAGGAGCCATATAAATACCGTGGCTACAAGAGCAGGTCAGAGGCTAGAAATCCTGAGGCAAATAACTTACCTCCTGACTCCCCAAAGCCTGTCCACCATCTACAAGGCACAAGTCAGGAGTGTGATGGAATGCTCTCCACTTTCCTGGATGGGTGCAGCTCCAACAACACGCAAGAAGCTCGACACCATCCAGGACAAAGCAGCCCGCTTGATTGGCACCCCATCTACAAACATTCACTCCCTCCACCACCGACGCACAGTGGCAGCAGTGTGTACCATCTACAAGATGCACTGCAGCAATGCACCAAGGCTCCTTAGACAGCACCTTCCAAACCCGCGACCTCTACCAACTAGAAGGACAAGGGCAGCAAATACATGGGAACACCACCACCTGCAAGTTCCCCTCCAAGTCACACACTATCCTGACTTGGAACTATATCGCTGTTCCTTCACTGTCGCTGGGTCAAAATCCTGGAACTCCCTTCCTAACAGCACTGTGGGTATACCTACCCCAAATGGACTGCAGCGGTTCAAGAAGGCAGCTCACCACCACCTTCTCAAGGGCAATTCGGGATGGGCAATAAATGCTGGCCTGGCCAGTGACGCCTACATCCCATGAATGAATTAAAAAAAAGCACACTCAGGGCTGAATTTTAATAGGCATGCGCCGCAGAGCCACCACGATATTCCGCGCAGCATCTCATTAAAATGGAGGGGGCCCAGCAAAGCGCCCGCCCCCGAGGACATAGAGGGGGTGGGCGCTCCATCTCCGGCAACATTGTCCGGCGCCACCACTCAGGCACTGGCGCCATTTTTAAAAGGCTTCAAGTCCTTAGAAGACATTTAAATTTTTAATATAATATAAAAACAAGAAATGCTGGAACCACTCAGCAGGTCTGGCAGCATCTGTGAAAAGAGAAGCAGAGTTAACGTTTTGGGTCAGTGACCCTTCTTCGGAACTGACAAATATTAGAAAAGTCACAGGTTATAAGCAAGTGAGGTGGGGGTGGGGCAAGAGATAACAAAGGAGGTCGAGATTGGGCCAGGCCACATAGCTGACCAAAAGGTCATGGAGCAAAGGCAAACAATATGTTAATGGTGTGTTGAAAGACAAAGCATTAGTACAGATTAGGTGTTGATGCACTGAATATTGAACAGCAGCAAGTGCAAACCTGAAAATTTTTTAAAGTGAGATGCCACTGTGTTGTCAATTTTCACAAGCAAAAAATGAATGAAGCCCCTCTTCCACCCCCTCCAATGACCTAACAAGGTTTTAATTTCCCTCTCCTCCCCCGCTCCCCGAAAGCACTGTTTTGCTGATCCTGACCTTTCACCCCCAACCGTACAGATCTTTGCCCTTCAACCTCTTCCCACCACCCCCTCGGCCAATTGCAGCAGGTTTCCCGGCAACCTCCACCCACCGTGAAAACTTCACTTATCCCCAGTCTGGTGTAACAAAGGCCTTTATTTCTTTAGCTCAGGTGTTAAAGGAGCATGCCAGTATCTCTTTAACAAATTTATTTTCGTGCGAAATGTGGCACTGCCTACTCTATCAATACTATCTTCCAAGTGAGGAATTGGGTCAGAGTTTGCCTTTGTTACTGCATTAACCTTTCCTATCCTGAGTGGCGTGAAACAGGGCTGTGTTCTCGCACCCACACTTTTTGGGATTTTCTTCTCCCTGCTGCTTTCACATGCGTTCAAGTCCTCTGAAGAAGGAATTTTCCTCCACACAAGATCAGGGGGCAGGTTGTTCAACCTTGCCCGTCTAAGAGCGAAGTCCAAAGTACGGAAAGTCCTCATCAGGGAACTCCTCTTTGCTGACGATGCTGCTTTAACATCTCATACTGAAGAGTGCCGGCAGAGTCTCATCGACAGGTTTGTGGCTGCCTGCAATGAATTTGGCCTAACCATCAGCCTCAAGAAAACGAACATCATGGGGCAGGACGTCAGAAATGCTCCATCCATTAATATTGGCGACCACGCTCTGGAAGTGGTTCAAGAGTTCACCTACCTAGGCTCAACTATCACCAGTAACCTGTCTCTAGATGCAGAAATAAACAAGCGCATGGGAAAGGCTTCCACTGCTATGTCCAGACTGGCCAAGAGAGTGTGGGAAAATGGCGCACTGACACGGAACACAAAAGTCCAAGTGTATCAGGCCTGTATCCTCAGTACCTTGCTCTATGGCAGCGAGGCCTGGACAACATATGTCAGCCAAGAGCGACGTCTCAATTCATTCCATCTTCGCTGCCTCCGGAGAATACTTGGCATCAGGTGGCAGGACCGTATCTCCAACGCAGAAGTCCTCGAGATGGCCAACATCCCCAGCTTGTACACACTACTGAGTCAGCGGCGCTTGAGATGGCTTGGCCATGTGAGCCGCATGGAAGATGGCAGGATCCCCAAAGACACATTGTACAGCGAGCTCGCCACTGGTATCAGACCCACCGACCGTCCATGTCTCCGCTTTAAAGACGTCTGCAAACGTGACATGAAATCCTGTGACATTGATCACAAGTCGTGGGAGTCAGTTGCCAGCGTTCGCCAGAGCTGGCGGGCAGCCATTAAGATGGGGTTAAAGTGTGGCGAGTCGAAGAGACTTAGTAGTTGGCAGGAAAAAAGACAGAGGCGCAAGGGGAGAGCCAACTGTGTAACAGCCCCGACAAACAAATTTCTCTGCAGCACCTGTGGAAGAGCCTGTCACTCTAGAATTGGCCTTTATAGCCACTCCAGGCGCTGCTTCACAAACCACTGACCACCTCCAGGCGCTTATCCATTGTCTCTCGAGATAAGGAGGCCAAAGAAGAGTCTATGCAGAATCTAGTTGAACAATCAGGTTTAAGCAAAAACACCACTGGGGAAGTCCAGCTGCTTTGACTGTGTTCAATTTGGTGGTTTTCTAACATGTACTGGATTTCTGCTTTCACCTGGGCCTGTTTCTTGTGACGTAAGCAATAAGGATGCTGTTTTATAGGAAAGGATTCCCCTACAACCACATCATGTCTGGATAAGGTTGTACATCCTGGCTTGTCCCTACAGACTTCCTTAAATGCTGTGAGTAGTCTTATTAGGTCTTCTTGTTGTTCTGCATCTAAATATGAAAGCATCGGGCTGAATTTTACCAGCCCCCTCCACGTCGGAGGTCATTGCAGGGGGTCTGGAAAATGTCTCTGGGAGAGGCCCACCACAGGCCTGTACGCCAGGAAAGGTCCGCCCCTTATTACCGGCGGCGGCGAGGCCCCATGGCAGCCCCCCCGCCGCTCAGAAATGGGAACAGGATTTAAATGTGTTAACTAATGAATTAATGAACTACCTGCTTCCATCGGCCATCCCACTACCATATTCCGGCCGATTGCCGGGACTCCTGCAGCTTTGGATCTTCGACTGGAGATCTGATGCGGGACAGTGGTGGGGAGGGGGAAGGAAGTAACTTTTCAGGGCGGGCGGAGAAATGCAGTGTAACCTCTTTGATTGGTCTCGGGGGCGATGGGAAGGAGTAAGGTTCAAAATTTATGAACTTTGGCAGGGAAGGTCAGGACCGCAAGGTAAGTTTTTTTGCGGGGGTGGGGGGAGGGCAAGTAATAATTTGTTTTGTCATTGGAGGGGGTGGGAGAGGGTATTGAAACTTTTGTTAGGTTTTTCATTTTTAGTTTACACTTGCTATAAATTAAAAAATTTAAATGAATTGGAAGGGCTTGAAGCCCATTAAAAATGGCACTAGCGCCTGCGCAGTGGTGTCGGATGCCGTTGCCACGAACGGAGCACCCAGCCCCTGCACGTCATCGGGGGGGGGGGGGGGAGAGGGTGGGGGCGGCTGCCTCAGCCATGTAAATGAGCCAGCGCAACAGCAGAGTAAATCTCACACGTGTGTCCCACCAACTTTGAATCTCGCCGCCGAAATCGGTAAAATGCAGCCCATAACGTCCAATCTCCTTAACAATTCAGTATTAGCTAACTAGATAGTAGCAGGTTCAATTTGAGAATTGTCTAGTCCTCCTTCTGCCACTCCTGTCTATCTCTTTCATCCTTCACTGTCTCTACTACCTGACATACCTGCGCTTGCTTATACTCCTCCCGGTGATGATATTGTTTCAACATTTTGGTATGACACAGCTGATTCTTTTTTCCGGCAATCTGGGGCATCAATCAAATAATTTACTTTACTAATACTTTTGACCACTTTATATGAACCACTGAACCATGCTTTCAGCGGTTTACGCTGTAAAGGAAGCAATACTAACACCTCATCCCCTGGTTGAAATGATTGGGTCTTGACATCGTCTTCCCATTTCTTCATGGTTGTTTAGTGTTCCTGAGTCATTTTGCAGGCTCTCATGAGCCACTCCTGGAACACAAATACATAATCTAGCTCAGAAGATTCGTCCCTCTATTCTAAGAACTTTTTTTGATTAGTTTTACGGGACCTTTTATCTCATGTCCATAAACTAATTGAAAAGGACTAAAACCGATAGACTCATTCAGTGAATCCCTAGTGGCAAACAAAAGAAATTCTAGCCCTTTATCCGAACTGACAAAGACATTCCAGTAGTGTAAACTTTACTCTAACACACAAGAAACCTGTTTTTTTGCTTTTCCTCTTTTCAATTATTATTCCTCCACTTATAATTGCACGTACAATTGCAGCTTTTGGGTTATCTCACACAGGGCCCCCAATTATACGTTACGACCGAGGTGGAAGGAGTGCACTGTCTTTTCTAGTTCTTCTTCTCCACAGGTCACAACATTTATTTAAATGTTTACCCAGTTACCGATGCAGTCAATCATACACTCTACTCTATCCCAGAATAAAATACACCAGGTTTCTTTAATAAACAACAAAATTATCAGTTGTTATCAAACAAAACTTATCCAGTAATGAAGCAAAGCATTAACACACTGATTGAAATATGAAAGTTCCGTTTTTTTAATTCTCCACATATACACCCACACACGCACTGAACAAAATACAGAAATTTTCTCTGCAGAGGTCTGTTACAAAAGAAAGACAAAAAAAACTTTGGAAAATACTTGCTAACTCTTGAAGAAAAAAGAGAAGATATGGAAGGAAGTCAATTGTTCCTTTTGGTCTGGCATCCAGGTATACAGAGACGGATCACTGGGATCTTTTCTAAAGCAGTTCTTTTCAGGTGGCATTGAGAATTAATCTGGCAGGTTTTTGCAGCTTCTCAGGAGAGATGCAGCACCAGGGTTTTTAGCTGTCTCACACTGGATCTTTGCAGGATTTCTTCAGAGGTAGGGGAACAGGTGAGCTGGGTGGTTACTTTTTCCTTGGCAGGCAAAACACCAAATGTCTTCAAAACAGTTCACAATATCCAAACTTCAAATATAAAGTCAACCTCCTGACCTCCATAAACCTTGACATGTGGCTTCTCTGTAAACATCTTCCCCAGGTCACCAAGGTTTCTGTTGTTTATTGCGCTTAAAGCACATGATTTCCAGCACAGGTTGTTTTCAAACAACATCTCAAGTGTCCTTTCAGTGCAACTATGTAAACTTCAGAACTTCAGAACTGAAGAAGGGTCACTGACCCGAAACGTTAACTCTGCTTCTCTTTCCACAGATGCTGCCAGACCTGCTGAGTATTTCTAGCATTTCTTGTTTTTATCTCATGCCTATCTTGATTGAATTTTCTGAAGAAGTAACAAGGAGGACTGATGAGCGTAGTGCAGTTGATGTGGTCTACATGGATTTTAGCAAGGCTTTTGACAAGATCCCACATGACAGAATGGTCAAAAAAATCAAAGCCCATGGGATCTAGGGAAATGTAGCAAGCTGGATACAAAATTGGCTCTGTGGCAGGAAACAGAGGATAATTATTGACAGTGTTTTTGTGACTGGAAGGCTGTTTCCAGTGGAGTTCCACAGGGCTCAGTACTATGACCCCTGCTTTTTGTGGTATATATTAACGATTTGGATGTAAATGTAGGGGGAATGATCAAGAAGTTTGCAGACGACACAAAAGTTGGCTGTGTGGTTGATAGTGAGGATAGCTGAAGACTGCAGGAAGATATCAATGGACTGGTCAGGTGGGCAGAAAAATGGCAAATGGAATTCAACTTGGAAAAGTGATGCATTTGGGGAGCTCAAACAAGGCAAAGAAACACACAATTAATGGGAGACTACTGAGAGGTGTAGAGGAGGGAGGGACCTTGGAGTGAATGTCCACAGATCCCTGAAGGTAGCAGGACTGGTTGATAAGGTGGTTAAAGAACAAAGAACAAAGAACAAAGAAAATTACAGCACAGGAACAGGCCCTTCGGCCCTCCAAGCCTGCGCCGATCCAGATCCTCTATCTAAACATGTCGCCTATTTTCTAAGGGTCTGTATCTCTTTTCTTCCTGCCCATTCATGTATCTGTCTAGATACATCTTAAAAGACGCCATCGTGCCCGCATCTACCACCTCCGCTGGCAACGCATTCCAGGCACCCACCACCCTCTGCGTAAAGAACTTTCTACGCATATCCCCCCTAAACTTTTCCCCTTTCACTTTGAACTCGTGTCCTCTAGTAATTGAATCCCCCACTCTGGGAAAAAGCCTCTTGCTATCCACCCCGTCTATACCTCTCATGATTTTGTACACCTCAATCAGGTCGTCTGCAAACTTGCTAATCTGTCCACCTATACTTTCCTCCAAATCATTTATGTATATCACAAACAACAGTGGTCCCAGCACGGATCCCTGTGGAACACCACTGGTCACACGTCTCCATTTTGAGAAACTCCCTTCTACTGCTACTCTCTGTCTCCTGTTGCCCAGCCAGTTCTTTATCCATCTAGCTAGTACACCTTGGACTCCATGCGCCTTCACTTTCTCCATCAGTCTGCCATGGGGAACCTTATCAAACGCCTTACTGAAGTCCATGTATATGACATCGACAGCCCTTCCCTCATCAATCAACTTTGTCACTTCCTCAAAGAATTCTATTAAGTTGGTAAGACATGACCTTCCCTGCACAAAACCATGTTGCCTATCACTGATAAGCCCATTTTCTTCCAAATGGGATAGATCCTATCCCTCAGTATCTTCTCCAGCAGCTTCCCTACCACTGACGTCAGGCTCACCGGTCTATAATTACCTGGATTATCCCTGCTACCCTTCTTAAACAGAAGGCAAATAGAATCTTTTCCTTTATTAACCAAAGTATAGAATATAAGAGTAGGGAGGTTATGCTGGAACTGTATAAATCATTAGTTAGGCCACAACTTGAGTAGACTCATAGAGTCATAGAGTCGTACAGCATAGAAACAGGCCCTTTGGCCCACCACGTCCATGCCGACTATAGTGCCTATCTATACTAATCCCACCTGCCTGCATTAATTCCATATCCCTCTATGCCTTGCTCATTCAAGTACCTGTCCAGATGCCTCTTAAATGTTGCTACTGTTCCTGCCTCCACCACCTCCTCTGGCAGCGCATTCCAGATACCCAGTATTCTTTGTGTGAAAAATTTACCCCTTTGATCCCCTTTAAACCTCCTCCCTCTCACCTTAAATCTATGCCCTCTAGTTTTAGTCACCCCTACCACGGGAAACAGACTCTGGCTATCTACCTATCTATGCCTCTCATAATTTTATATACCTCTATCATGTCCCCTCTCAGCCTCCTTAGCTCCAGGGAAAACAGACCCAGCCTATCCAATCTGTCTTTATAACTCAAGCCCTCCAAACCAGACAACATCCTTGTGAATCTTTTCTGCACCCTCTCTAGCTTAATCACATCTTTCCTGTAGTGCGGCGACCAGAACTGCACACAGTACTCCAAATGCGGCCTAACCAACGTTATATACAACTGTAACATGACGTCCCAACTCTTGCACTCAATGCCTCCGCCGATGAAGGCAAGCATGCCATACGCCTTCTTCACCACCCTGTCTACCTGTGTTGCCACTTTTAGGGAACTATGTACTTGCACCCCAAGGTCTCTCTGCTCAAGAACACTCCCCAGGGCCTTGCCATTCACTGTATATGTCCTGCCCTGGTTTAACTTCCCAAAATGCATCACTTCACACTTGTCTGCGTTAAATTCCATTTACCACACCTTCTTCACTGTCCATTATACCACCAATTTTGGTGTCATCTGCAAACTTACTAATCATACCCCCTACATTCACATCCAAGTCATTAATATATATGACAAACAACAGAGGGCCCAGCACTGATCCCTGCGGGACACCACTGGTCACCGGCCTCCAATCTGAAAAACAACTCTCCCCTACCACCCTCTGCCTCCTAAAACCAAGCCAATTTTGTATCCAATTGGCTAGCTCACCATGGATCCCATGTGTTCAAACCTTCCAGACCAGCCTACCATGCGGGACCTTGTCAAAAGCCTTGCTAAAGTCCATGTAGACAACGTCCACTGCCCTCTCCTCGTCAATCCTCTTGGTCACCTCCTCAAAAAACTCAATCAAATCGTGAGACATGATTTCCCAAGCACAAAGCCATGCTGACTATCCCTAATCACTAGAGAGGATAGAAAGGCGATTTACATGGATGTTGCCAGAACTGGAAAAATTCAGTTATGAGAAACGATTGGATAGGCTGGGGTTGTTTTCCTTGGAACTGAGGAGGCTGAGGGGAGATTTGATTGAAATGTACAAAATTGTGAGGGGCCTGGATAGACTGGATGGGAAGGACCTATTTACCTTAGCAGAGAGGTCAGTGACTAAGGGGCATAGATTTAAAGTGATTGGTAGAAAGATTAGAGGGGAGATGAGGAAAGGACTTTTCACCCAGAGGGTGGTGGGGGTCTGAAACGCACTGTCTGTATGGGTAGTAGAGGCAGAAACCCTTAGCTCATTTAAAAGGTGTCTGGATATACACTTCAAGTGCCGTAACCTGCAGGGCTACTGACCAAAGGCTGGAAAGTGAGATTATGCTGGGTGGCTAGTTTTTTAGCCAGTGCAGACACAATATGCCAAATGCCCTCTTTCTGTGTTGTAAACTTTCTATGATTCTAAAATAAAGTACCTTAATAAGTTGTAATATGCCAAATGAGGGATTTTTAATTAATCAGCTAGAAACTTACAATAAACTTTTAATGGTAAAAATCCTGCAGTTAACTTTCAAACATCTAGCAGACAAGATGGCCACCACAATTTGCATCTGAAACACCTTTTCATGTTCCAAAGACCCACCTGGAGACAGAGGTCTAAGCAGCAAGGACCCAGAACAATGGCTTGCTCTAAGTTATTGAATTACCTAAGATTGCTTCATCAGCTCGGCATTCAAGGCAATCCTAACACCTTAACTTTGAAAGAGCAAACCCCCCTCCAAGTGTAAATATTGGAATCCTGGGGCCTGGGGAGCCAATTCTGATCCTTGAATATCATTAGAAGGTTCCAGTGACTACACTGAGGCTGTCATGTGACCATCTGTCCATCTCTGTGAAAACTAAAAGTTTCCTTGAACAAAGACAGATGGGCAGTAACTCAGACTATGCAGCAGGAGAAAGGCTGTGTCCCTCCCCCTCTCTCTCTCTCCAGATAACACAAGTTTGAACCCCATATGTAATTGTGGACCCTCCAACCCTACAGATTGCGACAGAGACCAGGGGAAGAGAGCCACCTACAAGTCTGCCTTCAAGAAAACCGTGAACCAAGTGGGCCAACTACAAATTGCACTTTCACCAGCCAAGTACTTCAAGAACACAACTTCAGCCAGAAGACCTCCGAATCATCCAACTTCACAGACTGTGTATTTAATTTCCATTTATTCTGGACTCTAATCCAACCAAAAGATCTACTTTTCCCTCTGTAATCTGTTTGTGTGTATGAATCCCGTGTGAATGTGTGCATGAATGTGCAGCATAAATTTATTATTTTTTTCTAGATCGGTTTTAGATTGTTAAGTATAATAAACTCAGCTCTTTCTTGCTTAAACTCAAGAAAACCTGTCCATTTGGTTCTTTCACGATCACATTAAAGGTAAAAGGTAAAACACTCACTGAGATGGTAAGCACAACAACAGTTTAAAAAAGGAATAAAAACTGTTACAGTCAAATAAGAGGAAGGACTGGGGGGAGCCTGTGACTCCCTCCTCACCTGGCCATAACAGAAATTTGGGGGCTCAAGTCTGTGATCGAAACCCAACAACAAATGAGAAATTGGAAGTGGGAAACCAAATTGATCCCTATCAAAATTTTAAAGACTTCAATAGAGGTTTTCTTGTGTTTTTTGTTGCTAGAGTACTAACATGACCCCATTTGAGGCCAGACCTTCCTAATGCAGAGTGAAGTAACTTGGGACAGGTTAAATGCTCTATCTATTGAAGAGTTGAGCAATGTAGCTGGGCAGTTAGGGACTACTCTCCGTTCAAAAGCTAGAAAATCCGAAATCCTAAAACTTGTAGTTATTTTTCACTTGAACCTGAAGATTCAGAAACAGGGTTAGAGTCAGAAACAGACAGGGTAACGTTAGCTAAAATACAATTAGAACAGAGGAGACTAGAATTAGAATTCCAAGAAAAAGAGAGCAAATTCCAGAGAGAGAAAGGAGAGAGAGTATCAAGAAAGGGAAAAAGAAAGGGAGGAAAGGGAAAAAGAAAGTTCTTTCCAAAAGGAGTTAAGGCAGCTAGAACTAACAAGGAGGAAACCCCATACCCACAGTGAAAGCATGGCTAGCAAGGAAGCTACCCCTAGCTGAGGGCCAAGTGCTGAGTTCTCCCAGTTGATTCCAATGTTCAATGAGGGGGATGTGGAAGCATTTCTCATCACTTTTGAAAAGTTTGCAAGGCAGCAGAAATGGCCGGCTGAGAGCTGGAAGCTGTTATTACAAAGCAAACCAACAGGAAAAGCCCATGAGGTTTATTCACAGTTGCTCAATGAAAGTTCATCAGATTATGAGATGACTAAAAATGCTATCCTGGGGGCATATGAGCTAGTACTGGAAAAGTACTGCCAGAAATTCAAAACCCTCTGGAAGGAGCCTGACCAAACTTACCTTGAGTTTGAAAGGGTTAAGCAGCTTTCTTTTGACCAGTGGATAAGGGCACTTAAGATACAGCCCACATTTGAAAACCTCAGAGAGGTGACCCTTCTTGAGGTGTTTAAAAACTCACTTCTCTCTATTAAAACCCACGTAGAGGAACAAAAGGTTCAAAGAGCCAGGCAGATCGCAATTCTGGTTGATGAATTCACGCTTGTCCACAGCCCTTACTACAAGGAAAACCCTTCCCTAGTCACCCTCACAAACCCGAAAAGGATAAAAGGTGGGAGGGTGATAGGAGCCCAAACAGATATGGCCGAGAAGGGAAAGCTGGACGCACAGGAGGCCCACTCAGGCCAAAAAGGACAGTGCTGACAGCAGGAGAAACACCCGAAGACTTGTGTGTTTCCACTGTAACAAGACAGGGCACCTTCAAGCTGACTGCTGGAAATTACAGGGAGAACCTGTAGGATTAATCGGGGCACACCAGAGCAGGAGAAGGGACCCTGATGGGAAGCACAGCACAGCACACTGTGGCTTCAACTGCAACATACCACTGTGAGTGTGGGAAAACTTAACAAAATCCCTGAAAGTTACCAGGATTTTCTATCCCAAGGAAAAGTGACCCCATACCTGTCAAGTGGGGCAAGCAAGCCCATAGTCCTACTAAGGGATACAGGAGCCTTCTGCTGTGAAAAGGCATGACCTTGTCCCTAGAGAGTGCATAGAATGCTAGAGTGCAAGTGAATGTTATTGGAGGGCGGTATATGTCTTTACCTCTATATTGGGTGCACTTGGCATGCAACCTGGCTTCGGGACTAGTGACTGTGGGGATTGTTCCTAGGCTACCTGTGGATGGGGTCAACCTGCTCCTGGGTAATGATCTGGCGGGGCAAAGGTGGTAGCTTCCCCAGCAATTTTAAAGAGACAAAGAGGTTAGGGAGACAGAGCAGTTGCAGGAGACGGTCCCCGGCATTTTCCCTGACTGTGTGGTGACTCAGTCCATGGCCATACAAACTCCAACAGAGGAGGCTGAACTGGCACTGCAGACAGATGACCCTGCTGTCTGGTTGTCTGAAACCTTCTTTGGGACATCAGAGGACCCAAAGGATGTGTTAAACAGAACTTCCTTGGTTGAGGCTCAGCAAGCTGACCCAGTATTAAAAAGGTTAGCACAGACTGCCCAAACTGAAACTGAAGCAAAGGGACTCCCAGAGTGCCACTATTTAAAGAATGAGGTGCTGATGAGGAAGTGGAGACCTCCTCACAGACTTGCAGACTAGGAGTGGACAATGGTTCACAAGATAGTGGTGCCACCGAGGTACCGTAAGGAAATACTAAGAATAGCCCACAAACTTCCCATAGCTGGAAATGTTGGTGTACGAAAAACCCAAGCCTACTTAAGACAGCATTTTGACTGGCCGAAACTCCACATAGATGTGGTGGAGTTCTGTAAAGCATGCCACACGTGCTAGGTTGTGGGGAAGTCCTAACCTGTAATTAAACCTGCACTCCTAATTCCCATACCGGCTTTTGGGGAACCATTCAGCAGAGTGCTGGTGGATTGTGTGGGGCCGAAAACAAAAGGGCTACCAGTATCTTCTCAGAATTATGGATGTGGCTACCCGATTCCCAAAGGCCTATCTCTGCCAAGGTAGTGGTGGAGGGGCAAACGCAATTCTTTACTTGATATGGGCTGCCTGCTGAAATTCATTTGGATCAGGGCACAAATTTCATATCTGGGGTCTTTCAAAAAGTCATGGGTAATCTGGGCACAACCCAGCTAGTCCTCAGCCTACCGCCCACAGTCACAAGGGGCTTTAGAAAGGCACCAACAGACCCTAAAGACAATGATCAGGGCATACTGCTACGTGTACCCCCATGATGGGGACAAAGGGCATGGATTTCTCCTGTTTGTCACGAGGGACTCACCCAATGAGTCCACCGAGCGTTTCCTCACCCCTCAATGGCCACCTCCATTTCCTTCAACAGTGCCCTGTTTCAGCCACTCGCTCCCCACCTCTCTACTGCCTCCCCTCGGTCACTCGCTCCCCATCTTCCCGCTTTGGCCGCTGGCTCCTGCTTCTCCCCCACCTCCGCTGCTCGCTCCCCACCTTGCCACTTTGGCCACTTGCTCCCCGCCTTGCTGCTTCGCCGCCCCGTCCATTCACTCGCTGCATTGGCCACTCACTCTCTGCTTCCTCCTCCCTCCTGCTCGCATCCCCGCGTCGCCGCTTTGGCCACTCGCTCCCAGCCTCACTGCTTCCCCACTTTCACCGCTTTGGCCGCAGACTCATCGCTTCCACCACCCCCATCCTCGCCAACCTTGGTCAATCGCTCCCCACCGCCTGGAAAAGTGGCGGGGCTGGGGCGTGGGGAATGTGTGGCCGTGGGGCAATGTGGATAGCAAGCAGCTGAGGAGGGAAAAGCAAGGAAGCCAGGAGTGAGCAGGTGGTGGGGGTGGGGGGCGGGGGGGCGGGTAGGAGTAAAGTGGGCAGCGAGCAGCCAAGGGGGGAAGCGGTGAGGCGGGGAGCAAGTTGCCAAAATGGCGAGGTGGGGAAGCAGTGAATCGGGGAGTGAGCGGCCAAAGTGGTGAGACGAGCGCTGAGCAGCCGAGGGGAAGCAGCAGCAAGCAGACATGTGTGGGAGGGAGCAGCGAAGAGAATTGGCAATGGTAGGAGGGAGGGGGATACTGTTGGGGGTGGGATGCAGGCGGCAATCGCAGCCGTTGAGATCGTGTGTGTCCAATTCGTTTTTTTGTGTCAAATTGAACAGCACCATCTTTATTACTGGCAGCTACCTAAGACGTCATAGACAGTGACGTTTCAGTCGACGAGACTGCATTTGTACATGTACCAATACTGCACCACCTAGTGGTTGCGTTGTTAGCAAATGCAGCCTTCCCAGATTGAACCCCCTATTACCCGGTTAGCCAACACCATAGTGTTGAATAACCTGGACACCACACTCTCCTATTTAAAGGCAGAATAAAGAGAAACCCTAGCAAGGCTGCTCACCGCATTCAAAGAGGTCTGCAAGTACACACCAGGGTGCACAACCTTAACCCTACATGATGTGGAGGTAGGAGAGACCCCTCTCATAAAACAGAACACCTATCGCCTATGTCCCAAGAAACTGGCCCAGGTTCAGGAGGAAATACAGTGCATTCTAGAAAACAACCTGATTGAACCCAGCCAGAGCAGCTGGAGTTCCCCAGTTGTGCTCGTGCCCAAGCCCAATGGCTCAACAAGGCTCTGCATTGATTACAGGAAGGTTAATGCAGCTGATTCTTACCCAATTCCCCGCCTGGAAGACTGTATTGATAGAGTAGGAAATGCCACCTACATAGCAGAAATAGACTTGTTAAAAGGATATTGGCAGGTTCCGTTAGCACCCCGAGCCAAAGAGATATCCACTTTTATCAATCCAGATGGCCTATTTCAGTGCCGAGTGATGCCCTTTGGTTTAAGGAATGCCCCAGCCACCTTCCAAAGGCTGATGAACCAGGTAGTGACTGGCCTGCCCAACTATGTAATATACCTAGAGGAGTTGCTGGTACACGGTGAGGCCTGGGGGGACCAATTAACCCAATTAGACGCCCTCTTCCAACAGTCACAGTCAGCTAATCTAATAGTAAACTTCATAAAAAGCGAGTTTGCTAAAGCTCAAGTGATCTACCTGGGCATGTTATAGGTCAGGAGCAAGTCCTGCCCAGGGCAGCAAAAGTACAAGCGCTGATGGATTTTCCCATCTTCGCAACAAAAAGGGAAATCATGCGTTTTCTGGGGATGTGCGGGTTTTACCACAAGTTCGTTCCAAACTTCAGCACTATAGCCGCCCCACTAACAGACTTGCTGCAGAAAAGAGCCACGGTAGTGTGGTCAGAGAGGTTCCAAATTACTTTCGAGAGGTTAAAAGCCATATTAAAAAACAAACAGGTTTGGCAGCTCCCAACTTTAATAAACCCTTTAAAATGGCAGTTGATGCGAGTGACCTGGGCTGGTGCTGAACTGCCCCAAGACACTGAGGCAGGCATTGAGAAACCAGTAGGGTACTTCTCCAAAATGTTAAACCGACACCAAAAGAGATAATCCACTGTGGAAAAGGAGACACTGGGAATGTTGCTAGCTCATCTGTGTGCAAAATGGATTTAGGGAGACTGTGGTGTATACAGATCATAATCTGCTAACTTTTGTGGAGAAATTCAAAAATCAACATGAAGGCTATTTCGATGGAGCCTGCTCTTACAACCCTACCATTTGAAAATTGCAGGGAAAAACAATGTAATTGCTGATGCTTTGTCCAGGGTCTAACTGAACACATAACCATCCCGAATAAAAAGTAAATTAAATCAGCATAGCTGTTGCAGACAAAGCCAGCTGCAGATATTCTAAGATTAATGAGCGAATTTGAGGAGTGAGTATTGAGAATGAATGTGTGTTTTTTTCTTTTTCTTTTCCACACCTTGAATGAAATTTTCCTATCGTCACGTTTCATTCCACGTGGTACGAAGGTGTCAAGAAAACACAATATGCCAAATGAGGAATTTTTAATTCATCGCTTGGAAACTTACAGTAACCTTTTAATGGGAAAACTCCTGCAGTTAACTTTAAAAAGAAAACTGGCAGCCAAGATGGCCACCGCAATTTGCATCTGAAACACCTTTTCACATTCCAAAGACACACCCGGAGACAGAGGTCTCAGCAGCGTGGACACAGAACAATGGCTTGCTCTAAGTGATTGAATCACCTAAGATTGCTTCATTAGCATGACATTCAAGGCAATCCTAACACCTTAACTATGAAAGAGCAAACCCCCCTCCAAGTGTAAATATTGGCATTCTGGGGCCTGGGGAGCCAATTCTGAACCTTGAATATCATTAGAAGGTTCCAGTGATTACACTGAGGCCATTGTGAAACCGTCTGTCCATCTCTGTGAAAGCTAAAAGTTTCCTTGTACAAAGACAGACAGGCAGTAACACAGACTGTGCAGCAGGAGAAAGGCTGTGTCCCTCTCCCTCTCTCTCTCATTCTCTCTCTCCAGATAACACAAGCTTGAACCCCATCTGTGACTGTTGACCCTCCAAACCTACAGATTGCTACAGACAGAGACCAGGGGAAGAGAGCCTTCAAGAAAACCGTTAACCAAGCGGGCCAGCCACAAAGTGCACTTTGATCAACCAAGTACTTCAAGAATACAACTTCAGCCAGAAGACTACCAAATCATCTAACTTCACAGACTTTGTATTTACATTTCATTTATACTAGACTCTAATCCAACCAAAAAATCTACTTTTCCCTCTGTAATCCATTTGTGTGTGTGAGTTTCATGTGAATGTGTGTGTGAATGTCCAGCATAAATTTATTATTTTTTCCAGATCGGTTTTACAGTGTTAAGTATTCTAAAGTCGTCTCTTTCTTGTATGAACTCAAGAAAACCCATCTAATTGGTTCCTTCATGATCACATTAAAAGTAAAAGCTTCATGTAAGTGTTTTTTTTTTCTATTTAAAAATTAAGGGGGTCTGTGTGCCTTTAAGGCAGAGAGAAGCCTTTTAGATTATCTGGGCACAGAGTGTGCCAGGAGCAAGCCTGTTTCCTAGGCAACAGCAGGAGAGAAAAGCCACCTGCTGTATTGTATTAGTTTATTGTGGGCAAAGACTGGCTAGAACCAGTTTGATTTGGAGACCAGTGAAGCATGCTCACTGAAGGAAGGATCTCTCTCTCTTAGCAGAAAAATCGACATTGATCAGCAGGTTGTGTTATTGCCTAAGGAGGGAAAAAAGCCCCAGAAAGGAAATCTTTCTATTGTTGGAGGTAGCAAATTCCTTTTTACTTCCAATCTCTAAGAAGTCTTTGTCTTAGGAGAGACTTTCTGTTGCCGTTTCATGTTTCTGGGAGTTCTGGAATTTTAGGTAAAGTTTCTACTGATAGACTGCCAATTTTAAAATCCAAATAGACCTGCTTCTCTCTCCACAGATTCTGCCAGACCTGCTGACTATTTCCAGCATTTCTTGTTTTTATTTCAGATTTCCATCATCTGTAGTATTTTGCTTTTACTTTAGTGTTTAATTCACTGCCACTTCTCTTCCAGGAATGCCTACCTTGAAGAAGTTCTGCTCTTCTCTCCGACGGGATTTTCGTTTGTCTCTTTTACCTTGTTCACCTTCATTGCTTTCCACTTCCCTCCTGGTGTTTGATAAAGTGTCTACCAAAACTCATTTTCACAGTCACATCTCCTTCCTCAGTGACTGACTCCGGCTCCGACTTATTCCATGTGGATTCCAACTGCAGTTTCACCCATCATGTTTTGAATCCACCCAGGATTACAGGTATCTCCGAGAAATACAACCTTCCTCGGACTGCTGTTCTCGCCGCATCCTGAGATCCACCATCAGTGCCATGCACCACCACATGTACACACTGAACCTCTCTCTCCAGCAGCACCGCCTCCCCTTATCTCAAAGCTGTTCTACTCCGCAGTTTCATTTCATCCTTCGTCTTATCCGACGCATTAACAAAAAACTTCTTCTTTTCAGGTGTTAAGGAACGCGAGCTCCAGCAGCTGATGGGAACTAATGCCCTTCCAGATCCTTCTTCCCCTTCACTTCCCTCTGACCCCACCCCTTCTGATTTGACCCCTGGCCGTGTATTCACTATACCCTCTGACCTTCCCATCTCTGACACTGAACGTCTGTACTCAGCAAAGGACTCCGTTTTATCCCCTTGCACCCCCACCTCAATGAATTTCGCGCTCGGCATGACATTGAGCTCTTCTTCCGTCGCCTTCACCTCCGGTCTCACTTCTTTGACCAGTTGTCCTCCCTCCGACCAGGGAACCCATTCACCCACCTCCGGCATTCTCCCTCTACCTGGACCCCTCCCCCTGGCCTCTTACCCGCTCTTGATCTTTTCATTGAAAACTGTTGGCGAGACATCAGCCATCTCTATTTCTCTGCCCCCCTCGCTCACTCTAACCTGTCCCCCTCTGAACTTGCCACACTCCGTTCTCTCAGGTCTAACCCTGCCATTGTCATCAAACTTGCAGACAAGGGTGGTGCTGTTGTTGTATGGTGTACCGACCTCTACCTTGCAGAGGCTCAGCGCCAACTCTCAGACACTTCTTCCTATTTCCCCCTGGACCATGACCCCACCATCGAACATCAAGCTACTGCCCACAGGACTGTCACTGACCTCATCTCCTCTGGAGTTCATCCCTCTGCAGCTTCCAACCTCATAGCCCCGCAACTCCGGAAAACCCGCTTCTACCTCCTTCCCAAAATCCACAAATAGGACTGTCCCGGCAGACTCACTGTTTCAGCCTGTTCCTTCCTGTCCTACTGAACTTATTTCTTCCTATCTTGACTCTATCTTTTCTCCCCGGTCCAGTCTCTTCCCACCTACATCAGTGACTCTTCTGACGCCCTACGCCATCTTGACAATTTCCAGTTTCCTCGTCCTAACCGCCTCCTCCTCACTATGGATGTCCAATCTCTCTACACCTCCATCCCCCACCAGGATGGTTTGAGGGCTCTCCGCTTCTTCCTTGAACAGAAGACCAACTGGTCCCCATCCACCACTATCCTCCTCCGCCTGGCTGAACTTGTTCTCGCATTGAACAACTTCTCCTTCAACTCCACTCACTTCCTTCAAGTAAAAGGTGTTGCTTTGGGTACCTGCATGGGTCCTAGTTATGCCTGTCTTTTTGTGGGACATATAGAACATTCCCTGTTCCAGTCCTACTCAGGTTCCCTCCCCCAACTCTTTTCCGGTACATTGATGACTGTATCGGTACTGTTCCTGCTCCCACCCAGAACTGGAAAACGTTATCAACTTTGCTTCTAATTTCTACCTTTCTCTCACCTTTACATGGTCCATCTCTGACACTTCCCTTCCCTTCCTCGACTTCTCTGTCTCCATCTCTGGGGATAGGCTGTCTACTAATAAGCCCACTGACTCCCATGGCTACCTCGACTACACTTCTTCACACCCTGCCTCCTGTAAGGACTCCATTCCATTCACCCAGTTTCTCCGTCTCCAACGCTTCTGCTCTGATGATGCTATCTTCCATTACAGCGCTTCTGATATGTCTTCCTTTTTCCTCAGCCGAGGATTCCCCCCCACAGGGCCCTCAACCATGTCCAGCCCATTTCCCGCACCTCTACCCTCACCCCTTCCCCTCCGTCCCAGAACCGTGACAGGTTTCCCCTTGTCCCAACTTTCCAGCCTCCGCATCCAAAGGATCATCCTCCGCAATTTCTGCCACCTCCAGCATGATGCCACTACCAAACGCATCTTCCCTTCCCCTCTGCTGTCAGCATTCCAAAGGGATCGTTCCCTCGTGACATCCTGGTCCACTCCTCCATTACCCCCGACACCTCGTCCCCTTCGCACGGCACTGTCCCTTGCAATCGCAGGAGGTGTAATACCTGCCCATTTACCTCCTCTCTCTTCACTATCTAAGGCACCAAACACTCCTTTCAGGTGAAGCAGCGATTTACTTGTACTTCTTTCAATTTAGTATACTGTATTCACTGCTCACAATGTGATCTCCTTTACATTGGGGAGACCAAACGCAGACTGGGTGACCACTTTGCGGAACACCTCCACTCAGTCCGAAAGCATGACCCTGGGCTTCCGGTTGCTGGCCATTTCAACACACACCCCTGCTCTCATGCCCACATATCTATCCTGGGATTGCTGCAGTGAACATCAACGCAAGCTCGTGGAACAGCATCACATTTACCAATAAGGCACGCTACAGCCTGCCAGACCAAACACTGAGTTCAATAATTTCAGAGCATGATGGGCCCCACTTTTTATTTTTAGTTATTTTTTCTTTTTTATTTTTGATGTGTTTATTTTATTTTAGTTTGTTTCTACTGTGCCTCTCCACTGTTTTTTTCATGCTTGTGCTTGGGGCCAGGCTGTTCAGTTTTCTGTCAATTAACAGCCTCTCTGTACTAACGCTTTATCTTTCAACACACCATTAACGTTTGCCTTTGCTCCATGACCTTCTGGTCAGTTATTCTTTGTGACCTTGTGCTCTCAACACGTCTTTTGTTATCTCTTGCTCCACCTCTGCTTTACTTGCTTAAAACCTATTACATTTCTGGCTCTGCCAGTTCTGATGAAGGGTCACTGACCCGAAACGTTAACTCTGCTTCTCTTTTCACAGATGCTGCCAGACCTGCTGAGTGGTTCCAGCATTTCTTGTTTTTATTTCAGATTTCCAGCATCCGCAGTATTTTGCTTTTATTTTAGTGATGTAGTGGAACTGGCTAAGATTCAGTTAGAAATGAAAAAACTGGAGCTTCAACAGGAAAAAGAAATAGCAATAAGAAAACTTGAGGCTGAAAAAGAATTAAGAAAACTTGAACTTGAAAAAAAGGAAAGGGAGAAAGAGAGATGGAACTAAGACAAACGGGTAGTCTTGACTCCAGGGAAATTTCTGGTCAGGAAGAATCTGAATCCAGCCCAGGACCCAGCAAAAAGCTGTTCAAATTCATACAAGCTCTTCCTAAGTTTGAAGAAAGGGACATAGAGGCATTTTTCATATCTTTTGAAAAAATAGCCAAAGAAATGAAATGGCTGGACACTGCTTTTGCAAAGCAGGTTGATGGGCAGAATTCATGAAATTGATGCCATGCTTCCTGAAGAGGCTTCTGCAGATTATGAGATGGCAAAAAAGGCTATTCTTGTTGCATGAGTTAGTCCCTGAATCTTACCGTCAGAAGTTTCGGAACTTACGGAGATTGGCTGGGCAGGTGTATGTAGAATTTGAGAGGGTGATGCAAATTAATTTTGACCGTTGGATATTGGCATTAAAGATGGAAGCCACATATCAGAACCATTGAGAATTGATTCTCTTGGAAGTTTAGAAATTCAATTCCTTCAGTAGTGAGAACTCGTATAGATAACCTGAACATTTTAAAAGCTAGGCAAGCAGTGGAAATTGCTAATGATTTTGAGCTTGTGAATAAGCCAAAACCTTTTGTCCGTCACCCCCATAAACCCAAGAAGTATAGAAAGTGGGAGAGTGAAAGGAAGGCAAGTAGTCAGGGACAAGAAGGAACAGCTGGGAATGCCCCAGGATCACATCCTCAAGCCAGAAAGAAAGGTGCTGAGGATAGAAGTGAGGTCCGCCAGCCAAAGTGATATCATTGCCACAAAATGGGTCATCTTCATTCAGAATGCTGGAAATTGAGAGGTAAACCCATGGGGCTTATTGGGGTACACAAAGCAAATGCAAAGAAAAGAGATCTGACAGAGAGTACAGCAGACCAGGCTGTAGCTTCAACAGCAGCTGTACACCAGACACAAAAACTAAAGTGAGCCGAGACGTTAAGAATAAAATTTCTTGCCAATGGGAAAAGTGACTCCATATCCTCCAAGTGTGGCAGGAAAACCCATCATTATACTCAGGAGTGACTTTCTGTTGCCATTATGTGTTTCTGGGAGTTCTGGAATTCTCAGTAAAGTCTCTACTGGTAGACTGACAATTTTTAAATCCAAATAGACCTGTTGCTATACTCCTTGTTGAATGAACTGTGTGACGCCTGCTGCAACTGAAGTGCTTTGAATACCTATGCATTATAAACTGTTCGTTGAATTTGCCTGGAGACTTCGAGTGGCATCTGACTGTTCGGCTCTGGGACACCTCACCGAACTGGGAACGTAACCCATTAAGACTTACAACCCAGTTATTTATTTATTCCTAAGGAACAGCTCTAATTTTTAAATATAATTTTTAAATCCGATTAATCATAGGTTTTTGAATGTATGTGTGCGTGCATTAGGGTGCGGAGAAATAAGAAGTTAAAGTCTTTTAGACACAGGTTTATCTCAATCGTGTTTAAGATTTAGTTTATTAATAAATAGTTAATTTGTTTTTGTTTAAAGATACCTGGTTCCGGCTGTTTTATTCTCGGGAGTTTGGGGGGGGGTGGGTGGTGGTGTTTAATAAGGTGTTTAATTTGGCTAATTTCCGGTAGGTGGGGAAACTTTTAAAATATGCTATGACCTGTGGAGTAATGGGACTGAATTGACAGTGCGTTGCTCCTGCCTTGGTCGTAACAAAGGTAAAATATCACTAAGGTGTGTGACGGAAATCACACCTGCCAAATGGAAACATATTAATTTTGTCATATGGGACACTACTCGAACTTTTTTTACTGGACATTGCACATAACTTGTTTAAAGAACTGACCAGCTGAAAACATGGTTGCACATTTGCATTCTGAAAGACAGATGAAAAGAGGCAATAGGAGTACTCACTGATTTAATTAACAAGATTGGTCTGGGCAATAATTAAAACCAACATTCTTTGTCTGTGTAAAGCCAGAACTCCACCCTCCCCCACCCCCCCCACCCCCCCCCAACACCTCCACTGAGTGTGTCTGGAAAGCTTTAAAATCAACAAACATCCCAGAAGCTGGTGTTCCACACAAAGAGCAGGTCACATGACCTACCCGCTGAGCAGACTGGCGTTTTTTGAATCGTTCCACATAAAAAGGAAACAGACTGCAATTTGAAGACCAAAGAGAAGGAAGGTCTCTCTCTTTCTGTCTCTCTCCAGCAAAGTCTCAGGAAAACCACGGTGGCAATTTCTACGCTTCAAGACTAAAAAACATATCTTCAGCCTTCTGGTACCACAGAAACAAGTCTGAAATTGTGTCCTGGGCCCCAGCAAGAACTCCAAGACCTCAACTTCAATCAAGGACATTACATCAAAGACAAAAGACAGTACCTATATTCCATTTATTATGAACTCTACTTCAACACCACCGCCCACAATTCTTCTTTCCTCTCTGTATCTACTTGTGTATTTCTCTCGGTATGCATGCTAGCGTGGTTGTGGCGCGTGTTTTAGTAAGAGTGGTAAGGCTAATAAACATAATAATCTTGTTTAAACCGAAGAAAACCTGTCTGATTGGTTCATTTGCAATTACCATTAGGGAGTAGTGAGCAAAGACTCACTGAGGTGGTAAGCTAAAATCACTGTGTTTTAAAAGATAAACCCTGTTACGGACAAACCAGGAAAGGGGCAAGAGGGGAGCATGAGACCCCTTCCTCACCCGGTCATAACAGGTTGTAAGCACAACCACTGTTTATAAAAGGAAAAAACCCTGTTGTGGTTAAATAATTGAAAGGACAAGG
Source organism: Heterodontus francisci (assembly GCF_036365525.1). Classification (NCBI taxonomy): domain Eukaryota; kingdom Metazoa; phylum Chordata; class Chondrichthyes; order Heterodontiformes; family Heterodontidae; genus Heterodontus; species Heterodontus francisci. The sequence continues at coordinate 80,743,944 of NC_090382.1, read as the reverse complement.
CGGGGGAGCCCTCCTCACCTGGCCGCAACACTGGCCTCTTCTGTGTCAATCAATCTGCCATTCAGAAGAATGGAGAAGAGTACATGTGTGTATCATGGAACAATTCCGATAACAAGGTCTCATGGTTCACCCTCAGGTATTTCCATCATGCGTCTAGATATTGGGTAGCAAAAGTAAACTTGTGATTGTGAAGAGACACAGGCCTGTTGATGAAAGAGATTGGTAACCAAAGAGGACAATAGAAACAGACCTAAAATATGTAACAAAAGGCAAAAATACTTGCTTTGTGTAATATTCATCACTGTAGCTACTTGCACCTGGAAAAGCACTTAGAACCTAGACCACACTCACTAGGGTCATAGGAATACCAATGACCAGGAGAACTGTGCTTACTGCCTTACACATAGTAAGATCAAGTGTAGTATCTGTTCTTATCAGTACTTACTTGGCAGAGGAGAAACCATGATCAGTGGCTTTTGATCCTGGGTAGTCTTTGAGTAAAATGGCTATAACAAATTTGCGAGCTTCAGGCCAGGGAGTGCGGAACACCGTTCGGGTGGTGGTGAAGGACAAGGAAGGAGATGCACCGGTCGATTGCACCTTCTTCATCAAGAAAGTTCTCATCGATTGCTGGGGATTTCAAGCTACGGACATCTTCTGCCTGCAGGATTTTCCCAGCAGTGGATGTTTCGACGTGATGTTCAAGAATGTGGCGGGATGCATCAAGTTCCTGAAGGCGTTCAAGGAGAAAGGGCACTGGGCGCCACTGGCGATCCTCACAGTGGAGCCGCACTTCACGCTCCCGTCACAACGTGACCGGGTGGTAACAATTCACCTCTACAACCCCCATGAGATAGAGGTACAAATATGTAAACAGATTATGGAAAGATGTAGGAGCAACAGGGTGGTGGTGATAGGAGATTTTAATTTTCCCCAACATTGACTGGGATTCACTTAGTGTTCGAGGTCTAGATGGAGCAGAATTTGTAAGGAGCATCCAGGAGGGTTTTCTAGAGAAGTATGTAAATAGTCCAACTCGGGAAGGGGCCATACTGGACCTGGTGTTGGGGAATGAGCCCGGCCAGGTAGTTGAAGTTTCAGTAGGGGACTACTTTGGGAATAGTGATCACAATTCCATAAGTTTTAGAATACTCATGGACAAAGACGAGAGTGGTCCTAAAGGAAGAGTGCTAAATTGGGGGAAGGCCAACTATACCAAAATTCAGCAGGAGCTGGGGAATGTAGATTGGGAGCAGCTGTTTGAAGGTAAATCCACATTTGATATGTGGGAGGCTTTTAAAGAGAGGTTGATTAGCGTGCAGGAGAGACATGTTCCTGTGAAAATGAGGGATAGAAATGGCAAGATTAGGGAACCATGGATGACAGGTGAAATTGTGAAACTAGCTAAGAGGAAAAAGGAAGCATACATAAGGTCTAGGCGGCTGAAGAAAGACGAAGCTTTGAAAGAATATCGGGATTGTAGGCGCAATCTGAAACGAGGAATTAAGAGCGCTAAATGGGGTCATGAAATATCTTTAGCAAACAGGGTTAAGGAAAATTCAAAGCCTTTTATTCATATATAAGGAGCAAGAGGGTAACTAGAGAAAGGATTGGCCCACTCAAGGACGAAGCAGGAAAGTTATGCGTGGAGTCAGAGAAAATGGGTGAGATTCTAAACGAGTACTTTGCATCGGTATTCACCGAGGAGAGGGACATGACGGATGTTGAGGTTAGGGACAGATGTTTGATTACTCTCGGTCAAGTCGGCATAAGGAGGGAGGAAGTGTTGGGTATTCTAAAAGGCATTAAGGTGGACAAGTCCCCAGGTCCGGATGGGATCTATCCCAGGTTGTTGAGGGAAGCGAGAGAGGAAATAGCTGGGGCCTTAACAGATATCTTTGCCACATCCTTAAACACGGGTGAGGTACCGGAGGACTGGAGAATTGCTAATGTTTAAGAAGGGTAGCAGGGATAATCCAGGTAATTATAGACCGGTGAGCCTGACGTCAGTGGTAGGGAAGCTGCTGGAGAAGATACTGAGGGATAGGATCTATTCCCATTTGGAAGAAAATGGGCTTATCAGTGATAGGCAACATGGTTTTGTGCAGGGAAGGTCATGTCTTACCAACTTAATAGAATTCTTTGAGGAAGTGACAAAGTTGATTGATGAGGGAAGGGCTGTAGATGTCATATACATGGACTTCAGTAAGGCGTTTGATAAGGTTCCCCATGGTAGGCTGATGGAGAAAGTGAAGGCGCATGGGGTCCAAGGTGTACTAGCTAGATGGATAAAGAACTGGCTGGGCAACAGGAGACAGAGAGAAGCAGTGGAAGGGAGTTTCTCAAAATGGAGACGTGTAACCAGTGGTGTTCCACAGGGATCCGTGCTGGGACCACTGTTGTTTGTGATATACATAAATGATTTGGAGGAAAGTATAGGTGGTCTGATTAGCAAGTTTGCAGACGACACTAAGATTGGTGGAGTAGCAGATAGTGAAGGGGACTGTCAGAGAATACAGCAGAATATAGATAGATTGGAGAGTTGGGCAGAAAAATGGCAGATGGAGTTCAATCAGGGCAAATGCGAGGTGATGCATTTTGGAAGATCCAATTCAAGAGTGAATTATACAGTAAATGGAAATGTCCTGGGGAAAATTGATGTACAGAGAGATTTGGGTGTTCAGGTCCATTGTTCCCTGAAGGTGGCAACGCAGGTCAATAGAGTGGTCAAGAACGCATACGGCATGCTTTCCTTCATCAGACGGGGTATTGAGTACAAGAGTTGGCAGGTCATGTTACAGTTGTATAGGACTTTGGTTCGGCCACATTTGGAATACTGCGTGCAGTTCTGGTCGCCACATTACCAAAAGGATGTAGATGCTTTGGAGAGGGTGCAGAGGAGGTTCACCAGGATGTTGCCTGGTATGGAGGGCGCTAGCTATGAAGAGAGGTTGAGTAGATTAGGATTATTTTCATTAGAAAGACGGAGGTTGAGGGAGGACCTGATTGAGGTGTACAAAATCATGAGAGGTATAGACAGGTTGGATAGCAAGAAGCTTTTTCCCAGAGTGGGGGATTCAATTACTAGGGGTCACGAGTTCAAAGTGAAAGGGGAAAAGTTTAGGGGGGATATGAGTGGAAAGTTCTTTACGCAGAGGGTGGTGGGTGCCTGGAACACGTTGCCAGCGGAGGTGGTAGACGCGGGCACGATAGCGTCTTTTAAGATGTATCTAGACAGATACATGAATGGGCAGGAAGTAAAGAGATACAGACCCTTAGAAAATAGGCGACAGGTTTAGATAGAGGATCTGGATCGGCGCAGGCTTGGAGGGCCGAAGGGCCTGTTCCTGTGCTGTAATTTTCTTTGTTCTTTGTTCTTCTTTGTTCGTGTGGTGGATGTACTCACCTTTCTTGGCAGGTACGTCGAGGTGGCCGGCAGCAGCACTGATGTCAAGGACCCCTTTGGGATTTGGACCAGCAAGCGGCAGGTCAAGGTGACCTTGAAGGTCGATACCAATGGAGCCATTATCCACCCTCCCTCCAGCTTCACTATCGGGGGAAATCGAGGCTTCTTGGGCATCCCAGAGTTTGTCGCACCTGTGGCAAATCTGGTCACGTGGCAGCTAACTGCAGCACGGTTGTCTGCAAGAACTGCAAGGAGGAAGGCCATCAGACCAAGGACTGTAAGCAGACTAAGTGTTGCAACTTGTGCGGGGCGGCAGGCCACCTCTACAAAACCTGCCCCAAATGCTGCCTCAGTTATGCTCAGGCGGCAAGGTCCAAGGAAAGGCTGGGAGAAGGTCCGACGAAGGCGTCCGGTGCTGGAAAGGAGACAAGCAACCTTCTCCACAGTGAGGAAAGTATACCTGAGAAGGAGAAGGGGAGGCAGCTGAAACCAGCGACCCAGCACCTACCCTGCGCCCGGAAACCCCTCCTCCACAGACAGCATCAATGGAGGAGGAGGCAACAGATGGACAAACAGGTCAGTGGCAAGTGGTACAAAGGAAAACCACAAAGACCTCCAAAAAAGGAACAGGCCACCACCCAAACCAGTGGCAAGAGGAGGCTACCGTTAGAGACAGACTACAGCAGCTCCTCTTCACTGGACGAGGAAGTGCTGGAATGACGGCCCCTTCAAAAGAGGCGGCAGAACTCCAAGGAGCTGGAAGATAAAGCCCCCCAGCCCCTGGGCACTGGAAGCTTTGATGGGCCCGGCGTACCCCAACCCCAAACGCCACGCCTAGCAACATGGCCAGTGCATCCCAGCTCCAGGACACCGAGAGAAAAGACGTGTCTGGCGCACCTCAGCTCCGGGAAGCTGGGAGCAGTAATGTTTTCGAGGAGGAACAGAGGGGAACAGCAGAGGACAGCCGAATCCTTGCTGCCTACAAGACCCCCCTGATGTCACCCCAGCGGAACAAACCCTGCATGAAAAACGAAGAGGGGTTTCTGAGCCCAACGAACGTGAAACAGCTTGCGCACACTATGGGTATGCAGGGACATCCCGAAGGACTGGGACTAGCAAGGACAAATGGTATGGGAAGCAACAACTTACTTTTAAAAAATGGGTATAAGGATTGCTTCAATTAACGTGTGTAGCATTAAATCCACTACGCGATGTGTTTCAACCTTGGATTTACCTCGCCAAGGTCAAAGACGACCTACTGTTTCTGCAGGAGTGTGGAATACCACACCTGAGCACCTACAGGCAGTGGTTGCGATGGTGGTCCCACGGCCCATCGATCTGGTCAGGGGGTAATGATTGCCGTTCCTCCGGCCTGGGTATTCTGCTGCGGGGAGGTAACTTCACCATCTCCAAAGTTAAGGAGGTGGTGGGTAGTCGCCTCCTCATAGCAGATGTAATGTGCAACAACGCTCCACTCCGGTTGATCAACGTGTACGCACCGGTTCAATGCAGCGAGCGGCTGACCGTCTTGCAGCAGCTTCCACTGCTGCTGGCAACATCCAGGCCGGTCGTCCTAGGCGGTGACTTCAACTGCATCGTCGATGCAGCTGGACGATCCGGCAGAGACGACAGCAAACTGGGCGCAACGTCCAGATTCCTAATAGAAACAGTAAAAGATGCCAAACTGCACGACGTCTTCAGCAAACCTGCAGACGGAGCACAGCGTAGATACACATGGTCAAGATCGAACGGGTCTGCCCGTTCCAGGATTGACTTCCTGTTTGTGTCCCGTGCTGTCACGGTCGGATCCACCGACGTCAAGCCGGTGTTTTTCTCCGACCACTGCCTCTTACTGGCCGACTGTCACTTACAGGACGGCCAGCGGGTTGGCAGGGGGACATGGAAGCTCAATGCTACACTGCTAACCCCAGAGAACGCTGAGGAACTCAAAAGGGATTACAAAGGTTGGAGGACCATGAAATCCCTCTTTGAGTCTCCAGTTCACTGGTGGGAAGCGATCAAAGAGAACAACAAGAGGTTCTTTATCCTCAAAGGTGTTCAGAGGGCGAGAGAGAGACAGAAGGAAATGTCCCGACTCCAGAAAAGTATGTAAAATCTGCTCCGGCTGCAGTCGATGGGGGTCGAGATCAAGGAGGACCTCCAAGAGGTGAAGAGCTAGCAGGCCTCGCTCTTTGCCACGGAGGCCTCCAAGATCATCTTCCGGTCCAGAGTCCGCTCCATTGAGCAGGATGAGGCGTGCTCGCGTTACTTCTTCCAAAAGGTACACAGAGAGAGCTCTGTTATCAGCAGCCTGAAGAGGATGGCTCGGTAACATCTTCGCAGTCCGACATACTAAGGATCAGCAAATCCTTTTATACTGGGCTGTATGACGCGAAGCCCACAGACAGCAGAGCCTCCCAGTCCTTCCTGTCATCTATCACAGAGGTCTCAGATGACAGCACAAGGGAGAGACTGGACAAGCCGCTAACTCTGGACGAGCTGACAAAGGCCGTCGAGTCCTTCGAGACGAGTAAAACTCCCGGAAGCGATGGCTTACCGGTTGAGTTGTATTCGGCCCTGTGGGACTGGGTCGGCCCAGACCTGCTGGAAGTATACGAGAGTATGCTCCTGGCCGGTAGCATGTCAGAATCCATGAGGAAAGGCATCATCATCCTCATCTACGAGCGGAAGGGGGAGAGGGCAGAAATCAGAAATTGGCGGCCCATCACACTGCTTAATGTTGATGACAAGGTTCTGTCCAAAGTCATAGCCAAATCTGCTCTGGAGTTGGTAATCCACCGTGATCAGACCTGTACTGTACCCGGCAGGAAGATCTCCGATAGTCTCGCGCTACTCAGGGATACGATCGCCTATGTACGGGACAGGAGGGTGGACACCTGCCTCATCAGCCTGGACCAGGAGAAGGCTTTTGACAGGATATCGCACACCTACATGATGGACGTGCTTTCCAAAATGGGGTTTGGGGATGGAATCTGCAATTGGATCAAACTGCTCTACACAAACATCAGTAGCGCAGTCTCAATCAATGGGTGGGAATCGGAAAGTTTCCTGATCCAATCTGGAGTCAGACAGGGCTGTCCTCTGTCCCCTGTCTTGTTTGTTTGCTGTATTGAACACTTTGCTGAGTCTATTAGGAAGGATGCGAGCATAAGAGGGGTGACAATCCCAGGCAGTGGAAGCACTCAGGTTAAAACCTCCCTTGTACATGGATGACGTCACCGTCTTCTGCTCGGATGCGCTGGCTGTGCGCAGACTGATGAGCATCTGCGACCAGTTCGAACTGGCCTCGGGAGCCAAAGTTAACCACGGCAAGAGCGAGGCCATGTTCTTTGGGAACTGGGCTGACCGATCCTTTGTCCCCTTCACCGTCAGGTCAGACTACCTGAAGGTGCTGAGAATATGGTTCGGAAGGGCCGGGGCATGCACCAAAACCTGGGAGGAGCGAGTAGCCAAGGTACAACACAAGCTGAGCATGTGGGAGCAGCGATCTCTCTCCATTGTGGGTAAGAACCTGGTCATCAGGTGCGAGGCGCTCACTTTGTTGCTGTACGTGGCGCAGGTCTGGCCCATACCCCACTCCTGCGCTGTGGCAGTCACCCGAGCCATTTTCCGCTTCATCTGGGGATCCAAAATGGACCGGGTCCGGAGGGACACGATGTTCAAATCTCTGGATAAGGGCGGGAAAAATGTACCCAATGTCGCCCTCATCCTGATGACTACCTTCGTGTGCGGCTGCATCAAGCTGTGTGTAGACCTCCAGTACGCAAACTCCAAGTGTCACTACGAGCTGAGGTTCTATTTGTCCCCGGTGTTGCGAAGGATGGGCTTGGTCACATTGCTGCGGAACACTCCATCCAGTTGGACTGTGCCATACCACCTGTCCTTCGTGGAGCAATTTCTGTGGAAAAACACCTTTGACCACCGATCCATCAGGCAGTGGTCTGCACGGAATGTCCTCAAGGCCCGATGGGAAAAGGAGACGGTGGATCCTGTCGGATGGTTCCCTGAGCAGACCGCCAAAGTCATTTGGCGGAATGCCTCATTACCAGAACTTTCAAACCAGCACCAAGATGTAGCTTGGCTGGTGGTGAGAAGAGCCCTCCCCGTCAGATCCTTCCTGCACACCCGAAGTCTCACCCCCTCCGCACAATGCCCTCGCGGTGGCTGTGATGGGGAAGAGACGGTTGCCCACCTCCTTCTGGAGTGTGTCTTTGCAAAGCGTGTGTGGAAAGAGATGCAGTGGTTTTTGTTGAGGTTCATCCCAAGCAGCTCTGTAACACAGCAGTCTGTGCTCTATGGGCTGTTCCCAGGGACTCACATCGAGATAAATATCAACTGCTGCTGGAGGACTATCAATTCGGTGAAAGACGCCCTTTGGTCTGCCCGAAACTTGCTGGTCTTCCAGCGCAAAGAGCTGCCCACAAATGAATGTTGCAGACTGACACACTCCAAGATCCAGGACTACGTGCTGAGGGACGCACTAAAGCTTGGGGCAGCCGCAGCAAAGGCTCAATGGGGAAAGACCACTGTGTAAGGTCCCCCCACGAAGCTGAATGGAGGGGCTGGATCCATGGAAAACCCCTCAAACTGTAGCAGGAAAATTTTCGTTTGCTGTAAAATGTAAAAATGTATATGGCATGAGAAATGAAATGGAAGGGTTGTGAGGCAACTCATGATTGTATTGAAGGAAACTGATCTTTGCAGTTTGTATTTTTTGACTTGGTGCTGTTTGAAACTGGTAATGTATTTGTTACAGATTTTTATGAATAAAGTATATTTTGGAAATAAAATAGTGTATGCTTTCAAATAGCTTCATTTACATTAGATTCCAATATTCCTTCCACTATAAATGCATATAACTCCAAAGGTTCCACCTTAAGCATAAGTGACCAACTTGTAAAAACTTAGTTGCCTAGAATTGCCACTGCAACAATTGTTGTGCCTCTCCCAGGAGATTGCAATTGAGTGATGGATAAGTGCTAAAACATTTCAGAAGGAAAATTTGCAGAGCTTGGAGCCCATTCTTTCCAGCATGGAAGTGGCAGCCAACTCCACAAGAACACTTGCAAACCTAACCACGAAAGAGTGTCTGATGGGTGATGTCTCAACTTCCATTGCAGCTCAAGAAGTCACCCATCACAGCACTACAGTGGAAGCTCAGACTGAAGACATGCAGGCTCAGACAGCTGCCACCATGGCTGTGAATACCAGCGTTCAGCAGTCCGGCAATCCGTCCAACGGATTATTAGGATTGCTGAGTACTGCCCCAGGGGAGTGGCAGTGGCAATGGTTCCATGGAACACAAACCTACTGTCCTCTCAAAATGACACCATCTTGCCCTCCCATCACTGCCACTGCCCTTGCTGTTGCTTACCAGATAGCCAGCCTAGCCTGCTGCTGCCTAGGTCGAAGTGGTGCAGTCAAGACTGGGCCTTCTAGGGCCAGAGCTACTCGAGGACGTGCTGTAAGGCCTAAAGGTCAAAGCCTAAAGAAGCATTATAAAAGATGCCTAGATGGTCCTGTAATATTCAGGAAATAAACCAGAGGTGCAGTGAAGAAATCCCAAGCATTAGACAAGTAACACTTTAGCAATCCTTGGTTTTATTTATAATTTTAAATATATTTAAGTTTTTTTGTTTTGTTTTGAGCCAAGGTGAGCTAGACTTGGCAGAGAATATTTAAAGAGCAATGTCGTGATGTAGGATAATTGCGGATGAGGAAACGATGCAGTCCATCATAATCCATCCATCTAGAAACATCCTCCCATTGCAGGATTCAATTGATTCTTTAATTGTCTCAGCGTTTTGCTTTATTTCTCTATCCAGGAGTCCATTCTATGTATTGATCAATCTTAGTGTGAAAAATGTCATGACATGTGACCTCTCATCTTGCTCAATTTATTTTGAAGCAATTATCCAGATTTACCTTTGCCATACCACATACAGTTGTGTGCCAAAAAAAAATCCCTTATTAGCCTCCCAAGGCTAAAAAGGCCAAGTTTTGTCATTTCTCAAACTGTTCCTTTTACACTATGTATCAGCTTTGTGCCTTGTCTCCTGCATAGAATATCTCTTTCGCAGTGGAACATACAGAAACGGTAAGAGAATAAATCCAAACCATTAACTTACATAACTTCTATGTCAACTGTTTGTAGGGGCAAGGAAAGGGGGAACAGAAGGAAAGTAAAGTAAAAAGGCCAACAGTACATCATGGAGTAACCCAAAACTATAGAAGTTAATGTGCAGGAAGTGCCATTGGCTAAATGTGGCTGTGCTGAATCTTTGGTAGTGCAATCCAAAACCAATCACACGGCATGTATAACAAATCACCAGTGAGCAGTGTTGTACTTTGCCATTCACAAATCCATTCAATCCGTAATCACACCCTTGCACCCAGATCTGAGACCTAATTTCTTGATGGAATACTGAATTGCTTCTTAAATAATTATACCAAGTATTAAAGTACCAAAAATCACGACATTAATTCAGAAGCTTTATTAAACATACAGAAGTTAGGTACAAAAATTCTACCATATTTCAATATTTTATGATTCATTGTGCTTCTTTTGCAATGCTTCTTACAAACACCAAAGATCAAATGTGCATGTAAACACTGATCAAAGCAGACTAAGCACTTCAGTAACCTTCATCTCCCATGGTGATTCACCCACCGGAATCATTTTAAGCCAACCAATTTTACAGCCTTGATGATCTTACATCAAGAATTTGACAATTTCTTAAATACAGGCTTAGTTAACTGAAATCATATTTTTTCAAAAAGAAAACTTACATTGTTACTCAGATAATAGTAACCTATTCCAGAAACTATTTTCAGTAAAAAAAGATTTTTGAACCAAACAGATAATGTACTGACAGTTAACCTTTCCCTAATTTTTGCATTGAAGCTCATATCTACACAACAAACTTAGTAAACTAAAAATAAAGTACACAATTTAAGAAAGCATAGTGATTACTGCAAAATAAAGTACAATACTGCTAATATATTCTAAAAAGCTAATAAAATGTTTTTCACATTTCAGCAGATATGTACTTTGGAATGATGGGGGGGTGGGCGGGGAGAAACAATAAGCATTTTGAAGTTGAGGCATTTTGCTAAGGCTACAGGTAGTTTATATACATTACCCTGGTTTTGGCTGAAGTGCCATTTAACACTACAGGTAATATTTTAAAGAGCAAAGGGTATTAAGACAAATAGTGATATGACACAAATAAATTTTTGTCATCAACTTTCATGACTATGTACCAATTTTAAGTTGGAACTTTCAAAAAGATTGTTTACTAAACAATTGGTAGCCCGTTATTAAAAATAGGATATATCCTCTGCCCATTGAATTTTGTTTTTTAGGAAATTGAATTGGATGTGGATATTAATCGTGTATTTCATTCTAAGTTACCTGGTGACAGTTGGCTGTCAGTTTTCAGACACTAGAGTTTATGAGAAGTTAAATACTAAACTAACATTTTGTAACACAAAGAATTTGATTTAAAATATTGTTCACATATGATTAATTTGCCAGCAATTTAAGGCAGATTGTTTTTCCACTCTGATCTCAGCAGCCACCATCCAAAGCAATTTTTGATGCAATGACAACAGGTATGATGCATCAGAGCTTCACTTCAGGAGCTATTCTTTTGGATGCATTCGAGAAGATCAGCAAAGTTATTTTTGGATTTGACTTTTTTTGTTAAAAAGGTGTGCAGTTTTTATACTAAACAGAGAACAGACATTATTTTTGTTTAGATTTGCACTGTTACATCAGCAAAATGTTTTAAAAAACAAATCGAAACGACTGCAACTGCATTGACTTTTTTTAATATAAAGTTGGTAGTAATGCATTTAGAAAATATAGTCCTTTGTAATCTTAAGCGATGGCATGGCATCATGTATGTTTTGGTCCAACCGTTGGTATTCAATTGTCCTTGAGCACAAACTATCTTTCCATCGTCTGCTTTGAACTAAGAGAATGTAAATCTAAAAGGGAAAAGAATAAACAAAGGTTGATGAACAAATCCTCAATTTCATTATAGTAAGGAAGGAGGTAATACTGGAAGTATAAACATTGATTTACAGCAGCTTTTTCATTAGTGGGTTGAAAGGGTCAGGTAAAAGTAGTTATAAAAATAGAATAATTATGGTTAAACAATTAAATACATATTTTCTGTACATTAGAGAGAGCAGAAAAAAGGCAGCTTTAGCCTAAGTCATTATATCACAAAAGAAAAAAAAACTACTTGCTGCTTTTTACAGATCTTCCTCAGAGGTTCAGGTTCAAGTGGGAAATATACATGTGGTTATTGAATGAGGACAAGATCGAGTTCAGCTATGATATTCCCACAGTGGAATGGCCACCCAGCATTCACTGTCTAGGTTCACATGAATAACCATTTAGGTAAAGCAAGGTGAGTTAACCCATGCCTGTGGAACTGTATCCTAGGACAAGTCATCACCTTCGAGAGGACGGGAGAAAATTTGGAGGTGCGAGACAAAAAGAGGAGAACTGTAGGAATCAATACCTATGAATTCACAGGACAAAGTTAACTAATTTATTCCTAAACTCACGATTCTAAACCTTTCAATAGAGAATATTCACCAACCTACAAGGCTACAGACCAAGAATTGGAAAGTGAAATTAGGCGGGATAGTTGTTTCTTGGCTGGAACAGGCACAATGGGCTGATGGTCCCCTTCTGTGCTGTAAATTTCTATGGTTCTATGATAAGTCAAACCGAAGTTTAACCATAAATGATGAAGCCGCCCAAAAAAGTTACAAGTATCACAGGTCCCATTCACTGTGAAATAAACTCTTACTTTCAACAATTTATCAGTGAATGTGCCATTTAATGATCATAAAATACTTTGTTATTTGAAATTGATTTCAGTTAAGAATATTGTAAACAGAAGTTTTAATATTCAAACGTATATAATATTGCCAGGTTACCATCAATAGCAGCTCTGGAATAAGAGGCAAGCTATTATAAAGGAAATGACAGTCTGGCTGCCAGAGTCAGTCTGCCCATGCCTTCAAAGGCAGCACTGCCTACAATAAGATAAATCCCAAGCAGTTTGCTAAAAGCAGTCACGTTATTTAAAACTACCAGTGGGATGAGCCACTTCATGATTACCCAATACAGAACAGCAAAGTGGTTTTGGAACTATTGTCCTCCATTAAGGTCACCTCCTGTGACTGCAAAACCACTACTCATGTGGGTTTTTTAACACAGCATCAGAATTTGCAGAGGTATTGCTTCAGGGAGTGGTTCAACAATGCATTGAATGTCTTTGCGAAGCCATTTCACTCCTCAGAAAAAAATAATCAGTTTCCTTTAAATTAATGCAGCCAGGAACTCCCATTAAAAATCATCCTGAAACATATAATGCACCAGGCTGAAATGGGCTATCTTACATTTCTAGCTTAGCAATATGTCGGCAATGCAGATAACACAGATCAGAAAAAAATATGCATAATATCAGGGTGGGTAGCAGCAGAAAAGAGGGACAAAGTACCACAGTGGGTTAGATGCTGACTTTTTAATCAGATGCCTGGGTTGCTACCTAATCCGGAATGATAAATGAAATCTCATGTTCCTGGCTGAGTATTGTGTAAAATAAAGTTGGCTGCTCTCCTCCAATCATGAGACAACAGCATCAAGCTAGTCCCAATTTAATAGCAATTTCTGATCA